>NC_071498.1:38750000-40000000 GCF_028408465.1 Anastrepha ludens
ATTTCTATTAAAAAAATATGTCAACATATGATTTGTAAAATGCTATGCTTGGCCGATACTTCTCTATGCCATGGAGGAAGCTTGGACCCTTAAGATGGCAGATATCAATAAGTTTAAAGCATTTGAATTGCGGATATATCGACGAGTTCTAAGAGTAACGTGAACAGATCGTTGTACGAATAATGAGGTTCTATAGATAATGAATTGTGATAGAGAGCTGTTAGAAACCATAAAGAGAACGAGGACATCGTACTTTAGTCGGGCCACAACATGAGAAATCCCAAATACGAGTTGTTTCAACTAATTATCCAAGTTAGTTTGCTTTTTCAGAATAAATTTGTAGGATAGCTGCTTCTAACCAAGTACCCCATTGCGTTAATATTGGCTCTGTTGGTAGTGGAGAATTTAGCAGTATTTCTTTGTATTTTTCTATTCGAAGCGTAGCTTTTATAAATACTTTTAACACCGGGATATTATTATTGTGGCAGATTATGTCAAGCGCTTAAAAACATATCCAAGTAATAAATATGCGAGTTTGTAATTTTTTATTAACAAAATGCGTTTGTCTCGCTGCAACCATATCGCTATCTCTTTTCCTTCAAAATACGCAATTGCATAAGGATTCGCAGTCTACTTACAAAATAAATTGTTTAGAGTAATATGAGCTGGAATACCGAAAACTTGCTTGAGAATCTTGTGGTAGATAGAAATTATTTGGCTGAGGAAGCCGCAGCACATTTTTAATAAGAAAGTCCACCCCATATCCTTTTTTCTTTGGTACCGCAAAACATCTATTTTTTGCTGCTTTGGTGAGTTTGTTGCTGAAAGGGTATTTTCTTGTACACAAACACCCTAAAGTGTTTGAAAAAATTTAATTTATTGTATATAAACGTGAAGTTTTTTTTGCATCTCATTTGATATTTTTCAATTTCAGACTAACTCAATTTGAACCATGGAAAGATACATAATCGAGCAACGCGTTAAAGTTATTCAGGCTTATTATGAAAACGGGCGTTCAAATCAAAATGCATATCGAAGAAAATCATCTTCAGTGATGAGGCACATTTTCACCTCAGTGGATTCGTCAATAAGCAGAATTGCCGCATTTGGGCGAATGATAATCCAAGAGCGATTGCCGAAAAACCAATGCACCCACAAAAAGTGACTGTTTGGTGCGGTTTATAGGCCGGCGTCATCATTGAGCCGTATTTTTTGCAAAATGAGGCCGGCCAGGCAGTTACTGTGAATAATGTTCGCTATCGGGAGATGATAACGAACTTTTAATTTTCCGAATTGGAAGATATGGATGTGGACGATATGTGGTTTCAACAGGACGGTGCCACTTGTCCCACAGCTAACGAAATAATGGCTCTTTTGCGCGAAAAATTTGATGGTCGAATAATCTCACGTCGCGGCAATGCCAATTGGCCGCCAAGATTATGTGATTTGACACCGTTAGACTTCTTTCTTTGGGGTTATTTGAAAGAAAAGGTGTACGTCGATAAGCCAGCAACAATTCAAGAGCTAAAGGATGAGATAATTCGGCACATTAACGGCGTAGAACCTCAAATATGCCTCAGCGCCATCGAATATTTGGACCATCGGATGGAGGTGTGCCGCCGAAGCCGTGGCGGCCATTTGGCCGATATTTTGTTCCATACGTAATTGAGCTATACCAGCATTATCATAATAAAGAGAAATGATAATAATTTCTTTAAAGGGTTGTATTTTATTCAAAATCAACACCGAGAGACTTAACAACCCTTTATTTTAGTAAATTTTGATAGAAGTAAACAAATTTATAAATATTGTTCCTCTCAGAAATTTCGATAGTGAAAAGATATAATTACCACAAATTATGGAAAGTGTGAGTAATTTTGTTAATAAAGTTGACCGATTGCACTTTCATGAATACCCTTCAGTGTGCGAATTGACTTCTGTGGTATAAATACGTCACATATTTAGATAATACTTATGCACTTAATATATAAAAAACAATGATTAAAAAAAAAATTAATACAAAATTAATATAGTTGCAGGGTTGCGATTTTAACAGACAATTTTACAATTTAATTGAAAATTTAATAATTCAAATTTTGACACTACTTTAACTGATTTCTAGTTTTTAAAAGTTGTTTTTTTTTGTTTTTCCGCTGATATAAATTTTGATTCCCAAAATTAGAAGTTTTTTTAGTGTGAAAGAAGTGTATGTACTAAATATATTTATAGTGAATACCCTACGTAATTGCATCATTCTTTTTTGTGACAAATTGACTTTATAATGTAATATAAATACCAGTTACTGTGTCTAGACACATATACACACATACATGAATATGCATGTTTCTTATAATTTCACTTATAATTTTATAATAAAAATATAGAAAACAATTTTGTAAAAATTTTAGTTAGTTTTGAAGAGGAAACGCTTATGGAAATACATACAAACATTTAGATACACATAGCAATTTTTATTATTAACAAAATTGCGTTACACATCTACAAGAGGAAATGCAGTAATGATATTCAGCAAATGCTTGTGTAAAATGCCAGCGAAATTAATAAATATTTAATGACAAGCTCAGGAAAATTTTATTGTAACAAAAGCTAGCTTTTAAATTTTCTGTTGCAATTAAAAGATAAACTCAGAAAAATGCCTAATAGTGCAAAATAATGAAAATTTTAATTTGTTTCATTTACACAGGGTGGCCCATCTAGCAGTTAGGAATTGAGTTACCAATCTTTTTGATTTTTACAGCTGAACTAACAACCACACATTGCGTCAGAAATATATTTTAAGTTTAAAAATGTACAAAATGGATCGTTTTGGGATTGAGAAAAACTGAAAACTCCTAAAATCGAATATCGAAAATCTAAACATGAATGATTTGCCGATATGGTGATGCCAATTGGCCGCCTAGAAGTTGCTAGTTGACTTCTTTCTATTTTTTGTGTGGCACTTTTAAGGGGTTACATGGGTTTCGTCGGGTAAAAAAGGCATATTTTCAATATTCTTTATTCTATGTAAAAAATTATTTATTTAATTCAAATTTTTTTCTGTATTACGAGTATAAGATACATATTTAAAGAATAATTTCTGAAATTTTCAAAAAATTAAAACTACTCTATTGTGAGGTCTTTTCCCGTGAAAATGAAAAAAAAAAAAAAAATAAGTGTTTAAGTTAAGACCATAAACTCGTGCTTGAACGAAGGAAAGAAAAAAAGTAAAAATTGGAATTTCGGCAGACATTTTTCCAAAAAAATGAAAATATCGGTCAAATTTGCTTGACATTTTGTTGTTTTTTAAATAGTTGTAATTGAAAAATTTCATCAAGATTTGTTGAATAGTTTTCGGGAACATTTGACAACCGACTTTGAAAATACGGTTCCGAGAAAAACGCGTTTAAAGTTTTGAGTAACAATAAAAGTGGCTTGGAGCGCACATCTTCCAAAGGCTGTATCTCCGAAAGTATTATTCGGATCGACTTGAAAATTTTTGAGACGTTGTAGAAATTAATAAGCCGAAAAAATCGATTTTTTGAACCCACGAAGCCCATGTAACCCCTTAAGAAGAAATATTAAGCCAGCCATGCTGTGGCAATTCGAAAGTTGAGAAATGGAATCGTAGTTGCCTTTGTTGAAACACAAGGTGGCGCAAAATTAATAATCTAATTTTATTTTTGAATAACTGTTTAATAAAAGAAAGTTATGATTTTCAGTGTTGGAAATCTCTATTTTGATCTCTACGCACTCCATTGCTTTTCTGTATAGTGCAGCTGTGTAATGTCAAATATGAGTGACGTGCGAGAACTTCGAATAATTAGTTTGATGACCTTAACTGTAAAGTCAGTCAGGGAAGTCTTTGAGAATACTTTATGTGTTGTTTATTAAGTAACAAGGGGTACCCAAGGTAAATTCCAACCACTAGATGAACCTCCTTATACTGCAACTGCAAATATTTTATAAAAATAATATGAGCACGTGAAAGTGTACAGAGGAGATTGATAAATTTTATTCACTATTTGAAATTTTTTAATTTTTTAACTGCGCGCTCGGAAAATTTTTGGATTCATGTAACTTTAAATCCAATGAAGCCTGTGCACTGTGAATATCCCTATAGTATTCATATTGATATGCTAAATGCCAAACTGAATACAGATATTTTCGCTTGTAAGTAGATTACATTGTAAATAAAATAATTTCGCTGTTTTTTTGTGAATATATCGAATCTTATTACAATAGTTTTTCTTTTTCTTAATTTTTAAAAGTTATTCTTGATAATTTAAGTTCTTCTGTTTTTTAATTGTTTTTGCAAGTTTCTCTTAACTTAAGCATATTAAAATTCACAACTTTTTTAGTCGTGCTAGTTTTACAACATTTTTTGACAATTTTTTGTAAATTTTTTTCTTATCTAATATTTAATACATGCACTTTTATACAATTTCTAGCTTCATATAAACTCAAAAATAAATATTTTTCTTAGTTATTCATTTATAATTAGTTACTCATGCTTATGCATGCATACCAAATGTTTCCTTAATTGACCAATTAATTTTGAAAGTTCTTTTTTTTTAATTTTTTGGCACTGACGTCTTAAGTAGTAATAATAAATAAACAGAAAAATAATTGACAACTAACTACGGCTTTTATAATTGATAGTTACAATACATTTTTTGTAAAATAAATACAGTTCACATGTACACACATTTTTGCATTATATTTAACAACTACCACTGGGTTTTTCGCTAAACAATTTATATATTGTATTATGTTAAATACTTTATTAGAGTCAAAAAGGACTGCGTTTATCAGAAAAAGAAATTTTTTCACTTCACATAAAAAATTATTCTTATTGATTTTTTCAAACTACCATCCGTGTTTGTATATGATATTAATATATATAAAGGAAAATAAATTATAATTTTTTTAAATTTTTGTATTTTATTATTTAACACAAAGCAATTTTTCCTAATTTTTCCGAAGTTTATCTTTTCCTGCATTAATATAACAAAAATAATAAAATATTGCAACTGAGTAAATGTTATTTATAGAAAGGTAGATAACAAAAGGTCATGAGAATTACTCAATCCCTCAAGAGAGAACATCTCTAAGGCTTGTGTTGCCGGTCATTGGCTGTTTGTCTAGGCTAAGAGTATTTTCTCAGGAATACTGCAGAAGTTGTAGAGACTACCAAGTGGAAGAAACAGTAGAATACTTCCACTGTAATTGCCCAGCCTTAGCTAGGAGTAGAGCAAAGTTGTTAGGAAAACACTCTTTTAACTACCTTACGGAACTATCCGGTGTTGAGGTAAAACCTATCCAACGCTTCATAAGGCCGTCCAAATGGTTCCAATGATGAATAAACACTGAGGTTCCCGTGTTACACAGCGGTACCACAATGGACCTACATGGTAAGTTGGCTATTCTAAACCGATTGCCACAAAAACCTAACTAACTTCAATTGCTATGATGCACTGAATTATTTTCAATTCCAGCCAAAGATTCGCAGTTAAGATCAAATCAGCTTACAGCTTTCTCCAAATTGTTTAATCTGTGGGTGAAAATTCTATACTGCATTGAGCAACTATAACACAAGGCAATAGTTGCAAACTCGAAATTTTTCTAGGCATTTTGTTTAAAAAGTATGAAATTTTCATAAAAATTAGAATTTTTTTGTTTAATTTTCACAAAGTAGTTAAATGGGTTTTGTAGGAGAACGAACAATATTTTTAAACAAAAATAAAAAAAATTATTAACTTGCCAATTAGTCCTAATGCTATTGTCGTCACTGCCTGTGTATGTCAGATATGTAACACAAATGCTGTTTGAGAAAAGCTGAAACAGAGAAAAATTTTCGGATAATCGGAACCCAATTTGTGGTTTTATGGTTAAACCAAACTCGAGTTGACAAATTAAAAAGAATCTTCGACCAACACTTCAGTGCATATTTCCAAAAAAGTGCAATTTAAAACAAACAAAAAAAAATTAAGGGAGAAAACTTACCATAGGCCTCTTCGTGTCGCCGAACTTTAGCCAATAGCGAATATAGAATCAACTGAATCAATAGTTAGTTATACCAGCTTTATGAAGCAAACCCATACTCGCTAGCAGCGAATCGTGATCGGTAGCTTTGTATTAAAAATATCGCAGAGTCTTGTTCGAACGTGTTCTTTATTTGAACAACCAGGAAGTGGGAAAAAATGTGTATTTAATGAATTGACATAAATGACATTTAAGTCTAAGTAATATGGGTGATGCCAGATTTGTGATACATTATCCATTTCAACACTTTCCCTCAAATCTGACATCGCTTACAAATATATTTTATAAATACTCAAGTGTGTTAAATTAGTAATTAAATTAAGTACATATTCCCGAAATATTAATCTTAAATCAGTTTCATTCCGAGATTTTGTATACAATGAATGTGCTTGGTTGCTGACAAACTTTTTGTCAAAACGTCCGCTGGCATCTCTTCAGTGCTAATATATTTTATAATAATGTCTTTTCTTTCAACAGCTTCACGGACAAAGTGATGACGTATATCGACGTGTTTGGTGCGGTTATGGAAAATCGGATTTTTGCTTAGCTTACCGGCGCCTTGGTTGTCATTGTAGATGATTACTGTTCTGTCTTCGCCGGTTATTTCTCTGACTAACCTCTTCAGGTGTATTGCTTCTTTGGTTGAATCAGAAAGCGCCATGTACTCAGCTTCGGTGCTTGACATAGCCACTGTACGCTGTTTTCTGGACTCCCAACTTATTGCTCCGTTCGCTAATTTAAATGTGAACCCGGTATATGATCTTCTGTCGTCAATATTTGACCCCCAATCGGCATCGGCGAATCCTTCTAAGGTGCTGTTTTTGGTTGAAGTGAAAGTCATTCCAAGATTCGGTGTACCTTTTAAATAGCGCAATACTCGCTTTGCTGCCACCCAGTGTGCACTTCCGTAGTTGGTGTTAAATTGACTCAATACGCTTACGATGTGTGCGATGTCTGGCCTTGTTGAAACAGCCAAGTACATTAGTGAGCCAACTAGATTCTGGAATGGCAGTTTGCTTGCAGAATTACGTTCTTCTTCGGTTTTCGGAGACATTGCCTTAGACAGCTTTATGCTTGCGTTTGCAGGTGTGGCGACCGGTTTGCATTCTTCCATGTTAAATTTTTTCAGTAATTGGCTTACGTATTTCGATTGACACATTGTAATTGTTTTTGTGTTTATACATTGATTAAATTCAATCCCGAGGCAAAACTTTATCGGGCCTAAATCCTTCATTTCAAAAGTAGATGCCAGTTCATTTTTTATTTCTTCTAATTTTTGCTTGTTGTTCGACGCTACGATTATGTCGTCAACATATATGGCAATAAGAGCAATAGTGATTTTGCTTCTGTACATATATAAACACGGATCACATTTCGATGCTGTCATGTTCATATTTTGTAGCTTCTGATCTAGCTTTTGGTACCACAATCTACCCGACTGTTTTAAGCCATAGATTGCTTTTTTCAATAAACAGGCGTTGTCTTTCGTGTATTGAGATGCTTCAGCATCGCTCAATATCTCATGCAAATCGCTGGGCAAAGTCATGTATATTTCGTTTTCTACAGTTCCGTTTAAATATGCGCTTACAAAATCGAGCTGGTGGACCTCTAAACCCATTTCTGCTGAAAAAGCCATTAGCAGCCGTATGGTGTTTAGCCTAGCGACAGGTGCAAAGGTTTCATTATAATCAATTCCAGCCCTTTGAGTGAATCCTTTTGCTACCAGTCTAGCTTTTCTGGTGTCAACACTGCCATCTGATTTGTATTTAGTTCGAAAAGCCCACTTAGATTGGACAATCTTCTTCCCAACCGGTCGATCTACGATTTCCCAAGTATTATTTGACATAAGCGTTCGGTATTCTTTTATCATGGCTTTCTTCCATTCGGTTGCTTCAGGACTTGAGAGGGCTTCTTTACTGGTTTCTGGGTCGGTACTATGGGCTAATGCTGTACTGTGATGTTCATCTTCGAGAACCGCTTCCGGATCACTGGTAGAATTTTCGTCGCTTGATGACATTTCGAAAACTGGTACCATATTGTATTCTAACCGTGGTCTACCGCGGGACTTAATCTTAATTTTCTTTCGGCGGCCTCTACCTCGTTTAAGAGCTCGTGGCGCTTGAACGCCCAAATCTCCAGTTGTTTGGGGTTGTTGTTGTTGGTTTTCGGGAAAATTTACCGGTGCCTTTTCTTTCGTTTGTTCTAACTGCGAATGTATTTCGATGTCTTTCGTTAAAAATTCTTCGTATGTGTCTATATTCTGTTGCGGGACAAACACGACGTCTCTACTTCGACGTATTTTTCTGGCTACGGGGTCCCAAAGGCGGTAACCCTTCGACGTGTCGCAATAACCTACAAATATGCATTTTATGGACTTCGAATTGAATTTACACTTACTTGCACTTTTGTCTAACATGTACGCTGTGCAGCCGAACTTTTGTAAATAGCTGACATATGGAGTCCTTCCCATCCATATTTGGTAGGGAACTTCACCATTTAAACTTTGTGATGGACAGCGATTGCGTAAATAGTTTGCGGTATTGATAGCTTCTGCCCAATATGCTGGAGGAAGTCCCGATTGTATGAGCATGCATCTGGCCATTTCTACGATGGTTCGGTTTTTCCGTTCGGCCACTCCATTTTGCTGTGGAGTGTATTCGATAGTAAACTCTTGTCGTATACCTTCGGCTTTGAGGAAACTTCTCATAGCATTGCTTGTGTATTCAGTTCCATTGTCACTTCGCAGACATTTAATTTTCTTACCAGATTGATTTTCCATTAAACGTTTATATTCTTTGAATTTTTCTAAAACTTCGCTTTTATGTTTTAGAAAGTAAATTTCGCACCATCGACTCTTGTCATCAATGAATGTGAGAAAGTAACGTGAGCCAGCAAAAGATTGCGTTTTCATCGGCCCGCATACGTCACTGTGTACTAACTCTAAAACATCCATGGCTTCACGAGTCGACTTCTGAAATGGTTTCTGTGTCTGCTTTCCCTGAATACAAGTACTGCATGAAGTTAAGTTTGTTTTCGTATTTGCGTTTATTCCAATAACTTTTTTCTTGTCAATAACTGCCTTTAGATCTTTTTCGTTTAAATGGCCAAAAGCTTCGTGCCAATCTTGAAGTGATGTTGGTTTCATGTTGGCGATGGCTGTAAATTCAAAGGGTTCTTCAACGTAATAAAGATTCTCTTTCCGCTCCGCAACGAAGATTCTTGCGCCTGTCGAAGCATTTTTTACAATAGCTTTATTTCCGGTAAATGTCACTTCAAGACCATGCTGAGTCATTTTTGGCACTGACAACAAATTTGTTCGGAGGTCCGGCACATACAATGTTTCGTTAAGTGTAACATTACAACCGGTATTCGATTTGATTTCCACTATTCCGCGCCCTTCTATTTTCGTAAAGCTCTCATTCGCTAACGCTAACGTTTTGCCGTTTAAGGTTTTAAACTGTCGAAATTTTTCACGCAATGCACACATGTGCGACGATGCCCCTGAATCTAGACACCATCTGCCACTCATATTTACGCTGCTTGCACCTAAAACGATTTCTTCAACTTTGCACGACGAATAGTTTTGTTCTTGCCTCTGTTGTGGCTTTCTGTGCTTGAAATTTTTGGATTTACAATCTCTTGCTTTGTGGCCTATCTTTCCGCATGTGTGACAAGCGTATTTGAAAGATTGTTTCTGTTGATCTTCCCTTGCTGTGTTTGGTGGTCGACCTCTGCTTTTATTTAAGTTACGTCTATTCGCATACAATACGTCTTCGGGATCTGCTTCTTCATGTCGTTTCCGTGCTTCGAACTCCTCTAATAATTTCACTTTCAGCATTTCTAGTTTCGGAAGTTTTTCTTGCGTCTCAATTGCAATTCTGAACGTTTCATATTCGTTAGGAATACTATACAATAGAAGGATGGTCAATAGTTCATCTATGACGACCATATCCATTTCTACAAGCTTATCAACAATGTCGAAAAATTTTCGCAAATGTTCGTGCATATCATCACCGGGTGTCATTTTGTGCAATATGAGCGATTTGAGCAACATTGCTTGACGTGCTGGTCCGCGGGATTGATATACCGAATGCAGTTTATCCCAAATATCCTTCGATGTACGACATTGTTTAATTTGCTGTAATTCGGTTGGAGAGATTGATAATATCAAATCTGACCTTGCTTTGGCATCGCTATCTATCCATTCGTTCACTGCTTCGGGTGGCGCTTCTGGTTTTATACAGCTGCCATTCACGTATTTCCACGTCCCATTTTTTATTAAAATGGCCTCAACCTGTATTTTCCAGGTATCAAAATTTTCCTTATTCAGACGTTCAATATTAATTGCCGAAAAACTCATTTTTTAGTTTGCACTTCACTTTTTTTTCGTTTCTATGGATTTCTATTTTCTTCTGTTGTCAAGATCTTTTCTTTGTTTCGCAGTTGTGGTTATATGGGAACTATCCAGGCGCAGTGGAAGCGTGCTGGGCCCATAACCTATTAAAAATATCGCAGAGTCTTGTTCGAACGTGTTCTTTATTTGAACAACCAGGAAGTGGGAAAAAATGTGTATTTAATGAATTGACATAAATGACATTTAAGTCTAAGTAATATGGGTGATGCCAGATTTGTGATACATTATCCATTTCAACACTTTGTTGTTGTTTTCATAAGCAAATTTTTAGTCAAGTGAACGGAACCCAGAGACAGCGAGCAGATAAGTTGGGAATCAAAAGCGTCTATTATCACTTGCGGCAGGATAAGTAAGCAGTAAATACACTTTCGGTAAACGAGTATATTGGCTGGTGTTGTTATAACAGCATAAAAAATTGTTCATAAATTTATCAAGAATGCTGCCAAAGTGACATTCTCTGGCCCGATATACCTATTTGAATAACGTAAAGCTACTACCATGGGAATTGAGCTACATACCAGTATAACAGTTGTAAAAATTCTCTATATAGGTACGGGTAATGCTGGAGTGACAGTCCTTGGCCGTATATAAATCCTGCTTGTGTCGGTAACGTAAAACCGACTGCCGCGGGAACGAATCGGTTCCGATATATAGGTCTTTATCTTTGCTGTGCATTACGAAAATGTGTAGGTGCACAAAAATTTAATTATTATTTAGATGCCGAAAAATGAAATTTTATTGAAAAAAATTCAAGTAATGAGTTTTATATGGGTTTTCAGATACAATTTTGTAGAAAATTTCAAGCCGATTGGATCATACCGAGTCGGATTAAACTAGACCTCCATACTAGTCTTCGAAATTTGCTCCGATTGGAGTAGATTTAGTCTAGTTTTTTTAAGTTTTGAAATTTATTCCTTTACTTCGCTTGCCATGAAATCTGCTAGATTGTTTTTTATTTGCGAATTTGCGAAAAGATCATAGGAATACAAATTTGAAGCGATGTTAAACACATCTTTTATTTTCTGCATTGTATTTTCCGCTCAACATAATTTTGATATCTCCGTTAAATAATATATTATAATATTATATATTAATAAAATAGGTAAAGTAAAATGATAAAAGTTTAGTTCAAAGTATTAAAAAACAGAAGATTGTAGAACAGGAGTAGCAATCAATGGGCCTAAATTCCAAAAAATCGATTCCAATAGGTTTGTACCCAACAATCTTCCATGCAGAAATACATGTCATTGAGATATGTGTAAGGGAATGTCTCCATAGAAATATGAGAGACACCCACATGTGCATACTTTCATATAGTTAGGCGAGTTTTAGAGCCCTTCTATCAACTATAATCACCTCAAATATATATTAAATGGCTGTAGTATATGGCTGTCAGAATCTTCTCAACATATAAGGGAACTTCAATATTACAACAGTATTATTAGGTTGGGCTCCTGGGCAAAGAGGCATGAAGGAAATGAAATAGCGGGCCATCCAGCGAAAAAAGGGGAAAACAAGGCGGAAGAAATTCTTTGCGCACAGGCGAACAAGCAAAACCATTCCTAATGCCGAACAGAGAAATTTCCGATAAGCTACTTTCACTCAGCAGAGCAGACTTAAGACTTTTAACTGGTTACTTTCAAGGCTACTGTAGCCTCAGATACCACTTAAACATAATTGGTCTCTCTCCAATCACCATCTGCTGATTCTGCAAAATGGACATTGAAAATTCAGAACACATTCTTTGTAAATGTCCTATACTAGGCAGAAAACGGCTGCAATACCTTGGTGGTACTGTAAGTTATGGAACAATAAACCCGAGAATGTGCTAAAATATTTAAAAAGCCTTAAAATATAGGATACCTCAGCAAGCTTTGCACAATAAATCTCTTTTGGTCGCAGTGCGCAGTAGCCTAATAATTATAATTCAAATAATAACCCTGAAAAATCCTACCAATCCAAAATTGAGCCCGTTTTACTCAATGTGTGTACGGCATGTCAACGTACCCCGGACGACACTAACCACCTATTCATATGCCCCTTTAAACCCACTCAATTAACAACCTTCTCCCTTAAGCTTCAACATGCCATAATAGCACGTTTACTGAGTCTACCGTTAGATGAGATAGACGTTAGATAGTTGATACATCAACTACAATTACTTATAATTGAGGTCGCAATATATCGAAAAATATATAAAAGAAGAACTCAATTTGTGGTTTTATAAAGGGGTTTTCAATAAGGGCGGGTAGATGTTGAAATGGAATAAAATGGCGTTTGCTGTGTGGCACGTGGCGCCGTCCTGCTGGAACCACATGTCGTCTAGGTCCATATGGTTCAATATGGACCGTAAGAAATTGGAAGGGCCACCACGTCTACCGAAAAATGGGTGCAATGCGCGCAACGTTTGCGTTAATGAATACTTATTTTGATAATAAAGTTTTATCATTTGAACGTGCTGTTCAATCTTGTAACTTGCCATGATGGTTTGGCATAAACAACTGAGTAATAAACAAAAGATTTGACAGATGTCACCAAAACAAAATGGCTGCCACAGGGCGCCAAAATCGACCCGCGCCAATTGAAAAACTTAGTTAAACTAACTTGAGTTGACAAATAGCAAGCAAAAGGAAAACTGAAGGAGCTATTAGAATATTCGTAAATAAATATAAGATTTTTGTTTCAAGAATTTACCAGTTTGACACTCAGTTGTTCAGCTAATCTGCTAAATTTAGCCATTACATCCTTTCAAAAAGTCCTAATGATAAACAAGCAATCCTCTTTGCTCTAAAGTTTTTCATTATAATATAATATTTACTCATTTTTTTATTTTAAATATTTATAAATAAATATTTTTAAGCACACATTTACATAGAAATACTTTTAATATAATTGGCATCAGTTGATATATTTACCTTATAAATAGTAACTTTTTATATAATTTATATATGTATATGTGAGTTGAATCAGTTTTTGTTTTCTTTTATTTGCTCATTTCAGTGATAATTTCTTGCTCCTTAACATTTTTCATTAAAAACAATTTTCTTAAATATTATGAATTTGCAACAAAAGGTCCTGCCTGTATTGAATAACTGTTTGCACTTAACTGTTTTGTTTTTGTATTTAATCTTAAATTTATGTGGGTGTGGTTAAATAGTGAATAACTTACATACATACATGCACACATAGCCGAAGTTGTTTTTATGATATTTGTTTGTTTTGTTTTTTTGCAACTTCCACTTTCAGTTCGAAAGCTTATTGTGATCGTTTGTTAAAAAATAATCACAAATTTAATGTCACTCGTCAGGAATAACTTTGTCTAGTTGTTGCACTGATATGTTGAAAATTATTTGCCTGCATTTTTATGTATGTAAGTATGTATGCTTAAGTAAATACTTGTTGTATAGTGGATTTGTATGAAATGATATTATCAGTTTTTACTTCTGTTAGTTACATTTCTTTGTTTTTGTTGTTGTGTTTATTTGTATGTGTAACTATTTTGGTCCAGCCAAAATACAAATATTTATTTTCAATTTTCTTATTCTTAATAATGCATACATATGTACTTTATGTTTTTGTTTTCATTACTTTTTCTCTTACATTTTAAAGACCTTACTGCTCGCCATAGCAGTTCGACAGTTTTGAAAGTTGACAGCGACAAGTGGGCCAAATTTATTTTACTAAGTAACTTTGTTGTATTTTGACATCCGCCAATTTTATTTTGCTTTGCGTTTTATCATTCGGGAGGATAGTACTCGTATTCACATAAAAGTGGGTCAATTCTAACATCTGCAAGTAAAGGGAATTGTAGTAAGTTAGATTAGATGCGCAAAAATGTGAAAGTTTGTATGTATGGGGTGTTTTTTAGCAGCATGAGAACTACCGATATCGATAACGGCGGTTTGATAGCTGAAAATGGCAAAGTGGGTTAACATTTCATCTCAGTAATGTTTGGCAAGTCATCATGAATCGTTTAACGCCAGAACGCGAACGCCTCGAAACTGGGAAATTTACTTTAGCAAAAGTAAATCTGTACGCGCAGTTCGTAGAGCGAAGTGTTGACGAAGGCATCGAAACGGGGAATCGTCATCATTCTCAACTTGTTGACGTTTGTCTTTCGCCTACGTAGAAAATTTTACGTCAGGATCTCGACTCACGTGCCTATAAAATACAGCTCGTGCAAGAATCGAAGCCAAATGCCCATCGTTTGGGTCACATTTTCCCTGGTTGAGCTCATTTAGATTTATTATGCAGATTTATGGGAAAAAGTGGTAAACTATTAGACTGATCGGGTATACCATGTAACTCGTAGTTGCGGCGGACAAATACCGGGTCTCATATTCAAAAGTAAATGCCATTAAATTATCTACCAGATTATAATGAAAAAAAATTCGTTCGAACGATATTTCTGTTACTCGTATGTATTGTCATTTTAAGTTCTTAAGCTCTTAAAAATTTTTCTTAAGCTCTTAAATGTATTTTCGTCTAATAATAGCTTAGTATCTGACTTCCTGCGGTACACGCACCTACCTTCTGCTCAAATATGAACGAGACGTTATCAATAAAACGGTCCGCGGATGGCATATGGCAAAAATAAATTTTTTGTTTTTTGGTAGGACTGTTATAAGCTTACATGGCAAATTTCAGCGTGATATATTATGTAACATAGTTTGTTTTCTGTGCTACTGTAAACAAGTCAAGCTTGAGTGTGTTCTTCGAATTCTCTTTTATGACTTCAATTGTCTCAAAATGTTTTCCACGGAGCGGCAACTTGAGCTTGGGAAACAGGAAAAAGTCACATGGAGCCATATCAGGCGAATACGGTGCTTGCGGAACGATATTAACATTATTTTTGTTCAAATAATCGCGAACAAGACGTGATGTGTGAGCTGGTGCATTATCGTGATGCAAGCACCATGACTTGTTGTCTCACAATTCCTTCCTTTTAAGACGAATGATCTCGCGCAAACGCTTTAAAACGTCTAAATAATATTCAGCGTTAACCGATTTTGCGATTTGTGCGATTTTCAAGTACAATTTCCTTTACTTTTCCGATGTTTTCGTCGTTTACTGATGTTGCTGGACGACGTTCATGAGGCAAGTTTTCAACCGATGTACGGCCCTCTTTGAACGATTTGTACCACTGGAAAACACGTGCACGCGATAGAGCAGAGTCCCCATAGGTTGTCTGCAACATTTTTAAGGCGTCTGAAGCCGAAATTTTGTTGGAATAACAAAATTTCAAACAAATTCTTTGTTCAACTTGAATTTCCATCGTTAAATTCGAAAAACACACTCGAGTTTGACTTGTTTACAGTAGCACAGAAAACAAACTATGTAACATATCACGTTGAAATTTGCCATGTAAGCTTATAACAGTCCTACCAAAAAACAAACATTTTATTTTTGCCATATGCCATCCGCGGACCGTTTTATTGATAACGTCTCGTTCATATTTGAGCAGAAGGTAAATCAGATAAAAAATTTGCAATCAAGGCAATACCATATTAACGATTTGCGGATTAAATTCTTAATTTGTACAGAGTTATGTTTTCCCAAGTCTGCCACTGAAAGCTGACTTTTCGAATTTTTATACAAGGAGGTGCAAAATTAATCATCCGATTTTGATTTTGAATAACCCTTTCACTATATAAAGAACAAAAACAATAGTTGAAGTGACGGAAATATATTGTATATTTTGAACTTTAGGCGCTCCATTGCTTGTCAGTTTGTATACTGCAGCTGTTTAGTTCACAAGTCTCAAATATGATTGACGTCATTTACAAAAATTATAAATTTTCCGATAGGTTGATTAATATTGTGTCACTCCGTATATAGTGGGTTGGCAACACTCAACTCGTCAACCCGTTTATTAACTTCTGCATGCGTTTTCGTACAGTTATATCTGTCATGCCTGGTGTTATGAGACCTTTGAAAATTGCTTCTAAGCCTAGAGAACTGAAATGACGGCCTACTCCAGTACGAGTTTCTCTAAGAATGTCCTGCATACGCACTCGCATGTTTGTAAATGAAATGCATACAAATTGTTCGTAATATATGTATTTGTATCTTTAATTCCACTCTAGGGCATATCCTAACAAATCATAGCTTAATTCAAATTTCTAAAAATCTTAGTAATCTGCGATTAACCGAAATAGATTACAAATGGACAATTTAGGTTATCATAAAATTTTAGCTCTCTACTGGAATCATAAAAAACGTTTAAACTTGGTTATAGGTGTAATCGTATCTCGGGTTCCGCACAAGGGTTAGGAACGCTTTTGGGTTGTTAATGTCCGCAGTGGCAATAGAAGCCTATATTGTGTAAATTCTCTTAAACTACACTACGTATTTTATGACTTTTGAAGTACTATCGGGAAAAGCGTAGCTATTCAATTCTACAAATTCCTTCGACTAAGCTTAAAACATGAAATATGTATAGGGGTTTCCAAACAGAGGTGTTATTTTGATATTCAAAGAAAAATGCTATTTTTAATACAAATGGTCGGATGCTTATTTCATTATAAAGAGGAAGGTATGCCGTTAATAGTGGAAAATAACATCAGGCAAATGACCACCATGACCACGCTTACAGGACAATATCCTATTTATGAAATTTTCCATAACCGAATTGCAAAGTGGGTGCCCTATGTCCTCGACAGCCTCACGAACTCCATCTTTGAGGTCTTGAATCGACCCTGGGCTGTTGGCGTAGACCTTTTCTTTCACGTGATCCCAAAGAAAAAAAGTCACAAGGTGTTAAATCATAAGATCTCGGTGGCCAACTGTGATCACCTCCCTTTGCCCGTAAAAGGTCAATAGTTTCGTTGCTTGTGTGGCACGTAGCGCCATCTTGTTGAAAATAAACGTTCTCCAGATCAATACCATCCAATTTCGGCCCTAAAAAATCGTTAATCATCTCTCGATAGCGATAGATAACACCTGTTATTGGAAAACTCTTTAGATACCTACTTGTAAATATATAAAGTTTTGCATAGTTGGCAATAGATTGTAAAAACATTCATAAACAAAGTGTATAACTCTCTGCCTGAGCAATTATTAACTATCCTGATTATGAGTAATATAAAACAAAAATTCTGTTAAATTCAAAATAAGTGATCTTAATGGAATACCCTTTGGTTTTGTCTCTTTTTTCTTCTGGCTCTATTCGACAGAGCGATTTCCGCTTCAGCTCATTTCATAAGAATTAAAAAGGAAAATAAAAAATAATCATAAAAAAAAACGTTCATTTACTTACTTTTGCTCTTGTGGCTCTGATTTCGTTTGAGCAGCTATAGTTTCAGGTAGGAACAACACAACAAAACCACCAAAGAATGCAAATGCTGTGAGCAGCGTCATCATAAGGTGAATCTCAATTTTATTCTGCACAATTGGAAAGTAAAAATAGAAAACGATATATCAGATAATTATGCATGCAATGTCAAAAAGTCGAGAGAATAATCCAAAGATTAAAAAATATGAATGTATGCAACAAACAACATTTTTGTTCAATGAAGTGTAGCAACGGATTTGTGGATTTACTCGAACAAGCTTTATTGCATTAATCAAAATTATTGTGATAAGGGTAATTTTAATTTCAATTGCAAGGATTTTGGTATGCCGCTGTCGGCAGTCACTTACCAACAAAGATAGATATGGTGTGAGTATGAGTGCTCCACCAGCGGCCACATTACAAGCGCCAACACCTACATTACGTATGGCGGTCGGGTAGAGTTCAGCGGTGTAGACGGGCATTATAGTGTTGCCGGCGCTGATAGTGAATTTGCCTGCAAACATAGAGATATAATAGATGAGTAATGTGCAAAAAGTGAGGTGAGCGATTGTAAAGCAATGGAGCATGAATTTGTGTTCCATATTTGTATGTACAGTATTGTGCATGAACTGAGCAACGTTTTTCCTTTAGTTATACCATAGGTTAAATATTCATATATTTTACTTTAATTTATGTATTTGGATGAATTTTCCGCTCACTATACTGTGAGTATTGAACACTTACTACGGTTTGAAAATTAAAGTAGACATTTTAAAGACAGAACCATCCAAGTGAGTTCATAGGATGTCCACCAACTGAGCCCAAAGATTTTTCCTGATAGTTTTCCAACACAGGAGCATTTCCCATCCTCTGCAACCACCAGTAGGTGATTGGCAGCGTTAAATATGTGCATGGTTGAATCATTTGCATCCATTCGTACAACATCATTTTGGCAGCCGAGCCCCAGTACCTTTATTTCATGTACTATGTCTACGAGCCTCTGTAAAGCTTATATAATTGGCGGGTCCACCTTTTTTGGGTATTTGGCTGAGCTCCTCTTCCTATTTATGGCTTGCGTCTTGATGTTGTTCCCCAAATGGAGGGATCTACAGTTTCATGCCGACTCCGAACGGCAATATTTTTATGAGGAGCTTTTTCATGGCAGAAATAGACTCGGAGGTTTGCCATTGCCTGCCGAGGGGCGACCGCTATTAGATAATTTGTTTTCTTAATTTTGGTGTTCCACCGAGATTCGAACCTACGTTCTCTCTGTGAATTTCGAATGGTTGTCACGCACCAACCCATTCGGCTACGGCGGCCACAAAGCCGAAGCAAAGATAAAGCTTATTTGTACAGACATATGTTATATATAATCATAGCCGCCAACCCGCAAAGCCATGAAAACCTTACGCAGAATCTTTGTCTGAAACATTCTAAGCGTCACGTCTTTGGGTGTTGTTATCATGCAAGGCTTCGAGTACAAACTATGTTTTCTGCTCCATTTATTTCTCTATGAGAACAGAGATACTCGTCTCAATGAGCAACAAGCGAGTTTCATTTATACTGAGTCATGCAGTGCTGTAATAAAGTAGTGAAAGAACTCATCCCAAAGTTGAATTAACTGCTCGTAATCTTCTATAGTTATTCAATAACTACGAGACGGGCACAGCCAATTGGCACTTGGAGCTCAATTCTTTACAGAAACTGTTATGTTGAGGCTCTGAGTCATGAAAGGCAATAGTTCGTTAAGCGTTGAAATCTGACACTGTTTGACTACAGATATATTTTCTTAGCTGTATAAAGGACTGTAGGTATACCATCCTTATTTATTTATTGAGGAATTATAGTATCACTTTCTGAACACGGCGAATCGATATACATATCAAAAAAATCCCGGAAAAAAACTTAAAATATTTACATAAACATTGAAATGATGCACAATTTCTTTTACATTGTTTCAAAAAACAGGGGCACATACATATACCTTGATACTCAGAAAAGGGCATTAGGATTAACTTTATCATGAAGAAATCAATAAAAACTATTCAGAGAGAGTAAGATCTTAACATCTACATACGACTTACATAAGCAGGAAGTTTCATGTGCTTCTAATGACTATTAAGAGCAGAGAGGGAGGCGATTGAGAGTGAGACGAATTTTTATAGGAAATTCCATCAAAAATTTCTCAAAATAAACTTTGGATTTAGCTTAACTGCGTTAACACTATAAAAGAGATCACAGTCCATCCAACTGTATTTTAGTATTGCTCTCGTGTTTTATAAGTATGACATTTTATTAAAAATAATAAAAGCATTTAGTTAAATAATTAAGACATTTTGCTGACATATTTCTACACTTGCCAAATAAGGTTTTTCTCACACATTTGCCACGTTTAAATATAGGGGCTATATTGGGTTGAAAATCTACGTTATTATTATCTTACTAAATATTGTAAAATATCTAGGACATAATTAAAATATTTTAAGTCAATTAGAGTATATATAAAACTGTACTACATATATTGTATATACCATATTTTCAAGGCGCTGGTTGATTTCAAAAAAATTAACTGCCTTGTTCACGTGTTCATAATTATATTTTCATGTACATAAATTAAATATCTTCTTTTATTACAGTACATTTTAAAAGGCAAACGGCAAAGTAGTGCGTTTTTAACAAAATTCTGACGATTTGTATACTATAGAACTTTTCTATATCGCGCCACCAAAATTATGCTTTTCTTGCTATTATGAATAACCATTTTTCTACGGCATAGATCTGATATTAATTTCGAGGTTTCAAAATTTTATTTTCCTGGAATTTGTTTGGCTTATATAGAGTTTTCTAGGCGCGGACTAATGGTATAATCTTCGGGAAAATATTACCTACTATTATATTACTTTTATGTAAAATTTCACATTGCGTTTAAACTTCATAGAATATAAAAAAGGACAATCATTCAGAAAAGTGCACTCATTTAAATGCAATGTATTCATCAAGATTTTAAAATAACAATATCACAAAATATTTAGCAAGTGTTTGTTTTTCTTTACTAT
The DNA here is from genome assembly GCF_028408465.1 of Anastrepha ludens. Classification (NCBI taxonomy): domain Eukaryota; kingdom Metazoa; phylum Arthropoda; class Insecta; order Diptera; family Tephritidae; genus Anastrepha; species Anastrepha ludens. The sequence continues at coordinate 38,770,786 of NC_071498.1, forward strand.
GTTGAGAGGGCTGAATGCAATATTTCAAATTAGAGAAAATATGTTTTTAGCCCTCGAAACGCATGCAATGCGTTTATGGAAGGAAATTCAAAATATATTTTATTTATATAAAGCAAAAAGGGATATTTATAAACAAACGGATGTTTTATGGTTACCAGTTAACTAATAAAAATTATATGGGAATAAGTTTCGCCCTCGTAATATACTGGTGATTTATAGTATGTGAGGCTTCGATCACAGTAGTAGACATTCGTTTGGTGCGTAAAGATCTGACGTCAAAAATGCCTGCGTTCGTCCCAAAAAACAGCATTTGCGGGAAGTCATGTTTCATTATTACCTTTTAAAGAAAAGTGCAGCTGAAACGTATCGTATATTGATCAATATTTATGGTAATTACGCTCCATCAAATACAACTTGAAAATAGTGGTTTCGACGCTTCCAAAGTGGCAAAGTGACATGAGTCATAAAGATCGCGAAGGGGCACCCAAAAAATTCGAAGATACTCAACTATAACAATTATTGGGTGAAGACACATGTGCAACCCTTGATGTGTCTGATATGACTAAAGAGTTGGATGTTGACAGATCAACCGTCGGTAAACCTTTGCACGCGATGGGAACGATCCAGAAAGCAGGTAACTGGGTGCGACATCAATTGAAGGAGAGGCAGAAAAGAAAAGGTTTTTTTGCATCGCATCGTCACTAGCGATGAAAAATAGATCTATTATGATAAGCCTAAGCGTCGAAGAAGTTGGAGCCTGTCAGGTGAACTAGATGAACCAGGACCAGCGACAGCGAAAGAAATATTCATGCTTCAACGGTTATGTTGTGCATCTGGTGGGATCAGAAGGGTGCCATCTCTTATGGACTCCTTAAACCATCTGAAACCATCACTCACAATCGTTACCGACTGAAGCTAATGCGTTTAAATCGGGTTCTCATAGAAAAGCGGCCGGAATGGAACGATAGACATGACAAACTGATTTTGCTGCATGACAAGGCCCGGCCGTACGTTCCTAAATCGGTCCAGAAATATTTAGAGGGACTGAATTGGGAAATCTTACCCCACCCGTCATATTCCCCAACATTTTACCTTCAAAATACCATCTGTTCCGATCAATGCAGTCAGCCCTTATTGGAGTGCGGTTCACTTCATACGAGAGCATCGTGAACTGGCTAAATGAATTGGTCGAGTCAAAAGAACTCCAATTTTTCGTGAGAGGAATCCGTAAGTTGTAGCTTCCAATGGCACATAATATCACATTTTATTTAATTGTTATAATAATTCGTAACTTTGGCTAAAAAAGGACGGAAACTTATTCCCATACCCAATAATTATAACAAACATTAAGGATTTTTTAATATAATTTGCACGCAAAGGCAGAACTAAGTACTATGCAATATGGGAATAGTATAGGACTAATTTTAATAAAAGACAATTTGATGTAAAAGAAGGTATTCGATCGATTAAAAGGATTTTGAAAGCGAACAAAGCACTTATACAAGTTAATATATTAGTTGACACCCCAATAAACTACCAATAACATGCGCTCACATCCGCAAACAACACAACCCGAATATCTGGTCGGAAAAAAGTACTTAAGCTGTGACAGTTTTCAAAGACGTTCAGAAAAATAAATTTAGATAAATTCAGAAAAATAAATTTAGAAAAATTCAGAAAAAATTTAATCGGTAAACAAAAAGTTTGAATAAAAATTGAATTGAAAAATTTGAAAACGTGGTTTTATTTAATGACTTCAAAATCAAGTCACAAAGGCAAGGAGATCAAGGATTTTATTTGATATTGGTTTACATAGCTCGAAAAAGGTTATTGCGAAAGAAACCTGTTGAAGTTTTGAGTCTTTTTACAACAAACCATTTGCAACAAACATATTAAAATTTATTAACATGCATAAAAATAGTTTTTACCAAAAGACTAGAGGGAAATTATTAAACTCAATATTAATGGAAGTGAGGGTTTTTGCCCTGTAATTGGACGTTGAAAATAACGTACATAACTTTGATTATCCAATTTAGATGAAAAACATTCGAAATCTTCAGATTCATTTGTCATATCTTCAGTTCATATGCTAGTCAGAGAACGTAGGTATGATATTCATATGCTTTTAGTGATATTTTCGGCGATTGATCTATCAATGCGTAGTTCCGCTTGCACGTCAATAATACACAACGAAAAGGCTGAATCCACCGTTTTGCTCTTGCATTCGATGCTGTATTGCATCGATGAACAGGACAATTTTTTGGTTGTCTGCTTAAAATTTTCATCGTGGCTCTAGTAGTACTGACTTTCGAATAAGTGCTTTATATGGAAGGAAATGGCCATCATCGTATCGTATGCGAGTTTTGAGTGACTCCAACTTCAAATTGATACATACAATACAAGTTTTCTAAAGATGCCGATTAAAATGTTATTATACAAATTTTGATGGCTTTTTTTTTTTAATTCGTAAAATTTGCGAATTTTATGCAAAGTTTGGGAGGCTCATTTATAACATTTTCATTTTATTACAATGAACTACATATATACAATATATTTTTTTAATTAATAGGTCTATTTATAAGTTCGTGCGGTTTTACAACAGATGGCGTAACTTGATTATTATTCCATCGATCCACATTTCCAAACATTCATTGGAGAGCTACTGTCGTAAGGCACAAACGTCAGTATAAGTTTTTTATTTGAAGCGTAAACAACAATATTTTTACCACACTTGAAAATGTCGAATTTCGTGCCAAATAATGTGTTTTTGCGGGGAATTCTTCTTCATTATTTTAATATGAAGAAAAAAGCAGCCGAAAGTCATCGTATCTTGGTGGAAGTTTATGGTGAGCATGCTCTATCTGAGCGAACGTGCCAGAAGTGGTTTGCACGCTTTAAAAGTGGTGATTTTGGCTTGGAAGACGAAGAACGCGAGGGTGCGCCGCCAAAGTTCATGGATACCGAATTGGAGGAATTGCTCGATCAAGATCCGGCTCAAACGCAAGAAGAGGTTGCAAAAACTTTGGGAGTTGATCAATCAACCGTTTCCAAACGTTTAAAAGCCATGGGAATGATCCGAAAGGTAGGCCATTGGGTGCCGTATGAATTGAAGCCAAGAGACGTTGAACGCCGTTTTATGGCATGCGAACAACTGCTTCAACGGCACAAAAGAAAGGGTTTTTTGCATCGAATTGTGACTGGCGATGAAAAGTGGGTCCATTACGACAATCCAAAACGTCGGGCAACGTATGGATACCCTGGCCATGCTTCAACATCGACGTCGGCGCAGAATATTCATGGCCTGAAGGTTATGCTGTGTATCTGGTGGGACCAGCTGGGTGTTGTGTATTATGAGCTACTGAAACCGAATGAAACGATTACGGGGGATGTCTACCGACGACAATTGATGCGTTTGAGCCGAGCACTGCGAGAAAAACGGCCGCAATACGCCGATAGACACGACAAAGTTATTTTGCAACATGACAATGCTCGGCCACATGTTGCACAAGTGGTCAAAACATACTTAGAAACGCTCAAATGGGATGTCCTACCCCACCCGCTGTATAGTCCAGACCTTGCGCCATCCGATTACTATCTCTTCCGATCGATGCAACATGGCCTGGCTGACCAGCACTTCCGTAATTACGATGAAGTCAAAAAATGGATCGATTCGTGGATTGCGGCAAAACCGACCGAATTTTTCACAAAGGGAATCCGTGAATTGCCAGAAAGATGGGAAAAAGTAGTAGTAAGCGATGGACAATATTTTGAATATTAAATTTGTAACCATTTTACGTCAATAAAGTTTCAAATTTCGAAAAAAAACCGCACGAACTTATTCATAGTCCTATTAACAAAAAACATGTAGCTTGAAGAGTATTGTTAGAATCGTAAAAATATTAAAATGAGATAAAAACACATCTAGCAGAAAACACTTAGCGCCTTTTCCTTCACCAATAACGTTACGTAGATATTTAGCATATTTTATAATACTCGTATAAAAAATGTTAATCGTAAAATGGTAAAATAAAATCATAAAATAGTAAAAGTTGCTTAGATTTTACACAATACTGTAAATGTTAGTAAGTTTACATGAACGCATGTATATATTTCAATTATATTCCAATTGACTTATTAAAATTATAAAACTCATGTATGTATGCACATAAATTCACACTCACCAATCATGAGGAATGTAATCTTCAGCCAGAGTTGGTCATCATTGCCCTCGGTAATGGCCGCGCAACAGCAGGCGATGCTCGTACAGATGAATGTGGCGCAGAATAGCCACTTTTTGCCAACCTTAGGTATAATGTACATGGCAATGGCAATGGCAGGAATTTCGACTAGGCCAGCTAAAGCCTGTTGTTGGTTTTGTTTGGTGTGTTGGTTGGTTAAATTCATTTATGAATAGTTATTCAGTTGACGGCGATTGATGATGTGTGCCAATGATGAAGAACGAATTGCATGAGGAAAAAAAAAATGTGTGAAAGAGAAAGGAAAATTTACAATTAGAATGTTGACTTGATCCAATAGATTTATGTAATTAATTAATTTTATTGCGATTATTATCAGCAAATTGTTATTGATAGAGTTAACTTGCCAAAGTAAATGTTTTAAATAGAGAAATAGTTGATTATTACGGTTGCTTCGCTTATTTTTGTGGATTACTAACAATGACTGAGTTACGGTTGTGTTAACCGCTTTATGCTGCTGATGAAGTTCATCATTTTTTTAATATCAAGGACTGCTATATCTGCAGGCGTAACAAAGAAATGAGAGCTAAGATACCTAAATCTTAGCCCCGCGAGAGCAGGGTAGCTAAGGAGAAGGTGCTGAGATGATTCCATCTCCTCCTCCATACAGCTGACACAAACGACTCGAAGTAATGCCGACTCTTACAGAATGCATCCCTCGCGGAAGTTGTCTTCTGAAGACATACAAGAGCTGAGATTTTGTCAACTTCAGAAAATACCCCGTCCAGAAGGATTTCGTGTCCATACAAGTGTGTGTATTTGCATAGCGCTCGCTGAGTTGCCGCAAGACTCACCCTTCCAGCAACTTACCGCTGATCAAAGGGATCTCAATCCTCTTCTTTAGCGGAGAAACTACTCCTCAGGTACCTTGATTGGCCAGCTTAGCTTGCCGCAATGTCGCTATGACCAGGTACGCAGATGAGATTTATATCAAAGAATGCGGATGCGATCGAAAGTGGAACCATGCATTCGCTAATCAGTTTCGAGTGCACCATCATTGAGCTCAGAGCCCTAATTGCCGCGTAGCGATAGGAGCAAATGTTTACTCTCTTGAAAGATATTAAGCAAGTGAGTAACCAATCAGCTGCTTCTTTGATTGCGTCTACCTTTGTTTGAAACACACTGCAGTGGTATGGTAACCTGAACTTGAGTCTAACGATCTCTCCATCAAACCCTTTCTTCCAACTTCGAGCCATCTGAGGACAGGTTCACCGGGCCCTGACTGCAATTGCTACACGCCGCCTACTCTTCCTTTGATGAAATGTGAGTGGAGAATGTTCCACTTGGACTAAACGGGAGAGTACATGGATAGGTCATCTTCATCTAGTTTTTCAATAAATATAATGCAGCAGCTTATTTCCCTTAAAGAGAAAAATATTCCACTGATTGTTTTCTTTGAAAAATAAATTTGAGATATGAAGAATCGAAAAATTCAAAAAAGTTGGACATGTTCTCTATGCACATTCTGTAGAGTCCAAAGTAAATTTATTTATATGCAGATGTTGAATCTAAATTATTAATATTTACCTTTCCAATGATAAATTACACTTTTTCTTTCTGATACAAATTTCAGTTTTCTTTCAAAATCAAATGCCACTTTGATCTTTCAATTTCCTCCACATTGCTAACGCTTTGTGTATCCGAACGCCAACAACAAATATTAGTGAAACTATTAATCAAAATTATAATTTTATAACGCTGTAGTTGTAAAAATGTCGCAAAAAGAAAAACTCCTCGATTCTAAGCAGACTATAGCTGCCATTTGGATAAAAGGTATTGTTGCCAGCCGATGGACCAGACAGTCGTGAATTATTTTGATGTGATGTCAACGTTCCTTGTGCAAACAAACGCCAAGAAAAAGTGTGTGATATACATGACAAAAGATTTGGAAGGTTGCCCAAATAAATTTTGAGTATTTTTTTTTTTGCTTTTGAACAAAAAACAACTATTTAAGCAAGTAAGTACCAATTCTTTTTCAAGTGAAATTCATCCACAAGACTTTCCTATTTGACTAAATATGCGCTGATTGGAGCTGATAAATAAACTGAAGGACTTGTAAAAAACGAACCCGTCTTCGTTTTATTTTAATTATTTAATAATTTAAATTAGATAGAGAAATGTCCAAAATGTCTCAGTAGAATAGTAAAAAGGCTTTTGGTAAAACTTTTTACTTATTTGTTAAATGAAAAATAACAGTAAAATGATCATTTTATACAACAAACAATTTCATTTCTTTATCAGCACTTTCAGTTTCGTAACCGGCCAAATGATAGTCATTGTTCGAAAAGACGCGAATGGTGTATACCACCTTGATCGAAAAGTTCCCTCACAAAATTTAAATAAAAATGTATTACTCAAAAGTGGTATTACTGCCTTCAAAGTACTCCCCATCAACTGCAACGCACGTACGCAACCGTTTGAGCCAGCTCTCAAAACACTTTTGGAATCCTATTTTCGGCAAGCCATCAGAAGCGACTCCGATTTTTCTCTTTTTTTTCGGCTGTTAAAAAATCGCACGGAGCCATATCAGGTGAATTCAATAGCTACTGGATGGTATTCGTTTCAATATCGATCGAAAATTCGCGGATAATGTGACGTGCAAAATCCATGACTTGTAATCCATAAAAGCCGTGAGCATCGCCTTCATTTTTGACTGAAAACGTGTTATTTTTTTTGCTCTTGGTTCATTCGGAGCTCTCCACTCACTTGCCTGCTGGCTGGATTGCGTGTCGTACTCATAAGATGAATGTTGAATCCGATTCAGCTTTGGAAATCATGACGATATTAACGAGGTCTTTTTTGTGCACGAAATTCAAGTCCAATTTAGCAGCAATATAGCGTAAACCCAAATAACTTACTTTAATGCCCTGAATGGATCCAGAAGCAATTTTCAAGTCCTCTGTCAGCTCTCTGAGGGTTAATTTACGGTTATGGATAAACTTGTCATTCACTTTATTGATGTTATCATCAGTTTTCTCTGTTAATGGCCTCGCGATCTCTTCTGATGCATTCTTGCCAGTCATAAAATTTTGGTCTTATTTAGAGAGTCATTGTTGTGTAAGATTTTCGCACTATTGAATCGATTTAAATGCAAAATTTAATGCAATCAAAATTTAATCTTGCATTCTCAGTTTTTGCGTAGCATCATGGTTTTATAGCTAACAATTGATTTTTAAAGGTCAGAAACCTTTGGTGCTACAAAGAGGGAATACTGTTGAATAGCAAAGCAGCTTTCAAGGCCTGTTCAGCCTGTTCAAATATGGTTGCTGGCAGTAATTTTTTTGTTGTAGTAGCATACAATTTATCCATTACCCATGCTTAGGGAGCGCTCCTGGCCGTATGTAAACCCGGGTCGTTTCGATAACAGAAAACCAACTGTTGAGGCAATTAAACTTCTGCTGGCTTTGGGAAAATGTGATTTATAGGCTTTTGATGCCCTTATCAGGAGTTTATTAGTTTAGAACTGGTACTTCAAAAAACTTGAAGCTACAGATTTCACTTAATAAACAATATGTGTTGATGAAATTTCGTTCCTTAAAATCGTGAGTACCCAGCCCTTCATAAGATAACGTGCACGATTCCAATATAAGCGAATTGGACCTTCTTCGTTTTACGAAAGCGACGCTCCTCTTCGCTAAGGCTCGGCAAGTGAATCTTATGCCAATCTGGATTGCTTGCTTGAGAAAAGGCAAATATTTCGCTGAGATTAAATGGGTGTGCCAGGCTTCGAAATTAAAATGAAATTTCGGAAGCGGCATACAACTGTAAGTCGGGCCATTCGCAGAACAATATCAAAAATAATTTGGAGCAACAACTCGGTCAGGCCCTCAACAAATGGTATGTGTTATGCATCAAATATTAAAATATATATAAGTATTCATACCAAAGGTAGGTAGAATGGGGCATGAATCAGCGAAGGACTTGAGGCCAATTATCCTTTCGTTCTTCCTTTTAAAAACTTTTGAACGACTCTTAGACATACACATTAGAAGATCGCTGGAGAGCTCTAGTATATCAATTGCTCAACACGTTTACCTCAAAGACAAATCTACGGCGACAGCGCTACATGAGGTAATCCGAACAATAGAGGGGTCTCTAGTAAACAAACAGTATACCATGACTCCTTTTCTAGACATAGAAGGCGCATTTAATTACGTTAGCACTGATGCTATCCAACAGACTTAGGGATGGAAATTGTATCAGCAATTGGATCATCTCTATAATATGGGTAATTTGAACACCCACAAGGGTACTCCACAGGGGGGAGTTTTATCTCCACTTCTTTGGATGTGTGTGATTAGTAAAGTCTTAATAAAATTTAATGGAGGTGGGGTAAAAGTGGTTGCGTACGCTGATGATGTGGTGCTAATAGCATCAGGACTGTGTCTCAATACGATTAGTTGGATCATTCAAAAGGCGCGTTTAATTCTCGGGCCTTAGGCTGTGGCCTAAGTTTAAACGCTCGTAAAACAGAACTTATGCTATTTACAACCAAATATAAGGTATCAATTTTTACCCAAAGTACTTAGGGGCAATTCTGGACTCCAAACTTAGCTGGGAATTAAAGACTGAAGAATGGGTAAAGAAGGCAGAAAACACTTTATATGCCTGTAAACAAAGGCTAGGAAGAAGATGGGGTCTTCAATCTAAGCATACATTATAGCTTTATAAGGTAGTTATACGACCAATTTTATCGTATGGTTCGGTGGTGTGGTGGGAAGCTCTAGAGAGAGAATACAGCATCAAATTACTTAGCAGAATACAAAGATCAGCCTGTGCAATAACAGTCGGTGCAATCAGACCATGTCTTAGGGAGGTTCTGAACGCACTGACACCCGTTATTCCAGTAGATCTATATATCAAGAAGATGGCAACCATGAGCACATTTAGGTTAAATGAAGCGGGTCGGTGGAAAGCAAAAACGTAGGGCCATGCCAGTCTATTACTGCAACAAACCCAGTATACCTCGGAGAGGACTGATTATATCATCCTGATGGTAACATTCAATAGAAACTTTGTCACCCTCATTCCAGCTCGAATAGGATGGAGTAAGGGATTCTCACTTAACAACTTCGACACTACGGTCTATACAGATGGCTCCAAAATGGAATGTGGTATCGGAGCAGGTTTATACTCTCATAGACTTAAAATTGAAAATTTTGTACCTGTTCCTAATGCCTGCAGTATCTTTCAATACTGGTCATTGAAGAGGCCTGTAGATTCCGATTTCTCTTTTAAGGGCAATATCGCTATTCTTTCGGATAGCCAAGCTGCAATTCAGGCACTGGATCCAGTTACACCAACCTCAAAACTGGTGGAACAAAGCAGGAATTGAAGGTAACGAAGAAGCAGATGAGCTGGCAAGAGGGGGATCTGCAATGAATAACGATCTGCCACAATCGGTGTTCACACCATTAGGTGTAATCAATAATACAATTTTCCTAAAATACCTTCAAATAGCGGATTTTAGATGGAAAGAATGGAAACCAGACAAAATGCAAAATTAGCAGAACGTTATGGGCCACCTAAAACCTTAAGCAATCGTTAGCATTTACAAACATGAAACGACGGGACGCCTGAAGACTAACGGCTTTTGGTCTGTCGGACAACAAGCAGCCAAAATGGGCTTCCCTCACAACGCACACTGTCACAGTTGTAAACAACCGGAGAAAAAGGAAACAATCTTCTATTTCCTCTGTAAATCCCCTGCCTTATGGAAGGATAGAATGTTAATTCTGGGCAAACCGCTGTTCGAGAGTCTCAAACAACTATCTGGCTTAGACGTTAACAACCTAATAAGTTTCCTGAACCGCACAGAATCACCGAATCGCCACTTAAATCAACCAAACAACCATACATAGACATATGTTATGAAGAAATTTTTTGGGTTCTAATTTTACATTTAAACTATTAAATTTAACTAAATAATACTATTACATTTTTTCATGATTTGATGAGGAAAATTTATTATTTATTTATCTAAAAGTAAAATCTGCTAGGTGGTAAATGCCTTCTTATCAAAGGAGATATGTAAAATAATTTTGGAGCTCTTCCCATTAGTTGTGTTTACGTCAAGTTGGCAGCGTCCATACGTTGGTTGTGAATGTCAACGGTGGGAAAACATGCTGATATAGTTGTATATGTATGTAAGTGTGTGAACTAAATACATGTTTTCGTAGGTTTTCTTGTCTACTGAATTCAATTATTCAGATTATGAGCTGTCAACATGAGTTAAGGAAATGAATTTTTAATGCTTACGAGTATAAACATACGAACATAAACTATGCACATATAGTATATGCAGCTTCAATTAGATGTGCCAACACGTGCCTCCGTTTATCTTAGTTCACCAAAGTAACAAATTTATTTATATTTCATATCGCATTTTGTGTGTTTTGTAGTTGTAATATTTTCATGAGGTCATGCGTCCGCGGTTTTTCGATAGATGACTGCAGTGGTCAACCCTGGTCGAAATGTACAGATCCAATACTATATGTATGTGTGTATTAATAAAAAGTAAAAAAGTCCACAAAAAAATATCGACCGTTCGGAGTTGTTGTGGAACAGCAACAAGACCCACGTCACAAATTGGTGGAAGAGCTCGGCCAAACACCCAGAAAGATATAAGCGCCAATTATACACATATATACCTATGTATATTAGGCCGGGTCGATTTGTGGGGAGGCAAAAAAATCGCCCATTGCTCTGTGAAAATCATATTCTAGGGATCAAAATAAGAAACTTTGCCGAAGGAACCATACCTCTAAAACCTGATGCCCCCCAATTTGGGTATGTATGTATATATGTTAACAATAAGCCTGAGTATCTGCTTATTGACGCTTATTTTCATGCGAGAAGAAAATTTGTATATAACACAGTGAATGCGAGAATCAGCGCTGAAATTCTGTGTTTTGCTCTATGTCATTTAATTTTGTTGTTCATTTGTGTTTATAAAATTGCTGTACACGGTAATGGATTCATCTGATGACGAGTATTTTGCTTCTCCTAGTGTGATTAATGCAATTATTAACACAAAAGAGTTTGGAAAACATCCAATTACACTAAAAAGGAATGAATTTGGTGAATTTCATCATTTATATAATGATTTTAGAAAATATCCAGCTAAATTTCAACAATATACCCGAATGAAAATTGAAACATTTGATTACATTCTGGACAAGATAGGTGTGAAACTAAACAAAAACTGGACAAATTTTATTAAGGTGCCAGTAACTTCTTGCGAAAGATTGATAGTGACAGCTGCAGTATCCATCAGATGCTACACCTTTCAACTATTACTTCTTTCGATAGATGACACCTGCTCTGACTGATCAGCATTTTCACTCTTATGATTTGATTTATGCATCGCCTCAAACTATGAGAAGTTCTTGCGGTGTGGTATTGACGTGCTACGCGGTAGATTGAAGCGAGTAGTAGCAAACGATAAGCATTACTGTGAAACGTAAATATGCACATAATTATAATCAAAAACCTCGGTAAGCAAAGTAGTACAAAGAAGTTAAATTTATATTGTTTATTTAGCCTAACATTGCGCATACGACGTGTAGCCCCTTGGGTTACGTATTTAGTATTATAAAAGTAACTATAATTTAAATAACACAAGTGTACATGCTGTTTTTCTCATTTTGAAAACACACATTGAATTTGCAATCAGGGACCTCAGAAATTCCTAGTAAGTTTTATGAGTTTTGCTCATAATTTGCATTTCTATCGTAATCACAGGAGCGGTAAACCTTTAACCTCGTTTTACTATTGAAAGTTGCTTTTTTTTTTGGAATTTGCATATGGGGTTGTTATAGTGAAAGATTTAAGTTATAATTTGAGTATAAGTTAAATTCTCAATTACATTAGGTTTTTGAGAAAAAATCACAAACACACAATTTTCTCAAAACCATGACATGATGGACCTTTTTTCAAACCAGAATCATGTTCAGCGTCCAAAAAAACATCGAAAACTAGCGTCATATTAAACTTAAGTAGTGAATAAATTTCCTAACTATAATTTATTTGAATTTTTAATATCAGTTTTGTTAGTCAAATTATATGTATTCAAATATGAAGTGTATGCGAGTGATTTTTAACTCACCGAATTCAAATAAACATTTCCACCAAATGAACTCATATTCAATATCAAGCCATAATACACCAAATTCATGGTAAACCAAATGCATAGAAAGCAAATCGTCACACAACGCATGTAACCCGAGTTGAAGAGACTGATGCAATTCTGTGAAGATTCTTCCTGTGTCGGTGGTTTTAGCATTGACTCAAAGTCGGCTGGCAACTGTCGACCATTAAATTTAGCAGCGCGCTCCACAATAATTTTCACTTCGGCAATATGGCCTTTGACCAACAGCCAGCGCGGAGATTCGGGTACGACAAACCTGAAAAAGGGATAATTAGAAATGTGTAAAAATAAAGGGGTTATTTTGTAAAACAATAAAAAAATATATACATTTATTTACTAAAATTTACTTTTTCACCATTTTTGCACAATATAATTACAACTCTATCGAATAATTGCAAGCGCGTTTCCTAAAATAGTTAGCTTAGCTCGAAAATAGAAAAAAACCGATCGGCGCAAAACTATTTTAATAAGCTATCAATTGATCAAGCTCGGTAAGTGTTTCACCATAAAATTTTTTGAAATGACAAACTTGCATAACTGTCTTGAAAGTCAAAGTATTAGCGGCAAAAATCAATGATGACTACCTAAGCTGTATTCTCTTTTCATTGTTTGGCTCTCTGGAATAAAATTTAAGGTTTCCACGCCGTGGTAATTTAAAAGATCTGTATACTCTGCTTCTATCTTTTTGTGTACTGGAAGTTGTCGAACCGCCAGTCCAAACCCTTTTTGTTTGTTTATATGCAGCTCCTTCCGAAGTCCCCGTTATCTTCACGAGTCGAAAACTACAGCTGCTAGTACTCTCTTTCAATAAAACTTATCAAAAAGTCGTCGAGCTCGAGTAATTAACAAAAACAGCAAACGTCAGTGAGTACATTTGGTGGTATATTGTTCTCATATTGTACTTTAGTAAAATTTATAAGTATAGAGGAAGAGTTCGTGACCAAATTTAAATTAAATTTTTATAATTCAAATGCTATGCTTTTTAATAATATGCTCGACTGCACTAGTACACAGTGACTACATAACGGTTGTTCGTAACAGCCTAACGACATTAAGATAGATATATCCGCATGCTTAGCAAGATCTTTAGAATATGGGCGCGTACTTCATGTGTTCACCCATATAACGGTAATTTTAAAAATTAAATAGATATACTTCAGAAGTAAGGCCAGGAAATTTCTTAAAACTTTGTTTATTTTTGAAACGGTCGGAATCGGTCAACAAACACGCCCCACTTTCCCACGAATAGAGATCTCCAAAGCTGCTAACATTTTAACTACTTATTTTTCTTATTTAATCTTTTGTTAATTTAGTGTTTTTATTGTACTTCTAATTTTAATTGTAATTTTACATTTAAGTTTAATTAATTTAATTTACTTTTTCTTAAATTTTATTCCATTTTATTAATTACTAGCAACCCGCCCAGCTTCGCACGGGTATAAAATATATACCCTATGTCACTCACTGAAAAAATGATTAAAATCGATCCAGTAGTTTTGGCTTATTCATTACTGCCCGTGGCCCGCACGCGTTAAATTTGGAGTAAAACAATTCCCCTTTCTTTATAGCATGAAGATTTCCTGCTATCTTTGGGATATCTAAATTCATACCCTACATTTTTGCATATTAACTTTTTGCATTTTTACATATGTATTTATTTTATTTTTACAACAATTACTATATTACAGAATGTCTTTATATACAACGTTCATAGCCTTCTTGTCATTAGACAATACAAACATGTTTTCTCTAGAGGTTACTCTTGAAAGAGCGACATACAGTTGGCCATGTGAAAAACAGTCAACACTCAAATCTAAGCCTGCAACGTTGAAGGTTTGACCCTGAGATTTATTAATGGTCATTGCAAAAGATGTCTTTACCGGAAATTGTAAGCGTTTAAATTGGAATGGTAGATCCGATGGTATCAGAGGGATTCGGGGAATCAATACATCTTCTCCGGTACCACATCCTGTGAGTATTGTGCACTCTATTATGAAAGTTTTCAGTGATTTTACCAGCAAACGCGTGCCATTGCAAAGTTTAGGTGGACTTAGGTTTCTTAATAAAATAACAGGACAACCTATTTTCAGCTCCATTTTGTGAAGAGGGAGAGGGATATTTTCGTCGGCGCATCAATCTTTGAAATAATCAAGTTATTTACTTTATCTACTTGTTCGTTAGTTGGTGACAGAATAGCTCTTTCTTTAAACCAAGATATTGTCTTATAACTTATGTTATCAATGTCTGGATAGACATTGTTGACTAACTCTTGGATGTTGTCTATCAAAACACAAAGGTTTTCTAGGTTAATCCTTCCCTCCCTTTGTGTTAATTCTCCATTGCCAACTTTTAGCAGCATCTCTGGAAATAGCCTGTTCTCACGTGAAGATGACGAAATCCTCATATTAGTTTTAAGATCTAATTTATTGACATGCGACCAAAGGTGGGATCTTTTTAGCGAAGCATTTATTTCGTCAGCACGTGTTCCTCGAGTCACAACTGGTAGGATTTGACGGAAATCTCCTGAGAACAGAATTGTACATCCACCCATAGGTGAATTTTTGTTGCGCAAATCGCGCATTGTCCTATCCAGTACTTCCATAGACGTCTTGTTTGACATGGTAGCTTCGTCCCAGACTATTAATGAGCAGTCACGCATCAATTTTCCTGTATTGCTCTGTCTAGAAACACTACAGACGCTGTTATCATCATCGGTGGCGATTTTCAGCGGGTGCTTCATTGTGGAGTGTGTGGTTCGGCCTCTTTCCAAAAGAGTAGCGGCAATGCCGGATGACGCAACAGCTAACGCAATTTTTCCGGTAGATCTCAATTACTAATTACTGATATAATATCTTGAAAAATATTGTTTTTAATTATATGCTGTAAAGAGCCATATACATAGATCTATATGAAAACAACAATGTATTTAAGGTATTTAATTGGATAAGGATTAATATTGTACCCATTTGTTGAAATCGCTTCGAAAATAAGCTATTAGTTGTCGTAAAAAGTAAATGACAAAAAATGTAATTGTATGGAATTGATAGCAAACTAAACGCGCTCCGAATCAATAAAAACTATTCAAAAACTGTATTTTAATTATGTGCGATTTATTAATATAGAACCTGAAAATAGCGTTTTATTTCGCTGTAAAATTGTATGTACATATAATTACATGGAATTCAGTACATACATAGATACATATGTAGCGATTCGTAAATACATACATACATACGTCACCATATCATGTAATTCAACATTAATGAGGTGTGGTGAGATTATCGCTTAACGCCTGTTGCTTCATTCGGTTGACAGCGAACACACACACAAACAGCTTTTTTTGGAAAAAGAGCTGCTTTTGTTTAAACAATTTTGGTTAAATAACAAATAAATCAATTATTTTTTTAATGCAGAACGAAAGTAAATATTTCAAAGTTAAACTTCAAGAAAGTTTCATTTTAATTGGTTGATTGTTTATGATTTATGGCCGTGAAAACAAAAAAATTATGTTTTTTTGCCACATTTTGACCGATTGCCACGCCCCCTTATTATATTTCTTCACATTATATAGATATAAACCTTCCTCTTCAATCAATCTATCTTTAAAAAAAAACCGCATCAAAATCCGTTGCGTAGTTTTAAAGATTTAAGCGTATAAGGGGACATAGGGACAGAAAAAGCGACTTTGTTTTATAATATGTAGTGATAATTGTTAAATGAATTATTTAAGGGGGTATTCTGGTCTCCAGCGAAAAAAAAATCGATTTTTTTTTTTGCATAATTTTGTTGTATGTGTATGCGAGAATACGCCACAGAAAGGATTTTTTGAAAATCGCATTTTTTCACATTTTTCTGGGCACCGAAGTGTACCCTCCTCCGGCCGTTTTATCATAAACTTTATCTTTAAACGCGTTTCCCCGAAAATCGTGTTTTTTAAGCATTTTGGTCACACTTTTCACAGTAGTTATACTCCGATTTCAATGGTTTTGGTCTTAAAAGGTTCGGAAAACTTACCGCTAAGTTTCCCCGTGTACGATTTTTGAAATTTTTTTTCATTCCATTTTTATAACCTTTTAAAGTTCAAAAAATAAGCAAAAAAAAATTTTTTTTGCAAATTGTTGCATAACTTTTGAAAAAAATTAAAAAAAAAAAATCTGACACGGGAAAACTTAACCAAGGCAACTCTGAAGACAACGCATATCTAATTTTTGCTTTCTGATTACCCAGGTGGAAAAACCGTGACCAAAATGGAGACCTGTTTCGTTTGGAGGTGGACGTCTTCAGCGCCATTTCAAGGTCGCGGGTGTTAATTTTTTTCAAAGTCAAAACCATTTTTTAAAAGCCAAGACATGTACCTTTAAAATAAAAAAAAATTTTTTTTTAAATATTCACAGGATTTGTCACAATCAATCCCCAAAAAAACCCTTGATTTCAGGGCCTCGAGACCAGAAGACCCCCTTAATTTTACTAAAATTCTAATTTTAGTTTAAATCTTACTTCTTAGTTTTATTTAATTATCATCTTTTTCTTGTAATTTTGAGTTTTTTTTATTTCATTTTATTTCCATTAATTTAGATATAATTTAGATTTCAATTTAAGGGGACTTGGTGGTCTAGAAATTTCAAAAAATCGATTTTTTGTTTTTTCAATATTTCGAAAGTATAGTATCTTAAGAATATACTGTAACTGTACGCGCTCCTTTACCTCAAACTTTACACTCATTTATCTCGAAACGACTTATTTAACCTGGTATTGTCAAAAAAAAAAAACTATTCAACCGAATCGTCTGAAATTTAATATGTTGTTCACAACATCAATGACTATCGCCCGCACTAGAATCATATTACTATTTCAATTATTTCAAATTTTTGATTAAAAAACTGAAAGAAATCCCGGATTTTAGAGCGTCGAATTCAAAACCGCTTCATTTTTTCAAATTTTATTATTTTTTTATTTTGGTACGGGACATAGCTATAGTGATACTGTTTAATAACTTTTTTTGGTTTTTGTGTTTCAGATAAATATAAATGTCAACTTCAGCGCCATTTTTTAAATTATTAAAATTAAAAAAAAGAAATTTTCATTTTTGCACGAAAAAGAAGTTAAATAAAAAGCTGAAACAATTTAAATATCGTTTATAATTTTTTTATTGAAAAAAAAATTTCTGAAAATACCTTAAATTTTCGAGCTCTAGGCCACCAGGACCCCTTGAACGTAATTTTATTTTACATTATTTTGACTTGCTTTCTTTCATTCCACTACATTTCTTTAAATTTAAATTTAATTGTTAATATTATTTACTTTATTTTTTTTATTGTTCTTATTTTACTTTTCGTTCATTTAAATTAATTTAATTTTTATTGTAACTTTAATTTTACTTAAAATTTTAATGGTATTTATTTTTCTACTAATTTATTTTCATTTAATTTAAATGTAATTTAATTCTGAGTTATTTATTTAATTTTAATTTTTTTCATATATTTATTTATTTTTTCTTGTTTTATTAAATGGTAAGTTTTAATTTCATTTAATTTCATTTTACTTTGAATTGTTTTCATCCCATTCGATTTCTTTTAATTTTAGTTCTAGTTTTCATTGTAATTTTGCTCCTAATTGGAATTATATTTACTTTAATTTCCTTTATAATTGTAGTTTTCTTTTTTCCATTCTTTTAGTTTTTTCATTTAATTAATTTTATTTCGTTATTTTATTTCTATTAATTTTAATTTTAATAGTAATGTAATTTAGTATCTATATGTTGCCATTTCTAATTTTATATTGTATTTAGATTAGATTAGATTTTATATTAGAACTAGCATCACCCAGTGGGCTTCGCACCACCATACATAAAATGTTTTTTTTATATCGCAAGAAATTGTTCATATTAAGTTTTCTTTATAGAACTCGTAAAATATTTAAACAGTTTAATTAGTGGATTTTTTTCATTCAACATACTTTCTAAAGATGTCACAATAGCCTTTTCTGCACTTTTTAAAATTTGATTGTGGTGGCCACCTATATACAGGTAAGGTGAAAGAGCCGATAAAAACTTGTAATTAAACTTTGATTCTTTAATTTCCATTTCAATTTTTTACGCTAAATAAATTATGCTAAAATAAATAAAGTTAAAAATGTTTTTCCAAGGGCTCCTGGAGCATTGAATTTTTTAATATATTTTCGTCCAAAATGACTTGCAAATCGATAAATGCATCATTGATTATTGCGTCACGCAAATGTATGTATTCCTCTGATCTCAATCGGGCTTGACTCTGACGGATGAAATTGAATAGCTCACTTTCAATTTTGGCGTACATATCGACGATATATTGATGCGAAAGTTGATTGCATCGCAAAATAAAATTGTTTTCTTGAGGGCGAATCATCAATCGATACGAATAAAAATTCATCGCACTGACGGTTTTCGTTGATTTTTGACCTGCAATGCAAAAATTAATTAGCGTATGAAAATTATTTAAAAATCATATTTAAACAAAAATAAAATGTGTATGTACCAGTTGTTGGATTTATCATTGGTATGTTGATTTGATAGCCATCGTCCCCTCTCCAAAACAAAATGGGGTATTGCAATGCATCATAACAGCGATGGAGTTCTGAAATACGTTGTAATTGCTCATTTCTACGATACAAAACAATATCTCGTGACCGAAACTGTTCACCAACCACAACAATGGCTACTTCATCAATCGTTGGTACATTGAATCGTCTGGCGTGCTCCCCAATTGGTGTTTTATCGGCTTTTATTATGATTTTGTGGCCATCGGTGGGCATCAGATCGAGTGCCACTTTGAACAATTTCACCAATTCATTGTGTTGATGGAACATTATTTGCAATTAATTCACGATTGATCTTCTCGTATTCGTCGAAATTGCACAGCGCTGATCTAATTCACGATTCTCATCACCAATAAAATATATTTGCAAAAACTGAATTCCAACGACAGCAAACTAATATTAACATAATACACTTACAACCACAACAGTACAACAGAAACGCTCATAAGCATAAAATGTCATAACTCAGGAACGGCTGCACCGATTTCAACCAAACTTCACACAAACCACCTCCTTAAAGATAGAAAAGAACTCTAAAATTTGTGTGCCAATCGGTTCGGCGGCTCTTGAGTTATAAGATTACCAAGGAAATGTAACTTCTTTTTATATATATAGATTATTTTAGTGTATGTTTAATTTTAATTGTAATTAAATTTTTTTCAACTTTTCTCGTTTAATTTAATTTAAAATTTAATTTTAATTTTACGTTTACGGTAGATACCTATGAAATGAGACTTTCAGCTGTTTGCCCATAGATGTCGTTAGGAGTATTTTTATTTATTTATTTACAGACGTGGAATAATAATACAATTATTCTTACACGTAAATAAAAAATAGTTTAAAAAAACTAAAAAACACGCTTTTATTGCAAATCGAACTAAAAAGTAGAAAATAAATTTTAATGACAAAGGGACCTATAATGAAGCCTTTTGCTTGGATGACGAAAAAACCGAGAAAATTGGGGGTGTATATCTTGCGCAGTGAAAAACAAAAAGAGTAACGAAATCCAAAATGTATGTGTCTATGCAAAAACTTGCGAAATCACTTGCGAACCAAAAAGACTGTAGTGAACTGCTTGATGTGAGCGATAAGACCAGACTCCTTTATTGAAATGCATGCTAATTATTTACAAGCGAAAGATTTATCAGACTAAAAGAGAATTAGAGAGCAAAATAAGTAATATTGACTATGTGAGTGTGTGTGTGTGTACGTATGCAAATTTACAATGAGTGGATGTTTATTTGTACATATTGAGTGTTAATTAGGTGTAAGTTATTTAAGCATAAAGGGTGATCCAACATCCCGGCCCCGTTGAAAGGATGCACTTTCAAGACACTGGCAGGATGGCAAGTTTGTGAACAGGCCGGTAACAGCTCCCATTAGTAGTGCGGAGGCGCACAACTCGAACGTGACCATCTCGTCCACGTACGGTCGACTCAACGCGACCAAGCTTCCAGCGTTGTGGTGGGAGGTTATCGTCGTGGATGATCACTAGCGTACCTTTTGCAAGAGTGGGTGTAGGTGTCGTCCACTTGACTCGTGAGCGTAGTTCATTGACATAGTCTGAAAACCAGCGGCGCCAAAAGCGTTGCTTGATGGCCGTAATCATATCGTATCGATCCAAATTCGAGATATTTCTCTCTTCGAGTGAGCTTTCGGGTAGGGCACGTAGCGATGACCCGACCAAAAAATGTCCAGCAGTGAGTGCTTCAAAGTCATTGGGATCTGATGATAGCGGTGAGAGCGGACGCGAGTTTAGTATGGCCTCTATTTCCACAGCTACAGTGCTCAGTTCTTCATATGTTAATCTTGTATTAGCGAATGTGCGATAGAACAGTCCCTTTGCGCTTTTAACTGCTGCTTCCCAGAGGCCGCCAAAATGGGGTGCCCTAGGTGGGATAAAATGGAAATTAATAAAATCGGAAGAGCAATATTTGTTAATTTCGTTCTGGGTTTCGTGCTTGAACAAAAATTGTTTGACCTCTTGCAAATGGTTGGATGCTCCTACAAAATTCGTGGCGTTGTCGCAGAAAATGTGGCACGGCATCTTTCGCCGACCACCCATACGTTTTAGAGCGTTCAGGAATGCTTTCGTAGACAAGTCCGAGACCACCTCAATATGAACCGCCTTAGTGACAAGACAAACTAATATCGCCAAGTATGATTTGGTAGGTGTCTTTCCTCGGACTCGCAGGTAAGTGCTTATTGGTCCGCAAAAGTCGATTCCGCAAGCGTTCAAATGGACGTGTTGGTTGGACACGCTCTCTTGGTAGGGGTCCCATTACTTGCTGCAGCAAGGTGGGCTTGTATCGAACGCAATGCACACACGAACGAACGACGCGACGGGCCAAATCTCTGGCGTTGACAATCCAATATTCAAGGCGGATCAAGGCGACTAAGGCTTTTGGGCCTGCATGGTAATTGCGAAGATGTAAATGGCGTACATACGTCAAAATAAATTGTGAATTACTGGGCAACAGCAATGGGTGTTTTTGGCTGTCTGGTAATTCGGTGTAGTCCAGACGGCCACCAACCTTGATAAGCTCGTATCCAGTCGAAGTGTCTATAAATGGAGTCAAAAATTTTAAATTACTTTTTAATGATCGATTTTTCTTTAGTAACTGAAAGTCGACAGAGAAGTGATGCTGTTGAACGTTCCATATTAAGCAATGTGAAGCGCGTCGCAATTCGTCAGGCGATGGTGAAGCGGTAGTGAACCTTGATTTCTTTCTGGACGAATCAAAAAACCGAAATAACCAGGCGACTAGACGTAAGCAATGGGGGTACGAGCTAATGCCATTGATGATGTTGAGAATGTAGTTTGTCTCCATCATTGTAGTAAGTGTCGTTTTGCGTTTTTCCGAATTGATGACGTCTCCGTCGAGGTCAACTGGTGGTTTTTGATTTGGCCATTTAGTCTGATCTTGAAACAAAAAAGCTGGACCGGGAAACCAATTCGATTGTTTAAGTTCTGCAGTAGGGCAGCCTCGAGATACAAGATCCGTAGGATTCTCGCGCGTTAGTACGTATCTCCAGTGTCCACCTACAGTCAACTCTTGTATATCCGATACTCTGTTCCCTACAAAAGTTGAAAGCGTTATTGAATGTTGTTGAAGCCAATGCAGTACTAGTTGTGAATCGGTCCAAAAGTAACTGCTTAGAGGTTGATCAGTAAAAACATCTTTTATTTTTGCGTAGAGAGATGCAAGAAGGTGCGCACTACAAAGTTCAAGTTTGGGAAGCGACTGCCTTTTGACTGGAGCGACTCTTGACCTTGATGTAAATAACTGAACTTCAACATGTCCATCCAAGTCTTCCGTACGTATGTATACAGAGCAACCGTATGCTCGAATTGATGCGTCGCAAAACCCGTGTATTTGTATGTTCCGTACGGTTGGTTGCAAGCAATAACGAGGCACGATGAGTGACGAAATCGAGTTTAATGATGCTAAGCAGTTTGTCCAAGCTTGTTGTAGGTGCTGAGGTACAGACTCGTCCCAATCGAGCTTCAATAACCATAGCTCTTGGAGGATAATCTTGGCAGTGATTATCAATGGTGACAACAAGCCAAGTGGATCAAACAGCGATGAGGCAATAGACAATATTGTCCGCTTTGTAACCGAATTGTATTGCTGTTTCGGGTTAAAGCCGAACGAAAATACGTCGCTTCGTTGATGCCATGTTACTCCTAACGCACTGGTCACAAAATCGTCGTTGATATGAAGCTCCTTTGTTGCTTGACCTTCCTTGAAGTCTGGGTGATTTGAGTGCCATTTCGATATTGGAAACTGTCCACGACGGAGTACTTCAACAACTTCATGCCTGAGTGTGTGTAACGTGGTTATATCGTCGGCACCACATAACATGTCGTCGACATAAAAGGATGATTTTATTGCTGAAGCGCCGATCGGAAACTCTGCCATATGTTGGTCTGCCAGGTAGTGTAGGCTGCGTACCGCAAGGTATGGGGCCGAAGCTGTTCCGTATGTTACAGTGTTGAGCTGGTACGTGCGGAGATCTGAGTCTGGGGAAGCTCGCCAAAGTATGTATTGAAATTGTCGACAATTATTTTCTACGAGTACTTGCCTGTACATTTTAGTGATATCTGCGGTGATGGCGAAACGACACAGACGAAAACGTAATAGAAGCATGTATAAATCTTGTTGAATTGTGGGCCCCACTAACAAATGATCGTTCAATGATGTTTGTGTTGAGGTGCGGCACGAGGCATCAAACACTACTCGCAATTTGGTTGACGTGCTGCTAGGTTTAAGCACGCAGTGATGTGGCATATAGTAGTGTGGCTCTTTCAAGTTGGGGTGTGCTACTACTGACATGTGGCCAAGACTTTCGTACTCTTCCATGAAGGCAATGTACTGCGGACGGATTTCGGACGAACGTAGAAGACGTCTCTCAAGCGCAAGGAATCGCCGACGAGCGATATCGAAGGAATCTCCGAGACAAATTGGGTTGGCTTTAAATGGCAGATTTACAGTAATTCGACCAGTGTGGTCTTGATGAGTTGTTTTTGTGAAATGCTCTTCACAAATTCGATGGTCTGGCTGAGTTGGTTTTGGTGACGTGTCGATGGCTTCCAGTTGCCATAGGCGTTGCAAATTCTCGTCGATTGAGGTTTCATTTGACAGCAGACAAGATGATGACGTCACGTTATAGTCACCTCGAAACCTACCAGAGACGACCCAACCAAACAATGTCTTCTGAAGCGTCGGTAAATTTGGACCCAGTCGAATTTGGCCAACAGCAAGAGCATCAAAGAAGGCCTCTATTCCTATCAACAGGTCTATGCGCCGGGGCTTAAAAAACATCTCGTCTGCTAATTTGGTATTGGCTGGCAAGCCCCAACCGGACGTGTCGATCTCGGCATCTGGCTGGTATGCTATGTGCGAGGTGATTCCGAATTGAAGTGACAGTTGAAAGGCTGAAGTGCGCGATTTGATGGTCGTGGTCATACGCGCCTTAAGACTGGTTAGCGAGTCTCCAATGCTTCGAACGCCCACATCATGTTTCTCACCTCGAAGGCGTAGTTTTTGCGCGAAATCCTCAGTGATGAAATTGAGTTGAGAGCATGAATCTAGGAGGGATCTGCCCAACTTATACGTACCCGTAGCGTCCTTGACCAGGATCATAGCCGTTGCAAGAATCACCTGCCCACCTTCCGATGCACCCATGTGCGAGTGGGTTGCTGTCGATTCTTGAGATGAAGTTTGCCATGTAGGTCGAGTAGACCCCGAAGGCTGGAATGCGGGACCTGCCACTGGAGTTGTTTGAGTGGGTTGAGATGCATTCTCATGATGCAACAACGTGTGGTGTGCTCGATTGCAACAGCGGCAGCGATTCTTGGATGGACATTGGATCATTCTATGACCATTGCCTAAGCAGTTGATGCATAGATCATGCTTCTTGATGAGATCAAAGCGTTGATTTGTGTTCATCTCCTTAAACCTCAAACAACTGGCGAGTTTATGGTTGGAACTGGAACAAAGAACACAATTAGAGTTAGTGATAGCAAATGACGAATTTTGCATGCGATTGCTTGCGCGATTTTGCTTGCCAGACTCGGGTTTTCGTTGTGACGATGCCTCGCATGAGTGCAAGAACTGACAATGTCGTTCCACGACTTGAGTGCACTGTGACCAAGTTGGAAGCGACTTGTAGTCCAGAGACTCGTTCCATTTCCTCCTGGTTTGCTGATCACACTTGCCCATCACAATGTTAATTAGCAATGCATGTGCGATGTTTGCAAACGTTCCTACTGACCCCAAGGAGCTAAAAATTGCCGATGCCTTGTCTATTAAACTGCGCAGCTGTTGAGCGTTCGACCTTTCCAGTGCCGGTAATGAAAACAGTGAGGCAATACCTTCCAAAAAGATTAACGTTGGGTTGTCGAACCGTTGCTTGAGCCTATCCAAAGCCTTCGGATAGTTTTCGCTAGTGACTTGGAATGCATGAACCGTTTCTAGCGCGGGACCCTTTAAACAAGTCAACAGGTAATTAAATTTTTCGATGTTCGACAGCCTTGGTTCACGAGCAATGATCTGGGTGAATGAAGTAATAAAATTCTTGTAGTCTGCATAATCGCCGCTAAATGTTGGCAATGTTAGTCTTGGCAGATGCGACGAGGGCTTAACAACTGCTGCTGTTGACGTTTCGGGAAAGTGCACTGTACTGTTAGCATCTTCTCCAAGTTGCGCTTGGATATTCAGCTTAACTGCTACGTAGCTATCTTCCAGATCTGCGGCCGTTGTCAAGTGGATCTAAATCCTCAATGTCAGCTTGGACGGATAAGGCCTGCTTGAAGTAAGATTCCAGTATTCCTAGTCGACACTGAAGCTCAGCATTGGTAAGTTTATCATCTGACTCCCTTGCCGCTTCGACGATCGATTTAATACGCGAAATGTTGCGCTTTATGTTGGAGCGCTTACGCTTGCCTTCTTCAAGAGACATGGTTGCTAAACACGATGTGATGTTGCGAAAATATTCCTGCTGGGTAACTGACTGCTGTGCTGGCGGTCAAATGTTGGAGCAAGCGACAGCAAAACAAAATACGAAGAAATGCACAAACAACGCAGCTTCAATGTGCGAGAGCAGCGAAAGTAGTGATGGCAGAGCGATGCGATGTTAACGGCTTCTTTAGCAGCGCAGGGGTATACGTCTCCAACGAACGGTGAATTCGACCCTTTGGAGTGACGAAATGTATTGTGTGCTTGCCAAAAATATGCAGAACAGAAAAAATCCACTATAGGAATTAACTGCTAACAAGAGGTTACAATGCATCAACAACGCGAATTAGTTGATTGTTGTTGTTGCTCTAGCGGATTGGTTGAATGCTGTTATTGCTCCAGCCGTTAGATGATGAAGAATAAAGCAATTCACTTTATGCAGTATATACACGTGCCCCACGTTGGGCGCCAAAATGTTTGTTCCAAGAAGCCTTTTTCTTGGATGACGAAAAAACCGAGAAAATTGGGGGTGTATATCTTGCGCAGTGAAAAACAAAAAGAGTAACGAAATCCAAAATGTATGTGTCTATGCAAAAACTTGCGAAATCACTTGCGAACCAAAAAGACTGTAGTGAACTGCTTGATGTGAGCGATAAGACCAGACTCCTTTATTGAAATTCATGCTAATTATTTACAAGCGAAAGATTTATCAGACTAAAAGAGAATTAGAGAGCAATAATAAGTAATATTGACTATGTGTGTGTGTGTGTGTGTACGTATGCAAATTTACAATGAGTGGATGTTTATTTGTACATATTGAGTGTTAATTAGGTGTAAGTTATTTAAGCATAAAGGGTGATCCAACAATGAAGTAATAGCAAATCGAACGATCAGTCATAGTGAACTACCTCAGAATAGAATTATAACAAAAATTAAGATACAAATAGAGTAATTCAAATTAGAGATGAAGAACTTATGTTGTGGAGGGAGCCTGAGAAACTGATTTACAAGAATAAATAAAGATTTTTCATTTTACAACGAAATTTACCTTACTTTTTGCCCACAGTAAAAAAAAAAAATATTAATCCTGGCAATCCTAAGAAGGATTATGGAAAACTTTTATCAAATTATTGCATTGCCATCGGTCCTTGATAGGTATGCGAAATTTCAAGTCGATCAGATTTTTAGAAACCAGAGAAAATTAAGCTCAGAGATTCCGTTACATGCATACATACATACATACATACATACATACAACCCGACCTAATAAAAGTGTGTTAGAAAAGGAGTACTGGCCAGGACCTTCGGCTCAACGAAAGGTCGAATTTCGTGCCTTCAAACTACGATTTGCGGACATCGTTGATGTTATCAATTGAAGGAAAACGCTTCTCAAGCTCATCAAATGCTTATAGAAGCTTATGGTGGACATAACATAAGTAGAGCACAGTGCTTCAGGTGGTTTGAAAAATTCCGAAGTCGTGATTTTAGCGTGGAGAACGAGGACCGTGGCCGGCCACCGAAAAAGTTTGAGGACGCCAAATTGCAAGCATTGTTGGATGAAGATGATGGTCAAACGCAAGAAATTATGGCAGAGCAGTTGGGAGTGACCCAAAAAACCATTTTCAACCGTTTCAAAGGCATGGACATGATTTTAAAGGTCGGAAGTTGGGTGCCGCATGAACTGACTGAAAGGCAGCAAGAGAACTGAAAAACCACTTGTGAAATGCTGCTCTCCCGGTTCAAAAGGAAATCGTTTTTGCATCGAATCGTTACGGGTGATGAAAAGTGGGTGTATTTCTTCAATCCCAAGCGTAAACGATCGTATGGTCCGACCGGCCACAAGCCAAAAACAACGGACAAACCGAATCGCTTCGGCCACAAGGAAATGCTGTGTGTTTTCTGGGATCAGCGTAGTATGATTTGGTACGAGCTATTAAAACCAGGTGAAACAGTAGACGGTGCACGCTACCAACGACAATTGCCCGATTTGAGTAGCGGTATATACCGAAAACGCCCAGAATATGCCGATCGGCGTCACAAAGTAATTTTTCTTTTTCCGCCACATCGAACAAGAGCGACCCGGGAATCGGTGGAGACGTACGATTGGGAACCGCTAGTGCATACGGCTTACTCACCAGCTTTCCGATTATCATTTGTTTGCATCGATGGGCTACGCACTTTCCGAGCAGCTCTTCAATTCTGACGAAGAAGCCAAAAAATGGCTCGATGATTGGTTTGCGGCCAAAGATGGCCAATTTTTTTGGCGCGGCATCCACAAATTGCCTGAGAGATGGGAAAATGTATCGCCAACGATGGCTATTACTTTGAAGATTAAATTTGTAACCATTTTTTGTTAATAAGCGTATGAAATTGAAAAAAAAATCTCATTTCATAGGTATATACCAACTTAATTTTGTTTTTTCAATTTTTTCACGTAATTTAGTTTCTAACTTTTATTATTTACATTATTTAATTTTAATTTTAATTAGCCATTTTTTTCAAGTTTACTCATCTAATTTAAATTTTAGTTTTATTTTTTTTTTAATTTTTTGTTTTTGTTTCAATTTTAATTTTAATTTGAATTTTCATTGCAATTTTACTTTTAATTAAATTTAATTTTTTTTAATTTTCAATTAAAATAATTTGTTAATGTTACGTTCGCTAATTTCTATTAATTTTAAATTGAATTATAATTTAAACTTAAGTGCAAATTTTTATTGTTATATTTAGTTTTATTGAGATTTATTTCCTTAGGTTTTCTTATATAATTTAATTATTATTAATTGGTTTTAATTTTGTTTTATTTCGTTTCGTTTAACAATTTTTTTTAACTTTATTAATTTAATTTAAATTTTTTTTTTTATTTCCCTTATTTCGCGCTTTCATTTTCATATTTCGGTTTATTTTCTTTTACTTAAGTTTTTTTATTGCTTTTTTAATTTTTTTTTTATTGCTTTTACCGAAAATCGGCTAATTAATTTTTTATATTGAAGAATTTCAAATTACTCATAATAATTATAATGATGCAATAAATTCCAACGCAAATTAGCACCTCAATAAAATTACTAGTGTCTGCCTGCATTATACTAAAAAAAATTCTTTAGTTTTTTATACGTGACTCGATAATGCCTTTACTTTTGTTATTCATTTTTGCTATTTGTTTTCTTAGTTGGCACATGCTCGCATTATTTAACGATCAGGATTTTGAATATTCAATTTGATTACGCCCACGCACCAAAAAACACAAGCTGCTAACATAACAGTAGCGAATGGCGTATGCCTGCATAAGTGATCTTCAATATCTCGCATGAAAATAACAAAAGCAAAGGCTCTTGGGACGTTTTGATGTGTACGCTTCTTTGACTTTCGATTTTGCTATCACGTGTGCGTGAAAGATTCATTAGAAAAAAAAAACAAAACAGTTGATCATACTCATCTGATTTTTCTTAAACCATACGAGTACATTGATTTAATTATGTACAGCGTTGTGACTTCAAAGACTTCAAATCATTCCGCGCGAACTAATTATAATAGTTTGTTCTCTACGAACCTAATAGAACCATATTAAATTTTACTAGATATATGCATAGCAATTTATTTTTTTATTAAAATTTTTCTAAGTTGTGTTTCTCGTAACTCAACTAAACTTACCATAGAAAACACAGGAATATGCCTGGTATGCCGATGCAGAGTTGTAGCTGCTGATAGTCCTGCGTCAGATAGGCAATACCTGCGATCAACATGTACGAAAGTGGCAGTGGGAATAAATTGTACATGCCAGCTATGGTGCGCCATTTGCCATCCACATATTCAATGGCCAATATTAGGCCGGCATAAGTCACGGACACAGAGACTAGGCCGAGCAGGGCGCGCAGCAGTAGGAACATTTCCAACGAATCGGGAAAGTAGAGGGCGAGACCTGAGTAAGAGTAAACGAGAAATTAAGCATAGAAAGTCGTAATATAAAATTGATAATTAAATGAAAATATACAAGCTTCATATACTCGTACGAGTTATGTGCACACAGTTTCGTGTACCTAATTTATAACGTAATTTTTTGACCAGTTTTGCATACTTCTCATTTAACTTTTTGATTTAAATTTATTTTTTATAAAAATATATTTTATTCAATAATAAATAAAAGTTTCAAACTTCTTCATACAAGATTTATAAAAACTCGACAAATTTTCATAGAAATGTCAAATTTCTTTAACCGAATTAGAAAAGGAAATTATGTACGTAGTCTTATAGACCATTCTAATTTAATATAATAAAGTGTGAAGAGGCTCTAAATTTGCGTTGATTTTTGATAGTTTTTTTACCTGTCGCTTTTTTTTCATATAATAAAAAATTTAAGAAGTTTTTGTATGGAGAAAATGCCTAAGAAGTTAGGAAATTGAATAATTTTCAAATTTTTGAAGACCTCCATATGCAAATAAAAGGTATCAATTTTTCGATGCTTAAGTTTCATGAATAAAGTCTTAAGTCGTTTTGAGTTTCTGAAATAAATGGGAATGAAACCGCAAAAAATAGTCTACTTGCTAAATGCTGTAGCGTTTGATTACAAACACGAAAACAGGCCGAAACTTTGATTTATTTCAGAAGTGATTTTAACAAGACTTGGGTTGTAGAATTTTTCAAAAGTAGCAAGGGGTGCTTTTTATTGCTTTCATTGAAAAAATGTGATATGAAGGCCAATATTTTTACCACCGAATTCGGCTTACAATAATTTCTTCGTGTCGTAAAAAAATTTTGAGTTTTTCAGGTTTGTGTAGATATTTGTTTGTAAAAGTGACAAACAAGCTTGATAGCAAACTTTCCAAAATCTTTATTTTTTTTTAAGCACACCATCTCAGTTGAGAAGGATAGTTTAATGCTTCTAGTACAGGACAAAGGGAAGTAATTGATCGACGGAGCATTTCTCTGCCCAGCATAAAACCTTCAAGCCTTGCAATTTTTTACTAACCGAAATCTGGCGTTCCGGTTACATCGACAGAAAGCTCTTTTGGTATAAGATGCAGGAGCTCTGGTTTCGCTAATGGTTGGACTGGTAGAAGGTTGGTTGCTAGAGTAGCATTTTGATGGATTTCACTCACCGCTAAAACTTGAATGTTGACTCTAAAAATATTTCTCTTAAAACTTAAGTCTCTCCGAGCTCTAAAGGTAAAGTATTTTACATGAACATTCTCCAGCGGTGTTGTGAGTTACGCTTTAATAATGTTATATCTTGATGGATACTGAGTTTTGGCAATAGAGGAAGAAATGCCACAGAGGAGTTACTGAAATTTTTGAGAGATTTTCGGTTAATTAGTTTCTAAGAAATCACAGAGAAACCATTTGGTCTACTACCAAAAAAGTCTAGAAGAAAGTTAAGCTTCTTCAGTGTTGATTCGATACTGCTTGATATAGGCGACAGGGACAAAGGAAACTGAGTTCTCTGTTTATTTTCTTTCGAGTATCATGTTGATTATCTTATCATGACGAGCTTTCGTCAAACTATATCGGTTGTTGTTGTTGTTATATGAGCCTTCCCAATCCTTGCATAGAGCTTTGCTCCACTAAATGTTGTTATTGGAATCATCTCGTACTGGATCGAAAAAATCGGGCTCGAGAAGGAGACGTGCTAGAACAGTTGGATAGAGTAGGCATGCGAAGATATGACACATATAGTACATGTTTCTTATGTCAAGATTTATTCTGAATTAGTGGGTTTGATCTGAGATAAGCCGCGCTTCTTGCTTGGCTTCTGATTACGACATAAATAGAGAGATATTTTTTTAAAGAGCTAATTGTTTCTCGATGCCTGCTTACATTTGTCTGTTAATAATCCGTCTTTAAATGGGTGTGTTTTGATGGCCCTAGGAGGCCACTCAACTTGTAGTAAGTACCTGAATAGTACGAGAAAGTATTTCACGGATTATACAACCAAAAACATCTCTCCGTAATACTCATATTTATATTGTGATACATACGTACAAGTTTTACAAGTTGACAAGCCTATATTTGGAAGAGTTTTAGGCATATCTATGAGAACATCATTTACGGTAAAAAGTCCTCTTCATTTCTTTCGGGCCACTTGATTGGTTTGTGTTACAAGTTAAACAGATCCTGTAGAGGTTTCATACAAAGTGTAAAATGTTGTTTATAATTCTGCAGA
The DNA here is from genome assembly GCF_028408465.1 of Anastrepha ludens. NCBI lineage: Eukaryota > Metazoa > Arthropoda > Insecta > Diptera > Tephritidae > Anastrepha > Anastrepha ludens. The sequence continues at coordinate 38,802,382 of NC_071498.1, forward strand.
AAAATCCATTAAAACAACTTTGAAAATTCCTATTTACTTTAATTAACAACTATTTGTCCTTCTCCGGTGCCATACAACAATACAAATTCATTCTGAATATCCTTGCATTTTTGTGGTTTTTTGGTACTGCGCATACAATTAAATTTCCAACATTTTGCACTTAAAGTTGGCTTTGACATTTACCACCAATCAAAGTCAGCAATGTTAAAATAACAATTGAAAAACAAAACGACAATTGAACAAATGTGCAGCAACAACTATGCAAGCCCTTCAATGACGCTTGTTGAGTGTAGCTACCTTTGATGGGCAACGACTATGAACTTGACAATCAAAAGCGGCTACAATGCCATCCAGCTAGGATGTCAAGCAAAGAAACAATTTACTCATGCAACCAGGTATGTAGGTAGATATGTACGTATGGAGCTTACAGACATGCACTCTAAATGCCGCATTCATCCATGATTGTGTTGATTGAATTGGCAACATTGCTGCCGGTGCTCAGACACTACTCACAAGGGACATTCGTAATTATCGTCCAAATGACTTCAAGTGCCTCTGTGTGTGTATAAATGTACACAGGTGCTATACATGAAAAGATTGACCTTAAATCTTAGTTGCATGCCTTCATACACAGATGTCCATTAAGGTAGGTCCTTCTATGGTAAATATTTCCCCCTGCAAGTCTCAGAAGTGAATAAATATGTGTTTATGTAGAGGGTTTTCTGATTGAGTCGGATCACTGTTGATAATCTATGACGTCTGTTAAATCAGTCACTGATGCTAACTCAACTTACATGATTAATCAGTTCGTATAAATTATGCAACTATATTATGAATGATTTGTGGGTACGATTATCTCTCGCAGAGGTAACTGCTAGACTTTTTCTTGTCTCAGATCTATGTCAATAAGCCGCAATCGACAGCCGCCCTCCGTGTGAACATAACTCAGGGACAGAGTCAACCGAATCTTTTGAAATTTATTAAATGTTGCAAATTAGAGGTTTGCAAGTAACATTAGTCGATTGCTTTTAGTATTTAAAAACAAAAATTTAATTTTTTAGAATAAAATTCGATTAAACAAATTTAAAATTATTATTTGATTCACCTAGCTACGCTTGACTTGCCCTAAACACCATTAATGCGTATCGCTTTTTTTTATATAAACCCCATTGAAAAATCTTCAACTTCACTATTTTATTTATAAAAATATAAAATATTGTCTGGGTATGCAGTTTTGTAGGCCATTGAATTCTAGTAGAAGTTACTAGTAACTTTAAAATACAGCTGATATTTCAGCATTGTTTTTTGCTGAGGTGCCACCCCTTTTCTTCTAAAAAGTCTAGTACCGCCAAAAAAAAACAAAAAAAAAAAACACGGCCAAAGATGAACAATATTTTTAAGCCAATTGCAACTTGCTATATGCTATAATTTTCAACAAAAATACGAAATGAATAGTGATGAATGGTGGCCAGTTACCTTGATTTTGACTTGGCCTAGCTGATACTGGCTATGTTGTTATTATCACTGACCAGCCACCATTGACCATCGTGCCTCTATGTATAAATATGTATATGTAGTATAACAAACTTTTTACGAAATAGATAGATATGATATGTTCTTCGCAGAAAAATTTCGTGCTCTCAACTGTAGGAGGAAAATTATATTTATTGCAGCCGAAGTCTTATGAACCATCATTTTCATGAAATTTTCCATAACCGAATTGCAAAGTGGCTGCCCTATGCCCTCGATAGCCTCACGAATTCCACCTTTGAGGTCTTGAATTGACCCTGGGCTGTTGGCGTAGACCTTCTCTTTCACGTGGCCCCAAAGAAAAAAAGGATATTGAATATTTCTGGCTCAATATCGCAAATTTTACATTTCATCTTACAGGTACATACATATATATTACTTTGGAGCTATTCGCATAGTATTAATTTTTAGCCTCAAAAAAAAAAAAAAATACAGTAGCGATTGGCATCGCCAAGGTATATAGTTAATAATATCCTGGAAAAAAACTCTTAGAATTCTTCCTCAGCCTTCAAATCAGTAGGAAATTTTATGTGAAAATCGGTTCTATTGTCTGTGAAACTTAAGTGAAGGCTTATTCAAGTCCTCCGCGAGGAACTCACAGTGGTCCATTGTTATTCATTATTTTTATAAATGGCTTACTGCATCTTTAAGTTTGTCAACTGCTTAATGCTTGCAGATGATGTAAAACTCCTCCTTGAGGTATGCAAACCATCTGACTGCAAAACCAATGGTGCACAATGAACAATCATTTAGATCTCAATAAAAAGAAATTTATTGTGGAACATTTCCCTGGAAGTCAAACGTTTGTTTATTTAAATACAAACTAAATTACTGCGTACTAAATTGCCGTTACGAAATTAAAGATCTAGGTGTAATTTTTGACGTTAAGCTATCATTCTCCAATCATATTGATTCCATTTTCTCCAAAGTACTAGTAACTTCAAAATTCCTCAGACATTGAACATGGAGTCCACACATGGAGTCCAAATTCCTCAGACATTGGACATGGAGTCCATTTAATCTTTTTGTAAAATTTAACCAATTTCAAGATGCAAGACATCTCTGTGTAGATTCAAGCAAATAAATAAACTTCGTTCCTAAATAGGTTGGGTGACATATCGAGATATTTGAACGAACAAAATGAAACGAGGTTTTTGTCACTTTTTGTGTCGAAAATCGTGCTCAGTGCTCAAATAGCATGTAATTAAAAAAAGAACAGGAAATGGCCCAGCCTGAACAGTCATCCTAGATATTTATTTATTTACTTATTTAAAAATCCAATGAATATAATAGATTCTTATAGGCTAAGTGGACATATTTTAAGGCTAATAGACAATAAAAAAAGGAAGTAAAATTGAAAAAAAAAAAAAAATGTAAAATCTATCTCAACAAATTTAGAGATTTGATTAAACTCAATTAAGGTTCTAGGAATAGAAGCATTCTGAGCATAAAGGGATTTTAAAAGACCAACATAGAAGAACTCCGAACTACGCAGAGATCTGGCCGGAATATTAATGAAAATCTTCTCAAGAAGCATCGGACAGTCAAAAGGATGAAGTCGAAAATGAAAGATAAAGATAGGATTATTCTCCTGCTTTGCAATGATTTTAAGTTGATCAATAAGCATCGCGCTTCATGTGTAGGGATAGGATCCGAAAACCGTAAATTACGCAACGCGAAATTTAAGAATACTTTCTAGATTCGTTGAATTCTAGCAGCACGAATAATACGGAGACCAAATTAAAGATGCATACTTCAGTTTGGAACGGGCAAACGCCGCATACAAAGCTTCAGCATATGAGGGTCGGAGAAATCGTAGATATGACGCCTAACAAAAGCAAGCATGGCGTAAGATTTGGGCATACATTTATATGACTAGTAAAAGTAAACTTCGAATCAAATTTTACACCCAAGTCTTTAATTTCACTTACACGTGGCAGGGTGTTCTCGAAATGTGATAAGAGGAGTCAATAAGAGTGGCGCGCTTGGCAAGGGTAATTTAGAAGCACTTATTTATGTTGAGCCAAAGACGACTATTAGTACATTATCTAAATCAATTGGCATCAATTCAGAGTGGAAGGAGCTAGTAATCGTCGAATAAATCTTAACGTCGTCTGCATAAAACAGGAATCTTGCTGGTGAAAAGCAAGTGTAAATATCGTTGATAACCAGAACAAAAAGAAGCGGGCCCAGAATACTATCATACCTTGCGCAACCCCAGAGCAAGCACCGAAAGGAAGAGACCTAACGTTGTCAACGAGGACCAAACAATGGCGATTCTGGTGATTGAACAGATAGTGTTTGGAAACGATGTCTCGTTATGTTGGACAACTCGCTGAGTCGATGCAATTGAATTATTCTTAGCATACCTTTTTGAATAGTGTGAAGTCGGGTGTGAAGTGAAAACTCGTACTTTAAGTACTGTAAGAAATTCCCAAAATTTGTAAATTTATTAAACTTTTGGTTACAAATTCTTTATAATTAAAAGGTTAACAATTTAAGTCTTGCACTTGTGCTTAACTTAACACTCGATCACTAGTCAAAATATAAATATGCAGTAACTTACTGTTTTAAGGAAAAGTTAAAAATGTCCGCGGAACTTTGCTTCCATTTGCTCATAATTAACAATTGAATGAGCTGAACAGTTTCTCAAATGAATTGGGTGAGAGCGTAACAGTTTTGACAGCGAAAGGGAATATAGATAGAACGATGGGAAGTATAGGTAGAGCGAAGAGCGGTAGTGCTCAGTTATGGTGAAGCGTATAAAAAGCGGTGGCATATTTCCAAAAGCGGCTCAAGAGATAGCTAAAGGGACACAACTGTTTCAAAGATAATTTGCAGATTAGTTTTCACTAAAAAAATTTATTGGTCATGTTGTGAAATAGGAAATACTTAGTGCTTGGTTAAAATTTTATTACTGATTTTCAACTGCAAAACAAATTACAACAGAAACAAATTGGACCCTTTCACTAACATTTTAAAAAAGCGGATGTACCAGCAAAAAAAAAAAAAAACGATGTTCCCAAAAGTCGAATATCTCGAGAGTTAAGTATTGGACATCTTGTCATATAGCTAAATTAACCAAAAATTACCTAAATAAAAATATCCTTAATAATTTACAACCACTTTTTGGTAACCCTGTAGTTATGTGTGTGGATTACTCTAATAAATATAATAACACGCTTAATTAATGCGTTACAAAGTAAAGTATTTAAAAAAAATTAGTTACCTAGATATTGAACTCAAGAAATCATAGTTTAAATTTTTAATTTTCTTTTACACTTAACTTACCAAAAATCGTTTGTAGGACAGCAGATATGAAGAGCATCTTTTTGCGGCCAAATTTGTCCGACAAATAGCCCGATAAAATGCCACCTGTTGCCACACCCAATAGAAAGAACATTTCTGCCACATTCTTAAAGTACTCCTTGTCGCACACCAAATCCCACTGTGAAGTCCATGTGTTGCCCAAATTGTCATCGTTGTCATATTCCCAAGCCGAGCAGGGGATGCGTGTGGCATTTTGGACGACGGCCAGCGGTGAGATAAGATAGTGTTGAAATGCAGACACCGCTGAGGGCTGATGTGGCAAACTGCCATGTGACTGCTGTTGCTGTTGCTGCCGGCTAAGTTGTTGCAACGCTGGCTGGTGTATGTGTGAGAGTAGAGGTGATACACCCACACACCGTCACACAGTTAGGAGTGAAGCAGCGAAGAGGGCAAGCGGAAGGAAGATAAAGCAAGAACAGACATGGAATTGCGAATTAGCAAGAATTTCACATTCGAGTGCACATAAGCTAGAATGCAACGTAAACACACATACACCTAGACATGGACAAAGAGTAGCAGCAGTAATTGCGGCAATTTGCTGCAGATGCTCAGCGCATGTTGAAGGTGTGTGTTTGTTTTTGTTCCAACAATATGGCGCTGGCTGCTTGTAGATTTACCTGCATCTCTATGCTATCGTTTCGCACGTGACTCCAGTCGATGTTCGCCTGAAAGCAATTGTCCTGTGAATCACTCAGATTGCGCCACACATCCACCGACAAATTCTGCAAATGTGGCGGTCGACTGCACCAGAAATTTTTGTTGATCGCCTGAAGCGAAGCAAGAGAGTGAGCAATGACGTGTTGTATTTTTCGTTTTTGCAGAAAAGCATAATGTAATTTGAATTTAATTTCAATTTCCCCAAACAGGCGACCCAAGCGACTTTAATATAAATTTCGCTTCCCTCAGCGTATGAGTAACAAAAAAATTTGGTTACGCGCCGTGACTCACCTGATACACTGGCGACGATATGTGAAATGTGTTGGGCACTTGAAATAATGACAATAACATTGTCATCAGGCATTGCCACTTGCCGAAATGTCCCACTAGCTCGCCGATCACATCAGTCTCATTATCATCTTTGCTGCTGCTGGTGCTGATGTTTGGTTCTCGCCTCGTTGGCGCTATTGCCGGCGGTGAGGGTCCATTATTGGCAGCGATCGTGCCGCTGTTTGCTGACGTCACGGTGCCGACAGCCGTTGCTGGCGCTGTTGTTGTTGTCGTCCTCGTGTTGGCAGGTGGCGCTTCTGTCGCTGCAGTGTTCGCGCTGCTGGTGTTGTTGATCTCATTAGAATTTGAATTTTTACGTTTCGCTGTCATTTGTTTGTGTTGATTTTTCTGTTTTTGTTGGTGGTGTTGTGGTTTTTTTTGTGACGTCACAATTGTCGGTATCAATTTGCCGGCATTAGCTGTGGTTGCATGCAATGAGGACGGTCGTTTGTTACTTAAATGATTCCCAAATCGGGTTGCTGCAATGAAATAAAATGATAAGAGAGTTAAATTATGTAAACAAAACAGGAAATGGAGACTATCTTTTCATATACAGAAATCTGAAAGTTTGCTAATTTTTTTGTAGTTTATATTTTATAGTTAAGGAGCTATTAATACGATTTGATGGAAATTTTGATGAATTTTTAGGAGCAAGTCTGAGGATTTGCTTGCATTCGCTAGGTGGCGCTGCCGGGAAGTATTTATATGTAGAAATCTTCTGCAAGTATTGGCCAACTTGGTTCTTAGCAGTAATAACAAAGTATACTTATTAATATATAATATTAAGTCAAATCAAATCAAATCAAAACAAACTAGTAGTAAAAAACTCAGACAAAGGCTTTGCACTAAGACTGAGGATAACTGGACAATTTTCACAAAGGTGTTTTGGTCACAGTAACATGTAGAACATAAACAGAAGGTCAGACTGCGTTAAACCACAAGCAAACTTTGGCAATCGGCCTGATTTTGTAATAGAACGGAACGACTGGCAGAAGGGCTTAGAATCCGATCACCACGCATACAATTTCTTTACGATTAATCCAAAATGACGGAAGGAGTGGGAGCGGCTGTCTTCTGTCCCCTGTGTGATCTCCAAAAGTCTTTCATGCCTGAAACGTCTGCTTATGTTAAATGCCAATAAATTCGGAAGTGTGTCAAAAATTTGCTGCGCCTGCAATCTGAACGAAGGAGAAAATGTGAAGCATTTTATTGGAGATGTCCTGGTTTTGTTGTATTCGGCTTTATGCAATATAAATTATTTTATAGCGGAATTTGACTAATTTGATTTGAAATTCAAATTTGAATAGGTCAAGCCAAGGAGTACAAAGAGATTTGGTGGCTCCTAATACACTCAGTCTAAAAAGCCCATTGTATTTAGAGCTCTGGAAAGAGGGTAAATTACCAACGTGGAAAGAAGAAAAGTATCAGAGTAAGAGATAGGAAAGAATAGAGACAGAGATAGAGATAGTTAGTCCTGTGAGAGTTTTCCAGATCCTTTGGCAGATCTGCAAATATCCTCCAGTTTAAGAGAACGAATATTGCTCATTCTCACGACATCGGAACCCAAAATCCGTAGCCTTGCTCTAGCATAGGCAGGACACTCACAGGCAAGGTGCTCAGTGCTTTTCTATTCCTCCAAGAAAGGCAGGCACATGATTACTCTGCTTATATTTATATAAGGAAAATGACAGTCGACAAATTGTCATGTCTTATGAACACATATTTATATATATTTATATTATAAGCAAAAATAATTATAAAAATGTTTATTTAATTTCAGAAAAATAAATACATATTACTACTACATAGAACCTAAAATTCAAAGCAAAGCAATAAAAAAAGCAATAAAAGCAATCTTACTCTGAAGTTCTTCAAGGTATTCCATTTTACCTACTCAGAAACTGATAGGATAATAGCATTAATAGAAATATTATATGTACGACTACTTAAACAAGCACGTAGGTGCCCACATATAAGTACATGTGCGAATATAAGGGTATGATGACCCAAAGCTCATCTTAATTCGATCGAATTCAATTCATGCGTTTAATATTCCGTTCCCATTTATTTTATTTTTTTCCTCCTATAAGTTTGTGGTCAAGAGTGCTTAAGAGCTCTGCATTTGTGTGGCTGGCATTTCTGCTTGAACGCAGAGTCAATCACATTAGTAAGGCCGCAAATTAAACACAGTCACTGCACCCAAGTTGGCCTCTGACTTTTTCTTTTTTACACTCTTTGGTAAATTTCCTGCCTTGGTAATATTTTTTTTTTTTTTTTTTTGCCAACACTCGGTAGAATAAGAATTTCTGCTGATTTTTTATTGCTTATTGGTGTAACTGTTTGTTTGTCTACATATGTTTATTTTTGTGTGTATGTGCATGTGTTGAACGAGTGATTGTCCTGATTGGCTTGCCAAATAAGTTGGGCGAAAGATTGGTACGTCTTTAGCTAAACTGGATATTTCCCTGTAGGAAAAACGTGAACAAACGAGAAATGTGAATTAGCTACACCCATTCTCAGAGTTTAACAGCATCAAAGCAGTTACGTAAGAAACCGCCCTTCTCACACAAGACTACTCAGGTGTGGTATAATCGGCTTTGCTTTCTGAACCAGTAAGTTGTTGGTTCGAAGCCCGAAGACTAGATGATGATGTGGTGTTTAAAAGTATAGAGGGAATGAGTTATTGTGCAGTTTATAGTAAAATAATAAAAAAAAGTAAATAAAAAAAAAGTATTGTACATAGAACTATCTAAATGGTACGCCAATCTTCCGCCCTACCGACGCCAACTCAGTTTTATTACTCATGGATATACTTCCAATTTGTTAAGTTCTACTCTACTTTGGAACTATTGAAAAAGGAATGCATATGTAGATTGCATCGGTCGAATTTATTACTAGGACAACGCGCCGTGAAGTTCACAATTTGCTTAGATGGAAAGTAGAAGAAACTAGAAGGACGAGTCTTGATGTTGAGTTAACACAAAGCGAGGCAGTTTGGTACTAGTCGATTTCTCTGCAGGGTTTGAGCGAAGCTCTGTCTGCTTATTAAATACTTTATGTGCCATCAATGTTTTGTTGACTCAACCGAATTGCTTAAACTTTCTCATGCGCCGTTGAACTTTGGTCTTCGCAGACTGTTAGTTTGAGGTACATGCGCGTATATATTTGTGCTTTTACTCCACGGTAAATCAAGTATGTAAGTGGCAGAGATTGAAAAAATAAGTTTGCATTTTTTTGAACTAGTTTTAAGCCAATATCACTTGGCGCACAGTCTCACGAAATTTTTCAGACACAAATTGAGTAAATGTTTACCAGTCGCTGATCCTGCTATGAGAATTGTTGAGAGTTGAGCGCTGTAGAGTAATATTTAAGAAGTGATAGAAGTCAGATGGGTAAATTGTGAAAAAGTGAGCAAAAAAAGTTTTGACATAGACACATTTTTTACAATATTTGCAATGCTGTTTATGCCCCAAAATCCTCGGTTTGGGAATTTTTTACCAGGCAGGCCGTTAAAACCAGTGTCTAGTGTTAAGTTAGTTAATTATTGTGAACAAAAGAAGTCATCTAAGGTAAAAAACTATTGTTTCAAAGTTTTGTTTACTTTGGAACACACTTTGTAGTTTTGCTTAAAAACACTGCTGGTTCGACTCCGCTCATATTTGGTCGTCGTTTAAAAAGCGATTGAGGAAAAGCATATTTTAGAGCAGAATTAACATAGTCAGCGATTCGGTGACTTAGTTTTTGTGTATGTATATCATCTAAGACAATTTCTTTCCCACAGATCAACGCCGAAGATATTTCCTCCATTTTTTTCATTTTTTAAAAAACTTTAGAAATCGGGTAAATTTGGGTCAACTTTTCCATTTCAGATTATAATTGTTAGATGGCGGAAAAGTTAATGCCTAGTTTGCGAGCATCTATCTAATATTTAACTTCTAAAAATAATAATTAAAGCTTAAATTTGAATTTTCATTTTTATTTAAACTTTAAAATTTAATTTTTAAATAGTTTAGTTTTCGTGTATTCATAACGAATTATTTCCTAAAATTGTCAGAGTGATCTAATTAATCTGATGTCTGCTAACTAGACCTTGATGAAAATTCAATTTTTATTTCAAACCATCACTCGGTTAAGTTACCAACGGTTAAAGACAGTATAATCAGATTTTGAGAAAGTGAATCTTAATAAAGGATGGCGCAAAATTAATCATCCAATTCTGTTTTTGAGTAACTTTTTTACTATATAAAAAAATTATTTTGTATGATGGAAATCTTTATTTTTACCTATACTCGCTCCATTACTTGTCAGTTTGTATATTGCAGTTGTTTAGTTCACAAGTGTCAATTATGATTTATGTAGGACGCGATTTGCAAAAATTATAAATCTTCCGATAGGGTGAGTAATTTTGTGCCACCTTGTAGTTACTATCTACCGAGTTTTCAATAATAACAGTTCAGTTTTATTCTCCGATAAAAGGTAAGGACATCAATATCTTTGCTGCTGGCTTTTCCTGCTTAGTGCTAGTGGGTGGATTAGTACCTTCTGTGCTCCATGTCATTTATCTCTTGCCTGATTTCTAAAATACGTAATATTTGATCATTTCATCATATTTGAATGTCCTGGACTCCTTTTTTTATTATAAATATTGTAAGAAAATTTTCTGTTATGCAAAAAGCACACTCACGCCTTATAGATTTTATCAGTTGAAATTCGCGAATGCCAAATAATACCAAAATATTCTCTTTAGGCAGTAGCGTACATTTTTCTAAAAACTGGTTTATTTGTAGGTTAAGTATAATAAAAAGTAAACTGAAATAATTTCAAAACAATTTTCATAATATGAGGTTTATTCAATGTTGACATATTTGCCTACCAAACTGTTTTCGGCCTTTTTTACATTTTAATATATTCGTTTTAGAATAAAATGTGCTTAAAAATTTAATTTTTTTGTTAAAGATTTTTGGTAAACATTTTTTTTTTTTGCAGTTCTGAAAAACACCACCCAGCTACTCATAACTTTTCGAGTTATAGTCAAATTATCTTCAAATACGTTGTCACGAATAACCTGATCAAAAAATATTTTTAAAATTATAAATAAATGTAATAAAAATATAACAAATAAATGTAATGAATAAATTTAAAAATGTATTTTTCCCTAAAAAAGTATAGTTTGTGTTTAATTTTTTTAAAAGTATATTTTATCTAAAAAAATTGGGTATTTTTTTTTATTGGATATTTTGTCAAGCTCGTCTATTTATGGTGTGCGTCTTAATATTTTTCCATAAATGAGGGACCTACAGTTTTAAGGCAGAAAAAGTTTATACAAATGTTAACAAGAACCGAGGGTATTCCACTTTAAAAACGCTGAAAATAATTCTCTACAATGAATGAATCTCGAAATTATAAAGTTTTTTGTTTAATTTTTTTTAAGTTTACTTCTTATTATAGTCCAGTCCACAAATAAACCAATTTTAAGAAGACGTGAGTGACTACAAGTCTAAAATTCTTGGATCTCTTGATATGAAGTCGATTCTATACAACCAGCATACAAAGCTAGTTCATCGTGTATTATCAACGATTTTGGACCTTAACATTCGGGTCTGAAATGTGGGAAACGCTTTCGATTTGGTCACAAATGATGTTGCATTATTTGTACTCGTATGCCATTTTGCACTGAAAAATATTTTCACAGGCTTGAGGTGAAACCGAAATCAAAAAACTGCCCTGTTCGGCAATACTGTAATTAGTTCTGCCATAAGTTCTGTTACAAGTTAAGTCCGATATAGATATGAAATTATAATACTTTCTTTAATGAAGTTAGTTATATTAAACAAAATTAATTTTCATTCGTAATGGTCACCATTTGCTTTTACACAAATCTTCAAACGATTAGACCATTCAGCTATTGCAGCATGCACAGTTTCCATGGATATTGTCGTCGCTACTCGAGTCAAAGATTATTTGAGACTCTTCAAATTACTGTGAGGTCTCCGAAAACCCATGTTCTCCAATGACAACTGCAGTCCAATGGATTCAGATCTGTACTTCCAGACGGCCAATCTTCCAATCTTCTGCGCCTATGAACCTAAGTTTTTTAGCCACTGCTTTGAGGTTACACCGAAATCCAAAAAGACCGCCGTGCTCGGGGATACTATAGTTATTGCTCTGTTGTGGTCGAGAAAAGCCTACAAACTCTTTTTCTACCTCCATATTGACTACGTGGAGTGAAACATTGAAGTGAAATATTCCAAAATTGTGCAAAATCATTTGAAATTTTTCGATTTGTCAATTATTTATTTAGTGTGGTAAACTAAGCAAGCTTTTGATATGCCCCTCGTGAATCGTACGATATATCGTGGCAGTGGCACTGCCGGCAGTTCTGATTCGATTACTTTTTCTTAACTTTTTACATTATATTTATTCTTTTAATGGCGTCGGCAAAATGAAAAAGTTTTGCAAATCACAAAGCGCCATTGACTTTGGCTGTAGTAGTATGTTTGTGCATACTATGGACTTGTATTTACTATGTATGTGTAGGTACGTGAGTTAATGTGATTGCAGCTTTGTGTCTGTGTATGACTGCGGCCTTTGTCCACTTGGCGTTGGAAAGTTGGTTGTAATCTTTTTGTAAGTACTTTAATCCTTTTAAGTAGACTTTAGCTGCTGCAACAAAAAAACAAAAAGAAACAAAAAAACATACAGAACTATTGTAGCTGTCGTGTTTTTTCTTTCTTTTTTCAATTTACTCGTTTGCAGTAGCGTCCACTCTCGCTGTTACTGTTCGCATAAGAGTAAGTGTATAAAGAGATTAGAGTAATTTAATTTGTACTAATCTAGCATTAGCAGTGATTCAATGGCTCATTGCCATTATATTGAGTAGCTAGTTCGGGAAACGCAACATTTCCACATACGCACGTAAATATATCCATGAAAAAAGAGTTGAATTAGTAGTTTGTGTAAAAGAAAACGCCAAACAAGAAAAAAGAAGAAATTCTGATACCAAAGTCACGCACACAAAGTAGGAGAATCCACCAGAAAGTTATCTTTACGAAAAGTTGCAAAATTAATTAAGCCTGCATTGAACTTTCTCAAGAATACTAATGTGTTCTTTTTTTTATTAAATTAGCAGTTCAGCCCTATGCCCATTTTGATTGCTGCTAATGCATATGACTTTCATTTAACGCCTTTGCAGCAAGCCATATTTGCAAGTAGGAGGGATATCTCTGTATGAATTATTTTTGAAGAGAGATCAGAACTTCACTTTGTTGTAGGGCTTAATAGAATTTAGTGCCATTTTTGCTCCATATGCGTTTTTTAGATTTTCGCACTAGGTCGTCTAATCTATTGACTGTCTCATAAATTGCTAATAATGCTTCAATGGACTGATAATTGTGGCATCTATTTTTAATTATGAAATCCAATGGTTACTCCCTTCCCGCTTAACCGACACGAAGGACGAGGTTCGTATGGCGTATGAATCACTTTTGTTTTGCCGTTGGGCCACGAAAGGCAGGAGTTTGTTAAAAATCAAGAGTTATAGATGTTCAGCTATAGAAAAAAATCAGGATATGATGAGGTGTATCATCATCACACATTTAGTGAGAGAAAATAGTGTTCAAAATTGTGTTATAAGGATCGAAATGGTTTGTTACGTTTGAAATTTTTTTTTTTTCGTTAAAAACAAAACGGGCCTAGAATGCCTTGGTACTCCAGAGCAAATATACACCTTAACTTCGACACTAGAAATGGGGAAGAAATTGAACCCTTGAGCAGTTTAGTCATAAATATTATTCTCCACATTTTTCTGCGACGTGCAAGAGTGGCAAGATTGATGAGCTCTAAACGACTGGCCGAATGGGGAATGATTATATAGAGAGTCGCATTGCAAATCTCTTAAAAACTGCATCAAATATTGTTGGTGGTTGAGGGGGATTTGCATGGTAGACTACTTTTTAATATTGTGTAAATTGAAATTAAAATTTGAAAAGGTCGAGCCAAGGAGCACCAGGAGATTTGGTGGCTCCTAAAACACTCAGGCTAAAAAGCCCATTGTAATTGAAGCTCTGGAAAGGGGGTAGATAGTCAAGGAGGGAAGGAGAAAAGTATCAGAGAAAGATACAGGAAAGAGTAGAGACAGAGATAGAAATAGTTAGTCCTGTGGGAATTTTTCAGATTCTTTGGCAAATCTGTAAATATCCTCTAGTTTTAGAGATCAAATATTACTCATTCTCATGACATCGGAACCCAAAACTCATAGCCGTGCTCTAGCAAAGGCAGGACACTCACAGAGAAAGTGCTCAGTGCTATCCGCCTCCTCCAAGCATGACAGGCACATTGAGTCATCAACGATTCCAATGGTGGTCATATGCTGACCCCATGAGTTGTGTCCTGTAATGATACCGACCATAAACCGAACGTCTTTCCTTCTATATTAAGTTTTAGCAGAAAGTTTGACAGTTTTCTGTTCGGACTTGTCACAAAACACTTTGCAGTTCTGCAGCGTTCTAGACCGGGCCACCGCTCTTTATGTAGATTGCCTACATAATCGCTAATCCAATTCATGATTCCTGCGGAACTTATTCCGATTATTGGCTCTGGCCCCTGTGGGGATACCGCTGATCCACGGTTGGCCAATTCATCGGCAATTTCGTTCCCTTGAACACCGGAGTGTCCCAGAACCCATATAAGTACAAGTCTGTTTTATCTTGCGACAGAATTAAGCTTTTTCTTACATTCTTGAACAATTTTTGAGTTTTGCTTCGCGTTCTTCAGGGCCTTCAATGCAGCCTGACTGTCACTGAAAACTCCAATCTGTTTCCCGCTCCATCTCCTCTCGATTATCCTTTCGGTTACTTTCAGGATGGTAAAAACTTCTGTTTGGAAAACAGTTGCAATTTCCCCCATAGCATAGTGATACTTATGTTCCATCCGGCTCCAGAGCCTATTTCATTCTTAGACCCATCAGGTAAAGAAAATATCAGTCGAACCTCCCTGCATGCATTCTGGATTTCTCCATTGCTCACGCATGGATCTGACATGAAATTTCCTTCCAAATGCAACAGTGGGTATCAGGTCGTCTTTAGGTGCCAAAAACGGTGGATACTGCTCAGATAGCAACTTAAAGATTTCTCTGTATCCCGAAGTTCCGCCTTTGTACCAGAAACCATATTTATGGAGTCGACACATTGCTTTCATTGCTTCCTGTTGTATCTTAATATACAGGGGGAGCAAATCAAGCATAGCATTTAGGGCATCACCAGAGGTTGTACTCATGGCACCCGTGATGCATAATATTGTGTAAGTAAACTCCTTAGTTCGGAAAGTTCAATTTTATTGATATCTATCGGAGATAATGGTGAGTAGCTACGAGCAATTTCGAGCAGCAGAAGTTTTCCTCAAACCACAAATAGGCAATATGCAATATCTTACCACCTTGGCGGACAATTTAAAAGAGGGCATAATACAAATTTGAATCGTATGGTTTAAAATTCTGAAAGTCAAACCAAAAACAAGTCAAGTAGTTTAAAATTCTCACAGTCAATTCTTCCCAAAGTCCGAAAGACTAATTCCAAACGGAATCACGTAACCCAGTCTACATATGTATGTATCTAAACCCGGCTGCAGTTTTAGATAAAATGAATAGCTCTTTTGGCTGGCTCGTCGAAATAAATTAGCAAAACAGGATAAAGAAGCCATTCATGTAATATACCAGTCTTCAAATCGATTGCTACGCATGCGAGTGACGGTTATAAATGGTTAAATTCAAATATATGTACAACTGAGTGACTCTTTTCAAAATAAACAAAAGTATTTTAAATAAAACTGTCCCATAAAACACGAAACTAACTCAATTAAACTGCATTCATACAGTTCAGATTTCATAGGCAGCGTTCAGCAAAAAGTTTCCCTTCGGTGGCATAATAGCCAAGCTTTAAACTTTGCTAATCGTTAGAATTTAAACTGCTTTCAGCATGTTACGTAATATGTAGTGTGGATGCATGCAACAAACTAACCACACTAACACATATACATAAACTAGCCACACCTACACTTTAGAGGTCGCACACACACCCGTTTTCACTCATGCACATAACCACAAACCAGCAAACCGATGGGTGTGAGCACAAATTAACACCCTGTGAACTTTGTCCAACCAGCGAGCATGCATGCGTGCAGGGTATGTATATCAATATGTATACGCAAAAAAATAAAATAAATAAAGCACATGCATTGTAAAGGGTGATCAATTTAGAGGCATCGCATTTGGAATAAAACAACGAAAATTCAAGTTGAATGGGCAGTCTTTATTATTTTTGTGTAGAATCATTCATGACATTTATTTTTTAAAGATAATCCCTTTCAAATGTTGGAAATGTTGGCCGCATCTGCGCCGTAATTCGACCATCCGTAAACACCAATTTTTTATTACTTGCTGTACAGCTCGCTTTTGGCTTCTAATGCATCAATCGAAACTGGGTTATTCACAAAGTATTTCCACTTTACATACCCACACAAATAAAGGTGCAAAGGTATGATATCACACGAACTTGGTGGCGAATCCACTGGACAGAGACGAGAGATAAATTGCGCACCGAAACGACGACACAGTAAGTCCATTGTTTCAAGGGCCATCCTGTTGGAATCAATTGTTGTGAATATCGCGGGCTGCTATTTCCAGTAGCAAAAACTCGCTTATCATGGCGCGATAGCGTTCGTCTTTGAAGAAATGTGAGCCGATGATTCCTCCAATCCATGGGTCGCACCAATCGATTGTTCTCAATGGATGTAATGGTTGTTCTTGGATGACTTCGGCTTGCTCTTTAGCTCGAATATGGTTATTTTGGTTATTAACATAGCCGTTAAGCCAAAAATGGGCCTCATCGCTGAACACCATAAGTTGGCCTGTAGTGCGATTGACTAACTTTTAACGTTTCGACAAGTGTTATTTTTGATGTTATTTTTGACTACAGTATTTGCCGTTTGCACTAACGATTTTGCTATTCACAAACTTAAGTGTGTTAACTAGCCCTAAACAACTGTCTTCTTCTATTTATTCCAACTGATAGAGAGTGGCATCTTTTTCAAATTAAATACCAAAATGAGCGAGAAGTTGTGTGTTTGAGTGTTTCTTCAATTATTGCATATTTGCACAAAGTAAGTAATATAAAATATTTCTTTATTTAAAATTAATATTTACTTAATACTATTTCTAATTTCTATACTGGTATCAAAACGTCGCTTTAGTGCTACTTGAGGAGTGCCAGACTGGCACTTGAACCATTTCACCTATTTGTACATTTGTACATATATTGCTTTAGGATATTACAAAAGCCGCTCCGCAGTTGAGCAACACCATCGAAAACTTCTTTGCCGCTCCAATTGGTCATGATAAACTCCCCTCTTGCGCAAAACATGGAATTAAATTAATTTAAAATTGTTGTCGTTCAGCTTGCGATAATCGGCAGCTGATTTGGTATTATCGATTATCGTTATGAAATGTGTTACCGAATAGCAAAATCGTTAAAATTGTGGCTAAGGAAAGGAAATAACGCGAATATCGTTAAAGCGTGTTCGTGAATCGCTCTACTAAGTGCGCGATGAAAACTCTTCCCAGAAGATCGATTTTCGGAAGCAATTATACGATTTGTAAACATTGATGAGGCGTCATTAAAATCACGAAATGTCAATGAATACTGAAAAAAGTATGTATTTTGTTTGACAGTAGTCCCGCGTGATCTGTCAAAGAACTCTATTAGACAAAGTACCTCCAATCTGATCACCCTTTATATCTGTGCATATTAGTATATATGAAATAGTGTAACTGTGAGTGCCCAGTTCTTGCATCGAAACGCACTCAATGAACGTAGCTACGTCCAGCAGCTGCTACTGCCACTGATGCGAGCAACTAAATCAGTCAGGCATGCCTGCATACATGCAACAACATGTACAGCAGCCCGACAATAGTGTGGAACGTCGATTACAACGGCTAACTGCTCTATACCAACAAAAATAACAAATAAATTCGTATTCCGTGCACATGTTGCTTTTGCCATAGCATCGTCATAACAGACAGTATGACACTAGTTGGCAGTGACATAGGCACATTGTGCTTGGTTGGTACACGCCATGCTTTTATCTTATCGCGCGACGTACGTATGTACCACACTTATCATGCTGTGAATAGTATTTTACGATGGCGATAATTAATTAACGATCTTAATGCAATGCAAATTTTACGATGGCACATGTCGGAAATCGGTGTGGGAAAATTGTACGTATTATAAATGACTAATCGGTATAAAAGAGGCTGCGATGTGCATCAGAAATTCATCCTCAAGCAAGCTTTGGATCAGCTCCGTCTACACCGAGCGGGCCAACAATAGATGGACCAAGGAACCAACTTGTGAGATAACTAGATATGTTAAGCCTACAAAGAATGAGCGCATCCTTCAACAATCTAGAATGGTTGGTGACTACCATTCGCAAAAACGAAGAACAAAGATTAAGAAAAGTTTTTTCTAATAGCGGTCGCCCCTCGGCAGGCAATTGCAAACCTCCGAGTGTATTTCTGCCATGAAAAAAATCCTCAAAAAAAAATGGCTGATAAGTTCGGAGTCGACTTAAAACTGTAGGTCCTTGCATTTGTGACACAACATCAGCACTCACGCCATAAATAGGAGGAGGAGCTCGGCGAAACACCCAAAAAGGGGGTAAGCGCCAATTATATACAATATATACATATACTTGGCCTCCAGGCCTCTACGCGTTTATGGAGTGGTAACTACCGTAACCTAACCTAATGAGTGAGCACATAAAAGTCTATAATTTTTTTTATCTTTATCTTTATATTTATCTTCATCTTCATCTTTATCTTCATCTTCATCTTTATCTTTATCTTTATCATTACCTTTATCTTTATCTTTATCTTTATCTTTATCTTTATCTTTATCTTTATCTTTATCTTTATCTTTATCTTTATCTTTATCTTTATCTTTATCTTTATCTTTATCTTTATCTTTATCTTTATCTTTATCTTTATCTTTATCTTTATCTTTATCTTTATCTTTATCTTTATCTTTATCTTTATCTTTATCTTTATCTTTATCTTTATCTTTATCTTTATCTTTATCTTTATCTTTATCTTTATCTTTATCTTTATCTTTATCTTTATCTTTATCTTTATCTTTATCTTTATCTTTATCTTTATCTTTATCTTTATCTTTATCTTTATCTTTATCTTTATCTTTATCTTTATCTTTATCTTTATCTTTATCTTTATCTTTATCTTTATCTTTATCTTTGTCTTTATCTTTATCTTTGTCTTTATCTTTATCTTTATCTTTATCTTTATCTTTATCTTTATCTTTATCTTTATCTTTATCTTTATCTTTATCTTTATCTTTATCTTTATCCTTATCTTTGTCTTTATCTTTATCTTTGTCTTTATCTTTATCTTTAATCTTTATCTATATCTTTATCTTTATCTTTAATCTTTATCTTTATCTTTATCTTTATCTTTATCTTTATCTTTATCTTTATCTTTATCTTTATCTTTATCTTTATCTTTATCTTTATCTTTATCTTTATCTTTATCTTTATCTTTATCTTTATCTTTATCTTTATCTTTATCTTTATCTTTATCTTTATCTTTATCTTTATCTTTATCTTTATCTTTATCTTTATCTTTATCTTTATCTTTATCTTTATCTTTATCTTTATCTTTATCTTTATCTTTATCCTTATCCTTATCTTTATCTTTATCTTTATTCTTTATCTTTATCTTTATCTTTATCTTTATCTTTATCTTTATCTTTATCTTTATCTTTATCTTTATCTTTATCTTTATCTTTATCTTTATCTTTATCTTTATCTTTATCTTTATCTTTACCTTTATCTTTATCTTTATCTTAATTTATTATTTATTCTTGTCCATTCGGGTAAGTTGTTCTTGTTTTGTCCTTACCCATTTTATACGCAACTTGCACTGATGCACAGATTTTATGTCGATACGTATACACACACATACACATAACAACTCGCACAAACATTCTTCCAAATACGTACACATAGGAATACCGCTGCATTAACGGAAGTAACAGCAACAGCTGCGACAATTTGTTGCAACGCTCGAATGCTCACAATTGTGGCATTTAACAACAACGTTCGCCATTGCCTAGTGATGGCGTAAAAAATACCAATAACAATAACTGCTTTGCATGCCCGTAAAGTGTTATGGTGTCGTCATCACTGGCGGCAGGACTCATGGTCATTTGGTGATCTTGGTGCTTGGACTACTCAGAGCAATTGGTAGTCGTGGTAACTGGCTACAATGGTGGCAAATAATGGCCAAGGGTGGCAAGGTCGTCCATCGTATCTCAATGTTACAAATTACGTTTTAAACGATACAAACGTGAGACAACGTGCGACAGGTGGTGGCGCTGTTGGTGCGGAATCAAGGGCAGATATAGGATACGGAAGTGCGGCCACTGGACAGGTTGTTAGGATGAGAAGGTCGTCTGCCAACGTTGATCATCAGTGGGTGCATACATATGTACCTATGTATAGTTAGGGCTATGAAGTGGCCTTACACCTCGACACACTTGAATCTGCTTACATACGATACATATTCCCCACATGTTTATGTGTATGTACATTCAGCATTTTTCCTGCACAAGCACTTGTATATCTACTTCGGCTCTTAATTTGCATGCCACTTAATTGCTTGCTTGCTTCATGTAATATCTTTGTTGCTTTCATTTTTGCTATACACATGCACATGTGTGCATACAGACAAGTACCTATCTACATGCCATAAATCATTGCATTATAATTTAACAGCAACAAAAGGCATTTATAAAATCTACTAAAATAAATAATTTGGTACATCGACTGTCAACAATTTCTGAGTATTGTACCTGTTATTGCCGCTGTAGCATGCAATTGAGGAAAGTATGAATTCTCATTGTTCATAAAACTTAAAATTCGTGTATTCATGACCCGAAAAGCTCAATAGTTCCGGCTTCTAGTCATATAAATTACCCGACACTTTATTCCAACGAATGAGTAACATCTGTAGAGCAAAAAGTATACAGCGCCTCAAATCAAAGTCCAACTGAAAAGGTGTTCGAAGCGCCCAAAGTCAATACCACTTCTGTGGAACGATTTATTTTTGGTTCGAAATATGCATCAGTTTCAGCGATAACATCTTCATTCGAGCGAAATCTCCTACTGGCGAGCATTGTTTTTAGGTCTGCGAATAGCCAGTAGTCACTAGGAGCCAAAAGGTGGATGTGGGAGCAATCCGTAGTTAAATTCATGCAGTTTTACCATTGTCTTGATTGACTGAGGGCTCGGTGCGTTGTCTTGATGAAACAAACAGTGAGCAAACGCGGCACGTGTTTTAAACAGAGGTTTCTCATAGTGAAACGCTTATGCAATATAAAGCCAAAACATTCTTTTGATATCTTTACGATGTCAGCTAACTCACGCAATTTCATTTGATTGATCATTCAAAATGATTTTGTGGTTCTTTATGTTTTCTGGTGCTGCCGCCCCTTTTGGACATCCACTGCGTTGTGTATCATCCGTGTCTCTACGACCACGTTTGAAGTCAGCAAACCATCGCTTTCTTATTGTTTGTAATGGAGCGGAGTCTTCGTAAGACTTTTCAGGACATTGCTTCGCTTGAACGTTTTATTTCCCCATCAAGAAGCAATGTAAAATTAAAACACGAAATTCTTGCTGACCAATTGTTTCGAAAATAACAAAAGTAGCGTCACTCTTAGCACAATAACTCACGAACTAATGAATAGAATATTATGAAATTTTAACAGCTGTAGTTTTCCGGTTAGTGCTAACTAAAAAAGAGGTGAATGTACAATAATAAAACCCATAAGTCCATTGGTTTTTGTGTGTTCTATGGAAAAATAATGGGAGAAAATATGCCACATGAAATTCTATTATAACTCTCTTAATACACAAAAATAGAATAACACCAAATACCTCAAAAATTCAACTTAAACGCCAGAAATAAGTAAAATCGAAAGTTGTGCAAGGGTTAATTTTGTTATTGTGTAGAAAAAAAGTATGAACAATAGTCAAAAATATTAACATATTCCTAGAGTTAATGAGATAAATTTTGTTTGGATACCAACACGAAATCACATTTAATTTATTCTGATTATCAGTATTGTGTAAGGTTAGTGAGAGATTATTAGCTACCTGGGATACATTACGAAAGCTGCTGATATTTAAAATTTATGCGCATTTGAAGATAAGCAAGCAATCATTTTGTGAAATAAGCAATTAAGACACTCATTAATACTTTTAAATACTAGTATAATTAAAATAAATAAACAAAAAAAAAATCTCATTAAATTACACCTGCATTCCCGTGGTGCAAGCACAACCTATTGTTTGGCTACAGAAGTAGTTAATTTTGTTGTTTCGTATGAAAACTTGTATATGAGGATGTGAGATGCAATGTCGATAAATTTCTAGCTCTTGTTCTTTGTCCGTAAAGAGTAATTTCAGCGGATTATTTCTTCTTGAAATAAATCGAATATAATTCAGATAATAAAGGGTGGTTCCTTTTTAAATCAAATATTAATATACAGTAGGGCGCCGATTATCCGAAACAATTGGTGCAGAGAGTGTTCGGATAATCGATTTTTCGGATAAACGAACATTTGCGAAATTCCAATTCTTTGTTGAGGACAGGGTAATAAAACACGTCATTGGATTAGGAATACATATTATGTATGTGATGCTTTTTAATTGTACACTAGAGTACAGTACATATTATGAATACACACATACACATTAAAGTAGGGATTGCACATACGGTACATAAATACATATGTCTAAACATTTTTTAGTTAAGTTCAAAACTAATCTAAAAAAAAAAGTCGAATATATTTGTTTACTTAAGTTTTGAGACTCGTTTTTTTGCCGCCAAATCTCTTAGGCGTTTTAAAGACAGCAACTGCACAGAATCGCATTCATCTTGGTGTTCCAACCATTTAATAACAGTCTCAAAGCATTTAAAGGCTTCTTCATTGAACGGACATTTTTCAGTTGAGACGATGTCATCACTAATTTCGTCATCATCGTCGTCATCTTCAGGAACTTCAATCTGTGCTACTATATCGTCGTCTGTCAACAAGTCGTAGCCAGGATCATCCTTGTCAAATTCTAGCCATTCATGCACATTTTCTTGGTCACATTCTTTAAATCCTGAAACCTCTTTCATCAACTCAACCATTTCTGAAACAAAGTTTTCATTTGTTGGTTCTTCCGATGTAGGGCTAGCTTCGGATTCAACTGCTGGACAAAGCTTATTCCAGGATTTCTTTAGGGTAGTCGCTTTGACATTAGTCCACGCTTCTGCTACCATGTAAACAGCATCCTTCAAGTTAATACCTTTGTAGATTTCAAGAATTGTTTTATCTTTCTCTTGGCCGATTAGGACACTACGAAGCAACGCTTTTCTGTAGTAACGTTTGAAGGTTTCGATCACCCCCTTTTCCATAGGTTGAAGGACTGAGGTAACATTGGGTGGCAAGAAAATCACCTTAAATTTTCCATCTTCTCTCTCAAGTGAAAGGTTTGAGGGATGACTTGGAGCATTATCAATCACTAATAAAACATTTCCAGTGTCTCCAGTTTCTATCTGATGTTTTTTAACCTCTGGAATGAATACAGTGTCTTACCACTCGATACTTGAGTGTTCATCCAAGAGTTTTTTTGGTTTTTGTAAATAAGCAGCAGTTTTTTTATTCCTTTGAGGCATCTTGGATTCTTAAATTTTCCTATGATCAGCAAAGGTAGTCTATGTGTGCCCGTATTGTTTCCACATACCATTGCTGTTATGCGGGATTTGCTTGCTTTAAATCCAGGCGCTGCTATTTCTTTTTTAGAGACAAGGGATTTGATCGACATTATCTTCCAGTATAACCCAGTTTCATCTGCATTGTAGACGCTAATGTCCTTATAACACAGCTTTACAAGCAACCTCTTAAAACTTTCTTTGAACTTTTCAGCAGCTTCAATGTCAGCTGACACTCCCCTTGAATATCTAGCTCTTTAATTCCATGCCTAGACTTGAATCTTTTGAGCCAACCAGTAGATGCTTTAAAATCATTGCTTTCTGCCAAGCTTTCTGTTCATTTCTAATGCCTTTTCGCAAATCAAAGGACCATTTATTGGTTCACCTTGAGCATTTATCTGCATGAACCATGAGTAAACTGCAGTGTTTCATTGTTTTTCTATGCAAACTTCCATCTTCACTGTCCAGCACGCAAGCAAATTTTGTGATAGATTCACTGTTTTTTTAATGTCAGCTATCGTTGAATTCCCAACACCAAACTCTTGAGCTAAACTTGATCCACTTGTACCTTTTTTTAATCGTTCCAAAATTTTAAGTTTGTCAGAAGACTAAGCACAACTCGTTTACGTTTTCGGCACGGACCGTTAAAACAACACTGAAGTCAGTCAACGTCAATAGAGAAACAAACTGATTAGACGGATCCGTACTTGTGCTAGCAGCTCGTGTTTTAATGAGAGATTGTCCAAACAAAACGGCCGGCGTCGGATGCGCTTTCGTTTCGCGTCACGTTAACACCACCGGCGCTGTTATATTTAGGAACTACGATACTAACTTAAATTCATAAAGCGCGTGACAGAAAGCAAGTATGTACATATGTACAACGCTGTCAATACCTATGAATGTTCAAAATATAACATGCTATTGGTAAAGACACGGAAAATGCCAAAAGCATGATGTTCCATTGTTCTATTAATCGTTTCTATTTCATTTGTACATACTTTTTTTTATTCTTTATATCCGAAAAAGGCGTCATGCTTCCTTTCGGTTAACCGACGTTTCGGATGACCGACTTTCGGATAATCGACGCTCTACTGTAACTCTAATAGCTATTAATAAAAATAATAATAAATTGCTATACCGCCGATTGGTGGGCACATAGTGCCTTCGCTATTCTTCTTTTTCTTAATCGCTATAACCGCTTACGCGATTTTGGCCGAGTTTAACAAAGCGCGCCAGTCGTTTCTTTTTCGTGCTAACCGGCGTCAGTTGAACACACCAAGTGAAGCCAAGTCCTTTCCCACCTGATCTTTCCAACGCAGAGGAGGCCTTCTTCTTCGTCTGATACCACCAGCTGGTACCGCATCAAATACTTTCAGAGCCGGAGCGTTTGTATCCAATCGGACGACATGACCCAGCCAACGTAGCCGCTGGAGCTTTATTCGCTGCGCTATGTCTATGTCGTCGTAAAGCTCATACAGCCTTCGCTATTACGCGCTCAAATAAGTGCTAACAATTCTATATCGTATTTCCACGGAATTGAAATCTTTACAAATGTTTACAAAAAATTTCAATTTATTAACAAAGCCCACATTTGAGTGCGCGAAACCTCAAATCAAGCATTTGCAAATATTCAAATTACATAACATCAAAATGTGTGTATTTCTCGCCATAATATATGACTACTAGAACTGCAGACCATTTGCACTTAATTTTGAATTGATATAAGGAAAACTTACTTCCAGTGCGAAACAGCACCAACCAGCCCCATCTGTCTACCATATGTTCTCATTGGTGGGATATAGGTACGTTGCGCATAGCTGCACTCCGCTTCATGCGAAAATTGAGCAAAATACTTCATGATTGGTAGACTCAAAAGCTGAAAAAGTTTCCCAAGGAATGTGAGAAATATTTACAATATATAGCAATTATACAATACAAAATATTTGTGTATGCCGTTGCTGTATGTACATTTGTATGTGAGTGCAGAATTTGTATGTGTGTTTACTGAAATAACACGCACACATTTATACTTTCTTCGCATTATAAATTATCAAATGTTCATCGTATAGAATGTATGTTCCAGTGATTGAGAAACACGAATTTTCTATTTCGAAACTATTGAGCCTATCAAGAATATGTGAAAGGGTAATAGCTAGAATTTCATTCCAAACAGATTTTCTTTAAGAAAACAACAAAGCAGCGGTGCATTGCAGATTTTGTCGTGCGTATATTTCGCAAAAGAAAAGGCTTTGTTGTTCCCTTCACATATAGTATGGAGAAAGTTGCCGGAGTGACCGTCCTTGGCCGGATATAAAACCGAGTCGTTGCGGTAAAGTAATACCGACTGTCGGAGGAACGTGAAAAAGGGCTCGTATCGAGTGCTACAAGTATGGATACATTTACCTGACGAGCAATTAATAATACAACACTTTTCGATTATAAATATATATTTTTACTTGACTATCTCAAGACTCAAGTAGCCTGTACTTTGTTTTCATTTCTGTTTCAGGGGTATAAAATACGTTAGGGTCTTCCACGCGTAGAATAGTATCAAGAGGCACACCATAAATTGTGGCAAAAACTTCATGCATTAAGCTGCATTAACTTTTTTAAGATCCGTTATAATTCTATTATTCAGCCTGGGCGTTGCGTACTTTAGTTCAATAGCGCATACTATATTTACCAGCCATACAAGTTAATCAACTGGCTTAACTGATTGATCAGCTTAATTAAATTAGCAGATTTGTGTAGTTGCGGTTGTGTGAAGTTGATTTGTTTGTATTACACTAATTTAGCGCTTAAAAATAAACTCGAATTTACACTTGCTTGCATGCACCAAAATGCATGTTAACTCTTATACGTAGGGATATGTATGCACATTAGAGTTCATTGCTCTCCATACAAACAAACAAAAAATCAGTAATGTTTTTCCACCGAAATTAGTAAATTTATTATATTATATTTTTTTTTGCTAAAATCTACGTGAGCTGGGCCGATTTGAAAGTACCTCAGAAACTCTTTTTATTTCAATTCCCATAGATCAATCTTCTTCTTCTTTATATATCATATAAACGTGAATGTTTGTCTGTATGTCCTCGATGAAGTCAAAAACTACTGGACCGATTATCGTATTATAAAAATTGGTATAATATGTATTTTTCCACGGAGAAGGTTTGCAGAATATGCTCATTGCTGCCACTCGCCACCAGGTGGCGCTGCAGAGTAGCAACTTCTGCCCCGTTCAACCGGTTTTTTCGTAATAAACAAAATCAATAAAATGGTTTAGAATGAATTAAATATTTGTGTACTGATTTTCTTTAAAGTTATTTTTCTTAAATTTATTTTAGTTGTTGGCGTAGCAACGCGCTCCGGGTACAGCTAGTTTTTAAATATTTCTTTGTAAACCTTTTAAGCATAAACTCCTATATAATTTCAGGTGTTTTTTGGGAAAATGTTTTAAAAACTAGCTTAATTCAATTTTTACAGGTATTTTCAAATCGGTCCAGCTCATCTAAATCTTCAAATTTTTCTGGAGCATTTTAGCGAAAGTCTTAAAACATAATACATTTTATAAATCCGATGAAAAAAGCGCAACTTTTATTGGTGCAGCACTCTAATGTATGTATGTATATGTATGCACATATGAACACATGCACCTACATAGTTGGTAATCCTGTTTACACAGTGCATTATCTTTTGAACAAGGTAACTTATGTAAAGCTTAAATAGTTGAAACTCATTTTTAAGCTTATCTGCTTAAAATTATATTAAATCAGCGAAGTAACTGTAAACTGAGGTGCTAACAATAACAAAATATGGCAGCGAAAAATATACACACCGACCGGACAAACTTAAATAAATACTTCGATATAATTACATTTTTTTAAACACGCCGGCATTTACGGTTAACCGTCACTGTCGCCGCAACTTTGTCTGCTCTTCATTAAATACAAAACTTGTCATTTGAACACCCGCACAACTGCTCGTAAATTGCTTTTAATCCACCACCATCACATTTAAATTAATTCATTTATTCCATTCATTTAACACTTGCCAAAGCGTTGAATTGACTAGCCGCTGAATAACTTTTGTGTGGGCGCAGACGGAAACAATTGAAAGCTGTCGAAAGATGCTGGGCATGTTATTGAGTGCTCTGAATTGCCTTTGTTTTTGAATTATTGCGAATTACTAAAAATGCTTAAATGCTCCAAATTTCTTTGGCCTATTAACTATTTAATTATTAAAGGCGCTTTTCATCCAAACACATATTTTTTATTAAATCTTGTTAAATATGGATTTTTTTTTTGGTTTGAGTGAGCGAGTGGGCATTTTTCCTGTAATTAACTTTTTGTATTTAACAATACTACAAATTGGTATCATAAATTATATTTTTAATGGTTTTTGGGTGCGATATTATTGTTGTTTTTGTTTAAATTAAACGAATACGAAAATATGAGTAGCTCATATTGAGAATTCATTCAGTAATAAATTTTTCATTTTTATTGATATTTGAAATTGAATTCAGAAATACATATATTGAATATATATATATATACACAAGGTGGCGCAAAATTAATCAGCCTTTCGGAAGATTTATAAGGTTTGTAAATGGCGTCGTACGCAAACAGATTTGAAGCTTGTGAACCTGACAACTGCAGTATACAAACATACAAGCAATGGTGCGCGTAAAGGTCAAAATAAAAATGTTCATGACTAAAATCATTTTTTGTTATTTAGTGTAAAAGTTATTCATAACCAAATGTGATGATTAATTTTTCGTCACTTTATATACAGGGTGCGCACGGTATTTGAGGGCATGCATATATAGGGTTATTCAATAGGTGCGCTTCAACTTTTTTCCGATAGGGAGGGCGAAGGACACAATATTTTTTATTTTTCGCTTGTCATTTGTAAACTTCATTAGTATACATTTCATCATTGAACGCTACACACTTGAGCAACGATTGCAAATCGTGCAAATTTTTTATGAAAATAATCGTTCTGTTGCTGCTACTTTAAGAGCATTACGGCCATTTTACGGTCCATTTAACAAGCCGTCCCGTTTTGGGGTTATGTGAAGTCATTGGTCTACAGTAATAAGCCGGCGACGATTTGTGAGCTCAGAGCCAATATTGAATGCGAAATTGCTGGAATTTCGGCCGATTTATGGAAAAGAGTGGTCGAAAATTGGGTTCAACGATTGGACTTCGTAAAACGTGCACGCGGTGGTCATGCAAAAGAAATCGAATTTCATACTTAAATGTATATGTTCAAACTCGATAATAAAAAAAAAATAGTTAAAAAAGTCAAACCGTTTGTGTTTTATTTAAAAAAAAGTTGAAGCGCTCTTACTGAAAAACCCTATATGTGGCTATAACTTCTTGAAACTATTATTCTTGTTTTAGTTCCTTTTTTTCAGATGGATATGGAGGGCTACAACTTAGCTTAAGAAATGAAAAGGCATGCAGTTATCGTCGCTATTTTAATGTGCAAATCACACCATTTTAGAAATCTTTAATTTTCTTAAGTGCGCTCGTTCATTCGTTCATATGCTTCGCCGCGAATTGGAAGCATCAGACTGTAATGGAGAATCTGTTACTATTATTATTTATTTATTCGTATACAGGGCTTACAATATTAATACTTCCATTCTGGTTAAAAACCATATTGATTTATTTTTTTAATTTCAAGTTGAAATGTAAAAAAAATTAGAAAACTCGTTTGGACCCCTTGCCGTTCTTTAACGAGTCTGACTCGTTATGAAAATTTTGGCCTAAACATGAATATGGTGAGCCATTCTCATAAACAGATCGTACTGTAATGAATCGATTATAATAAATCGATTTCAAATAAATAATAAATACGAAAGGTATTAGAGTTTATTTCCACAACAGCAGGACTTTGCGAAGTGTCTATATCAGAGGCATTTATATTTCGGCTCGTATTGTGAACCTTCTCGCGCATCAGTCTGATCTGTTTACCACGCGGTGACGCGTAACACTTGGACCCGAGTTTCGTCGAGGTAAATGGCGCGGCAAGAGGTTAAGGGTCCATTTCAGATGACTGAGCTCGGCTGCATTTCGATTGAAAAAAGACTTAAAACTCTTCAAAAGTTAGGTAATAAAGGGTGTTTTAAAAGATAAACCTAGATGTTGTTTTAAAATAAAGCATGCCAAAATTTAAATTTTTTCAGATTTCAGTATTTGTATTCAAAATACGTCTCTTAACAGTGAAATGCGAAAACTGACATCATTTAAATGTCTATCAGGAGGTAGCTGGGTCTGCAGGTAAAATCCGCCGATTCAATATATCGATGTTGAAGGTTGTTCAGCAACGATTTACACGACAGCAGCAAATTTCTCAACAGAACGTCTAGGTTTTGGCCTGCTAGACCTTTTTCTATTCAATTTATTTAGATTATTTCACCAAACTTTGAATTGTCGACTCATTCAGACGATTGCTTCCACCAAAAAAGTGCGAATTTTGCGATGTGTTGTTCTTAAAGATGGACCATTTATAATAAGTTCCACAAATTTTAGCGCGTTGTTCTATTGCGTAAAATTGTACATCTGTCTACTTGACAAGTGTCAAAGAGGACCTAAAGGAAGCACCGTCTAGGCATCTACTGATCTGCTCATATCTAGGCGCCACACTTGGAAGAGGCTTTATATCACAAAAAAAAAAAATAATAATAATAATAATAAAAATAAAATTTCACATACAACACTTACAACCAGTAAAACTTCAATGATTTTGCATTAAAGTGTGAAGCAAGCAACTCTCATATAATGGACTATGAATAAGTTCGTGCGGTTTTTTTTTCGAAATTTGAAACTTTATTGACGTAAAATGGTTACAAATTTAATATTCAAAATATTGTCCATCGCTTACTACTACTTTTTCCCATCTTTCTGGCAATTCACGGATTCCCTTTGTGAAAAATTCGGTCGGTTTTGCCGCAATCCACGAATCGATCCATTTTTTGACTTCATCGTAATTACGGAAGTGCTGGTCAGCCAGGCCATGTTGCATCGATCGGAAGAGATAGTAATCGGATGGCGCAAGGTCTGGACTATACGGCGGGTGGGGTAGGACATCCCATTTGAGCGTTTCTAAGTATGTTTTGACCACTTGTGCAACATGTGGCCGAGCATTGTCATGTTGCAAAATAACTTTGTCGTGTCTATCGGCGTATTGCGGCCGTTTTTCTCGCAGTGCTCGGCTCAAACGCATCAATTGTCGTCGGTAGACATCCCCCGTAATCGTTTCATTCGGTTTCAGTAGCTCATAATACACAACACCCAGCTGGTCCCACCAGATACACAGCATAACCTTCAGGCCATGAATATTCTGCGCCGACGTCGATGTTGAAGCATGGCCAGGGTATCCATACGTTGCCCGACGTTTTGGATTGTCGTAATGGACCCACTTTTCATCGCCAGTCACAATTCGATGCAAAAAACCCTTTCTTTTGTGCCGTTGAAGCAGTTGTTCGCATGCCATAAAACGGCGTTCAACGTCTCTTGGCTTCAATTCATACGGCACCCAATGGCCTACCTTTCGGATCATTCCCATGGCTTTTAAACGTTTGGAAATGGTTGATTGATCAACTCCCAAAGTTTTTGCAACCTCTTCTTGCGTTTGAGCCGGATCTTGATCGAGCAATTCCTCC
This sequence comes from Anastrepha ludens, assembly GCF_028408465.1. Taxonomy (NCBI): domain Eukaryota; kingdom Metazoa; phylum Arthropoda; class Insecta; order Diptera; family Tephritidae; genus Anastrepha; species Anastrepha ludens. Next base: position 38,833,728 of record NC_071498.1, read on the forward strand.
AATTCGGTATCCATGAACTTTGGCGGCGCACCCTCGCGTTCTTCGTCTTCCAAGCCAAAATCACCACTTTTAAAGCGTGCAAACCACTTCTGGCACGTTCGCTCAGATAGAGCATGCTCACCATAAACTTCCACCAAGATACGATGACTTTCGGCTGCTTTTTTCTTCATATTAAAATAATGAAGAAGAATTCCCCGCAAAAACACATTATTTGGCACGAAATTCGACATTTTCAAGTGTGGTAAAAATATTGTTGTTTACGCTTCAAATAAAAAACTTATACTGACGTTTGTGCCTTACGACAGTAGCTCTCCAATGAATGTTTGGAAATGTGGATCGATGGAATAATAATCAAGTTACGCCATCTGTTGTAAAACCGCACGAACTTATTCATAGTCCTATTATAAGACTACCGCTCAGGAACTCTTAAGTCATAGCCACAAAGTTGTTGCAACACAAGTCATTTACTACCAGATATTTCAATCGCTGTACGAGTACACATCAAAATCTATGTGACACACCTGCTGTTTGCTCTGAGAATTCAACATGCGCTCTTCTTAAGGCTTAAGTATGCAACAAAGTGATAAAGTAAAATCGCATTAAACTTAACGAACTTATGAATGAAAAGTCGTATGACGAAATAGACACAGCAGAGAAAACATTTAATATAGAAAGCAGCTACGGCTACGCAAACTGGCATTGCAACAAGCGCCATGAAAGTCACGCAATGCAAATTAAGACAACAAAAACAACCGTTCAGAACAAGCAAAAGATGACATGTGAGTATTCGCACGGACATCGCTGTCTCATTAGTAGATGATGTGAAACGCGGAATGTGTGTGCATACATACGCATAGCCATAGGATGGTATGCCGCCGTCGTGACAAGTGACAGTGACTGCTGCAACAAAAATGATAGTGACAAGGCAGAAAAACGAGCAGAAGCTGCAAGATAAACTTGGAAAAGTTAACAAAAGTTACCAAAAAAAGAAAAATAAAAACAAATGAGAAGTGAAGGAATGCGCATAGGAAACTATAACAATGTACATACATTCATGCGTACACACGAGCATTCAAAACTATAAGCAGGAAACAGTGGGACAGCGTCATAAAAGAATTATTTCTATGCTATTTTACTTCGTGGCTTTTCCAAACTCATACAAAGCGGGTGTCAGTGGTTGAAACATTTGAATCTTGAATTTACGCCGGTGTTGCTTCCAGTATAAGCTGTAGTTGTCTCTAATCTTGTGAATGTTTTTAAAATAATAAAGCAAAAAAGTACAAATTTCCGCTTCCCTTATATTAGTTTGGGGAGAAATAAATCCATTATTTTCTCAATAGGTGGCTGTAGTGATCGATATCTCGTAAAGTATCGATCAAACAATTTGAAGTTTATGCTCGTTGTTTCACACTAAACAAATTCTTTTGCTGTTTTTTATTTGTTCGATTCAGTTGTGAGTTTCAGCGTGTTAACCATGAAAGTCAACAATGAGAAAATGCGGTGCATTTAATAGTTTTTCTTTGATAAAGGTGAAAATGCAAGCCAGGCCGCTGAAGTTGTGATCCGTGGTAACTAACAGCGATTTAGGCTTCACCGATTCCGTTCAGGCATTTTTTATGTTAAAAAAAATATTGACAATGTCGATAAAATCACAGAAATAATCGAAGTTGGCCGGCATGTTAAAAGTCGTAGCATCAACCAGAAGCTTAGGATCGACCATACAAGAGTTTTAAGCCATTTTTGCAAACATTTTTCGAGAAAATAATGGATTTCTTTTTCCCCAAACAAATATAATGACGTAGAGATATTGTGGTTTTTTCCAAATTAGCGAAAATAAAACAATTTTTAACATAGTGGAATAAAAAATTTTGAAGAAGGTAATACTAAAAAAATATTATATGTATACAATTTTTCAATACAGTAAATATCAAAATAATAAAAAATAAAAATATATAAAAGGTTGCGACTTTAAGAGTTATTGAAACTAGAGCCTGTGTTCTAACCACCTCGCTCATACGCGAGCCAATAGCCGAGGCCCTATTGCAACATCGCTTAAAAGCTCTTCTAGATATTCAACAAGAACTCTTACCCTCACAAAAAGAACAATTTCGGCAAATGGATTTCCAGATTAATGTAACGACATCTTATGGGATAAAACAAAAGTATATGCGGCGTTTTTTAAGAGCTTGAGAATTTAAAGTAATAATGCAAAACCGAAATATTTTTGGCATGATTTTTTTTTAATTTAGAATCTGGTAGATAATTTCGTGGTATTTACTCAGGCCCACCTTTGTATTCAAGAGCTTGCCAGATTACTTCATGCCTGAGAGTGTCGAACGCTTTCTCGAAGTCGATGAAGCAAAGGTAAAGAGGCGAGCGCCACTCTACCGATTGTTCCACGATCACTTTTCAGGAGTTTACGTGATCGACGCAAGAGCAGTGGGGACGAAAGCCTGCTCATTCTTTGCGTAGTCCCTGGTTCAATGAATTGGACAGCCTTTTGTGAATTACGTGTGCTATCACTTTGTTCACCGTGCTTAGCAACGTGATTCCTTGCCAATTTTTGCACTCAGATAGGTTGCCTTTCTTCGGGAGAAGGCCGAGTAATTGCCACTGCCGAGAAATTATCGCTATAAGAAAAAACCCTTTTCTATCATTCGGGCCCGGGGTACCGCACCCGGATACTGACGAATGTTATTCACCCACAAACTCATTCGGCTATGGGTGCGGCATATCTTTCTGTTTTAAAAACCTATCTTTTTTCTATGTATCTATCATATATGATTATGAACTTCAACGCATAGTGTATCAGAAATTATAACCCTGGCTTTTTTTGAAGTAAATTCATTATTTTCAACTTGCTTTCCAGCATTATTGTAAATTTTTTTTTTAAATTCAGCTTCGGAATTATTTCGTAGAAGTGAAAGTATTACATTGTGCTCATGGTTTGCATAATTTTCAAGTTTGGCCCTGTACTATTTTATATTATCGAGAGCATAATTTTTGACAAACGACTGTATATTTTAATTAGTTTGTCGTGTTAATTATGATGAACAGTTGTGTCTTTTATTGGCATCAAAATTCTTAACCCCAAAATCCCACGCATGCTACAAGCCATATTCAATGTTTTTCAGCGATTCAGCGCACTAAACCGGGCTAGTTTACTGGGACAGCAGCCCTTGGTTAGGAAAACCTGAGCCATTCTGGTACGACGTGCCGTCTGCCATGAAAATGTTTTTGGGCATCTAACCCCTTACTTGTTTTATTTACCTTTGAATATTCAGCCTAATTGCTGAAACAGCCCATTTAAATTTCGACAATTTGCTTAAAGCGCAGCCGATATACTGCGATGCGACAGATGTATTCAATTTTAGACTTTCCCTCGGCTTGAATGCAAACCTTTTTTTAGAAATTCAATTGATTTGTTAGGTAAAGATGACTTTAGCTAATTGGGCACTATCGACTGCATTTTGGTATTTCTCGCTGATGTCTGCCTTTAAGACAGATTTAATTAAAAAAAAGAGTACATTTTGTTCAAAGTTTCATATTTGGATAGACAGAAATTCAATATTTTAATTCTTGTCTAGTCGAATTTAGGCGTTAGCATTCATAAAAAAAGCTGCTGTATGCTAGCATAACCGGAATTAAGGTGTTCCTTGGCTACGAAAAACCTTTCAAGTAGCAAAGTTTATTTGTCTTGCTATGTTTCCTAACTGGATCATTTGTTTCCTTCTTCAATGCTCTACTACTCGTTGATCGACATAATGAAATAGCTTGTTGAGTTTACTGGTTCTTAAATTTCCCACGCGATATCACAATGGGCTATGACCTGAAGATGTTCAATAGGTCACAACCGCTTCAATCTAACCTAACTTACCGGCTCTTAACCAAAAGTTATTGTATCTCCGAGGGCAGACCCATATCTCCAAGTATTTTTATGCCCAAAAGGCATGTATTTCGTACATAAATACAATACATGCGGCCCGAAAATCATAGGAAGAACTTAGCCTAAAACTTTCAAACTACCATTACAGTTATTAAATTGTTGTTGACTTTAATACTGTTTCAACAACCACAGATGGCGGCAGACTTCCCTTTGCATATGCACATACTTTTGCCACTTTCGCTGACAGCTGACAATGCGCAGCATGTGTCCAAAATGATTGTACAGCAAATGTGGTTGAGTGGGGGGCAGGGATGCCTGCGATGCATTAAGTGCCTGCGCACAACTAAATGAGCGAATTAGTTGTTGCACTCATTGCACTGGAAAGTGTGTGATTGAGTGAGTGAGTATGACGGCCTGTGGCATTTTGTGGTCGACTTCAATTACGATACATATACAAAAATAGAAAAAAATATGCAATAACAATAAATGAAAAGCAGAAAAGACAATAAATGTAAAGCATGAAAACGAAAAGTGACAAAAGATCTATGTAAATGAGCATACCAATAAAAAGAAGAAAAGTTAAAAAAACTTGTGAAAATAAATACGCGCTTTGCTCCGTCTGCTTATATTTCTATAAGTAGGTATGTCCGTATGTATATGTAACTTCATGCACATGTGTATTACACAGCCACTTATGTAGTTACTACAACGCTTGTCAAATGTGAATGCACTCGAATACAATGCAGGCGATATGTGAGACATTTGCATTGCTCTTTTTTTGAGCTACCAGTTGTGTGATTCTCATTACAATGTTTTTTTGGTCGAATTACACGTAGATTTGTTTTGTGCATGTACGATTTCTTCAAATAAACAAATTGATGATTAACTCGTTGCTACGTCGGTTAGTCACTCAAAATCATTTTTATTTCTCGGAATGAATTCAAATTACAGCAACATTCTGCGAAAAATATGACTGCATCCTCACTGCTGGGAATCTCGGGAGCTGCGCGGCATTGATCGTTCCTTAGTTGAGTCCACATAGTAAAAGAACCAGGTGTCCTATCTAGCCAGGGATATATGCAACCACTACCACAGCATTCTCATGCTTTTTTGTATGTATTTTATTTTAACATATTTGTTAGTATGATATAATATTCATAAAATGTGCGCGATCTCACACTATATTCGAAGAGGTAGAACTCCATTCTGCGCGTTCTACGCGTTAGGCCTTTCAGTTAATAAATTTTATGGTCCACTAAAATTCTTAGTTCTACCGTAAGTTCTTTCCTTCATTTCGGGCACTACTTTATACCGGAGTGATATGCCCTAAGTTTCGTTCAATTAGTTTGTCTATTAGTAGTCGTTCCAAGTGCTGTCAGGAGGTTGAAAGATATGGCTCGATAGGCTTCATGTGCTTCTACTTTTAAATATAAATACTGTTTTTTTTTTCAAGTGTTAGTAAATTGAGCCTCTGAGCCATAATATTTTTCCACGGCAGGAGGAAAACAAAACCAAGGTAAGTAAATCAGGAGCTGTAAAATGTTGTGCAGGCACACAGAATTCGCACACACACAGAATGTAACAACAGTAGTGCGAAAGGCACCCTGTGTCTCTGTGAAATGCCTATGTTTTTTATTGTTTATAATCCGCATCAGAATACATAAGAAGATACTGCAACTCTAAATGCGGACCCACTGGTTATATCACTTAAATAAGCTCGAATTTTTGATGCCTTGTTTGACTTTGTTTTAGAAGACAGGCTTAAATTTTAATAACTCAGCCAAATCTTGACCGATTTAGACTTTTAAAGTATCAATAGAATGCTATTTTCTTACCCTCAGTTCTTAGAAAATATTATAATTTTCATTCAGTGGAAAAAATTGTGCAACGTTTTTATGTAGACCCTTAAGCTTAAACTATTTTATCATCTGAAGTAATTTTTTGGCGATAATATTTTTAAGAACCAATTTTATTGATAAAAAGCACTCGATTTTTGAAGGTACTTTCAAATCAGCCCAGCTGGTATAAATCTTATTATTTTCCAAAAATATTATATTGAAGTTTTTAAAATATAATAAATATTACAAATCCATTCGAAAAACAGTACCAACTTTTTTTTGTGTGGAAAGTAAGCGATAAGGGATCGATTTAACCAACAGCCCGTACGGACGATAACTCAAAGAACGAATATATGATACTTATATATCGACGATACTTAGCACTTGGCCTGTGGATAAGTAGAATGTCTTTGAAACTGTTGAAAAATGGACTTAGGCGTGGTTATATTTTCCATTTAGGTAATGGTTACAACGAAGATGTGCTCAGAGAAAGATATACACCGATTTCGAAATTTAGAATAAATGGGCGCGGTAACTTTATGTATTAAAGATGTGTGCGTGAGTTATTTGGGCTTTTGACAGAACTATTTTTACAATTAAAACTTTATTCACGTAAATTGAGTTTGACATAAATTCACTTTTAATATTCACAAATATTAATCATCAAAAATCACTTTATTATTTTCCAAAATATTCTCCATGAAGATCTATACACTTTTGCATGCGTTTGAACCAATTTTCGAAGCACTTTTGCCACTCTGAATGAGGTACCTCCAAAACATGCATTTTGCTTCTTCAGGTGTCGAGAAACGTTTTTTACGTACGGGAATAAAAAGAAGTCATTCGGTGCCAAGTCAGGACTATACGGCGGATGACCCATTAATTCGATGTTTTGGGTGCTCAAAAATGCAGTTGTTTGAGCCGATGTGTGAGAGCTCGCATTGTCCTGGTGAAGAGTGATCCGTCTTTGGCGATTGGTTTTCGTAATTTCTTGGAAGACAACTGGCAAACAAATGGTTGTGTACCACTCAGAATTTACTGTTCTGCGTTGTTCTAGTGGTACGGTTGCGACATGTCCAGTTTTTCCGAAAAAACAGGCGACCATTTGCTTGGAAGTGCTTCGTACCGAACAACTTTCGTTGGATTTGGCTCATCTTGAAACACCCATACAGTCGACTGCTGTTTACTTTCGGGCTCATACGCGTAAATCCATGATGCATCACCTGTCACGATGTCATAGACGTGTTTCGAAGCCCCACGATCGTATTTTTTTAAGCATTTCCTTCGACCAATCCGCACGAGCCTTTTTTTGAGCGATTGATAAATTGTGTGGGATCCAACGCGAACAAATTTTTTTGACAGTCAGATGTTTATGCAATATTGAATGTATGCTGGTCCCACTAACGCCTAAGATTGTCTCAATCTCACGATAGGTCACATGACGATCTTGCAATATCAGTTCGCGCACAGCATCAATGGTTTTCGGAACAACAACTGATTTTGGACGACCTTCACGAAATTCGTCTTGGAGTGAACTACGACCACGATTGAATTCACCATACCATCGATAAACACTGGTCCTTGATGGAGCTTTATCGCCAAAAAATGAATTAAGTTCATCCATTCAATGTTGCTGAGTTAATCCACGTCGAAAGTTGTAAAAAATAATCGCACGAAAATGTTCACGATTTAATACCATTTTTGGACCGAGATGCATCTTTTAAGTTACTGTAAACAACACAAATAGCGCTGGTATTTCAAAACGTTCTGAGTACGTAAAAGCCAAAAAATGTCAAACTTTGCGATACAGCTGTCAGTTGCCAGATTGCAACACCAGGGTTGCCAAATCCCGACATATAAAAGGAACCCCTCGTACAAATTCCTGATAAATTTGGTAAATATCATAAATTTGATAATCGTTTGAAAATTGGTACGCTTCAATTCGAAAATAGTGTCAAATTAACGGGAACAACGCTTAAAGAAGTAGGTGTTTTTTTTTCGTTACCGCCAGGCGTTTAAAGATTAAAGTAATTTTATTTAATTTAAGTAAATTTATTTTGATCTGATTTGATTTACATTTAAATTCTACTATTTTATTTTAATTTTACTCCCTAAAGCAATATAATTAGTTTTATTTTAATACAATTTATTGTGTTTTTTTTGTTATTGTACTACTATTTTTTATCTGTATTTTATTTAACTTTATGTTACTTTATTTAGTTTTGTTACTTTCTTAATATTTATATTTAATTTAATTCAATTTGGATTAGTTTTCTTTAATTCAGTTTAGTTTAATTTAGTTTCATTTTATTTGAATAGATTTTCTTTTATTTCTTTTCACTTCTTTAATTTTATACGTTTTTTTTTTTATATTTATTTTACTTTTGGTATATGCCATTTCATTCTATTTCATTTAATTTTATCTTATTTTATTTAGCTAGTTTCTAAATATTTTCATTTCATTTTGTTATATTATTGTTTATTTAATTTTATTCAATTTCAATTAATTTTATACTATTTTGTTTAATTTAATTTTATTTTAATATATAGTATGTTGTCCTGTTTGTTTTCATTTTTTTAATTAACATGTTCTTTATTAAACTTTAACATAAATCATTTAATTAAATTTTTTTCATTTTATGTTACTTTATTTGTATTTCTTTATAATTCCGTTGGAATATTTTTATTTCATTTTATTCAATTTGAATTAATTTTGTTTTACTTAATTTAATTTAGTTTTAATTAATGATTCTTAAATGAAATTTTTTCACATATTAATTTTATTTTATTTTATCTCACTTTATTTAGTTTTTTTTTGTATATGGACGTTTTTTACTTCACTTTCTTAAACAAAATTTCATCTCATTTAAATTTTACTGTTGTTATAAATTTTATATTGTTTTAATTTATTTTTATTTTTTGTTTTTTTTTTTACTTTTTTTGGATTTTTTTAATTAATTTTTTTTTTTCATTAAATTTTTCTATATTTTGTATATTATTTTATGGTACTTTGTAAGTTATTTAAATATAATTTTTTTTTTTTAAAAGTTACATAAAGACTTTTTCATATTTTTTCTTTTATTTTATTTTGTAAATTTTGTTTCCTAGTTTTTCGTATACACATTAGAGGTGCCAAACTATCGATGGTGGGCGCCATCGATTGTGGACGATAGTAATTTTCAAACCATCGATGGTGGTCGATAGTCGCAATAAAGAACAGTGATTGAAAATCATTGAAATTTGTAAGAAAAAACAAATAATTTGAATTTTATTTTAATTCATAAGGAACACTTTAAGACAACTATATATTTTCACAAGTGTGAGTGATTTACATTTGGAAAAAAAGAGTAAGAGTACAGGCTATGGGTCTTTTCTGCCAAAATATTGAACTTATAAGTTTAAGGAACATTGCTTACATTTTATGAAATTACATTTTAAGGGAAAAGCTAAAAATACAAAAGCCTTATAAAAGACTTAAAAGCTAAAACTTGAAAACTATAATATGATTTACCTATTTATTATAGCGAAAGATTTTTGTTTAAAAACAACAAAACGTTCACATTTTCTTCTTTAAGCCGTGTTCGCCTATCAGAAACAATTTGTCCCGCCTTGCTGAAAGCCTTTCCGACTCCACAGACGTTGCGGGGATGCATAAATATTTATACATCAGTAATTTTAATAAAGGGAAATCCACCTGGTTGACCTGCAATCAAATGTATTACCAAAACTTAGTTTTATGTATCGAAGATTGATTTATTAATTTTACCTTGATCCATAAAAGATGGTCCATTTCCTGTGGGGCTATGTCTCTCTCCAGATACTGCCTTTTAATAATGATGGCATCAGATCGAACATTACTCTTTTTAGTAGCACATCGTTGGTTCAAAAAATCAAAAATTGGGTCCGTAGTGGTCGTGCTTGCTTCCAGACTGACAGGGTCTTCAACATAAGTCAAATTGCCCAAATTCATTTGTTCAGCATTTGCGTTGGATTGAAACCCATCTTTTTTGAAGCGTGGATCCAAAATCGTAGCCATCCTTGTTACCGTGCGTAGCTCATATATAGATAGTCGTTTTTTAATCGACTCCAACATAACATCTTTCATAGATTTGCCTACCGCAGTTGCCAACTGAGATGAAAAATTTCCAATTTGCCGATATAGTCCATATGCCAATGGTATTATTAATGACACTGTAACGTATTTGCCACCAGAAACTTTTTCGGACACGTTCTTAAATAATGCTAATATTTTGTCAATATCTTTCAACACGTTGATTTCCTCTGCACTAAATGGTAATGGTGCATTTGTTGTTGATAATAGCACACTGGCAATGGCTTCATGGGTTAATAAAACTCTCTCAATCATGTCGTGGAAGCTGTTCCACCTTGTTTGAGCTTCTTGCAACAAGGTACATGCGAAATTTTCTTGAACTTGTTTCAATTTTTCGTTCGCAATTGAACTTTTCTTAAAAAATATTACAATATTTTTACATTTTGCAAACAAAGCTTTTGTGACATCGTTGTGATTGAGATTCAAGCCATCTTGGACTACCAAATTAACTGTATGAGCAAAGCATGGCAGATTTTGGATTTTTAAAATTTCCCATGCTTTCAGCATTGTTGTCGTATTCATGTACGAAATGAACCGTTACCATTATAAAGCTCACGTTAGCACTAGATGTCCACATATCGCAAGTGATAACAATGTTCGAAACCTGCCCCAAAATTGTTGACAATTTTTCCGTCGTTTTTTTAAACAAATTGGTCATCAGGGCGTTTTCCAAATGACTCCGGCTGGGAAGCTTGTAACGTGGATCTAAGGCTGTAATTAATTTAATAAATCCTTTGTCCTTCAGTATGCTAAAGGGCTGAATATCCTTAGCAACCCTCTCTGCTACGAGTTCATCTAAGTCCTTTTTACGCTTAGAGTTTGCATCAAACAACACAGCCCTTTTAAAGTATGACTCCACTGACCGCATGCTTGACCTGCAGCTGCTGTTGAAAGACGCAATGTTCTCGTCCTGTACAACATCTTCAGAAACTTGTGTATCAGGAGCATTTCTGTCCAAATTCAGGTGAAACCGTTTAAGGTGATCATGCAGGTTCGATGTGTTGCCACTGGTTTTATACTCCTTGGCGCAACTAAGGCATTTGGCAAATTTCTTATCATCAGATCTTTTAAAATAATTCCACACATCCGAAATTTTACTTTTCTTTTTTTGTGCAGGCTTCTCCAACACAAAATTTTTTTCGCTGTCGCTGCTGTTGCAATTGCAACTTGCTGCAGCAGAACTGCGTCCTAAAATTAGACAAAAGTGTTCTAAGCATTCTTACTAATTTGAAAAATGTATTACCTCGTTTAAGAAAGCGATCCATTTATATATTTTTACGAATTGTTATTTTAAACACTTTACAACGTTACACTTTTTAATATTTGTACACAAGCGACGCCACAAATAAAAAAAGCGCGAATATTTGCTTGGTGATGTGTAAATCGCTCTTTTGACGATACTATCGTCCACTATCGAGACTTTGAACCATCGATAGTTCAGTAGCTCGATAGTGCCCTATCATCGATGGTGACGATAGTGCCATCGATAGTTTGGCACCTCTAATACACATATTAATATTCTATCTCTGGCAATATCAAGCGTAAAAAGCTAAAGCATGACATGTTTATGCACGTTTTTGTTTTTGTTTCTGCTGTGTATGAACTGTCAGCAGCTGTCATTTGAATTTAATGTTATTTTATAGTTTTTTGCCACTACGGCGCTGTGACAAGTTAATTTACATGAGCCTGCTGTGGCGTGAAGCGTATAGCGGGCGTGTGTGTGTGTAGAAAGTGAAAAAGTTATATTTATTACAAAAAGCAATCTGTAAATGTATACAGCAAATTAAAAAACTGCTATATTTTTTGGCAAATTGTTTTCATTGTTGGTGCTAAAAATGTTTATATGAATATATATATTACATTTTTACAATAAAATATTACTAAAATTTTGCATACAAGTTACATTCAGCAATTCTCACTTAATTTTTATTTATTAATTTCTTTGGTCAGAAGGTGCTTACAAACAGCTTCAAAATGTTCCATTTACACAGTTTTTATTTTGAATGAAAAATGAGGACTAATTAATTGGCTTCTGCTAAGCAAAACTTTTACGTTCACCCCATTCAGTTAATACTTCGAAAATGCACTTCCCAGTTTAAAATTATTTGTATTTTTCCTAAGCATCGTTAAGGCCTGTACATTTATTTGATGTTTCTGCGGCATCAACCACCTGCATGCTGACCAAGTGGCTTTCCTTTTCAAAAAGTGCAATGCACTTTGGCGTAATTGCCATGACAGTCAACAACAAAAAGTTTTACATGCATACTTGTATGTATATATGTATGCATATATAATATACTTATGTATGTATATGGCTGTAAAAAAAAGTAAAAGTATAAAAATGCGCCCACAAAACATTTTTGTAATTAAATGAAAATTAAGCGCCATAATAACATTGAATGTCAGTGGCTCGTATTGAAATTATGATATGCTTAAATTTATTTGACACCAATAAAATGGAAACACCGACCGCCCACATTGAAATAAACAAAAAACAAACAACAACTATAATAATGAGAATAGATCGAGCCATAGACTAGCCATAGTCATTTGAAATGTCAAGTAAATAGAAGAGATGGACAGCTGATAGATAGAGTATACAAATAGATAGAGTATAGATATAGTATAAAGTATTCATACACACGAGGGCATGTGCACGTATAAGTATATCAACGAATGTCAACTCTCGCAGCGGACGTGAGTATGAGTCTTTACGTGAATGAGAAACTGCTCAGAATTTGGCGTCGATTTATGAATTCTTCCAACGTCTGTTATCTAACGAGAGTCGGTGAAACTTGCCAAGTTCGGCTATTGACCGTGGTCATTTACACTTTCGATCATCCACACACTTACATACATATGTATGTACATGTACATATGTATATTCGTCCGCCGTAGTCGAGTGTGCTTGTGTCCGACTACAATTGCTGTGGCACAGAGTACGGTGCCCACTGTGAGCCTGAATCATCATATGCCTCTGCAAGCAAAGGCAAACTTCCTTGTAACAACGTTTTGGCGTTTGGAAGTGGATTACAAATTTATTTTCAGGATGACAAAAGTCAGCCCGAAAAGGAAGTGTACACCACATTCGGAAAAGTTTTCACTATTTATTTATTTTTTCATTTTAATTATTGGCCTATACCGCAACAAAAATCAAACAATGCAAAGTTTAAAAATGTGTACAAAATTTATAAAACTCGTTGAATTTTCATCAAAAATTCAAACTTTTTAATAAGAATTTCCGGAAAATGTTTGAGTAAGCAGCTTTATTAGATTTGTTTCATTAAATTTTGTTATGTTTGTTAACGATTGCTAGAAATGTTTTTTTATATGGTGGAAAATTATAGAGCGGCGGACAATGATGTTAAAAAAATTATTTGCCTTCTCAAATTCCACACGAAGTCTAGATATTTGCCTTCTTACTTTCTGACAAGCCTCAAATAATTTTAACGGCTCCTTTAAACATACATTTGAAGTGAACAGGCTCCATACGCCTGACTAAATTCCATAAATGCTAGTCTGACTACCTTCAAATGGAGAATTAATCATCATAATATTCATTCATTTTTTATGATTTACTCATAACTTACTTAAAAACTTGTACGCATTCCCTGATATTACTTTCTAGAATATTTAAATTTTCTGTTAAAAAATCACAACTTATACCTACTTACTAACTAATTAAAACAGCAATTAGTGGTAAGGACTGGCCGAGTATAACAAGTATTCCTATCTCGATTTACTATTAATTTTCATTTTCAAAGAATATTTAGCCCAAACAGTTTTTTTTCTATCATTTATAATTTTTAAGGAGATAAATCAAACTCATATTTTAAAATTATATATTTTCTACTTAATATCTGTCAAAAGAGCCGCCACCACACTGTGACAGCTGTCAAAACAACACAAAAATCTGGTAAGAAAAGATTCGAGCTGTAAGAGCTCTGTACATAATATCATTCATCACTCATTTTAAACTGATCTCCACGACACCATGCGCCTAGATCACATTCTGATGCTTAAATTATGGCAATTACGATTTGTTTTTGCTTTTACAGTATTTTTTTTTGTTTAATTTCTCCATTTTTATTCTTTACTTTTGTTTCGCTTCTGCCTGCGCAGATAGTTTATTGTATATTTAAATATATAGCCTCTTGACACTTTATCTATCATCTTCCCATTTGTCTCTATGAATAATTTTCACACATATTCACTTGTTTGATTTTCTATGCCCTCTATGCATTTCAATGCTTAGAAACTGCTTGTAAAAATTTTGCAAATCTCAATTTCAAATATTTCTTTTAATTTCTTGGTACTAAATTAGGTCTAGCCATGAAAACGTGAAATCATATTGCTAGGTCCGTGGGACTATCAAACTCAAAGTGGTAAGTTTTTGTTCGCCGAAAGCCTACAAAAATAAGGCTTGTCCTCTGAGTAGTTCGGAGCGCATACAACTATCTTCTTAACTCGCTTTTGCTGGTCTATTTAAGTACAGGTATCCCTTGTATAACGCGGTCTTATACAACGCGGTTTCGATATAACGCGATTTGGAAAAATTAGGTTTCAGTACAATGCGAAATTTAGGCTTATATAACGCAAAGGGGAAAATACTTAATTATAAAATCTGGTAACATTAATTTGCGTACCACATATTTATTATATGTAATGTATTTTTAATGTAAACCGGGAATTACCCTTTTTTGCCTTAAATAGATAGAATAGATATTAATCTAGCACCTTATTACGAAATTGAAAAGGAGCTTAAAAAAACCACCCACCAAAAACTGATAACAGATTTTGCAATTATAAAACCAGTAGAAGAACCACAAGGTCCCACAACTAGTTTCTTATCCAATAGCGAAAACTATGTTGAAGAAATATTTTTTGAAGAAGCTATTGCTCCCCCAAAACGCCCACGTGCAAAGATCTTTGAAGACAGTGAAACAGATTAATTACCATATGAAGTTTGAAGAATAACAATAAAGTTTTTAACAAGCCTTTAATTTGTTTTAGTTTGTTTTTAAATTTTTTAATGTGCACATAATTATTTAAATTTTGTTTTTTGAATTTTGAAATATGTATGTACATATCTTGTGTTTTTAATTGTATAAGAAAGTCTGAACTTTAGTGTTGAGTTGAGATATATGTGCATCTGTTATTTTGTATGTATTTTATTAAAAAAAACCTATTGGAACATAACCCCCAAATTTATATGAAAACTATGTTTTAGATAACGCGGAATTACATAACGCGCAATTCTTCTGCAACGTAACTATCGCGTTATAGGAGGGATACTTGTACTTGCATATTTTTCTCAATTTCCCTGCCACTGAAACTTAAAGTAACAGGCCACTTTAGCGGCGGAAGGGAATAAGCATGTTTTGGGAGTTTTTTCAGCGAAACAATGAAATAAATTCAGGTTGTTAGAATACCAACAACAAACACATCCCACTCTCGAGCTTACTACAAGCAAAAATGACAACATTACTGAAGATATGGATAAGTTTTGTTACCTCGGTAACTACATACATACATAATAAAAGATGGTTGGGCAGTGTCTGATGTGACAGCACGCACTGCGCTGCATACGCTAAACGACTGTGGCGCTATCGTATTCTGCCACTAAGAACAAATCTTAGAATTTTGAATCGCCGTAAAATCAATTCTCTTATATAGATCAGAGAAATGGCTTAGCTCTTAGCACATAAGCAGATGCCTTGAAACGTTTATTAACAAATGCCTTAGGATCATATGTCGTATATTTTTGCCAAGAACAGACATTCTTTCGCTCACTGATAGCTGCTCAACCAATCTTGAAATTAAAAGACGAAAATGGAACTATAAGTAGATTGGACATACCCTCCGCAAAGAATACGACAATGTAGCCAAATGACTTTTCAATGGAACCCACAAGGAAGTCGGCGCAAAGGGCCCTCGACAAACTTGTATGCGCACGACTCTAATTAAGAGCCGCCATCTGGAACGAAATTATACATATTTTGGCTGAACGAAATCGTTGGAGAGCCTTTGTTTCCACCCTATTTTCCGACTACGAGCGATAATATGTGCAGAGAATTTTTTTATCGGTTTTTGTAGTAATTCTTTAGTTCTTCCTAAAAATGCCATCAAAAGTATTTATTATCAAGAAATCAAAACAAATCAAAAAGCGCCTTGCGCTACATGGCAATTCCAATATAAATTATTATCATTATTATTATTTCCAACGTAATAATGACTTTAATAGCTTACGATGGGCAGACATAATATGTACTATGAGAAAGGTTTCGTATATCCGCATACCTGCTAATGATCCTCCAGAGCTACCTGAGCGAGCGTGAACACCACACCAGATGCTCAGAAAACTAAAACGGCAAAGTCTGGCCCCGATCTCTGAAATTTGAGCTATTATGGCATCCTGAGTACAGCCTACCTCACTGTTTCGAGTGCAGTAGCTTTTGTGATCAGTGGGGAGATACCTATCGACCTCATGGCCAAGGAACGAGTGGATGCGTGGGCTTCCAGAGTAAAAATACGTACCACTGGGACACTGAATTCAGTGGCAGATAGACGGCGAAGTTGACTTCTACAATAGGTAAATGGGCACAATGAAATTTCGGGGAAGTTGGCTATTTCATGACTCAGTTGCTCTCGGACCACGGATACTTCCGGAAATACCGCATTGGTAAGGTAAGTGGCCCCTGGTGCATATACTGCGAAGCACCGAACGATGACGCCGAACACACGTTCTTTAATTGCGACAGATGGCTCGTCGCGCCAACCAATCTGATCGACAAGTTGCTTCAACGCTATAGTAACGGAAATTCGGTCAAAAAATACGTTGAAGGCGTATTACGGAGAAAAAAGATAGACTCGACGCAGTACAACAAAGCGAAGTCTCACAGACTGAGACATGAGATGACGACTCTATAGCACCAAGCTGGGTATAAGCATGGTGGACCCAGACGTGGGCGAATAAAAATAAGTTTTTTGATTGCACGTACGAATTTTTAATGTATCGATTTTCGAAAAAAAAAGATTCTTTAAAAAAAAAAAAAAAAATATTCGAAAGCTGCTACTAAAACAATATATTGAATATTTATCGAAAAAGTCCATTTATACTGTGATGTAGCATATAATATCAACATGCATACATACAAATTTCAAGTCATTCGGCCAAGACTTATGCGAGTTAACCGACAGAATTTCGAGTCTCTTGGTTTCGAGAGAAATGATTTTAAAGTTTCGAGTGCAGTACGGCATTGAACTGAAAAAGGTTACGACAAAATTCAAACCAGAACAGCAACTCAACAGAGGCGGGAGAAATGTTAGAGCCTTTTATCAACTTCGTTTTAGCACCCAAACTAGGAATGTGTTTGCTTGGGTTTTTAACAAAGATACATCATGTGAACTAACTTTTAAATTGCGAGTGTTTAAGCTCCACACAAACAGCGATAACTTTTACAATTATTAATTTTTTTTTTCGGAAATTCTGACTAGCAAAAAAAAAAATTTAATATTATCATTTTTTCGGGCCACTGACTACCCCTAACCCCTTAAGATCATCAACCAACAAATCGCACAGTTCTTCAATGTTCATGGTTTGAAAGGCATAAATAACATCGATGAAAAAATAAATAAATAAATCGTTCATTGTCTTTACACGCTATATTTGTATAGCGAATTGTATGAGTTTATTAATACGTTATGACTTTTTAAAGACACTTTATTAAATACTGCATTGTGGGTGTGAAATGTCTGACAGCCTACTCATACTCATCATCTACTATCTCTCTCCCATACGTTTGTGGTGGTGCAACTTTCGCACTCACTCCCGTACTTGGGTGTTGTGAAGTTTTATTATCAATTAAAAATAATATTTTTTCATAATAACTTTTAATTGTTGCTTCACATGGCAATGTTTTGAGCATTAAAAGAAAAAAATATAAAAATAAAAATGCAAAAAAGAAAACAAGAAAAACTTGCACGTTGAATAAAACCACCGTCAGTGTGCCGCATTTCGCGAATTCCTATGTGTCAAAGGGTCGTCTGCTTCATTGCCATTGACAAGAGAATTGTGTGTGCGTGGGTAAAAATAGTTTACAGCATTTGTAGATGGATAACAACGAATGTCGACACTTTTTGCATCATGATTGATGTTTATAATTTTGTACGATATGTACCTGTATATCACCATGTTTTCGCTCTCACTTTTCAATTATATTGCTGAAGCTCTATTTATTCCATGTCATATTTACGCTCGGACGGTCAAGTCGATTGTTTGATACATAAAATGTAGGATTTGAAAATAATCGTGATTTTTTTAAATTAAACACAGAAATTCACATATTCCGATACCAATAAGGGCTACTTAGATGCATATACTCATATAAGGGTTTCTAAAAAAAATGGATCGATATTGATAGGCTGTTGAGCCACAATAACGATGTTTAAATTATGGATTCGAATACGACAAAAATAGTGGTTTTCCTTTTCCTTTTGGGAGACACTTTTTGAGAGTTTATTTTGTTGAGCAAGTTGCGCACGAGTTCAGCTAGTTATAAGTTCATCTGACACTTTTTTCACGACTCCAACCAAACAGAAATAAAATATGCTAATAACCGCAGGAATAACTGGAGCAATGAAATCGACGTGCGTTCAATGGACATACTTCAGGTCACGCTCTACCTGTAACCAATAGACTTACAACTACAACTAACAACAACGAACAGCGCCTTCAGAATAAAAGCAGGTGGGGTCATAGTGTTATTTCAGAAAGGCAGAGGCTTACTAGCAACTCATCAGATATTACTTTCGCTACCCTAGACTTTAGAATAGAGTTCAAGGTAAGGTTTCCCGAGCGAAAAAAATCGAATTTGAATTCAGTAGTCATAGAAAATACAGCCACACTTTACACTAACGGATCCAAGATGAATTGCGGCGCCCATGTATATTCGTAAAACCTCAAAACATTCCAGTCTTTTCTTCTGGAGAATTAATAAATTAAATAAAATATTGCCACATACACTTCTATTAGGTGTTTGGCCGCGCTCCCGCTCCTAATTGGGCTGTGCGTTTTGACGGGATACCTAGAATTTTAAGCCAACCCGAATGCCAAACGTTTTTTATGAGCAACTTTTTCATGGCAGAAATACTCCCGGAGGTTTGCCATTCCCTGCCGAGGGGCGACCACAATTGGAAACAACATTTTCTATTATTTGGTGCACGGATATTCGAACCTACGCCCTACCGAATGGTTTTCATAATAACTTCATTCCATTCGGCTATAGCGGCCTGGGGAGTTGGGAGTTATTTTTCAAGCAGAAGTTCTCGGGATAATGGAAGCTTGTAGGATAATTAGAAATCATCCACAATAAATGTCGGAAATATGTGTGTTTTTCAGATAATCAGTCAGTAATTTTAGGTTTAAAGTCACCCTTAACTAATTCAAAAATCGTCATCTGGGTGCCTGACCATATGAACATAGAGCGAAATGAGAAAGCTGATGAACTGAATGATGAACACACTACCACAAATCCGAAGTGGTAGAAATAGGCTGTCCCCAAGGTGTACTCAAAAAGGAAGTCTTCTCGCTATTTCAGAACCAGGCCGTTGACTAATGGACTAGTACGGGTCCCTGCGAAATATTGACACAAACGAGACCCCATTTCAACAAATCCAGATCTGACGAGTTGCTAAGAAAGCCACTAGCAAGCATATTCAGAATTACAGCAACAATAACCGTCTACTGGTTTTTGAGAAGCCATGCCAAGAAGATGGCCGTACAACGATAGATGCAGAAGCTGCAATCAAAAAGATCCTAAGCAAACCGTCTTTCACGATCTGTGAGTGCCCAAGTCTGGATGCTCTACGACATAGAATGCTGGCGCAATTCTCGATGGTTAACTTGAAAGAAATTGCAAAAATTTATATCTTCTTTTGATACCAAAAACATGTAAAAGTATAGATGGCAGGGTGGTATCGAGGAATCGCTAAAGCTAGAACTCCAGAAAAGCCCTTTAAGGCGCTGTGACTTTCGAAGTTGCTCAGGCTTTACAGGCGTTTCTGGTATAAAAAGTAAGCAACTCCATGCGATAATTTTCAGATGTGTCATTTTCTTGCAATGGTTACGTATTGCAACGAAACATGGAGAAGTCGGCAGAAAATTCTTTCTTACTGTTATAAATATCTTCGCTTTTGCGACTTTTAAGTTATATTTAATAATAATATTAAGCTCTGCTCCATTTTTAAAGTTTAAATATCAAAACAAATAGTGAAGCATACAAATAACCTTGTGGGTGGGTTAGTTTGTATATATATAATTGGCGCGTACGCCCTTTTTGGGTGTTTGGCCGAGCTCCTCTTCCTCTTTGTGGTGTGCGTCTTGATGTTGTTCCACAAATGGAGGGGCCTACGGTTTTAAGCCGACTCCGAATGAATGACAGAAATTTTTATGAGGATCTTTTTCGATGCAGATATACACTCGGAGGTTTGCCATTGCCTGCCGAGTGGCGACCGCTATTAGAAAAAAGTTTTTCTTAATTTTGGTGTTTTCACCGAGATTCGAACCGATGTTCTCTCTGTGAATTCCGAATGGTAGTCACGCACCAACCCATTCGGCTACGGCGGCCGTTTGCTGGGGTAAAAAACCCGAATCATTCACATACGTAGAACTGGTTGCCGTGGGAATCAGGATCGAACAGAACTACAACTACTGGAACAGGTAGTTTACAGATACGCAACAAATGAGAGTCATCAGTAGTCTCTTACCACCTTCCTAAATTTCCGATCTCCGAACGCCGCCATTGGAGCCCAACCACCTCCCGTCGCACATAAAGAGAAAGCTCTTCCTCGCTGCCTCGTGAGATTTACATTCAGGATTTTGTAACAAGTTAAATTTCTACCTATCCGGAATCGACCCCGACGTACTCAGTATATATCCGACATCTGAAGATACTGCCCCCGTAACCAAAAGGGTTGGTGCGTGACTACCATTCGGAGGTGCACACGTTTGAGTTTCCTTGCATGAAACACCAAATGATAGGAAACGTTTTTTCTAATAGCGGTCGCCCCTCAGTAAGCAATGACAAGCAACCGATTGTATTTATGGGGATCCCTACAAAATGCTGTATATCAAAATTCTTTTCGTACGAAATACTGTAAATTAACGTAACAAAATTCTGCAGTGACAAAATTCTGTACTGTCTTAAAAAAATTCTGTATTGACAAAATTGTGTATTGACGAAATTCTGTACTGACGAAATTCTGTACTGACGAAATTCTGTATTAACAAAATTCTGTATTGAAAAAATTTTGTGTTGACAAAAGTCAACGAAAAAAGGAGTTCTACGCAAAAATACGGTGGATTGCGTAGCCGGAGTTGGACTGATGAGGGTTATTTTTTTGAAGCGCTGCCGAAGGCCGCCCACGCGAAAAGGAGTTCAACGCAAAAATACGGTGGATTGCGTAGCCGGAGTCGGACTAATGAGGGTTATTTTACTGAAGCGCGGCCGAAGGCCGCCCACGCGAAAAAGAGTTCTACGCAAAAATACGGTGGATTTTATGGAAACTGAAGAAAAAAAATGCGCACTTTTTTTATAAAATTTGTTGAATTTCTTATCATTTACTTACAGCATTTCGTCAATACGGAATTTTGTCAATACAAAATTTCGGCAATACAAAATATTTTTTACAGAATTTTGATATACAGAATTTCGTATACAGAATTCTATAAAACAGAATTCTGAAATACAGAATTTTGTATACAGCATTTTGTAAACAGAATATTGTATCATACAGCATTACGTACCCAACCCGTATTTATGCCATGAAAAAGCTCCTCCTAAAAGACCATTTGCTTAAAACTGTAGGTCCGCCTTTGTGGAGCAACAACAAAACACACACCAAAATACATAGGAGCAAGAGCTCGCGCAAACACCCAATAAAGTGTGAAAGCGACAATTATATATAAATTTAATATGTATATATTAGGGCGGGTCGATTTAAAAATCGCTCATTGCTCTGTGAAAATCGTATTCTAAGGATCAAAATAAGAAACTTTGCCGAAGGAAAGGAAGGAAGGATGTCCCCCAATTTGGGTCGAACGAAAAATCCCACTTTGACCCATTTAGAGTGCTCTAATCGAGTCCAAATGTATGACCGGCCCCCACTAACTATGGACGGCCGATCCACCCATGCCAGTGGCACACCCCCTGGAACTCCCGTGGGGGGTTCCCCATACAAAAATGCAAGCGACATTCGCTTTTATTAAATTATCTCATAGGCTGTTTGAGAATTGCACACATTTCGCATTCGCTTTAAGGGCATGGGAGTGAAAATTACGTATACTATACGTCAACAAAACAAAACAAGAAGACTGCAGCAATCAATAACTGTGTAGCTACAAGCGAATTGCATTTCATATAACAGCAGACGCGGCACTGATAGCGTTTGCAAGATGAATTGTGATAGCAAGTAATAACATGAAATATCCGCTCGCTTTTCTCATTCAAAAAGCTCTAAATCCGATTGATTTTGTCGCAACAACTGACCCATATAATTTCTGAGTCCAACAAGCAGTAACAGTAGCAAATGGAGAAAGCAAACAATATAAAAGCTGATAGACAACCAAATGAAATTTTCTAAGTTTGAAGTATTTTTACAATTTCAATTTGCAAATGTGTAATATGAACGAATACCACACAGCTGCCGGCTGCATGCCACACTTCATTTGTAGCAAACAGTTGGTGTTGCATGCAGGTGTGCTTATGCCACTGGCCGCAATGGCAATGGAGCCGGCTACAACGCAGCGAACAATATGCTGTTAATATTTATTATGCCCGTATAAGGATGTAGGTGTGTGCATGCCAATATAGCTGCGTTTTGTTGCTGGTATAAATATACATACAATATTTGTGTATGTAAGCATGTATGCCATTGTAGTGCGAACATTAAGTTAAATGCATTTGCATATAAATATGCTGTCGGCGACGGAAGCAACAACAACAAATAACAAATCAACCAGAATTCATGTGAACTGGCGAAGTGGCTGCAAGCAACAAACACTCTGCATATACACATTTTGCATACTTATATATATGTAAGTATGTATGTACATCACAGCAGCTTTCCGTGCTGCTGGCATAGTTGGCCATAATAATACATGCAAATTTGCATAAGTGATGCAGTCAACAAGATGAGAAGAATACGAAAAATTCAATCTTTTTAAATGCATTTTACTTTAATATGCAATTTTGGCTACAAAAAAATTTATTCAGATATTCCAGAGGGTTTTCAATCTGTATATAGTTTTGGTCGTGTATATTATTAAAGATGTTTATGAAGTTCATTAAATAGCAAGCTGAGAAATAAATTTTACTTGATATATACGAAAACAATATTGTACAAGGTGGCGCAAAATTAATAATCCTACTGGAAGATTTATAAGTTTTTCAAATGGTGCTGCACGTCAATCACTTTTGAAATTTGTTTGTATACCCGTACTAGACAGCTGCAGTATACAAACATACATGGAATGGAGCACGAGAAGGTCAAAATAAAGATTTCCATCACCCAAAATCATTTTCCAAAAAGTAATCGCAAATGCAATAATAAGCTTCAAGATTAGGTAGGTTAGGTTAGGTTAGGTTAGACTGGTTGGCAATAAGCCACGCATAGACCTTTTGGTCCCTAGCGATACCAGATGGAGACCGACCTCTATGAATACCTAAAGTAGACATCATGTAGGATGTCAGCGCTTTTGGCGAATCTAAGTAGGGCTGGGAGCTCCGCTTTTGAGGCGTCCTCCAGACCCTCAAACAGTGGGGCTCCCAGGCATCTTAGTCGCGTTTTTAATAATGCCGGACAAACGCACAGAAGGTGTTCTAAAGTCTCCTCAACATCCTCTCTGCATTTCCTGCGTTTGCCCGTGTTAGCAATCCCTATCTTTTACGCATGTGTAGCCGATAGATTATGACCTGTTAGCATAAGTATAATAGTTCGGCAGTACTTTCGCGAGAGCGTAAGTACGAATTGAGTCAGATTTTTTTCGTTAGCTCTATACATGACTTTTGCTGTTTTGCATGTAGTCAGGTTAGTCCACCTAGCTTCCACTCGATTTTTCATGTGGTCGTCCATTTCGTTGTATATTGTGTTTAGCGGTTTTGGTATGTCGTTCTCTTGTTCAAATGGTAGTCTCACAGCACTTTTTGCTATCTCATCTACTATTTCGTTCCCCATAATGCCTTTGTGACCAGGTACCCAGTAGATATGCAGCCTACTGTTTCCGGCTAGCCTTTCTATGGCCTCCCTGCTCCGCCGAACATTTTTGGACTTAATACAATATGAGCTTATTGCTTTTATTGCTGCTTGACTGTCCATGTATATATTAATTGTTGAGTTCTTTCTTGTTCTAGTGTAGGCTAGCTCCGCGGCCTTCCCCACAGCAAAAACTTCCGCTTGGAAAGTACTGCTGTGGTCTGGCAGCTTGATAGGCTGCCTTATTTCTAGTTTTGAGCAGGAAATACCCGCTCCCACTCCGTCTGGAGTTTTCGAGCCGTCTGTATAGATGTGAAAAGTTCTATGGCCAGGATTCATGCCTTTGTGCCATCCTTCCTCTTTAATTGTAGTGCGAAACCTTCTCTCCCAATTAAAGTACGGAGTCATGTAGTCCGTGCCACCTGAGCTCCACTTTCCTATTGAGCTGTGACCGAAGGTTCTGCAGGTGGATACCCCCGCAGCCATTAGCCTCCTCGCGGATTTCGCTGCCAGGCTTTCAGCCATGAGGTCAATAGGTGGCATGCTGAGTATCATTTCCAGCGCCGCCGTTGGAGTGGTCTTCATCGCTCCTGTTATGCACAGAGCAGCGAGTCGTTGAATCCTTTCCAGTGACATTAGGTATGTCAGTTTTCTTGTCGCAGTCCACCATACTAATAAAGTTTAGGTAAGTTATCTTAAATATACATACGCAGTGATTAGCAATAAATTCCCAAAAATTAAGCTACCCGTTCAAATATCGCAGATTAGCTGCAAAATTGACAATCTGTTGCCAAGACTGTTAAGAAAGATTTTTCTTCAAATAAATTATTTTGGTGGAATATTTTATTGTTTTTGACTTCTTCATTTATTATTAACAATATGGAAAGAAGGCAAACAGAAGCAATAGCTAGTTTAATTGCGCAATTGTAGTAATAGACATTTGGAGAAAATCGGTAAACGACGTTCACTGAGTTGCCAAAAATTATGGGAACAATACGCATGGGCAACTCGATATTACATTTGATAATAAGCAATAACAGGTCAAAGTGTCCATTTGCACACGTAAGAAATTGAGAGTATATCAGCCTTTCTCATTAATGAATTTAATAATCAACGTGTATCCGTATATTATAGGTGTGCTGTGATTCTGAGAGCCAGACATTGCCTCCTGCACCGACCAGTTTCTTAAGGAGCGTTTTAGGATGAGCCGGAAACCCTTGCCTTTTTGTGTAACGATCGCTTATTTCTTTATAGTGAATGCATAATTAATAATATTTAATAAATATTTTATTAGAATTATATATACAATTACGTTTATTTAGTTTCTACTTTGACGTTTCTCTTGACATTCGTAACAAATAATAATCGACAAAGCAGAAAACCTAGGGTTGTATGGAAAAACGGATCATTATTATCTAAGATTATTTTATAATTTGCGAGAGAAATTTTGTGTGGGTAATCTCGTTACTGAATTATAGAAAAGTAGATAATCTAGTTAAATGTAAATCTATTATTAAGGTGCCAGCCGTTTGATCCAGCGACACACTTAGATCAAATACCATAGATACATACAGATGCTTGTTGTGTTATCGCATTTGGCTAAACTATTCCCCCTTGAATGCGGCCGCTGTAGCCGAATGGGTTGGCGTCACCATCATTCGAAAGTTTATGTAGGTTCGAATCTTCGGGTATCAAACACCAAAATAATAGAAAGTTTTTTGTAATAGCGGTCGCCCCTCGGCATGCAATGGGAAACCTCCGAGTGTATTGCTGCCATGAAAAAGGTGCTCATAAAAAACATTTGCCGTTCGGAATAGCCTTAAAACTGTATGTCCGTCTATTTGTAGAGTAACTTCAACACGTACACCACGCACCACAAATATTTAGAAAGAGCAGCTCGGCCAAACACCCAAAAATTTTGTGAGCACCAATTGCTTATTTTATTTATTTATTCCAACTTGAAACATCTTCTCCAACGCCCTTGAGGAATGTCGATGATTACCTTAAATGGAGACTATTGTCATCAGTCGCTCTTAATGTGAAGAACTTTTGACGTGATAACGTCTTATAATTCGATTTAGCCAGCTGCACGCACCAAAAAATGCGGCGTTATCTTGCTCATGCGTCGTTATCTTGAATGTCGTTCACTTGCTGCAGAAGTGACTTAATAAAAAAACTTGTAGCTATAACCAAAGACCAGCTCTTTTTTTATGATATGTAAAAAATTGATGGTGATATCTATTGAAAATATCTCGTTATATGAAAATATGTCTTTACTTTTGCTTAGGCAGGCATGGCTGCTAAATTGAAAATTTGAAGCCGTTTTCCGCAGATTTTTGATTGTTTTAGTTATGATTTTCATTCTGCAATCGAGTGATATGCTCTCTTATTTCAGAGAGCTACACTTCTACTTTTCAATAACTTGAATACTTTACAAACTTTTAAGTAGCATTATGCTAGTGGCTCTTCTTCACGATAAGTCTACTGAGTCATACTTTACCTTGTAATCTCATCAACCAGTTTTTCTCTTTGACTCGAGAGCCAAATGAGGTGACGTTCATTCTACTTGGTCATCTTATGCGAAGATCTGTGGCAAGCCGGTTATTGGGTAGGCTTAGTATTGAAAGTAACAGACCACAAAGCTAAATTGCTAGTATATAAATATGAATGTGTCTTTTGCTATACTTTCGGTTCAGGTCTGCTACCCAGCCCCTATAATTACTGATGCATTCACTTGGAAAATGCTGTAATCGTCGAGTAATTGAAAAAGAGCTTTCGGGTGAGCTTCACGGGTAACGCTAAATAACTACTACTGTAACGCTAAAATTAAAGTCGTCCACGTAGATGGCTTCACTAAAAACAAAATCACCTTTAGCGTATTTGAAAGTATCAGGCAATCTATAATCTATCTTTTAATGCTCACTCTGAACTACAATTTCGATTGATATTAATTTTTTTTTTTGTGGAAAGCAAGTTGGTGAAATATTTACTAAAAGCTTAGAAAAAAATTAATTACAGGCATTAACATATTTTTTAGCCATTTCATAGAAGGTTGGATAGCCATCTGCAAGGATTGGGATATGCGCCACCTACCGTCCGTGCGCTTAGTCTCCGGAGAGTCCATCACACCTTCTTCTCATGTGTGATGCTATAGCGCGAAGAATGATGAGATATCTCGGCCGGCCGATATAAACCTTTAGCTCAGCCCAGCTCTATTTTAGGTTTACTAGGGGAACTGGGTTCAGAAGAGCTACTGTGATGAATAGAGGGCACATGAGGTCGAAGGGCACTCCTCATTTTCATTAAGTAATCCACTCAAGATATATTTATTCTGAATTAGTTTGTTTGAATGAAAAATTTAGGAATGTAAAATAAGAAAAAAAATCATTAAATTTGAAGGTAATACCTTTGCTCTTTTACGATAATACCCGAATGTATTTTGATGATGCTATGATTCCATTTGTGGAGCAACATCAAGACGCACGCCACAAATAGGAGGATGAGCTCGGCCAATCACCCAGAAAAGGTATTTGCGCAAATTACGATTATACGTGTTCCTATATGCAAGGCGGCGCAAAATTAATCATCTAATTTTATTTTTGAATAATTTGTTTACTGAATAAAATAAATGACTTTGCATAATGGAGATCTTTATTTTGACCTTAAGTGCCCCATTGCTTATCTGTTTGTATACTGCAGCTGGTTAGTTCACAAGTGTCAAATACCTATAATTCAGGTACGACGCCAATTGCAAAAAGTATAAGTCTTCCGAAAGCGTGCGCCACCTTGTATATGTGTATATTCATTGGAATTAGGGAGAACCTCTGCGAACTATTTCCTCCCAAACGAGATTTCCGACTTTAATCTGATGCAGAAACTTCCAACGTTAGATCAAAGGAAATGCGCGATTTCGGATCATACACTAAAAACTATATACATCTAAGCATCTGCTTTAATTGGTTTTAGATTTTGTACAGAGAATCCTATGATAAAGAGTTTTATTTGATTTGTTTTAATTTTTGTTTTGTCGTTCAAGTAAAAATCTGAACTGTTTAACAAATTATTTGAAAGATAAGTGCGCAGATAAGTAAGCAGTAGATTTAAGCTACATCAGCAATTATTACTTTTAATGTTGAAGAGTGTAGCAAAACATCTCAAGAATTTCCTTTAAAGTTTTTATCCTTATATATCCTTAGCAATTTGCATTCAAATCCTCTAAAAATTCACAACTTTGAACAATACATGCCACCCAAAAAGTCAGACAATAGCTAAAAATATTAGGTTGGCGTTAGTGGCATTTGAGCGAACAAATTTGTCGACAAATACTGGAATTTGATGAAAAGAAGTTATGAATGGCGCCCAGGGCTACCCGTTTTTGGCTAACAAATTAACAAATATCCTTCAAATAATTGCCGGATTCACCTCTCTGCAGGATTAAAATAATGTGCTCAACTGGTATGACGCCGACAGACTATTTCTGTGTTAATGTATCACTCCGAGGCACCTAAAAATTGAGGTGATAGAAAGTGTAGGCATGAAAGTGTCCTTTGGGAAGATGTATTCTTTGCAGGCGATACAATTTGATACATTTGAAAGAATAATCAACTTTAGTTTTATATAGTATCCTCACTGCGTGTGTTTCGCAATTGGCTTCGATATTTTTTCAGAACACCAGCAGAACAAGACAGCTGGTCACGCCTAGTATACGGAAATCCGCAACTTTTTCCCAATTTTGATTTCGCTTAGAGCAGCGCTACTTTTTCATTATAATCTAATGCAAAATGTCTCTGGTTTCAAAACTATAATTTATTGAAATGGATTCGAGAAATACAACAACCGTAAAGCCCACTCACTAATAAGCAACTAAATTATATAAAATAAAAATAACTTCATCTTTTCCAGTTCCAATATTTTCAACAGCGCCAAACACCAATTCAGGTAAGCACAACATTTTTCTACGGAACCTTAGCGTTTCATAACGCCTGCAAACAAATTTGTTAGTTGAAGTGGCAAGAAAGATGGTGGGGGCACAATATATCACTTCTACGGTTGTTTACCACAATTTTTGGTAATTCCAGGTAATTGTGCTTTGATTTCTATTTTGCGATTCACTCAATCGAGAATAAGTTGGAATAAAAGAAAGAAGTATTGTAAACATATTTCAGTAAAAGGAAAGAAAGAAATTTTCGCAATTACTTGCTACATTAACTTCCGCTGCCACTTTACAATACTTTGGCGGGCTTAAGTACGTAAGAAAGCCTATTTAAGGTCGCCTATATCAGCGCGTTTGCATGAACGTACGCCTCATTGTTTACTCACTGGTGGTGTGCCAATTGCTGTGGAGAGAATTTCTTCCTCTCGTACGTAATTTGACGATGGCTTGTTTGCCAGCGTTTAAGAAAAACTCTTAAATTTGCACGCATTTGATTTTGTTATCAAACTGATCAGCATTTTACTCCACATTTATAGGCTGAATTTGTATTAGATAAGCGGGAGTTGAATATCGAAGCATAAGGGGAAAATAAAATAAAGTGTGGTTTTAGGTGGTAAGAGAAATGTATATATATATATGTACATGTATTCGTATGTGAGTGGAAATGAAGTATGTGCCAGTTAATATGCATACACCCTGATGGCACGGCGCCATGTGGACAAATGTTTGAGGGTGTTTAGAAATGTGTGGTTAAAAGGATTATAAATATGAAGAATGCTGCCGATATTAATGAAGAAATTGGAAGTCAATTACTTGAAGTATTGCGAAAACTGTTAGACAAGGAGAGCAAATTTAATGGTGGCCACTTGGGCAATAATACAAATAATTATTGAGTGGTGCATACGTTCGTACAAAATGTTTTATGACTAGTCTTTAGCACACAAATGGAGGCCCTACAGTTTTATCTTGTTCTCGAAGAGAAGAAGTTTTTCAAAATCTTTATTTATAATATTGCTCCGATTTATTTTTTTTTTTTTATTTTTGTTTGTTTTTAGTTTTAACAGTTTTGATTCCCTTTTAGTTATGCTGAAAGAAAGGACTTTTGTTTGTTTGTTAATTTTTTTTAATAAATTTTTTATTTATTTATTGTTTTCAAATTTCGAACTTTTTTGACTTTTTATTAATTGTACTCAAGTGAAAGCTTGACATTTCTCATTAAAATGATACTTAACTTCTTATATAAGCATAAAATTGTATGTTTAAATTTTCATCTTGAACGCCAAAGCGCGGTGCAACCGATCAACGCACAGATCAACGTAAATTTACAACGCGCAACTTGGTTTTGCTAACAACTGTAAGCCCTCTCCTCTTTTACACAATTCATGCTACTTTTTATGTAGTAGAGCATCTTCACTAAATTTCATCATAATTGAGGCGATGGAGTGGATGTGTGCCGGAGCACTTGAAGTGCCCCATATGCTTTCACGAATGGATTAAGAAAATTTTAGTTACCGCATTATCACAAAATAAAAATCATTTAACTCTCTATTAGTGGGGTTTATCAATAGCGCTTTTCGTTGGCACTCGAATTCAAACATGCCTACAACTGTTACCTTTAATGCTCTTCTTTTTATTTTCCGCTTTCAACATCTTTCAATCAATCCCATTTTCTTATAAAGTTTCTACACTCTGCGGTATTGTTCGTGTTGATACTTTGATATGAGTTGCGAATTTCCGTCGAATACACTAATTTGAAACCGCTTTTAAACGCTTGTGGCAGTCAAGGTGTACATGGCGTATGATCAACGCAAAATTGAAATATTAATAAAAACAAAAACAGCGACAGGCAATCAAACCCCCACCCATCACTGATATGAAAGAAGCAATATGCTTCAAGCAGGCAATATGTTTTGATGAGCATGCGGAAATCCTCGAATTTATGACTCACTCTGTGCCGTTTTCGGCAGCTAACGACGCTGAGGGGCTGATGATGTTGTTGCGCTTCTTCTGATATTCTGCTGATATTCTTCAGGCGCTTTTCCCATTCAATTGCTCTGACTCTATTGTGCTTCGTCGAATATGCAAATATTTTGCAATTTGTTATTGTTTGTTGTCTCTCAAAACATTTACTTTGCAATTGCTAATGCCTCTGCGTCTACTTGTTTTTTTTTTGTTTTTGTATACTATTTTTTACCCAATGTGTACTAGCTTTGCAGTACAAATTTAAACATATTTGTAGCACTTATTATTGACGAATTTCATGTACTCACATTTGTTGTTTTATTTCGGTTTTTATTCAAAAATTTTTTGTGTCTTTTGATATCGTCGCTCATAAAACGATGATTAAACTTAAAATGGCTGTAATGTAAGAAACTTAATTCCTTTCAATTTTGCGCAATAAATTTCTTAAATGTTGAAATTATCGTTTCTACTTTAGTTATTTCGGATTTTATGACTATTTTATAATGCATTTCGCATTAGAGCACCTTAAACTGTAATACAATGCAAAATACTTAATACACCCAGATGCACTGAATTTTAAATATTAAATTTTGTACGAAGTGTGTGCACTCATGCAAAAGTAAGCATACAAGAAATACCAATTAGCATTTGTGCTTTAAATTTAAATTTTTTATTTTTATATTTATTAATTCATTCTATTTTTTTGTAATTTAAAAAAAGCATGAAATTTTCATCATATTTCTAACCCTTTAGTCAGAATTTTCCGAGAAATTTTTGTTTCGCATTTTGGACACGAAAAAAACTGTTCAATTCTGTTTACTCATCACCTCCGTAAAACTAATTGTAAATAAAAAATCAATACACGTTTTTATAGTATTTGTTGTCGTTACTAATTGGCGTATTCGTACCTTCTATGTGCTCGGTTAAATGTGAGCTTGCGGAGAAAATTCTGCGCAAAAAACAAGAAAATAGTCATTTGTTGGCACAACGTCTTTAATGCCAGTGCAAAAAACTTTAAATAGTCCGAAAAGTACGGCAACTTATGTGCTGAAAACGTTCAATAAAACCTTGCCGGTTGAATGGAGGCCTGGAAGTGTAAGAAATTTGCGTCGCAGTCACAAGTCATTATTTCGAAAAAGCGACAGATACTGTAAAGCAGGTCTATAGGTTGAAAGGTTACGTCCAAAAAGTGCGCAAGTACTATAAATGAAGGAAAAATAAAATTTTAACTGCTGTTTTCTCAACTAACCTGCAACTTTACAGACCCTTTATAGTGGCAGTAAATGTATTCGCGTTCTCTCAGACGCTTACTCAACTCTATATAGGTATTTGAGATCCAGTTGAAGTTGAATTTGAAGTTCAAGTTTTTCAGCTCAAATTATAATTTTCAAATAAATTCCTTGTTATAATTTTCAAATCATTGTTTGATGAATTGCAGTAAAACAGGAACAAATCCAATGTGACTTCAAAATGAAGAAGGATTTACCATCTCGAGTAGTAAAATGTATTGTATTAATAAAATCAGAAAATGGCTCTATGCTTGTTTAAATTAAATATTAAATAATAAAATTAAAAATTAATATTAAAGAATAAAAAATTTTTCTGTCGGCTTTGATTTTTGAAAATTGGTACATCCTTTGTACGCAAAGTTTTGCTGTTGAGTGTACTCGATATGAGAAATCGCTGCACAATAGAGTATTGCAATCATTTATTGTAGGAAATCCATAACAAAGGTGCGCAAACAGTTACTCATACGCAATGTTGTACATTTATTGTTTGATTTTTATGTAAGCTGATTTCAATTTGAAAAATGTGATTATGGTATTTTTATGCAACATAAATTGCATTTATTTGAAATGCACCATTAAATACTCACTTTTCATCCAATTATTGATGGACTAAGCTAATATTTAATAACAATTTTGCTTCCAGTTGATTTGAGGTGAGGGCATTGCTATATTAAAAAAAATTATAAATTTTCTTACTTCTAAGCTTTTCTATCAGGTAAAAGTGATTAATATAGACTTAGCTATTTTGTATAATTTTATATTTAATAACATTGGAAAAAGTTTTTGCAAAGAGGGTTTTATAAACGTCTTCGGCACTTTGTTTTTGAAATATCGGCTTTAAAACTAAAAAAGGGTTTAGAAAGCAGTGAAATATTACACTGGCTATCACTTTATTAAATAATAGTTAATTTACGACAAAGATTGAAAATGATCACTTTATACATGTAAATGGACATTTCCACCAGAAGGACTACCGCAGACAAAATTTTAAGCGCTAATAAGATTATAATTATACTTTTTTAACATATTTCAAGAGGAAAACAATTAAATTTAATGTGACAAATATATTCCTGATACTATTTATTTTTATTAAAGTTTCTTTTTTTTGTTCATTACATTTATCATACCATTCTAAACTAGTACTTGACGCCCATGAATTGAAGCTTTATAGCAGAATTACATGTTCGTCAGATATTCTTTTACTGCAAAGCAACTTCAACAATCTAAATGAGTGGAGTATCAAAAATAAGTCGTGGCTTATGATTAATAAATGTTTTCATAGGACCCTGTCAAAATCGTATCGCCATAAATTAATCGATGCTAAACTTGCGGCCGCCGTAGCCGAATGGGCTGGTGCGTGACTACCATTCGGAATTCACAGGGAGAACGTCGGTTCAAATCTCGGTGAAACACCAAAATTAAGAAAACGATTTTTCTAATAGCGGTCGCCCCTCGGCAGGCAATGGCAAACCTCCTAAAGTATTTCTGTCATTAAAAAGTTCCTCATAAAAAATGTCTGCCATTCGGAGATGGCTCGAAACTGTAGATCCCTCCATTTATGGAACAACATCAAGACCCATGCCACAAATAGGAGGAGGAGCTCGGCCAAACACCCTAAAAGGGTGTGCGCGCCAATTTTATATATTGGAGGTTGAATTAGTTTTAAAGGTTTTTTTCGAAGATTTGGGGCTTTATTGTGAAAAAACGGTACAAAATATTTTATTCGAAGTATTGGCCATCGCTAGCCACAACTTTCGCCCATCTTTCGGGCAATTTCCGGATGCCGTTTCTCCAAAATTCTGGCCGCTGCTTGGCTATCCATGACTCAACCCATATTTTGGTAGCCTCGTACGAGGAGAACCGCTGGTCCGCCAAATCGAGACTCATATGCCGGAACAAAAGATAATCGGAGGGAGCTATGTCTGGACTATACGGCGGGTGGGGTAACACTTCCCAGCCAAGCGTTCCAAGGTATTTTTTGACAGGTTGAGCAACATGCGGCCGAGCGTTGTCTTGTTGCAAAATAACCTTGTTGTGCCTTTTTACCGTTTCCGGCCGTTTTTCTTTCAATGCCCGGCTTAAACGCATCAATTGCAGTCGGTAACGATCCCCCGTGATTGTTTCGCCCGGTTGGAGCAGCTCAAAATATACGACGCCGACCTGATCCCACCAAATGCAGAGCATGATTTTCTTGCCGTGAATATTCTGCTTGGCCGTCGACGTTGATGCGTGGCCGGGCAAACCCCATGATTTTTTGCGTTTTGGGTTATCGTAGTGGATCCATTTTTCGTCGCCAGTCACCACCCGATGCAAAAAACCCTTCCGATTTTGTCGGTCGATCAGCAATTCGCACGTAAAAAATCGCCGTTCGACGTCGCGCAGCTTCAACTCGTACGGGACCCAATGTCCTTGCTTTTGGATCATTCCCATCGCTTTTAGACGCTTGCAAACGGTTGATTTATCAACGCCCAATGATTCAGCAAGCTCTTCTTGGGTTTGGCACGAGTCCTCGTTTACCAATTCCCCCAATTCCGCGTCCTCGAACTTTTTGGGCTGGTCAAGACGCTCCTTGTCTTCGGTGTGAAAATCACCACTTTTGAATCGTCGAAACCAGTACTCACATGTTGAAATCGACGGAGTATGGTCTGGGTAGGCCTCCTGCAGCAATTCACGGGCTTGGGCTGTATTTTTTTTCAAATTGAAGCAGAAAAGCAAAGCTTCCCGCAAATTGCGTTTGACGGCACGAAAGTTGACATACTCGGAGCACGAAAACACTGCGTTGTTTATACTTCAGCGAAATGACAAATACTGATAAACAAAGCCTAGGGATGAGGCTTTGTCATGAATATATATTCAGTATTGCCAACGCGATAAAGTGATAAATAGCGCCATCTGTGTGTCACCTTTAAAACTAATTCAACCTCCAATATATATATAAGAGCTATAAGTTAGGCTTTTGTGCAATAAAAAGACAAGATTTTAGGTTATGGTTTTCTTCCATTTTAATGGGTAAGATGGTCTCGTTCGATATGATGGAAATGCTCAAATGTAAATGCCGGTGTACCTTAAGGCAACCATTTAATTTCATTATTTTTTTATCATTTATTAACGATATCAAACCGTGTTCTAAATTTTATAAAATTTTGCTTTATGAAGAGGACCTAAAAATGATTTCGGTTGTAAAAAATATCAGTGACTGTATGAAGTTTCAGAAGGACAGTTATTCGTTTATTGAGTGGTGTGTTGGCTAATTTATACACATAATGACAATCTCGTCAGTCAAAGTTAATTTCCCAAAGTTAACGAAAGTATATAAATTAAACAGTTGTCTGAAATGTAAGTCGACGAAAAAATTGTGCCAAATTTAGTTAACAGAATCAAAGAAGTAATTAGCTGGCATCTTTTTAAGATGAACCGATGTAGGTATGTTTGGCTAATTTTCCTTTGATTTTATGCAATTCTAAAAGGACTTGGTATTATACAATATTTAATATTGCTTTCCACATTACGAATATATTTTCTATATAAAGATTTATTGAATTTGTTGAATTTGCCCCATAAAACAAATACCGCTTGCAAAAGTTAACATTATTAGCATGATTTTGCTTTTTATAAACCTTATTCTTCAAGTTTCTTAGTCGTTTGAATTCTTTAGAGAATACCTCTCCTAATATATTTATTTGCACTCCTCCTCTATGCCCAGCTGGCACCGGTTAGCAAGTGAAAGAAACAACTGTTGCGTTAAACTCGTCCGAAGTCACTTAATCGGTTATCGCGTCGGTCAAAATAAGAAAAAGTATAGGAACAGTTTTATTATTGCTAAAACAGATATTTGCTTTAAAAAATAGATTGAAGAAGTTTTGCAAAATCTTGATTTGTCATAAAGAAGTCAATGAAAATAATTTCGGATAAAATAAAAAAACTCTCGCATAGATCTCGCATACCCTATGATAAGAAAATACCGGGAATGTTTAAATAACACAAAACAGAGTTAAATTTCGGAAAAATTTACTTTATGTGCTTCAAAATATGACCCGTCCGAAGCAACACACATGTGCCAACGTTTGACCCAGTCCTCCATCAGGGGTGCATGTATGGTAGGCCGACGAAGGAATGGACTTCAGCTCTTTCGTCGCATTCTCTTTGATCTCCTCTATCGACTGAAATCTCCTTCCGCGAAGTGGTAACTTCAACTTGGGAAACAAAAAGAAGTCGCGCGGGGCCATATCAGGTGAATACGGTGCTTGCACGATGGTATTTACTCGGTGTTTGCTAAAATAATCCAACATAACTTGGGCTCGGTGCGATGGCGCGTTATCATCATGCAAAATCTAGGAATTGTTTGCCCACATTTCCGACCGTTTGCGACGTACAGCATCTCTTAAAAACGGATAAATAGTGACAGATGTGTGTCTTACAGTTCTATCAATATAAGAAAAAAATGGACCGGTTTCCACGTGCGCGGTTCGTTTAAATTAAAAATTCCTGGTACTTTTTGATCAGTATTTCCAGTAAATTTTGTTCTGATTCTTGCTGAAAAAATGGATAAGAAAATCGATCATTGCGCTTAAGAACAGCGCAACTTATTTATTCTAGAAGAAAAGAACAATCAATCAATAACATTAAAGATAAAGGATAACTGTAAGATAAGCTACGACTTTCTAAATATGATAAACTTATCAGCTTGAGACGAGATGCAAAGGAAGGAACAGGACTCTCAAAAATCAGAGGCGGCAAAGTCACTATAAGGAAAAACTCTTATTTCTTTTATAAAAAGTTGGTTATTTAGAGTCTTCAAATTAAGATGGCATATTTGATATTAAACTTAACGCCTTCTTTATAAAATAAACAATGCTAATGTTGCTGCAGTGCAAGAAGCTGCAAGCTGTTTTCGGAGCTTTTATCGGCTGTAAAAGTCGGTGGACAGTGCGTCGTTAAGATAGATGACGTAAATTGAGTTCCATAACTTTTTATTACGAACAATATCAAATTGAAAGTTTATGCAGTAAAACAATTGAATGTTATAGGAATATTATCTATGAAAAGGGAGCCCCAACGGAGTCTACGTACCGGGTCGTCCTTACGAATTTCACTCACTAATTACACTGTGGTACAAAAAAAAAAGTTGCAAAAAAACTTTGGATCGGACATGGTGAGGGTTGTAGCTTATGAAAAACTGAAAAGAATGGTATGTATTAAATTTTGAATACACCCTCAAAATCTCGTTTTAGAGCCAAAAACCCGTTTTTAGGCATATTCATGTACAAAATACATCGTATCTTTGTCATTTTTTGACGAAATTAAATTTTTTTTTTCATTTTCCAGCTAAAAGTTTAACCTTTCCAACCGTGAAAGAATTTTTTTATTATCTTTTGAATTCATGGAGATAGAGACCAAAAACTTTCAAAAAATTTGATTTTTTTACTTATTTTTCAACTTTGAGACTAGTTGGTAGCTTTAATTTTATATAAAACATCTATTTTCTCTTACTACATCAAAAGTGTATTTAATTTTGCTTTTAATGACCCCTAATTCAAAAGAATTCGTTAGAAATTATCCAAGGAATTGCGTTTATAAGATTATAGTCACTTTACTAGTTTTACAAGTAACGTGATATTTTTTCTATTCTTACTTCCTCGTATTTTTTTTTGCATTTTATGCACTTTTCTATACTTTTTCCACAAAATTATCAGTGTGTAGAGTTTAATAATATGTTTATCTGATATTATAGAATAATAATAAATATTTTCGTTACATAGAAACTATAAAATTTATTAATTCCATAAACCATTTTAATCTATTAAATTATCTAACAATATTCAATAACACAAAATATTTTTGACAATGATGAAATTAGTACATTTTAATCTTTCAAAATTTAAAAATGCTTATTTAATCTTTTTCTCTTTAACTTTGAACCGTCTTCTTCGCGTTTGAGCGACCAACAATACTCTGAAAGCATATTAATAGTGCTTTTCCCCTGAAAACGTTTTTCAACGGCTGTCATTTCCTGATGGAATCTTTCCCCTTGCTCGTCACTCATTTGTCCAAGATTTTCAGGATCGCACTAACGGAATGTTCAATACATTTTTCTTCCCAATCTTAAAGAATGTACGAATTGGTCACTCTGTTTTTTCATATTTATTCGGTGCTCGACTATCCCACTCGCAAAAATAGCATGGATTTTTGGTATATCCGCCTTGCATGCCGAATAAAATTGTTAAAACTTTTAAATCTGCCACAATTTGCCACTTATGCTCATTGTATTTTATCATTTGAAGTATTTTCTCCATTGTAGCATAGGACTCCTTCATGTTTGTTCCGTACGCTACAGGAACTGACGGAAATGAATTTTCATTGTGTAATAACACAGCTTTCAGACCTTAAAAAATAAATTATCATTAATTTTTAAAAAATATATTTGTCAATCTAAAGTTAAATTAGAGTGTTCTTACTTCTACACGGTCCGACAATGAACAGGCGCCATTCAAGCGGTACATAGGTGTGATCCAAGGCAATAAACAATCCATTAACATCTGTACAATAAACAAGAGATTGGTTTTTATCTTCTTCAAAAAGTACAATAGTTTGAAGAACATTCGATCTAAATCATTGTGACCGGAGGTGATCTT
Organism: Anastrepha ludens; assembly: GCF_028408465.1. NCBI lineage: Eukaryota > Metazoa > Arthropoda > Insecta > Diptera > Tephritidae > Anastrepha > Anastrepha ludens. Next base: position 38,872,632 of record NC_071498.1, read on the forward strand.
GAAGTCACTATCTATCACATTCCACTGCTTTAATCGTGAAGCACGACCTTCGCTTTGTCTTCGAGAAAATTTAAAATCACGTACAATATCTTTGTAATCTGCATTAGTTATTAGATGGCGTTTAGGTGAATGTGATGTAGAAGGAACACTTTCTGTATCACTGTCTTCACAATCTAGTATATTTACAGATTGGTGATCTTCATTACAATTTAATTGATCATTTACAAGCATTGTGTGCAAATTGTCAACGGCTACTGGCACAGGTTTTGTTACGGTCAGAACATCAGCATATTTTATATTACAACGTGTTTTGTAATGGTGACCAGTAACATTTGTTTGGCAAAAATAGCAATCTTCTTCTTTATGATAAGTTTGATTTTTCCATATCATTGGACTCAAAAGTTGTAGATGATTGTTATTCTTTTTTTGATTTTGCTAGTTTTAATTTTGAAGAACAAGCCACACAAATATACTCTGGTTCATACCATTTACTAGTTACGTATGCGCGGTTAAAAATTTCATTATACACTAGAACCATTGCTTTATTGTTTTCAAATTTTAAACGATGCTTCTTATCTATAAACCAGCCCCAAATGTAGCAAAAGCTATTTCGATTTTCGCAAATCATTTCTGATCACACGTTTTTTGTATCTTTAGCACATAAACGACATGACAGTTCCGTTTTATTGATTCCTTATAACATTGAAGATAGCAGCAAACAATTCTTTCACGCCAAAAACCAAATGAAACTTCATAGTTTATATCGATATATGAATAGTTTTGCTATGTAATCAAATTTTTGACCGCGCATACGTAAGTATGAGGGAAAATTTATTATTATTCTATAATATCAGATAAACATATTATTAAACTCTACACACTGATAATTTTGTGGAAAAAGTATAGAAAAGTGCATAAAATGCAAAAAAAATACGAGGAAGTAGGAATAGAAAAAATATCACGTTACTTGTAAAACTAGTAAAGTGACTATAATCTTATAAACGCAATTCCTTGGATAATTTCTAACGAATTCTTTTGAATTAGGGGTCATTAAAAGCAAAATTAAATACACTTTTGATGTGGTAAGAGAAAATAGATGTTTTATATAAAATTAAAGCTACCAACTAGTCTCAAAGTTGAAAAATAAGTAAAAAAATCAAATTTTTTGAAAGTTTTTGGTCTCTATCTCCATGAATTCAAAAGATAATAAAAAAATTCTTTCACGGTTGGAAAGGTTAAACTTTTAGCTGGAAAATGAAAAAAAAAAATTTAATTTCGTCAAAAAATGACAAAGATACGATGTATTTTGTACATGAATATGCCTAAAAACGGGTTTTTGGCTCTAAAACGAGATTTTGAGGGTGTATTCAATATTTTTAATACATACCATTCTTTTCAGTTTTTCATAAGCTACAACCCTCACCATGTCCGATCCAAAGTTTTTTTGCAACTTTTTTTTTTGTACCACAGTGTTATTTATGTGAGCGCCGAAAGTAAGCAAACACATACCATTTCTATATCTAATGAACAGTTTTTTGCGTAGCATCTCAATATAAAATATTTCCCTCTCTCCCTCCGACGCAATAAGTTACGTATCCGCCATGTATGTCAAAGCTATCCAAATGTGTATTTAACTATTAAAAACATTCAAAACAAATAAATTGCTGCAAAAAGATTTAAACCCGCTTAAAGTTTCAAGCAATTAATCAAAATAACGCGAATTTTCTGAGTGTACAATAAATAAAATAAAATCATGCAAAATTATTATAATTTTGTGAGCCAGTAGTAAAAAATGTGTATGAAATTCTTTCTACAATATTTATGGACACAACAATGTATGTACGCTGTCATAAATCAGCGAATGTGTTTTGAAGGGCAATTTTTTATGACTTTACAAATGTTCGTTCACCATATGTATATATGTATATTCACATATACGTATCTATATCGTCATGTATGTATGCACGTATGAGTGTTTGAGTGGTTATTAATTACGCGCATCATGCAGAACTAAACGATTCATAGTGAGATACGTACATGTGTTTGTGTGCTTGAATGTATTTGTTGTTTGTGTACGTGAAAACTTGTTCTCAAATGCGAAATTTTAATGAAAAATCGCACAACAAAGGGAAATGGCAAGTGATATATTCTAATATACAATATGTATGCGTGTATGTGCAAAAAACAAAAACATATTCAAAACATGAAAATTATAGAGAATTTGAGAAATTATTTTGATCAAAGACAACAAATGAAAACGTGTCTGCTATAAGTTGACAACTTATTATTAATAAATAAATAGCAGCAAAAGTAATGATAACACATATTTGGTATTGCTGGCTCATGCGTTCTATGTAGGAAAGCCTGGAACTAGTAAGAAAGAAACTAGTTTAGGACTAGTGCTATTAAGCCAACTGTGAATCTCTTTGCTTCGAGTGTGAGAGCTTCAAAAGCAAAAACAAACCGCACACAATTTAAGCTCTGCTCATTTTGACCATTGCCTGAACAGTGTACTTAGTTAGTTGGTTCGAATCGGAGTGTTGGGGAGTAAATATGAGTTTATGCATTACTTTTGGATTTTAATACAAAAATATATTTTACCAAATTTACTTACATATATATTTTTATATATACAGGGTGGCGGAAAATTAAGCACCCTATCGTAAGATTTAAAATTTTTCCAAGTGGCGTCGAAAGTCAATCATATTTGACACTTGTGAACTTGAAAGCAGCAGTACACAAGCAGACAACCAATGGAGCGGTAAGGTCAAAATAAAAAGTTCCATCACTCAAAATAATTAAAGTAAAACAGTTATTCAAAAAACAAGATTTTGATTACATATCCAAATAATTAAGCCTAGGTCCGCCCAAACCTTCCACTCGGCTGAAAAATATAGCTGTGATCAAAGCTGACTTTTGGATAATAATTTTGCCATTATATTACTACGGAGAAGAAAGATTTGTATTGTTTCTACCACCATGAACATCTGTATAAAATTGCTTATCATTAACTCAATTGGTTTACAATATAAGTCTCAATTGTGTCCTGCGAGCAATTTTATAGTAGAGTAGAATGGGGTAAGATAGGTATGGGGGCACAATAGGTAGGTGGGGTTTTCGTCGCACTGTTTTTGCAGAGGTCACTCGTCTTATGTGAATTGAATACGTGGTGGGGAACAACGTTTGCGACTGTCATTTCGGCCGTCACCATTCATTAGTTATCCTAGTTCTGGCGTCGTTTAGTTTTTTGTGAGCTTTTCTCCGACATAGCATTTTTTTTATTCTACGGTGCAGTGCATTTAATGTATGTAAATATTTGTCAGGTGAGTTTTATTTTACGTAGAAAATAATGCTGAACACGAATAATGTGTTAGTTTTTTGATATTTTTGTTTTAAAAAAAAATATCGACACTAACATAAAACATGTGCTTGGGGGCACTATAGGTCAGCCGTCTGGGGGCATTATAGGTCACTACTTTTGATGGAATAAAATAAATTTTAATTGTTTTTGCAGCAAAATGGTGCGTAATTATGTGCGAAAAACGCCGAAACGAAATGAAGAGGATGTAAAAAACGCAATCGCGGCAGTCCGAGATGGCGCTAGTGTTCGATCAGCCTCTAAACAATTTAAAATTCCGTTCGAAACATTACGTGCTCGCGTGATGAATTAAAGAAAAATTCCTAACTTTTATAACATGTGCAGTGTTCATACTCTATAAATAAAAGTTAAAACGTTAATTTCCAAGCCATGTACATTGTTCTTTTCCTCTCACACATAGTGACCTATCGTGCCCCCCGATTTTGAAAATATCGAAAAAAAGTACCTTTGTCTTATTGAATGCAGCTTCCAAAAAATATTTAGCCAAACATAGCCTTTCAAAATCTTGCTTATTTTTCAAAATCAATGCAAAAACACCGTAGCAAGATCTCTCCAAAAAAAAATGACCTATCTTACCCCATTCTACTCTATCTATTGTAGTTTTATTGTGCGAAGAAATCACTGTTAGCAGAATGAAGTTTTACTGCAAAAAAGTCGTAACTTTTTGGCGACCACAGTATCAAAAAGGCTGAGTAATGCGAAAATGTGATTTTCAGATAGTCAAAAATATCAACTAATGAACAAAAAGTAGATAAAATTAAGAATTTGTACTTAGAGATCAACGACTAGCCATTACAAACGTTGAAAGACCATTTGAGTAGCAGACGCAGCTCAGCTTAACAACTGTAAGCAGATGATTTCAATAAGCAACTAAGAAATTACCAATAAATTTAGGTATAATAACTAAAGATAAGACCTAAATCTACATTTGCAAACTCAAACCAATGGGCACATCGAGCAAATAACACACGAAGTGAAGAAATTATCAAACGAGAGGGATTCCCCGCGTGAGTACTAGACGATGAGGTCGCGTTCAATATTCGCTTTGTGCATGTTAGGTGCTGCCCTCATTTTGGACGCATTTCCTATGTTACAGAGTAAAACGGAGTAATTTAGTTACACTGGCCGCCATTAGCATAAGAGGATGCTCTTCCATAAGATTTACCCGTAAAAGTTATAGTCAGCGCCAGCTCTCCCCACCAAATATGCGTAGAAACGGAAAAATTGTGCAAAAGTTTGAGCAAACCGGGTCTGTAGGAGATGCGAAAACACCAGGGCATGCTCGTACAGCTCGTACTGCAGAAAATATTGCTGCTGTTCGCGATAGTGTGGTTGAAGAGCCGTCCACCTCAACTTGTCGTCGAGCCCAACAATTGCACCTCTCACGCTCGTCGTTGATGAACATTATGCATAAAGACTTGCATTTACATGCTTACAAGGTGCAATTGACTCAAGAACTAAAGCCTCTTGACCATTTCAAGCGTCATCAATGGTCAGAATGGTGTCAGGAAATGGCAACAGTGAATTCGAAGAAAATTGCCGCATTTGGTGCGGTTTATGGCCCGGCGGCATCATTGGGCTGTATTTTTACCAAAATGAGGCCGGTCAGGAAGTTACTGTGAATAGTGTTCGCTATCGTGAGATGATAACGATCTTTTTATGACCCGAATTGGATGAGATGGATGTGGACGATATGTGGTTTCAACAGGACGGTGCCACTTGTCACACAGCTAACGGAACAATAGCTGTTTTGCGCGAAAAATTTGGTGGCCGAATAATCTCACGTCGTGGCGATGTCAATTGGCCGCCAAGATCATGTGATTTGACACCGTTGGACTTCTTTCTTTGGGGTTATTTGAAAGAAAATGTGTACCTCGATAAGCCAGCAACAATTCAAGAGCTAAAGGATGAGATAATTCGGCAAATTAACGGCATAGATTCTCAATTATGCCACAGCGTCATCGAAAATTTGGACCATCGATAGTTTGTTCCATCCGTAATTGAGCCATACCAATATTATCAAATATTATCATAATAAAGAAAAATGTCAATAATTTCCTGAAAAATTGTATTTTATTCAAAATCAACGCCGGGCCTTGAAACTTAACGATCCTTTATATTACAGGCTGCCTGTACTAATTTGTCTCTGGGGCCTCCAACTCCGATTAAGCACTTTATACATTAACGTTTTTGACGGGACTCCCGCGAAGGTCACATACGATATACGATACAAAACGACCGTAAATAGGCTGGTCTGACGTCCTGTATTAGCTGCTGTCAAGCTGTTGGATGTCAGCACTATTCACAGTGATTTTGCATCGTATGTGGTGTATGACCTTGGCGGGAGTCCCGTCAAAAACGTTAATGTATAAAGCGTTTTAATTACGGTTTAATCAAGGGAACTTGCAGCCATTTGGAGGCCCTCCAAGACGAGAGGCCCGGGGCGTATCGCCCCCTCCGCCCTCAACTTAGACCGCCACTGCTCCTTCTTAGCATGATTTTACACCGTTTGATTCCTAGCTATTACAAACTAAAAAACAAAAAAAGTTATAATATAATTTTGAGCAACATTTCGAGTCCATAAACGATCATAAAAATACATCATTGATAATCTTTTCGGAAATCGAGTTTAAGAACTTTTTCGAGAATTAAAAAAGTCGGAGAACTTTGAAGGATACCATCTAATATAATTTAAGCTTTAAATTATAGATAATTTGGTGACAGTATATATAATTTTTAGAATTCAGGTTAAGTCTGCTGCTGCCGCTATCTATGCCATTCGCACAGTACGTTTTCCCGATGAACAGCTAAAAATTCAAATTGACAATGTGCATATAACTAAGCGTATCTTAAGGTAATTATGTCGCGGTTTAGCCAGAATGGGATGGGGATAGAGATAATGCGATATATATATGTGGCGAACCCACAAATTATTAATTTTGTTATGGCAACGCCGTACTACTGGCATGAGCTATGGCAACGCCGTGCTACTGGCTGAAACCGCCATTTTGACTTACTTCTTTTTCAATGTACTTTTTCTTATTGGATCGAGCGCGTGTTAATAAAACGTAAATTTAATATTCTTAAAATAAAACACAGCAAAATCTAAATTGGTGACCCCGAACGTTTTAAAAAAGCTATCGTACACATTTTTGTACATTATATTGAATTTTCGCCGTTTACTTGGAATTGCTGCCGCTCGTTTGCAAGTGCGCACATCGAAAATCCACATAACCACACTTTTCGTGGGACTTCGTGGAATATTTGCACACCATGTCTCTGAACGACAGCATGGCAATTAGCAATAGCGGCGCGGATGCTGCGCACAACGAAAATTATACCACAGCACCAAGAAACCCTCATGGTAATAGCGGTCCGGATGCTGTGCATACCGAGAATTACAGCACAGTACCACGAATTCCACTGCCGCAAATGAGTGAAGAGAACATTGAGGCCTACTTTTACGCCTTAGAATTCTGGTTTCAAGCTTCGCTCATATATTCAGACTCCAGAAAATTCCATATCGTTTTAGCAAACCTTTCGCCGCCTAAACTACTTGAGCTTAGGTCGATCATCGAGACAGCGCCGGCAACCGGAAAATATCGGTACATTAAGCAGAAGGTAACGGATCATTTCACTGATAGTCAGCAACGGCGCCTGCAGAAGGTGCTCAAAGACATGCCGCTTGGCGACCGTAAACCAAGCGAACTTTTCAGCGAGATGAAGCGCGTTGCTGGCACCACGCTCAACGACAGCCTATTGCACGACTTGTGAGTAACGCGTCTTCCACCGTATGTGCAAGCAGCTGTGATAGTAGCAAAAGTGCCCCTCGAAGAAAAGGCTAAAATTGCTGATTCCATCGTGGAATCCATTGATTGGCAAAACGGTCATGTGGATGTTGTGTCTACACACAACGAAATTTCTAACCTCAAAAGCGAGATCGCAGAATTAACTCGAAACATGCAAAAGTATTTAACCTTGAAGGACCGTCCTCTTCGATCAAGGTCACCTTCTCGAGCAAGGAGCGTACGGCGCGACAACCATCATGCCACTTCGGGACTTTATTGTTGGTATCATCGGACATTTACCGACAAAGCAACGAAGTGTCGCAAGCCATGTGCGTTTTCCCAAAAACAATCATCTCAATAATGCTGCTCAGCTGCAGCGATTTCAGGTACCAGCAAACAACCTGAGATCGTTAAAAATTACCGGCTTCGTATCTTTGACTCTTCGTCGAAAATTAATTTTCTTATTGATACGGGCGCTGATGTGTCAGTAATACCGTCACATACGAGGGCAGCTGGAGCTAATTCAACCGGGTTAAAATTGTTTGCCGCGAATGGTTCACCTATTAGAGTGTATGGTGAAGTCATTTTAAAATTAAATTTAAATTTACGCCGCGAATTCGTTTGGAATTTTTTGATTGCCGACGTTTCTCATGCTATCATCGGCGCTGATTTTTTAAGTAATTTTGGAATTTTGGTCGACCTCAAGCGGAAATGCTTACGAGATAGTAAAACCGAATTAAAATCTGTTTGCGCAATTCATACGACCCCTTCGGTGAGTGTAAAAACTGTCAACGCGGAATCAAATTTCGCTGACATTCTGCAAGAATTTGTTGATATCACCCGGCCACTACCAATGGGTACAACGACGAATTCCAATGTAGTTCATCGAATTATAACGCAAGGTCAGCCTGTCTTTTCGCGCCCACGACGACTTTCGCCCGAAAAATTAGCAGCTGCCCGCGCTGAATTCGACTCACTTTTGAAATTAGGAATCCGCCGGCCATCAAGCAGCAGTTGGGCGAGTCCGCTACATATGGTGCGCAAAGCTGACGGATCGTGGAGACCCTGCGGGGATTATCGCTCGCTCAATGCGCAAACCGTGCCGGATCGTTACCCACTCCCGTTTCTGCAGGATTTCGCAAATGTCTTGGCAGGTAACACAATTTTTTCGAAAATTGATTTGCAGAAGGCGTTCCATCAAGTCCCTGTACATCCCGACGACGTCTGTAAAACGGCCATCACTACGCCCTTCGGGCTATACGAATTCACAAAGATGACTTTCGGTCTACGAAATGCAGCCCAGACGTTTCAACGCATAATAAACGAAGTTTTTCGTGGTCTTGATTTTGTTTTTACGTACCTCGACGACGTATGTGTTGCATCGAAATCATTCGAAGAGCATCGAAAACATCTTCAGCAGGTATTTAAACGATTGCGAGATCATAATTTAACTATCAACGCAGCGAAATCCGAGCTTGGGGTTACGAAACTTGAGTTTTTGGGACACTCTATTACCAAGGATGGCATTCGACCCCTAGAAAGTCGCGTAGAAGCCCTTCGTAACTTTAAACTACCCACCGTCGCAAAGGAGTTGAAGCGGTTTCTAGCAATGCTAAACTTCTATCGAAGGTTCCTGCCGCATGCAATGGAAACTCAAAGGTTTCTCTTCGACATGATAGGCGCAAACAAGCGCAACGATTCTACTCCTCTATCCTGGTCCGACGAAACTTCAAGTTATTTTGAAGCCTGCAAGGAACAGCTGGCGAAGTGTGCAATGCTGGCACACCCCGTATCCAATGCGGAATTATCTTTATGGGTCGACGCCTCAAATTTCGCCGCGGGTGCCGTGCTGAATCAAGTGGTGGATGGTGATATTCAGCCGCTGCGTTTTTTCTCGAGGAGATTCACGAAGGCTGAGACGCGATACAGCACATACGACCGTGAGCTGACAGCTTTGTACATGTCACTACGCCATTTTCGCTACATGGTAGAAGGCAGAATGTGCCACATCTACACCGACCACAAGCCGTTGGTGTACGCATTTCATCAGCGTCTGGATAAGGCATCGGACCGGCAAGTAAGACAGCTCGACTTCATTTCACAAATAACGACAGATATTCGTCACGTTGAGGGTGAAAATAACGCCGCCGCTGATTTGATGTCGCGAATCAATTCGATCGACTACTCACCAATTGACTATAACCGTCTAGCTGAAGACCAGATTACGGATGATGAGCTTCTGTCCCTGCTGTCAGGTAATAAGACTCATTCTCTTAAACTAACGAAATTTGCTGTCCCTTCTAGTTTGCGGAAAGTATACTGCGATTCGTCCACCAACAAAATACGTCCATTCATCACAAGCAAGTTCAGATCAAACGTTTTACATGCTATACACGATTTGGCACATCCAGGCATAAGAGCTACTGCACGTCTTATGTCTGAACGTTTCGTGTGGCCTTCCATCCAGCGCGACAGCAGACAATTTGCCAGAAATTGCATTCAGTGTCAACGATCAAAGGTTATTCGTCACAACAGAGCAGCACTACAACGCATTACAACACCAACACAACGTTTTTCACATTTGCACATCGATATTGTTGGACCCTTTCCTCTATCCAATGGCAATCGTTATTGCCTTACGATAATCGACAGATTCACGAGGTGGCCAGAAGCCATTCCCATGCCTGACATCTCAGCATCGACGGTGACAAAAGCCTTGCTAAACGTATGGACCTCGCGCTTTGGTATTCCTGTGAATATAACATCTGACTTGGGTAGACAGTTTGAAAGCGCTCTTTTTCAAGAACTTCTAAAACGCCTGGGAGTTAACCACCTGCGAACAACGCCGTACCATCCTCAAGCAAACGGTATGGTTGAGAGATGGCACCGTACTCTGAAATCAGCGATTTTATGCCATAATCATGAGAGATGGACGGCGTACCTGCCCTTAATCTTACTAGGACTACGATCAGTTTTCAAGGATGACATAGAGGCTACCCCTGCCGAGCTTGTTTACGGAACGACACTTCGGCTACCTTCGGAATTTTGGGTAGACAGCAAACCTTCGAATAACGAACACGAGATGCTGTCTGAGCTTCGCCTAGTCATGCAGAATTTGAAACCTGTTGACTCCGCATGGCACTCCACACCCAAAGTCTTCATCCATCCATCACTGAAGTCCTGCGAGCAAGTCTTTATCAGAGATGATTCAATTCGACCATCACTTTCATCGCCGTACAAGGGCCCCTATAAAGTCCTACGTCGAACGCCGAAATATTATACAATTCAAATAGGAAGCAAACACGTCAAAACTACCATCGATCGTCTTAAGCCTGCTTTTGTTGCTGCGATGCTTCTAAGGGGGGAGTAATGTGGCGAACCCACAAATTATTAATTTTGTTATGGCAACGCCGTACTACTGGCATGAGCTATGGCAACGCCGTGCTACTGGCATGAGCTATGGCAACGCCGTGCTACTGGCTGAAACCGCCATTTTGACTTACTTCTTTTTCAATGTACTTTTTCTTATTGGATCGAGCGCGTGTTAATAAAACGTAAATTTAATATTCTTAAAATAAAACACAGCAAAATCTAAATATATATATATATATAATTGGCGCGTACACCCCCTTTTTGGGTGTTTGGCCGAGCTCCTTCTCCTATTTGTGGTGTGCGTCTTGATGTTGTTCCACAAATGGAGGGACCTACAGTTTTAAGCCGACTCCGAACGGCAGATATTTTTATGAGGAGCTTTTTCATGGCAGAAATACACTCGGAGGTTTGCCATTCCTTGCCGAGGGACGACCGCTATTAGAAAAATGTTTTTCTTAATTTTGGTGTTTCGCCGAGATTCGAACCGACGTTCTCTCTGTGAATTCCGAATGGTAGTCACGCACCAACCCATTCGGCTACGGCGGCCGCAATGCGATAATCCAGCTATAATATAACATCCAGCAATAAAGGCGTTACTGCTTTAGATCTTTTTTCACTGAGTACTAAATGCCATGGGAGTGCGACGGACATTCTTTAAATAAAATAACAAAAAAATAAGAGTTTCTACTTGATGATATTTTTTTTTCAAATAAACGCTTCATGCTTTGAACTGGTCATATTTAATTCAGTTTGGCTGCAGAAATAAAGTGTTAATGAATGCTGCTATTTTTACTGTAACTTCAGCTTTGAGGCGCCGCAGTGGCCAGGAAGCTGTTAGCTTTTACTGGTAAAGTTTATTGCCGAGCCAATATGTTTCCAGGCCAAAGGTACTCGCTCTACAGCCTTATGAAGAGTGTAACCGCCGTAACCGAATCTAACCTACTTACTAGTCTACGTACAACGCTGCATCACTGTGGGGTTTGCGGATTTTCAGGCAGGGTTGTTGTATTACCATTGACATTAACAGCGCGAATAACAGTTACTCATAGGCAAAGAAAGAAAATAAGAAAAATTTAAGCATAATTTGTGTGTGCTAAATATTTATCGAAAAAAAAAACATGAGGAAGCAACAAAAACACCCAAAGCAACATATTATAAATGTAGCCAAACGATGAACGATGGCACGCAATAGCAATCACAGCACAAAAAATTGCGCGCAAAATTGTAAAAGGAAAATATCAACAAATATGCAACATAAAAGAAATACAAAAACACCACACGCGGTTGACGAACACCACGAAACTCGTGGTGTTTAAATATGAAAAATCTAGGCAGTGCCAAATATTATGCGAATAAACCTACAAAAAAAACCAAAACACAAAACAAAAACAACAAAAAAATGTATAAAAGCAGAGCAATCAAGGCAAAAACAACGGATGCTGTTGCCGATTTACAACGCCACAGCAAGGCAGGAGAATCAATTCGGTGATTTGTGTTGGTATGCGCGTAAGTGCAAGTTGTATCAGACCGCTCCCCTTACGCCTCTTATAGTCAGGCACTAGTGCCTGCTGCTTGCTCTCGTCGGAGAAGGTAATGGCAATGATTGTGGTGGCGTTCGCGTTGGTCAGCAGCCGAAAGCAGATTGCGGCCACCTGCACAGCTGTTGACCTTACTGATAACTGATACAAACATTGTTGACTCTTTATGTATGTATGTAATTTTATTTATATAAATATGTAAACATATCTACAATAAATAATACGTACAAACATGTGTATGTGTGTAGGTGTGCAATTATGTTTTTACAAATGCACGCTTTTCTGTTTTTGGAACTTGGTGCTGCGGTTTTTTTTGCTTTTGCTTGATTTTTTTTGCCAAGTCAACGTCACTCTGGTCAGCGGCAAACATTTCATGGCACCCATTCTCTTTTTAAAAATATCGCCATGCATATATGTACATACATACGCTCTCTTTCGCGATTTTAAAGTTCATTTAAATTTTAGATTTATGCCGTTATTTTTTTGCTTTGCTGAAGGACGTGCCGCTTCTTTTGCGTACTAAGGAAATTAACCAGTAACAGAGACTTATAATATAGTTTATGGGACTAAACACGTCAAGTGTACGTGGCTTAAAATTTCATTGCTTCGATTTTGATGAAATGTGTTAAAGATTCTTTACTACACAGTAGCATAAATTATGAAAAAGGAGTGGATGCTGAGATATACATACCTTTGTATGTAGGAATGGTTCAAAATTTTGATTTTTGGTGCAAATATTTTTTCCTTTAATTGTAAGTCAAATAACACCGTGCAACAGCATTTTTGCGACCCATATCGTAACAATTCAAAACCGTTTTGCATTTTTTGATCGAATTTCTTTGCCATGGCTGCCTTAAATTTATTCTATTTTGCCTTTGAAGTGTCTGTATAATAAATGGAAAAGAATTAAAATACTTATCGGAGAGAAATATGCTGTTAAGGGGCATCTACATAGTCAAATTTTACGAGAAAGAAATTTGTAGCGCATTTTAATCCATTAGCTGTTTCTCGAAAGGATATTTTTGGATCGTTTTTAGAGAACCCGAATAAAATGACATTTCAAAGCTTTCTAGAGGGTTAAAATGTTCTAGAAAAATGTTTACAATAAAATTTCACTAGCGATTCCCTCACACAAAATCTTTGTAAAAATAATATGTAAGAAAATAAAAATCATAAATTACTTTAATCCTTTCCTCCAAAATTAATGTTTTCTGTAAAATTTTTTTCGTATTTTACGATAAAAAATTTTATTTTTTCGTTTTTTTTACCTTTGCTTTTTAATTATTATTTTTCAATCGAAACATTTTTTTTTTATAATATTTTTCAAAGTTTATATTGTTTTGCTTGTTTTGAATTCCGCTAATGTTTAATGAAAGGACTAGCTGTACCCGGCGCGCGTTGCTACGCCAGCAACTAAAATAAATGTAAGAAAAATACCTTAAAAGAAAAATCAGAGCACAAATATTCAATTCATTCTAAACCATTTTATTGATTTTGTTTATTTCGAAAAAATTGTGACATTACAAAATTTAGTTTCAATTCAATGTTTATTGAAGTGCTGTGGGATACACAATATTTCTTGTTTCTCCATCTGGTGCGTAGACGAATAAATTAGAAGGTTTTTCGGCACATGAGCAAGCCACATAGAGCTGTCCATGTGAGAAGCATGGATTCTCCAAATTTAATCTACACACAATCATATTCGTTTCCTCTGTGTAAAAATACATGGTAAAACCAATTTTTATGACAATCGGTTGAACGGGGCAGAAGTTGCTACTCTGCAGCGCCACCTGGTGGTGAGTGGCATCAATGAGCATATTCTACAAACCTTCGCCGTGGGAAAATACATATATGTACCAATTTTTATAATAATCGGTCCAGTAGTTTTTGAGTTCATCAATGACATACAGACAAACATTCGTTTTTATATATAAATATAGAGTTCCCTGTTTGAATATTTTATCTTGAACGCTTTCTTCTGCCACAGCGCCATGCCATTGCTCAGCAAATACACAATAAACAAATTTACAACGTAGAACAGGATTTTTCTCCGTTTATTTGCCGAACAACATGAGGAAGCACATAAAACATTGGAGGAGGTACTCGGTCAAAGACTCAACAAAGGAAATATGCGCCAAATTATTTATGTCATAAGTGTTAAAAGAAAGTGTATACTTTTTATTAACAAATATTTAATACATTTTTTTTATAAAAATAAAGTTCATGTCACGACGAGGGCCAAATAACGCAAACTTTTAAACTTTTTCAAAAATGTATAAAAAACCGCCAAATTCTGCGAAAATTCTTAACTTTTAGTCACAATATTCTTGAAAATTTCAGGATATACAGTTTTATAACTCATTCAATTTCAGTATAACACGAAACAAATTTTCACATGAGAATTGCAGTTGAATGGGTTATAAAACTGCATACCCAGAATTTTTCTAAAAAAAACCTGACTGCAAAGCTTGAGATTTTAATGAAACTTGTTCAGATTTTATAAATTTTGTGCAAACTTTGTAACTTTGCCTTATATGGTTTTTGTGTAGTATGAACTATATTTTTATGAAAAGAAATTTATAAAAAAACAGTAAAAACTTATTTAACTTTTTTTCAACGCTGAATGGAACTGCTTTTGCATTGGTGCATCCATACGCTCGAATAAGAATATTATTCTTATTCAAACAATTGTTTTTATCAAAAATTCAAATTACTTTATTTATAGTGTTTAGCAACAAAATCTGAATTAAATTTTTTTATACTTAAAAAAAAATCTAGTTTCTTATAATTTAATACGTAATATTGCAAATATACACACACAAATATCGCAGCGTAGGCCGATATAACAAGATGGTTGCGATGCTTGTTCACTTAATTGATTTTCATGTACGCATAAATAAACGCATTCGGTAAACTGAAGCATTCCGACACATTTCTCTTAAGTCCGATTCAGAAAATCCATTGGTAAGTTTTGCTATTCGATTAAAATCCACATCGTTGTGTACACATTCGGTTTTCAAAATAAGTTTGAATATCTGTAGTCGCTGCAGTTCGGTTGGAAGTCCAATATGAAATTGTGCGGGCATTCGGCGAATAATAGCCTTATCTCAATCTTGCGAGCGATTAGTAGCCCCCATTATAATTACAGTTGAGTTTGAATTAGTACTAAGCTCGTCCTAAAGCATCATAAATTGAGTTTTCATCATTGCAGTAGCCTCGTGGTCGTTTGGTTCCGACTACGCAAAAATGAATCGATTTCATCTATGAAAATTAGGCAAGGCCAGTAAGGTCAGTGAGAAAACTGCAGAAGACAATTTTTGGGATTCCCCGTACCATTTATCAGTTAAGATTGCGACATCAAGATTTATAAAACGCATTCCAGTTTCTTTGGCAGTAGCCTTTCCGATCAGAGTCTTACCACAACCGGGTGGTCCATGTAACAATACACCTTTTGGGGCTTGCCAAGGCTTAGATTGATTAAATAGATCTCGATGTCTGACTGGGAGCACAACTGACTCCCTCAATTCCTGTATAACGTCGTCAAGACCAGCAATGCCACTCCAACTCACTGGTATATCAGCAGGCACAACTAAATGTGTGGCAATCATAAGCGCATAGTCATTAAATTGTTGGGGATTTACTTTGAAGCCACTTTGATCACCCAGCCGTTTCAATTCCTCTTCAACTGGCAAATTAGCCTTCTTTTTGTTCTTACTGGTCGGGTCGGTCTTTGCTGCAGGCCAAGTGCAGGTTTTGATAACTCTCAAAAGCGAATGGAACAATAATATATTAAAATATATGAAATGACACCAAATGGCGCCTTTGTTTTCAGCGCTTGAAGTACACCGAACAGCTCAATGTTCTATTTGCAGCGCTTTGGCATTAGGAATTGAGCACCCCTGACGTTCATTTAATTTGGTTTAGTTGAGCTTTTTTGGGAATTTTGGGCAGGTTAGAGAGACTATTTATTTACATTTGCTTTTCAGAAATCTATGAAGAAAATTGAATAAATACCACTGAACTGCATAGATGTATAATATATATTATTTTCAAGCATACTGCGAGAATAATTTTTCTAACCCTCTAAGTTCGGTAGTTTATTCAAAAATGAGTATTTTTGTCACTTTTAGAAAATTATTTAAAAAATAAAAAACACATAAAACAGTTTCGAATGGAGGATAAAAATGTTTGTCATAAAGTTAGATACATACAAGTCTCTGCATAGCAGTGTTGAGCAGGAATCTACGAAATAATTAGGCAAGGTTTGTTAGATAGTTGTCCCCATAGGGAAGGATTTACTTTCACGCGAAAATTAACTACTTCAACTTTCTTGTATAAATATAATAATAATGTAGCATATTTAGATAGATTTAATAAATTATAATTAGTAACTATTATAATTATGGCTGACTAATGGCGCAAAATTAATCACCCTATTGGAAGATTCATAATTTTCACAAATAGCGCTGCATATCAATCACATTTGACACTTCCGAACTAGCGGGCTGCAGTATACAAACAGATAAGCAAAGGAGCGCACAAAGGTCAAAATGAAGATTTCCATCACTCAAAGTAATTTTTTGTTTTTTACCTAGTACAAAAGTTATTCAGAAATTAAATTGGATTTGCGCCTCCTTGTATAATTTTTTTGGCAAATGAAACACATTTTAAGGCATTATCAATAATTTAGAAATTTAGGTGTTACATTTAATAGAACTTTGGCATGCAGTAACCATATTTTTATTGCCATAGGTAAAGTAAATGATACGCTCCGAAATTAAATACACTAGCCAACACTTTACACTAGCAAATATTTGACTGCTACTAGCTAAAACGTATTTGTTACCAAAGTTACTGTACGTCTGTGTGTTATGTACTCATTATGATAGTGTGTGCCATAGTAAACTACACACATGAGCTGAAAAGTCCCAGGCCTAACACATACATAGATAGCACTAGTTTTATTGCATTCACCTCTTTCTCAGTTAGTACTAACCGGAAAACTTAAATTAAAATTTCTTGATATTCTATTCATTAGTTCGTGAGCTATTGTGCTAAGAGTGACGCTGCTTTTCTGTTTTCAACACAATAGATCAAAAAAAAATTTCGTGTTTTAATCTTACATTGCTTCTTAATAGGAAGAAATACCGTTCAAGCGAAGGAATGGCCTGAAAAGTTTTACAAGGACTCCTCTGCATTAGAAACAATAAGAAAGCGATGGTTTGCTGACTTCAAACGTGGTCATCGAGACACCGATGATACACAATGCAGCGGACATAAAAATGAGGCTGTCCAAAAAAACCCACAAAATCGTTTTGAATGATCGAAAAGTGAAGTTGCGTGAGTTAGCTGACATCTTAGAGATATCAAAAGAATATGTTAGCTTTATATTTCATAAGCATTTGACTATGAGAAAGCTCTGTTCAAAGTGTGTTTGACGCGTTTGATTACTGTTGACCAAAACAAGAACGTGTTGGTGATGACAAAACAATGGCAAAACTACATTAAGTGACCTTTGAATTGCTCCCACATCCTTGTTAAACTTAGTCCCGAGGAAATACAGTTTTTGATGATTGAACGTCAATATTTTGGAACAATTTACCGCTAAAAATTAGATTTTTGTATAAACGAGAATTTGCGCTTCCGAAATTAATTGCTTCTTTACCGAATAATGCTGATTGTATTCAAATAATTTCCCATTCTTTAACTTCTGTCGATCCCTACCTCTACTACTACTACTACTTTTCGTATCTTTTTATTTATTTTTATTTATGTTTTTTTTT
Organism: Anastrepha ludens; assembly: GCF_028408465.1. NCBI lineage: Eukaryota > Metazoa > Arthropoda > Insecta > Diptera > Tephritidae > Anastrepha > Anastrepha ludens. The sequence continues at coordinate 38,890,492 of NC_071498.1, forward strand.
ATATCTTCTACAACTTCATCTGTTTTACTACTACTGTTTTTTATTACTACAGTAATTTTAATTTGCGGCCGCCGTAGCCGAATGGGTTGGTGCGTGATTACCATTCGGAATTCACATAGAGGTCGTTGGTTCGAGTCTCGGTGAAAGCAAAATTAATAAAAACATTTTTCTAATAGCGGTCGCCCCTCGGCAGGCAATGGCAAACCTCCGAGTGCATTTCTGCCATGAAAAAGCTCCTCATAAAAATACAGGGTGGCTGATGAAAGCCGCTACCAAAAAAAAATTGAATAACTTTTTTTCTTTTTAAGTCATCTGTTCCATTTTTGTTTTAATTTGCAGATTGATCTTTAAAATTTATTAAAATGGATAACTGGGACACGCAAACAAGAATTTGGATAGTCCGCCGCTATCACGCACTGGAGTCCGTAGTTTTGGTACAGAGAGAGTACAGGCGGATGTTTGGCGGCGATCCCCCGAGCAGATGGACCATAATGAGACTGGTGAATAATTTTACTGAGCAAGTAACAGTCGCAAGAAGGCCTTATCATCGAAACCCACCAGTTCGGACGGAGGAAACGATCGCTGCTGTAGCTGCAGCTATACAAAGCAATCCAAGGGTTTCAACAAGAAGCTTATCTGCTCAACTTGGTGTCAGCCGACAGTCTTTGCAAACAATAATGCACAAAGATTTAGACTTATTTCCCTACAAAATTCAAATGGTTAACAAACTGAATGCAGCAGACTTGCCGATTCGCTTGGAATTTTGCCAGAAGATCCTGCAAATGGTGCTAGAAGACCAAAACATGTTAAACTGCCTTTTCATGTCTGATGAGGCCCATTTCGATTTAAACGGCAATGTGAACAAACAAAATTGTCGAATATGGAGTACTTCTAACCCACAGATACTCCACGAGACGGAATTGCATCCTCTTCGCGTGACAGTGTGGTGTGCGGTTTCTTCACGCTGTATTGTCGGGCCTAATTTTTTTGAAGAAAATGGTCACACCGTTACGGTTACTGGAGACCGTTATTTGAAAATGCTGAAAGAATTTTTCTATCCAGAACTACGCCGAAAGAGAATTCCTTTCAACTCTGTGTGGTTTCAACAAGATGGGGCAACGTCTCTCATAGCCCAGACTGTTATGACAGAGTTGCGACGAAAATTTCCCAATAAACTGATTTCAAGAAACTCCGAATTTCGTTGGCCCCCCAGGTCGCCTGACCTTACTGCACCTGACTTTTTCTTGTGAGGTTTATGTAAACAAGAAGTTTATAAAAGAAAGCCAACAAATTTGGATGAACTAAAACAATCCATTCGGGCAACAATTGCGGCTATTCCTGTCGCAACTCTCAAAGCAGCAATGAACAACTTTTTACTAAGATGCCGCACTTGTGTCAACGAGCATGGGGGGCATTTAAATTCAATTATTTTTAAAACTAGTTAAGCTACATTTAATAAAATTTAATGACCTTCAACTTGAAAAAAAAAATAAATGAATTCCATACACTAAAAAAAAGTAATTTGAGTTTCTTAATGTAGCAAAATTCATCAGCCACCCTGTATTTGCCGTTCGGAGTCGGCTTGAAACTGTAGGTCCCTCCATTTGTGAACAACATCAAAACGCACACCACAAATAGGAGGAGGAGCTCGGCAAAACACCTAACAGAAGTGTGCGCACCAATTATTTATTTTTTTTTTTTAATTTTAATTTAAATTTTATTGTTAATTTTTGTAATCTAGGATTTATTTATGTAATCTTGAGGTCAATCATTGTAAAAATAACTCATGTTTGACTTAAATAAAATAAATAAATATGAAGTTGTTTAAGTGAGAGAACCTTGTGTGCCAAAAACCATGAAATTAAACCTTAAACACATCATATATATTATATCTGTAAAAAGATGCATACGGAATATATATGACCAACTATGTACTACTACATTTTAAGCAGCCATTCAACTGTTTTACATATTTGTTTCTATTTTCTTGGAAAAAGAAAAAATACTCATTCACGCAGAACGTAGAGAGCATACAATCTTCATAGTACACCTAATAAAATTGTTGAGTATGTTTTATTCTGCAGGTGCAAAAATTTGGTGATGTCATGATGCCGTCTCATTCTAAAAAGGGATATATTTGGAGCCACTTCTGCAGTTAAAAGTCATAACAACGAAATTTAGCTTTTCACAAAACACTTGTGGCTTATCTAGTCAAATACTTTAGACTATAAGTTGATGAATCTTATCCAATACTTTTGCGATAGCAAAGAAACGAATGATTGATTGCCTAATTAAAAGAAAATCAACTTTAGGCTACTTCACATCAATAAGTTGTTGATAAACGGTGCTTTATGCATACAAAGTTTATGTTTTAAAATTAAACAATAATTTAACTTATTTTTATAATTTACTGCAAAATTACTTCTTCTTCTTTTAGGTTTCGGGTCAGTTAGAACTGATAAACTCAGCTTTAACTTTTCTAAGAAAAACATTTTTTTTCATAAGTTGTAGAAACGTTTTCAGATGTAATGCACAAAGTGAGCTTTAGTAGTCGAGGCGATCACCTATTTTCTATTTCAAAGCCCTATTTAACTCTTTAACATCTTCTCAAGTGCCTGTCAAAGAAAGATGTGCTACAATAGTTCCGGAGCTACGATAAGGTGGGAGTAAAAATCTTTTATTTTGTGCAACTATTTTCAGGGTTTATTTTGCTGGTGAGAAAACTCACAGCTGTTTTTTTTTTATTTACTTCGTTTTAGTTACTTAAATCCAGTTTACCTTATTTCAAACCTAACAACAAATTTTAAACAGCCAAAAACGAGCTGTATTGTTAAAGGTGAATTGAGAAAACGGGCGTAAGTAATTGGTTATACAGTATAGGCTTATCTTACAATTTAGTGGAAAATGTTAGATATTACATTAATTATCAAACTTCATTACTAACCGTCTGTTCAACTGTTGCCGTTTTTTGAAATATTTTTTTGTTTGTTTTTAAATTGTAATATTTTCTCAACCCCAAACTTGTTTACTTTTCACGCTTTTGTAATCGCCGATGAGTATCTAAGTTGCTTCAAGAATTTCCTTCATATATTTAATTGCATTTGTATTTGTGCATGTACATGTAACGCTAATAAGAACATTTTTATTTATGAATTATTTATGAGCTGTATCATTTGTTTGGTCTTGCATTATTTTAGCTTTCGTTTTCGTTAACCTCTATCTGGTATCGTTTGCGCGCACTAAATTAGTTGTTTCATATATACGCGTGTAGGTATATTTACTTTTTTATTTCATTACGACTGTTTCACGCTCGTAGTATTCATGTCCTATGCTGACCGGCATAACACTTTCTGGTTGTTATTGGATTTTTTTTTTTTTTTTAATAATTGAAGAATAAAAGGAGCGTTATTTATTTTATCGTTTTAATTGATTAATTTTATGGAAATCATTTGAAATTTTTTTCACACAACAATTTTAACACTCGGTATATTTTTTGGTGAATTTTCAAATATACTTTATTTGCTAGCAATGTTTTGCCGTACATCGAATGCCGAAATTCCGTGAGTAACTGAGCATTTCCTTATAATGACAAACACTTTTATATGTTCTGTGCATTTTGTGTGCGTGGATGTGTGTGTGGCTGTGTGTGTTGAGTGGCTGCGAGTGGATGTACGCCATGGCTCCCCAACGTGGAGCTTCGAAGGGACCAAAATACACTACAGCATGCGACTCAGTAGTGGAGGGAGATGCGATGAGTATGTAGCTCAATTCGTTCAGAATTATACTCAAAACAAAAAAAAACAAACTGTAACAGTACCGAGAGTAGCTGGTAAAGAGCAAGTAAACAGTGAACAGTGAGTAGTGAACATCAACAGCATCCACTGGTTAGCACTGTTAAATATGTTTGCGCGAAATTACGAGCTGATTTAATGTTATATTTTCACAGTCATGTAAAATGAGTTTCAATGATTTGTTTTTCCTAATTGTTCTACTTTTTCAATTCTTCTTTTTCAAAATATGTTATCAAAATATACAGTTACTCCTTTAATCATCTCTTTGTATATAGTTAACATGGCTATTATTATTAAAGCCAACACTGTACAAGTTTTAATTTGCCGCCTGTTGCTGCTATTTCGTTGCTCATTTATCAACAGCCGCCTTACCACTAGCCCACTCTTTGTCACTGTAGACGCTCTTTGAGCATATTATCATCTTAGATAGTGTATATTAGCACAATGGTAGAGAGAATTTATGTAATTCAACTAATCTATCATCCTTGTATAAGCACGAGTAACTGTAAACACGATTTCTACATACGCAAAATAATTAATATGACAGGTATTGCTGCTGACAAGTTAAAGTAGCTTAGACTTCAAAACTGATAAGATAATTATTTACCTACTCCAAATATTAAAAATTCAATGTCGATCAATGTAATTTGAGTTTAAAATATTGATTGGGATTCGTAAATACTTGTGGACAGGCCTAACAGGCATATTATAAACACTTCTTCTGTGGAATCATTCTCTTGAACATTCAACTTGCATGGCTATAGAAAGGATAACACCTTAAGGACATTTTTTATGCATGGGCACCCGGTTCTGGCCAGACCTTATTCGACTTTGGACGTCAATGTAAAATTATTCTATTATAGCTAACGACTTGAGCTTCCAGGTAGGTTCCTAAAATGTAATTTTCTATCGATTTATTGATAATACTTTTTAAAAAGGATCCTCGAACGGGACGCCAAAAAAGGATTTAAAAAGTTGCATCTTCTGGCTGGGCCTCTATACAAATGTATAGAAATAAGATGCATTTTGACTATCCCACCCGCTTTCTTTTAATTTTTCATGGTCAATTTATATTTAGACTATCTTTTACGGTCGTAGCCGTAGCCGAATGGGTTGGTGCGTGATTACCATTCGGAATTCACAAAGAGGTCGTTGGTTCGAATCTCGGTGAAAGCAAAATTAATAAAAACATTTTTCTAATAGCGGTCGCCCCTCGGCAGGCAATGGCAAACCTCCGAGTGTATTTCTGCCATGAAAAAGCTCCTCATAAAAATATCTGCCGTTCGGAGTCGGCTTGAAACTGTAGGTCCCTCCATTTGTGGAACAACATCAAGACGCACACCACAAATAGGAGGAGGAGCTCGGCCAAACACCTAACAGAAGTGTACGCGCCAATTATTTATTTTTTATTTTATTTTTATCTTTTACGGTCACTTATCTTACCTGTACATATATAAACCGGTTTTTGTATCGTTTCTTTGCCCTTCTTTGTGTATTGGCTATATACACATATTAGTATTAGGTCGTGGAATAAGTTCGTAGCGTTTTTACCGAAGACTTTTATTTAAACAAAAACAATAATTATATCAATAAGTTAATCGGTTATGTATTCCGTTGCTGTTTACAACCTCTTCCCACCTCTCGACCAATTTGTTGAAACGGTTCCGCCAAAAAGCGCCAGATCTTGTGTCAAAGAAGTTGTTAATGCAGTTTGTAAGGACCTCTTTGTTATAGAGCTAACGCCTTTCATATGGTTTGATGTGGAGCTGAAAAGATGGTAATCTCCACACACGTCGCAAATGTGTCGAGCTGCTTCGGCAGTTTTTTGACCTCGATGAAAAGCAAAGAAGAGCAGGTGTCGAAAATGTTGATTTTCGCCTCGTGGGTATTCTATTTTTAAGTCTCAAAACTAATGAAAAATTAAATAACTCAAAAATGCTAAGGAGCAGGTGCTGAGTTGATTCCACCTCATCCTTCATACAGACGACGCAAAACGAACTCGGAGTAATTCCCAGCGGATAGTGCCCCGTGAGGACGCCCACAAAATTTGAGGGCTGAGGTTTTACTATTGACGAACAATTATTTTCATATCGAGGCCGAACTAAACTCACACAATACGAGTATATTCCATCAAAACCGGCGAAATACAGCATCAAAATCTGGTGGCCATGTGACTCCCAAACAAAATATCCTTTGCAAAGAAAACTATGTTGTGGCCGATCAGAAGGACAAGAGCATGCATTTTATCAAAGGGAAAATATGATGGTAAAATTATCCAACCAATATGCGAACAGTGACCGTACAATAATAGCCGATAACTTTTTCGTCACATTGAATGGAGCTAAGTGCCTCGCACCATACGATCCAACAAATGCTGCATTCCACCAGAAATGAAAAAGAACAATTCCACCCAGTGCTTTCGTCATAGTTGGAATTTTATGAACACCATGTGTCACATATTCCAACTCAAACGCATGTAAATAAATAGGGGTCTGTCAATACTCGGGTGCCCAATCGAAGCTTTTAAAAAAGGTATCCAACGGAGGGTTAAAAAAATGTCAGATGCCTGTGAAAAAATTAAACACGAAAATGTGTTATATTGGAGCTACAGTTTTGCAAATATATCGATATCCTCATGTGTGATTTGGGTTGTCGCCCGATGCTACTCGTCTTACAGACCAATAACACGTAAATTACTTAAGAAGATTGCGGGAAATCATAAAAGAAGAGAGGCGAGACAAACTACGAGCAAAAGCCTTGCTTCATGAAGTTAAAACACACGCACACTCAGCTGAAGTTGCCAGAAACGTGGCTTCAAATTAATCGAACAACTTCTCTATTCCCCTAATCTATCCCTAAACATAAATATATTACTTGAGTTATTTGGCACTAAAACCACATCATATCACATATGGTATGATCTATTTTGTTTAAGAGTTTCGAATGAACATCGTCAAGGATGTTCAAGGATGTAAACTTTAAAGGACATGTTTGAGGTGGGCAACTATAATTCTTATGACTGTGAGCACTGTCTTCCGATTATACATATATTTCCATACCTTTTATAACTTTAGATTTATACGATTTTTTGAAACCTCTATCTTTGCTGAAAATTTCAGATTCTTTAAAAAAAAATCCGGCGTTCTGTGAAGAAACTAAAAACGAAAATTTATTTTGTTTAAGCTCTAGTTTTGCGCGTATATCGATTTCCTCATGTGAGACAAAAAATTTGGAGCACAAGGTAGCTCATCATAAAAGACAGGCGTAATAAATAATCTGTTCCACAGAGCTTGACTCCTTCACTGATGTTGCCAGGTTTTTTGCAATAGTTAAAAATCGAGTACAAAAAGCCTCCGGACCATCATAACTAAGCTGGATGAAGTAATAATAATAATAAGGTAAAAGCTGTATCTAGCTATAAATAAAGAGCAATATCTTTTATTTTCACACGACCTCGCTGATCTTAACACAAGCAAACCAAACATTCAACACCTTTAAGTATTACGTAATAAAGTAGTGGAAAAACTAAAAACTGCTGCAATTAGTAGTTCAGGGAATTAGTTAGCGAAACAATTACCCCATGAAACGCATAAAAATACATAAATATTTGTTAGAATATAGTTAGTCGCGTTAAAAAACGTTCAACACTGCATAAATGCTGTTCATGCCGCGTGCACAATCACAAGGCTAATAAAATAATCAAATAAATGAAAATAGATAATCTATATTTCCAGCCGATGTGGCCAGAAGTTGGGTATAAAAAAATTAGTTACAAATTAAACACCAGCGGAATAAATAAACAAACAAAACAAACATGTATTGAATTAATATACCATTACCATAAACATTTTAATTGATTCAGCATTCCCGTCAATATGTTATAACCAGCCTTGAGTTGCGGCAAGATTTGAACTGGGTATGTGCAAAGTGTTTGCCATAGCATACAACCGTTGCAATTTGTCAGCTATTATGACGCCAATGAATATGCTGGTGTTTTGTGCCCTACACTTACTTTTCAGCTTTCAAATAGTTAGATTTATTGAATGAATTATAGTTGAAAAAAATGAAAAATGAATTATAGTTACTAGTTCTGATTTATGCGCAAATACTTGCATCAAACCAGATATGAAATATGCAAATGCTCACATGCACTACAACGAATATAGATATAGAGTTAAGATATATAGAGTTATAGTACAGGGTGGGCCATATAGCGTTGGCTTTTTGAACCACCTATTCTTTTGAGAATGGTAACACAAATGACATGTCAAATGTATTCATAATTTACGTAAAGGTTTGACATTTACGAAATGGGACGCTATACGCTTGAACAAAATTGTGAAATATTAAAAACCTATTTCCAAAGTGGTGAGTCTTCTTCTTTTTTTCTGATTTTCATATCGGTGGCTACGTCAATATGCAAAATTGTCGGATTTGGGGCTCAGAAAATCCACACGTTACTGTAGAGCAGCAAATGCATCCACAACGAGTCACTGTTTGGTGCGGTTTTTGGTCTGGCGGCATCATTGGGCCATTTTTTTTCGAAAATGAGCGAGGAGCCGCGGTTACAGTAAATGGCGAGCATTTCCGTGACATGCTCAACGAGTTTTTGTTTCCAAAAATTGAAGAGGATGACATGGACGAGATTTGGTTTCAACAGGACGATGCAACTTGTCACACTGCCAAAGTTACACTCGAACTTTTGGCTACCATTTTTGAAAACCGAATAATCAGCCGAAATTCCCATATAAATTGGCCGCCTCGGAGCTGTGATTTAAGCCCATTGGACTATTTTTTGTGGGGATCCGTTAAGGATTAATGCTATGCGAACCATCCAGAGACGATTGATGCTTTAAAACACGAAATCGAAGTTCCCATTCATGAAATTGGAGCCCAAACAATCGAAAATGTGCTTAAAAATTGGGTTGACCGAATGGGATCGAAGGCGAGTCGTGGCAGTCATTTGAACGATATTATTTTTCATTCATAAATGACAATGTTCAATCTTCAAACTAAAAAAAAAGTTTGAAAAAATTTTGATTAGTTTTGTTTTTTATAGCCGATGCAAAAAGCAAATTTTACATGGCCCACCCTATATATTATATATAGAAATGTAGAATGTTTTTAGAAAATACTCAAAATGTTTTATTTTACGGCAAGAACAATTAAAATCATACTAGCACAAGTAGTTGGATGCACTGTGGGTTTTGAAGTATAAGGAGCCATAGCGTGGAAGTTTGTTTTAAAGGAAGAATGAAGAGGCAAAAGAGGTGACGTGCTGTTTGCGTTTTTGCCAAAATAACTCTACCGTACGAGCTTTGTTCAACAGTTCATCAAAATTTGAAATTTTATGACGGTTCACCCTATTTTGGATTTGGGTATGCAACAGTTTAAACAAAATACCAATTTGGTTAGCTTCGATTAGCACATTATTCAATAGGAACAGAAGTGCGCGCTTTTTCCGGCTGAAAATACACATCGCCCCGTTCTTTTGCTGTTTGGTTTCAAAGACATCAACATAAATATGTCCCGATGGTATGGAGGAGAAAATGCTACACGCAACATGCGAATAACATCATTAAAAGATTCGGCTTTTGATTTTACCCACGCCACTATTCTGCTGCATCACCCTCCAATATCATTGGCATTCCACTAAAAACATTTAAATCGCTTATCTTTTCTACCGCGTAAATGTGGAAATAACAGCAATGAATTCCTCCACTTTTGTAGAACAACGCTTGCCATTAAAACGAGCAATGCAGTTGCAAAATGAACCAAGTTGTTAATTGAAATTGTTAACGGCTTGCAAGAGTCTCTCAACATGTTGTGCGTTGAAAGTCGCCATATTATTAACATGGTTTTTAGAAATAGGCGCGCATCGATGAATCAGAGTGCAAGAGTGGCATGAGAGGTTGGCCACGATTTTGCAAGATTTTAATAATACTCAATCGAAAATTTTAGCCCCACGTTGGGCGCCATTTTAATGTGCTGATTGAAGTTTTGGTGTTTTAATTATATATAAATTAAATGTGTAGTAACACAATAGCTCAGAATTCGAAATTAACTGCTCGTGTGCGCGCTTTCCAAAAAAAGAGGTCGATCACATAAAGGATCGAGCGTTCATAACGCCCCGCTCGCACTTTCAACGGCGCCTTTAGTGTAGGTAAAAGCTAAGTGGTGTACTACTTACACTAAATTCCCATATCTTAAGAAACCTAATTCTTATAGCTATAGAGTTACCATACGTTATGATGCAAGGGTAATATTTCAGTGAGCTACTTAAGTTATTAAACGGAATGCTATTGAAATGCCAGTTCTATGGGAAACTCAACTCCCAAAAAGGAGTCTAACAGAAGCCAATTTGGGACGGGAAAAACTATGAAAACACATTCCGATGCTTGGAAAGGAATACTTCCTTGTTCTTAAGTGCGAATAGACATTAAAGAGGGCTACAATTTTGGTTGTCATATGCGCATACGCCACACAACCTTGTAGGTGGATGGGACGGGATAGCTTTAAACTGTGTGCAATTAAGCACTCTTTTGTAACCGTCTTGATTATTTAGAAAAGTTAATTCCATTATTGTTATATTCCCTTAGTTGTATTCAATAACCAAATTAATCGTCACCAACCTTCAATACAAATAGCGTTACCCAGCATCTATACTTTCTACTAAATATGTATAAAATTTCTGTTTTGACGTCGTCTTAACATTTCATTTTCAAAATGGCATCAAGCAAATCCCATCCCTGTATTCGTGCATGCAAATGGCGCAGAAAAAATTTACCTGACAAATTACGATGGGACCGCTGGTGTTAAAACAGTTCTAGCAAGAAATTCAATAAGATGTTTCAAATAGTGAAATTGACAGTTTTCGCTTGGAACTTCTATTTTAACAGAGCTTTTTAACATAACCCATAGAAAGTGGAGATGTGGGGTAAGCTAAAATTCTCTGCCAAAGAGCAGAAAAAGTATAAAAGTTAACGAAGTTCTCCATCACTTCCAAAAGCCGGTAGAAAAAGTGATATCAGCTGAGGTTGATTAAGAATTTTGGGTTGTCTAAAAAAATTACCGCAAATATATGATACTTTATACACTCACATTTTTTTTGTTGTTGTCAAATTCTGCATTATATCACTACTGAGAGTTGTTGCAGCTTTCATTGTTTACAAAAAGTTTAGTCATATCATTTAAAAAAAATTTGTTTCTGTGATCGATAATTGTGCCGGCTAAAGTTTCTCTAGCACAAAAACATCTCGCTTGCATAGAACTGCCACTTTGCTCAATTCTTCTGTGGTGTATAAGTTTTTTGCGTTATCGAACGCGAACTTGCAAAAACTAGAAAATTGTAACACATTTTTTTTTTTATCGAATGAAATTATCAACCACCTAACAACAAAACAGTTTATGAGTTTTCGTGCTACCGCCCCGCATTCCCAAAATCTTTTTGTCTTTCATCAGAAATGTAAGGAAATTATTGTGCTTTGAAAATTGAAAATAAATTCGAAAATCTATTTTTTTTGTTCGAAATAAAAATCAAAGAGGAGCCACTTATTTCCGGAGTGTAAAAAAACAAAACACTTTTGTAAAGGATACGTTTCTTCCAGTAGACTATATAAGTAAATAAGCATATTCGCGTGAAGTGGCCTGCCCAAAGAGTAAAGGAACACGATTTTTTAAAGGGGAACGCCACTGTGGGGGGCCAAAAAATAGTCGATTTTTGGGAATTTTTTTTTGGAAGTAGGAATTATTATTCGAGAATCGGACAAAAGGCAATTTATTACATATATATTAAACTGTGTTGATGAGAATTTTTATTAAAAAATATTGAAAATTGACAAATTTATGTAAATAAACGTAACGAGTTAAAAAAAAAAATGACGTCATCTGGAAGCAGCGATACAGCAATGAATAATCATCTGAAATCAAAAAACCAAACATTTTATTAATCTACACATAGTAGCTATCGTTGTACGTAGCCGTTTTTGTTTTTTTTTTTTTTTGACTAAATGGTGGTGATTCGAATTTCGATGTGTTTTTCACTATTTTTTTGATTTTCAACAGGCCCAAAAAAATATATTATTTCTTTTCAAAATTTTTGAAAATCGGCTACCTTCAGCGATAGCCAATGGGATAACAAAAATTTTGAAAAAAATAAAATTAAAATCGGTTCATTAGTCTTCGAGAAATCGTTGCCACCGTATCAAAAAAATTTGATTCGAGAAAAACCCGTTTGAAATAAAGCATTGTATTGTAAGCGCTAGGGGGCCGAACCGACGGGCGCTCACTTAAGTGCACAAAGAATCGGGAATAAAGCAAATTTCGCTTTAAAATTTTTACCACATTTTCTTGAGTAGTTATACTAACAATTTATGCAAACAAAAAAAATCGATTTTTTTGAATTTTCACAGTGGCGTTCCCTCTTAAATCCTATAATTCTTTTAAATGAAATCGAGTGCGATGAGTTTTGAAAAATGTTGTTGGATGTGTAATTTCAAAAATGAGATAAATTTGAAAAGGGAGGCTATTGAAATTAAATTCAAAATTTGCGTATGTGACCGAAGGGGTTGGTGCGCGACTACCATTCGGAAGTGCGTAGATTCGAATCTCCGTGCATGAACATCAAATAATAAAAAAATTGTATAATAGCGGCGGCCCCTCGGTAGGCAATGGGAAACATCCCAGTGTATTTCTGCCATGAAAAAACTCATCATAAAAACCACCACCACAACTGTAAGTCCCTCTGTTTGTGGAGCACCATCAAGACGCGCACCCCAAATCGGAGGAGGAGCTCGGCCAAACACACCAGAAATGCACGCGCCAGTTACTTATTTTTATTTTTGTGTTGAAATAGGCCGAGATTAAATGGAACAAAAAAACTTCTTTCATTTAATTTTTGTTTTTGCTTTTTTACTTTTCAACCCACCTGTAATAATATTGTACCTTTTTGTCACATTATAGCTACTAAGCTCAAAAACTTGCTCTGTTCTTTTATACTTTTCATTTATTTATTTTATTATTTTCTTTTCGTTTTTTCTTATGCGTGTCGCGTATGCATTAAATCTACTGACTAAGATTGCTGGCATAAACTGCATTTAACTTACAATTCAAACCGGTAAATCTAGAAAGTGAGAAAGAGTGTGAGTGAGAAAAAACTCAGGAGTTGCTGTGTGCTTCTTAACGATTTGTTCGAATTTTTCTTTACGCGTGCATTAAGAATAAAAATAAATTTGGTTTCAGTAGATTTAAATATTTAAAGGTGGTAATATGAAATCATAAATGTTAAACCGACATCCATCCTTATACGTTTTATTACCTTTATCCATTGCGTCTAGTCCTTTATGACCCCAAATTTAAATTAATTGCATTTAAGATATTTTAAATTTTATTATTAACTCTCTTTAGAAAAAAATTTGTTTACATATGTTTTAAATAAAAAGCAAATTTAGTTACTTAACCAAACACATTTATTCACACTTAAAGTAAATAAAAAAAAGTCCATACATTCGGTTACGTCTTTGATTGTTTAAGTTAATTATCAGGTCAGTCCATAAGTTCGTGCGTTTAAAATTAGGTGGTTTTAAAATTAATAAAAAAGATATTTAAAGTATTTATTAATCAATAATATATTTTTCTTCATTATTTACAATATCTTCCCAACGTTTAAGCAAATTTTTAATTCCCTGCTCAAAAAATTTGTTGGCCTGGGAGCCAAAATACGCTTCGATATCCCTTTTTATAGCTTCTTTTGAGGAATAGTTCTTGTTACTCATATAGGATTGAAGTCCACGGAAAAGGTGATAATCACAAGGTGCAATATCCGGAGAGTATGGTGGATGCGGCATTAGCTCCCATCCGACCTCGTTCAGCTTGCCTAATGTTTTCCTTGCGCCATGAGGTCTTGCGTTGTCGTGGTGAAACAAAACTTTGCGTGTATTCACTAAATACGGTCGATTTTTTTTAAGTGCCTCATTCAGGTTTGATAGCTGATGGGAATAATAATCAGCAGTTATTGTATGTTTTTTTTTCCAGAAGTTCATAATAAACAATACCGGCCATATCCCACCATAGACAGGAGAATCTTCTTGGGGTGAAGGCCATATCTAGGGGTCGGTTCTGGTGTTTCATCTTTATCTAACCATTGGCGTTTGCGAACAGGATTATTGTAAAAGACCAATTTTCATCACCAGTAGCGATACGGTTCAAAACACTTTCATTTTCAAGCCGTTGCAGCAGCTGAGAACACACATTCACTCTTTGCTGAAGGTTGGCGAAGGAAAATCTATGCGGCACCCAGTTTCCCAGCTTTGAAACCTTTCCCAACTGAACAAGGTGCCTGTGAACTGTTCCATGCGATGAATTTAATCTCTGAGCTATCATATCGACTACCAAATTTGGCTCAGCTTCCAAGAGTTCGAGCAAGGCGTCGGAGTTAAAGACTTCAGGATGACCAGCACGCGGGGACCTCCACGTCGCAGTTACCACTTCGGAATTTTGAAAACCACGTTTGCGCAGTCCTTACACTCACACAGAAATCGTACAAAAGTGAAATTATGGATAAAATGCGCACGAACTTATGGACTGACCTCATATGTAAAAAGTTCAGACGTAACGAATTCGTATATATTTTAATTCTATAGCTTTCAAGTTTTCAAAATTAAAAGCGACTAAAAATCAAAAACATTAGTAAAAGCAGAAAGCAAATACAAAAATTCCTTGACCGAAATTGAATATTTTTGCTCTACGCATTCCGTGAAAATTGTTTGGCAATGACTTGAACAAATAGTTTTTTTGCAATGCGCACATGTTTTTGCATAGTTTTGGCTTTTTCTCTTCTAGTTCTGGGATATTTTCATTGCGTAAAACTCTGAATGAGAAACCGCTACTCCCGAGGCAATATTTTAATTTTGCTTCGACAAGCAAGATTTGTTTGAATTAAGGAAAATGCCCAAGGCATAATGAATTCCTTGCGTTTTATATTCTGCTTCATATGCAAAGTGTCAAATATTATATGAGTGTTTATACAACCAATATTGAGCATTGAAAAGTAATCGAAGTGGCCACTTGATATTAGAGCGGGCTACTGAATAGTTGATAATGAATTATATTACATAAATGAAATTTGTCTACTACACTTTTAAGACCGACTAGAAAGTTAAAAGTGCTTATTTAAAAAAAAATTTCATTTATTTCGTTTAATTCCAGTCTAAAGGGTTTAAGCATGAGCGATATGCGGTGGAGCCCGAGTTTTATACTCACGGTGAATATGAAACATCAAATGAAGGAAAAAAATGTTCTGATATCGTTCGCTCCTTGGGAAGCAATGGTAAACCTTTAAGTGCATCTCGGTGTCAAAAAAGCTTCTCTAAAAATCATCTGCCACTTGGAAGTGGCATAAAACTTCCGCTGTCAAGTTATCCAAGTGTTGCTGTTATGAGCAAAACTGCATTCGATTAGTTGCTCCATACCATAATGCCATAACTGTAACCCTAACCATAGATTTCAATTGAATTTCGTTTTTTCGTCGTAACCTTAAACAGCTGATTGCCAATTTGCTGCTGTTTATTGTGATTGTCGAGTTCGCCTCACTTTATTGCAGTGAGTTTAAATCTACAATTATCACCTGCGCTTCTTTTCATTTGAATGATGTTTTATTTATTTCGAATATTCTTTAGATATTATTTGGAGCGAACCTGCCTCTATTTGTATAAAAAATCAATCCATATTAATGGAATGTGCACGCCATCGTGTTCTGTGCTTCAATCTCCTCTTTTGGTATTTTTTCTTTACTTTCTGCACTTTCGAAATGAGCAATTAAATAACTGCTTAAATTAATATTAGCTGTTTATGGCTATGACACCATTAATGGAAGACAGTAAATGTTCTTGTTGTTGTTGTTGTTGTAGCAGCATAAACATTCCCCATACATTTGCTGGAGTGACAGTCCTTGGCCGGATATAAATCCGGGTCGTTTCGGTAACGTAGAACCGACTGTCCTGCAAACGTAAATGTCCTTGGTAATGGCATTTAATCTTAGAGAATAACCTGAAATACCATATTTCTGTGGAACCTTGCAACTGTCTAAGTTGTTAATAGATGGACTGGACTCTCATAAAATGCGCAACACCTCCAGGATACCATGAAAAAGCTCCTGGTATAAAAACAAATCTACTGCTCAGAGACAACATAAAGCTGTAGATCCGTCTATCTGTAGAAAAACATCAAAACGAACACCACAACTTAGCAGAAGGAGCTCGGCCAAACACCCAAAAAAGGATGTAAACGATAATTATACATAAAAAAATTAATAATTGGCGCGTACACTTCTGTTAGGTGTTTGGCCGAGCTCCTCCTCCTATTTGTGGTATGCGTCTTGATGTTGCCCCACAATTGGAGGAACCTACAGCTTCAAGCCGACTCCGAACGGCAGATATTTTTATGAGGAGATTTTTCATGGCAGAAATACACTCGGAGGTTTGCCATTGCCTGCCGAGGGGCGACCGCTATTAGAAAAATGTTTTTATTAATTTTGCTTTCACCGACATTCGAACTAACGACCTCTCTGTGAATTCCGAATGGTAATCACGCATCAACCCATTCGGCTACGGCGAATACATATGTACATATATTCAATTTACAAAAAAATTATATTTTTATGCGTTACAATAATAATTAATATTTCTGAGAAGTTAATATCACTGCAACAACATTTGGAACTAAAATTCCGTCGATTTCTAATGGCACGTCTAAAATTGTGAACCTTTGTCTATCTATGTCCAGCATCAAATAAAATAAAACTTAGATGCAACTATTGTTTAAACCTCTTTCACATAAATGCACACAATCTCTTTCTTGCAAAGTAAAGCCACTCAAGAGCGATAAATATGCGCTCTTCAGCTGCGTAAAGAGAAATATATTGAGTAATTGTTTTTGGCGCAGTTGATAGACTGATAGGAAAATGAGTGGATTTTACGTCTCTCTATGCATCTTATAGGAATTGATATAAATAATAAATCTAGTAATGCCGTATCGTTGTATTGCTGTTAACAAGTGTAAGATGATTTTCCTACAAATACACATACATATATTCCTCTTGGCGCGGTGAGTATTGGCGAGTTGTATTGGAACACAAGCAAGCAGAGTTCGATCAAAGAGAATCTTATCAGACGTATATTATCAAAATTAGTAAACAAAAAAGTACAACAGCAAAAAGACGAAAAATTTAACGACAGTAGGTAAATTGAAAACAAAACTATGTTAAGAAATAAAAAACAAAAACAAAACAAGAAAATAATGTAACTTTGATTGCTTTTGTTTGGCAGCTTTTGATTTGAGTCTGGTTTGAAAAATAAATAGGAAATAGAAGTACTAATTGATGCATATTAAAAGAATATGTTAATGAAATAATAATTTTTTTGAACATTTGATTTTCGATATTATCGTTTTGAGTTTTATAATAATAAATTATAAACTTATTAATAATGGAAATATTTTTTGAATTTAATTATAATAATAAATTTATACCTAATTTGTTTCAGTTTCTAAAAATAGCAATATATTTATAGAGAAATAAATAATTCAATGAAATGTATGAAATATTAAAGGTGTAAATTTATTATTTAATTTATTATTATTATTTCAATTTTTTTCAATCAAAATCCCGCCACATTCCGAGTGTTTAATGTACAAATATGAGCATATACACAAATTTTTAATTTGCATAAAAATCTCTAAAACTACTTAAGTGAATCTTAAGTGAAATTTGGACACACATGCATACACTCGGAATTGTGCTTTTGCCTGCAGATGTTTTTTATTCGAAAATTTGGAATATGCTATAAAAGTTAGTTATTAACTAACATAAATCGGGAACCGCTTCTAATAGTAGCGTGTTGTATATTACATTATATGTAGAACACATAGCATCAAAATATACTCATTTTAATATTTCAACCGATTCAGGAGATAGAACGGGAGATTTTTTAGCTATTATCTTTTTAAACAGTTGGTTTAAACAGCTGACGCACGCTTCGTGTTTTGTTTCACTGTCAAACATCTTCAGTTTGGTCTATATTTTAACCATGAATCGTCTTACAAACGAACAACGCTTGCAAATCATTGAATTTTATTATAAAAATGCGTGTTCTGTTAAGAAAGTTTATCGCGCGCTTCTTCCATTTTATTTCTATTGTGACTAAATTTAGAACCAAATTTACATTATTGGACAGCAAACCACCAACACGCTTACGTAGAGTGCGAATTGAAGAAAATATCGCAGCTGCATCGGCCAGTGTTAATGATGACCTTCAATTATCGATTCGTCGCCGTTCGCAGCAATTGGGCCTCTGTTACTCAACAATGTGGAAAATTTTGCGAAAGGATTTAGGTGTGAAGCCTTCCAAAATACAGCTGGAGCAAGAATTGAACCCGAACGACCTACCGCAACGCAGAATTTTTGGTGAATGGGCTCTTGAAAAGTTGGCCAAAGATCCACTTTTTTATCGAAAAATTGTGTTCAGCGACGAAGCTCAGTTTTGGATGAATGGGTACGTAAATAAGCGGAATTGTCGATTTTTGAGTGAAGATCAGCCAGAAGAATTGCAAGAGCTACCAATGTATCCAGAAAAGGTCACAGTTTGGTGCGGTTTATGGGCTGGAGGTATCATTGGACCGTACTTGTTCAAAGATGTACCGTGAAATGATATCCAACTTTTTTTTTGCCCAAAAAGCAAGAGCTTGACTTGCATGACATGTGGTTTCATGCATTTTTCTGAATTTTACGTGTGTTGTTTTGAAAAATTTTCCTATAGCTCTTAAAAACTCACCCTTTAGACAAAAAGTGGTACCGCAAGAACTAAAAGATACATTTTCTGACAGAGTTAAAAAAATATATTAAAGTACAAATTGAGCATTTAAGAACACTTTAATCAGAAAATATTATTAAATAAGATTGCCACCTTTTTTAAAAAAATTAAAATATTTTAAAGTGCTACCTAAACAATTTATTACAATATACATATCAAATCAAAGGACTTTGAAAAAACTGCAATACAACCATATTTTTGCACAAGGTTGCCACATATTTAGGAAATAAAATGAATTAAACAGGCAATTTATTTTAAATGTTACGTTATTTCTATCAGATGGAAAATATTTAAATATACTGTATTTAAAAATATTTAAAAATAGGGCTGCCACTTTTCCAAAAATTAAAATTGTTTAAATGTGTTACTTAAACAATATATTACAACATACCACCCTATATGATAGGAGTTTGGAAAAGTTTTAAGACAGAAATATTTTTGAATAAAGTTGCCAGATACCTAGAAAATGAAATTGAAAGTATATTTAAATTACAATCAACAAATCAACAAAGAAAAATATATATATCAAAAAAGTATAAAAAAATAAAAGGAATCTTAAGTCACTGTAATTTAAATTTTACTTGTTAAATAAAAAAAAAATATATAAATAAAATGAAATAAATAAAAAAAAATATAAAAAACAACAACATCACTTTAAATTCACTATAATTCGAATTTAATTCTGCCAAGCTATTTACCGAAATATCGTTGGATCACTTTATGCCTTTTGACCCCTAAAATTAAATTCTAAGTTAAGAGAAGTTTTGTGTTGGCCATTTTTACGCACACGCCCTTAGCTAAATAAGTATTACAAATATAAAGTGAAATCCCATAGTTATGCTCTTTTTACGTAAGACTTATATATTTAATTGGACATTACGTCAAATGCATTTCTAGTTATACTTAAAAAAAAAGCAAAAAATAAATAAGTTTAATTAATGCATACTTTTGTGTTTCTTCTAGTTCCTTATTTTTTGTAAGATGGAATGCTCACGTTAAAAAGAAAAAAGAACAGTTAGAAATCAGACATAGATACTGGCTTATGGGCAACCAATCAATCTTATCCCTATACAATAAAATTCTTTTATATAAGCAGGTGCTTAAACCAATTTGGACATATGGGATCCAGATATGGGGCTGCTCAAGCTCAACCAATATAAATCTATCTATACATAGATTCCAAAATAAGGTACTACGATGCGCTGTTAATGCATCTTGGTACGTCCGCAACACCGATATCGAACACGACCTTGGAATCGAATCAGTTGCCACTTCGATCAACATAAACGCTAAGTCTCATATGGAAAAGGTACGCCACCATGTAATTAGCGAAGCCTCAGCCCTAATTGATTCCGGTAAATGGAAAGAAAGGCTGAAACGAAAAAAGCCGCATCAACTCACGCAGTAGCCCACTTCTCTGCAAGCCTTGGGCAGAGCATTATTAAATTTAGTTGTATTACACAAAATTGAGTCCAAATTATTCGTTAGTTTATAATTTATTAACTGGTTACAATGTAAATAATAAAACATAAAAAAATCTTTTGTAAGTTGAAATAAGTGTGCTGCAGGCGCCAAAGAAGTAAGATGAGCGTTAACGATTGGTGCCTTAACATGCACACATTTCTGTATAGGGTTGCGTTGGGCATATAATAAAAGTAATTAAATTAAAAAAAATTGGAACTCTTTTATTATATTACTTAATCCCTTTTGCGCGGTTAACAGATCAGTCTGATGCGCAAGAAAGGTCTCAATACGAGCCGAAATGTATGATAAATTCCTCTGATATAGACACTTTGCACAATACTGCTGTTGTGGAAATAAACTCTAATACTTTTTGTATTTATTATTTATTTGAAATCGATTCATTACATTACGATCTATTCACGAGCCTGACTCGTCATATTCATGTTTGGGCCAAAGTTTTCATCACGAGTCAGACTTGTTAAAGCACAGCAAGGGGTTAAACAATATATTATTGGACAATTTATTAAAATGAAGGTATCAAACGAAAGCTGGAATTTTTTCTGTCCGAGACCAAATAGTATGGTTTTCTCGAAATTTAATTTAATAATTAATTTATCATCTATAGCCGTAGCTTAAGTAGCGCATTTAATAAAAGTTCAATAAAATACTGTTATAAATCAAAATTTCTTGACCACGAGTTCCCACACCATTTCTAAAACCAAATTGAGTAGGTCGCATGACAGCTTCACATTTTTTATGAATTTTGTTGTGTAGAAATATGAACATGAATATGAAGGAATATCTTAACCTTTGCAAATTTAAAATTGTAACTCATTTCTCTCTATTTGTAAAATACCTTGCTCTTTACGATAGCAGAAGTGCGGGGCGGAGCAACCGACAAATAGCATCACCACGACTGTGTTTTCCCGCTTCAAGCCTTCGTGACGGGCTCTTGAATAGAAATTCCAAGTAAAAATCCGTGTATAGAAATATTTGGAACCTTCCATTATTTTTTTTGTTTTGGTCATCGTAGAAAATTATAAGAAATTTGAAAATTGGCGTTTCATAATCCTGCAGAATGACCAACTGAAAGGAAAATTATTTCACAAATTCTTTGGCTTTTTTTTTTGAAATGTAGAATGCCAATTCATAAGGCATCATGTAATATTTTACAAATTGTTTTCTCTTTATTTTACCTGTTACAGGCGAAATGAAATACTTCAGGGCAATTATGAAAAATTTTCAAAAATTCGTTTACAAATCATTAATTTGAGTGCAAATCGCCATTCAATAAATATCATATTTCGCATTTAAATAATTGTGTGAGTAATTTTGGCGGCTAGACACATTTTCTTGACACAGTTTTGAAAGCTACATACATACAAATATTTCAAATTATACAAATTTTGTAGACGTACAAAAAAGTTCGAAAAATGCCAAAAATAAATCCAAGCCATTTTCAAAAGTTAGACAGCTTGAAGGACTTGAAGAGAATGGAAAGAGTAACAAAGTCACAATTTGCGTATTTTCATGTCAGATTAAACTGAATAGGAGTATGCAAATTTTAACCATATACTATATGTGAATATAAGTATGAAAATCATTTGACCCAGTACAGCAACAAAAACGACCTTCACTCTTCGGCAGGCCAAGGGTGCTAAGAATTCCCGGAGGTACATACAAAATTTAGATAACTTTGGAATAAGCAAAGCATGGTGGCCAGACTGCTGTAAAATTCCAACCATAGATACAAAATTGTTTTAAGCTGGAAACCAGAATAGTTGCCACAGAAATGGCGTTGGCGTTATTCTTAAAAACCATGTCGGTAAATGCTTCATAGGATTTATGCCTAAGTCAGACAGGACGCTTTTACTAAAAATTAATGCGAAACTTTTAATTGTAAACATAATTCAGGTATACGCACCTACAGCAGATAAAGATTATTTACGTAGAAATAGAAGAATTAATGAAGTTTACCAAATCGAAGTATACCGCACGAAATCAATGCCATCCAAAGTGATTTTAATGCGAAAAAGAAAGGAACGAAAGTACCGACAGACGGGTACAATTTTGCTAATAATATAATAAGACTGCACAAAGATTGTACACGTGGAAATCACATGATAGATAACTTATTATTAGCGAAGATATGTGTTAAGCTAGCTTGGATAAAGAGAAAACCAAAGAAAAAAAATCGTAACTTTCCCAAATAGCAAGAGCGCTTCAGAACTGGACTAAATTCGAATGTTGAAATAAACGGTTTTAACATTAATAATATCAGATATGCTGACGAACCTTTTTAGCATTGCAGACAGTCTGACGGGAGTACAAGCACTGGTTAATCAATGCTAACAAATCAAAGTACTTGAAATTTAGCAGAAGAAACTCATACGTTAACAAAGGGTGGATAAATCTCAATGGCCGATGTTGAATTTGAACCACAATCTTACAATCTTAAAAACTGTGCAAAAGTTTGAGCAAAACGGGTCTGTATTAGATGCGAAAACACCAGGGCATGCTCGTACAGCTCGCACAGCAGAAAATATTGCTGCTGTTCGCGATAGTGTGGTTGAAGAGCCGTCCACCTCAACTCGTCGTCGAGCCCAACAATTGCACCTCTCACGCCCGTCGTTGATGAACATTATGCATAAATACTTGCATTTACACGCTTACAAGGTGCAATTGACTCAAGAACTAAAGCCTCTTGACCATTCAAGCGTCGTCAATGGTCAGAATGGTGGCTGGAAATGGCAACAGTGAACTACCAATTATCGAAGAAAATCATCTTCAGTGATGAGGCACATTTTCACTTCAGTGGATTCGTCAATAAGCGGAATTGCCGCTTTTGGGTGAATAATAATCCAAGAGTGATTGCCAAAAAACGAATGCACCCACAAAGAGTAACAGTTTGGTGCGGTTTATGGGCCGGCGATATCATTGGGCCGTTTTTTTTCCAAAATGATGCCAGTCAGGCAGTTACTGTGAACAGTGTGCGCTATCGTGAGATGATATGTGGTTTCAACAGGACGGTGCCACTTGTCGCACAGCTAACGAAACAATGCCTCTTTTGCGCGAAAAATTTGGTGGCCGAATATTCTCACGTCGCGGCAAAGTCAATTGGCCGCCAAGATCATGTGATTTGACACCGTTGGACTTCTTTCGATCTTGTCGATAAGCCAGCAATAATTCAAAAGTTAAAGGATGAGATAATTCGGCACATTAACGGCATAGAACCTCAATTATGCCTCAGCGTCATCGAAAATTTGGACCATCGGATGGAGGTGTGTGTGCCGCCGAGGCCGCGGCGGCCATTTGACCGATATTTTGTTCCATACGTAATTAAGCCCTACCAGTATTATCATAAAAAGGAGAAATGGCAATAATTTCCTAAAAAATTGTATTTTATTCAAAATCAACACCGGCCCTTGAAACTTAACCACCCTTTACAAGCTTATCAGTTAACGACTTAAATGTACAACGAGTGCACAATTTTCAATACTTAGGCTGCTAAATTACCGAACACTGCGTTCCTTCTAGAGAAGAAAGAGCTACCTTATTTATCCTATGGAGATATGGACACTCACAAGCATTGATTTGAACAAAGTAGAAGCAGGTGAAATGTGGATTAAAACATCTGCCCTAGCTAAGAAACATTGGACTGGAATCCAAAGCATAGGAACTTGACTAACATCATCAAGAGATCGAGAAATGTGTAATGAAATTGTTAATAATACAATATAATTTAATGTTTGGATTGTTAAATGTTATTTATTATTCATTATTTTTCAATAAAATAATACTTGAATATAATTTTTCAAATGCCATTATTTCAATTGTTATTATTTAAATCGTTCCATGTCAAATATATTTTGTATAAAATTGTGTGATTGCCTGCATTCGAAATCGGATTGGCCAATAAAAAACAAGAGGTACATTAATATATGTGGTTATATAGTTAATTTTTTTACTTTTATTGTGTATTTGAAATTTATTTGGAGCAAACATGTTCGCCTTGAATTCTGACCATTCATTCTTGATGAAAAATTATATCTAAAAACCATTTAAAAAAATTCAAATAAAGTTGTAATAAGTCGTAAACACTTAAACTTAATAATTAAAGTAAATTTCAACATTTTTTAAGAA
This sequence comes from Anastrepha ludens, assembly GCF_028408465.1. Lineage (NCBI taxonomy): Eukaryota > Metazoa > Arthropoda > Insecta > Diptera > Tephritidae > Anastrepha > Anastrepha ludens. Next base: position 38,914,754 of record NC_071498.1, read on the forward strand.
TCCTACATTACAATAGATATGTATGTATATTTTTCAGGAATATATACATTTTTTAAGGAATATCTGTCCAGCCTGCAGAACTTAATACTTTTCAGATTTTTAATAATAAATGTAAAAATAACCCGCACATGTAAAAAATACTGGGTTAAGATGTACCACAGAAATATAATTATACACTCTTAAAACCCACATTAACGGGAAAAGGCAGATTTATACAATTTTTTTCAAATAATTTAGGTCATCTTTAGTTAACATTAGGAAAACTTCAAAAGGTTAGGTTAGGTTATGGGGGTAGTCGGTCTGCACGGCCAATTCACTTAGACCTTACAGGTCCTCCACGGGAACCCCATTTACCTTCGTTCATGGAACCATTTTGTGGCTCTTATGAAGCGTAGAATTGATTCCAACCCCACGCCAACAACCACGCCACAACCTGCTCTGATTTTAGCTAGGGCTGGACAATTGCAAAGAAAGTGCTCAACTGTTTCTTCCTCTTCCTCATCTCTACAACTTCTGCAATATTCATGGAAGAAAACTCCTAGTCTTGAGGAATGCCTGCCAAATAGCCAATGACCGATTAAACAAGCCACGACCTTCGAGATATCGTCTCTTGAGAGACTTAGCAATTCCCTTGTCCTTTTCTTGTTTATTTGCGGCCATAGTACATGTATCTTCATCTCTTCATTACCTATCCGCCTCTTGGATAATGTTGTTTTTTATTATTAGTTTACTTGTGGCCATGCTCATTCCAATGGTATTTTTATCGTTGAGCAGTTGAAGAGCAGTACCTTTTCTGGCTAGCTCATCAGCTAGCATACAGTTTCCCTCAATATCTCTGTGCCCCGGAGCCCGAATGAGGCTGACCTTGAATATGACACTAATATCATTTAGGGCTGCCCGTCATTCCTGTGCAACCTTCGATCTGAGTATAACCGCATTCATTGATTTGATGGCCGCTTGGCTATCCGAGAAGATATTTATACTAGTTTTTGTTACGGCATGTGTGTTTAGATATGTCGCCACTTCTTTTATAGCTAGAACCTTTGCCTGATAGACGCTGCAATAGTCTGGTAGTCGAACGGATAGTTTCAGTCGTAATTCCTCCGAGAGAACTCCATAACCAACCTTATCGTCTAGCTTAGAACTGTTTGTATAAAAATTTTATTCCCGCCTTCTCCATGGCCTTGGTGTCTGCCACTCCTTTCTTGACGGTATACTCGTCTTGAAGAGCCTTCAACAAGCTTACACAAACTTATAAGGTTCAGTAGTGAAACGAATTTTTTATTTTAATTTTACACAACTCTTTTTTCTTACAGTTACCAAACCGCATTCCTGTTTTGTTTTGTTTTTAACTGTTGAAAAAAAGTTGTAATACCTGAAGAACATAGGGGTATTACGATACAAACATGTGATATCTATCTTCGCCTATATATGCGACTGTAGAGGTAAAAGTTTAAATTTTTGTTTTTGGTTTTTGTATTATTTGCTTCCATAAAATGTTACACTCGTCGTTAGACAATAAGTGATTTAATTTAGATCGAAATGAAATGAGAGTAATATTGAAGGGGAGATGCCCTCAAGCTCATTTAGAAGAAATATACAATACATAATATTTAAAACGAGTGAAATCTGTTGAAAAAATTGTCATCCTATATTTAAGCACCACCCTAATGTATATACATGTACATACGTAAGTAAACATAAACATTTCGATGGCCTGTCTCACTGTGAGAAGTGCCAAAATGCCGGTAGCCGCGTGCCAGCAACATGATCGTGAGCAAAAATCTCGACTGCGCCAACATGCCAAACAAATGCACACCCTCACAAATACATGCAACGGCAGACAAACTGAAATACTAACACCAACCCAAATATGCTTGTATAAGATGTGTACATCTGTGAATATTTCACACATTTATTTTTTTCTTTCTTGTTTACACACATAATTATGTTATATTTATGTACAAAGCTGTAGGTGAAACTCCCAAAGGCGCTTCACTGCGTTGTGTTAATTGCATCTGCTGATAGAAAAGGAGAAGTAAAGAAGTTGCTGCTGTGTTTCGTGGCACGTGGCATGGCATTTAAGAGAACTAAAGTCGTTAATCGGCAGCGCTTCATTTTCGTATATGTCGGAGATACGTAAACAAAAATGAGCCCATCCACCGGCTAACAAGCATTTAATTAGATTAAAATTCAAAAATTTTCTGTTAGACTTAACTTTGCTTCTAAGTAAATAAAAAATGTATTAAAAAAAACCGGTTTCCCAAAGGACATCAATGTGCAACTTGGTCTTGAGAAAGGATGTATATCAGCTCTTAGAGTCAATCTCCCAACTAGAATCCTTCCAGCGGTAAAATTGTTAACCCCAACCAGAGACTGGGTACCTCACTAGGTGAGAAACCTCAGTGGAAGAAAAGGGAACAAAATAAGTGGGATATCTGGCTCTACCAAAGGGGACTGCTTCTAAGGCTGACAACCTTATACCAATATTTATTGTCGCGAATCCACAACAACAGCTTCGGAAGCTGAAGTGGAAGCAATGGTCTGCACAAGACTGGAGTGCTATTGATGATGATGATTAAAAAAGCGCCATCGAGGTAAATCCGGCATAGTGAGCTTATGTAAAAATAAATTTAAGGGATATGTACTCAAAATTAATTCTGTTACGTCGATTAACTTTGACGCGTGCCTGTGTAACGGTGCTTTTTATTAAGTGAAAATAAAATCCACTCACCTTTATTTTGAATTGAATTTGAAGAGGTCGAGCCAAGGAGCACCAGGAGATTTGGTGGCTCCTAAAACACTCAGGCTAAAAAGCCCATTGTATTTAAAGCTCTGGAAAGGGGGTAGATAGTCAAGGAGGGAGAGAGAAAAGTATCAGAGAAAGAGATAGGAAAGAATAGAGACAGAGATAAAGATAGTTAGTCCTGTGAGAATTTTCCAGATTCTTTGGCAACTCTGTAAATATCCTCCAGTTTTAGAGAACGAATATTACTCATTCCCATGACATCGGAACCCAATACCAGTAGTCGCGCTCTAGCAAGGGCAGGACACTCACAGAGAAAGTGCTCAGTGCTATCCGCCTCCTCCAAGCATAACCTTTATTTTGAAGTATTTCTAATTACAAAACAATAACAACAACAAAAGTGAAACGGCACTTTCAGTCTCAGTTTTGCACAGCAAAACGGTAATTTGGCCTAAAGTGCATTGGCAATATTGAGCATAACTTTACATTATTGGATGATACTCGACCGATAAAACCACGTAGAGTCCGAGGTGAAGAGAATATTGTGGCTGTGAATGAGAGTTTTTCCGAAGACCCTGAAGAATCGATTCGGCACCGATCTCAAAAACTTGGCCTATCTTTAGGCACAACTTGGGCGATTTTACTCAATTATTTTCGCTTCCAAGCATATAAAATACAGCTAGTCCAAGATTTGAAGCCGGCTGATCTTCCGAAGCATCATAATTTTAGTCCTTGCGCTCTTGAAAAACTAGCAGAAGATCTCCATTGTGGGATCCGTATTTTGTTCAGCAATGGGATGGCGAATGGCTGCGTCAATAAGCAAAATTGCCATATTTGGGCTGAAGAGCAACGCAAAACTGTTAAAAAAGAGCCATTAAACCCATTGAAAACAAACGTTTGGTGCGGCGTATGGGCTGGAGGAATCATCGGTCCATATTTCTTCAAAGACGTGGCAGCCTCCAATGTAATGTGTGAATGGCGCACCAAATCGCGCCATGATTAGCGAGGTTTTCTTACCGGAAATTGAAGCCCGCGATCTCCATAACATTTGATCTAACAAGATGTCGCTATTTGCCATACAACTCCTGAAACAATGGATTTGCTGCGTCGTCGTTTCAGTGAGCAATTTATCTCTCGTCTCGGACCAGTGGAGTGGCCACTGAGGTCACACCTTTGAACTTTAATGTGTGGCGGTATGTAAGGTCTAAATGCTTGGTGGATAAACCGGCTTCGACTGAGATATTAGAAGTCATTACTAAAGTTAGTCACGACATACCAGCCGAAGTCCTCCAGCGAGTCATTCAAAATTGGTGTTTACGGATGGCGGAAATACGACGCAGTTACGGCCAATATTTGAAAGGGATTACCTTTAAGAAATAGATTTCATGAATACTTCTACCCAAAAATCGTAAAGAGTGCCCAACCAATTTGAATGTTTGTGGTTTTATTTCTATTGAAAATTCTTTAATAGTTACTTTGTTATTCCTCAACCAAACTGATCTTAAGGAGGAGTTTAAGGAGATTGACCTCTCTGTAGAAAAATTCTGTTGGGCAATTAAAAGCGGTCAATGGCGGCTCCTATTTCTTGATCCTCTTTAAAAAAAGGTGAGATTTTGTTTTTGGGTGTTACACAGTATTTCCTATCTAGCCACGCTGCATATTCATTTACTAATACATTCTATATCGTCATGCCTTTTGCATGCACTTTTTCTTGTTTTCTTACTTCAAATTCTACATTCCGACATCCTCAGTGTCTTGTAATAAATGCAACACGCTAACCACATGGAAAATTTTGGAAATTTATTGATGAATTTTAAACAGATATTTTAAGAATTTACATTGCTACTCTGTTATTTATTTGTTTGTAGTGTTGAAAAAATAAATAATTTTTCGAGCTCAAGGCCAAAGTATTTGCCTGTGCATGATTAAATACCTAATTTTAATTATCTAAATAAAGTAATAAATTTCAGCCTTTTATAAATTGTTTACCGTTGATAATTAATGTAAATGCGATCATATATGTACGTATATATATATGCTTATATAATGTAAATATGTATTAGCCTTCTAGTTATATGGCAGAAGAAATAAGCAAATGTAGTTGAGTATACGCACCGGTGCGCTGAAGGTCATTTCGTATGTGCGAATTCATTGCAGCTTATTTAGCTAATCGACATAAAGCGCAGATGTTTATATTTATATAGCGTATATATTTAGTTTAGTTATATGAATCTAAAAGTTTGTGATAAACTTTCAAGTGAATAGATGTTCTCATTTTATATTTTAAGGGGCAGTGACGTAGTATAAACAAATGAAGTTCACGATTTCAACAGCTTACATACGTCAATGGAATGAGGCATGGGCAGATGGTGAATATTACAACAATCAGGTATTATATTAATCATATGGAATTCGAAGCTAGTTTGTTAAACTTTATTTTAGATTTTTGTATATTTGCTATTGGTTGCGATAATTAAAAAAAAATAGCAAACCCCAAATCAGTTGAACTCAATGATTTCATTGAAATGAATAAATAGTTAAATGAAAAATGTATTCTACGTCTTCGTCCATCACTGATCTAACTCAACTCAGAAAGGTAGTCTAAAATTCAAAATACGGCAGGCCGACTTTCCATTAGATTATCTTAGATTGGATTAGGTCTGAAATATGGCGTCCACATTCGAAGCTGTAAAGCATATACTTCGTTTATTTATTATAAGTCTAAAACATAATTATTGTTTTTACAGACCACTTAGATCTAATAGGAGCTTAAATTACTACTATATTACTATAATTATTAAATATATTAGAAAAAAGAGTTTAGAAATTTATAAAATTCACTCTTTGAAACCGAAAAGTCAAGCGGAATAGAACTCGAGATCTCATTGAGCAATAGGGCAATAGGAACATTACGCGTATAATTCGTGTTAAATTTAAGAAGAAATGGATAAGTATTGCGTAACGATCTAGTAGGAATATGAAAGTAAATGCAACGTAATAGGGATGAATAGTCCATTTCTCCTTTAATTACACTGAAAACAAAAGACAGTGAGAGTATAGACCTTCTACTTTCTGGAGACTTTTAGTTAATTAAAATCAAACGGGAATGATGGGAAGGGATAGGATTTGAGAATTTTAACGACCTGAGAGCATATTTCTGTACACGTTCGATTCTCTCAATAGCAAATTGGTGGCAAGGCCTCCAGATAACAGTTGCATATTCTAATCTAGAGCGAACAAAGGAAGTAAAAGTTAATTTGTGAGTGTAAGGGTCCCAGAACATCAAGCTATTACGCCATGTAAAACCTAAAATTGAGTAAGAAGTAGACACAATAAAGTTAATGTGACTGTTGAAAGAAAAATGTGAGTCAAAGATCACCTCTAGATCTTTGAATTCATGAACATATTGAAGTAAAGAATTGTCAATGCTGTAAGATGACTGGAAAACCTTTTGAGTTTTAGCGAAGGTCACATGAAAACATTTCTTAATATTTAGAGAGATGCCAAAGTTACTGCACTAGCGAACGAGCGCATTAATTTCCGTTTGTAACATAGGAACATCCTCAGTTTTTCTAATGGCCGAAAATATTTTGAAATTATCAGCATACAAAAGAAAGTTGGAAAATGAAAAACAGGTACAAATATCATTAACAAACAGAATGAAGGGAAGAGGGCCTAAAATACTGCCTTGTGGCAACCCTAAAGATTCAATGAAAGGTGCCGAACATTCACCCTCAATCGTTACCACACATCGTCTACCGGATAAATAAGATTTCAACCGTTGAAAGAAAACAGAATGGAAACCAACCGAGGCTAATAGAATTGTATGAGAAACTCTATCAAATGCTTTAGAAAAGTCCGTGTAAACACAATTGACTTGAAAACCTTCAGCAAAAGTTCCAAAGCAGTATTCATCAAAAGCAGCCAGACTGTAGGTCTACCCGAGATAAATCCATGCTGATTAGGCGAGATTAAGCTCTTACTTCCAAAGTATATTTTTTCTTTCACAATTCCTTCGAAAAGTTTAGAAATAATAGAAAGCTTCGAGATCGGCCTATAGTTGCACACATCATTCTTTTTGCCACTTTTGAAAATAGGGGTGAAAGTTGTGATTTTCCAATCGTTGATAAAAACTCCCGAAGATAGAGATGTATTAAAAACTAATAATTTGAGAGGAATGACAATAGCCGGGCAGTTTTTAAGAAAAATTACGGACAGCCCATCCTTATCAGTCTGCGAAGATGGTTTTAGACCCAAAATCCCATTCTCAATGTCCAGAGAAACAAGGTTTAAATAGCTAAAATTCAAAGCTGAAAGTGAATTATCATGACAAGTAGAAAACGAGTACGTATCATCACTAGTGAAATTAGATTTGAAAAAATCGGCAAACAAATTGGCTACGTCCACAGGAGTAGACGCTGATTTGTAATCAAAACGAACAGCAGAAGAGACTCTAGCGGTTGACTTTTTAGATTTAACAAATCGCCAAAAAGCCTTAGGATAAGACTTAATATTCGCTTCAATCTGAAGAATATAGTTCCCGTATAAAAATTTATTTAACCAGTTGAATTTTTTTTAAGCAATGCTTGTAATTTATAAAGATAGATTCATTCTTAGATTCTAAAAATTGCTTGTGAAGCTTATTCCGCTTATTTTTAAGTCCGCTTATATTTAAGTTGATAAGTGTACCATGAAAGTTCATAAGGTTGTTTTTTAAATTGTGGTACATATTTCATAAAAATGTTGAGCACCTGCGCTTTAAATGTAGAATAGCACTCAACAATCTCTAACTCAGAACGCAAATCTTCCCAATTGATGTCATGTTAAATGCTGTTTAACCTAGAAAAGTAACAAGAGGAGAAATTAAAAGATATTGTCTCGTCTTGTTTACTACTCGCAAACTCGAAAAACTCAACGTTAAGCATTAAAGTGACATGATGTTTATCAGCAGGCGAGAAGGATGAGAAGCATTCAGAGAACTATTACTCGTAATATTAGCGCTGATGAATATGAGACCAAGAATCCTATTTAGCTTATTTTCGAAGGAATTATTTTGTACTAAACAAGACTTAGTAGATTATCAATTACATATGATTCTAGCTTAAAGCTGTGCTTACAGAAGTTATACTTCAATTATACTTGAAATCGTAAATGGGATAACGAAAAATTTTATTGAAAAGTGGCTAGCTTTAGAATTCTAACTCGAACTTTTTATGCAGATTAACAAATCTGAGAAGTGTGTCGCGGTTTGAGAGGCTTTGAGAGAAACCCAAGAGAGCCTCAAATAAGTCTAGGAAATTTTAAGTAAAAAAATATAATATATAAAACTTATATTATCTATTATAAATAAATACAGTACTTGTGATCTGCAGTTCGACACTTTGCAGTCCAGTTTTTTTTACTCTGAGTTCTACAGATTTTTGGCACTCGAAACATATGAAGATTTTTCTATCTCGTGATCTCCTTTTTATTTCTGTACAAATATTAAGGACTTAGGAATGTTATAATTCGAATTTTACGTTATACGAGGGTTGCCTTTTATATTTTGCGTCTTTGCAACACTCAGTGTGATGAGATGTAAGTCGATATTTTTATCGAAAGTTTATATGTTTTAGCATTAACTTACATGTAAGGTTTTCACTTTCGAGCTTTATTTGTGTTGAATGTTATTGAGTTTTATTGTGTTGAATTGAAAACTTCATCTAGGCCAAAACATGGAATTAAGTCATAACAAATTTCATGCGATGATTTATTACGTTTTTTAACGTAGAATACGAGACAGCAGTTCTTTGGTCAATTTACTTTTATAGCATCCAATTTCGTCACTGTGAAACGCTGGTACAACAAGTTCCAGCATTGTCGACGATCCCTGAATGATGGATGAACTTAGTGATTGCCGTTAAAAAACAATTGTTGTGCCAGAAACAATCGGTGCACAGCGAAAATTGTTAACGAAAGATTTTCATGTGGCATCGAAAGATACAGGTAGAGGCATCCTTGGACATTAGTGGGATCAGCATTAATTTATTATTGCATGAACATTTGGTTGTCAAGAAGATTTGTTTTCATTGTTTTCACAATTGTCCCAAAAAAAAAAACGGACTCGTGTTGATTGGAGTAAAGAAAAGCTGAAGAAATTTTGGCGCGATAGCCTAAAGTTCCTCAGAATCTTGAATCTATGTGCATAAGCTAAAAACAAAAAAAGAATCGATAGTATTGGTATTCCAAGAAGAGCTTGATCCAACAAAAGTTGTCCGCAGAAGAAGCATTTCAAAGCAAATGGTCGCCTAGTTTTTCGGAAAATCTGGTCATGTGACAACTATATCACTAGAGAAACTTAAAATAGCCAATTCTCAGTGGTAAACAAACATTTGTTTGCTCGAAGTTTTCAGAGAATTTAGAAAAACCAACTGCCGAAGATAAATCACCCTTTACGAAGGCAATGCGAGCTCTCGCGTATCGGCTCATACAACAGAGTTTTTGAGCACTCAAAAGATCAAATTAAAGAGTCCTCCATCCTGCAGCCCTGATTTAGCCTCTATTGATTTCTTTTTGTTTCCAAACATCAAAAATAAAATGCGAAGTCAACGCTTTTCAAGCCTTTAAACAGCTTGTTTTTGAAGTATCCACTTCTGAGAGTGAAAATGGCTTTGAAAATTAATTCAAGCGAGTGCAGAAGTATTTTGACTTCTAAGGAGAATATAATGAAAAGCAATAAACCAATTTCATTATTTTAGTAGTAGCTTTAACCCGCGGCCCCGCTCGCGTAGGAGTAGTTTTGAGGGATTCAGGATATGTATATAAAATAATTACAAAAAATAATTTCATAGAAAATAATTTTTTATTAATAACCATAATATTACAATACCCGGCATCGGTTGCTATGCCTCGTTGAATAAAATCAACCAATCAGAAAAATATCAAGCAAAATTATTTTTATTAATTTTCTATCTCAAACCGTTTTTGAACTTTGCATTTGGGTCATAGTTGAACAGCTTATGCGGATTATGAAGTCTTGAGTGTGCTATAAATAGTGGGGAATAGGAAAAACTAAGATTTTTTAGATTAAATTTAAGCAAATAGTCGATTATTAGTGACGAATGAGAGAGGTGGCGCGGCCTGGGGACTGTGGGAAGAGAGTTCCATCATAAAAACATGCCTATAACCTTCATTGGGGAAAATATTAATGTATAAACATTTGTACGTCATTTGGTATTGTTTCGCAGTGATGCGCGGACAACGTACAGACATTCACCTTTATAGTAAGATGTTTTCATTATTGGACGTCAAATATAAAAGACAACCCTCGTACTTTCATATATTATCTGAGTTTCCTTTCGCCTGTCACAAAGTTCTTGACTCACATTATTTGTTAGGGTTGTAAGGAATAAAACGCCATTTTAAAGCTCGGGTTATATACGAACTCAGAAACTATGACAAGGACAACATCCGAGGAGGCGTCCCTTGAAGTGTGTGAGAGAAAGATTCTTCGGAAGACGTAGGCGATGTAACAATGAGCTGTGTGAGCTTTACGACGACATGGACATAGCGCGGCGAATAAAGATGGGTAATGTCGTCCGAATGGCTATAAATGCTCCGGCTTTGAAAGTATTCGAAACGGTACCAACTGGTGGTAGCAAAGGAAGAGGAAGACCTCCTCTGCATTGGAAAGATCCGGTGGAGAAGGACTTAGCGTTACTTGGTGTGTCCACCTGGCTCCTGTTAGCATGAAAAAGAAACGACTGGCGCGCTAGTTACGGCCGCTACCGCAACCTCAACAACAACACCAACTCGACAACCACCAGAAAAGCCACCAAGGGCAAGAACCCAGCAGTCATCAACACCGGAAATGCGGATGAAGCAGTAATTGTTTAAAATTAAGAAATTTAATACTTATTGCAATAATATAGCTTATTAATCAATTATTGCAATAAGATAGCTTATTAATCATTTATTGTAATAATATAGCTTATTAATCATTTACTGTAATAATATTTCTGTAGAATTTAGGTTATATGTAATAAATTGCGTATTAAGCAAATTTAACATTGTAATACTTATCAATAAGCATAAAATGTATAAATAGTAGTTAAGAATCAATTAATAAACACTTGTCATATTGCTGTCGAAGAATTAACTCGTTGTTTTTTTTTAACACTATCGTGGGGTGATAACATAAATGGCGCAGTCGGCTGCCCAGTGTACGGTTCGGAAGTGCTAAAGAAAAGTTGAAAAATCCCTAAGTGACCTCTGAGAGCATATCAGAGCAGGCTGAAGGATATCAACGAATTCAAGTGGAAAAATTCCGAGGGCATATCGGAAAGACCAACGAATCCAAAGTGGTTCCGGCTGCAAAAAATTCCGAGGGCATATCGGAAGAAAGCAACCCAGAAGCACAACCGGACTGGAGTAGTTTCAACTACAAAACACTGGAGAACCTGAAAATGCGATGCACACTCATGCTGGCCTTATGGTAAGTCAAAAACTGATTATAATAAGAAAAACAATATAAATATAAATTAATTACCGCTTGCACATCTGTATGCACGCCAAACGTAAATTAAAATACTATATAATAACATAAGAGGCTTGTACATCCTCTAAAAACATACAAAAATCGACTTTTATTCCTATCTTGGAGTAAAGTCATTATAATTTAACTCAAATCTGCGATTCCGTAGCCCATAAAGCCGGACCCTCCAGGTTGTAAGAGCGATAACAAATAGTGGGAACAAAAAAAAAAAAAAAACAAAAAAAAACAAAAAAAAAAACACACAAAAGTTTATATGAATATACATACAAGAATGAAGAATTAAAAGAAAAAAAAAACGAAAAAAAAGAAGAAAAAACAAAAAAAAGAATTTAAGATATATATAAAACGAAATAAAGAATTGTTGAATTATTAAAAAGAATATATGTACAATATATATACAATATATCTGCCTGGCATATCCATCCTTCCTTCTGGACAGTGAGGGAATATCACTGATCTATAGAGCAGGAGTGCCGAGAGAATATCGCCACAGAGATCCCTACAGGACAGATATAAAACAAACAAAAAATTATAAAAAAAAAAAAAAAAAAAAAAAATATACATGAAGCATTAAAACAAAAAAAAACAAAAAATTTAATATTATTCACGTATTGATTGATTTCCCATAGAAAAAAAAAATAATAATTATACTGCTAGTAAATGTTCAAGCGAAAATCAGGTAAATCTATTTCATTTAGGCCATACCCAAATACACTAGGAATACTTTTTAAAAGTAGAAGTTTAAGTTCAATATCCGAAGAATCTCCTTTGACAGATACATCTTTTCGATTAGAAGCAAATAATATGGCTACTCCTCCAAGCGAACAGCCAAACACTGTAGGGAACCCTATCCCAAATTTTCCCCTTAGATTCTCTCTTGAATCTCTCCGTATTCCAGACGCTATAAAAGATTTGCCAACATACGAAGGCAACCCAAGACTCTTAAATGAATTTATTAACAACGTGGAAGAAATTTTGCTTCACATAACAGCCTGTGATGCAACACCACAGGGTCAGATACTATTGCGAGCCATTCGCAACAAAATCATCGGACAAGCTAATGAGGTGTTAAATATGTAAGGAACACCTCTTATTTGGGATGACATTAAACAAAACCTTATCCTACATTACTCAGATAAAAGGACCGAAACTTCTCTAATTAGAGACCTCCATAATATTCACCAAAAATTCAATAATGTAGAAAAATTTTACAGCGAAATAATAGAAATCCAGGCAGCTCTACTTAACAATATCCAAATACACGAAAGAGATGTAAGGGCAGTAAGATCTAAGAAAGAACTTTATTCCGAAATGTGTCTATATTAAATAGCTTTCTGATTGGATTAAGGGAACCACTAGGCTCGACCATAAGGGCATCCAAGCCAGACTCACTAGCAGAAGCATTTTCATTATGCATTAAAGAACAAAATATTTTTTATATGAAAACAAATCCCATTACAACCCAAAATAAATGGCAACCAAGGCCATACACTTCGTTTTCTGGTGGAAACAGGTATAATAATAGATTTACACCTTTTTCGCAGCAAAACCAGTTTACATACAACAATCAATATACACGTCCCCAACAATCAAAAGAAATAGTGAATTATAACGCCCAAACCTCTCAACGTAGGATAAACTCCAACTTCCCGAACCAAAACTACAACCAGAACCCATTTAGAGGTAACACGTTTCAAGGATACAGTAAGCCAGAGTCTGTGGATGTAAGCTCCAGCTATGTGAAAACTCAAGCACCAACAACAACTCAAAGATCCTTTAAAACTGACCACACGATGCGTACTCTCGCATCCGGAAATCAATATAAGAGTAGGGAGCTTTATAACCTTCAAAGCAACAACTACATAGATCCATTACCACCAATCGCAGGTTACCAACAAAACTTAGATCAGTACCAAGAAGCCTTTAACTTCGAATCAATTCAAATAGGAAACTGTGAATACGATATTTTAGAAACACTTAGAATAGAACATTTAAACAGTGAAGAAAAATTACACCTATTAAAACTCTGCCAAAATTATAAGGATATCTTTTTTAAGGAAAATACTAAATTGACTTTCACCAATCAAGTCAAGCATAAAATAACAACAACGGACGATATCCCTATGCATACCAAATCCTATAGATACCCTCAAGTACACAAATCTGAAGTAAAAAAACAAATAGCAGATATGTTAGAACAGGGAATAATACGCCCAAGTTATTCTCCCTGGAGTTCCCCTGTATGGATAGTTCCAAAAAAACTCGATGCCAGCGGTAAACAAAAATGGCGACTGGTAATAGATTACAGGAAACTTAATGAGAAAACCATATCCGATAGGTATCCCCTCCCCAATATAAGTGAAATTCTAGACAAATTAGGTAAATGTATGTACTTTACCACACTTGACTTGGCAAGTGGGTTTCACCAAACTGAGATGCATGATAAAGACATACAAAAAACTGCATTCACGGTAGAAGGCGGACATTTTGAGTATCTTAGAATGCCTTTTGGACTCAAAAACGCACCATCCACCTTCCAAAGAGTCATGGATAACGTTTTAGGTGAACTAGTAGGTAAAATATGCCTAGTCTACCTAGACGATATTATTATCTATTCCACATCCCTTCAAGAACACATAAAAAACATCCAGTTAGTTTTCGATAAGCTTCGATCATCCAACCTTAAAATTCAAACAGATAAATCCGAATTTTTTAAAAAAGAAACAAAGTTTCTCGGGCATATTATATCAACAGAGGGAATACGACCCAATCCGACAAAAATTGATGTTATAAAAAATTTTCCAATCCCCCGAACTCAGAAGCAAATTAAAAGCTTCATTGGCCTCGTCGGGTATTACCGAAAATTCATTCAGGATTTTTCCAAATTAACCAAACCCCTAACGGAATGTCTCAAGAAGGGTAAAAACATAGACCTTAATGAGAAATATATGAACGCTTTTGAAACATGTAAGTCTATCTTAACTAACGACCCCATTCTAAAATATACTGATTTTGCAAAACCCTTTATACTAACCACGGACGCAAGCAACTTTGCGTTAGGAGCAGTTCTATCCCAAGGACACATAGGGAGCGACAAACCAATCTGTTATGCTAGTCGCACACTCAGTGATTCAGAATGGAATTATTCGACAATAGAGAAGGAACTATTAGCCATAGTATGGGCTACTAAATATTTCCGTCCTTACCTTTTTGGGCGAAAATTCCTCATTATAACAGATCACAGACCCCTAACATGGTTGATGAGTTTAAAAGAACCCAATTCAAAACTGGTCAGATGGCGACTCAAACTAGAAGAATTTGATTATGAAATAATTTACAAAAAAGGAAAATTAAACACAAACGCAGATGCACTTAGCCGAATCAGAATAGACCCACCAACCGAAGTAGACATAAATATAAACGACACACTCTCCAACCAAGGCACCTCAGGTAGCACTGTACATTCAGCAGAAGAAAACCTCAATGACGGTATATATATTTCAGAAAAACCTTTAAATGATTTTAATCTTCAACATATATTCGAGAAAAATCCGAACGGTTCAGAAACATTAACACAAATGCCTTTCAAAAATAAACAACGACGTATATTCAGAAAACCGGTATTCACTGAAGAAGTAATAACCGAAATTTTCAAAAAATTTCTTAATCCAAACCGGGTATCAGCTATATTTACGGACGATGACACTTTCCGAATAATACAGACAGTGTATTAAAAATTTTTCTCGAACAGTAAGCTTTTCAAGCTATTGCGCTGTAAAGAAATACTTAACGACATAACAGACACTGACAAACAAGAGGAACTAATAAAGAATTACCATGAAAATAATAACCACCGCGGAATTAACGAAATGCTTCTCCATCTTAAAAGACAATTTTATTTCCCTTTTATGAAAAACAAAATAACACAGACTGTTAACAACTGCGACAAATGCCAAACCCTTAAATATGACAGAAATCCCCCAAAACCCTTGTTTGAAAAACCGGAAACCCCCTTAAAACCTTTAGACATCTTACATATAGACATCTACAGCATAAACCACAAACAAATGCTAACAGTTATTGACAAATTCTCAAAATTTGCAGCAGCATACACACTCCCATCAAGACATTCTGTATGTATACTAAAATCTCTAAAACAATTCATTAACCTTTACGGTATTCCAAGGAAAATAGTTGCTGACCAAGGCTCGGAGTTCACAGCCAATATCTTCAAAGAATTTTGTAGGCAATTCCAAATTCACTTGCATATTACCTCATTTCAACAGAGCACGAGCAACGCTCCTGTAGAAAGACTACATTCCACCCTAACGGAAATATACAGAATTGTAATATATTAAAAATAAATAAATAATTGGCGCGTACACTTCTGTTAGATGCTTGGCCGAGCTCCTCCTCCTATTTGTGGTGTGCGTGTTGATGTTGTTCAACAAATGGAGGGACCTACAGTTTCAAGCCGACTCCGAACGGCAGATATTTTTATGAGGAGCTTTTTCATGGCAGAAATACACTCGGAGGTTTGCCATTGCCTGCCGAGGGGCGACCGCTATTAGAAAAATGTTTTTATTAATTTTGCTTTCACCGAGATTCGAACCGACGTCTCTCTGTGAATTCCGAATGGTAATCACGCACCAACCCATTCGGCTACGGCGGGTATATATTAACTACCAGAAAAGAGAATCACCTTAGCGAAGACCATGACGACATATTTACAGAAGCGTTAATCACCTACAACAACTCAATTCACAGTACTACGAAATTGACCCCTTACGAACTATTTTTCGGTAGAACCTTCAAAGAACGATGCACAAAATCGGTCAAAATTGGCCCGACTGGGGATTGTAAAAGATCATCATTTTCTGACAGCTTTGACCTCGCTGAATCGAAAAATGACACTTAGAATGTTGTAAACCCTGGGGAAAGTGTTGAAAAACCACCCTCATCCCTTAATCTCAAAATATGAATATAAACTGTAAAACATTTTAATACAAAAATAGCACGAGTTTTATTCTCATATATTATTTAATTTTATAAGCAATTATAAGTAAAAAGATGTAAAATCAGATACACCCTTATCAGTTTTAAAAAACCACCCCTTTGCACCCTTACATTGAGTGAAGTAATTATCTATTGTTTTAATCATTTTTTTCATCCCAAGATTATTGTCATTAATAATATTTTTTCTCTCAAGCGAGCTGATAATTACCCCATAGAATTTTAATACCCCCTGGTATTTTTGAGACCACCCCTATTATATCCTTCTTACAAAATACAATCAAAAGTATTCAAAAAGCCGAAAGTTGTTTCTTTTTCTAATTCATATAATCTTTGTCCTATATGAATGTTAAAAAGACTCTAGTAAACTTCAAAAACTCCACACTAAAAAAACTCACCCCCTTTACACCCCTTATATAAAAATAAATCATTAAAATTCCCAAAAAAGCGTAAGAAATCTATTCTTTTTTGCTTTCGTTACTTGCTTCTTGACCTTATTTCAAAAACATTCTAATCAATTTAAGGAGCACCTGATGGCTTAAAAAACAACCTTTTTTACATCCCTTAAAAAATAAGTAATAGTCAAAACAAATTGACGTCGGATATATAATTATCAACCTTAACAACTGCAAGGCATGATTTAATTAACCTAATTTAATTTTAAAAAAGTCAAGCGTTAAAGGGTTTTAAATACTCGGTTTTTAGGGACATAAAGCAACATTTATTTAATTTATTCTGCGAGGGTAGTTGCCGGCAAATATAGTTTTTTGATAAATTCATTGAGTTATTTGAAAACATATTTTTTGTAAAAAACTAATTTTTTTATTATAAGGGGTGAAAAGAAAATTCGTTCTCTGATGTGATAGGATCCTCTTGCTTTTGGTGAACTTTAATGATTTAATTATTATTCTTATTGCAAAAGGGATGGGTACTATAGAAAAAGGATTGAACCTTATTAGTGTTTTTAAGCAAATGATAGGGGTAGTTTTGTAATGTGACAATGGGCTAACAGATTCTTGTTTATTTTTACCAAGTGGTTTTACTAAAAAAATTGACAATATTAACACTATTTTTTTATCAGTATATAAGTTTTGACTATTACTTATTTTTTAAGGGATGTAAAAAAGGTTGTTTTTTAAGCCATCAGGTGCTCCTTAAATTGATTAGAATGTTTTTGAAATAAGGTCAAGAAGCAAGTAACGAAAGCAAAAAAGAATAGATTTCTTACGCTTTTTTGGGAATTTTAATGATTTATTTTTATATAAGGGGTGTAAAGCGGGTGAGTTTTTTTAGTGTGGGGTTTTTGAAGTTTACTAGAGTCTTTTTAACATTCATATAGGACAAAGATTATATGAATTAGAAAAAGAAACAACTTTCGGCTTTTTGAATACTTTTGATTGTATTTTGTAAGAAGGATATAATAGGGGTGGTCTCAAAAATACCAGGGGGTATTAAAATTCTATGGGGTAATTATCAGCTCGCTTGAGAGAAAAAATATTATTAATGACAATAATCTTGGGATGAAAAAAATGATTAAAACAATAGATAATTACTTCACTCAATGTAAGGGTGCAAAGGGGTGGTTTTTTAAAACTGATAAGGGTGTATCTGATTTTACATCTTTTTACTTATAATTGCTTATAAAATTAAATAATATATGAGAATAAAACTCGTGCTATTTTTGTATTAAAATGTTTTACAGTTTATATTCATATTTTGAGATTAAGGGATGAGGGTGGTTTTTCAACACTTTCCCCAGGGTTTACAACATTCTAAGTGTCATTTTTCGATTCAGAGAGGTCAAAGCTGTCAGAAAATGATGATCTTTTACAATCCCCAGTCGGGCCAATTTTGACCGATTTTGTGCATCGTTCTTTAATAATACTGTCACTTTCAACAACGAACATGAATACATTACAAAACTTAACGAATTCCAAAACATTTTATACTCACAAATCAAAGAAAAAATGGAAAATGCAACTAGCAATAGGATAAACAAACTGAACGAAACCCGCTCAGACCCGGAAAATTTAGAAAATCAAACCATTTATCGAAAAGAAGCAAAACGTAATAAAATTACACCCAGATTTTCAAAACACAAAGTGAAGAAAAACAATAGAGTAACTATAATTACAGATCATAACAACAAATTTCACAAGTCAAAATTAAAAAAGATACACAAACCACAAAAAACTAACAACTAAAATAATCCCTTTATCCTTAGGCTACCACACATATTTCCGCAACAAATTGACATCCGAGACATAAACGCCCGACAGAAAATAGTGAAATTTGAGCTTGGACCTGCAAGAATAATTACTAACTATAATAATCTTATACACATCATTAACCTTGAAGAATACATAAACAACACAAACAAAATACACACTACCATAAACACCTTCAATAAACTTCACGGGACCTCTACACTTACAACAGTAACCAAACTAAAACTCACTGAACTCGAAAACAAAATACACACACTATCACCACTCAACAGATCTAAACGTGGTCTTATTAATGGGTTAGGCACTGCAATTAAATTTATAACAGGCAATATGGATACTAACGATGCAATCTCCATTAACAAACAAATTGAAACCATCCAATCAAACACACACCAAATTGAAAGCACTCTAGAATATCAGCATAAATTTAACACAGCTTTGCAAAATAGACTACTCAATGTTACTAATCACATTAGCACAGATCAGGATAAAATTGAGCTATACCTTAACAAACTAATGAATAGTATATCAAAAGAAGATAATAGATTTTTAGAGCTCCAATATATTAACCAAATTAATTACAACATAGATCTTTTAAATAATCACTTAGCCAATATCGCTGAATCAATTATATTAGCAAAACTAAAAATAATACCGAAATTTATACTAAGTACTGAAGAAATAGATGAAATATATGAACAAATGAAAAATCAATCATTAAAAATCATATCAAAAGAACAAATATATGAACTGCTTCAATTACAAGCTTACTACAACAATTCAAATATTATTTTCAATATTCAAATACCAAATCTATCGAAAGAAACATATAAACTTTACCATATTGTTCCCCTACCCATAAATGAAACCAAACAAATTAAAATAAAACCATATATAACATATAATAAAAACAACATTCAGTTTTTTGACACAAATTGCCCAAAGATAGAAGGTCAGTACTACTGCAAGTCGTCGCAATACTCCCAACACACCACGAACTCAACATGTATCGCCCCACTAATAAACAACAGAGACGCAATATGTGACCTGGAAGATAACGGCGAGATAAGCTCCATCACCCAACCAGAGCCGAACTACATCCTATTCATCAACGTTAACAAAACCGTGATCAAATCAAGCTGCAATGAAGAGCCATACGATATAAACGGCACAGCTCTTCTACACTATATTAACTGCACAATTTACGTTAACGATGAAGTCTTCAAAGACACCCCTCTACAGTACAAGGAAGAAATTTTCATACCACCAGCTAATTATGCGAAAATAACACCGAGGGTCATAAAAGAAAAATTAAGTCTGAAAAAATTAAGGAAATACCAAATAGAGAACTACGAGGCATCATCAAAGAAGAACAAAGGGATTTTAATAGTAATATTCACCTTTGGGATTGCCGTCATCCTCATCATCGCATATACCACAAAAAAAACGAAGGTAAAATATTTGCCGAACCATCTTTTCAACGCTCCTGCCCCAAAGACATCTTTGTGGCCTTCGCTTTACTTTATGGGGGGAGGAGTTACGGCCGCTACCGCAACCTCAACAACAACACCAACTCGACAACCACCAGAAAAGCCACCAAGGGCAAGAACCCAGCAGTCATCAACACCGGAAATGCGGATGAAGCAGTAATTGTTTAAAATTAAGAAATTTAATACTTATTGCAATAATATAGCTTATTAATCAATTATTGCAATAAGATAGCTTATTAATCATTTATTGTAATAATATAGCTTATTAATCATTTACTGTAATAATATTTCTGTAGAATTTAGGTTATATGTAATAAATTGCGTATTAAGCAAATTTAACATTGTAATACTTATCAATAAGCATAAAATGTATAAATAGTAGTTAAGAATCAATTAATAAACACTTGTCATATTGCTGTCGAAGAATTAACTCGTTGTTTTTTTTTAACACTATCGTGGGGTGATAACATAAATCGCTTTATTAAACTCGGCGAAAATCGCAAAGGGGCCATCGCGAAAATCAAGAAGATAAAGAATCTGTTCGAAGACCTGTCACTGCTTGCCGAGGCATTGATCTATTAGGGAGCTATTATTTTCCGTTTTTTTTTTATTGAATTCTGCTTTGAATGATAAGCGTACGTAAAAAAAAAGTTTACTATTTGAAATTTTGCGTAAATAACCCAACACGCGAACTTCGCTAAATAGGCTAATTGAATGCCCAAGCAAATTAATGCCCATTATTTTAGTATTTTAAACAAACATCGCACTTTGAATCAATTGTTTATCTTCTCAGTGAGTGATTGCATTTGTATGTAAACAAACGCGGCTTCTTTGCGATTTTCTCCTCATTCTCTGCCTGTAAGCACAGCAAACATTTCTAAGGAGTTGAAGGTGATTACCAACATTTGCAATGTGGAAAATAAACGTATCCAATTTGAGCCGATGAGCAATCACTTCGCTTTCATATGGTGTACAGGGTAATAACAAAAAGATTTAAAAAAATCGCAGCAGCAGAAGCCATAATTCATACAATTTTTCTTCTTGTTTTTGCTTAATACCTGCATCAGCAATGCGATAAAGTGCTAAATGTAAATATTGTTCTACGAGCATTTCAATTTTGTCGGCCGGCAACTCAAGTATTTCGCTTTTAAGTTGCGCTGCAGTGCAAGGACACATACATACATACATTTAATAGGCAATACCTCAACTGTTGCAATGTTTACCAGTTTTGCATCAGTTCGTAAATGAAACTACGAACGCCTCGGTTACTTTATTTATTAGCGTTGCTTAACACAATCTGTATTTGCATTACTTATTTCTCTCATTAATGCATTAACTCTGTTTACTTTTTTTTTTTTTTTTTTTTTTTTTTTACTATAGAATAATATTGGCCCACCAATGAACAAGGAGAACTTAGAGCACATATTTGTACAGTCACTTATTATAGCCGACATGTGAGAGCTTGTATGGTTGGGGTGGAGAAAGAGTCGCCTTCTGCGATTGGTTCTCTTTATTACTTTTGGCAAACAAATTGCGGTGTATTTTTATGATAGAATGCAAAGACTAAGCTGATAGTGGTCGAACAAATTAGCGTGTTGCGCATCTACGAGGTGTCTTGAAAAAGTATCGCGAATTTTGAATTTTCGCAGGCTAAGTATATTCGAATTTCGATTTTTTTGTGGCGATATGTTGGTACTCATGCCGACGAGTTCGGGCATTTTGAATGATCAGTTAATTGTTGACAGCTGCTTCGCTTGCACGTGTTTCGGCTCGTCTTCTATTTTTACCTATTCAAAAAGGTGGATCAAAGAACCTGTATCAAATTTGGTGTGAAAACCGAAATTAAGTGCGCGGATGCACTTCGAATGTTGACTGTGTCATACGGAGAAGCTACTTTGGATCAAAGCAACATTTATCGATGGTACAAAATGTTCTCAGAAGGCCGAGAAAATGTGGATGACGTAAAGCGAGCCGGGCACCCGAGCAGTTCAACAACAGACGAAAAAATTGATGAAGTGAAGGTAATGGTATTGGCCAATCGTCGAATCACCGTTAGAGAAGTTGCTGAGGACCTAGACATATCGATTGGCTCGTGCCATTCGATTTTTTCCAATGATTTGGGCAAGAGACCGCAAAATTTGTACCAAAGCTGCTCAATTTCCACCAAAAGAAGCATCGCATGGACATTGCTAATGAGATGTTGGACTCTGTCCGCGACAACCCGAATTTGCTCCAGAGGGTCATAACTGGTGACGAATTGTGGGTTTATGGTTATGACGTGGAAACCAAAGCTCAATCATCTCAATGGAAGCTGCCGCACGAACCACGACCGAAAAAAGCGCGCCAAGTTCGGTCGAATGTAAAAGTTTTGCCTACCGTTTTCTTCGATTGCAGAGGCGTTGTGCTTCATGATTTCTTGCCACAGGGTAAAACAATTTGCGCGAAGCAATCCGCCAGAAAGCCCGGATTTGTGGAAGAACAAAAATTGGCTCTTTCATTACGATAACGCCCCTGCTAACACATCGTTGCTTGTGCGCGACTTTTTGGCCAAAAACAACACACTAATGATGCCACAGCCACCGTAGTGCCCCGATCTGGCCCCCCGTGACTTTTTCTTGTGCCCGAAACTGAAGAGGCCCATGAAAGGACGACGCTACGCTACGATTGACGGTCTTTAGCTCGAAGGAGGAGCTGAACAAGAAAAAATAATAATTTTGGGAGTGCTTCGAAGATTGGAAAAAACGTTGGCACAAGTGCATAATATCTCATGGGGATTACTTTGAAGGGGGCAAAATAGATATTAATGAATAAATAAATAATTTTTGAAAAAGCACAAAATTCGCGAAACTTTTTGAACACACCTCGTACTGCATAAAATTAAAGTTGTGTTGAAATAATAAATAAAATAAAAAAGAAGTAAAACCATACATGTAATACAATGTATATGAAACTAAATTGAATTAAAAAAATTCTTTAATATAAAAAATGTTTCATTTTAAAATGCATTTAAAGTCCAAGGCATGGCTAAAGGAAGTCTAAATAAAAAAGTGCATGTAGCGTAGTACACATAACACAAGTGAGACTTTCAAGGCAGACAAAGAAAACGAGGGAGAGACCCGAGAGAGAATGAGAGAGAGAGAGAGCGAGAAAGAATATAGATCTAAATAAATTCACAACATTTGCAGAGAATAAAAAAACAAAATTTATTGTACAAAAAACGGAGAAGGGTCGACTGGTGAAGGTTAACGCCGGACACAAACCGTGGCAACAACGCGCACTACTCCGACCGTTTAGCACCCGCACAAACGCAGCGAGTCCAGGACCACAGCAATGGTACAAATTACCGCAAGTCAATACCAATAAATCCGACGCCGGAAAGTAAGTAGGCACCCAGAAAGTAGGCACCCAGAAAAAATGCCAAGCAAATTGGGACCAAAAAACACCCCAAACAGTAGGCACCAAGGAAATATAGCGCCAAAAAGTAGGCACCAAAAATATATTTCCTACAAATTTCCACCAACAAACAAGCGCCAAAAAGTAGGAAGGGTTATTTCTCACCGGAAATTAGCAACCACAAGGAAAAACTCAGGAAGAATAGCCTTAAGTGTGTCTTAGATATATATAAGGTATAGCTCTCTCTCCTTTTCCTCTACGTTATATCTTTTTTCTCTCTCGCGGAACGAAACTGCCCTAAACGTTGCATGGTCTTGAAATTTTAATCTTCATTCTCGCTCGTCCATCGACGCCTAAGAAGTTTCACTTTTAAGTCGGACTATATAAACTAAATATAACTATTGATTTCACAAAAAAAAATAATAATAATGAATAATATTTTTTAATAACATTTGTAGTTTTTCTTTTTTTGCTGATTTTCTTTTCTTCTTCTTAATAGACCATAGGAATTGAACGCTCATTCGACTGCACTGCTCAAAGCCAGTAAAAATATTTGTTTGGTAGTGCTAAGACGTGTATTATTTTATTTTAACACATGACCTGAAAAGCTCCGTGTCTAACTCACGGCACTCTTTTTATTGCATTCACTTCTTTTTCAGTTAGTACTAATGGAAAAACTGCAGCTGTTATTGTAAAATTTCATGATATTCTTTTCATTAGTTCGGGAGTTATTGTGCTAAGAGTGACACCACCTTTATTATTTTCGAAACAATTGATCAACAAGAATTTCGTGTTTTAATTTTACAGTGCTTCTTGATGGGGAAATAAAACGTTCAAGCGAAGCAATGTCCTGAAAAATCTTACGAGGACTCCGCTCCATTAGAAACAATAAGAAAGCGATGGTTTACTGACTTCAAACGTGGTCGTAGAGACACCGATGATGCCCAACGCAGTGGACGTCCAAATTAGGCTGTAACACCAAAAATACCCACAAAATAAATTTGAATGATCGGAAAGTGATATTGCGTGAGTTAGCTGACATCGTAAAGATATCAAAAGAAAGTTTTGGCTTTATATTGCACGAACATTTGACTATGAGAAAGCTCTGTTCAAAAGGGTACCGCGTTTGTCAAATGAATTGAACTTCGAATTGTTCCCACACCACCCGTGAAAAAAGAATGCTCGCCGGTAAGAAGAGGTTTCGTTTCGCTCGAATGAAGAGTTTATCGCTGAAACTGGGCCCCACTTTGAGGCAAAAGAAATCGTTCTACAAAAGTGGTATTGAAATGTTAGAGTGGCGCTGGAATGATTGCGTTGTTGTTAATGGAAATTACGTTGATGAATGAAGCTAATTTTGAAGAATTTCTTTGTTAAACCCGTGTGTTATAATCACAAAAAAAGTGTTTCAAAAATTTCAGCAAGAAATACTGATTTGACCGGATTGGAATGTCCCTAGGGATAGACGTAAATACTGTATCAGATGGCAATTTAGTAGAGGAGGCAGAGGAATAATCAATCTTCAAGCGCAAACAAAATGAATGGAATGGGTTCGCTACATGAAGGTAATGGAAGTGGTTTTAAGTTAATAAGTTAAATCTGAGAGGAGGTTAATGAAAGAACTTGGACGTGAATTCATCGATTGGGTTGGGTGGTGTTAAGAAAGCCAAATTGACAGTTTTACTTTTCAATAAATATTTGGAAAACATTTTTTATAATATTTCATGAAGTAAAAAAATACCTAATATAGTGTACTCTCTCCTAAGGGACACCTCTCTCAATCGCACACCTCCCATAGGTGGACATTTTTTTTAGTATCATACATACCGCAAATCCTGAAAAATTAAAAAAAAAATTTTCTCTTGAGCGTACAGCCCTTCCATAACACGTTAATGCTCCCGTAACTCAATATTAACTTTTTTTCACTTTTCAAGTAAGCGGACACCTCCCATAAGCGGACATATTTTTAGGTGGCCGCTTTTTTGTGTTTTAATGAAAATTTTCGATTTTTCCAAAAAGAATACCTTGAGAAAACCGTTTTCCAAAGAAAAAATGTTTACTCATTTCTTAAACCGAACATATCTAGAAACAATTGCAGTTATACATGAAAAAGTACTCCAATTACGATTTTGAATTATCTTTAGATGTATCAGGATTGACTATTTTGGTTTTTTTTGGCATTTTTTGAGTGAGTGCAAAATTATAATCAGTATTTTTCACATTGGATCTCTTTGACGACCAAATCTTCATGCGAATATCGAATATGTGCTATATGCCCAATCATGCCTCGCGGTGTGTCACATGATGATCTTGCAATATCAATTCACGCTTATAATCGACCATCGATTTCTGGTTGCATAACAACCCATTTAGAACGACCTTCACGAAATTCTAGCTACTATACATCTATGAAATTCGAAAAACCAGCAAAATAAGAAGGCTCGGCGTGGTGCTTCCCCACCAAAAGTCAAAGTGAGTTTATCGCCATACTGTTGCTAATTTTGTCTAACAAAAAGTTTTGATTACCATTAAGAAAGATATCAAACTTTACTCATAATAACTTTAACTCATAATGCCTGACTTGACACATTCACGTGGGAGTTGCCGAAGCTGAAAACACAAGTGGCGATCTACGTATTTGAAATTGATAAGGTATTCATTACCCCCACCATCTGCTTCTGTGCTACTTATAGGCATTTGTTAATCAGAAAACGATGAAATAAACTTTTGAGTGCCTGCGGTCGGATTTAATTTATGCAGAATTGGCCTGATTCGTTTCTAGACATAAAATTCATTTGCAAGCCACTTCAGACACAGTTCGATTAAAGACGTATGCACTTGTGAGACACATAAACCTATTCGAATGTATTTTAATTCTTTACTTCCAAATATTCTTGAACCTTTCTCATGTTTTCTCATTGGTAGAGATAAATTGAAATTTTAATATAAATTTTATTCGTTAATTAAATTACTAATTTTAAGTTCAAAACCAGTTTTATTAGCAGCATTGCACAAGCAAAAGTTTTCATTACTAAGCTATTCACAAGCAAATAAAAAATACCTGTTTTCGAGGCCCTCTCACTAAATGGGCTGGAAATTACACTTGCTACCGCGGCAAAGTAAATCCGGATTATTCCCGACCGTAAACTCAACTGGAACCGAAAGATCGAAGACAAGTCAAGAAAAGCGATCACTGCCCCTTATGCTTGCAAAGTTGGCACAGGTAAAAGATGGTGCTTAAAGCCACGCATAATACTCTGGCTGTACACTTCGTTGGTGAGGCCTATCCTCTTCTTCGAGGTCACTGTTTGGTGGCCAACATTAGAAAATGTGGTATCAAAGAGCAAAATGGAAGAGGTATAAAGGGTAAAGGGCATTCATGCTTATCACGCAGGCCTTGCTTCTACCTCAACCAAGGCTCTTGAAATTCTATTAGGTCTTTTCCCCCCATTCATATATCTATTCAAAATTTTGGGTTAATTTCAGATTCGAGCAGTCGAAAATTCTCGAAACGTTTCCGGGAACATATAGGGAGTTAGACTGCATAGCAAAAGAACCCCGGAACACACACACCAGATGGACCCACCCATAAGAAAATCTTCGAAAAATGGGATTAAGGAAGTGATAAAAAAATGTAAAAAACGAAGGCTCCTGGATATGACCTCATAACAGAAGAAGTACTGAAACAATTCCCAGAAGAAGGACTCACTCTCCTTACGTGCATATATAATTCTATTATACTATCTGGTTTTGCTCCCCCTCAATGGAAAGATGCTCGAATAATAATAATCCTCAGACCAGAAAAAAACGCTAAACTAGTCGAATCATATCGACCCATCAGCCTATTGCCTATTGCCTGTAAAATAATGGAATCAAATGATGCGTATAATTCAAAACCGAAACACAATCCCAAATCACTAATTCGGTTTCAGCATAAAACACAGTTCCATCTAACCAGTGCATAGACTCATAAACAGCATACACAAAGTATTTGAGCAAAAAAAATATTGCACAGCGGCTTTTCTCGATATGTCTCAAGTCTTTGGCCACGTTTGGCATGATGGCTCACATATTTATTACATCCTACCTCGAAAATTGATATTTCTTTGTTAAACAAGGCGAAGAGCAGTGAAAGTTCAGCTGGTGTACCCCAAGGTATTATAGTATTATGGGCCCCATCCTATGCTTGCCATATACTTACGATCTACCAGCTTCTGAAGAAACAATAGTTGAAACGTTCGCGAATGACACTGCCGTACTCACAATTGACTCCCACCCTTGTGTGGCCTCCCAAAAACTCCAGAAAAGACTTGATAAAATAACTGATTGGTTGAAAGAATGGCGCATTAAGGCAAACGAAACAAAATCTTTCCAAGTCACTTTTACACCCAAAAAACTTGCCCACCCGTTAAGTTCAGTGATATAATCATCCCTCGAACCATCCAAAATATCTTGGCATGCATTTTGATAGCAAAGTTACATATTTTTCACCAAACGGAAGGCTCTAGGAAAAAAACTCAGAAGCCTAAATTGGTTACTACATCGAAATTCTCATGTTTCTCTCGAAAGTAAGCTTTCACTTTACTCAGCTGCCTTCAGACCGATATGGGCATATGACATTCAAGTTTCGGGCACTGCAGCTAACTCAAACATCGAAGTACATACTTCAAAATTTCCAATTGAAAACGTTCTTTATTATATCACAAATTCACAAATCCATCGTGACTTCAAAGTATCCGTAATAATTGAAGAAATAAAAAAAATATGCTTCATAACACAGCACTCGACTACAGTCGCACTCAAAGTCTCTTGTCACAGAAATAATTGCAAATCCCAAACCCTTCACCAGACTCAAGAGACAGTCTTCAACACACCTCAGGGTATTTAATTAGTCTATATTCTTATTTATCATAAAATTAGAAAATGATTGCATTACTGAGTGCATTCCATAAATTTCTCTTAAATTAATTAAATAGCTTTAAGTAAAAATATTGTAAAAGTAAAAGTGGATTAAAAAAAATTTACCTGCTTTAAAAATCTAAAATTTTATCTTAATTAATTTATATAAGTATATTAATTCGGTTTTAAATAAAAATTCTTATAGCAAGCCTACTCGAAAATATTTTTTCTAACACCGTTTTAAGGGGGCAGATACCTGTAAAATTTCGAAAAAAAAATTTTTTTTTCATAAAATGTTAATATAATATATCATAATTCTTTAAGAATATGTCAAAAAATTTTTAGAACGTAAATTTAATTATTTTTTATATTATATTTAGATCGTCAACCGTAACGACTCTATACTTCGCGTGCGAGCGCTGGGAGAGGTATAGTTACATAAATTCAAACTTTAGACGCGTTTTTCTCATCGCGTACACGATAACTCGAAAAGCTATTAACCGATCTCCCTGAAATTTTACACACATCTTTTTTATGATATTACTTTCTGAATGATTTTTTCTGAATGAATTTACAATTTCGAAAATTTTTCAAAAGAATAATTTTTTCGAAGCAAAAAATAGTAGGAAAATTCGCCCCAAAATTCATTTTTGTTTTTTTGAAGCCTTTTATTATTTATTATTATTTTCTTATTTTTTGTTTTGTATTCAGGTCACTGACGCCGATGCTACAATGCCACCGATTGAAAAGCCCCGCTGCGACCTTTCTGGAAGAATTGAGTGTACATCCGCTATTTTAAATGATTAAAATAAAAAAATGTGTATATTATTTTAATGTATAAATAAAATGTATGACAATTTTGAAAAAACTATATTGACTTCTTCATTTTAAATAATTTTAATGAAAATCACGGAAAATATGGCCGTCTACAGGTATCTGTCCCCTTAAGTAATTTAATATTTCCATGATTCTTCTAAAGCGTTAATAATTTGGCACAACCCAGTTATCTTAAAAGTTCAAAAATATATAGAATTTTTAATTTGGTCACGCAAATTTTAAATCGTTCGGCTTCTTTTCAGCTATGAAATATGCTAATACGTAAAAAACATTCAGTGAGGCAAATAAAAACGGTACTACGAGGGTTTCTATGCTTTTCAGGTAAAACCACGTTTGAACACTCAATCCGGTAGACAAAGTCAATTTAAGAATTCGCCACGGTTGAACTATTCTGAAAAATTTGCCCATATTGGAATGACAAGTGGCGAGTAATTATCCCACAAACTGTACAAAAAACGCAAAAGTTTATACCAAATGGAAAACCTCAATCGGACAAACAAATTTTATTTTATTTATATACCTACGCATGCACATATACGTACATACATACATACGTGTATTGGTATAACTATACCATATACCACACACATTTATGTAAGTCAAATCACAGCAATTTTCCGGATTTATGTTTTCAATCAACGAAAGCGTTAAATGTCAAAAACAAAAATGGGTCACCTGCTTGGGGCATCTGTCAGCTAAGTGACAATTCTGTCAGTTAGTCATTCCATTCAGTGAGTTGAGCAAATCAGCAGCACCGCGCGGCATTTCACACTCACTGAGCAATTTGCTGGTCGGCTGATTGCCAGCTGCTGAGTGTTGACAGTCAAATGTGGTTAATTTTAACTAAATAAGTAAGACACAATTTTCCTATGAAAAGTACAAAATAAAAAAGAACGAAGAATAAAGAATGGAGAATCTGCATAGTTTTCATATTCATAGACTAAGTAAGACAAATAAATGCTTAAATGGATAAGTGGGTAAACCACTTAGGTACTTAAATCTCTGCTCAGGCAAGAAAAAGCAGAAATTAACTGCAATAACGCATGCGACTGCAGCATAACTTATTGTAGAAAAGAGAGAGAAATGTAAGTGTAAATTTCATTGGATGCAGTTGAATGAACATTATTTTTGTTGGCGTTCGTCAGAAGCTACAAATTATTCATCCAAAATATTGAAACAAATAAAACTTATGACGTTTTAGGTATGAATGCAACGATAAAATAATATATAATTTGAGATAAAATGATATTCAAGTAGCCACATATAACGGGGCTTTATACTCTCAAAACTTTCACTAGAAATAATTTGTCAAAAACAAACAATACCAACTACAAACGAACCACTTTTACAAAATGGGAAAATTTATTCATTTATTCATTTTTTATACACATTTGTATAGTTTCGCCCTAAAATGAAATATTTGAATAAAAAAATATCATAATAACTTTGTAGCACAAATTGACAATTTTATACAAACTAAAAGCAACAGAAGTCAGCGGAATTTTATTCAACGAAAACTGATAGAGATTTTCCGCCACTTGAGCAATGGGTTTTCCATATAACTTTTATTTCTATTGTTTTTGTTGTAAATGCATACGCAAATATAGTACTTGCTAGACAAAAAAGCCGAATGGGTTGGTGCGTGACTACCATTCGGAATTCGGAGAAAACGTAGGTTCGAATCTCCGTGGAACACCAAAATGAAGAAAAAGTTGCCCCTCGGCAGGCAATGACAAATATCCGAGTGTATTTCTGCCAAGAAAGCTCCATATCTGCCGTTTGGAGTCGGCCTGAAACCATAGCTCCCTCCATTTGTGGAACAACATCAAGAATAGAACGCCACGAATAGAAACAGGAGCCCGACCAAACACCCAAAGAAATGATGTAAAAGTCACTTATATATATTATATATATACACAAGATAGAGGAAAAATAAGTGCAATCGACCTAGTACTATATATGTTTAAGGGGGTCCTCTAGTTTCTCGTCTGGTTTTTTTCGGGTTTTTCAATAATTTTTAACGAGCAAACGATCAAAATAATAAATCTCATTGTGTTCACATAATCTTTAGTAACATTTAAATGAGCTTTACAAATTTTTTGAAGACAAAATATATAATAGAATAAAAGTTATAGTGGCCGACAAGAAGACATAAAGTAAAAGAGGTGCTTGACGGTGACCAAGATTGCGGCTGTTTGGCTTATCTGAAATCGAAAAACCAAACGACATTTTAATCTTCATATTTAAGACTAGCGATTGAACTAGAATGAATTCTTAATTACAAAAATTAATTTTTGTATACACTTTTGAAAATTAAATTTTATTTTTTACTTATTTTTTCTTAATTTTTTCGCTCATAGGAAAAAAACTATAGAAGCAATCATGATAATCCTAGTTCAATCGCTGGCTTATAATATATTAAAGATGAGGTATATATTTGAACAAGATCGGTTCAGTAGTTTTTGAAATATCGTGGTCACTATTTTGAAAAATAGTGTTTCGAGAAAAACGCGTTTCAAAGTTCGCGGATGTGATTTATAGTAAAAATTTCATCTTACCGTCAATCTGCTATGCCTGGACCATACAATAGGCCTTCCTCTTCTTCTTGGAAGTCACGCAGAGCTGCTCCTTCTTCCCTTTTGGCGAATTCGATATTTTCGACCCAAGAAACTAGAGGACCCCCTTAAATAAATATTAGCAAACCAACATGATACTTTATAAATACCGATTTTGACACTTTTGTTGGATAAAAACTCTATTCCCTCTTCTAGCTCCGAAAACTTAAAGACCGGAATAGCTATCGATTCCCTAAAAACAATTATGCGCAAATTTGCGATATTTAACGTAAAGACTACAAAAGGTATTGTAGAAGCCTATGATTTCCATGAAGTGTGATCGAATTTTTACCAATACAGATGTTATGCATCGACTGGTATCAAGTTCTGATCTTTATACTTATATAAAGTAAGTCATTAGTCGTCAACCTAGTAAGAATGCATTGCAATTAGATCCCGTTGTCTGGGAAGTGATATCTGAATAAAAAAATGCAAAATTCAATATTCGTTTATTCTTATTTTTTTGTTTCATTGGAAATAATTCGTAGGATATACTAGTTTTCTATTTAGATATCTTTACTATAGAAATAAAGCAGATACTTATAGAAACTGACCTATTTCAGTTAATTTTTTTTTTATTACTACCCTTAAGAAGAAAGTGATTTTGATTTTATTGGTCACCTAAAGGACAGAACTCTGTATTAAAACACCTGTAGCCCCTTCACAGTCCCTTTGGTGTGCATTGTCAGGCAGTGGAATAATTAGACCATATTTTTTGTTCAAGATCGTCGAAGGCAAGTAATTTCTGTGGACGGTGCTTCTTATCGGCGTATGCAGTACGTTTATTTTCGGACAATAATGAGAAAATATTCCTCTTTCAGTGGCGGTGGATCGGGGACTTTTGACCCCGGGCCCGAAGTTCTCAGAGGGGCCCGGACTCGCGAGTAATTCGAATTATATGAATTAGACATAATTGGAAAGGGCCCGCATTTGTAATTTTCCCCCGGGGCCCGCATGTGGTCTCTACGGCCCTGGCCGCAATTGAAGACATCCACTTGGACGATCTTTGGTTTCAGTTGGATGGGACTGCATGCCACATATCCCGTGCCACAATCGATCTTTTGCGCGCCAAGTTCGGTAGTCGTATTATCAGTCGTCCTAGCGATGTTAATTGGCCACCTCGGGTCAGCGATTTCAAGCAATTAGACTTATTTTGTTGTGGTGTGCCCAAAAGAAGTAAAGTTATGTGAACAATCCACTAACAATACACGACCTTAAGGCGAATATCTAGTAAGCCATTCACATGATAGAGCCAGAGACTCGAACCAAGGTCTTGGAAAACTGCCGTAACCGTTGTCTTGAAGTCTTTCAAGTAAATTAATGTGTACAGAAAAAAATTGTTCTTTGTTCCTTCATCCTGTAATAGGAATAGGCTACTGGTTTGTTGCGATTCCTTATAAAAAAATGTGTACTCCAATCTTTCTTAAAATCCATTTGAACTTATAGATTTTAGCTTCGAACATAATTAAACAATTAAACTTAACATAACTTTAGAATATCTCTGATCGTAATAAAATTCCTCCGAATTATCAAAGAAATACTATATTAGCCTGGAGCCTTTACCGAGCTGTAATTCGGTACTGTCCAAAAACATGAAAGTTAATCGCCGTAATTTCTGCTTCTTGTACCTTCTACAGAAGTCGCGTGTCTGTACGCCTAGTCAGAGGTACAATGTTATTGATTTATTATAATCTATACTAATATTATAAAGAGGAAAACTTTGTTTGTTTGTTTGGTTGTAATGAATAGGCTCAAAAACTACTGGACTGATTTTAAAAATTCTTTCACCATTCGAAAGCTACATCATCCACGAGTAACATGGATTATACTTTATTTTGGAAATAGGGCTCGAGATATAGGTCAAAACGTGGACCCGGGTAACCTTCGGATGTGTATGTACAATATGGATATCAAATTGAAGCTGTTGGTGAATGCTTTAGTACAGAGTATTTCTCATGCCACTCCGTGACTGGAGTCTCGAGATATAGGTCAAAACGTGGACCCGGGTAACCTTTGGTTGTGTATGTACAATATGGGTATCAATTGAAAGCTGTTGATAAGTGCTTTAATACGGGGTAATTTTCATACCTATTGATGACTAGGGTCTGGAAATATATGCCAAAACGTGGACCCGCCGTGTCTTTGCACCGAATTAAACCAAACTTACACACATTGTTAAGTAGGTATTGAAGATGATTTCCGTATAGTTTGAATACCTATTGGTAGATAGGGTCTCCAGATATAAGTCAAAACGTGGACCCGGGTAACCTTTGGACGTGTATGTCCAATATGGGTATCAAATGAAAGCTGTTGGTGAATGCTTTAGTTCAGAGTATTTCCATCCGCTCCGTGACTAGGGTCTCGAGATAGAGACCAAAACGTGGACCCTAGAATGTGTTTGTACAATATGGATATCAAATGAAAGCTGTTGAAAAGTGCTTTAATACGGGGTAATTTTCATACCTATTGATGACTAGGGTCTCGAAATATATGCCAAAACGTGGACCCGCCGTGTCTTTGAACCGAATTAAACCAAACTTACACACATTGTTAAGTAGGTATTGAAGATGATTTCCGTATAGTTTGAATACCTATTGGTAGATAGGGTCTCCAGATATAAGTCAAAACGTGGACCCGGGTAACCTTTGGACGTGTATGTCCAATATGGGTATCAAATGAAAGCTGTTGGTGAATGCTTTAGTTCAGAGTATTTCCATCCGCTCCGTGACTAGGGTCTCGAGATAGAGACCAAAACGTGGACCCTAGAATGTGTTTGTACAATATGGATATCAAACGAAAGCTGTAGATAAGTGCTTTAATACGGGGTAATTTTCATACCTATTGATGACTAGGGTCTCGAAATATATGCCAAAACGTGGACCCGCCGTGTCTTTGAACCGAATTAAACCAAACTTACACACATTGTTAAGTAGGTATTGAAGATGATTTCCGTATAGTTTGAATACCTATTGGTAGATAGGGTCTCGAGATATAAGTCAAAACGTGGACCCGGGTAACCTTCGGACGTGTATGTCCAATATGGGTATCAAATGAAAGCTGTTGGTGAATGCTTTAGTAAATAGTATTTTTCATGCCGCTCCGTGACTGGGGTCTCGAGATATAGGTCAAAACGTGCACCCGGGTAACCTTTGGTTGTGTATGTATTATATGGGTATCAAATGAAAGCTGTTGATAAGTGTTTTAATACGGGGTAATTTTCATACCTATTGATGACTAGGGTCTCGAAATATATGCCAAAACGTGGACCCGCCGTGTCTTTGCACCGAATTAAACCAAACTTACGCACATTGTTAAGTAAGTATTGAAAATGGGTTTCGTAAAGTTTGGTTGTAATTCGGAGCACTGGCAACGGGTACAGCGTTCTTTTGAACCAGCCATAATGTCGCTTACTTTTTTAACGCTTGGGGCGGAACTGAACTGTTAAATTGACAGTGTGAGTTACAATGTGTCAATATTTCTTTCTGATTTGGATGCCATAAGGAAAAAACGTAAGTGCAACATGTAAAAATTGTTTGTGAATTTTTTTGGAGTGGATTTTGGAACAGTGAATAATTTCTTACGAAATTTGAGAATTTAATGTGAAATCCGAACGAAATTATGTGTTCGTGGAAAAAAAATTTTTTTTCGTTTTTTTTTTTGAAAAATATAAATGGATAATAGTTAAAAAAGCTCCAATGCTTAATAAAACATATAAATTGAAACGAAAAATTTATGGATGATCAGGAAAAAAGACGATTGTTTATTCATATGCGTTGATTTGAAATTTAAAAACAATCTTCTTTTTTCCTGATTTTCAATTTATATTTTATATTTACTCAAAAACAAATAGAAAAACAAAAAATATTGTGTATGCCAAAGGGCTTGAATAAAGAATAAAGAAATAAATAATATGAAAATCATATATTTTCTGTTCTAAACCATATCTATTCTATTTTAGTGTGCCCAGCGAAGGGGGTTGCTAGTTAATTATAAACTATAAAATTCTACAAATAAAAAATACAGAGCATCAGCTGTCAGGTCTTAGTAAGCTCATACTGTTATTAGTCTATTGACTTTACGCTTCATTAGTCTTAATTTTATATAAGAGCTTTTAATGTTAAGTGCCGGCTACAGTTGATCGGCAATTTTAAAAGTGGTTTTCACTCGCCAATTGTGGAGTTGGCTTAAATTATTAAGCTTTTTATTTTCAAAGAAGTGTTGACGTATCACTATCAGTTGTATTAAATATCCAACGTTTCTTGGCAACATTTAAAAAAGTTTTCACTACTTTAAACCGAACACTCTCGCCACTACTCTGGGTTGCCGTACTTAACGGTCTGCTGGAGGAGCTGGAGGGGAGGGGCTGTAAGGTGATTGCCTACGCGGATGACGTGGCACTTATTGTCGGAGGCAAGTTTCTAGATACTCTGATGGAACTGATGCAGGGTTATCTGAATCTAGTTATAAATTGGACCGCTAATTGCGGCCTATCGATTAATCCTCTGAAGACGGAGCTCGTCTTATTCACGAGGAAATACAAAGTACCAAGAGTGTGTCTCCCCTCAATATCGGGCGCTCCGTTGGTGCTCTCTGACAAGGTGAAGTCCCTGGGACTCATCCTCGACAGAGATCTTACATGGAAGCCAAACATTGAGGAGAGAATCAGAAAGACAACAGTCGCCTTGTATAGTTGCAGGGGCGCTATCGGCAAAAGATGGGGCCTCACGCCTAAAGTCACTTTTTGGCTTTATAACACGATTATAAAACCAATCTTGCTATACGGAGTCCTTGTCTGGTGGAACTCGCTAGAAAGGATGGTATCAGTTAAGAAGCTGGAGAAGGTACAAAGGTCTGCCCTCATTGGAATCAGTGGGGCTCTCCGTACCACTCGTACTCTAGCGCTTAACGCTATGCTGAATGTGGCGCCCGTGGACATTGTAGGAAAAACTACCGCTGCACGCGCCGCAATCAGATTAAGGTGTTCGGGCCATAGGCTAGACTTAAGTTACGGACACTCTAGCATTCTTAAAGACTTTGAGTTCATCCCTATGGTGCTGGACCACTGTACACCCACGCTAGGTCCGAGCGGACCTTTTTCTACCCACATTCCCTCAAGGGATGAGTGGGCGGGGTGCAACATTCGGCGGCAAGGCATGGCAAACATGTTCACGGATGGCTCGAAGTTGGACGGAAGGGTTGGTGGGGGAGTATTCTGTAAGGAGCCTCCCATCAAACTTAAATTTAGGCTCCCGGACCACTGTAGTGTTTTCCAAGCGGAGGTATCCGCAATTAAGGAAGCGGTGGACTGGTTGCTCAATTCGGTAATTACCGTTAAGGAAGTAAATATCTACTCCGATAGCCAATCGGCAATTAGGGCCTTGGGTTCGCTGTTTGTGCGCTCGAGATTGGTCGGAGAATGTCTGGCTTCTCTCTCGATTGCATCCAAATACTTCATCATCAGGCTCATTTGGGTTCCCGGGCACAGCGGCATAGAGGGAAACTGCTGGGCTGATGAGCTGGCTAGACAGGGAACTTTGGAGACGGTTTCGTCGCGAAATGAGAGAATTGGGGTTCCCCTGAGAACCTGTGGTCTGCTCCTGGAAAGATGGGCCTCGAGTCAACTCAGCGAGCGCTGGGCTACTGCGCAAACGTGCAAGGTCGCGAGATCCTTCTGGCCACGGGTAGATCGGGGACGCTCAAGGGAACTCCTAGGGCTAACAAAACCCCAGCTCTCGAATTTGGTGGGCATCCTTACCGGACACTGTCCGTTAGGTGTTCACGCCGTAAGACTTGGGATTGCCTCAAGTCCGTTCTGCAGAAACTGTCTGGAGGACGAGGTGGAATCATCTCAACACCTTCTTCTCAGCTGCCCTGCTCTCGTCTGGCAAATACTTAGATATCTGGGCTCTCACTTTTTCGCTACGCCTGCGGATATAGCCGGTGTAGATATCATAAAGTTGGTGAAGTTCATTAGTAGCTTGTTACGGCTAACTACGAACGTAAATCAGCCCCCGTCGGCGTCGTCGTAAAATGTATGGTCATCATCGTATCTAATCCCAAGGCTCCTTCTTCTTTCCCATCTCCTTTCCCCTCTCCCATGTATGGCACCACAACGGACGAATTTACTAACATTTGTCCAAGTGAGCCCTTTAGCTAGGGCAGCCATTTAACCTAACCTAACCTAAACCGAACACTAAACTCTGTCGGGATATTATACATTTTCGAGGCACACTTCAGCACATTGTTAGATAAGAATTTCTCTGTTACATAAACGAAAACAAATTTCCCTAAAGCAGTATTACCAGAGATTCATTTGTAGATATGTATAGCGCAATTAGCTCGAATCACCTTCAATATTAAGATTACTAGCTTTGAGTTCCTAAAGCTCCCAAAGTCACGCATTTTGACTGTGCGATTAAGTAAAATATCCAGCAGTAACGTTAGATCCTCAATGGAATTGGAAAATTTATGTCAAAAGAGAGCTTAAGCTGTTCACCTGTGTACTATCCGTTGTTTATTCAATTTTAAGTCATGATTTATGGTCAAACGTAACAAATAAGAGCACATTAAATAAGGAAGAGTACAGAGTGCGAGGTAAATCCGCGATATTTATATTTATAAAGGGTGCTTAAGTTTCAAGGGCCGGTGTTGATTTTGAATAAAGTACAATTTTTAAGAAATTATTGTAATTTCTCTTTATTGGTGATAATACTGGTATGGTTCAATTACGTATGGAACAAAATATCGGCCAAATGCCCGCCGCGGCCTAGGCGGCATACCTTCATCCGATGGTCCAAATTTTCGATGACGCTGAGGCATAATCGAGGCTCTATGCCGTTAATGTGCCGAATTATCTCATCTTTTAGCTCTTGAATTGTTGCTGGCTTATTGCTGTACACCTTTTCTTTCAAATAACCCCAAAGAAAGAAGTCCAACGGTATCGTTGACGTTTAGGTGCTGTTCCTTAGGCCCTTAAAATTTAACCGCCCTTATATCCCGGCGATAACTTATGGATCTTGGAATCTAACACAATTATAGAAATCGCAGCCTTTTGAAGAAAGGATACTCTTAGCTTCAGAGTTCTTCAGATAGAAAATATGCAGTGCAGCGTGCAGAATTTTATCGCTACTGGATTAACTCCAACTCAGTTATGTGAAGATGTTCTAAGTTTTATGAGAAGTCAAAAAGCTTCACAAGTTGTTAGTTTTTCTGCTATAGGAAGTTGAAAAATTTGCATCAATTCTGTGACTATCGGGAAGTTTGCTGCCGAATTTTGCAATTTAATCAGTCTTGCAACGATCGTGTTAATGGCTTGGGCGAATCGATATTATTTTGAAGCGTGGAAACTCAACAATCTCTTTAACCTGTTAAAATAAACCAAATATTGGATTCACCGTGCGCGTTAGCTGAACGATTATGATAACGATTATCAGGAAATTCAGTGTTCATGCTTACTTTATAATGTCAAAATAACAGGGAAATTTTCGTTTTTGCTTAACTTTAAATTTCATAGCAAATGCAATTTCGTTTTTCGTCATGACGCACATATACGATATTAACTAAAAAATGAACTTTTGAAATTGACGCATATATACGACATAATCACATAACAGGTTAAAGAATGTGTAGCATTTAATGGCTTCAATCAAGCGCAAATAACCTAGCATCATTTTCAAATTACCATAACAGCACATTAACTAAACTTATATATTTACCATTATAATTTTCAAATGCCATGAGACCAGAACCTTTGCACTTCATTGCCACTTGTTAACTTATTGCATTTGAATATTCTTTTCAAGCAACGTAATTTGCAATAATAATTTTATTTGCACTACTCACCTTCCCCACTTGCCAAACGTTGTTGCTCCTGATACTCATTAGTCGACCCAACAATAATGACTTCATCATCAATGTCACTACTGGCCAATGGTGCGAACTCGTAGCGTTTATCCTCATTTGCTCTGTGTTGCACTACTTGCACTTTGGGTGTAAAGTTGAGCAGCTCCTGGCGCTCCGACGCGTCGCGACGTGTGTAACTGCGATCTTTCGGCATTGTTGCGAAATACTGCACACTTCTATAGTAGAATTTAATTGAATATACTTATACGTCTTTATGCACTTTGTCTATTTTTGCACTTCTACTTTTTTTTTGCATGTTGTCTATTTTTGCACTTTGCCGATATTTACATTTAAAGACGCGCACACACTAATCAATTATTCATACAATTTAATTGCGCCGCTTAAAATAGCTACAATAGTATTCGAAAGAATCTCAAGTGGTGCTAAATTTATTGCATTCCATCAATTTGATTTACTTTTAATTTAATTGATTTATGTTGAATTGCATACAAATATGGTTGGCAATCACTTGCGTTCAAGTCAAATTTAATTGACTTAGTAGGCAACACGCGCGTTGTCGGGTTCGCTTGTTTATGCCATAACTAAGGTTGTTTAGAGACAATATCGCTGGGACACCTTGACACTACCATATGACACAGTCACAACAATTTATAGAAAACTCGCAAATTTCGTTAATGAACTGCACTTGTTGTTTATTTTTGTGTTAATGTTGTTGTAGTTGGTGGGCTTTGTTGTTGCTGTTGTAAATGTTGTTTTTAAGATTTGTTGTTGTTGTTATAGTTGTTGGTGTTTGTTGTTGTCATTTGTTGTTGTTGGCGTTTGTTATTGTGGCTGTTGTTGTTGTTGTTGTTATGCTTGTTGTTCTGCATCCAAATCAGCTGCCGACAAAGAATTTGCCTTTCCCCTTGCTTGACATAACAAACGACATCATTTAGATCGTGTAGCTGTCAATTAATTCATTCATTCACAAAAGGTGCTGCTGCTGACGTTGTTATTTCATTTGCATTTGTTTTTTTTTTATAGTAATCAATTTAATATTCATTACACTTTAAGTTGCACATATTACTTCATCTGTAAATGTGTCGCAAATTATTGATATTTTTATAGGGCATTTGTGTTTTTTGTTTTGTTTTTTGGTTTTTCCTTCTACTAAAATACATGTATTGCCTTGTATTACATTAAATAACGCACTAAGGTTGGCAATAAGCCACGCATAGACCTTTTGGCCCCTAGCGATACCAGATGGAGACCGACCTCTATGAATGCCGAAAGCAGACATCATGTAGGATGTCAGCGCTTTCGGCGAATCTAAGCAGCGCTGGGAGATCCGCTTTTGAGACGTCCTCCAGACCCTCAAACATCCCTATCTTGTACGCATGTGCAGCCGATAGATTGCGACCTGTTAGCATATCTATGATAGTTCTGCAGTACTTTCGCGAGAGCGTAAGTACGAATTGAGTCAGTTTTTTGTCGTTAGTTCTACGCATGA
This sequence comes from Anastrepha ludens, assembly GCF_028408465.1. Classification (NCBI taxonomy): domain Eukaryota; kingdom Metazoa; phylum Arthropoda; class Insecta; order Diptera; family Tephritidae; genus Anastrepha; species Anastrepha ludens. The sequence goes on from NC_071498.1 coordinate 38,955,857, forward strand.
CTTTTACTGTTTTGCATGTGGTCAGATTAGTCTACCTAGCTTCCACTCGCCTTTTCATGTGGTCGCCCATTTCGTTGTATATTGTGTTTAGCGGTTTTGGGATGTCGTTCTCTTGCTCAAAAGCTAGTCTAACAGCACTTTTTGTTATCTCATCTACTATTTCGTTCCCCATAATGCCTTTGTGCCCAGGTGCCCAGTAGATATGCAGCCTACTGTTTGCGGCTAGCCTTTCTATGACCTCCCTGCTCCGTCGAAAATTTTTGGACTTAATACAATATGAGCTTATTACTTTTTTTGCTGCTTGACTGTCCACGTATGTATGTATATATTAATTGTTGAGTTCTTTCTTGTTCTAGTGTAGGCTAGCTCCGCGGCTTTCCCCACAGCAAAAACTTCCGCCTGGAAAATACTGCTGTGGTCTGGCAGCTTGATAAGCTGCCTTATCCCTAGTTTTGAGCAGTAAACACCCGCTCCCACTCCGTCTAAAGCTTTAGAGCCATCTGTATAGATGTCAAAAGTTCTTCGCGATACGATTTTATTTCTCGCTTTCGTATTATTTACATGACATTTTAATGTTGACTCAATTGAACTTTCTACGAAATAAAACAATTTTCCAAAAAAATAGGGCAACATTCAATCACTACGTACAGTTTTGTTCCACTTCCGTAGAGATAGTGATTTTATGAGAAACTTTTGCAATCTCAGAAATGCACTGGGGCATATTCCAATGCCTGCCGTCAAGCTAATAATGTTTTTTTTTAATAATTACACAATATTTGGACAGCACTAAACCTGAAAGAGGCCCCATTGTGTTCTCAGTGGTCAAAAGTGGTCGTGAGAAGTTATTTAACGGTTTTATTACGAGTTCATTAAAACGCTCCTATTGTTAGAGCAAATGAAGGTGCCTATGGTCCTCGAGCAGTAATGAATGGCCTTGACATTAGTTTTAAGAGACTTAAACAAGTTGCTGTCATATGACACAAAGCTGGTCAAACAATTAGCCTATTAAAGAGCCATTTCGGTAATCGTGCGGTCTTGAGAAATTATCTGTACGAAGCACCAACTAATTTGTACTAATTATGGCTATTAGACTTAATTACATGGGGTCATGCCAGCTTGTTTTTCTACGCCAACAAACAAATTACCTTCGTGAATCTTCAGAGCATTACTCAATGCAAAATTACTTACAACTAGAATTAAAACTTTGCAGATGGTAAAATTAAAATTTATTTGAATTGAAACTAAAACTAACATCCCTCATATATTTAAGTTCTCTATCTGAGTAAATATTAAAAATCTTCCAAATTACGCTCATTCTGATTAGCAAACAATATTTGTTTGGTATATGAATTTACGCCCTTATCGCTCATTAAATAATGGAAATATGTTTTTGGTTTTGCTTTGGGATATATGGTATAGAATATACAATATAGTAAGGCTTTGAAGCCGCTTTTCTCATGTCTTTGATTTTTCGAGTTATAAGACTCTTCTGCAAGCAAAAGATATATAAGCATGTTTCATATGTTCGCATAATATTCACGGTCTTGTGACGGTTTAATTTCTGTTATTATTTTTATTTTGTTTGACGTGATTAAATTTTTATGTTTACGAAGTACCAGCATTAACACCGAACCAGCATTAACACCGATAACAATGTCAGCCTTGCAATACAACGTAGAATCTCTCTTGCCAGCAAGTGCTACTTTGGTCTAAGTAGGCAAACGAGTAATAAAGTCCTCTCTCGACGAAAAAAACTAACACTCTACAAGACTCTCATCATGCCCGTCCTAACGCATGGCGCAGAAGTGTGGACGATGACAACATCCGATGAGGCGACGCTTGGAGTGTTTGTGAGAAAGATTCTGCGCAAGATTTTTGGACCTTTGCACGTTGGCAACGGCGAATATGGCAGGCGATGGAGCGATGAGCTATATGAGCTTTACGACGATATAGACATAGCGGCTACGTTGGCTGGGTCATGTCATCCAAATAGATACAAACGATCCGATCGCAGAGGAAGAGGGCGGCCTCCTCTGCGTTGGAAAGATCAGGTGGAGAAGGACTTGGCTTCACTTGGTGTGTCCAATTGGCGCCGGTTAGCACGAGAAAGAAACGCTTTGTTAAACTCGGCCAAAATCAGGTAAGCGCTTATCGTGCCAATTAAGAAGAAGAAATTTTTATGTTTACTCATGTCGCAAAATTTTTTAGTTTGATTTTTGTTTTTTTAATTTATTTTTATTTTATTATATTCGGTTTTATTCAGTTTAATTTTTTTGTTTATTGTTATTTTATAAACATCTTTCCATTATAGCTAATTTTTTATCATTTTAATTAATTTAATTTTATTAAATTTAATATAAGATTTTATCTTGTTTACTGATCTCACTTATGTTTTTTTTCTGTTTCATTTTATTTAATTTAATTTTATTGTATTTAATTGAACTTTTAATTTTTTCATCTTTTTATTTTATTTTTTTTTCCAATTATTTTATTTCGTCTTATTTGATTTTAATTTATTTCAATATTTAATTTTCCTGAACTTAATTTTTTTATTGCATTTTCCTTAATTTGGTTTTTTAGCCTATTTTATTATCGTTTATTCAACTTTATACTGCATAATTTCTTTTCGGATTTAATTTACTTAACTTTGGTTCAGTTGTTCCGTTATATTTTGTTACATTTACGCTTTTTAGCTTAATTCAATTTTTATTGTTATATTATATTTTTTAATATAATTTGAATTTGTTTTTGTTTATTTATATTAATATATATATTTTTTTTTTATATCACTTAATTAATGTAATTTAATTTTGTGTTATGTAATTTTACTTTATTAATTTTGTTTTGGTTCATTTTTGTTTCCTTTGAATGTTTTTCACTTTTTCTTATATTTCTGTCTTTTTTTCTTTTACTTTATTTTATTTAAGTTTAATCCATCTCTGCAATTGCCGGATATTGACATCCGGGAAAAAATTTTAGAATTGTGCTCTGGCGGAGCGTAGCCCAAGTTTTACGCCAATTCGGTTGCTATTGCTTAAATATTTAAAAATCTTCCAGCTATTGCACATGTGTCCAGTATGGTCGACTTCTGTGAGTCTTTTAAAAGGTGTTTGAAGTCATTATTCAAGTCTTTTTTATGATATGCTTAGGCACTAAATCCAGTGGAAGATATAATTATTGTAATTATATTCACATTCACTCGCTTAATACATCCGTTTTAATTCCAAAGCTGCATACTTTGAAATTTTAGTGGAGTATGTGCTTTGGATGTTGCGATTAAGACTTCGATACATCAATGACTTCGATTTTTTATTTGCCAGGTTGGTTGTCAGCTGCTGTTTGATCTGTGGATATAAATCTGTCCCAGTACAGTTTAAAATTTCCATTTTTCAATATTGCCTTTGGTTAATACTTAAAATTCAAGACTTGTTCTTGTAAGAGACCGTGTTTTATTGCAAGTTGTTGATGGAGGATCTCTGCAATATTGCTATGTCTCATGACATATTCGCGGGGGGCAAGTACGCTGCATCCAGCAATTACATGGTCAATTCTTTCACCATAAATGGCACACTTTCGCCACCTATCTTCTATTATCTCGCCATGTATCGACCTTCGGAAATTTCTGGTTGGAATAACTCGGTCCTGGTTAGCGATTGCAAAACCTTCTGTTTCAGATAAAAATGTTCCTCTTTTCAACCATAAATTGGACGATTGTGCGTCTATCCATTCCATTTCAAGATCATGCTGATGGGCACCGTGTATTATTTTTGTCTTCCATGCTGCGATAATTTCTGCTAGGGATTTAACCCCCTAATTTTATTTTACTTTACTTTACCTTATTTTATATATTTTACCTATTTTATATTAGTTTTACCTATTTTTGTTTAATTTTATTTAATTTAAACTTTATTTAATATTCCTATTTTTCATTTTATAGTAGTATATTTTGGTATTTTTTATGTATATGGAATTTTTTAGTTATTCTGTTGTACTTAATATTTTTCGTTTAATTTTATAAATTGTAATTTAATTAAACTTCTTTCATAATTTGATTTAGTTTAATTGTTCTTAATTTAGTTTGTTTTATTTTATAATAGGACTATGAATAAGTTCGTTACGGTTTTACAACAGATGGCGTAACTTGATTATTATTCCATCGATCCACATTTCCAAACATTCATTGGAGAGCTACTGTCGTAAGGCACAAACGTCAGTATAAGTTTTTTATTTGAAGCGTAAACAACAATATTTTTACCACACTTGAAAATGTCGAATTTCGTGCCAAATAATGTGTTTTTGCGGGGAATTCTTCTTCATTATTTTAAAATGAAGAAAAAAGCAGCCGAAAGTCATCGTATCTTGGTGGAAGTTTATGGTGAGCATGCTCTATCTGAGCGAACGTGCCAGAAGTGGTTTGCACGCTTTAAAAGTGGTGATTTTGGCTTGGAAGACGAAGAACGCGAGGGTGCGCCGCCAAAGTTCATGGATACCGAATTGGAGGAATTGCTCGATCAAGATCCGGCTCAAACGCAAGAAGAGGTTGCAAAAACTTTGGGAGTTGATCAATCAACCATTTCCAAACGTTTAAAAGCCATGGGAATGATCCGAAAGGTAGGCCATTGGGTGCCGTATGAATTGAAGCCAAGAGACGTTGAACGCCGTTTTATGGCATGCGAACAACTGCTTCAACGGCACAAAAGAAAGGGTTTTTTGCATCGAATTGTGACTGGCGATGAAAAGTGGGTCCATTACGACAATCCAAAACGTCGGGCAACGTATGGATACCCTGGCCATGCTTCAACATCGACGTCGGCGCAGAATATTCATGGCCTGAAGGTTATGCTGTGTATCTGGTGGGACCAGCTGGGTGTTGTGTATTATGAGCTACTGAAACCGAATGAAACGATTACGGGGGATGTCTACCGACGACAATTGATGCGTTTGAGCCGAGCACTGCGAGAAAAACGGCCGCAATACGCCGATAGACACGACAAAGTTATTTTGCAACATGACAATGCTCGGCCACATGTTGCACAAGTGGTCAAAACATACTTAGAAACGCTCAAATGGGATGTCCTACCCCACCCGCTGTATAGTCCAGACCTTGCGCCATCCGATTACTATCTCTTCCGATCGATGCAACATGGCCGGGCTGACCAGCACTTCCGTAATTACGATGAAGTCAAAAAATGGATCGATTCGTGGATTGCGGCAAAACCGACCGAATTTTTCACAAAGGGAATCCGTGAATTGCCAGAAAGATGGGAAAAAGTAGTAGTAAGCGATGGACAATATTTTGAATATTAAATTTGTAACCATTTTACGTCAATAAAGTTTCAAATTTCGAAAAAAAACCGCACGAACTTATTCATAGTCCATTATGATATTAAATTTTTGTATTTCATTAGAGTTATTTAAATTTATTTTATTGTAGTTTTCTTTTATTTTGTTTCATTTTACTATTTTTTGTATTTTTTGCTTATTTTATTATCTTTTATTCAATTTTACACCATATAATTTTTTCCCCGATTTGATTTTGTTTAATAGTTTTTTTATTCCAATTTGTTTTATTTACGCCTTTCTATTTGGTTTTATTTCACGATAATTTATAATTTTTTTTTTTATATTATTGCACTTAACTTTTTTTTATTTTTATTTTTTTTACTTATTTTGGTTTATTTTATTTATTTGTTCCATTTTTTATTTAATTTATTTTATAATTTTTTACTAAATTTAATATAATTAATTTAATTTACTTTTATTTCATTTAAATTTATTTGTTATTTTATTCCACTTTTAATGTAATTTCCATTTTTATTGAACAAATCTTCTCTACATTCCATTCTTTGTAGCTGCATAGCTGTTTTTGTAGGGACTGTGCTAAAGCACTAATTAATATCTCAGCCTTCTAATTTCCCACGCCAATCCAATGAACTCATTTGGCACACTGCCGCAATTTTTTTGCAATGTTTCAACAAGTGACGTCTATTGCCAAGAGAATGTACGACTATAGTATATGTATATGTATGGGTATATTTGTTGGGCCTATTCACCGTCTCGGTGCCTGTCTCGTCGCTGTCGTCACAGTCAAATTGTTTTCAGTAATGCGTTGGCGTTAAATCGTTGCATCCGTTATGCCGCATCAACTGCGCTATAACTTTCAGTAATGATGCACTACTCTCATGCAATGGCATGCACAATTTCTGGGCATGTAGGGCACTGTGGCGCCGTTTTAAGTGCAGTTTGAGGTGAATTAAGGAATTGTAGTTAAACTACTACATATTTATACCCCAGCTCACTAGTGACAAAAAGTCTTATAACTTATAACCTTATAACCTAATGGCAACAAGTTAAGTGTAGACATTCAAGTATATTTAAGATAAAAACAATCAGAATGCCACTAGAAATCGATTAAGCAACGTCCAACCAGGTATTTTAACTAAATTTGGTGCAGTGCATTTGTTTATATTTAAAATGAGAACGAATAGCGGACTTTCTCTCCATGTAATGGCAATTTTCCCAAATGTAAAGCACTAAAAAATGCCGTCGTAATTATTGAAATTGCTCAAGTTCTATCAGCGTGATGATAAGCCAGAAAAAAATTATCTTACTTAAACATTTTAGAAAATGGTCGTCGCTCTGCCTACTTTCTACTAAATAAGTGCATTTATGAAACAAGAAATTTGACATTCTCAAGCACTAGTTCACAAATTAATTGAATTTGACAAACACCACGCCCACCTTTCATATTTTTAAAGTTTTGATTTACGGTCATCCGATCATCAGGCAATCCAATAACTCAAGCAAAATACGTACGCCTTTTTTTATACTTTTGACACAAAATGAAGGTTACTGTGTAATAAACGAATTCGGTCGACAACAATGCCCACTTTCCATGTAAAACAGGCATTTTCAAAATTGTCAAAATGCGCAGTATATGTTTGTAACCAACAAATATTGTACAATATGCTAGAGCTTAGTCTGGGTAACAATATAGCAGACGGAAATGCAATCAAGATAACATTTTTGGAAATGAGCGTAGCTGCGTCGGTCATTTAAGAAGTCCACCAAAAGTGTTTTGCAGGTCAGAACTTAAACAATTTCACGGAAAATGTTTGGATTTATGGAGAAGACTCACAGATTTTGCACCACAATCTTGCAAGTTCCTAAAACTAATGCTCCTGTCCATTTATGCAAGAAATTTACACCTGCCATAGCCGATTTTCTTCTTTTTTCTATAACTTTCTCAGTTTCCCTCTGAGGTCTACTCCTAGAAAGATGGGACTCGCGCCAACTGTGCGAGCGATGAATTATTGCGTAAACGTGCAAAGTCGCGATATCCTTTTGGTCACGGGTAGATCGGGACGCTCGAGGGAACTTCTAAGGCTAACAAAACCGCAGATCTCGAATTTGGTGGGCATCCTTATCGGATTTGTACATGCGATAAAGATTGCGATTGCTTCAAGTCCTTTCTGCAGAAGCTGTCCGAAGGATAAAGTGGAATTATCTCAGCAGCTTCTTCTCAACTGCTCTGCTCTCGTCGGGCAAAAACACATCTGGGCTCTCACTTTTCGGCTTTGGGCTCTCCCCTGCGGATATTACGCATCAGTTACCTGCTTATGTGTCTTCTGCTTGCTTATTGCCTCGTCCATTGTATCGACCTCAAACTCACGATGAATAGCATTAGCCATACAAGTCATACAAGTTTACCAATGTGCATTAGTCATAGCCTAAGTATTTTAGATTGGTGAACAAAACCTCTAAGACAGTGCCCCAAACCTATATTCCACATTTCCCAATCGATACGCATCTAAGTTCTCGCTTTTTTTTATGAAAATACAACTTTATTCTGGAAAAATGGTTACAAGTGAATCATTGAAAGTATTGCCCATCACTGGCTACTACTTTTTCTCAACTTTCTGGTAGATCTCGTATACCGTCGCGGTAAAACTGTTCATCTTTTGAGGTTATCCACGGATCAAGCAATTTTTTGATGTCTTTATATGAATGGAACTGCTGGTCAGCTAGACCATTTGCCATCGTTTGGAACAGTGATAATCGGACGGCGCAATATCTGGAGAATATGGCGGAGTAGTAGAATTTCCCATTTTAGTGTTTCCACGTAGGTTTTAACGGGTACGGCAACGTGAGGCCGAACGTTGCCATGCTGTAGAATCACTTTTTCATACCTCTCCGCGTATTGCGGCCGCTCAGTCGCATAAATTGAAGTCGATACAATTCATAATAAATAACACCAACTTGGTCCAACCAAATACATAGCATAACCTTCACAGCGTGAATATTCGGCTGAGGTGGTTACGTAGAAGCATGACCGGGCAATCCCATGACTTTTTTTTCTTTGGATTGCTGTAATGAATCCATTTTTCATCACCCGTCACGATGCGTTGAAGAAAACCCTTCTTTTTTTGCCGGTGGAGCAGTTGTTCACAGGCGAAAAAGGACGTTCAACATCCCTTGGTTTTAAGTCATAAGGAACCCAAGTCCCTCTTTCTGAATCATTCCCAAAGCATGCAATAGTTTGGAAATGGATTGGAGGGTAACTCATAATACTGAAGCAAGCTCTTCTTGCGTTTGACACAGATCCTCATTGAGCAGTGCCTCCAATTCAGCGTCTTCGAAGATTTTTCCTTCATGCAGATGGTCCTCAACATTAAAATCACCGTCTTTAAAGGGACGGAACCAATCTCGGCACGTTGTTTCACTTAAAGCAGCATCTATATACCTATATATTGTATATATATATATTTTACATAATTGGCGCATACACCCTTTTTTGGGTATTTGATCGAGCTCCTCCTCCTATTTGTGGTGTACGTCTTGATGTTGTTCCACAAAAGGAAGGACCTACAGTTTCAACCCGACTCCGAACGGCAAATATTTTTTATGAGGAGCTTTTTCATGGCAGAAATACACTCGGAGGTTTTCCATTGCCTGTCGAGAGGCGACCACTATTAGAAAAAACTCTTTCTTAATTCTGGGGTCTCACCGATATTCGAACCTACGTTCTCTCTGTGAATTCCGAATGGTAGTCACGCACCAACCCATTCGGCGACGGTGGCAGCATCTCCATAAACTTTTTGTAGCTCTCGATGCCCTTCAGCCGCCATTTTTTTTTTCGAATGAAATAGGAAAATCAGCACTTCCCGAAAATGACGAGTATTCGGCAGAAAATCAGATATTTTCAGAAAACCAAAGTACTATATATGATACCAAAACAAAATCACTAATTTGTCGAAGCAGTTTATTTACCATATGTCTCCGCTTGGTTTATGGTGTTTAGGTTATGTTAGAATCGACTAGCACACACTGCTGGCGGCATCTATTGACAAACAGCGGGAACTTGGTTGCGCGCCTAATATAAGACCATGCTTTTCGATAATAATTTGGATTGAGATCCAAGCAGCCAGTACAGCTTTCGAAAGGAATTTTTGATTTCATTTCGCTTTTCCTTTATGTGTTCCGGCAAGTTTAATTTAGATACGATTGTTCGGTTCCATGGTTTTCCCTTTATTTGTACTGCTTAAAAGCCAAATTTCAGGGAGCAAACTTTACAGCATTTGAGTTTGATAGAACAAAAATAATGTCTTAGGAGCATACAATTTCGGATAACTGAACCAACTATGTGAAAAGGATTTTGGAGCTCAAAAAGTTATTAAAACGAAATATAGAAGTTGGAGTAATGTTTTGATCAATGACCTATAGATATTGCAAATCGTATATCAAATAACATAGTTATAATGAAATAATCATTTCGTTGGTTTTTATAAGAATAAAAAAGTTTGTTTATGGTGCCGAAGTCCTCTCAATATACGCTTTAAATAGCGGCATGTACTTTAGCAACTTTTTTTCAACCCCGTCTAGAATACACTCGATGATTTTTATAAGTAGAAAAAATTGTAAGGAATTTTAATTAAATAATTTAAATATTTATGAATAGTTTGTTGCGTACAACGAATTTATTTTGTTTTTTATATTTCATTTATTTTTAGTGAATTTTTTTTATCACTTTTGTAAAATATCTGCTAAATGAGTTTTTTTCAATAGAACGCGACGACTGTGTTCTTCAATTTTTAGCTCCCCCACTTTTGCATTATTGAATTTTTAAATAATAATAATGGAATTGTATGTACTCGTACGTATCTGCATTCATTATAGAATCAGAATTGCATCGCTTGCCATTTCGGAACACTAGTAGATATTTGTTGTAGGAAACAAATGCATTTGTGTATGTCTAACTCAGTACAACTGACGTCAATATTTATTGAAAAAATTACTTATTGCAAATAGTTTCAATATGCATTGAAAGAAGCTGAGAAAAATGTTTATAGGTGCCATTTCGTTACGCTATTTTGTTTATCAATGAACGGGAAGTTTTTAAAACACACGAACTGTGCATAATACTAGCAAAAATCGATTAAATGTAATTTCTTGAATTTTTGAGTAACAATGCCTTTCTGTCTTGCATTTGCATAGTAATAATTTTGCCTTTTCTTACAAAAACAAAAGAGATTTTTAAAATTCATTATCAGGAATCAAATTCTGTTTCAATATTTGCTCCCACCTTTAAAATTTTTATTATTCTACTAAATTAAATATTTGTCAAGAAAGATTTTCCGCAAATGTACATGTGTGCATACACATTCCACTACACCCCTTACCGAGTCGTTCGTTGTATGTTCCTATGACAACTGGCTTCGAGAGCTCAAGTGCCGCCAATGAATCGAACCATAGAACAGTTTGTACTCGCATAATGACTTCATTTCATTGAACACCTGCCCTATGTTGGTGATGCCCTATGCCCCACGAGGAATTGAGGACCAGAAGAAAAAGAAGAAGATTAGCCACCTGCTACGACAAGTCCACAATATGCAATTGACTTACACTAGAACCCTCAGAGCAAAATGTTTTTCAAAAGTAAAAGAAATAAGAAATAATGAGCCATTGTTAAGACCTGCCAGATTTTCGATTGCAATCATTAATTTATAGGAATGATTTCTTTTCAATATTACTCAACGTGACTTATCGGCTGAGAGTCATGTCCGACACCGCACAAATGGACTGAGAGTTCGATGACCACAAACAGCGAAAGTTTTTTGCTGCGTAGCTTCATTACATTCTCGTTTTCTGAACTGTCTGTTATCAACGAGTTGGCGAAAAATTAATCACCCTAACGGAAGATTCATAATATTATATTTGCAAATGGCGTCGTACGTCAATTATATTTGAATTTTGTGAAATGTGCGAACAGACAAGAAATGAAGCGCATAAACATTAAAATAAAGATTTCCTTCACTCAAAATAATTCTTTAATTTATTTAGTAAAATATTTTTTTAATTTATTTAGTAAAACCGTTATTCAAAAACAAAGTTTGAATAATTTATTAAGAGTGCGCTACCTTGTGTATGTCGCACAGTGGTTCAGAGCTTACATTAGCACGAAAAAATGCATATCTCCTGTGAAAGACGACTGATATTTCTCAAATTCGAACTCGATAATTTGTTTTTGAAGTCACTTATTTCGATGCGATATCTCTACTGGCACCGGAATTACAACCTAAAATATGGTCACACTATCCGTTAGATTCTAAACAAAGATTCTCACAAAGCAGTCGACAACCTTCAAAGTAGACATGAAACGCCGTAAATCTCTTACCTAGATAGCTGAGTCATTTCGCCCAATTATAACATCAGCTTATGGCCATTGTGACATTGAGCGGAATTTGCGAGTCGATGAACCAACGAGACTCGGCACCACACTTCTTAACGAGAATATTGAAAATGATATTGGTATACCCGTACAAATAGCTTACTAGACTTATTTTTGAGAAATTTGATTCTCGAAACCTCCAGTATCCTGCCTAAAAATAAACCAAACTATGCATAGGCTTTGCTCATTGATTTCTGCTATAATTAGGCATTGATTTCTGCTCTTATAGGCAGACACACTCAGAGACTTGGCCTGCAGACACATGACTTCTGCAGAATCTATTCAAACGAAGAAGAGAAGAGACGATCTGTCCTGCTCTATCCAGACGCAGTTTCACTATTTTAAATGGAGCATTTTTATTGAGTTGAAAGATCGTATATATACATATACCATACATAGATTCGAATCTACGCACTCATTCGACACCGGCGGCCGTAGATCTTCGAAGAGAGTGTTACGGAAATCAGGTATCTTTGAAAGTTTTTGAAAAGTTCGCTTTTGTTGTACGAAGATTAGCACAAGTTCCTCTTGCGATATCACAATGAGCTATTAGCCTGAGTGTCGGAAATGGACAGCTACTACAATCTAACCCTAACATAACGTCCAACGCCTGAATGATATTTATTTGTTTTTGCTTATATCAGAATTTTGAATTAACTCGCGTTAAACTGAAGTTCTAAATCAATGTGTGTTGTAGTCATATTTAACAGATAGTCACTGTTTAACATTTATCGCTTCGGCAGTGGCATCTGTTTTGTTTGTGAACAAAAACCAGATTATTGATAGGTTCTAAATTATTTCAATTGATGGTATCTCGCTATGATAAATTGCGTTGGAAATTAGACGTGCTTTTTATATATAGCTTAATTGGAAAATTGAAAAAAAGCTTGAGGAAAAATGTATTATGAGGAAATATGGTATTTAATCCCCATTTTGTATTCTTACATCAAATCTGCAAAGGCATCATCTGATTTGCTTGCGTCAAGAGGGTTGGGACAGCGATTTGTTTACGAGAAACTGAGATTTTGTTGGTGAACACAGTGTGAACGATTTGAAGTGTTACCAACTTCACACTGCTTGTATCTGTAAAACAGCTCATGACATCATCGTCAAAATTGTTCTAATAACAGTTCAATATATTGTTTATAAGCCATCAAAAGCATTTGCGCTCAGTTTTGTTGAATGAATTTTTTTTTTCTGTGATGGAATTCAAACGTAATAGTGTGATTGCATTATATTTGGCTGGAAAATCACAACCAGCCATTGTTCATGAGCTCAGTCACCAAAAAGTGAAGAAAATGTTTGTGTATCGCACTATAAAACGTTACAATGATACTGGTAGCATTGCAAAACGCTATGGAGGTGGACCAAAAAAAACCGCAACAATGCCAGAAATGGTTCGGAAAGAGAAGGCTCGACTTGAACGAAATCCACGTCGAAGTGGAAGAAAAATGGCCAAAGAACTGAAAATATCGCAAGACAGCATTCGACGCATATTGAAAAATGAGCTCAAGGTCAAGGCTTACAAGTTCCAAAAAGCACACGCTTTTTCACCCTAGCAAAAATAGTTCGGTGCGAAAGAGCAAAGGGGTTGTTGCGCTTGCACGAACGCGGCGAATTTCCTAACATTGTGTTTTCTGATGAAAAAAATGTCCCAATTGAGCAGTTCATAAACACTCAAAACGATTGTTTTTTTTTTTTGACCGAACGCTCATACGAGAATTTGAGCCTACGTATGGCCACTCAAAGCAATTTCCCATCGCAAGTAATGGTTTGGGCCGCAGTGACCGCTGATGGACGCTCTCCAATCGTTTTTATCGAGCCTGGTGTCAAAGAGAATGCGACTTATTATCGGGAAAATGTTTTAGAAGCTGCTTTAGAGCCCTGGACACGTAAACGTTTCGGTCGTAGACCATGGACGTTCCAATACGACTCGGCACCGTCTCATAAAGCTCGTGTGAACCAAGAATGGTTAAAAAATCATGTACCTTACTTCAATTCGTTCACACAATGGCTTTCGAATTCGCCAGACGCACATCCGATGGACTATTCCATCTGGTCCATTTTGGAGAGCAAGGTGAGGACTAAAAAATATGCCAGTATGGATGCGCGGAAAAAATCGATTATACAAGAATGGGCCAAAATACCTCAAGATCACATTCGTGCAGCATGCAACTCATTTTTTGACCTTTGAAATCAATAAAAACTAATTTCTCACAAAAAAGTTATGGTGTTTTGAATAGGTAACACTTCATAACGTTCACCCTGTACATACGACAAGAATCCACGTAGCAACTTCTCATGCTACTTTGATGCAATGTTGGAAGTTTTGGAATAATGTTTTTTAAAGAGAAATATCTTCAGTTATTTTTAACATTAAAAAAATGTGTTTTATTTTTTAGCCAAAAAATTCTTATGGTATGGACCTCAGTCGTGGCTGAAGTTTTGAAAAAAGCTGTACTTAGACGCTGGGCTGCCAGTTGCGGCCTCCGAGTTAACTCTGACAAAACGGAGCTGGTGATATTTGCCAGAAAACATAAACCTCAACACTTTAGACTTCCCAAGTTAAACAACCAGGTTCTCCCGCTTTCATCGGAAGTAAGGTATCTTGGAGTGATGTTTGACTCCATTGAGCTCCATTGGAAGCTACACATTCAAAATCGGGTAAAGAAAGCCAGTATAGCCTTCTAAGCCTGAAAATCTAAATTGGTCTCAGAGACTTCTACCCGGTCATCGGCATCCCCCGCACTGTTGTTAAAGGGGAATTGCACAACTTATTTCTCAGGAAAACGCAGAAAAGATTTATTTATGTGTTATTTCGAAAACCTTTTGACCCCAGTACAATAGACGGATAACTCAGAAATTCCTAGAGACTCCATGCCATTCAATTTCCAAACGCATAACTGTGTTTATCGGTCATTGGACGATCGGTACACATGCGGAAAAGCTAGGCTTGCCATTTAAACGACTAAGGTAACTGGGCGCTCCTTTCTTCGACAGCCTCGGGCAGTGCACCAACCTAAATCCAATCAATCTCCTCCATTATATCAACAGCTGTGGCTGGTTGTAGATATCTTCCTGTTAGTGGTCTCATAATGGTATCAAAACGGCGCTTTGGTGCTACTTGAGGAGTGCCAGCCATTTCACGTTCATTTGCAAATTAGTCGTAATGCACATAACAGCTGCACGGTATTTTACACTGGTTCGTTGTACTCATTTGAATATAATTCGAAAAGTTTTAGAAATCCCTCTATGAGCTTAGTCTCAGCTATTAATGAAAAAATTGGAAAATAATCCGAGGGGCACGATTTTCAAAAATTACAAAAAAAAATCGAAAATATTTAACTTTTTTCCAAAAACAAAAGATATTTCCCTTTAAAAATGTGTATATCTACCAAAATTTGGTATTATAAATCTTAAAATTATTAATGTATTTCCCAAATTTTTACTTCTCATTTTACTCCAGCGACAAATAAACCTATTTGCAGAAAACTTTACGATAATGTCCAAAATACTTTTAACACTTGAGATGAAATCGCTCAGATGTGTCGGGCCATTTATCGTTAAATATGAAAATAGCAAAGATGATACATTCAATAGCCATTCACGAAGTCACGTGCTAACCATTTTTTTTTTCTATTTGTATTTTTTTAAGAAATAGCTCTGACAAAATGATACTAAATAAGTACCACAAAACTCGTCCAAAAATCGCTCGCTCACGCACTAAGTTCGGTAATCATATAAGAAGTCGTCTTGGGGTGGCAGTTGCCATTTGCCGAGCTGAGGCTTGATACTGTTAGACTTTTTTTTTTACTTTAAAGACGCCGATATAATTCCGATCCAGAGAAGTGGGTTGAAAAGATTTGCTACTGCAGTGAAACAGCCATTAGAATGAAGTTATTTCCCAAATTAATCGGAGGTCTTACCATGAGAAAGCTCCTCATAAAAACCATTTGCCTCTCGGAGTCAGATGAAAACTGTAAGTCCCTTCATTAGGGCGCTCACCGCATATAGGAGGAGTAGCTCGGCCAAACACCTAACAGAAGTGTACGCACCAATTATTTATTTTATTTAAATCGGAAGGCTTACTCTATCAAATGAAGTAAACCTTTTTGGAATGTCGTGAACACTTTTCTTTTCCTCTTAGGAGAAAACGAGCTGACTGTCCATCTGCTCTATTAACATTGTTTTTTTTTTGTTTTTGTTTCGAAATATTTATTTTCCTAGATAAAATGTCGTGGAATTTAAACACAGCATATGGAACACTAAATTTGCATACAGTTGATTATTATTTAAATTCATATTAAATACCGGATCGATATATCGAGTGCCAAAATATAAGTTGTATATTTTTTAGTACAACATTTATTAAAATCATCACTTAAACCGCCAATTATTCGCTTCGCCACATTTTTTCGAACACCGCGCGTTAAATTTTTTAATACGTTTTGCTCATTATACTATATATCTCGTTATTAAATTGCTATCATGTCGTCATTTTTAATCATCACTTTTGATCACTTCACTTTATAACAAAACGGAAACTTTACTACTGATTTCAAAAGGTTCTTGTTTTTTTTTTTTTTTATTTTAGTATCAGCTTCAATCGGCTTTCTTGATGTTAGTCAATCGATGATACTGTCACGCTAGAACTGAAATCGAAACTAAAGCTCAACGACGACCACTGGCTGCACCTGCGAGTACACTACCCTCCATACAAACAAACAAAAAAATAAAAAAACACGAAAAAAATGTTGTCACAGATACCGATATCGATACCGAGATCGCGTTCGAGTCCGTCACCGACAGTAGTGCTGCGAATTCTGTGCGCATTTGCCGGCCAGCAATCATATTTACGAGTGAAAACGCCAAGCGTAACGCGCCAAACGCCAAAAGCCGAGCAATAGTTGCTTACGCTGACGCTGATGTCAAAGTCAAAGCGAAAGCAGCCGGTGTTAAGTTGAGCTGAGCGTCGACGCCGCTGCCGGCCGTTGTCGTTGTCGTTGGGGACACTCGCTTTCGGCAGTAAAATGTATTTGAACGATAAAACAACAAATTACATTTTTTGCAAATATTAAACGGTTTAGCTACTGAATCACTATAAACGCGGCTAATTTGCACAAACGGTCGCACTTACGTGCGTATGCCTATTGTATTTGTATATTCATAGAATACTTTAGAGCACCAAGTACATAGTGGATGTGGCTGTCTGTAATTTAGTAGGTTTGTGTGTTTGTTTTTCAATAACCGCTGCAAAAACAACAGATAACGTTGTCCAACTCATGAATAGTATCAACATAGTACGCCATTCGCGATGACCATCTGCCGGCGGGCACCAATCATGTAAAGATGTTCTCATATATCACAGTGGTGGGCATAGAAATACGAACAGGCTGTTTTACAAAGAGAGTGAGGAAATTAAGCAAGTAAGTTACTTTTGTTGAGCCATTTTTCATAATAAGGTGTCTATTCATTGTAAAATAAATTTACCACACTTACATTTTTCGCCCAATATTGATAACACCGTAAACTAACAATGTTATTTTTTTTTTTCAAATTATTCCCCTCATAATACACTTCTGCATTCGCTTGAACAATTTTGAAAGCATTTTTGCCACATTTTCTGAAAAACAGATCACAATTTGCGAACAAGTTTATTTTTATCTTTATCTTCTTCTTCTTATTCTTTTATTGTATTGTAGGTTTTCACTTGTTTTTCTTCACACAATTACATAGTTATAAATTACAAAGTATTATTAAAATTCAAAATGACGAAATGTTATTGCCCTTCTGAAGATGTCGAAATCCAGCTTTCGCGCCATCTCTTTGGTGGTCTTCCAGGTCCGCGCTTTCCATATGGTATATAGTCCCTCGCTATTCAGATAATTCTGTCGTCACTAGCTCTAGAAACGCTTTATCTTATCTTTATCTTTATCTTTATCTTTATCTTTATATTTATCTTTATATTTATCTTTATCTTTTCCTTATCTTTATCTTTATCTTTATCTTTATCTTTATCTTTATCTTTATCTTTCTCTTTGTCTTTATCTTTATCTTTATCTTTATCTTTATCTTTATCTTTATCTTTGTCTTTATCTTTATCTTTATCTTTATCTTTATCTTTATCTTTATCTTTATCTTTATCTTTATCTTTATCTTTATCTTTATCTTTATCTTTATCTTTATCTTTATCTTTATCTTTATCTTTATCTTTATCTTTATCTTTATCTTTATCTTTATCTTTATCTTTATCTTTATCTTTGTCTTTGTCTTTGACTTTATCTTTATCTTTATCTTTATCTTTATCTTTATCTTTATCTTTATCTTTATCTTTGTCTTTATCTTTATCTTTATATTTATCTTTATCTTTATCTTTATCTTTATCTTTATCTTTATCTTTATCTTTATCTTTATCTTTATCTTTATCTTTGTCTTTGTCTTTGACTTTATCTTTATCTTTATCTTTATCTTTATCTTTGTCTTTATCTTTATATTTATCTTTATCTTTATCTTTATCTTTATCTTTATCTTAATCTTTATTCTTTTCTTTACCTACATATTCATCTCCACCTTTGTCCTTACATTAAGTATTTATTTACATTTACCTTGGGCTTTGTCTTTATCTTTACGCATTTTTATTTTATATTTGCCTTTGCGTTTTCTTCATCACATATTCACCTGTTCCATGCATTCGGCTTAAATGTAATCAAATTCTTATTCTTAGATCGTAATTTTGTATCAATATTGAAGCATACATTTAGGAGGCACATAAACATCTCGATTAGTGAAATTTTTTAATTGATTTTTTTGGATTGTATGAAATTAGGTTGAAATTTAATTATTATTTCCCCCTTACACCATCAAAATACAGCATAAAATTAAATAAATTCTAAATACCTTATAAATAGAGTTTAGCCGCAAAAGGCCTTAGAAGAAGAAAATGTTGTCTATTCATATACAGGGTGGGCCAAATAAGACCTACTAATGTTAAGCATAAATAACTTTTTTATTTTTTGACATATTTATTTTTCTCTTTTTGTGGTTATAATTGAATTGTTGGAAATTATGTATCTAAGGATTGGAGAATGGAGCTTTTGAAATTGTATGAAATCCACTTAAGAACTTCACTTTTTGCAATGGAACAGTATAAATATTTTCACAATTAATTGCTTTTTCAAATTGTATATTATGATAACATTGTCATTCAGCTTTACAAGAAGAAATAGAATTGCACAAAACATACTTATTAGAATATTTATCATACTATAGAAAAATAATAATGCTATCAGCAGATGTTGCTACTGGTAATTTAAATTATTGAAAAAAAATCGTTAAAATCACTACAAACTATCCTCTCAGTCTTAATGGACACTGGAAAACGGAAGCTTTTTCGAAAATGCTATTCCAATGTTCCTCATTTATCAATAAATCCCTGTATTGACTAGCAGCTCGATAAATTTCTTTGATAATCTCGTTCGTTAACATCCTCCTATGTGATAAAGTATTTGGTTGAGGAATAATTTCATAGCCTTTTTATATTTTATTTTACTTTAAAACAATATGTTTGCTGTTTGGCAAAGGGTAAGTATTCATTCGATAGAACTCTTTCTGCTCTACGAAACTATGATAATTGTATTTTTGAGTTATTTAATTTTGTATTAATTTTGAGGCTTATAAATGGAATACCTAGGAGGCAAAAATCAATATTTTCGACACCTGCTGTACATCGAGGTCAAAAAGCTGCCGATGCAGTTTGGGACATTTGCGACGCAATTTTGACGTCGATTACACGTCCCGCAGCGGAAGGCTTTCTGGATTCGTTGAAGAACGCGTCAAATCTCGTTTCAAGGAGTTGGCGACCGTTCTCGAGAATTGGCGGAAAAAATGAACTGCTATCATAAAAGGATTCTCAATCACCTTCAATTAATGTGATTTACCGAAAACTTGGGAGCCTGAGTACCTCACGAGCTCAATGAAAAGAAACAAAGAAAGTCGCGTTCAAATTGCTTCTCAGCATCTCGCCCACCATCGAGGAACACGCGATCATAAACAGCGCTTTTTGTACCAAATCGTCACGGGAGATGATAAATAGTGCCCATACATCAATATGAAGCAAAGGAAGGATTGGATAGTCCCAGGAGATACGCCAAACCGAGAGTCAAGCCCGATCTTCATCCAAAGAAGATAATGATATGTGTGTGGAGGGACTGGGAGAGCATGGTGTACTGGGAAATGCTCGAAAAGAATGCCACGGCTAACAAGGAGCCCTACATTGCCCAGCTACACCGCGTGAATGACGCTATTCGACTGAAAAGACCTGATCGACATGGTCAAACCATACTCCTTCTCAACAACGTCAGGCCCCATCAAAAGCCGCACTCCAAGAGCTCAAATGGGAAGTGCTTCAGCATCCGCGTTTTCTCCGGACCTTGCAACCATATGAAGGACGTTACCTTCGATAACAAAGAAGTATTTATAAGCTGGCTCACCAACTTCTTTGACCCAAGACCAGGTGATTTTTGGCTGAACGGCATCAATAAATTGGTCGAGAGGTGGGAAGAGGTTTTGAACAGCGATTATATAATTGATATAATTATTGTTTTTTGATATAATTAATTATTGTTTCGTGTACAAGGAATTTATTTTTACTTCAATATAAATCTTAATTGGATTGATTAACTCTAAATTCTAACATTGAACTCAGGTAGCAACGGTGCCTTAAATTAAAATAGCTTGATAGAAGAGAACTAAAATGTATACTGCTTTTTAACTCTTGAACTATTCGAGCACCTATTTTGCACAAATTAATTATGCTAAAAAAGTGGCTATCCTCAAAGTATTTTTGAAATAAAATTGTTGAAAATATCATTTGATTGATATGTTGTACAGTAGATTTTGTTTTTGTGCGGTTTTGGAATAGTGCGGTTTTTAATAAAATTAAAAAATGCATGTCGACCTATCGGGAATTGTACATATAAACAAGATTCTAAACCACTCATCACAGATTGCATCAGAAATGCTAACCCTACAAGTATGGAACCGCCCGCATCACCATCTAGATCAGACGTGTACATTTCCTCAAGTGATTTAAAGCCAAATCCTAAACGAATGCGCAACATGCGGGTATTGTCTGATTCTATTTCTGACGTTGTAGATTTATTTTTCGTTTCTGACGTTTCTTAAATAAAGATATAATTTTCAAAAATACAATTTTTTGTGTATGCGATTTTATTTAATTATTTCAGATGCATGCGGTCTATAGAACGTATCTATAGTTATAATATTGGACTAGTACCCTTTTTTTATGCGATTTTATTACATTATTTCAGATTTATGCGGTTCTTAGCACTTTTGAAACGTATCTATAGTTTTACTATAGAACTAGTAGCTTTTTTTATGCTGTTTTTTTTTATGCTGTTTCTTGCGGAACGTATATACCGCATAAAAACAGAATCTACTGTATATCAGTCCCAATCTGTCGCAAAACATGTCAATGGTCTGAAGATCACTTTTTCACTTTTGCTTCTATATCGTCAAATATATTTTCAGAACCGATGCGATTTACTATATCACCTTGAGATTTGCATTGACGTGGTAGTCCAAAAGTTAGGAATCGTTTGCCAGAGCCTCCGGAATGCAAACTACTCCAAACAGCGTATTTTTTCGATGTACATTGGCTGTTGATGAGTCACTTGTGAAATAGTGGCAAATTTACTAATTTTCGCTTACACCCTTTTGAGTCTTTGGCCGAGCTTCTTCTACTATTTGTGGTGGGTGCTTCATTGATTCCCGCAAGTGGAGGGTCGTACAGCTTTACGCCGCCTACGAACGGCAGATAGGTTTTTATGAGTAGCTTTCTCAGTGCAGAAATATACTTAGATGTCATTAGATAACTCTTTTTCTATCAATTGGTGTTTCAAGCCCAAAACTTCGAGAATTTGCTCTTCCAAATGGTTCGTGACTAACCAACCCATTCGGCTACAGCGACCGCCATAACATAATATTAGTTTATACAGGCCTCTTAAATGTAATATTGGCTTCAATTACTAGAGAAGGTTGTTCAATTAAAAAAGGAGCTTACAAATGCATAAAACAAAGAAAAGTCAAACAGAATAGAACTCGAAGTATTATTGAATCCTCTTAGAGCGCGGGTAATAGAAGTATTACTTACATAACTCAAGCGAAGTAATTTAAGATCAAATGGGTAAGAGTAGTAGAAATATGATAGTGAATGCTCCGTATCAGAGATGAACAATCAAATTCTGCCTTAATTACACTAAAAAAAACATTCTTCTCCCTAGAGGCTTTAAATTAATTGAAATCAAACAGGAATTATTTAAAAGGGATAGAATTTGAGAGTTTTAATGATATCAGAGCATATTTTAGTAACACCTTCTGTACACGTTCAATTCACAAAATTGCAAATTGTTGGCAAGGCCATCAGATAAATGTTGCATATTCTAATCTAGAACGAACAAAAGAAGTTAACGGTAATTTGAGAGTGTAAGGCGGAGAAAACTTCGAATTATTACGCCTTATAAAACCTAAGTATGTACAACAAAGAAATAGATCCAACAGAGTAAATTGGGCTATTGAATGAAAAATGGTAGTCAAAGATCCCCCTAGATCTTTGAGTGCAGGAACAAAATATTGTAGAATATTAGCAGTTCTACAAGATTGATAAAATTGAAATTTAATGTCGCGTTCTCAACTCCTGCAATACTAGTATTATTAAAATAGGGTATTATTTTAAATAATTTTTTGGGTAAGGTGTATCAGAAGATGCCAAGCCATTATCTCCAACAGCGACAAAGAATTGATAGTAATGAGTAAAAAAAAAAGTAATATTCATATTCAGAAAATATTTAAGGGGACCCGGTGCTCTAGAAATTTCAAAAAATCGATTTTTTGTTTTTTCGATATTTCTTAAGTATAGTATTTAAGAATATACTGTGTTATAGCGTCCACAGCCCATTAATTAGGTAGAGAGCGATCCCCACGCTCCTCTACGTCAAACTTTAAGCTCATTTATCTCGAAACGACTTTTTCGGTCTGGTGTTGTCAAAAAACAAAAAAATAACTATTCAACCGAATCGTCTGAAGTTTTATATGTTGTTCACAACATCAATGACTATCGCCCGCACTAGAATCATACTATTATTTCAATTATTTCGTATTTTTTTGATAAAAAAATTAAAAAAACCCGATTTTTAGAGTGTCAAATTCAAAACCGCGCCATTTTGTCAATTTTTTTTTATTATTTTATTACGGAACGTACCTACAGCCATACTGATTAATATTTTTTTTTAGTTTTTGTGTTTCAGATAAATAACTAGAAGAGTCAAAATGGAGAACACCGTCCAAGTCCAAATTTTCGGTAGGGTCACCTTCAGCGCCATTTTTTAAATTATTAAAATTAAAAAAAATAATTTTTTTTTCATTTTTGTATGTAAAAGATGTTAAATAAAAAGCCTAAAAAATTTAAAAATATTGTTTCTCATTTTTTTTACTCTAAAAAAAAATTCCTGAAAATACCCTAAATTTTCGGGCTCTAGACCACCTTAAGCTCTATTCACGAAATATCGTCCTTAATGAGTTTTATTAGCGAAATTTATTATGAAACGCTCTGTAAGTATAGATCAAATGATAATATATAATATAATATTATTAATTCATTTGTAATTTAAATATCTTATCTTTTGCTTTTCAAACAAATCAGTTTGAAGTAAAGTGAAATTAACGTAGTCTCAGGTGCGAATTTAAGGCCAGAACATTCAACTGTTTCTACATTACCCGAACGACCCAGATTGCCTCATCAGTGTGTCCGAATAAAATAGAGGGATTGATTTTGCTTTGACAGCAAGACCAATAGGATGGGCCTGTCGCACCAAATCCGGGACTGCTTTCATATCTCAGTAGCCAATAACACCAATTTTTAGCGAAAAAATAAAAACATTGAAGTTGTGCGTGTATTTATTTAAGTCTATGAATTACAATCCTTACAGACTATAATACAAAAGTTGCTTAGACTAAACCACAGACATACATGTAATTAAAAACAACTATAATATAGAATTCAGGAGATTTAAAAATGCTACTCTTGAAAGCGAAAAATCGAGAACAACATCATTATGAACGGAATTTAATTCCCGTAAAGCACGAGTAATGGGAGCATTACTGGCATACTTAGTTTTAAAGTTTCCCCCATAAAAAGGGTAGAAGTTCCTAAGAGATCGCTGGGGAGCATTAAATAGAATCCTTTCCAACAAGTAGGAAGAATCAATTACTCCATAAATAATATTATGAGTAAAAGACAGACACAGTATAGACCTACGAATTTCTAAAGACTTGAGACTTAAAAGCATGAGACGAGCAGAGTATGACGGCATGGGATCAATAAAATTCAGAAACCGAAGGGCATATTTGAGAAATATCTTTTGCACACGTTCGATTCTATTGATAGCCTGCTGACTACAAGGTCTCCAAATAAACACAGCATATTCTAAATGGGATCTAACAAAAGATGTATAGAGTAACTTAATATTGTAGGGATTAGAGAACTTAGTGGTGTTCCGTCTGACGAAGCGCAACATCAAAAGAAATTTTGAAGTAATATAATTTATATTTATACTCGCTAACACACTGCAAGACACATTTCGAGATACTGTACTTAGTGCACAAAATGTTAGATGTTTTCGAATAAGATATTTGAAAGCACTTAGATAAGTTCAGCGAAAGTCCTGAACTCTGGCACCACAAGTAAAGCCTATTCATATCGGCTTGAAGTTTAATGGCATTCTCTTAAGACTTGATCCCTGAGAAGATATTAAGGTTATCAGCATAACGGAAAACTTTAACATTCGAGAAACAACTTTTGATGTCATTAATAAATAACACAAATAAAAGCGGCCCCAAGATACTTCCTTGCGGAACCCCAGAGGTGGCAGCAAAGGGGGTAGATGAAATACCATCAATTGTTACAACACAACGTCTATTGCTCAAAGAGAAGAGTTTATCCATTGCCGAAATGCAGAATGAAAGCCAAAACAAGCTAATTTTTTAACTAAGATTCTATGAGAAACTTTGTCGAAGGCTTTCGAAAAATCGGTGTAAATACAATCGACCTGGAAGCCAGCCGAGAAAGAATCAATGGAGTATTCAATAAAAACAGCCAGATTAGATACTGTAGATCTGTTAGCAATAAACCCATGCTGATTAGGCAAATTAAAGGTTTAACCGCAAAGCTCAGCTTTGCATAGAGCGCGTGCTCAAAAATTTTGAAAATAGTTGGCAGCTTTGAAATGGGCCTATAATTTCTAACGTCATTTTTATTGTCGCTCTTAAAGAAGGGCGTAATGAAAGAGAGCTTTCATGCGTCATTGAAACACCCCGACGATAAAGATTTGTTGAAAATAATTTTCAGGGGATAGACCAAGGCCGGACAATTTTTTATTCACCTCAAAACAAAGCGAAAATCTCTAATGGGTTATATGGAAATGGCCCAAAAAGTTAATTTTTCAGCTGTCCTTGGTTTTATGGAACGCGACTGTATGCATTTACATACATATTCACATAACGGTATGTAAAAAAAACGGTATATAACTGTTAGCTTTGTAACTGCATGTGTTTTATCTTTGCTTTGTTTTGCTTTGCCTCCCTATTAATGAAAGGTAAAATTTTTCTTCTTTTTGTAATATAAATGTAGTTTTATTGTAGTTGTTTTTTTTTCAATTTCAAATTAAAATACGTATAAGTACTTAAAGTTTTTTTTGGACTGCTCTTATGTCGACCCACTTTTTCAAGATGCCACAACTTTCAACGCCTAATGCTTTTGAAGGCAACAAAGAAGAGACAAAAATCGTTAACATATTTTCGCGTTTGCATAAAAGTCGCTTTGATTTCAATAGGATTGGCAAATAATCAAAAATATAGATTGTTATGTAATTGCAATTACTCAAACGTGCCCAAGAATTCTATGCTTAATTTTATGAACATCAAAAATGGTGCAATGAACGTTCAAACGGTGTTTACAACTTATTGAAGTTTCACTGTCGAATTGTCAAATGCAAGCCTTTACCAAGAATTATAACTTTCTGTTATCAAAACTTGAATAATGTTTCAAAACGCTACGATTTTGCAACTAATTCGATAATTCTATTAATTAAAAGTCCATTTATCTGAAATGAGTCTGTTCGAAAATTGGATTCTATAGAGGGTGCGATAGCTCTTATGAAATCGAAACAAATTTCTCTAGATGATGTGAAATTTTTCAAAAGATTTTTCCGAATAGTGTTAAACAGAGATTATTGAATTCCTTTACTTCTGAGGTCAGGTAAAACCAACATTTTCTTAGTCCTGGGGTAAGTTAGGTTAGACATCTGCAAAGGCTAGAGGGCTTCCCAGGGCGGGAATTCCTAAACTCGCCCAATGTTATTATATTCGTCAGTCAAAATAGTCTTAGGGTATCTTTGTCAACATGCTTCTTGCTAACAATGGAACAGAAAATTCAGATTCGAATGTGTCTTGCTTAACAACACTTAGGGTGTTTTCGAAAAGTTAAAGTGGATTTTGTGCGACGAATCATTACTAGGGATGAGAGTTGGATCTATCGCCATGATCCTAAATTAAAGCAAGAGACTGGTGGTGTGAAACTGGTTCTGCGGCTCCGAAACGAATTCGTGTCCAGAAATCGGCCAAGAAGATGTTAGCATCAGTTTCTTGGGTTTCGAAAGAATATTTGTTTGTGGGTTACTTGCAAACTGATAAAACAATAAATTCTGAATATTATTGTAAGCTTTAAGACCAGCTGAAGGAAAAAAGTCGTGAAAAAGGAGCCAGAGCCCAATGCACCGTGTCACAAGAGCAGTCACTGACAATGGCTAATATCCATGAATTAAAGATCGAATCGTTGGAGTATACACCAAATTTGGCTCCTAGCCACTTCTATCTACTCCTAGACCTAATAAAATGCATGCGTGGAAAGCGTTTTTCATCAAATGATGAGGTCATAGCCCTTCTTACTTTGCAGATTCTCAATTCAGCGATGAAATTCATAAATTGGAATCTCCTTGGAACAAGTTTATTGATGTTCAGGGAGACTATGCTGAATAATGAAGTGTACTTCAAGCCATAAAACTATGTTTCTCTTATCGAATATTTGATGCCGTATCATCAATATGCAATGCCTCTAAGATTTACGAAGTAAGATTAGGTTAAATGGCTGCCCTAGCTAAGGGCTCACTTGGACAAATATTAAAAAAAAAAATCGTCCGTTGTGGTGCCATACATGGGAGAGGAGAAAAGAGAAGGGAAGGAAGAGGGAGCCTTGGGATTAGAGACGATGATGACCATACATTTTACGACGACGCCGTCGGTGGCTGATTTGCGTTCGTAGTTAACCGTAACAAGCTACTGATGAACTTCACCAAATTTATGATATTTACACCGGCTATATCCGCAGGCGTAGCGAAAAAGTGAGAGCCCAGATGTCTAAGTCTTTGCCAGACGAGAGCAGGGCAGCTGAGTAGAAGGTGTTGAGATGATTCCACCTCGTCCTCCAGACAATTTCTACAGAACGGACTTGAGGCAATCCCAAGTTTCTCGGCGTGAACACCTAACGGACAATGTCCGGTAAGGATGCCCACCAAATTCGAGAGCTGCGGCTTTGTTAGCCTTAGGAGTTCCCTTGAGCGTCCCCGATCTACCCATGGCCAGAAGGATCTCGCGACCTTGCACGTTTACGAAGTGTTCTATTTAATTTTTTTTATATCTTCAATTTTAAAGGCTAGTACTAACTTCACTGCCGTGAAATTTCGCCAGCAACATGCATTTGGCTTGCCATGAAATGTTGCTAGTAACATTGATTGTCGTATGGGAAGAAACGTCAAATTTATGAGCATCGCCCCAGAAGAAATTGACAAATTTTTGTAAGAATATATAGAATAATGTACTAAGATGTATGAAGAAGATTTACTTCCACTCTTTACGAAGACGTTCCGCTTAAAATGCCATATCTTTGGAGTATTCGATTTCCTTGGCAAACTAACTATCTGTTTTCACATAATTCTAAATGACATTTGCATTTTAAATAGGTGTGGAAAAGTGTTGCTGGCATGTTGCGTTGTGTTTTCATGGCATGAACTGATTACAACTTTGCCATGAGATACATATGTACATAATTTCACACATACATACATATTTCACAGCAAGGCAATTTGCGTGGATTTTACCTGACATAAATGATGTTTTATGTTCATACATATGTGCATATATTGCGTTCAATCCCTTGCCCATTTCTCCAACTAACCTTCCAGAGAACATTCAGAGAACATTGATGAATAGAGAAGTCTCAATGACAGGAACGTATGGAATTTCGAGGGGTACTCGTCTCGTCTTATGTAAATTTAGCAGCAGTCGATAAGAATTTGTTGGTGATTAGAAGCAAAGAATGTTAGGTAGCTTTTAATATGACCTATATATTTGAATTTTTCCAAATCATCCAAAATTATATACATATGTTATGTCTGTCTGTCTGGTGTCTGTAAAACTTCAACTGAATGAAAATCCTCTATAGAAAACGCTTCATTACCAGGCGCACAGGAAGATGGCATATGCAAATGTAAATTTGTGAATTTATATACATTTGCGCTTATGTATATGCTGTGTATATGTGTGCTCACCAGCCACAGCTCAAGATAAAACGGTAAAACTTCTCAAGAAATCCAGCGCACATTCATAGGCACAGCATTGTACATATACACATATTTACGTACATATATTGATGCATACATATGTACGAAGCCGCGGGCACTCGCTTCCAAAAATGGAAGATTTATCAAATATTGGCAAATAATTCTACGCGAAATATTCCAATATTGACTATTTTCGAATTGTCGAGAAAATTGGCATATGGGCGGCTCGTTTTATGAATGAAAGTACTTGCTCTTAGAACTATGAGCTCGAATTTATCAATGAATTTTTTGATGATGAGTTTTGTTGCACAGTACAATAGTTGAAACTGTTCGGCGCCGCCGCGACAGTTCAGCGCTATGTCAACTAGAATGATGGCCGCTACGCCTGCGCCTAAGACTGCATTTTGTTCTTGTAGTCGCTAGGCATAGAATTTTAGCTTTGAACGACATACGCATTTTGAGGAATAAAGTGAGTGCCCTGTGTGTGTGGTTGTATGTACATGCATATGTGTATATTAATAAGCATTGATTTGCTTGAATTCAATTCACATATTTATATTTGCATATGCCATCTTCCTGTGTGCCTGGTAATGAAGCGTTTTGTATACAGAATTTTTTGATTTGATCAATTGAACGTACATATATGTATATATAGTTCGGGCATCAAGTGTGCATATACGCACATGCACATGTCGATGCATATGCAGAAGAAGTTCTTTTAGCATTTGCAGGAATTCGATCATTCGAATATTTACTCCCTAATTATTGCATGAAATATGATAAGACGATGCTCGTGAGGTAGGCCATGTTGCTTCAGCGCATACATATGCGTGCAACACTAACTATATTTATTAAAGATGCAATAGAACTTAGTTGTCCCATATATGTATGTATGAAAATACGTTTCTTTGAAGTTTTCTTTTATTTATTTTAAATTTCAAAGTTTTGTACTATCTATAAAATGCATACATATATGAATTATTCCCTGTAATATACATATGTAAATTGAAAAAAATTTCGTTTGGCAAAGGAACAAAAAATGCATATTCAAATGTTAGGTCATTGTTGCTGCAGTGCGTGTGCACATACATACATTTGTAACACTATAAGAATCGAAGATGCAATTGAACTTTTGCACAAATATAACTAACAAAATATATGTATATAAACATATATTGATATACATATATATTCATCGATATACCAATATGCTCTTTGAACTCTTGTCTAAAATTAGTTTCGACTCGAAAAATTAGTAAAAATTTTCATCAAATTTACACTAAAACGCACACAACAAAATGTGAGGTCGTTTTATAATGTATTTTGTTTGAATTTTTCTTTTAAAATTAAAACAACAAACATTAAAGTTACTTTGATTTTAAATGTTGTCTTTTTATTTGGTTATATTTGTTAGAAAATACAGTGTGCGCCATCTCGAGCTTCGGTATGGAAATATTGAATAACTGTAGCAACTAGCAAAATTGAATGTTTGTTGGTGTTTTTTTATTTGATTTTGTCCTTTACAATCTGTTTCAACTGCACTTAGAACACAACATCCAACAAATGACCACCTTTACGAGCCACACAATATTGTGCTCTTTTTTTCGAATTTTCCATTACTTTTGCTAGCATTTCGGGTGATATTGCCTCTATTTCAGATCTAATGTTGGTCCTGAGCTCTTCCAATGTAGTGGGCTTGTTGACGTATACTCTACTTTTTAAATAGCCCCACAAAAAAAAATCCGGCGGCGTCAAATCCGGCGATCTTGGAGGCCACTCAACATCGCCACCTTTCGACATCAACCGGCCAGGGAACGGTGACGATATGACAGATTTGGGCTTTTCAAAACACTCTGCTGGACAGTTTTAACAATTTCATTGGAGCGTCTTTTACGAACTGAAACACGTTGATGATTTGCTACAGACCCCGATTCTTCAAAATGTTTAGTCAGATTGCGTATGGTGTTATCAGAAAGCACTTTACGAGCGCGGTATTTTCGACGGTATGCACGTTGAGCAAGCACAATTGAACGACCATTTTCCAAATACATGGTCACAATTTCCGCGCGTTCTTTAGGTGTAAAGTTATTCATCGTTAAAATTGTACTGAATTGACGTTTCAAAATTATTTTTTCTCAAGTCCTTCTGACAATGGATAGCAAAGTTATTCAATATTTCCATACCGAAGCTCGAGATGGCGCACCCTGTATAAATTGAATACATTTTCGTTTATCAAGGGAACATAGAAATGCACAAGCAAATGCCTTGCAAAATGCCGTCGGCATTCGTCAATTTGATTTCATACAGAAACCAAAAACTGAGCAGAGCCAATGTACTTGTACATAATTCACTGTAATCAGCTCTGTTAAGAACTTCCCCGCTGTCGAGTTAAGCGAGGTGAAATAGTGTTCGCGGTTTCACTTCATTTTTGACAACTCACACTATTCGTAGCTCGTGAGACTTCTCTATTCATCAATGTTCTCTGGCAATAATATATAAGTTCACAATACAAAAAATGTATATACAAATGTTATTATAATGGAATATTATATTTACAGTGGTATATATTATATAATAAAAAACAATAATACAAATGTTACCCATTCACACACCAGCCACTAATCAACAGATTAAATAAAACAAAAGAGGTATTGTCAAGTCGCACAGAATGACAAAGCTTTATTTAACACTTTTGTTTTTGTTATTTAGTAGCTATGACACTCATACCATTGTTTTTGTTTTTGCAGATGCTGGCAAGTTATGCCGCCAAATTCAATTGAATTAATTGAGAGAGCAGCGGGCTTAGCAAAGCGCCGCGGCACAGTAGAACAAAATGATTGAGTTACTAGAGAATTTTCATAAAAGCGCATCTAAATTTAAATAATTTTGTGGATTACACTTCCGAGTTCAAATAAAAACACTGTTGTCATATATTCTCGACACATACAATTTTGTGTATACCAAGCATTACTCGGCTTTCAGCGAATTTCAAGGAATCAGCTGATTTACTGACGTAACATTGATTATAATAGCGGTTTGTTTACGACAGAGATTGGCAAAAACTAAGATTGTGCTGGTGGCATACGAAAAAATCAACACAGCGCTCATGTTGCTTCGTTGCTATCTGAACAAAAACAGATTTAAGAGCGTAAGAATACGTGAGAAATGAGTGACCACAATTCTGCTGACAAAGCCCCTGTGATGTAATATCCAAAATTCCCCTCACAATTCTTCACAAATTTGCTTCAGATCGCCAAACCTTGACTTCTGTGATCGTTGTATGTATGTAGGCCTTCTGTTTGAGAATACCAGTTGAGTCCTCGATGTTCATAGGATCCTTTGCCTATTGCAATGAGTACTGTGGCTTTTAGAGTTGAATAACCATTTATTTATTTAATATTTATTTTTAAATATATATAAACGTATTAAAATAAGCATAATAGTATTTTCTACAACTTATTGTAATCTGATAATCTTCACGATCCTACTTCAATAATATTTTACAATTATATAATATAGTATTTAGTAAAAAGTTATACAAAACGAAATTGGATGATTAATTTTGGTTTTTATGGGAAAAAATACTTGTTGTTTAAAGTGGATCGCCAGGCGGCGCTGGAGAAGAGATATTTCGAAAAATGGTATTTATGGTCGGATTTGGTTCTTATATACTTATATACAGAAAAATGGTTTTTTTGTTACACTTTCATTATTCGATCTTTCAAAAAAGTAAAAACAAACAACTATAGACATGAGTGTAGTAAAAGAGATCAGCAAAAGCGCATTTCAGAAAAAATCACTTTAACAGATTTATTCACATTTCATTCATTTTACATAGATATGTGGGGAAAATGCATATCAGTATGAGCATAGTAAAACGGTAAAGGGAAAAAGGCATTCAAGGATTAGGCCCTCCAACGATTTTACTCTGTTTTTAAGAAAATGTTGTACTCTAGAATTTCAAGATATATTTTAGTGGATTTTACTAACGAATATTTTTAAAGGGTTCCCTTTTATGAAACGTGATTTTTAAATTTATGAACACCAAAGTAATTAAGTAATGGAGGAGTTAAAATTGATGCTATTGATGTCCGTGACGAAACTGAGACCGTCTTGGTTTACTTAAGGGAAAATGAAAGCTCATAAGGAATAGTTCCTGATTATAAATACATAAGGAGAATTTCAGCCATTTTGCATCATCCAAACGGTGAGTGACTAGCCTTCGCCTTGGCTCTAATTTTTAACTACATGACAGCTTTCACAAAAAAATTTCACAAATTTTGTGTCACGTTGCACGGTTTCTAATGAGAATTTCTATAATGAGCTTTTACTGCTATAAATTATTGTAGCTTGCGCTTAATTATGTTGTAAGTCTGGCAGCCCTAGTTTGTTATTTTCCCCTCGCAGTAATAACAATTTCTAGTTTTTTTAACAGCATCGCTTTTGAAGTCCGCTATATAAAATATTCATGGAAGTTTATTACACCTTAACTATTCTTGAATAAGCCATAAAGTTGGCAAGTCGTGGCGCAGGCCATTTTATTATTTATTCCGCCCTTACCGAGATTATAGTCAAACTTATTTCCCGTTTGTTAGATTGTAATACTGACTACATCTTCGCATTTCAGGGCATCACTCCTCGCACGAACTACACATGAGAGCAGGGTTTCTCCTATTGAGTTTCTGCTCTGAAAGGATCCATATTTTTACATAAGTTGTAATTAGACCCACCATATTAGTGTCAGCTAATAAGCTAGTACAGCTGTCAAACTCAAATAATTAATCGCTCAACGAAAAGATACTCTACTCCTCACGATCTCCTAGTCAACCGTGGTCTAGATTCTCCCTGTGTTAATCAATATATAGTACATATATAGATAGATATACAAATTTTCCAGTTTTTTACCGTTCTTAATACAAATTTGCATATCGACATTCTTCACTTTAAAATCCAAGGAGTTTAACTAAGCTTTGTGGTGTAATTTTTCCACCTGCTAATATACAGCTGCGTATATACCTACCTGAGATGACAATACCGGAAATCCCGGGATTAGCTTTTAAAAATCCCGAGATCCCAAAAAATTGTAAATGTGGAATAGAAACAAAAAATTTCTTTTTTATTACAAACCTTGATTGCAACAAAAGCTTTTCAATCTGCAATAAACTTGACTCAAATTACTTATTGAAGCTTTAGACTCTAGAGCAATACTAGAAAAGCGCAATGTGGCGTTACACTTAATCCTTGAAGAAATATAATAAATACACTTCAAGGAAGATTTTAGTTTCGAAATTTTGTTTTTGTTTCGTAAAAGTGATTATTAATGCCAAAGTTTCCGTGAGAATATAAACACCCGAACGGAGCAGCAACTAAGAAGCAGGCCACTTTGAGAATCAAGACACAATATCGCAAAATCAGCTGCTCGGGTGCCATTACCTTGAATGAATTCGCCTTGGGCAGGCGTTTTGTCATTAGTAGCGAATACCTTATAATAGGGTGTTTTTTTAGCTGCATGAGAACTATCTATCGATAACTATGGTTTGACAGTGGAGACTGGCAAACTGTGTTGACAGTTCTGTTCAGTAAGATTTGGCATGAAAACACCAAATGATAAAAAAGTTGTTTCTAATAGCGATCGCTCCTCGGCAGGCAATGGCAAACCCCTACCATGGAAAAGTTCCTCAGAAAAAAACCATTTGTCGTTCGAAGTTGGCTTAAAACTGTAGCTCCCTTCATTTGTGAAACAACATCATGCCATGATATTATCTACCATATTATTATCTCTTAAAAAACACCCGATGTATATCAGTATGATTCTTGTAAAATGCCATTTTTGAAAACAATTTAGAAAGAGCTTGAAAAATATGTATAATTGGCTCTTACACTCTTTATTGGCTGTTGGCCGAACTTCTCATTCTATTTGTGATGTGCGTCTTGACTCTTTCCACAAATAGAGGTAGCTACAGTTTCATGCCGTCTCCGAAATGCCAATGATTTTTATTCAGGCTGTTGGGGCGGCCGCCGTAGCCGAATGGGTTGGTGCGTGATTACCATTCGGAATTCACAGAGAGGTCGCTGGTTCGAGTCTCGGTGAAAGCATAATTAATAAAAACATTTTTCGAATAGCTGTCGCCCCTCGGCAGGCAATGGCAAACCTCCGAGTGTATTTCTGCCATGAAAAAGCTCCTCATAAAAATATCTGCGGTTCGGAATCGGCTTAAAACTGTAGGTCCCTCCATTTGTGGAACAACATCAAGACGCACACCACAAATAGGAGGAGGAGCCCGGCCAAACACCTAACAGAAGTGTACGCGCCAATCATTTATTTTTTTTTTTATTGTGGTTTTTATTTTCATAATATGTGTATTTTATTTATTTATTCAAACGAGTAACTATAATTAATAACTATTACAGAAGTGGGCTGCTGAGGAAGTGTTTGAAGGTTAGTGGATAAATTACAGCCTGAGTGTTTCTGTTAAGAAAATTAACTGAATGTACTCGTAATAGCGTTATTCTAAATGGAGCAGATGGTTTTAGGGAAAAGTTGCATAATTTATTTAAGCGATCTACCGAAACCTCATTAAATCTAAAAACTTGTAATTTATGCGACGCGTTGATGAAAGAAGTTGAATTATTTTATGATGGTGGGGATAGGAACCATTTACTTCAAATGGTTTGTGACTACCTTTTAACAGTTCAGCCGACAAGGGTTGAGTCTGAAAAAAGTTTTTTTTATTAGTTGGCTTGGTAGGAGGGTCATTTTAAAAGTGCTTGCAAAAGAAAAACTACATAATTTTTCCAGTAAAACTTTTTTTATTTTTCGACATAGTCTCCTTTTAGGCAAATACATTTCACCTAACACTATTCTAGTTTGTTGTTCTCTTTCGAGTAATAGGATTTGTTTAAGTCTGAAAAATAGACATTAAATTCTGCAATTACCTTCTTCTTTTTCCCGCCAGCTATTTCTTCAAATTGACAAACAAATAGTTGTTCGAGGGGTCCGAGCGAGCCTAGTCTGGAGAAGAGAAGGGATGAGAAAGGAGTTGAAGCTCTATTTCCATTAAGGGGTTATATACCTTGTGAGCCCGAAAAAATGGACGATTGTCATAATTTTTTTAAAATATATTTTAGAACTTTTATTCAAATGAGGCATATATCATACTGAACGGTAACTTTCGAAGAATACATTTTGGTGTTCTTATTTTAAAAAATGTTATTATTTATTGTTGATATCGCCCTTCACCCGAAACGTCGTTTTTTAGAAGAGGCTTGCGGTGCAAAAAAATTAAATGATTCTTGTAGAAAAATGTTTTTTAGTGTATCTGAACGGTTTATTTACCCAAAAAAATTTGTCTCGATATGAAAACCGCTTTGCACCAAAAAAACTATTTTCGAGGGGTTTAAAATTAAAAAAAAATGAATTCCAGCGAACTATGCAAATATTTATAAAAAGTAAACCGTTCAGATTCACGAGGTTGTTACTTCGAAAAATTTAAAAAAAAGTTTATGCAAATCTGTCAAATAGTTTTTGATAAATAATGATATCACCGCGACGGTAATATTCAAAAAACACGACTTCGAGATAAGCGCGTCTAAAGTTTTGCGTGCACTTCTCGTTCCAAGAAAGGTCGCGCGCTTCCACGGTCTGTAACTTTCGTTCTAGTGCTCCAATCTTTATGACTTTTTGAATTTATATTTTAAAAATGATGTACTTTTAGAATATGCCATAAAAAATTTTCGATTTTTTAGTCCAACACAAGGTATGTAACCCCTTAATTTTGCTGGTGCGTCGTTTTTCTGGAAAAGGAAAATCAATCGATTTCCTCGATTCAAACGTATGCCTAACATAAAGAAATAGACCGATCTGTCGGAAACTTGGTGTGTGTTCTTCCAAGAGATGCAACTAACTAAACATAACAGCGATATGTGCTAGTAGTGCCATCTCTCTGACTTTGTACGGACTTTTCAAGCGACTCTCGCATGCAATAGGTTCATGTCAAACTTAGGAGTCTCTACTTTAAACGATGAACTAGTTTATGGAGTAAAAAACTATGTTTAGAGGTTGCTATTTTTTTAAATATATTACATTAAGATTTGTATTGTATTAAAAAATGCCTGATTTTTAAAATCACTTTATCATAAATTTTAAAAAGTTTTAAAATTTTTAAATTTTGATATGGAATTTTTAGTCATATTAAAAAAGTTATATCCCAAAGTGAAACCCGAGATCCTCGGACTACTTTAAAAATATTCCAAAATCCCGCAACCAATATCTTCCACTAATATCAGTATCTCTGGAGCCTACATACATATGAACACTACGACATCTATTCGTGACCACCGCGACACAGCAACAGCCAATGGCTGTGAGCGCTTATATTTATTTTATTTTATTTCATTTCATTTTTTTATTTATAAGATATAGTACAAACGGTGTGGATAATGAAAATACAAAAACAAATAATAATATTGTTTATCCACTCACCATTAAAAAAAAAATTAAAAACTACAAAAACTGTGAATACCTTACATATCGTATATTGGCTACGAAATGCAGGCCAATCATTTATAATAAATTCGAATTTCAACTCAAACTGGATATTAGCTTAACGTCGTTCATAAATTATCATTTGGGTTAAGAAAAAATATTCAAAAGTTATCAAACCTCTTTGGTTCAGCCATTCAAAATGCGAGCTTTTAGGCAGAAAAATACTTAAGTTCAAATAGTTGAAGAGCACCCGTTTTTCTATGCTTTTTTACATGCATGCATAGCACAGTTGAGAGCTAAATACCATAGGGATCACTCTACTTAACATACATACATATGGCATTCGATTGCAAGTAGCAGCTGTTGAAACTGGTGCTAGTATCAGCATCGGCTGTCAAGTCAAAATATTCTGACTGCGGCATAAACGCGCATATTGCAAAAGCTAAGCGGCTGCTGACTTACGAAATAGCGAAAAAAGTAAACAAACTAAATATACAAATAAAATATGTGCAAATATGTCAACGTATTGGCTGTGAAGCCTAAGCCGTAGCAGCGACTAGCTGGCCGCAGGCATAAAGTACGGCCGCAACTGTTGATAGAAAAATGCAAAAATATTGGCTCAGAGAAAAAAATTAGAAAAAACCGTATAGTCAACAGTGAAGGCTGACTGTAGGTATGTCATAAAAAACTTGCACCCATTCATGCATCTGTTGCCATATACATATGTATGTAAGTATTTGAATTTAATGGTGTATGAAAATTTTGAACTTCTGTTTTCCTTCATAACTTTTATGTATTCATTTTTTTTATTTAGCTGTTTTTTTTTTTGTGCAGCGACATTCAATATTTTCGCATTCGACCGCACTACTCACCAACAGAGCAAGCACCAAATTGCATGAAAAATAGTAATATTTGTAGAGGTACCAAAGGAGGCTAGAAAAAATTCAATATTTCATTTGATATTTGCCTTGACAAATGAATTTGCTAAAATCGCAGCTGGTGCACTTGTCACTCTCAATAATTCAGCAATCAATCGAAGGCAAACGGAGCCGGTTGTATTTTATGAGACTCGGTTTTATTAAAACCTTTCTAAAACGATTTCAAATTGTATGCCAATAATGAAGCTAATGTGTTAAAATTTAATTCAAATTAGCAAAAAATGTTATTTTATCGTTTATAGATTCCACAATCGCCACGGCGCTCATTAGAGTCAAGAGTGAAAAATTTCACTAAGGCCGAAACATTTTTGCCCTATAGTTTCCTGCGCCTTGGTTATTCGGTTTAATCTTAATACCTAGCACATACTAAAGGGTGGTTAAATTTCAAAGGCCGATGTTGAATGTGAACCACACCTACGTACTTCTTTCTTTGGGGTTGGTTATTTGAAAGAAAAGCTGTACGTCGATAAGCCAGCAACAGTTCAAGAGCTAAAGAATGAGATAATTCGGCACATTAACGGCATAGAACCTCAATTATGCCTCAGCGTCATCGAAAATTTGGACCATCGGATGGAAGTGTACCGCCGAGGCCGCGGCGGCCATTTGGCCAACATTTTGTTGCATACGTAATTGAGCCATACCAATATTATCATAATAAAGAGATATTGTCATTTCTTAAAAAAATTGTATTTTATTCAAAATCAACACCGGCCCTTGAAACTTAACCACCCTTTGTACACTTTATAGGATATTTAGTGGTTGTGTAAAAATGTACTTTGAAAACGGAGTTGCAAACCGAGAACTGTGATTTATGTGGACTCAAATGGGAACACTTTTCTTTGCGAAAGATTGCCTCGTTGTTCTAAGCAAAAATCTGAGATTTGTTTGAAATGAAATGACAATAGACTTAAGTTTTCTCTGGGAATATGCTTAGCTATTCCAAAATGAACTTCGAGATATAACCACTATTTAAATTCACGGACTATGTACTGGAAAAAGGTGAGGAATCAGAACTATAACTGAACTGACTTCAACTGTCGTATAGCACATAAAGCATCATCTGGCTTCAAAACTAGTTTGACAATATAAGTCACCACTTAACTTACTTTACAAAATACAAGAATTATAGAATACAGGATTGCGCAATTATGGCCGTGGTGTCAGTATAGAAAATAAATGAAGTAAAATAAGAGAAAGAACAAGAAAAAGTAATTGGAAAGTCGAGAGTATTGGAATGAATCAAGCACACTTACAATGGCACAAACAGGGCTTGCTTATTTTTTGAACTGACGTCACTCAGATATCAAATTCACCAAGAACAAAGTAGCAGTTTTCGGATGGCGCCACTATTGCGTGCTCTACTTTATACATCAGATAGCTTCACGATATCTGGAAATCAGACATTTTATCAGTGAACCCAAATGAGTTTTAGCCAGGTTTTCTTTGGTCCGCAACTAATTATAATTCTCCCTCTTTCCAGTTAAAAAATCGATGAATATTCCGCTCAGTGACGAGTGGAAGGTAATGGGGAGCTACAGCTAGGCTGAACTAATGGTCCCTCCAATCTCAGAAGATCGAACTATTTATGATATCTCCTCTCTATGCGTAGATATAACGGAAGACAACTTATGGAATTGTTAGTTGGTAATTTTGTTTTTTTGTAGTTTAATGATCTGTATGTAATAGACAATGCATGACAAACTCACTTTGCGCGTCTGCTACACACTAAAACTTTGTTTTTTCCATAGAGTATATTGTACCTACTTAAAAAAAAAAAACGCAGACAATAAAAACAATTCGTCACGCACGCAAAGTTCTTTAAGTAATTCAATAAAAAAGTGGTACTTTCTTGTCTTTAAATGGGCATTTAAGAGTTCTTTTATATCCAAAACTAGGCTACGCAGCAGCTGCGGGAGAGATTTTCCTGCTCGAAGGAGAAGAAAAAGAACAAACTTGGAAAAATAAATGTAAATAAAGCACAAATAAAGCAAGCCACAGACGGAATACAAATCAAAACAATCGGTTGAAACTCATTTCGCCACACACGTGTGGATTTGTTGACGATTTTAGAAGAAAAATTACAATAATTTCTTAAAAAAATTGTATTTTATTCAAAATCGGCACCGGCCCTTGAAACTTAACCACCCTTTATAATAACTTTTTTTTCATCTGACTAGAATGTTTAACTTTTTTATACTTCTCTGTTACTTTAAATCTGCTTCTACTGTTACTTTAAATAATGGTTTTTATTTTAAGAAAGGTTTTTTGCTGTAATAATTTTTTTTTGTAATTTTTTGGGCATTTGTAAAGAAAATTAAATAATATTGATCTGTACATAATTCGCGTAAAATATACGGAAAAATGTTTTTTTCCAATGATAATTTTCAAAACATTGGCGGCACAGACAAATAATGTCACATTTTTTTCATGATAGAACAAACTTAGGAGTAGCAAGAAAAAAAAATTTGTTTGTGCCATTCCAATGTACTTATGTATGCACATGACAAAAATTCGCTAATAATATTATAAGTAATGACTAAGGAAAAATACGAGTATTTACGCACGCACACACATAGGGCACTTTCTACAGCAGCGTCGCTTTCAAGCAACTCTCATTGATTGCCACTATATTTTAAAAAGGAATTTAAAATAGCCGCTTGGGGTTAGCCACAGGTTATCAAATAAAATGCAAACCGATTTCGCGTGGAAGGAAGCATCTGGTAGTAAATTAAAATGTTTGTGTACTTTTGTTTGGGCTGCTGACATTCATTGTGTACGCCCGACATATTTAAATATATTTTTGGTACAGGAGTGCTTCTTTGCAATTGTTCACCACATATAAATGCCTTTGTGAATAAAAAAAACTATCTCAATTTAGCAGTTTTTATTGTCGTTGCGTTAATACCAAGAATTATGGATTAAAATATTATGCAGATTGAATCAGCAAAATGAGGGCAACTTTATATACATATATCTATATATTATTGGCGCATACACCCTTTTTTGAGTGTTTGGCCGAGCTCCTCCTCATATTTGAGGCGTGCGTCTTGATTTTGTTCCACAAATGGAGGACCCTACAGATTAAAGCCGACTCCGAACCGCAGATATTTTTATGATGAGCTTTTTCATGGCAGAAATACACTCAAAGGTTTGCCATTACCTGCCGGAGAGGCGACCGCTATTAGAAAAATGTTTTTCTTAATTTTGGTGTTTCACCGAGATTCGAACCTACGTTCTCTCTGTGAACTCCGAATGGTAGTCACGCACCAACCCATTCGGCTGCGGCGGTGAGTGCAATTTTGCTGTTATGTAAT
This sequence comes from Anastrepha ludens, assembly GCF_028408465.1. Lineage (NCBI taxonomy): Eukaryota > Metazoa > Arthropoda > Insecta > Diptera > Tephritidae > Anastrepha > Anastrepha ludens. Next base: position 38,997,013 of record NC_071498.1, read on the forward strand.
TTTAGGTGAAGTGTACGAGATAAGTAACTGCCGAGTTTACTTGTTGTCTTAGGAGATTTTCAATATGGGATTCGCTATGTGATCCTCATCCACACGACACTAATTTACAGCTTACACAGTCCTGCGAGGGTGAGTTTCTAGAATGGCTGTACTTGTTTCTTGTAGTTTTTTATGCGCTGAAAACGAATCTGACCTTCAAAATGCTCCATCACGTCAGGATTTTTGGTAAATGAAGCCTAAAAGGTCAAAAAATGGCCCTTTTAGCCATTTTTGATAATTTTTTTTTGGGATAGAAAATTTTTTTTTTCAATTTTCGACGAAAAGGTCGATTTTTTAAAAAAAAGTTATGACATTTTGAAATTAACAGTTTCAGTTACGTATACGTTGGGTATAATGTCTATTGGCGTAACTGAAACTGTTAATTTCAAAATGTCATAACTTTTTTTTAAAAAAATCGTACAATAATTTTAAAAAATGGGTTTTAAAGCTTAAGAGTTGTACTATGCGACCTTTTCGTCGAAAATTGAAAAAAAAAATTTCTATTCCAAAAAAAATTATCAAAAATGGCTAAAATGGCCATTTTTTGACCTTTTAGGCTTCATTTACCAAAAATCCTGACGTGATGGAGCATTTTGAAGGTCAGATTCGTTTACCCATTCGTTACAGCCATTCTAGAAACTGAAAAAAGTTAAATTTCGCAGGCCTGTGTTATCAATCTATCTATTGTTGCTACTCGTAGAAAAATGCTTGAAATCACCTACCATCCATTTCTTCTTTCATTCGTGATAAATAACTCTTAATAAATGCTCGAAAAAGTAATCGAAAATTTGAGCTCGAGGATGATGTTTCTTTCTCTTCAATTACGTCAGCTCAACCGCTTTTTCTTCTTGATTGGCGCGATACTGGGTTTTAATGGGTTTTGGGCGAGCTTAGCCAAGCGCCCCAGTCGTTTCTGCCTCGTGCTAATCGGCTCATGTTGGACACACCGAGTGAAGTCAAGTCCTTGTCCACAAAGCCTTCCTCTTTCTTTGCTGCCACTAGCAAGTACCACATTGAGTACTTTCAGAGCTGCAATGAGTGTATCTATTCGGACCATATGACTTAGCCAGCGGAGCTGCTGGATATTCTTTCGCTGCACTATGCTCTTTCGTCTGTGATATTCTATATCCCCAATGTGCAAAGCTCCACAAATCTTCCGCAGAATCTTTCTCTCGGATACTCCAAAGACAACCCCAATAGATGTTGGCATCGCGTCGTGCAATAGAACTTGTAAAATGTTAGTTTTGTTCGACGAGAGCGGTAAATGGCCTACTTAGCCTAAAGCAGCATTTGTTGACAAAAGAGATTCTCCGTTAGTTTTCAAAGCTCATCATATGGCATATTACCACGCGCCCATAGAATTGCGTTCACGTCATAATTCTATCTGGTTAAACCAGTAACTAAGGTTTCAAATTGTAAGAGTTTGTTGTAAGCAAGGATGATACACTATAAGTTTTGGCGAGAATAACTTCAACCATCACGTCATCGGAGACTCGGAGATTAACGATCTGTTATTGAGCACACCTTCTGAATTATTTTCACCATGGTTGTAAAGAAAACTAAACAAAATTTTTGTAAGAAGGGAGAGCGATCAACACTCCTAGAAATATGCTAAGACCAAACGAACACGATATAATGGATCTTCTGCTTGTCTGTACGTTGTAAAAAACACAGAAACATTTTTTTCTTCTCAAGCCGATTAGTGGAGCCTTTGGTAGGACATCCAGAGGTGATGAACTGTATTGTTAGGAAAAGTCAGCCAACAGCAACCAACTAGCAAAAATTAAATGTAATCAAATAAACCAAAACTGGCGTCACAAATGAAGACCTTCATTGCTATATTAAAATCGTCGTAAGATTTTTTAAGTTTGAAAATTTAGATTTGTATATGTAATAATTAAAAAAAAAACAATTAATTTATTCGATCAAAGCGGCCGCCGTAGGCGAATGGGTTGGTGCGTGACTACCATTCGGAATTCACAGAGAGAACGTAGGTTCGAATCTCGGTGAAAAACTGAAATAAATAAAAAAGTTTTTTTAATAGCGGTCGCCCCTAGGCAGGCAATGGCAAACCTCCGAGTGTATTTCTGCCATGAAAAAGCTCCTCATAAAAATATCTGCCGTTCGGAGTACGCTAGAATATGTAGGTCTCTCCATTTGAGGAACGACATCAAGACACAAGCCACAAATATGAGGAGGAGCTCGGCCAAACACCCAAAAAGGGTGCACACGCCAATTATATACATATAATTTTTCCTTTGATGTAACTTAAAAGCAGAAACAGTAAGCTTGTATAAAAAACTATAATTTATGGTTAAATCTATTGGCAACATTGTCTTCCAGATAAAAGAGGCATACCCTAGCCCAGGCCCGACAAAAGCACAATACAATATTATGAGTGTGTGTGTATGGATTACTGAAGGCGAAACATTCCAGCGAATAAATACAAAATTCTGTAAACAAATTGAAATAAAACTTTATATGGTAAATAAATGTTACAATCTTTCTTTATTCTTTTAGTGCTACCATATATTGTTCTCTTCAACAAAATCCTCTTCATCCGACAAAATATACTTATACCAAAGTGTTTGTCAATTCTTGAGAAAGTTACTAAACTGGAACTCCAACATGGCCTGTAGTTCAAGCAGCAATTCAAATTGAATATTTTCTATAAGTATCGCGTTTTAGGCCATAATTTTCTAGCAGCGCACGCATATAAGATAGGAATTACAAACAACGATAGCTGCAGATTTTGCAATTAACTGGAAGAGAGGGAAATGCTAGGGCCATATTCCTGCCCTGCGTTAGCTAAATAGAACCAAATTAAAATGCTTAGGAGCTCTCCAATATGAGAAGTTAGAATGCCTTTCGGGGTTATAGATTCAGAGTTTACTTAGATTCGCAAAAGACGCAGACGTATTACAAGATGTTTACTACAAAGAAACGTAAAGGTCTAGCTCCATCTGGTAACACTAAGAACCAGTAGGTCTATAGATGGCTCTTAATTCTAAAAATATACACTGCCGGTCAAAAGTTTGGGTTCACTTGAAAAATTGTAAAAAATGTTCAAATAGTCGTGATTTTCTTCGTCAAATATTTGTAATATCGTTATTTTACAGAAATTAATTGTGTTTAATACAAAATATGTTAACTTTTAAAGAAACCCGCAAGTATTTGTTCATATTTTCGATTCCTCGAAATATTCGCCTTTTGCTCGTATTACAGCATCGCATATTCTGGGCAACCTATCAATTAATTTACGCAAAGATTCTGCTGTTATTTGATTCCAGCGATTTTGCAGAAATATCCAAAGTTGTTTTGTATTAGTAGGTTGCAATTTTCTTACTTCTCTGTCCAACTCGTCCCACAGCGACTGCAGAGGCCATTCCATATATTTGAGTTGTTTTTGATTTTATTTGGCAATGTAATCCTGGCAAAATTTTGAAGTGTGCTTAGGATCGTTATCCTGCTGGAAAACGAAACCGCTGCCGACAAGTATTTTCCCACACGGAAAAGCGTGCCGTTGAAGTATGTTGTGGTAGACTTTTTTGTCCATAATACCCTCAATTTGCACAATGTCTCCAACTTTGTCTCCAGCAAAGCATCCCCAGACTAACACTGACCCTCCACCATGCTTAACTGTGGGAACCACGCATTGGTTCATCATGCGTTCGCCGACAAAACGACGAACATATTGGCGGCGTCGTTTGTTGAAAATTTCAAATTTGGACTCGTCCGTGAACAAGACTTTAGACCATTGTTCAGTTGTCCACTCTTTATGTGTTTTAGCCCAATTAAGTCTCTTATATTATTTTGCTTTCGAAGTAAAGGTTTTTTTGGCGACGACGCACCCTTTTAGGCCGTAGTTTCTTAGTCGTCGCTGTACCGTCGAAACAGATACTGAAGCTTCGCGCGAGGAATTGAGTTGTTCGCGAATTTCAGGGGCTGTTAGAAAACGATTTTTTTTGCTTACAACACATATGAACGTATCCTCTCCTTTTGACGTAGTTTTAGGCCTCCCAGAACGATGACGGCTCTGATTGCACCCAGTATCGCTCTTTCTTTGTAACGTTCTCATGACAGCATTTTGAGAGACATTACATTTCGAAGCAATTTTTCGCGTTGAATAGCCTTCTCCATGTAGTGCTGCAATGACTGCTCGTGTTTCTACACTAAGCTCGGCTTTCCGACCCATTTTTCTACAAATAAAACAAGAAATATGTAGTTTTATTTAAATTTTAATAATTAGAAGATCATTTTTGTATAACGTCGACTTGTATGTAAGTTTTTGTAAAACAGTTATTTTTTGGAATACAAAAAATTGTTTTTCTTACCTTTTTGATAACAAAGATGACACCAACAATTAGAAATATAACTCTTGAAGCGAGTTTTGCAGCAATAAGATGTTACGCGTAATAGGCACTAGACGCATTGACAGAATGCAGCAAGTCATAACACGTCCATGCTTGATCTACGCGTCTCCCACAGTCACTTTGTAAACAATAACAATCTCCAAAACTCAAACTAGTATCAGAACGCACGTTTAAAAAAAAAAAAAACACTAATAAGCCGTCTTGATTGTGTAAAATTCTAAAATAATGTAAGTGAACCCAAACTTTTGACCGGTAGTGTATTTGTTTGAAAAATTGAATGCAAATTAATTAACAAGTTAAGTGGAATAGGAGTATCTTACGTATTGGCTGCAAATTATTTAAAACCAGTTTAAAAAAGAGTTGCCGAATTATGAGGGTATTATTATCATTACTATGAGGAGGCTTGTCACTGACTGATCACTGCCTCATTCAAGACTTCAAAATAATTCTCTGGGCCCAACTTCCTTAATAAATGTTGGTATTTGTCATATTTGCTTCCCTTAACAAGGTAATGTCAAGGGTAGCACAGATTAACGCCACGCTAATTTAGCCACCGATAACCTCAGTGTCATCATCAGGGAGGAAAACATTAATATCGGCCTGATCCAAGAACCCTTATGTCCAGTCGAAAGGTAAGCCTAGGGCTTGTCTCATACGTAGGAATACTAATAATGTCTTTCTGATTTCTCATTTCAGCTCACCAGACGTGTCAGTGGTCCGAGTAGAAACATCTAGTGGCCGTTGCTACTGCATACATGGGCCACGAAAATGAAGCACCTCCTGAGAAAGTGGGCTTTTGGTGGACTCACCTTTATTTAATAAAGAGGCCAACCTCACCGTCTGCGACGCCAATGCGAGACATACCATTTGAGGAAGCAGCGAGATAAATAATCTAGTAGAGTCTTTTTTTGATTTCATTATTAGCCGTAATTTCCTTATTTGGAAGAAGAGCAACACCCCAACGTTTGTATTTCCATCAAACGGTTGGGAGGAGGTTCTTGATATCACTCTCTCGACTAATTCGCCTGCCATTAGGGTTGATAATTGATAGGTTTCTCAGAGAAATTCCTTTTCGGATAACAGGTTGATCCTCTTCGAAATCAATTCCGCACGAGAAACCATATCTCCCCATAGTAACCCTAAAAAACCGACTGGTCTCTGTTCAATAGGGTTTTCAATAATAAGTTGAAGAGGGTAATTTTTCCTACTCATCCAGAACCTCTGCCTATATTTTTTGTCCTTGTTCACTCCTCTCGGGAGCATAGGGCCTCGACAAGACTCAGTCTTCTTTAATCTATTTTTTTCTGACAGGGTAGCTGATTAGCCTGGTAGGTGATTAACCAGTCCCTTAGGACTAGTGGGAATGTCCACCTGTTGCTCACAACGCCTTCTTACTGCTTGAAGTGCCATCTGTGTCTCACGTTTTTCTGGCAGAAGGATCGCACAGATGGTTGAGGACTTCGCTAAATTTGGTACCTCTGCGCTATTATCGCGTTTGCCCGCTTCCTCTTGCTGGCGCCACTGATACATTGTGTGTTTTTCTTTGTTTTTTTTTCTTGTTTTAGCAGCCACAATGCAAATAATGCGCAGACTATTGTGCGGGAGTAAGGACGGAAAGGATACATTTTTGTGGTTGAGGAATGGAATTGGAGGAATCTTTTTTGTTTTTTTTTTGGAAAGTAGGTATATTTGGAAAAGTGCGAGAACCGTGCTTTACCTGGGATTCGAACCCACAACCTCTGGGATGGCAGGCTAGTGCACTTACGCTAGACAACCGAGGCCGCATTTGACTATACATATAGCCAAAAACCTTAGACCCATAAGTCTTACTTCATTTATCCTAAAGGTGTTTGAAAGTTTAATTGTTTATCGTATGCGAGAGCACATCGTCCTTACACGAGGTTATGGAGACTGTGGAAAAACTTCTGGAGAGCAAAAAATTAACTTTGGCGACCTTCATAGAAATGGGGGTGATTTTAATAACATTGCGGCGGAGCCAACTGTCACTGCGTTAGATAGACTGAGGTGGAAAATCCCATCTGTCTCGGTGACAAGAGGGGTTAATGTAACTAGATTCGTGCACGGGGGGACGCCGCAAGGTGGTATCCTGTCGCCCCAACTTTGGATAGTTGCTATTGACGAAGTTCTGAAATTTTTAATGAAGGGTGGGGTTAAGGTAATAGCATACGCCTATGGCTTGTTTATAATGGTATCGGGACCGATGCCCTCAGTCATGCCTGAGATTTTGGAAAGATCACTGAATGTACTCAGTCGCTGATGTGCCACTTGTGGCCTCCGAGTCAACTAACTAAACGGAGCTGGTGCTATTTACCTACAAAAATTTTCAAAAGTTTTATTTCAATCTTGATCAAATTTCACTTGAGTCTTAATTCAATAAAAAGTCCCTTTATAAACGAGTATACAAATATTGTTAAGTATCTTCGTAGAGATAACTCCTAAAAATATATTGTAAGATCACTAGTTTTATGACCTGGTAGCTTATTGTCAACTAGATATATTTTTTGATTACAATATTTAAGCTCGGAAATCCGCAAGCTCCGTGGTGTAGGCAAAATTGTCTCCTCAAGAGCCAAACTAAATTTTTGTAAAGAGAATGTAATTATTATAAGAAACTAGCGTAACCTAGCCCGCTCCGCTAGGCGAAAAATTCAATGATTTGCTGAAAGAGAATATAATTAATACAAAACAAAGCAAATTCTTTGATAGAATTTCATTCGAACTTTATTGTAACACTTTTTGGTAGACAACGTTTTTTTTTTTTCCATCTTTCGCGTAAATGAATAATGACGATGGTTTGCCTACTCGTGAGCAAGCTACATACAATTTTCCATGAGAAAAAATTGGGTATTCTAAATTAATACCGCACATTTGTAGAGACTGTCCTTGCGCCTTATTAATTTTCATGGCGAAGGCAAGGCGAATAGGGAACTGCAAACGTTTGAAATCGAATGGTAAATCCGTCTGAATCAGTGGAATTCTGGGTCTCAAAACGTCTTCTCCTTTGTACTTCCCTTTCAAAATTGTTGCTTCGATAATGTTACCCTTTAGCTTCTTCACAGCGAGTCTGGTACCATTGCAAAGTCGTGGCACATTAATGTTGCGCAGCATAATAATCGGTGCTCCAATTTTTAATCGTAAATTATGAGGTGGTAGACCTGGCAAATCGAGTGAGTTTAAGAATTCAGTTGGATAATTTACGACATCATCTTGATCAGTAATAGTGTCCATTGACTTATACGCAACTATGTCACCAGGTATTGGATCTAAAATAGCTGACTTTATATCATTGACGTCCTTATTTTTCCCAGCTAAAATTGCTCTTTCGCTGAGCCAATCATGGTTTTTATAATGTTGAACTATGTTTGGAAATACACTCTGTGTCAATGCCTCTTTAGATTGTGCAAAAGTGCAGAAATTGTTAGGCAATGTTATCATTGCTGTTGTTTTTGAAAAAAGGTTTATTTTTTTGGTTAAAAAGTGTTTTTTTAAGTTTTGAAAAACACTTCGCTCTAACAAATTTCTTCTCAGTTAATTGCTGAAAATTAAAAATTTTGAAAAACTATTTTTTTTTTTAATTTAACGTTTTTGAGAAAATTTTGTTCTTGAAAAAATTTCATACTTTTGTAAAAGTTTAAATTGATTTGTTAAAAAAGATTTTTTCCGCTTTGAAAAACACCCCCTCGAAAAAATGTATTCTCTATTAATAGTGGAATATGAAATGCTTTGAAAACACCACTTTTTTTTTTTAATTTTGTTTGGTTTTCAGAAAATTTTGTTTTGAAAAAATTTCATACCCTTGAAAAACTTTTATTTTATTTTATATTATTTGTTTAAAATTTTTGAATTTTTTTTTTTTTGTAATTTTAGAAAAACACCTCTTCGAAGAAATTTCTTTCATCTTTTTGAGGAAAATTTGGTTTTGAAAAAATTTCATGCTTTCGAAATTTTTTTATTTTACTTTATTTCTTCAAAATTTTTGAAAACAATTTTTTTTATAATTTTTGAAAAACACCCCTTTGAAAAAATGTTGTCTATGTGTCATAGTGGTATTCCATTAACTTTTAGGATTATAGTCAAATACTTACAAATATCTACGCTTTCACAAATAGCAACAATGAACAAATTTCCTCAAAACCAAAAAATTTACTTTTTTTCTAAAAAAATACTAAACAAACAACGTAATAAATTTAGAATTTTGTGTTCACTTGTGTTCACGAAAAAACAGTATTGTTTTTATTGTATTAACTGAAAACCAAAATGTTTCAAAAAATCAAAACAAAACTAAATTATTTTTTTGTGTTCATTTGGTCCATATGTTCCATAAAAAGTTGATATGGTAAATAATATGCAGGGTCTGATACACGCAAATTTCCATTGACCATTATAGTGACAAAATTATCGATCACCAATTCCAACAGGATTTCAAAATCAGAGTTGGAATGAGTTGTTGTGTGGTATACTTCTGAAAAAATGAGAAATAAACAAAATAAATCTAAAAATTCAAATTCTAACTTTATCTTGTGTATGTTCTTATTACCTTTGAATTTTTCCAATGAAGCACCATTCATTTTAAATTTTTCAAGAATTTGTTTATCATTTCGCGTTTCTTTCCTTTTACATTCGATTCCAACATTTGTTCATAGCCGAAAACATCGTTTGCAAACGCATTCATTTCCATATAGAATTGGTCAAGGAAAGCATTGCTCAATTGAATTGAAACATTATTTTCATTCGAATCATTTGAAATTTCTGTATTCGACTCTTTAATTACAACACGACACAAATCGTTTCACAATAGCGAAAAATTCAAAAAAAGTTGTACACATAAAATGAATGTCGATTCGAAACTTACTATAATCTAAGAATCGAGCAAGCTTTGTTTTGTACAATATTTTGATTTTTTCTTTTTTTATATGAAGAAAATATTAAAAAAAAAATTTTTTTTTGTTAAAAACCTTCCCCTAGTGGATCCCTATAATATGAAAAAAAGAACGAATAAAATTGGCCTCGTTTCGGCCCAAAAAATTGCGTACAAACGAACATCATTTCATTTTTATATATATAGATTTTGATTTTTTCTTTTTTTATATGAAGAAAATATTAAAAAAAAAATTTTTTTTTGTTAAAAACCTTCCCCTAGTGGATCCCTATAATATGAAAAAAATAACGAATAAAATTGGCCTCGTTTCGGCCCAAAAAATTGCGTACAAACGAACATCATTTCATTTTTATATATATAGATTAAAATGTGAGTACCAAATAAAATGTAGTTAAATAAGAGAGCTTTGGTAAAAACTTCTGAGCAGGTACTCAATGTAACATAGTTGTTGAATAATAAATAACGTTTGCAGTATGTGGGTACCGAACCTGTTTTACAACGCATGCAGTATAAAACTATTTACGTGACCACTTGCCGAAAATGTATATCTGCATATATACTTTTAATTCTTATTGCCAATGGAATAGGAAGAACCGAAAATAATGTATAAGTATGCTGATTATTATTGCTTTTGATTAATGCGTGCCGTGGGTACAAAAGAAAACAAGAAAAATCAAAGAAATATATGAAACCGGAATTCATACAATTCGTTGATGGCGCCAGCTACATACACATGTACATATGTATATATAACTGTGCTTTTCTGATCTTGACCTCTACTAAACATGTTCAAGCTCACAACATTACAAGTTCCTAACGAAACGCATTTTTTCTTCAAATATATGTTAATTAATGCCGAATTTCTAGCTTTCAAGCTACGTTATGCAGACCGCAATAATTTTTGTGATTTCTTTATACACAAGCTTCTGAAGGCATCATGACCAAATTAATTAATCAAATTGAACTTTGCGTCAAAAATGTCATGAATATCAGCAAAACCAAAACAAAGTGATTTTCAATGCACTGTCCACTATTAAAACAAAACGAACTTTTTATAAATAAAAATATAAATAAATTTATGGCGACATGTTTTGGAAATATTTTTTAATTCGATATGTCAAATAAGTAAGAAATTCGAATATGAGTAGCTTCAGTTATAAAGCGGCCGCCATAGCCGGATCGGCTGGTCGTGACTACAGGAAGTATACAAGTTCGAAGTCCCGTGCAGGAAACACAAATTTTTAGAAAATGTTTTCTAATGGCGGTCGCTTTTCGTCAGGCAATGACAAGCCTCCGAGAGTATTTCTTCCAAGAAAATGCTACTCATCCAAAATCATCTGCCGTTCGAAAGCGGCGTAAAACTGTAGGTCTCTCCATTTGTGGAAAAACAAAAACACAGACCTCAAACTAAAATGATAATTTTCAGGCATGCCATCTTTGACATATACATATATATTATATAGGGTTTTTCAGTAAGAGCGCTTCAACTTTTGAACTTTTTTGAATAAAACACAAACGGTTTGACTTTTTTAACTATTTTTTTTTTATTATCGAGTTTGAACATATACATTTAAGTATATTATGAAATTCGATTTCTTTTGCATGACCACCGCGTGCACGTTTTACGAAGTCCAATCGTTGAACCCAATTTTCGACCACTCTTTTGCATAAATCGGCCGAAATTCCAGCAATTTCGCATTCAATATTGGCTCTGAGCTCACAAATCGTCGCCGGCTTGTTACTGTAGACCAATGACTTCACATAACCCCAAAACGGGACGGCTTGTTAAATGGACCGACAAATGGCCGTAATGCTCTTAAAGTAGCAGCAACAGAACGATTATTTTCATAAAAAATTTGCACGATTTGCAATCGTTACTCAAGTGTGTAGCGTTCCATGATGAAATGTATACTAATGAAGTTTACAAATGACAAGCGAAAAATAAAAAATATTGCGTCGTTCGCCCTCCCTATCGGAAAAAAGTTGAAGCGCACCTATTGAACAACCCTATACATTAGGCCGGGTCGATTTGTGGTGAGGCAAAAAAATCGCCCATTGCTCTGTGAAAATCATATTCTAGGGATCAAAATAAGAAACTTTGCCGAAGGAACTATACCTCTAAAATGAATTCTGATGTCCCCCAATTTGGGTCGAACTTTTTAGTTTCTTTTCTCATGTAAAGGCCGAAAATGGTGATATTTTGAAATGATTGTATGGAGAACCCCCCAGGTGAGTGCAAATAGTGCACCAAGTTTTCATTGAATTTGTTTTTTTTTTTTTGTTTGCTTTAGCTATGGTGCGCTCAGAAGGACGGATGGGCAGACAGAGTTAAATCGACTCCTCTCATCGTTCTGAGCATTTTTATATATATGTATATATGTAATATATATCTATCTCGATTCTTCTGTTATGTAACCAAATTATGATACCCTTGAGTTACATAAATGTACTCACACTGACAACCCTGTATATATTTATGTTAGTAACACCCTATTTACTTATTTACCTAATTTGTATTTTTCACGGTTAAAATCCTAAATTTCTCAATATAAATATTGATCATTTATTTCTTCTAATATAACCGTTCTCCGCTCTCCATACTCTTTCTATAAACTCCTTTTCAACTTAGTTCTTATATTATCTCCTCATTTTGAATCTATAATTTCAACTCTTACACTAATTACCAACTAAGCATAAATCAATGACTGCTTTATTCTTGAACTGTGCGGATCGATTATATCGTTTAAAAGCTAAACGTCTAAAACAATTACTTGTGGTTTAACGTAATATACATATATGTATATTTGTAAGAAGTGATAAAAGAATTATTAATTAACATAATTAAATGAACAAATTTTAACAAAACTTTACAAGTGTTTTCTTAAATTGGCGAACATACGTAAATACTCATGCATGTGTACGAGAGTCATACATTATATATGAAAGTCTTGGGCACAAGTGCGCTGGTATAAAAATATTTGCCCTAAAATATATAAGCACATATGAGGCGTTAGGCGTAGTTAGAGGCCTGAAAAAATGACGATTTTCAATAATTTTGTTTGCTAGTCAATTGCTTTATTTTACAAAAATAAAAACATATCATTAATACATCATGTTTCGACTTGTCTGTAGCAAAATTTCAAACATTAATAATTGTAAAATCTATCGCTGTTTGTGTGGAGCCCGTTTCTCCAGAAGTCCCTTGCGGTGATCATCACAAGTCCTTGGAGATTCATCTAAAATCAATTGGACAAGAGAAATTGGTTTTATTAATAGATAATCTTGTGCCTGATCGAAGCTTTTTTTCAAAATTAACAATATGGCTTCCTCAAGAAATATTTTTCAGATTTTCGGGAAAAAAACCGAGAATTAATTGTTAAAAAACTAAATGAAAAAAAAAATCCTTCGATCAGGCACGAGTTGTTTATGTTTTTCAAAAGCAGTATAAATTTTATTGAAATCTACCAAGCGGTTTTTAAGTTACAGATCACCAGTTCAAAAAACATAGTTTTGAGAAAACCCCTTTTAAAGTTTTTGTGGCTTAGCCAGAGCCCCCTAGCGCCCTTTGTTAATTGTTGAATAACTCAAAAGTATTTGTTCGATTGAGTTAAAATTTTCACACAATATTTTTAAGATATTATACTTTAAGAATACGCAAAAAAAAATCAAATTTTTTGAAAATTCTGACTACCCCTACCCCATAAATGCAGGTTGTTTCTGTTTGTAAAAAGTTTTGCTTCTTTTTTATTAGAGGTTATATTACTCTAATTCTCTACGATTCGCGTGCCCAGAACTGCTAGAGACGCTTAACTAAGAAGCACTGGCTTTAAGTTTCCTTACCCTTTGCTTTTATCTGTTGGACGTATGCACATACATACTAGATATTACTTGCATTACATACATATATGTACTCGTATAGTAACGCTTTGGTTCTAACGAACATAAACAAAAATTTCGTGATGACTGGTTTGACTTGTGAGGGGAAGAATGCTTCAACAGAAGCAAATAAGTCGTTCTTAAGTGAACAAATACCATCTGAAGAACACTACGAGCGAGAGGTGGCCTTGAGGATCAACATAGATAAATCAAAAATTGTAAACTCAATTTAAGGAGAGTTATAGCAATATTCGTACATATACTTGTAGGGTCTGTCCAACGAACGAATTATGAACGATAAGAAAATATTACAAACTTTAACTTGGACTTACACTTGTGAAGCCGATATTATGGGGCATATGTTAGGTAGGTAGGTAAAATGGTTGAAGTACCAGTCTGGAACACCCCAAGTAGCAGTACTTAAAGCGCGGTTATTAACAGCCAACCAGAACTGTTGATGTAATGGAGAAGGTTGGTGGGATTTTGGTTGGTGCACTGCCCTAAGCTATCGAAGAAAGGACTACCCAGTGACTTGAATCGTCTAGATGTCAAGTCCGAGCAATTAATGAGAAAGTGCTCAACAGCCTCTTCCTCTAAAATGTTCCCACAGCCTCTGCAATGGGTGTTAAATACTAAACCTAGCTTTTCCGAGTGTGTGCCGTTCTACCAATTACAAGTAAACGCAGCTACGAGTTCGGAAATTGAATGGCGTAAAGCTCCCGTACTTTCTGCATCCCTAAGCATTCTGTACTTTCTGCATCCCTAAGCACGCCTATAGGATCACAAAGACTTGGCTGGGTCTAGGAATTTTTGCGATATTTTTCGGTATTATTTTTTATTTACTCATCGACCATGAGTATGACGTAACATTGGGCTGATGTTGTAAGTATCTCGAATTGCTCATAGAGTATATAGCGTGCCAAGGCTGAAAACCACGCATCCTTAATATTTTTCTAAATGTTATCGTATTGTTTTTTTGTTGGGATACCTGCGTTTTAAGATAGGCTGAGCTTAGGTGGTCAGCAAAGTTTCTTCTAATTGACGTTTGCTACCAGAACAGCATTGTTTCATTGCCGAAATATACTGGTCTATGCTCCTTATTAGAAGTACATTTCTAAATCATCACTAAAGTTGGATGATTCGCTCTTGAAAGAACACAATTAGTGACCGTTTCTCAAGTGCATATAATATAATTTGTGACCTCTGTCGCTCATGCCAAAAATGACTTAGCAACAAATGCACAGATATTTATGGTATTTTACGAAATCGGGCCTAATATTTGTTTATAGTCACTTTCTTCAAAACGTCGCGAAAATGGTAACAGAGTGCACTTAGAAAGTAAAGATGTTATTGTACATTTTGAAAAACGCTTGGCACGAAGCAAACTCTTCTTATAAAATGACTAGGCACGATTAAGATGTGCCATGAGTATTGATATGTTTCGCGCGTATAAATGTTACCACACTAAAAACTATTTAGGAGCAATTAGCATCAATTTATAACCAATTAGCAAACATATTTTTTATATTTTCTTTGCTACTAATGGCAAAGAGCAAATTAACATACGAAATTGCAGTTAGACTAGTCTCTTAACTTTCCATTAGACGCAGCTGATTTAATTGATACAATTAACAATTTTTTTTTAATGATGAAATAATGTGTCAATTTTTAATCGTTCTTTAGTACTTTCATATTTTTCTGGCCGATTCAAATTTTTCTCATGACAGGTATTGTGTGTAGTTAAAAAAAATTACTCACTCAAGTCAACAAATACTGCTTCCAACTTTTTCGGTAAAACAACATCGAATTCCCTTTTATGTCACATTATGAGATGCAGTCCAGATATGTTCTAACATTCGGCCTTAGCCCAAAAAATTACTCCCCCAACTCAACAAATACTGTCACCTACCTATATTTTTTTTATTTAGCAAAATTACTTCGAATTAATTAGCTGTATGCGTACAGAAGGTTTAAAATTTACGTTCCCTACAAACCGATCCGCCCTAATGTTCATAAGTGCAGGTATTCGCAATGTATCTGTGTCAAATGTGTGAATACTAGCTGAACACAGCTTTCTCTCGCGCTTACCTTAACGCGAACGAGTTTTCGAAAAATTTGCTGCTTAAAATTTTCGTTGAGTTCCCATTTCGTTGAAAAGTTTAACCCTCTAGTTGCCTTTTTTAATGACTTTTCATCATCTTGAGAACGACTCAAGAGTGTCCATTTCGTTGACCGTTTTTACCCTCTAACTGCCTTTTTAATGATCATTTATTTCAGCTGTTTTGGTAACAAGTAAAAAGTGTCGATTTATGCACTTTTAGCTGAAAATCTACTACAAAAAAGGTTCAAAACTGGTCAAAACCTTGAGGTTCTATAGTTTTATCGCGCGCTGTATACATTTTACTTACCTTAATCCTGTGAGTCTGCCATTTTTAACGGACGTGTATTAAACAAAAATGGTTTTTTGTAATTTCTCCGGTAGCAAACCTTTAACGACCTTTCCCTACCAATTTTTTATACAAAACCCCAACAAAAAGTAAATAATTCTCATCTTTTCTATAAGTAAACTAAAAGCTTTCTTTATTTATAACCATTTTTATAACATAATCAACAATGATATCATCCAGTTCCCTGTATCCTACATGTATTCGCTTTGCTTTTTATTTGTATAAATTTGTTTTAATAGAAATACCTGATTGCTAGTTACAACAGTTAGCGCTTTGCTTTATCTTAACATATTTACTACTGTCTTATTTACAATTGCGCACTTTTCTTGTTTTTGCCAAATGTTTCACCATCTTCGATGGTCTCGGGCAGCGGGAAGCCACGTGTCTCTGGCATAAGGAAGACTGAAGCAGCTGCCGCCAAAGAAAATCCGCCAAATACTGCCGGCGGTATCCACTTACCCTGTGCCGACATGTCCGATACAAATGGCGCGATAATCGAACCCACACGGCCCACAAACGAGCACAACCCTACACCTGAATTACGCACCACTGTCGGAAATAATTCGCCACCATAGAGGTAAACATTCGGAAATGTGACCGATGCGCCAAAAAGACCTATCGTCGCCATAGCCATCGTCAATGTGCTGCTCAGTGAGGGCACAAAAGCCATTATCAACAAAGCAGTGCCGCTGAGAAGATTCGAGAGGAAGAGCGTGATGCGACGTCCAAGATACTTGGTCATCGGAATACAGATAAGTGTGCCTGGCACTCCAAGCGTAGCGCCTATAGAGACATTCACAAATATATTGCCGCTGAGATGAGATATATGCTGTGATACGCCATAGTAGACCAGACATACGACCAGCCAATTAAAGGCCATGGCTAGAGTTTTCTGTAATAGATAAGGATGACGAAAAAGGTCGAGTATATTGCCTTTCTTCGAAGTAGGTGTGTCAGCGATAATCTTTGAGGCCTGCACGAGCTCGTTGTGTATATTATCGGTGGGCATATTATTCCGCTTGCAGCCAGCTTCGAGTATTTGAACGGCGCGCTCAGTACGACCGGTAGTGAAAAGCCAACGCGGAGACTCTGAAAAGGAGAGGAGAGAATGTTATCAATTTCGCAAACAACAAGTTGTTTTGCATGTGTGTTTGTGTGTATTGGTGCGTATATTTAGTGCATATGTGTGCGTACGTACCGGGCACAGTCCAAAAGTATAGTAAATAGACAACTGAGAAGGATGAGAATGACAGATGATACCAACGCCAATGACGTAAATAATAGGCGAAGAGCGGCAATGTGGCATGACCCAAATTGAATGGAATCTGATAGAGTATAGCCATAATTTCACGTTTGCTTTGGCCCACAATTTCCATGATAATAGTGAAACTATTGGAGAAAGCGATTAAATGCTTTAGTGTACCACATTTTAGCTTTATCACAAATTTTAGATTCTACTCACCCCGTGGACATGGTGGCGCCTGTGGCAAAACCATCCAGAAAACGAAAAACTGCAAAAAGCCAAAACCATGGAGAGGCGGAAACAAGGCAACCAAAAATTAATTGCATAACACAGGCACTCACGAACATGGGACGGCGACCCCATCTGTAGAGAATGATTGCACAAATATTTAGTCATAGATATCGCACTAAAAAATATTTAAGAGTATGCCACTCCACTACCTACTTATCGGAAAATAGTCCAAAAACTATGCTGCCCAGCATAATGCCAATCATCACAAAGCTTTGTGCCAAACTGGCTAGCCAAGCACGGTCACAGATTAAATCCCATTCACTGATGATATTCTCCTGGAAAACACTGCGGTCGTAGGTGACTTCTTTACACGCAGCGGAGCAGACATCGGTATTGTTGTCGGGCACAGCGCAAGTGCTCTCTAGAGGAGACTGCAGGAATACCATAGAAACCTGCACCCAGCCGGTGGGAAATTTCGCAAGAAAAATCCATAAACAGACTATGAGCTGCCAACGGCCCAAATCACTGCCCAAAATCGAGATGATTGGGTCAGGTCGCGTGGGCTTGTCTGTAAATTAAATACCCATAAGTATGTGCATATCACTGCGCTCCGCCCTGACTTTAGTACATCTGCGTCTGTCTGTCCACGCAACTCACCATCACGTTTCTCCATTATGCGCAATGTATGCTCTCCTGTCGCTGTTGCAACACAAAGAACTCGTTTTTTCTTCTTCTTCTTGTTCAACACCAAGAAGGCAATCACCTTCAAACTCTACACTTCTTCACAAATTTTATTTATTTATTTTCGTTCGCGTTTTTTTTTTCGTTTCGTGCGCACAACTCCTTCACGTTCAGCTTAGTTCGCTGTTGTCGGCGCGAATGCTGCACTAAGTGACAAACAAAATAGGAACCACCGAAATTAGCGCCGCGTAGATTAGATTAAGCGGATACGAGATACATTTTGCAGTTAAATAATTTTAATACATCAAATTTATTACTAGTTTTGTCTGTATTACCGCACCGCATGTAGACACCGACTCGACTCAGCTCTGCGCACAAATATTGTCTGAAGTCTGCGCCGTGCCGGCTGCGTAGGGATAGACACACTGGCACTCAAGCACTACTCCATCACGAAAGCCATACATAAAGACGCACATACACATGTGTCCAATAATTAACACTCATTCACTAGCTGATATACAAGCAATAAAGCGTACAATGAATGTATGTATGTATGTTTATAGATAGGTTCAAGTAAATGCACACATTTGTTTAAATATTTGTCTGTAGATCTGTGTACCATCATATCTCTTTATATCGGCAGCTTTTCTCTTTTTGGTTGTGCTTTTACCCCCGACCCGTTTTCGAGGGTAGGTTTCTATACAAGTGCGCTTTATGCGTTACATTAACGAAGTTTTGTGCAAAGGCAAGAATAGAGTGTACACACATACATATGTACATTTTACATTATAAGCGTCAATATGTATTGGCTTAACTTTATAGGTTTGTATGAACGTCTGTATGTATGTGTATGCATTTATATAGTAGGTACACTGCCTAATCAAGGAAGGTCATTGCGAAGGTTAGTTTTGGTCGCTACGCATAGCGTGAGCTTTACTATAGGGGGATTGTGTTGGAAATAGCTTCAAAAGGAGTAACAGGATGAGTTTATTTACTATGAAAGAAAATCTACAATTAAATGAGTCATCAAAAGTGTGCATTACCAATCGTAAACTCACTTTTTTAAATCGAAAACTTGTAACGGGTGTTTTTTAGGTGTATAGAACTCTCAATAGGTGCATCTGGTCGCCTTAAGAGGGAGCCGTAGCCGAAAGGTAGTCCGTAGGTTCGAACACCCGTGAATGAAACAGCAAAATGATAGAAAAAGTTGTTTTCTAATAGTGGGCGCCCCTCGGCGCCATTCTGCCATAAAAAAACTCCTCACAAAAACCGTTTGGCATTCGGGCATTTTTCGACATAGTCTACTTTTAGGTTTATACACTTTGTCCAACGCTGTTCGGGTTTTTGATCTATTCTGAATAATGGGATTTGCCTAAGGCTGAAAAATAGCCTTCGCTTCTACAATCACCTCTTCGTTTGAATACAATTTTTTCCGCCAACCATTTCTTTAAACTGGCGAACAAATAGTTGTCCAAAGGATCCGAGGGAGCCAAGTGTATAGAATAGGAGGGATAAGAAACGAGTTTGAACCTTATTTCCCTGATCCTGAGGCGTGATCTGGTGCGTTGAAATTTACTCGACTTCCTCGATTCAAATACAAATAATGCCAAACACTAAGAAATAGACCGATCCGGATGTAACCTGGTATTTGTTCTTTCAAGCTACTACCCAAACATAACCTCGATATGCGCCAGTAGTGCCATCTCTCTGACTTTGCATGGACTTTTCAAACGACACTCGTATATTCGAAGAGTTTCTTCTGCAGCAGGAAATCCTGACTAAGAGTGAGTACGCTTCTATGATTTCGAGCTAACAGAGCATCCATCCCACTCAATCCATCCCTGACAAAAACTTTCTTTATGTGGGGCAGCTAAGACAGACTTGATCTATACTCTATGCAAATTCCCTGTTGCACGCAAACATGAGGAATCTTGGCGAGGCAGGCATTTCGAGTGGCGGAGGGTGTGACATAGTGCGATCTTCACTTGCCGGTATTTCGAGAGATTAGAGCAGTCCACGCATGAAATACTTAACCAGCTAAGATATCTTGTACGTTGATTTGATTGACTAATGTGTGCGAATAAGTAATAGATGCAATGTAACGAGCAAGGGGTACAACCCTTAGCTACAAGTCATGAAGAGTATGGATGCTCAACTGGTAGTAAACCCAGGTTCGAGGTTTAAACGTAGAATTAGTTCTAGTACCACGTGAAACAGGCGCTCTGATAGCTCACTGGAACCTACGCTAGGGAGCGGCCCTCAGTTAGTTTTTGTGTAGGTTGTGCTATAGCACCCAAGTGGAAATCGAGTTTGGTATTGGGTTAACTTAATATATAGTTCCATTGCATTGGTCTCAGGTCGGCCGCGAATCTTTTGGTACACTAATTAGCACAATGATCACTCCAAGATTATGTGCGACAAACATACAGAATTTTTCGCTCATATTAGAGTTCACCTATAACAGCTTAGGCACAATTCTGTGGATCTATTTACCATATTAAAATTTTTATTAAAAGGAAAAATTTAACGGTATTGGTCCCGAATTTGGCCCCACTTTTAGAGATAGTCTTAGGATCCATCAGTTGCATATTCATTTACACTATAATTTACCTTACGTAGAATTTATTCCGGTACGGACGTTGAAATAGTTGATTGGTTGCTAACAGCGTTGCCTGAGTGTTTAGCTCAGAACTTTTTTAACGTGAAGCATAATTTTAGTAAATAATGCCCTAGCATCTGTTATTGGGATATCTGCTATCTTCAAAGACAACTTCCAAATATTCTTTAAACTTTGCTGCAGATATAACTTAGTACTTGGCATCTAACATTTACATTTACATTCGTGTAGGTACTTGTATAATCGTGTTCTTCCTGTCCTAGTTTTCAGCTACGATGCCGAGTGCTGCGCGAAAGTCCAACTTTCGCCGCATATTCACCAGTTTATCTTTTCTTTCTAGACCTGCTTAGAAGCCCTTCTGTTTTTGATTTTTTGTAGTTGGGACAAAGTTGGTTTCGCAATTCGCAAATGTGTATCTTATTCAATCTTGATTCCGCCATTCGTGTGAATTGCAAATCAACTACTTTAAGTGGCATTGTCTCGGACTTATTTGGAAAAGTTCTAAATCCATTGAATTCGATAGCCTTCAGTCTTAGTTTATAATTCTAAGGCCAGGAACACAGAAAAGTCAGATGACAATTAATTTGGCGGTTAAGCTCAACATCAACTTCCAATCCATACATACCTATTTCTAGTTGGTTCTCTAGAAGGAAACTACTAAAAAATTTCTGAAGTGTTGCGATGGAGAGTATAGCACTTTTTTCACAATAAAACTCGCGCTGCCAAACGGCACTTACATCAATGGAGCATTGTAACTGCACGTTTGTACTTAATTCACCTCTTCCAATCCTTGATTTATATACATATATAATTGGCGCTCACACCCTCTTTCGAGTGTTTGGTTGAGATCCTCATCCTATTTATTAAAGTTTTATTTAAAGTTTTATGCCGC
Organism: Anastrepha ludens; assembly: GCF_028408465.1. Taxonomy (NCBI): domain Eukaryota; kingdom Metazoa; phylum Arthropoda; class Insecta; order Diptera; family Tephritidae; genus Anastrepha; species Anastrepha ludens. Next base: position 39,018,312 of record NC_071498.1, read on the forward strand.
CTCTGAACGGGCAAATGGTTTTTTTATGAGGAGCTTTTTCATAACAGAAATACAATTAGAGGTTTGCCATTGCTTGCCGAGGGGCGACCGCTATTAGAAAAAAACTTATTTTTTTTATCATTTGGTGTTTCATACACTTTAGAATGGTAGTCACACACCATTATTTGCCTACGGCAGGTGCAATTTAAATTAGACACAACAAAATAACGGTCAGTGCTATAATAACTGACTCACTTTTAAACGCACTTACCCAATTGCATACATATATTGAACATTTTATTTCCGTGTCGTGATACTGGAAATCCAGAAGAGCTTACAAAGATACCCTATAAGCATTTAAGGATTTTTTACCACATCTCACCCCAATCAATGTTCCTTATATTTTCTTATGTACATAAATAAACAAATTTCGACTACAAAATTCTCTATACATAATTGAAATAACTTAATTTTTTACATTCGTAGCATACGCGCATGTCCCTGTGTAAAAGCTTTGCGTGTATTTGGCGCGAAGAAAAAGCTCTCTTTACGAAATACTTTTTGCTAAAGCTATAGGTTCAGTAACACAGTTAACTGCATTGAAAAGGGTGACCCAAATGATTTGTTTCAAAAAAGGTTATAAATATTTGGAACTAGCTTTAACCCGCGGCCTCGCTCGCGTAGGAGTAGTTTTGAGAGATTTAGGATATGTATATAAAAGAATTACAAACAATAATTTCATAGAAAATAATTTTTTATTAATAACAATAATATTATATTACAATACCCGGCATCCGTTGCTATGCCTCGTTGAATAAAATCAAAACAACCAGCCAGAAAAATATCAAGCAAAATTATTTTGATTAATTTTCTATCTCAAACCGTTTTTGAACTTTGCATTTGGGACGTAGTTGAACAACTTATGCGAATTATGAAGTCTAGAGTGTGCTATAAATAGTGGGAAATAGGAAAAACTAAGATTTTTTAGATCAAATTTAAGCAAATATTCGATTATTAGTGACGAATGAGAGTGGTGGCTCCATTATAAAAACATGCCTATAACCTTCACTGGGTAAAAATATGAATGTATAAAAATTTTTACGTCATTTGATGTTGTCGTTTCGTAGTGATGCGCGGACAACGTACAGACATTCACCTTTATATATTATTTTATTATATTATAGATTTATAATTAAATACAAACTATCAACCGATTGGCCCACGAGAAAATTGTGGTTGCAAAAACGTGAAGTGAACTTTACTTTTATAAAAAACCCTTAACATTAAATTATTTGTTATCTATTCCTATAGAAATTTTGTGTGTAAAGAAAAGTACAAGTAAGTTTGCGAGACGTAATTGTAGATGAAGTTTGTGGGAGAACCAAGAAAGGAGTGTGAAAAGCTGAGGAGTTTTTGTCAATAAAAATTTAAATTTAGGTTAGATTAATATTAGAGAAGGAGAAAAAATTAAAAAAAACCGTTTAAAAAGAAAAAACAAATTTACAAAATTCTACAATTATACAAGCTCAGCTGATTCTGGAAACCTACTTTTTCGGTATTCTCTTATATCATTGCTTACTCTAAAATTTTCTTAATCACTTTTAAAATAATAGTTTGGTAGAAAATGTAACGACCGGAATTTTGCGCTATTATGAAGTATGAGCTCCTGATTATAACTATGGCATAGTAACCAGCGCATAATATTAAGAGTGTATCAATGACCGAACTTCGGAAATTTGACCGAACATTTCTTAAAATTTGTCTGTTCGAAAGTGGCATTTACTTTTATTCTATTTTTTTTTTTTTTTGAATACTGGTGTCTGAACCCACATCTTTTTTTAACTTGAAAATATTTCTTTAAAATATCACTACTCCCCCATCGAGTGTGACTAGTGAGCAATTGTTCAACACTGTATCAATAGACGATGCCGCAAGTGAAAGTGCCGAAAAACTATTTATTGCATTACAATATAAACTTATTCAACTATAGGTATTAAATAACACTGTGCAACCATTTGAGGATCATTGTCTGGGGGTGTAATGATTCCAACTCTGGATGAAAGCTTAGGTCATATAGTAAAACCTTTTTTTTTCATTATTTATTTAATTTGCATTCTTTATTTGATTTTAGTTGCTATGATAATTTTAAAATTTTACTATTTTGCCAAAGCGTTTTTAAAATAAATAAAAAGAGTTAAAATACATATCGGAGAGAAATATGTTGTTAAGGTCTATATAGTAAAATTTAACAAGGATTAAATCTTTAGATCCTTTCAATCCATTAGCTCTCCGCAAAGTGGTCCTTTTGGCCCCTTTCCTAGAAAGTTCGAGTAAAAGAACTTTTGAAGGTCATTAGAGGGTTAAAATATTCAAGAAAATTATTTTCCATAAAATTTCACTAGGGTTTCCCTCAGAAAAATTATTTGTACCAAGAATCTGTAACTCCACAGAAAATAAAAACGACATATGTATATGTATTCCCTTGAAGTATTAAAAAAAAAAAAAAAGTTCAAAAAGGTACAATATAATAACATGTTTTTATTTTAATTGATAGCTAAAACTTTTACAAAAATATTTAAAACTGCGCTAATTTTCCCTCTTAAGAAGTACTTCATTGTCCATATATACGTGGATTGATGAAAAATTACCCATTACCCAAACATATACCAGGTATACCTGTCGAGGGCCAACTCTACCCTAGCAACAAGGTTTTGCAGTGCCGACACGCAAGATTTTCCACTTTGATAGGCATGCTGAAATGGAGACAGAGGGCGAGCCTTCAGTGACTTCTGACGTATGCGCAATTCCACCAGTCGTTCGAGACTTTTCAGCATGAAAGAAGTCATGCTGATGGGTCTAAAGCTTTTGGGGCTGGTGTAGTCGTCTCTTCCTACCTTTGGGATGAAGGCGACCGATGGCAAATCGAATGACGGCCTCATTCACCACAGATCTGGCAACGTACCAGTCATGCCGAGAAGATGTAGCAGCTCTGACAACCGCCTCTATAAATAAGGGCTGTTGCTGGCTGACGCTTATCTGATTACCAGGAAAGTGAGATTCCATCAGCAAGCGGAGTGTCTCACTTTGCCGCTCCGTGAAGGAGCCATCAGATTTCCTAAGTGACCCCATGTTTGCAGTTGGGTCCCTTTTCTAGATCCTAACCAATTTCGCTATGTCACTCAGAGATTCAATACCGCTGCAGAATTCCCTATATGAGGCTCTTTTCGATTCCCGAATAAGCCTCTTGTAGTTCTTCTGAACATCACGGTATCACTCCCAGTCCTCAGCAAGGTTAGTCTTGAGGGCCCGGTTTAGAAGCTTTCTCGACTCACGCCTCACCATCTGGAGCTCTCGATCCCACCAATGAACGGGAGTCCGGTTAGGGAGAGGTCGAATTGGGCAAGCTGACTCAAAACATTCAATTAAGGCAGCGCTGAGTTTCTCAACTGCCACCTCTATCCTCTGTTCTTTCCAAAGTCTTGATGGCGTCACGTCAAAGCCCCGCAACGCCCCTCTAAGCTTCTGCCTGTCTATTTTCCTGGGGTTTCTGGAAGGCAATGGCATTTGTGCCTCCACGCCACACTGAAACTCAATGTACCTGTGGTCTAAGCACAAATCTTCGGCAAGGACTCTCCAGTTCCTGATTGACCACCCAAGTTTTGAGTTTGATAGTGTGAAATCAATCACCTCCTGCCTTCTAGCTGTTACAAACGTAGGTGTGAACCCTTGTTATGTATGTCTAGGCAAGAGGACGCGATAAATTTGAATAGTCGAGAGCCCTGTTCATTGCACTTGCTGCTGCCCCAGATTGTATGCTAGACATTAGCATCGCAACATAGGAGAAGGCCCAGATTGCGCCGCTCACAGAACCTCACGAGACTAGTGGCTTTCCCAGGTGGTGACCCTTCGAGAGCATCGTAAGGAAAATAATCAGATGTAATCACAAACTTCGACCATCCGCGTCTACCTCTGTAACACACCTCAGCCGCTACCAGGTCTTGGCAACAAAATTGCTCAAGATCCGCCACAGCGAGATGGGATGATACTATAAGACCGGTCCTAGGTCTACTCCTGTCATATAACAACATGGCCCATTACAACGTGCTTAAACCACAGAGGTGGCCCCTAAAGACCCAGGCCTCTTGCACTGTTATTATGTGGGGTAATGTGTGCACCTGGGTAAGCCTTCTACTTAGTAGAGCGGTAGCGTCTTTGGAATACTGCAAGTTAATCTGCGTCACCGTCAAGGGGCGGTAGTTACAGGAACCGTCCAAGCCAATCATTTGGGAAAGACGTGAAAACTGACCGTCTCAAAGAAGAGACTCAGGCGGTTCCCGTGCCAAAGCCTCGTGATGATGCCCGGATTCTGGGCACGTAGAGAGGATAGGGCATCCGCTGTAGACAAATCTGGATCCGGAATCCAGCAGAACAACAAATTACTGTTTAATCTGAGCCACCATTGACGGTAACCCAATTAGCTCAAATCAAGTCAAAAGAAAAACAAAGGATAAGAGCTCCATTTTTAACCGGATTTTCGTTGCTTAATTTTTAGCCGGAGATCGTTGTTTCGCAAGTTTTGAAACCAAACTTTGGTTCTCTTCGTCTTCAATTTGGCCTTACTGACTTCACGAGCATTGAGAAAAAGCTCGGTCTATATAATTAGTGCGTACATCCTTCTCCTCAAATTTGTGGTCTTGTTGTTCCACAAAAAGGATTTACTTAGAGTTTTATGTCACCTACGAACTACAGGCGGTTTTTTATGAGGAACTTTTTCATGGCGTAAATGCACTCGGAGGTTTGCAATTGTCTTCTAAGGGACGACCGCTATTAGGGAAAACCTTTTCCATCTTTTGATAGTTGATGCCCTCAGTGGGTCTCAATCCCGGACCCTATCAGAAGGTAGTCAACCATAAGCCCAGTCGGTTAGGCCGCTCGCTCTAAGGACACGTACCATATAATTGGAACGACTTAAAAACGGAGATTAGCCATGTCAATAATTTGAATGAGATAAACATCGGCACGCAAGTAAGTAGCGAAAAAGTATGCCAAGAGCCTGGATGTATGCTTTCCAAGTCTTTTATTGCTCTTCATTGTTTTTATGTTGCACGCTCATTTAAAGACGATCATTGCTGTCGACGACCACGCGTCGGACACACGTTCGCATAGCCAAACGTTAGAAACAATTGCCTGAGGCGAGAAAAAATGCTAACATAGGCGACGCACTGCACCAAAACGATGAGCAACATGTACACGCATGTGCACATCCCTCAATAGCGCACATACAAACTTACACATATTTGTGCACAGGGATGATAGGTTTCGCGGTACGGTGGAAGTCACAAGTACTGACTGCACTGATTGCCGAAGTTGAGGTGAACTGATTTTGATGTGAATGCTCTAAGCTAACAGTCTGTGCCTTAGGCGGTGGAGGATGTCCAATGGGCGTGGCGGTGTTGCGCTTGCGCTTATACAAAGGACGCTCCTGCCGTTGCCAACCACGCCGACGCCAGTCAAATTGACAATCTTAAGTGCAATCTTGTTACAAAGCAATGTAAACACGATTGTTAATTTAACTTTCCACAACAACAGCACCAACACCACAATGATTTTTGTAGAGATAAGCTACCCGCTGCAATGCCCCTCCGGTGCTTCCCAGGGGTGCAATGAATGTAAGGCCACAATTAAATTATCGCATTTCACAAATAAACGTATGCTTCCGAGGTGATGATTTCCTGTTGAAGCATGCATACTCGCATACAGACGCACGCACAAATACATACATGTGAAAAAAGAATGCGTTTATGTGTATATGTGATTATTCTTAGCAAATGCAGTGATTTGTTTGTATATTTGTGGTTGTTTTGGTGCCTGTCGCCACCTTTGATTTAATTGTTTGCAATGCTGGTTTTACTGCTTGTAAATTGTATTTGTTGTTTTTGTTGTATACACCCAATGCTCAGTGCTTAGTTCAATTGTGCGTGTGGTGTGTGAGAAATGAAAATATTGTAATTCATTGGCGTTCCAGCTCAACCTAATCCGCTGCGAAATAAAAGTGAGAGAAAAGGATTATTTTTTATTGCTTAACTTAATCACAAGCTGGCTAATTTTCTAGTGCAATCTCTCAATTAGCATAATTTAAAAAAAAATACCCTCGTTCACTTCTAATAATAAAAAAAATTAATTTTGCTAACCAAAGTTGGGTTTAATTAAAACCAAAGATATATTAAAAATATGTTACCTAAATACAATTTTCGGTACCTTTTCTTCAATATTTACATATAGACAGAGACATAGACATAGTCACAGACATGAAATACCCAGTTGTCGAACTGGATATCCACCATTGGTATCGCTTTAGCTTTTTTAAGCAAATTCTCCTTGATATATCACAAATCAAGGGGTTTACGGTAATTATATCTAAGACGAAATTGCATTTTCTATATTATTGCTTTATTAACAGTTGGAAATTTCATAAATCTGACAGGAATTAACTTTAAGTTATTTAGTTTTGATCTACAAATTTGAATTTCAAGTATTTGGACGACGGTTAATGATGAGATTGCATTTAAACATAATCGGTGGATTTTGTATCGTATATCGGGTATTCTTTTAAGAGCTGTAGAACTTTAAATAATAACACAAAACAGATATATTGTTGGAATAAATTTGTTTATATAATAGTCTGGGAGATGTCATGGCATTTGTGTATTGAATGTGATATCCAGCATATGTCCGCCGGAGCTACGAGTTGCATGATCCATTCGATCAGTCCAATAAATCGATAGTTAAGCGCGCTGTATGCCAAGTTGTGCCGTCTTGTTGGAACGAAATGTAGTTTATATTTATCTGATTAATTTTTGAAAGCAAAAATTCCGTCAGCATGGCTCGATAGCACTCGTCTTTCACCGTAACGGCACCGATGAAGATGCCAGCGTGCAAACCGCACGTAAAATGGACGACATGATCTGTGTACTTCGTGAGCACATTTATGTTTTCGAAGTAAAACCTTATCGAAGAGAAATGTCAGCACAGTTTCCCATATTCAGCTGTCAAACCATAGTTAACGATGTCAATATTTCCCATAACCACCCTATACTCGTACATGGTGTCTGGTGCCCAAACCAGATTTTAAATTCAAAGTTTCTCTATAACCGCTGAGCACATGAGCGAGAAGGGGGCCGCGTTAGCTTTGTTATTCGTGCGAGCTATTATATTTAGTCCCGATGTCCGGGGGGAGGGTGAACAACTTACGTTTGTAATCGAAGAGTATTTCAGGACCAATGATTCGTGTACTCTCGTAGATTTTGTTCACATTCGTTCATTCACATTTTTGTTCATATTCGACGTTTCCGCGATGTTTCAAGTGAAGATTTGATGCGGTCATATGTCCAAAGATTCCAGACAACAAGTTCGGTGGCAAACAGCTCCCGGCCGGGGCCCAGTCGGGCATCGAGAATAAATTAAAATATTGAATTTGTACGGGAGTACGCGTTATTCTGTGCGCAAGAGATATACTCTCTAGAGTTAAACTCTATCTTTTGGAGTGATCAAAACGATTTTCCTTTAAACAGAAATGAAAAACAAATCGCCGTTATTGGTCACCTAAAGGACCTTTTACAATATCAATAGCCACTTGACAGTCCCAAAGTGACGTTTTGGTGTGCATTGTCGTGCAGTGGAATAATTGGACCTTATTTGGTTTTGCAAAAGTCGTCGAGAGCAAATAATTTCTATGGGCGTTGTCTATTATCGACGTATGCTGGACGATTATTTTCTGACAAGACTGAGATAACATCCTTCTTTCAGTGCATATATATACGAGGTGTGTTCAAAAAGTTTCGCGAATTTTGAATTTTCGCAGGTTATGTTTACTCGAATTTCAATTTTTTTTGGCGATAGTTGGTACTCATGTCTCTAACTCATGCCGACAAGTTTGGCCATTTTGAATGTTCAGTTAATTGTTGACAGCTGCTTTGCTTTCACGTGTTTCGGCTAGTCTTTGATTTTTACCTATTCAAAAAGATGGATCAAAGAACCTGTATAAATTTTGTGTGAAAAACGAAATTAAGTGCGGAGATGCATTCCGAATGTTGACTGTATCATACGGAGAAGCTACTTTGGACCAAAGCAATTTTTGTCGGTGAGAAGATGTGAACAACGAAAAGCATGCCGGACGCCCGAGCACTTCAACAACAGACGAAAAATCACGTCGAATCACCGTTAGAGAAGTTGCTGAGGACCTAGACATATCGATTGCCTCACCCCATTCGATTCTTTTTTCAATGATTTGGACATGAGACGGGTCGCCGCAAAATTCGTACCAAAACTGCTCAATTTCGACCAAAAGCAGTATCGCATGAACATTGCTAATGAGATGTTGGACTCTGTCCGCGACGATCCAAATTTGCTCCAGAGGGTCATAAGGGGCGTTGTGCATCATAAGTTCTTGCCACATGGTAAAACGGTCAGTAAGGAATATTACCTGCAAGTTATGCGCAATTTGCTCAAAGCAATCCGCCAGAAACGCCCGGATTTGTGGAAGAACAAAAATTGGCTCTTGCATCAGAATAACGCCCCTGCTCATACATTGTTGCTTGTGCGCGGCTTTTTGTCCAAAAACAACACACTAATGATGCCACAGCCACCGTATTCCCCAGATCTGGCCCTCTGTGTTTTTTTCTTTTTCTCGAAACTGAAGAGGCCCATGAAAGGACGATGCTACGCTACGAGCTGAACAAGATAAAAAAATGATTTTTTGAAGTGCTTCGAAGAAAGGAGAAAACGTTGGCACAAGTGCATAATATCTCATGGGGACTACTTTAAAGGGGACAAAATATATATTAAAGAATAAATAAATATTTAATTTTTGAAAAAAACACAAAATTTGCGATACTTTTTGAACACACCTCGTATATAATTTGCGCGTACACCCTTTTTTGGGTATTTGGCCGGGCTCCTCCTCCTATTTGTGGTGCGTATTTTGACGTTGTTCCACAAATAGAGGGTCCTACAGTTGTGGTGGTGGTTTTTCTGATGAGTTTTTTCACGGCAGAAATACACTCAGAGGTTTGCCATTGCGTACCAAGAGGCGACCGCTATTAGAAAATACTTGTTCTTAATTATGCTGTTTCACCGAGATTCTACCCTACGTTCTCTCTGTGATTTCCGAATGGTAGTCACGCACCAACTATATACACATGTTTTCAGCAAAGAGACTAGGCAATACTGCGTGATTTCTTCCCTGACAAACGGATAAACTGTTTCGGTGACATTCCTGCGCCCCCAGGTTACCCGATCTTACCGCTATGGACTTTTTTCTATGAGAGTATCTTAAAAGTAAAACCTATTAGACAAACCCAGCGACCATCTCAGCACTAAAAGAAAATATCATTCGTGAGGCTAATGGCATCCCGACATCACTTCTCCAGCGAATAGCATAGGGTACGGAGGTCAGATTCAAAGAGTGTATCCGACGTAACGGTCCACATTTAGAGGAAATAATCACAAAAAAAACCTCTTTGCCATATTTACTTAAATAAAACAATAATAATTATGTTTTACTTTAGTTTTTAATTCCTAATTCTGCCACCGGGCTCGCTGTACCAACAGAGCCAATTTTCGACGTGGCAATTTCACTTTTCAATGCAAGCAACTAATATGTATATTCATCCTCGGCCTCCGAAATTATATCAGTTAAGGAATTGTAAAGCTCCCGCATTTGAACAAAAACAGCAAATGATTGACACCACTTTTATTCGTCTAATCCCCACATCGTGCAACTTTCACGTTTAAAGCACTTTTTTTTTTAAGAAGCGCGAAATGAAAAGTTATGCCGAAGAGCATTGAGCATAGGTTTCTCAAAAGAGACCACCATCCTTCCTAGGACGCCGTCTTGGCCCTCTACCCCGAAGCAATGCGGAAGCAGTCCCGAGGTGGAGGGAAAAAATCCAAGAGAAGAGGAGGGATATTTTTAGTGGAATCACCACACACGTAGTAGCGACGGTTACAATATGGTGCGAAGGCATTTTTAACCCAACCTCACTGCCGAAAAAAAATGACATTTTTTTATCGTAATAGATTTGTTATTTTCCAACTGGTCCAGTTATGGTCACCCTCGAACTACACTGATTGTTTTCACCACATACCAGTTCAAGAAATAGAATTATTTTTTTGTGTAGTTTAGCTTATCGCTGAGGAGAAAAATCTTACGCGTACACTTTGGCCTTATCCTCTTATTCAGAAAGCAACCCCTCAGTGAGATGCCACCACTTCACGCTTAATCTCTGAACACATGCTTGGCCACAAGTCCACAAACAACTAAAACGGATTTATTTTTAAATATTTGTTAACTTGAGAGAGATTTCGCGTGAGAGAAAATAGTGCGCGTAGCAAATTGATTTGTTTGTTTTGATGTCAAAATTGGTGTTGTAAATAATAAATGAAATTAACAATGACATGCTGACGGTAGTGCGTATGTACGGTTGTAGATCTATATGCATACATATTTATTTTTGTCGAATGTAAACAAAGCCGTATCAGTCAATCACGTATACGAAGAACAAATTCGCCCATACATTAATATATTTACTATTGTATATTTGTAGCTCAGGCCTTAAACTGCAAAGAAAAACAATTTTAAACTTTGTAATTCTACTGATAACCAGTTGCAGCGGTAATATTATAGCTTACGGCTTCAAAAACTTTGTCGAAGGTTTTGATATACAGGGTGGTACATCTAGACTTTGGAATTGGAACTTTGGGTTTTTTTTACTGATTAAATATTCGAGGTGATCAGCAATTTAGCTTATGGCTAGACATTTAAAAAATGGGTCGAATTTCGCTTGAAAAAATTTGGAAAATATTAAAAGTATACAAAAATTTTTTAAAGTGTAATAATTAGCCGAAATATTGGTATCTATTGGACATCTTGCGGCTGCGGTTTGACTTCGATAAATTATAATATATTTTGTGTGGCGCTATTAAGATTAAATGTTAAGTTAACAATTCATAGGCGAGTGTAGAATTGAAGTACGGCATTGAAGCTACCATTGGTGAGATACAGTCTGTCTAATAGAAACGTGACTGGCAAAATCCAAACTTAGAAATCCGTTATAAAAAAATTCAATAACTACCAAATAAACGTATCATTTCGCAATACGGGTAGTGCAATTGGTTAGCTTTGTAAGAAATTAAGAAAGCGTAAGTTGGCATCACGTTTTTAGAAAATGAGTTCCGCTTATGAAAAACGATTTGAAGCAGTTTTCTTATGTACACACCCTAAAGGTCCAAAAAGTCACATATGTATATCTGCAGCAAAACATTTGAAAAAATCGAAGATTTCCATAAATAAATGGGTCGAAGTTAAAAACATTAACGACGATGGGCTAAAGCCAATTCAGAACGGAATTGACTAGCGAATACTTGCATACATCGGTCTTGGTGTACTGCTGATAATCGACAACTTCAACGAGCAGTCAAGCATCCAGTTATGGTGCACGTTTGGCACTGCTTCTCCGAGGTTTTGGCCGTTAATTTGTATTTACCGTGAATTTGAATGCAGTTTGGATGAATAAAATTTATCAAAAAGCATCATTGCTATCAGCTGCAACGATATTTGGAAAAACTGGGCAACCTTGAATTTTACAAGAGGGCAAGGATCCCAAGTATTGACGCCGAATGTTTGTAGAGAGGAAACAGCAAAATGGGATTGATCTGTTGGATTGGCTTTCACAGTCGCCTGAAGCCAACCGTAAAATGTTTTGGTAAGAGCTAAGCACAGAAAAAAAAAAAACCAAATGTAGACGTTCAAGCAGTTATCAAGGCAAGTTCAGTTGATTTGGAACTGTTTAAAAACACAATTTGCAAGGAATTAACGCAAAGTATGACTCAAACATATGCAGTCACTATAGCTGGTGGTGGTGACTGTATATTTTATTGAATACATATATGGCGTATAATAAACATTATAGGCCGGAGCAATGCAGGTTGTTAGAATCAAATTGGTCAAAGAGTCTCCAAGTTGCGACGGTCACGCTACCATTAGATAAAAGATTTATTAGTACAAAAATTCTCGAAGAAATATTCTGAAAAGTTGGATTGACGAAGTAGTCTACTGTAAAGCCAACCGCGCAAGTTATTTGAATGAAATCTTACTCCATGGTTAATAGCAAGACTTTCTATTTTACCTAAAAAAAAACCATTGGAAAATATGCATGCTTTTTTTAGCCGAATTAAATCACAAAAACAAAAAGTAGAGGGGTCCGCCCGTATAATATTTTTTGATTGGGAAAATAGCATTTCTTGCTTTGCTGATCAATAACCTTTGCTTGGAGTGTGATCCTGCCAACGAATTAGTGACCATTAAAATTTCTAAAGTGCTTGCTATGCAATTTAAAAAGTCCATCAAAAAGGTATTTATTTTCTTTTTGATTTACCACCTTGATCAAACAACCACCGGATGACGTTTGAAGTCAACTGATTCGAGCCCTGTTTTTTTTTATTTTTGCAGGTTGCCATATCTGCGATTAGCATTCCTACTAAAATTTTATCGCCATTGTTTGACATTTGTAAATGTTTCGCCATTGCACGTGTTTTCGATTATTTTATAGTTTGAAAAATGGATTTAAATTTGCAACAACGACTTTGTATTAAATTTCAATGGTGCGAAAACCTCAGAAACGTCTGAAAACTATTTTGCTAATGAATGATACTCTAAAGAAACAACGAACGCTTCAGAAAAGGTTGTGAATCCGTCTAGGATGACGAATGTAGTAGTTGATCAATAACCGCAAATTAACCATCAGAGAGCTTGCATAAGGCTTGAAAATTACTTATGGATCCCTTCAAGGCATTGTTGTTTTTGATTTGGGTTTTCATTCATGCAAAGCAGACCCCGCGTTGATATCGCCAAATGTATGATTCTCAAGGCTGAATCCGACCCCACATTCATCTAACACATCATTACTGGAAACGAGACGCGTATTTACATATTCATTTATTGTACGATAACCAAAGCAGATATTAGACAAGTGGGTGGAGTGATCCCAATAAATCAAGACCAAAAAACCACATCGTTCTCAGTCAAGAAAAAAGCGATGCTCACGGTTTTTATGGATGACAACGGTATTATACACCACGAATTTTAGCTAGGAAGATAGGCTATAGACTAAGGACTATAATGTGGGTGTTATGAAACGTTTACGTGAAGCAATTCGCAAAACAAGAAAGGATTTGTGGAAATGCAACTCTGGATTTTCCACAATAATAACGCACCGTCGCAAAGTGCCATCATTATCGCATAATTTTTTACCAAAAACGAAACAAATACCATCCAAAAGCAATCAAATTCGTCTGATATGGCTCCCTGCTTTTTTTCTCTCTTTGATCGGATAAAAAAATCACTACAGGGAACATGTTTTAACAGCCGAAAGGAAGTAATGGAAAAATCGAAGACGACTCTAATGACTATTACGAAAAAAGAGCTCCCGAAATGTTTCGAGAGCTGGCATAAGTGCTTTGCAGTTGATGGGGAGTACTTTGAAGACGATAATACTACTTTTGAGGAATAAATTGAATTTGAACTTTCTAAATATATTCCGGCAAACTTTTCTATCGAGGTGGTAAATCGCTCAGACAGTACTTTTCACTTTCAAGTTATATTATATATTGAAAGCTAAGAAGCTTTACTGGCCGCCGTTGCAGCAGTCAGAGTGTAGGAGCAATAATATTCTTAGAAATAGGAATTTATATCCAGCAGAGGCTTGGCATCCAAATAAAATGTGTCGACTTCTGAATAGTCGGTCGTCTATCGCAGTAGATAATCTCATACTGGACCAGGACAGAATACGAAATAATTTTTCTTCGTTACAGTGACTCTATGTTATTACTTACTCAATGCTTTAGCCAATCACAAATATTTTCAGTTCGCTCAACTGGAATAACAATCACTCAGTGTAATTCCGCTTAGCTTCTTAACAGTTGATCGCCTTTATCACGTGCCACTGCGGTCTTATTAAAGATTTGTTTGTGCTTCCCAGAACTTTACAGCAAATAAATACCGTTTACCATTACACCATTAATGGAATTCACATAAAATTCACGGGAGGTAAACAAATCTATGATGCAAGCGCGATTCCCATTGGCACAGCATATGGTTGTGGATTAAAAGTGAAATGGTGGTCTTATATATATGTATGTTGGTATAATCATTTGTTGTATGCAACCACCAAAGTAGGGTTGCAACTTAGAAAGAAGAAAGTCGCTGTTAACCGATAAGTTCCAGATGTGATTATCTTAGATCAAGAAGCAGCTATAGGTAAAATCACACAAAAGTGGGATACATCCTCCTTAGAAAAGTATGCAAAAAAATTAAATAACGCCAGATGTACATAGATCGTGTCAGACCTAATCGAGATCGCATTCTTACCTACGCTTTCAACTGAGTGAGTTAATATGGACTTAAAGCCCTGTTAGTCTAAGCTTAACTAATGATTAATCTGCTTTGTGTGGTTAGGGGTAATTTTTTTTTGGCTAGTCAGTTGCTCAAAAATAAAAACATAGCGCTAATATCATACATCTTGTTTCGACTTGACTTTAGCAAAATTTCCAAAAAAAATTTATAATTGTAAAAGTTATCGCTGGTTGTGTGGAACCCATTTCTCCAGAAGTCTCTTGCGGTGATCATCACAAGTCCTTGGCGATTCATCTAAAATCAATCGGACAAGAGAAATTGGTTTTATTAATAATAATTTTGTGCCTGATCGAAGCTTCAAAATTGACAATATGGCGCCCTCAGAAAATATTTTTCAGATTTTCGAGAAAAAAACCGAGAATTAATTGTTAAAAACAAACGAAATTTAAAAAAAAATCCTTCGATCAGGCACGAGTTTTTTATGTTTTTCACAAACAATATACATTTTATTGAAGTTTCAATTTTAAGTTACAGTTTTTAAGTACGGTTTTTAAGTTACAGTGATCTCCAGTTCAAAAAACATAGTTTTAAGAAAAACGCATTTAAAGTTTTTGTGGCTTATCCGGAGCACCCGAGCGTCCCTTGTTAATTGTTGAAAACCCCAAAAGTATTTGTTGGATTTACTTCAAATTTTCACACAATATTTTTTAGATATTATGCTTTAAGAAAAAGTGAAAACCCCCTTATGGAAAATATCATTCGTGACTTAACTTAACCGCGGTTATTTCCGTGAAAAAAGAAATGTTTCAGGACTTATTTTGACGATAAAGATAGCATTATTTTATTTAATCAATCTCCAAAAAGTAATGTAAAATTGTCAAATATTGAAAATTGAACTAGTGGCAGCCTCAAGAGGTACCTCGAAAAGAAGTTGTTTTGAGATATGCATCATAACTCGCAACAGAATCATCATCATTTAGTACACCTTTTTCACCACAGTTTACTTTTAGGCCTATTTACTTCGATATAATATATTACTACCTACTATCATAAAACAAAAAAAAAACGCCTAGTATCGAAATGTCCGGGACAGAACTTTTTTATAAGCTACTACTGCTGTTTTCTGCATCTTACTGTACGCTCCTGCGCGCACTTGACTCACAGCGGCTGCGGCTGTCGAGCATTTAGAAGACATATTCACATACATATATGGGAGCAAACATAATATAATATAATATATACAGAGCCACGACCATTCGACATGACAAAAATTCACGATTCACCAAATATTGGCAAATATTTCTATAAGAAATATTCCAATATTGACTATTTCGATTTGATGGCTTTAATCTTAGATATAAATGTTTATCTTCGTTGAGAAAAATTGGCATATGGGCGGCTCGAACTTATAAAAGAATCATGATCGCTTTCGCTGCGCCTATGAATGCATTTTGTTTTTGCAGAATTTTAGCGCCTATGAATGTATTTTATACTTGTCGTCGCTACGCTTAGAATTTTAGCTTTGGACAACACAGCACATAGGATAGGTCATCAAGATGCAAATGAGAATTGTTTTAGCATTTCTTGGGCAGGAATTCGATCATTCGGATATTTACTCCCTAATTATTGTATGTAGATGTGATAAGTCGATGCCTCGTAAGGTAGGTCGTGGTGCTTCAATACATACATACATACATACATGCATACATTTGTATGTGTGTAACACTTTACAAATTAAAGATGCAATTGAACTTTTGTTTAGTTGCCCCATATACCTATGCTTAAAGTTTCTTAAAAGTTTTCTTTTATTTATTTTAACCCATTCGATCCCATTGTACTCGCTTGAGTACAGAAAAAGCATCTTTTTCGAAACGACGTCAAAAGCCAACGCTTACAAATTTTTAAATGTACTCGCCACTTTATAATACAGAGCAATGTCGAAAAGGAATACACATGTTTCTCCTTCTTTTTTTTGAGTCCCGTTATCCGTTATTCACTTGTCTTTGCGTGCACGTTTGCTATTTTTCTTCTTTTCATGGTTTAGTTTGCAATAAGCCTCTGTTTGACAAAATCTAAGTTATCACGGAAAAAGTTCAGTGTTGTAATATTCATAATACATATAATTTGTATACTTTATACCAAAAAAACGAAAAAAGTTGTGGAAAAGTGCATTTCGGTAGGTTTAAATTCTAGTGTACTCGCATGGGTACAGTGGGAACATTCATATATATTTTGTGTGCATATTTCATGTAGATTTGGTAATGGATGTAAAAAAAATTTACGGAAAGAGGTTTCATAACCTTTCTGCGGCCACCGACTATATTGAATCAAGCGACCGTAGTCACTTCGACTTCGCTATTATACCGCCAAATACCCACTGTGACACAGATGAGGAGGACATTGAAGAGGATAATATATTGCGTGATGATATTCCAACCTTGGAATCGTATTTTTCGATTCTTCTTTACGTCATATGACCTTCTTAGAATCTTGAAAGAACAAGGATTTAAGGCTACTGGGACTGTTCGTGAACGGCGGACCAAAAAATGTCCTCTGAAAACGAACAAAGAACTACAAAAGAAGCAACGGTCTCCCCGTTTGATTTTATGTAAGTTTATCATAATGATTTATTTGAATAGTTATTTTGTATCAAATTTTGTAGGTTTTCTGACTCAGGAATACTTTTTGTGACGTGGAATGACAATAGCGTTGTGACAGTGGGAACAAACTTTGATAGAATTAAACCTTTACATACCGTCAAACGATGGTCAAGACAAGAGAGGCGCAAGGTGAATGCCCAGCAGCCGAAGTTGATAGCGGAATACAACTCAGGAATGGGAGGAGTTGACCTCCACGACCAAGCTTTGAATACTTACAATATAAAGTTTAGAGGAAAGAAATGGTGGTGGCCTCTTTTCTCCACAATGATAAGCTCGTGCGTAGTAAACGCATGGAAGCTTTATAAAATCGCAAGTAAGAGTCAATGCGACTTGTTGCAATACCAACATGAAATTGTGCGATTTTATTTACGCAATTATAATATCCGGGACATATCTTCAAAACGATCGACAACGGCATCAATAGCTGGTTCCTCATATAACCATTTTCCCAAAAGGATATCGAATCAGCTGAGGTGCAGGGAGTGTCACCAAAGAATTCGATGGACTTGCGAGTTATGCAATGTAGCCCTTTGCGTAGAGAGAGAATGTTTCAAAAACTTCCATACTGTTAACCGAACTAATAACCAAGGAAGTCTTTGAAAGTGTCTTTTTATTTAATACTTCATATTTTCATATACAGGCAATGTATATACATATTATCCCATTGTACTCGATTGGGTACAGCCCAAAAAATTTCTTTCTTTGATTTTTTTTCGTGTTTTTTTTTTTTTTAAGGAGCTTAATTACATTATTTCAATAAACGTTTTATAAACGCATTTAAAAAAAAAAACTGTTTTATATAAGGTTGGGATTTAATGGGTTAAATTTCAACGTTTTATACTGTCTAGAAAATACATATATTATTCCCTATATGCCTTTCAAAATGCCGTCGACCATTAGACAATTTCATTGCATACAGAAGCCGAAAAACTGTGCAGAGCCAATGTACTTAGAGAGAATTCACTGTAATCAGTTCTGTTAAGAACTTCCCGCTGTCGAACTAGCCGAAGTGAAAAAACCTTCGCGGTTAAACTTGACAATTTAACAATTCACACTATTGGTAGCTCGTGAGACTTCTCTATATCATTAACGCGCTCTGCAATTTCCATTAAACACGCAATGGAAACAGTCGACAATTCTCTCAAACCCAAAACCTACTATAGCATTTAGTCCGGTCAATTTAGACATTTAATTGTAGATCACCCTTACAATTTGACCCGACTAGTTTGGCAATGGTGGAAACGTAGTTTAAAAAAATTTCAAAGTAATTCGTCCAGTACATTTTGAACTATGGCATATATGTATGGACCACAATTTTAAAGATAAAAAAAATATGCAAAAAAAATGTTTCTTTATATTTCATCTGCATGTACAATACATCCCGGTACAAGTCTGGAAGTTTTCACACTTCACTTTTTCAATGTAAATTTGTATTCTTTTATTCTCTTATTCTTGGGAGTGTAAAAAAGTGAGTGGAACAACATCAAAACGCACGTCACAAATAAGAGGAGGAGTTCAGCCAAATAATATAGCCAAAACGGGTGTAAGTGCAAATTAGATATGTGTCTATAATAAAATTGCTCTTCTTGAGCAAGTACTATATTTTCATGACCAATGGAAAAGTAGGCATATACACCCAGACATTTGAGATGACCTCTGCCAGCTAGACTTCATTCACAGCCCAAGAGATGTGAACAACTGATGTGCGTTAAATCTGAATTAACTCTATTCTTCCAAATTTTGCCAAAAAATTTCAGAAAAAAGTTAGGTCAAATGCTAGATAAAATTGAAAATACCTCAAAAAATCGAACACCTCAAAACATCAATTTTTTTTTTTTAATAAAATTAGTTCTTAAAATTTATTTTTTTTTTTATAAATAAAATTACTTTTTAAAATTTTATAGGACTATGAATAAGTTCGTTTCGGTTTTACAACAGATGGCGTAACTTGATTATTATTCCATCGATCCACATTTCCAAACATTCATTGGAGAGCTACTGTCGTAAGGCACAAACGTCAGTATAAGTTTTTTATTTGAAGCGTAAACAACAATATTTTTACCACACTTGAAAATGTCGAATTTCGTGCCAAATAATGTGTTTTTGCGGGGAATTCTTCTTCATTATTTTAATATGAAGAAAAAAGCAGCCGAAAGTCATCGTATCTTGGTGGAAGTTTATGGTGAGCATGCTCTATCTGAGCGAACGTGCCAGAAGTGGTTTGCACGCTTTAAAAGTGGTGATTTTGGCTTGGAAGACGAAGAACGCGAGGGTGCGCCGCCAAAGTTCATGGATACCGAATTGGAGGAATTGCTCGATCAAGATCCGGCTCAAACGCAAGAAGAGGTTGCAAAAACTTTGGGAGTTGATCAATCAACCATTTCCAAACGTTTAAAAGCCATGGGAATGATCCGAAAGGTAGGCCATTGGGTGCCGTATGAATTGAATCCAAGAGACGTTGAACGCCGTTTTATGGCATGCGAACAACTGCTTCAACGGCACAAAAGAAAGGGTTTTTTGCATCGAATTGTGACTGGCGATGAAAAGTGGGTCCATTACGACAATCCAAAACGTCGGGCAACGTATGGATACCCTGGCCATGCTTCAACATCGACGTCGGCGCAGAATATTCATGGCCTGAAGGTTATGCTGTGTATCTGGTGGGACCAGCTGGGTGTTGTGTATTATGAGCTACTGAAACCGAATGAAACGATTACGGGGGATGTCTACCGACGACAATTGATGCGTTTGAGCCGAGCACTGCGAGAAAAACGGCCGCAATACGCCGATAGACACGACAAAGTTATTTTGCAACATGACAATGCTCGGCCACATGTTGCACAAGTGGTCAAAACATACTTAGAAACGCTCAAATGGGATGTCCTACCCCACCCGCCGTATAGTCCAGACCTTGCGCCATCCGATTACTATCTCTTCCGATCGATGCAACATGGCCTGGCTGACCAGCACTTCCGTAATTACGATGAAGTCAAAAAATGGATCGATTCGTGGATTGCGGCAAAACCGACCGAATTTTTCACAAAGGGAATCCGTGAATTGCCAGAAAGATGGGAAAAAGTAGTAGTAAGCGATGGACAATATTTTGAATATTAAATTTGTAACCATTTTACGTCAATAAAGTTTCAAATTTCGAAAAAAACCGCACGAACTTATTCATAGTCCATTACTTAGAACAAAAAGA
Organism: Anastrepha ludens; assembly: GCF_028408465.1. Lineage (NCBI taxonomy): Eukaryota > Metazoa > Arthropoda > Insecta > Diptera > Tephritidae > Anastrepha > Anastrepha ludens. The sequence continues at coordinate 39,038,563 of NC_071498.1, forward strand.
GAATAGAAGGTATACATAGGAATGCAAAATTTTATTAGCGGCATCAAATAAATTAAATTTTTCAAAATACGTTCGCTAAATCTTGATTTGCTCAAGAAAAATGTTGGCTTAAAATATAATAAATTTGATAGTTTCATGAAAAAACAAGTTTTCACAAGCAAAAAAAAAAAAAAACATTTTCAGCTGTCAAATGCTAGTTGAGCAAGCTAAATTGCGTGTGTGTGAACAGCAAAGTCGAGAACTCAATTTAAAACTCCAATGTCTTAACTAACGTGCACATCTGAATAGCAATAAACTTCTGGGCCTATTTAGTAAAAGACTTTTTCTATGACCAACTGAACGCCATTGACAGAATATTCAGTTTGTGTGTCTACAAAGTATTACGGGAAGAAGTTATGGAGTTACAGATCGAAGCATATTAAAACATAAAAGATTACGTGTTAAAAATTTAAAAATCATCATTTTAGAATTAAGGAAATTATTATTGTAACTTGTAACAAATCTCGAAAAAACTAAAACCAATAAACCAGTCCTGTCGAATTTTAAAGCATCGCACACCTTCTTCTTATACCCGTATGTGTATATGTGTGTATGAGTTGATTCCGCTGCCATACCTTTCTGCTCTCCTATTCAAACATCCCTTCAGTGGCGCTGTAACATACGCTGGGATATGGCCACCACTTCACACTTAATCTCTGAACGCATGCTTGGCCACAAGTCCACAAATAACGAAACACGATTTATTTTTAAGTGCTTGTTAACTTGAGACAGATTTCGCATGAGAGAAAATAGTGAGCGTGGCATATTGATTTGTTTGTTTTGATGTCAAAATTGGTGTAGTAAATAATAAATAAAATTAACAATGAAATGCTGAAGATAGTATCTACATATGTATAGGTGCGGGTGCAGTTAAATGTCCTTATAAACAAAACCATAACGGCCAGTCACGTGTGCGAAAAAATAATATTTACCTTTGATGGGTGAGCCATTGGCTCGGTTCTTCTGCTATTTTGACACTCACAAACCATTTCGCGCTCAAAAAAGTGCCAGAAACTCGGAATGATATCTACGTATTCGTACATAAATAACTAAATACATAAATATATATGTGTGTATATATGAATAAAACGTAGAAAACTTCTACAGAAGAGCTTGACTCAAAAACTACTGGGCCGATTTATATATATTTTTTATGAACTTCAGGATGTGATCACCTGTTTATATTAAAAACAAAGTGGTTTATTAAGGGGAGAGGGAGCCTGCTTTAGAGACTTCAAAAACTCGATTTTTTTGTTTTGCATAAATGTCTTCCCAAACTATACAAGAATGTATTCTCAAAATTTCAGAAGCAAATTCAAAATATTTTCGGAGTTACAGAAGTGCGATTTCTTGGTTTTTTATTTTTACGATTTTTCCTATTTGGCGGGAAAGATAAGGAAAAAGTTAAACGTCCCATCGAAACGAGATAACATTGATTGTATTCGGAATTAAATTCTCTTCTAGTTGAACCTTAAGAAAGTTATGATTAACCCACTTTTTAAACAATCTAAAGTGAATTTGTTTTTCCAAAAAACAGATTTTTTTTTTAATAGCGAAAAATTTTTGAATTTCACTCTTTTTGTTTCGTTTTCTTGGTTTAACTAGAATAAAAATTTGTTTGGGTTTTTGGTTTCAGATGAAAATTGAGACCTGCATCTTTCCCGCCGCACGACACATGCACACTCGAGGCGCCTCGGCAAAATGCTTGTACCAGGCATAATATGACATATATTTTAATGAAAAAATTTGAGAAGACTGTTAAAATACAGAACAATAAAACCTGAAAGTTTTGTTTCAATCGAATATTTCCTTCCTTCCCAAAAAAATCCACGAAGAAATCGATTTTTTAAGCCTCTCAAGCAGGCTCCCCCCTTAAAAAAATTGACATAAATTTGAGTATCATTGCAAATATTCCTAAGAAAATTGTACTCCAAATATTTTTTAATTATAGCGTCGCCACCAGTATTTATTACAAAAATAGCAATTTATCACAAATTCCAAATGGCGTTTAAACAAGCCTTAGTGAAAAATAATTTTGGGTAGAGTTCCCATTAATAAACTAATTCGCAATTTGGGAAGGTATTAGTTTAAGGCTACTAAGCTACGAAAATAGTATTACAATTAGATTTTCTGCTTAACAGGGGTCCTGAAAGAGTTAGAAAAATATGTCAGAAACCGGATTTACTATTTAAAAGTAAAATTAACACGTTGACGCTCAGTTGGAAGTCAGTAGGTGCTTCCAAAAACGCACTTTTTATTTTTTTACCAATTATTTAGTTATTGAGGAGTTTAATGAAGATTTAATGCTAACAAATTGTATATTTTTTGCCTTTTTTCTTAAACAATTTTATACGTCTATAGCCGTCATTTACTTTTTATAGCTTCGATTTCTCTGATAAGCAAAAGACGGCTATAGACGTTAAAATATTTAGCGTTGTTTTTTGAAAATAATGTAGCAGAAAAATTAAAAAGATATATTTGTAAACTATAACTTTATTTTCCAAATATTTTTATATACATTTTCTTTTAATACCAAAATCAAAGAACAAAAATTTGTAGCACCCTAAGAAAAACTCAAGTTATTTAGAGCTAATAAATTTAGTTTTAGATAACATTTGCCGCATAAACTTTAATTTTGTACAATTTCTGCAACGACGATATGTTTTATTTTCCTTTTTATTCTCTGGTGTCGGAATTAGTTCAATATAATGTTGATTAGTATTTCTTAAGCATAAAGATAAAGAAGATGAACTACAGGTATTTGTTTTTTGTGGCCGACCTCATGTTGGCTCTGATGTTGAAATATGTTTTGGTAATCTAATTAAGGGGGAACGCCGCTGTGGGGGGCCAAAAAATAGTCGATTTTTGAGATTTTTTTTTTGTAATAGGACTATGAATAAGTTCGTTACGGTTTTACAACAGATGGCGTAACTTGATTATTATTCCATCGATCCACATTTCCAAACATTCATTGGAGAGCTACTGTCGTAAGGCACAAACGTCAGTATAAGTTTTTTATTTGAAGCGTAAACAACAATATTTTTACCACACTTGAAAATGTCGAATTTCGTGCCAAATAATGTGTTTTTGCGGGGAATTCTTCTTCATTATTTTAATATGAAGAAAAAAGCAGCCGAAAGTCATCGTATCTTGGTGGAAGTTTATGGTGAGCATGCTCTATCTGAGCGAACGTGCCAGAAGTGGTTTGCACGCTTTAAAAGTGGTGATTTTGGCTTGGAAGACGAAGAACGCGAGGGTGCGCCGCCAAAGTTCATGGATACCGAATTGGAGGAATTGCTCGATCAAGATCCGGCTCAAACGCAAGAAGAGGTTGCAAAAACTTTGGGAGTTGATCAATCAACCATTTCCAAACGTTTAAAAGCCATGGGAATGATCCGAAAGGTAGGCCATTGGGTGCCGTATGAATTGAAGCCAAGAGACGTTGAACGCCGTTTTATGGCATGCGAACAACTGCTTCAACGGCACAAAAGAAAGGGTTTTTTGCATCGAATTGTGACTGGCGATGAAAAGTGGGTCCATTACGACAATCCAAAACGTCGGGCAACGTATGGATACCCTGGCCATGCTTCAACATCGACGTCGGCGCAGAATATTCATGGCCTGAAGGTTATGCTGTGTATCTGGTGGGACCAGCTGGGTGTTGTGTATTATGAGCTACTGAAACCGAATGAAACGATTACGGGGGATGTCTACCGACGACAATTGATGCGTTTGAGCCGAGCACTGCGAGAAAAACGGCCGCAATACGCCGATAGACACGACAAAGTTATTTTGCAACATGACAATGCTCGGCCACATGTTGCACAAGTGGTCAAAACATACTTAGAAACGCTCAAATGGGATGTCCTACCCCACCCGCCGTATAGTCCAGACCTTGCGCCATCCGATTACTATCTCTTCCGATCGATGCAACATGGCCTGGCTGACCAGCACTTCCGTAATTACGATGAAGTCAAAAAATGGATCGATTCGTGGATTGCGGCAAAACCGACCGAATTTTTCACAAAGGGAATCCGTGAATTGCCAGAAAGATGGGAAAAAGTAGTAGTAAGCGATGGACAATATTTTGAATATTAAATTTGTAACCATTTTACGTCAATAAAGTTTCAAATTTCGAAAAAAACCCGCACGAACTTATTCATAGTCCTATTAAGTAGGAATGATTATTCGAGGATCGGACAAAAGGCAATTTATTATAAAGGGTGGTTAAATTTCATAGGCCGATGTTGAATGTGAACCACACCTAAACGTCAACGACACCGTTGGACTTCTTTATTTGGGGATATTTGAAAGAAAAGGTGTACATCGATAAGCCAGAAACAATTCAAGAGTTTAAGGAAGAGATAATTCGGCACATTAACGGCATAGAACCTCAATTATGCCTAAGCGTCATCGAAAATTTGGACCATCGGATGGAGGTGTGCCGCCGAGGCCGTGGCGGCCATTTGGCCGATATTTTGTTCTAAACGTAATTGCCATACCAATATTACCATAATAAAGAAAAATTACAACATTTTCGTAAAAAAATTGTACTTTATTCAAAATCAACACCGGCCCTTGAAACTTAACCACACTTTACAAGCTTATCAGTTGGCGACTTAAATATACAACGAGTGCACAATTTTCAATACTTAGACTGCTAAATTACCGAAAACTGGGTTCCTTATAGAGAAGAAAGAGCTACCTTCTTTATGCTGTGGAAATATGGACACTCACGAGCTTTGATTTGCACAAATTAGAAGCAGGTGAAATGAGCATTTTTTACAGAATACAAAAAGGAATCGGCAGAAAACAGTTACCCCAGCTAAGAAACATTGGACTGGAATCCAAAACATAGGAACTTGACTAACATCATGGGATCGAGAAATGTGTGATGAAATTGTTAATAATATAATACAATATAATTTAATCTTTTGATTGTTAAATGTTATTTATTATTCATTATTTTTCAATAAAATAATACTTGAATATAATTTTTCAAATGTCAGTATTTAAATTGTTATTATTTAAATCGTTCTATGTCAAATATATTTTGTATAAAATTGTGTGATTGCCTGCATTCGAAATCGGATTGGCCAATAAAAAAGAAGAGGTACATTAATATATGTCGTTATATAGTTATTTATTTTATTGTGTATTTGAAATTTATTTGGAGCAAACATGTTTGCCTTGAATTCTGACCATTCATTCTTCATGGAAAATTATATCAAAAAACCAATTAAAAAAAATTAAAATATAGTTGTAATAAGTCGTAACACACTTAAACTTAATAATTAAAGTAAATCTCAAAATTTTTTTAAGAAACCTACAGTACAATAGATATGTATGTATATTTTTCGGGAATATATACATTTTTTAAAGAATAAAGAATAATTCCATTCGGAATGCACAGAGAGAACGTAGGTTCAAATCTCGGTGAAAGACCTAAATGAAGAAAATTTTTTTTCTAATAGGAGTCGCCCCTCGGCAGGCAATAGCAAACCTCCGAGTGTATTTCTGCCATGGAAAAGCCCCTCATAAAAATATTTACGTTCGGAGTAGGCTTGAAACTGTAGGTCCCTCCATTTGTGGAACAACATCAAGACACACACCACAAATAGGAGGAGGAGCTCGGCCAAATGCCCAAAAAGGGAGTACGCGCCAATTATATATAATATATATCTGATCGAAAGCTCAGCGCTCATAGAAACATTTCAGGTGCTCATAGAAGGAATCTTTGGTCGCATCGTCCTTCTCTTCCATAGGGGCGTGGCCGCAAATGAGTGAGAGGTTAAAGAATTTTGCTTTGATGCGGATTACTGACGCTCGTGCAGAGGAGTGAACGTAAGTTCTTAGCAGCGAAGTCTCTCTCCTACAACAAATCCAACACCGAATTTACGCTTGTTTGCATGGTTGCTGTAGTAGACGTCGTAAAGTCCAATGCTCTTCTGGCCGTGCCGAGTCCATCGTATCCCTTGAAAAACAGTGATCACAGCCTTTGCTCTTATGAAGACATCAACGAGCCAGGCAGAGGCACCTTCCTCATTAAGAGACTGGACATTCCAGATGCTTGACCTGAAATAATAATCCTTCATTGCTTACGTGGCAGCTCCCAAACCCTGCACACAACCAGCTAACCTGGTTTGCTTCGTCTTCTCACATTAGCGCGCTCTCAAACGAATGTTCGAGATCTACCCAGAGGATACTTGGGTGAAGCCCGGAAGTTGTAAGCTGCTTGGACCTTATCCAAAAGAATCGTCCTGGTCTCTTCCAAGTGAATAGTAATTAGTGACTCCCACTACTTGCGTGGACTTCTGTACACGGAACCATCATCCTAATTTAGCATACTTAAATATTAAAAAGGAAAACCATATTAGAGGGAAGCAAAGCTAAATATCGCAGACTTATATTATAGCTGCTTGGTACCACTACGATGCAACGCGTGACACAGTGCTATTTCCCCTACTCGTTCCATTTTTTCTTTGATCTTTATCGAATAACTTTATTTTTCGCATGTCATTTTGCAATCTTATTTATTTTTAAATTTTGTATTAAAAACCTTCAATAACAAATAGGTACTAAACCACATACAATTTTTTTTCAGTCATAGTTTTGTTATACAAATCTGAATATTTTCTTTTAAATATATTTCATCTTTTCAGCTTGTAGGCTTTGGTTTCTTCCCAAACGTATTACCATCTTCAATTGTCTCCGGCAACGGATAGCCCTTCGTTTCTGGCATAAGAAAAACCGAAGCAGCAGCCAAGAGGGCAAAACCTCCAAAAAACGCTGGCGGTATCCAAATATGTTTTTGTTTCAATCCCTCTATCCATGGCGCTATAATCGAGCCTACACGTCCAACAAACGAACACAAACCCACACCTGTCGGACGAACGACAGTGGGAAATAGCTCGCCAGCATACAAATAGACATTAGGAAATGTGACCGATGCACCAAAGAGACCAATTGTTGCTAAAATTACTTGCACAATGCCGCTAAAATTGTGGCCAAACGCCAAGAGAGTCAACGAAACACCGCTTGTAAGATTGGATAAAAAGAGTGTAAAACGACGCCCCATATACTTAGTGGCCGGCACACACAAACAGGTGCCTGGTACACCCATAAGCGCAGCCACCAAAATATTAAGGAACATATTACCAGTCAGCGAAGTCATATACTGTGATAAGCCATAGTAAACCAAGCAAACAACCAACCAATTGAAAGCCATCGCAATAGTCTTCTGGCACAGATAGCCATACTTAAATAAATCAGCAAGACTCCCCTTTTGAGCCGTAGCTGATGCCACGGCCTTCTGGGCTTCTTCTACGTCATGACGTACTCTATCGGTAGGTTGGTTATTGCGCGCAGCAGCTTTTTCGAGCAATGCAGTGGCTGCGTCAGTGCGCCCAGTCGTAACCAACCAGCGTGGGGATTCTTGAAAGTAAGAAAAATATTAAAAACAGATTATAATAGCAATCTTTCATGCCATGTGGCTTTACCCGGCACAGTCCAAAAGAAAAGTATATACACAATTGAAAATGATGAAAAGGATAGATGATACCAACGCCAATGACGTAAAAAGTAGGCGAAGAGCGGCAATGTGGCATGACCCAAATTGAAAGGAATCTGATAGAGTATGGCCATCATTTCACGCTTACTTTTACCCACAATTTCCATGATGATCGTGAATCTGCAGAAGGGGAAAATTTTTATATGATACCTAAGAAATTTAGTATTTACCCAGTAGACATGGTGCCGCCGGTGGCATAACCGTCCAAAAATCGCATCAACATAAAAAACCAAAGCCATGGTGATGCCGAAACTAGACAACCAGAAACCAATTGTAGCATGCATGAGCTCACAAACATAGGACGACGTCCCCACCTGGAAGTATAAAATGCAGAAAACTTAAGACACGCACAAGCACATCCACCCAACAAACCCATTATTTTGCTTACCTATCCGCCAACAGGCCCATAATCATGTTGCCCAACATAATGCCCACCATGACCAGTGATTGTGCCAATTGTTGAATCCATCGGCGATCGCATAACAAATCCCATTCCATAATAATATTTTGCTCGAATATGCTATGATCATAATCGTATCCATCGCAATTGGCTTCGCAGACATCTGTGCCATTGCCACCACCACCGCCACCTTTGCATGTGGCTTTTACAGGAGACTGTAGGAATACCATAGAGATTTGCACCCAACCGGTGGGTGGCTTAGACAAAAAAATCCATAAACAAACATACAACTGCCAACGTCCCAAGTCGCTACCTAAAATAGAAATGATAGGATCGGGACGTTGCGGCTTCTCTGGAAGATAGAAGTAGAACAAATTTGAGAGAATAATTAGTGAGACAAGTGAAAGGTGAGTAGTTTACCATCCTTAGCATCCTTTTGCATTGCCCTTGACTTGTACGAATTTTCAAATTTTATAAGAGAAACAAAATGACTTAAATGAATAAATTTCGAGACAGTTTTTCAGATGAGCATTTCGTTCGAAAATAAAGTGAAAATAAAAGTTTAAATTCAAACTGTGCTTTAACAGAAATAGTTTTTTCTTAAAATTAATCAAATTCAAAAGAGTCGGTACCCAGCAAACATATTTGGTCCGAAAAGCCTCCTGCGTATGTCAATGGGAAAGCGCCAACAAAGATGCTGCTTGTTAGCTCCGATAAAACTCGATTTTTCGATTTGTTTACCCTAATATCCGGACGGTTCAGAAAAGCAAATGGGCCGTTTACAACTCTTTGAAAAAAATGTATTTCATTTCATTTTATTCATAAGATAAATTAAATAATACAATATGAAGACCAATTAAAGAGGTGTATGCAAGAAAAAGCATGATTGCTACCTTTTTGGGAAATTTTGTTCAATTAAATTGATAAAATAAATGCCGCACGAACCAAGACCGAATAAAGAGCGCCAAGTTCGGTCGAATGTAAAAGTTTTGCTCACGGTTTTCTTCGATTGCAGGGACGTTGTGCATCATGAGTTCTGGCCACAGGGTAAAACGGTCAATAAGGAATATTACCAGCAAGTTATGCGCAATTTGCTCAAAGCAATCCGCCAGAAAGCCCGGATTTGTGGAAGAACAAAAATTGGCTCATGCATCAGAATAACGCCCCTGCTCACACATCGTTGCTTGTGCGCGACTTTTTGGCCAAAAACAACACACTAATGATGCCACAGCCACCGTATTCCCCAGATCTGGCCTCCTATGACTTTTCCTTGTTCCCGAAACTGAAGAGGCCCATGAAAGGACGACGCTACGCTACGATTGACGAGCTTAAGACGGCATCGAAGGAGGAGCTGAACAAGATAAAAAAAAGATTTTTTGAAGTGCTTCGAAGATTGGGAAAACCGTTGGCACAAGTGCATAACATCTCATGAGGATTACTTTGAAGGGGACAAAATAGACATTAATGAATAAATAAATAATTTTTGAAAAAATACAAAATTCACGATACCTTTTGAACACACCTCGTATACCTTAATATACAAACTTAGGCAGAGCAAGTTTATGGTTATGCCTTAGTCGATGAAGTAAATAAACTTCAACATTACTTCATTAAAAGAATCCTCAAACTACCCGAGTTCAATAACACCAAAAACTAATTTAGAAGAAAGCCACATTTATTCTTTAGAACTACACATGAAGTATATCTGGAAAACCATTTATAAATACAATTACAACAGACTCTCACACAAGGTATCTTAAATAAAAATATGTCTTGACTTAAGCATCTGTACGACATGGGAATGGAATTCGTTCTGAAGTCTGAAGAAAACATCACCGCAACAGACTTGCAAGATCACTGTATGGAACTTCTTACGAAAACGAAAATAAAGAGCTCAACATGGCAAGGCAAAAAAGACAGGCAAGCGCGACGCGAATTTATAAATATTTAGATTAGAGTAGAATGGGGTAAGATAGGTATGGGGGCACAATAGGTAGGTGGGGTTTTCGTCGCACTGTTTTTGCAGAGGTCACTCGTCTTATGTGAATTGAATACGTGGTGGGGAACAACGTTTGCGACTGTCATTTCGGCCGTCACCATTCATTAGTTATCCTAGTTCTGGCGTCGTTTAGTTTTTTGTGAGCTTTTCTCCGACATAGCATTTTTTTTATTCTACGGTGCAGTGCATTTAATGTATGTAAATATTTGTCAGGTGAGTTTTATTTTACGTAGAAAATAATGCTGAACACGAATAATGTGTTAGTTTTTTGATATTATTGTTTTAAAAAAAAATATCGACACTAACATAAAACATGTGCTTGGGGGCACTATAGGTCAGCCGTCTGGGGGCATGATAGGTCACTACTTTTAATGGAATAAAATAAATTTTAATTGTTTTTGCAGCAAAATGGTGCGTAATTATGTGCGAAAAACGCCGAAACGAAATGAAGAGGATGTAAAAAACGCAATCGCGGCAGTCCGAGATGGCGCTAGTGTTCGATCAGCCTCTAAACAATTTAAAATTCCGTTCGAAACATTACGTGCTCGCGTGATGAATTAAAGAAAAATTCCTAACTTTTATAACATGTGCAGTGTTCATACTCTATAAATAAAAGTTAAAACGTTAATTTCCAAGCCATGTACATTGTTCTTTTCCTCTCACACATAGTGACCTATCGTGTCCCCCGATTTTGAAAATATCGAAAAAAAGTACCTTTGTCTTATTGAATGCAGCTTCCAAAAAATATTTAGCCAAACATAAGTCAGTATAACCAAAATGTTAGCAGATAAATAACCTTTCAAAATCTTGCTTATTTTTTCAAAATCAATGCAAAAACACCGTAGCAAGAGCTCTCCAAAAAAAAATGACCTATCTTACCCCATTCTACTCTACTAAGAAAAAAAAAAAACGTCATTACACGAGGGCAGTGGTAGTAAAACGGTGCTGGTCACTAATTAGGATTATTTCAGGGGAAACACTCAACCACTTCAACAACAACAACAACTCAAAAGAATATATGCGCCTAGCTGATGTATGGAAGAAGATACGCAGCACTTCTTAGGAAGATGTCCGGTACTGAAGGAGATCTGAACTAGAAACCTAAACGCAGCGAAGCTAAATGAAGCAAGAGTAATAGATATACTTAATGGCCACGATTGGAAAAAACTAACCTGCTTTATATATCTACTCAGCCTTATGCTATAGAGATTTTCTTATTGCCGAGTTTAATTTTTGATTAATTTTTTAGCTGTGACAGACAACATTGTTATTGCCACAATGAAATGAGTATACCTATGAAATGAGACTTTCTATTAGTATTATTCATACAACAATGTATTTTTGTCGCTCTTAAAAATGTCTAATTTCGTGCCTTCAAACTACGATTTCCGGACATCGAAAAACCACTTGTGAAATGCTGCTCTCCCGGTTCAAAAGGAAGTTTTTTTTTGCATCGAATCGTTACGGGTGATGAAAAATGGGTGTATTTCTCCAATTCCAGGCGTAAACGATCGTATGGTCCGCCCGGCCAAAAGCCAAAAACAACGGCCAAACCAAATCGCTTGGGCCGCAAGGCAATGCTGTGTGTTTTCTGGGATCAGCGTAGTATGATTTGGTACGAGCTATTAAACACCGAAAACGCCCAGAATATGCAGATCGGCGTCACAAATAAATTTTTCTTGATGGCAATGCCCCGCCCCATCGAACAAGAGCGACCCGGGAATTGGCGGAGACGTACGATTGGGAACCGCTGGTGCATGCGGCTTACTCACCAGACTTGGCGCCTTCCGATCATCATTTGTTTGCATCGATGGGCCACGCACTTTCCGAGCAGCGCTTCAGTTCCCACGAAGAAGCCACAAAATGGCTCGATGATTGGTTTGCGGCCAAAGACGTCCAATTTTTTTGGCGCGGCATCCACAAATTGCCTGAGAAATGGAAAAAATGTGTCGCTAGCGAGGGCCATTATTTTGAAGATTAAATTTGTAACCATTTTTTGTTAATAAACGTTTGAAATTGAAAAAAGTCTCATTTCATAGGTATATACCGGTATTTAAATTAATAATTGTATAAATTATTGAAATGTAAGAAGCAATGTTTATAAATAAATAAAGAATTACTACTACTATACCTTAAAATTCGGCTGATATTTGTGATAAATTGCTAATTTTTCAATTAAATTCAGGTGGCAACGCTATCAAAAAAAATGTTTTTGGAACAGATTTTTCTTAAAATTATTATTATAATATAATATATAATAAATTCAATTATCTATAATTGATGCTTACACTCTTTTTGGCTGTTTGGTTGAGTTTCTCCTGCTACCTATTTGTGGCGAGCGTCCACAAATGGAGGGACCTACAGTTTTAAGCCGACTCCGAACGGTAGATATTTTTATTTTATGAGGAGCGTTTTCATGGCAGAAATGCACTCGGAGGTTTGCCATTGTCTGCCGAGAAAAAACTTTTTCTTCATTTTGGTGTTTTACAGAGATTCGAACCTACGTACTCCGGATGTAGTCACGTACAAACACCTTCGGCTACGGCGGCCGCCTTTGCCTTGATACCCTTGCTGTAATACTTAGATCAGTTCTTTACTAAAGTACGTTTTTAAGTACAAACAAGTGGCAACATCCTGCTAAACGTAATAATCCACTCAAATTAACTACAATCCATTGGCATTACACCAGTGTAAAAGGTTAAAATCGGGACAGTCGTTTTTTTTTTTTTGCTTGGATGCTGTTGGTTTCTAGTACAAATGATGCTCGTACCACAAGGGGTTAATTCATTTCTTTATTTTTTTTATTGTATATTACAGTCACCGACAAGCCAGTCGACTGCCAGTTGGCTGTCGATTTTACTTTGTTGAAGTTTAATTCATTATTAATTTATTATTAAATGTTGTCACCGAGCTCATTCCCAGTCCAATAAAGTTATATGAAAATTCGATCCGGGTGCCCATTTCAATTATTCACACTCGGTTGAATGCGAACTTAACTTCTCACTTTCTCACAGTTGAGCTCAAATCGGCAGGGCGAACTTAAATTGGTATAGGCCACATCCACTTGTCCGATCCACACTTAATGCAACGTCTCTTTTATTTAAACCAACAACACTAAAAGAAAATTGTATGAGGTACTGGTTTAGGATTTGGCCATTATGGCAATATTGCCAAGAAATTTTTGTAAATCTAAAACGAGGTTTAACGACCCGAAGCATGTGTGCTAAAGTCCAAGTACTATACCGACCATGCTGATATGTGCTATGTATTTTACTATAAATTCTTGTATATCTGTAGTTAACACATTCATGTATGCACGTTTATTTTTGTTGTATTTGGACCAATACATATACCTGTATACTTATGTATGTATGTGTATATAATATAAACGCGCTCAATGAGCTTATCACTCGAACTGTTTCCAGAAATTGCAGCTCATCTCGCACGCTTATTTTATTTTTCATAAAGGGTGTTCAAAGTAAAAGTTTCTTTAAAAATGTGAAATAAATTACGGCAAATTATGACTCAATTAGAATAACACACATTCTTATTAGACCGTGCAAGCATTTCCGGGTCATTGTCTGGGGATGGAATGATTCCAGCTTTGGATGAACTGGGTATGTCATGGGTATCATACATTAAATATTTTCTTAGACCAAATTAAGTTTCCAATTTTTTACCTGAGTGTGTTTTCGACTTTCGTATCGAAATATGTAGTTTGAGAAATTATCGTAGAATTTGGCGGGGAATAATTTTGTAAAACATTTTAACCCATTAGCTCTCTCCCTATGGATCGTTTAGATCCATATTTTGGTGAGTCGAAATTAGATGGCTTTTGGGAGGTCGCTAGAGGTTAAAAGTTATCTAGTTATCCCTAAAGACATTCTCACACAAAATCGACATGCACAGAAAAAAAAATAAATCCACTTTGAATATGAAACAACTTGTTTATGTTCTCTTTGAAAAGCATTTACTTTGCGACAGTTGGTGCATGTTTCAAGAAGACGTATGGAGAAAATTTTTTAAAAAATTATGGGTCGCCAAATTTCACTATACATACATACATATCATGATTCAATTATAGAAGGTTAGGTAAGTAGTGACAAGGGCGCTTTGACACTCCCTTATTTTAGGGCTGCATTTACGAAGGATGGGAAAAAGGGAAAAATGTTTTCCCCTTCTTGCCTAAAGGTAGTAAAAAAGTACGTAAAGTAACTAATTAGTCCTGTACTAAGAGAAAAACAAGTATATTGGTTATTTAATCTACATTAAAACAAAACGACAGAAAAATTATAGTTTTTTCTTTAAACAAATGTAATATTTATTTAGAATATTTTCGATGTTTATCTAACACAAGAGCACGCAGAACTATGTGATGTTACTTATGTATGTGTTTTTTTTTCTGCCGTTCGGAGTCGGCTTGAAACTGTAGGTCCCTCCATTTGTGGAATAACATCAAGACGCACGCCACAAATAGGAGGAAGAGCTCGGCCAAACACCCAAAAAGGGTGTACGCGCCAATTATATATATATATAATATATAATCTTATATATATATATATATATAATCTTGCAATAGATTTAAGTATATTTTGTGGAAGAGAACAAAAAATAGTCATAATAAAGGAATTTAATGTGTTTAATTTACTACAATAGTACAAGTCTTTTAATACACCAAAGGTCAAAATATACTTAATCGACAGGAATGAGATGAAAAGAAAGTTTAATTTTTTTTTCTTATTTCGTGCATAACAATACATGTAGATACATGTAGTATGTTACCGTAAAGACATTGCGAAAGCAGAAGTTCAGTCGATCATTTCTAAATATAAGAAAAAAATTGAAAATTACAAATTTACTAGTTTATAGTTTAAAATTTGTCTACCTTAATATACTTTGCGTCCCTAATATTAATAGGAAAATGTATTAATATAGACTAAAACTAATACATCGAAAAATTTTACATATTGGTAATATAATCCACTTTTAGTAATTGTGATGGTTTGTAAATTTACGTATATCAATACCACGTGTCTCAGTAATGAATCGGAGTGGAAATATGAGGAATGTGGGTGCACTTGCTCGTATAGGTGTTGGAACGCTGCACTTACTTCAGGCAGAAATCAAAAACCTGTAAACCAAAAACTTAAAAATAACTCACAAATATGTATATCATTACAACTTATCTGTAATTGTAGACTTAAAGCGCGAGGACTTGCTCGTGGAGGTGTTGCGCATACATCTACGTACAGCATATTGTTCTAGACGGGGTAAGGTATCGACGTGGACAGCCAGTTCGGAAGTCAAATTGATTTCAGAGGTAGCAGTACTAGGCACATAATGACCGTCACATGTTAAACAGGTATTTGCACCATCATACACAACACGCTCCATGTCTCCTATGAAATTGTCCGTAGCACCACATGAGACAATGGTAGAAATACGCGCATACGTGCTTTCGTTTCTAAAAACCACAATAGTTGGGCCACCTAGCTCTTCAACACACACCTTCCGCAGCAATTGCTCGTCTGTGAAGTCCTACAAATAAAAACTTTTTATTTATTACGATTTATTAGCAAATATTCTAAAAGAACTTACTAACTGTAGTTTATGTATTGTATGTAAGGTGGTCTCTGTTATATGTGCAAAAACGCTGCTATAAAAACCTATGAATGAAAAAGTTTAATAAGAATTTTTACAAATGTCTGATCTGGACTTACATGTATGAAAATTCACAAACCGGTGGTTTTCTGCAGCAGAAAGCCGACTCCAAATAATCGACTATCACCATATGTAAGACATAATCGACCTAAATAGTGAAAAATGACATTAATTTACAAAATAATTAGCTTTTATTATTATACTTACTTGAATGTTTACAAACAGATAAAAGATTTTCAACGAATAATAACAAAGCAAAGCGTCAAAGTGGAAACGGTGTTGCCGACCAAATAATTTGCACCAAAAGTTTAATTTTTACTACAATTCAAAAATTTTTTATAGGTACTTTTTTTTGTAAAGAAGCAACACGTTTTCAAATAAGGGAGCCGATATGTCAAGAGGGAGCGAGAAAGCTGTTTACTTACCTAACCTTCTATAATTGAATCATGCATACATATGTATTCAAACTACATATTAGGCTACGACTTCAACTTATTCTAAAAATATTCCAGCGAAAAAATTGCAAACTAAATATGGCCGTAAAAAATGTATGCCTGAGAATGCACAAATATTTGACGGCTTTCCTTTGATCCTGAGTTGGATCCCTCGAAGCTGTTGTTGTATTGCTTTGTTTAGAGAACATAATCTCAATCAATTGACTACCACGCCTGGCGTTACATCAGGCATCTTAGTAATTCGAATTTCTACGCCTTTTTTTGTCGGCTTTTGGTTTTAGCTCACCAATGGTTCACGCGACAATAACCTCGGGAATATGAATAGTTTCTGAAATATTTATACAACAAACCAACATACCGCTCTTAAAACACTCAAGAAAAAAGGCAAATATTACTCAATTGCAACTCCGAGGCGTCCAAGGTAATGTCATGCAAGGTAGGCGAGAGTAGACAATCATAGCTCGATATCGCTTACTGTTTACTGAAAAAGATTTTTTAGCAGTATTGCCAAACAAATCGGTCTAAGATGACTTTACTTCAAAATTTACTTTGCTGACGCATGGTCCCATAGCGACCTAAATATAACAAATTGAGACTTCTAAATGGATAAAATGTTAACTGTTTGAGTTGTTTCATTTCGTGAATGCGTGATGATGCACATTTCAAGTGAGTAGAAGCAGCCTGTTTAAAGCAACCAATGGTTTAAAATTGAAGTTGTGTTGGAACTACCCTGTATATACACACATATATTTGCTTTGAATTATAGTATACAAATTTGTCTGGAGCTTCAGTGCATTAATACCCAGACCACTAAAATCGTTGTACTTTATATGTATGCCTTTATGCTGTGTACATGAATTGTTGTTTGCTCGTGCAGACTTGAGATTATTTCACTGCCCAGCCCTCGTTTTCGAACTGATAATTAATAATAAACGGAGATGACCATGCCGGGGGCGATAAGACTGATTTACGAGTATATATGTCGTTCAACATATAGCAGTTAAACAAATCATTGAAGCACTAATGTCACTGAAGCGGCAGATGACAATTATTTTATTTTTATTGTTTTATTAAAAAAAAAAACTTTTTATAAATAAATAGGACTCATAGAGCCATCTTCTCGAGCATTTTTAAGTTTGATACATGCCAACTTGATCAAAAATTTCACAAAATATATTCAGAAAATTCAAACTATAAGTTTATTTCCCAAAAGTGATATTATCGCTTTCAAAGCGCTCCCCATCGCACTTACGTATGCCAGCATTTGATCGAACTCTCGTAAGATTTCCCTTACTTCCTTCTGCTGTTAAAACGTATTCCCCGTACAGGGCTTTTTACTCGCTCAAACAGAAAAAATTGTAGTGAGCTAAATCAGGTGAATTCGATGGTTGTTGGATGATACTCGACTCATTTTTAGTAAAAAATTAACGGATAATGATGGAACTGCGCGATGGTGCAAGTTCCATGAGTTGTTTTTCCACAAATCCTTTGTTTTGGCAATTTTTTTCAAGTAAATGTCTCATAGCGCCCTAATAACAGCCTTTATTAATTATCTGACCATCTGGTGGAAATTCGTGGTGTGTAAAACCGTTGTAATCCATAAAAACTGAGAGCATCACTTTCTTTTTTGACTGCAAACGACGTGTTTTTTTTTTGCCTTCATTCGGAGCTCTCAACTGACTCGCCTGATGTCTGGACTGCGTATCGTACTCATAAACCTATGTACCCATATCTCGTCTACAGTATCGATGGGTTTTATGAATGTCGGGTCGGATCCAGCCATATCTGTGGCGATATCAACGCGGTCCCTTTTTTGCATGAAATTCTGGTCCTTTGGGACCAGCGTTGCAGGAAAAAGGGGCAATCACAAAACATTAACTACAATGTGCTGAACGGATCCATAAGTAATGTTCAAGTCGTCTGCCAGCTCTTTCGACTATTGATTAACTTTTCTTTCACTTTATTGATGCTTCCCTTAGTTTTCTATGTCGATGACCTGCCATTACGGTCCTCCTCCTCGATGTACTCAAGATCTCTTCTGAAGCGCTCATGCTACTTGTAAACAGCTGCTTTCTTTAGATTACCATTACTGAAACAGTTTCTCAACAATTCTAAAGTTTTCGCCCACTTAATCAATTTTTAAACCGTTAGATAAAAACTCGTTGTTGTAAATTCAAATCCATTTGTAGTACTGTACATAATCCAAAAAGCGCGTTACCGTGCAAAGGTTTGAGTAAAACTACGACGACGGTGTAACTTTTACAAATCAATTGCATTAGAGCGTCACCTGACGGTTGTTTCACGAACTTTTTGATCAAGCTAGTAAGTTCACCATTATCATATCTTTAGTTTAGGTTCACCTTTTTTGTTGTCCAAAAACGAGTTTCAAATAGAGAGCTTTGATCGACTTTTATGTTAAAGATTACTCAACTTTTACAGAATCGTCCCAAATGCTTCAAAAATAATATGGTGCTGAATCTTTAAACCGTAGGAAAACTTATGGGATCCACAAGCGATTATAATAGGATAAGAAAACGTTTTAGTGACAACGAAACGGACATCCACCGAGTACATTATTCGCAGGAAACATCCATGATTTCATGATATTAATCTATTCCATACGATGAATTACCGAATAGTTGTGCTACAATATATTAATCGCTTATACTATGGTACTGACGAAATTCATCAGGTGGGTATTATCTGAGCCCGCTATATCCGTAGGTATAGCAAAAACGTGAAAGCCTAAATGCCTAAACCTCAGCCCCTCGAGGATGGAAATTCTGAGCAATGAGTGCTGAGAGGATCCTGCAGCAAAATGAATCGAAGTAGTGCCAAGTTCCACCGCGTAGATATCTAACGGGCAATGTCAGAAAGAACACCTACTTAATTCAAGAGCAGCGACTCTGGATGGAACGCCAAGAGAAGCATCTCACGACTTTGCAGGCTGATTTACTTGCCTAATGCTCGCAGTCTTAACGTGAAGACCACCTTTACAGGAACAGGAACAGAAGGGCAGTCAAGGGAACACCAATTATCTTACTTCGCAGGTAAACAAACTCAAGTTTCTCGGTTTCTAGCTTAACTAGTTCATCCGCCCAACAGTTTCCTCGAATATCCTTGTGAACAGGCACCCAAACGGGCCGCGTTTCATAATATACATATTTATGTGTTCGAAAGGGAAATCAGATGTTGTCCGACTAGTTTCGAGCATACATAATCGAGCTGTTTACTTCCCTGCCAGTATTTTGAAAAGCAAGTAGTCATTCAACTGCCTCTTTTTAACGGTTTCCTCCATTTGGAACACATTGCAGTGACCCAGTAACCTAAACTTGCGTTTAATGTAGAGCTACTAGCAGAATACTCTTACATCAATACTTCTGTGCGACTTTAAGCCATCTGTTAACGGACTTTATCCCTAAATTCTGCACCCAGCCCACTCTTCACTTAAAGGAATATGAATGGAAAATGTTCCGCTCCATGGGGATTAACTCAAAATGTTTATGAATCGTTGAATACCAGTAGCTGAGCTCAAGCTTTTAGCACAAACCTCTCAACCTGATTGCGGTACGTCTAGTAACAGTTTTGCCTGCAATGTTCACGGGTGCTACATTTAGCGCTACGGTAACCACCAGGTAAGGAGTGCTCCCAAGTACCCACTGATTCGAATGAGGACAGAACTTTGGATCCTTAATAGACTTAATTGGATTCCTTTGGACTTAATTGATGTAGCTCTCTCCAACGAGCGTGGTCCATCAGTCGAGCACTCTATGTAACAGAATTGGCATGATAGAGACGGAATGTAACTCTCGACTAGAGGACTCATCTTTTACCAATGCCGCTTTAACAGCCATATAAGGCTTTCTAAGGGTGCGACCAGAGTGAGCGCTGAAAGCCGAGCCGAGATTGTCAGTGCGATAAAGATTGTCAGTGCGATAAAACATACAAGTCAATACAAATAAGCGTTTTGCGCGCTTTTTTGCATTGTTGATGTTTACTTTTTAAAGTGCAGTTGTGTTTTTTAATGGTTTAAACCATATAACAAAATGGATATCGATCAAATAATAAGTGAAATTTTTTCCCGGCCTGCTGTGTGGGACCAAAAAAACATTACCTCAAAGTCACTATCAATCTTTCGCAAGAAGTTACTGGCACCTTAATAAAATTTGTCCAGTTTTTGTTTAGTTTCACACCTATCTTATCCAGAATGTAATCAAATGTTTCAATTTTCATTCGGGTATATTGTTGAAATTTAGCTGGATATTTTCTTAAATCATTATATAAATGATGAAATTCACCAAATTCATTCCTTTTTAGTGTAATTGGATGTTTTCCAAACTCTTTTGTGTTAATAATTGCATTAATCACACTAGGAGAAGCAAAATACTCGTCATCAGATGAATCCATTACCGTGTACAGCAATTTTATAAACACAAATGAACAACAAAATTAAATGACATAGAGCAAAACACATGGAATAAACAGAATTTCAGCGCTGATTCTCGCTTTCACTGTGTTATATACAAATTTTCTTTTCGCATGAAAATAAGCGTCAATAAGCTCGGCTCGGCTCCGCTCGGCATCAGCGCTCACTCTGCTCGCACCCTAATCCCATGCTCAATACTGAGCTTCTACGTTAGCTTTCTTTTGTGGACTCATCCCAGTTAGTTCATCCTATTAGACAGTACTTACGGAGTTTAGCGTTTTAAGTGGAGAGAGGTTGAGGTTTACGTTTGGTTAAGGTATATTGATTTTACTTGGGAGCGCAGAAGGACGGGTATACATATCAGGCCATCTATTTATCTCATCATCTTGAAAATTTTGGTATGCAAATTTTACGCTGTTACAAACGACTATCAGGCATGTACAATTTTAATACTGTAATGAGCTATAACTTTAGCGAAAACAATAATTTAATCATGGCCTTGCAAAGTGGAAGAATTCACTTGGCCTAAGAATTATTTTTATTGCATAGAAAATTAAATTATCAATCCTATTTACATTGGTTTGTAACAAGATTGCGCTCGAGATTGTCAGTATGTTGAGTGATGGCCGCGACCACACAAAAAGACCGGCAGTCATGTCTATTGAAGAAGTTTGCGCTGAGCGCTGATCTGAAGTACAATTTGCTGGTAATGAAAAGGTTTGCACTGCCATGACGGGTGTTTACCGCAACCAACTCACCTATAACAATGACTGTTGTTGTTTTGTATTTGCACGAGGTGAACTCTCCTTCCCTCTCTACCCTAGTATAAAAGAGCGTTATTGCTGGTGTTGACCGATGCGCGCATGCGTGCTACATATTGTTCAACGGCTTGAGCGGCCGTATGCCAGTGCTGGTCATGTCAGCGGTTTTTCTCGCCTCGGGCAATTGTTTGCAGCGTTTAGCCATGGGAACGTGTGTCCAACACGTGGCAACTTCGACAGCAATGATCGTCTTTAAATGAGCGTGCAACACAAAAAATAAATATGCATATGAAGGGAAACTAGCATGCCTCAAGCAGCCTCTTCCGCTACACATTTTACCCTCACCGCTTTGAGGTTGATATGTGTTGGTGTGTTTGATTTTTGTTTTCTTGTATCGCTGCTTATCTCGTTGAAATCATTGACATGGCTAATTTCTGTTTTTAATTTATACAAATAATTCGATTGCAGCAATTGTCGCTGACAGCGAACGTATGCAAGTGAACTCAACAAATCACACACCACTTCACGATGTTTGTTGTTGGCAAAGAAAGCAAGATTTTCTATTTCCCTATTACGAACACGCACACACATACATGCATGTTGTATAATTTTGACACACCTCTCCAACCCTCCACGAATGCGTAGTAATTTGCAGGACTATTTGCCTTCACTTAAGTCTACCACTTCTCTTCCGTTCTGTATTGTTGTTGCTGCGGTTGCAAAAGTTGTCACTTTTCGATTGTGTCCCTGTTCCAGTTCGCAGGTTAAATGAGCCGTAAAATAGTTTTGTGCTGATAAAGTTAGTTTCGGGTTAATTAATTAGTGTGCAACCGAAATGTCATTACAAGCCAAATATTTTAATGCTCTCACGGCTAAGATTTTGGTGGGAATTTTATTCGTGAACTTACTTACACAGATTTCTGGATTAAAATTTCCAAAATCGTCCAAACAAAGTGCGGTCTAATTGAAGCATCCCTGTTAAGAGAATAAAGTATTACGTAATACATATAAGAAGGCTGTTAAAAACCGTTTTATCTCTATAATAATCTGCATTTATGGAATGATGAAGCTCCAAAAATTATTCATCTGAGCTTGGTAGCTTGCGATGGCGGATTTAAAGATGTCCTTACGTGTTTTCGGTTAAAAAATCGATATATGTATTTCTTCGCAAATTACATCTATATTTTCTGTACCATACGAAGTTAACTGCGATTCGTTAGACTATTGTGTTTTGGGTAAGTAGGTTGCTAGCCTTCTTACCCAAGCTTGGTGATAGTTCAACTATCTGCACCTCCAAGCAGGTGTTTGTCTGTTTTGGTCCGCAAGTGGTATTTTATTAGCCACTTACCCTACATGATGCCAAACCTTCCTCGATCCACCGTCTGGGGACGCGTCCCATTGATGACAGACAACTCAACACGGAGACAGTCCTATGCTCCATTTAGGAGTTAAAGGATCCTGTATACATATATATACGAAGTTAAAGAAATTTTCGGTATACCTCGTCATTAAAAAGTTATATACGAGTATATATGTAAATTGCACTTATACTCTTGCTGGGTGTTTGTTCCACAAATGGAGGGACCTACAGTTTCAAGCCGACTCCGAACGGCAGATATTTTTATGAGGAGCTTTTTCATGGCAGAAATACACTCGGAGGTTTGCCATTGACTGCCGATGACATCTATACCATATCCAAATTTATGTGGCTCGCTTTCATCGAAGTCAGGTATCTTGGAGTGATACTTGACTCCTAACTTCATTGGAAGCTATACATTGAAAATCAGGTGAAGAAGGCCAGTATAGCTTTCTACTCCTGCAAATCTATGTTCGGCAAAAAATAGAAGCTCAAACCACAGGTCGTACTTTGGATGTACAACGTAGTGGTTAATGGGAAACTCTTCATAGGGGCTATAATATCACTAAGCTGGGGACAGTGCAACAGGTTGCATGTATTAGCATCACCGGAGTATGTAAAACTCGCCCCAGTGCTGCCCTGAATGTCGTTTTGCACTTACTTCCCATAGACTTTCACGTTATTTCCATCGCAGCTCAAAGTGCTGCCTCTGCAGGCAATCGCTCAAGGCACAGGGTAGCATTTTTAGGCAGCTAACACCATATTTCTTTGAACTTCGAATATATCCCTCTAACCGCAAATTGGAGTTTGACGGTCTTGGTAGGACAATCTTTCCAAGTAGGCAGGATTGGATCGAGGATCCAAATTAGTCAACTCCTGTAAGGAGGAAATCAAATCTCTTGGATGTGCAGGTAACATTTCTCTGATCTGGGTTTCAGACATAGGTATATAGAGGGAAATGAAATTGCTGGTTGGCTTGACAGGAAGGAGACTGAATCGGTCGCAAAGACCTCCTCATGGAATCCCCCGAAATGCTGTTTAAAGAGAATTGCACAACTTATTTCTTAGGAAAGCGCAGAAAAGATAGAGCTCCATTTCTTTATGTACTTTTTCGAAAACCCTTTGGCTCCAGTACAATAGATGGAGGGCTCGGAAAGTCTTGGGGACTCCACGCTATTCAACTTCCAAACTCGTAGCCGGTCATTGGACGATCGGCATATATGCGTAAAAGCTAGGTTTACCATTTAACCCTCATTGCGGAAGTTGTGGGAACCTTTCAGAGAAGGAGACTGTTGAGCACTTTCTCTGTAAATGTCCGGGTTTGGCAGCTAGACGATTAAGGTCACTGGGTGCTCCTTTCTTCGACAGCCTAGGACAGTGCGCCAACTAAATCCCATTTATCTTATCTATTACATCAAAAGCTCTGGTTGACTGTAGATATCTGCCTGTTGGTGGTCTCATAATGGTATTAGTGCTACTTGGGCCGTGCCAGACTGGTACTTCAACCATTTCACCTACCTCTCTTGACACAAAATTCTTAAATCATTTAAAAAGTATATATCCATTATTTTAAGTTCTAACTATTGTTATGCAGTATGTAAAGGGTGGCTAAATTTCAAGGGCCGATATTGAATGTGAACCACACCTAAACATCAACGACACCGTTGGACTTTCTTTGGGGTTATTTGAAAGAAAAGGTATACTCCGATAAGCCAGCAACAATTCAAGAGCTAAAGGATGAGATAATTCGGCACATTAACGGCAAGAACCCCAATTATGCCTCAGCGTCATCGAAAATTTGGACCATCGGATGAAGGTGTGTCGCCAAGGTCGTGGCAGCCATTAGGCCAATATTTTGTTCCATACGTAATAGAGCCATACTAATATAATCTTAATAAAGAGAAATTACAATAATTTTCTAAAAACATTGTATTTTATTTAAAATCAACACCGGCCCTTAACCACCCTTATGATTTTTAATCATTTTAAATCGTGAGAAAGTATTTACCTATTTGTAGAATTAGATTTCTAATTTTAATTTTATTTAGAATTAATTTCTTTAAATTTAGATTATTAATAATAATTAAGGATTTTTGTATATTTATTGAGTGAGAAGTAATTAAATTTAATGGTATGTTGAAATAATAGGGTCCCTCACCAAAAAAATGTGTGGCTTTTCCACCGGAATCATAAAATTATTACAAAGCGTATTTCAAAAGTGATGCCTAGATGTCAGTAGTGAATAATTCCTAGACTATACCCTTTTTTGTATCATCATTGACATTATCAAATAAACAGATGTGCAGCTTTGCACGATAGAAGAACGCGTTAAAATTATTGATACTTAAAAATGAAAATATTCGCTTTGTTAAGAACAACATATCGCAATCTTCGGGATTTTTACGATGATTGGTGGAAATAACTGGCCAAATGAGTCGACAATTTAAAGGTTGGTAGAAAATATACACTGGTCCTGTCGAGGATAGGAAAAGGACTGGCAGACCAAAAACTGAACATTCTATTGAAAATATTGATGCTGCAAGGCAAAGTGTTGATGAATAACCTTCAACATCGATATCTCGACGTTCTCAACAAACAGGCATTCATGGATTTACTGTTTAGCATATTTTACCTATAGACCTACCTTTTGGTGGACATTTAAATTATGTTATTTTTCATATATAAATGTTAAGTGCAGTATTTTGAATAAAAATAGGGAAGCCTGAAAGTATCTAAATTTTTACATGTTTGATTTTAAAACAATATCTACTGAAAGAACCTTGATTTTAAGACCTACATCAAATATTTCGGAGAAATATTAAGATTTACGTCTGCTGGACCGATTTGAAAATGAATCTGAAAATTCAGTTTTTGTAAATAAAATTAGTTTTTGATAATATGTTTCCCAAAAAATTGCCTCAGATAATAGAAGAGTGTAAGCTTAAAAAGAGACAAAATAATGAGATTTTAGGAGGTATTGTAATTTCAAATCAGTTCAGCTCACGTAAATGAAGGTGCACCCTAATGTATATGATAATTTTTACTAGACAACTTTTTGTTTAATCAATTATTTAATTTTGGTATCTGCTTGTAATCCAATATTTATAAACAGGTGTAACTCTGCAAAATTACTACAACGTTGAAGTGACTCTTACATCCGGTAACCATCATACCAGTCTCGTATTACTTCATATTCATTACAAACTCCCGCATTGCTCAATATTTTGCATTGTTAATTTCGCATACATACATACCATTTCATAATATATTTTTATATTCGGTCTTTGTTCTTCCAGCAAGCTCCTCCCATTTCATACTTGCTTTACTCTGCCTTATTACGCCTCACAGCTTGTAACCATCAGCCTCACTTTCCTCTGCACAGACGTAGAGCAACAACATCAACCTTCAAAGAGAACTAAAATATGTATGTAAGTGTGTATTTATATGTACTTGGCAGGCGGAAAACAAACATGGCGGACGCATGCTGTGAATGAAGTTAAACTGTCAGAAACAGGTACGAAGCAACATTAAATTTGCTGTGAAAGTTCATTTGAAGTATTTTTAACCCAGTCGGAAAAGCTTAGATGCTGAAAAAATAATTTGGAACTACAATCACAATATGCATAGCATATATGGCGAGATGGTCGAGCTTCCCACCAAATAGTTTCAATATTTCTTGTGTGTTATGCCATTGGCTTCATCCTGTCGAATGCACATACTTGTCCAATATCCGTTGTCATTGTCAGAGAGCACCGCTTCTAAGGGCCGTTGATATCACCCTACAAAAATCCATCTGAAACAGTTACTTTTTCGGAGTGTAGAAGTAGCTGATGATGCTACCGTTTATCGTAACTCCGAATCTCGCAGTTTTGCTTTTTTAGAATCCATTCGAAGCTAAATGAGCCTCACCACTGAAGATGCTTTTTTTCCTGAACGCTGGGCAAACAGAGCACTAATTTTGATAGTAAATTTTAATAATTTCGTGTTGTTGAACCATGTAATTTTCTATGGTTAAATTCCATGACTAAGATATTCCCACCAAATCTGAAAACCAAAAAGTCGAGTGCACCTGCTGAAACCTCTGCAATATGTCCTTTCCACGAGCTCCACGAACAACCAGTCTCCTATTCTAATATTCTCTGTGTATTAAGGCCGTTTGCACAGCAAACAATCATTGTACTCTGCTTTTTCACACCTCAACGCCACTTACAGAAATCATGGTGCATACGAATCTCTGAACTAAGAGCTCTTTTTACCAATTGCTCAATTATCCTTCATTAAGCACTTATTGTATTCATTTAGCTAATACCTCAAACTATATTTGTATTAGGGCACACTGTGTGCATGGAAGACAGCCGCCCCCAAAAATCAACGAATTGTCTAATGACCCTAGCCCGAGGACGTCCAAGGATAACCTGGCTTGACCAAGTCATAGCCGACCTGAAAAAGCTACGAGTTAGGAGCTGGAGCCGTGCAGATTGAAAGAGGATTGTGGATGAAGCTAAAGCTCACCCTGAGCTGTAATCGCTACCTGATGATGATGATGATGATGATATTTGTACTAAGTTTGATAACCGGTCGTTTCAGCGGTGATTGTTAACCTCTACAGAGCTGTTAAGGTTACCGTTAGCCTTTTTTATTAGGGTACCATTATTTCTTATATCATCCACAACCGATTCAGCCACTTAAATCCAATATTTGCGCTGTTGCTGGAATATGCTCCGAAACCATTTGGTTTTCGCTACTAAATTGGCAGGATGCGTTCATGCCATTCATCGACTCGTTAAAATCGATCGATGAAGTTAGAAAGTTAAAGAAAAATATGCGCCAATAAATTTGATTATAAATTCTTCACTACAATACGGGAAATGTAGCTTTGTTCGAGTTTTTTTTTATTAATTTAAATAAAATTAAGATCAATTTAGAAAAATTTCAATACATTGAACAAAAGTGTTGACGTATAGGGAAAAACGGCAGGTGGTTCAATATTCCCCTTTCAGAATTCCTATATCACATTTTTGTGCTTTAATGACTGCTGCACAGTGCAATAAATAATACAAAAGGTAACGTAAGAAAAAATCCGAATTTTCTGTTAACCCTCTAATGACCAAATAAGGGCTGTCCAAAGAGAGAATCCGTAAAATAAATAAAGAGAGTCCATATATTTGGTCCTGCGTAATTTTTGCATGAAAATAATTATAAAACTCTCTCAAATTTTCGCAAAATACTCCAATGTGAGGCAGAATGCCTTTAAGAATTAATGAGCTTAGGCATTCTTGTTTATTAGAGGATTTTAAGTTTGTAATAGGGGATGCAAAAAGTTCTGAATGTTGTCCGCTACATGTCTTTCTTCTCGTTTTCTTCTTCTTGATTGACGCGATAACCGCTTACTCGACTTTAGGCGAGCTAAACAAAGCACGCCAGACGTTTCTGTCTCGTGCTAACCAGACACACAAAGTGAAGCAAAGCCCTTCTCCAACTGATCTTTCCAACGCATCGAATACTTTCAAAGCCAGAGCATTTGCATCTATTCGGATGACATGACCCAACCAACGAAGCCACTCGATTATTATGCGCTGCCTTATGTCTATGTAGTCATAAAGGTTATACTCGTGCAGCTGATTGTTCCATTGCCTACGATACTCGCCATCGACAACGTGCAAGGTATGGCTTCATCTTTAGTTAGCCATATCGCACGATGTACCTATACATGGCATCGGGGCCCCCCATGGTTTAAAAATGCCATTATCCTTCATACATAGTACTGTTTTCAGATTTGGAGAGTTTTGCCTTTGGTAAAACCAGTAGTGCTTTGCAGCAATCGTAAAATAAAGGAAAAAAAAAAAATAAAATTCGCTGCATTCTTCACCACAACTACAACCAAAATGAAAATTCAGAATACGCAGGAAAAATATGTGCCAGGCCCGTGCGAAGACCCTCAGATTTAGGGGGGTTCCAACTTTTGTTGCAGTCTGATATAACTTTGCTTGTGTTTATAAATTTATGACACACTACACGCTTGAGTCACAGTTTTGGATATGATGAATCATTGATTGGTGATAAGGATAAATAATCATCAATGTTCTCATGCTTTAGTCGTATATAATTTGTTTTCTCTGTACATCTAATCGATCTATGTCATTAGCTATTATCAGATTTTTTGGAAGTAATTGAACATATACTATACATTTATTACTATTTGAGTAAAGACAAACAAATGTTTGTACGACCAAGTCAAAAAACACCTCATTCAACGTCGACTAGCATTTTGACTCTTCGTGGTACCAAAAAAAACTCCTTTAAAACTCTTTGAAAATCTACTACAACTTCTCGATGTACATATATTCAAAGAAACTAAACCGTTCAATCGCTCTTCAATCATAGTCGATATAAGGTACGTCTTAATACGACGCTGCGTTGAAAAGGCGCGTTCATTCGTGAATGTTGTAACAGGCAAAGTCGCCATTATTCGAAGAATTTGATGAACATTGGGAAACGCGTCTTCGTTGCAGATATCGAGTGCTTCAAGTGAATTTTTTTTCATATCGATTCATGTGAACATTTTTTTTAAAACTTCGTCTGAGGGGGTCTGAACCCCCTAACGTAATGATTGCTGATTATAGTTATTAAAAGCAAAGCTGAAGATCTTTAAAGAACGTTTTCAGTACACGCGGCCTTACGTTTTCGGAAATACCCGTATTTTTAACCAGCTAAGGACTTTCGCCTTAGTAGCAATCCCTAAGAGGGCAATATTTTATGATATTACAAAAACAACAAAAATCGTTAAGGAAACATCTTGCCACTATTTCCCACAATCGAATCAATTAAAAATAATTTCTCATTCATACCAAACTATTTTACAACCATTTCATTTGCTAGCAATAGCACCCGGTATTGAAACGGTTTTAGCTCCGCCCATTAGCTTACCTATAATGCAATGACGATGTGTGTATGTATGCTTGTGCAAAGGCTATGCACATCGAAATATCTACCATCATTGCAAACATTTCTAAGGGTGGCTACGCGAATATCCTTTTGGTTTCCTCAGGCTCAGCATATCAAAAGCAGAGATTTGTTCAGATTTTCTTTTGATTGTAGAGCAGAGCTTGGAATTCCACAATGATAAGCGTATACACCTCAGTTGGACCAATTGTTGTATAAAAGGATACGCGCTCACAGGATGTGATTTAATTGTGAAAATTCTTATTAGCGTGCGGTTGTGCAGTGCGGTGTACTGGAGATATTTTATTTGAGAGTGATTTTTGATTTGAGTGCAAACTATTCTAAAAAAGAATTTTAATAAACTACTTATAAAAACATATAATTCGAAAAGCAATATCTGTCATTTGAACAAAAAATGTCACGAAATCAATTGCCCGATTCTTCATCCTCCCCGCCTATAAGGTTAATACGAGCAAAACAAGCAGTTATATGAATTTGTGAATCAATCAAAAGTTTTAAAAATACTCAATTTATGTTTGAAAATCTACATACGTATAAATTGATATAAGCGCATATACATATATATGTGGGTACATTAGGGTGATACACCAAAAACCGGAGCTATAAAATGTATCATGTTTTAAGGCTTCCGCCAAAATTATTCGGAACATTTTTTATATTTAATTTTCTGTAAAATTGTTAAGATTGACGTGAGCCGAAGAAATTTGAAAATACCTCCGAAAATCGACTTTTTTATAAATAAAAATAATTTCTAAAAATATTGATAATATTATATAACAATTTAATCTTTAAAGGTCGGCATAAAAATGTTTAAAAATTTTAGAAACGAAATAAAAGTAATGAGTTTTTTGGAAGTACTTTCAAATCGGTATGGCTTTCGTAAATCTTAATACTGATAGTAATGTTAATCTTATAATAAATTTTATAATTGCGATTGAAAAACATTACCCATATTATTTTACATATATGGAGAGCAACGCACCCTAATGTGCATGCATATATTATCGCGAATGTATTTCAAAAACAAATATTGCCTACAATTTAACATAAATTCTAATTAATTCAGGTTATAACGGGTGATGTATAATGGCTTATTTCTTTCTAAATCAGCTAAAAACACAGTTTAATCATTTTGAATCATTTTTGTTGTTGTGAAAAGACTAGCCTCCCAATAAATAATGGAATATAACTTCATTCAAAAAACGACTTCAGTTGGACCTACAGTAGTTCATCTCCTTAAACCAATTTCGCAACTCCGTTCCGCTGATTTTGTCCCCTATTTCAGCGATAGCGCTAACTAACTATACTATGTTTAAGCTCATAAATCATTTCAATCATCGATATTTAATGGAACACCACAAAAAAGTTCTAAAGATGTCAAATCGCTGAGCCGTGGAGGCAAACTGATATCTCCAAAAGGGTTATCGAACATACAATGCAAACCATCTATTGTTGAAAGACTTATGCAGGATAAAGAGCCCACTTGCTCCCATCCAATTATTAAATCTGCTGCCAAAAAAATGGTTGGCACGTCTATGTGGCCTGCCTCTGAATCAATAATGTCGCCGCTTCTAAGTTCACACCAAACAGACACGCGCTCTAAACTCATTGACTCCTCTACAAAGATGGGCGTGTCTCCCGAGCCGCGGTAATATTACTTGCTAACGTGATCGCCGAGACCAAAATGCGTCCATTTCGATCACAATCACTGTCATTTTCCAGCTTTTCTAAAATGTAGACCGCGAAACTATATAAGAGCCGATGCTCGATGTTCACTTACCTTTACATATTTATTCAGTTAAGTAATTGAACCATATAAAAGGATAATCGGATTAAGCAGCAATTGATAGAAAAAGCTGTTATATTTAATAGCTGTACCCCCTCAGCAGGCTATGGCAAGCTTACCAGTGTATTTCTCATAAAACCCATGTTCCGTTCTATGTCGACATTAAAACTGTAGGTCCCGCCATTTGTAGGACAACAACGGGACGTTCACTCCGTTTGGGAGCAGAAGCACGGGCAAACTCCTATCAAGTAGCATACGTACCAATTATTTATAATTGGAATGGGAACTTAGAACAGGTTCGCTAGACTTTTTAAATGTATATCACATTTTACGAAGCTCCCGTAACTATGAAGCGCTGCAGAAAGAGTTGTACTCTCCACTATGGAGATTTAGCTACAGAGAAGAAACCATTCAGAATTTTCTAACGAGTGTTCTGGCAGTACGTTCATTAAGCTATTGGATGTTGTAATTTGTTCGTGCATACGTCATTTGTAGAGTTGCACAAGCCCATAAACAAACGTACTCGGATGTGGTAGCCGAATGGCTTGGTGCGAGACCACCATTCGGTAGTGTCGGAATTCGAAACCCTGGACATAATAGCGGACGCATCGCGACAAGCAGCGGCAAACCTTTGAGTGTATTTCTCATAAAAGCTTCTCATGAAAAACCGTCTAACTTAATTAGCACACTGGCTTCTAGGGCCTTCAGTGCTTGATGATGATTACAAAATTACTTATTTCTAACTGTACATTTTAAATATGGTGTATTTCATATAAATAATTGTATACTCTAATCACATTGTCAAAGGTAATATTACTTAATAGAGTGGATGGTACCATAGACCATGGGCTGGTGTTGGACAGAGGTCTAGAATATGTTGGATTGAGAGATGCCCTCCACAAAACTGACAAGCCCGGGAAGGAGAGCCGAGGAGAAGATGTTCGTGTGCTAGTTTAGTATAACCGAGTCTCAGACGTTTGAAAGTTGTGATTTGGTGTTTGGAAAGGGAAGTTGCGAATAAGGATTTTTTACAATCAGGGTTTATAAGGGTGTAGGGATGATTAAATTGAGACCATCCAACCATTCTCAAGTGGGAAGATTGAAGGGTGATAGTTTTAAGGATCTCATTCGAAGGAAATGTATCGAAAGTAATGGAGGGGTTGGAATATGTATTTTTGGCTGCTGCATCAGCTTTTACATATCCAGGAATTCCTATGTGGCTAGGTATCTAAAGAAGCTTTATTTTGTTAGGATATTTTATTAATTTATTCCTGATTCAACAAATGATCTGATTACCACTAAAGATATTCTTTAACGCTAGAAAGACTGGCAAGCTGCCTGTACATATTAGGAATTTACCCTTATTATTTGTTGCATACTTTGACGCATGGATGATAGCCACTGCCTCGGCAGAAAAGAATGGAGCTATTCGGAGTCAGCCAACCATTGGATATTAGGCTTCCGTCATTCTCTACCACAGCAAAAGTTGCACTATGATCAGTACTTGAACCATCGGTGAAAATCGTTACCCAACCCTTTAAGGACTGCGAATGAATTATTTCCATAAAACGTTGTATAAAAACTATCGCATTTATGTTAAGTTTACAGAGAGCATGAAGGTCGACATTTAATGTTGCAGGAAGGAGTTTCCAGGAACACTGAATACTAATTTTCGAGCAAGATGCCGGTATGGAAATACCTCGTTTGTTGCAGTTGTAGATGGAACGACGAATGTCGGACCAAATATTGAAATAACGATTATGCCGAGAAGCGGTTTTAAATGTGTTGAAAAGAAGTTTATATCTGGTGCTTGAATATTTGGCTATAAGTTTAAGAGTGGTTATGTGACATCTTTTAGTGATAGATGGAAGACCAGCTTCAGCTAAAATGCACTTGATAGGAGATGTTGGGAAGGCGTTAAGGCTACGCCTGACCGCTGAATGATAATGAGCATTGAGAACCGCAAATGGGTAGACAGAAATCGATTTTAGCTAATGAAGATAATAATAATAAATAAACTATTTCGAATGTCTAAGAAAAATTCATACAGAAGCTTAAAATAAACTTGTATTCAAAATAAATTCATTTCATTTTATTGAAAAGACGTATAGTTTTAAATTTTTTAATCACTATCACTTATAATGGTTTGCACCGCTTGAAAAGTGGTTCCAAATCACCTTCATCATCAGCAGAGAATGTCTCTGCAATATATATTTGCGGTAAAGGTAATGGAAAACTTTATTCTCGTGTTGTGTGGCTCTTTCTTTTCTCACAATGTAATCGATAATTAAACTTTGCGATAATTGTCCAAGAAATTTTCGTATAAAATACACACCGTACATTATCTTGTTCTTAGGTGGCACATAGGGAACATATATATATGTAATTCAAATAATTCTAGCCCCAAAGTTTGGCTGCAGCCCCGTGAAAGAGGCTTCTCCTGTTTTCAAAAGGCCACATGAAAATAGCGCTTCTACAATGCCCATAAACATATTAACCCCATCGAGCAAATCCTTGTCTTATTTTTATTAATATTATTTTTCCTTGCATTGCTCCGAGCCTAAATACCTTTTTTTTAAGCAAAGTTTTGAGCGATAGAGATAACAAATGACAGTGTAGCTTTCACATTGTTGGAGAGAGTAAAGATAACTAAATCAAAGTTGGCATAGATACTCCTAACAACATATATGTATATGTAAGATAACTGTTTAAAATACTGAGCTTGCCCTTAAAAGTCATCCGATCTAGTTTATTAAAAATTGATCTTAGAAGACTAGACGTATGTATGTATCTCAGCTAGGCAGTGCATTTTCGAGATGGTTACTCCGAGCACAGAAAAGGAGTGCTTCTTTTAACTATCTGCAGTCGAATCTGGGGCAAAGGATAGGACAATTCATAATTATTCATAAGTAATTAGATCTGAGACGTTTAAGAGAGCTTCTTCAGCTAACAAAATTGAAACTCGGTGGTGAGGGTCTTAGCTGGTTATGCGGCGAGGCTCAACATAACTCCGAGTTCCATAACCGGTAGATACAGGGTCCGGCACTCGAAGTGCAACCAATTAAAAAAGCCATACATTTAGTTTGGAAAATTACTTTTATTCAATTCAAAGTAAAATTTGTGAGAAAATAATACAAAACAAAAAATCAATTTACTTTTGTTCGATATGACCACCTTTTGCCTTGACTATGGCCATGAGATGGCTCAGAAACGAGTCGCAAGCTGTCCGAATGTGACTTGCAGGTATTTTGACCCACTCGCGGACAATGGCTTTTTTCAGCGCCTCGAGACTGGGGAATCTTTTAGTTAGGGCTTTGCTCTCCAAAATGGCCCAAAGAGAATAATCCATCGGATTAGCGTCTGGTGAATTTGAGAGCCATTGTGTGGACGTTTTGAAGTTCGGAACGTTGATTTTTAGCCATTCCTGGTTCACTCGGGCTTTGTGAGACGGTACCGAGTCCTGTTGAAACGTCCATGGTATATCACCGAAACGTTTGTCTGCCCACGGCTTTAAAGCAACCGCCAGAATACTTTCTCGATAATATTTCGCATTTGCCTCGATGAAAACAATTGGAGAGTATCTATCTGCGGTTACAGCGGCCCAAACCATTACCTGTGCTGAGTGCTGCCTCCTGGTGGCCAATCGATGACTGAAATTCGCGTATGCACGGTCGGTCAAACAAACCTTATCGTTTTGGGAGTTTACGAATTGCTCAATTTGAAAAATTTTCTCGTCAGAAAACACAATGTTCGGAAATTGACCCCTTTCGGTCAAGCGAAGCAACTCTTTCGCTCTCTCAAGTCTGACTTGTTGCTATTTTGATGTGAGATCATGCGCTTTTTGGATTTTGTACGGCTTGAATTTGAGATAATTTTTCAGTATGCAATGGATGCTACGGTCAGATATTTTCAGTTCTTTCGCCATTTGATTGGCACTTCGTCGGGGACTTCGATCAATTCCCTTCTTCCCTTTTTCAATCATTTCACGTGACGTTGCAGTCTTTTGATGACCACCTCCATGACGTTTCGCGATGCTACCAGTATCATTGCAACGATTCATGGTGCTATAAAAAAAAACTTTATTTACTTTAAGCTGCTCGAGCACACGAACAATCGCTGGTTGTAATTTTCCGGCCAAGTATAATGCAATCACACTATTACATTTGAAATCCATTACTGATTTTATTTTTTCCCGTTTAGTCTCGGCAAAATGCTTTCGTGCGCTTGTAAAAAATACTTTGGACTCTCATTTAGCCAACTAACAGACAGATAATGCCCGTGCATCAGCTGCGCGAGCTGTCTGAAGTTGGTTACACTTCGAGTGCCGGACCCTAAAGTATGCTGAATTGGTAACAGTTTCTCAGCTTATCTGCTCCGCGATGCTCAGATTCACACTCTTGGCTTTTACTCCTTTAATTTGGACTGCGAAACTGTCATATATATAGTATTTATATATGTATGTATACGAGGATATCCTTTATTGGTTGCTCCGGCGAACGCCTCTTCCCAAAAACGGAGAGACCTACATTTTTATGCCACCTCCTTCATTTTGGTGTTTCGTGCCCATAAGGTAGTAGTCCGGTGTAACGACCGAAATTTCGACGTTTTTTCATGAATCTTTTTTAAAAAGAAAATAAAATGCGATCGTTTTAAAGTTTTTATTGGTGTTTTGAAGTATATAAAAAAAATTTGTTTAAATTAATCTTATATTAATTTGATTAAAATTGTTGACGTCAAAGTGGAGTCCTTAAAAAAAATATGAGTTGGTTCGGGGAAACACACAGCCTTCCAAAGTCATCTGAAATAAAAAATTCAAGGAGATTATTATTTTGTAGACTTTATTTTAGGTCCCGAACCTAAAATATACATAAAAATAAAAAAACAAAAACAAAATGGCGGACTTGTGAAAAAAGTTCTCAAAATCTATTTTTTTCTTCATAAATTGTTTAAATTAAATAGTTTATTCTTAAAAAATTAAATGTTGTAAAGGTCCAGGATCTAGATATGTGTGTCTAGAATAACGGGTTAAATTTTTAGCCAAATCGGTTAAATAGTTTTGAGTCAGTGATTACCCGAAATTTCGAAAACATGGTTTTGAGAAAAACGCGTTTGAAGTTTCAGAGCAGCTGCTGCTGGCGTGTCACACGCTTTCATACACACTACGGCGCGCTCTCTTATTTTAGCTATAACTTTAAAAATAATTAAAATTTCTGTCTGAAATTTTTATAGTATAATTTCTAAGATGTTTTTCTTCCGAAAAATGTAAAAAAAAATCGATTATTATTACCCGTCACCTCGGGCTACTACCATAAGTACCAAATCATTCGATTACGGCGGCTGCGGAACTATCAGGCTTGGATAATAGTCACTAGCCAGGTTTTCTTAATCACACGCAGCATAAATCCATTCGCGGTTCATAATCGTTATTTCGCAAATATCTCCTTGGTATATTCCATCCTCCCTCTTCTTTTTTCGTTAAACTGTGACTTTACCATTTTATTTCAATTAACCTAACCCTAACCCTATCGAGGAATTCGAAGAATTCAGGGGAGCAATGGCCAGTCGAATAACTTTAAAGTATTTTCAATAACCTCCCTCGATTACGTACAGCATGCAGTAATTTGAAGAAATTTGATTGACAAGTAATTTTATGTAATATTCTATTTTCTAATGTACTCTGCACACATCTACACGTACATACGCATCTGTATAACCGTATTCACAACCAATTCCCCTTCCTCCTCTTACAGCCACCTTTCATTTCATAATTTCGACGATGACATGATCAACGATTTGCCGTCGTGCGTTTATGCCGGTGCACCGCATCACGTGACCGGCGCAGCAGGTGGCATCAGCGGTGGCGGCGGTAATCTACGGATGAGTACAAGCAATTTGCGTCAGATGCAACAACAATATTTACATCATACGGGTATAGCTTAATCGATATCTCTTATAATAGCAAATAATTATCTTTCAATGTGGCTTTTATTTCGCTTTTTTTTGCAGAAAACCTACTGGACTCGTCAACGGGCATGTCACTTGCTTCGGCTAGCTCTTCCACCGGCTGTGGTGGTGCCGGCGGCAATGCGTCCATGCTCTGTAATAGTCCCAGTGCGAGCAGCAGCAGCGTAGGCTATGGTAATGCCGTAGCAGCAAATGCAGCCGCAGCGGCTGCTGCTGCTGCCGCGGCCACAACACCTTACAAATTGCAACGCCAACAGGCAAATGTGCGCGAGAGGAAACGCATCCAGAGGTCGGCACCAACTGGGTACACTAAATGGTCTATTTTCTTTTCTACAGAACTTTTCTTATTACACAGTAATGCAAAGGCACACTATCACCTACATATCTACACACACACCTACATACATAAGTATGATACTTAAGCGACTAACGAAGCATCGTTAACAAGCGAGCTCATCTTAACAAAGACTAGTTTTTAATACAAATTAAATTTCCAATTTATTACTAAGTATACTTTTTAAGCTAATTTTTTAAATTTGTTTTGTTTTTACTAAATTACAAACATTTATTTTTTCTATTCTTTGTTTTTCTTGCTTGCCGCTCTGAATGTTTAAAATTTCGTTCGTCTGTGGTTCGAATTCAACAGTAGCATCAATTCAGCTTTCGATGAGCTGCGCGTCCACGTGCCCACATTTCCATATGAGAAACGTTTAAGTAAAATTGATACTCTGCGTTTGGCCATTGCTTATATTTCACTACTGCGCGAAGTCCTGCAGACCGACTACGACCCGCTGACCTATGTGGAAAAGTGTTTGCGTGGCGAGATTAAGGCAGATCGCGCCAATTGGAATACAAGTGGTGAGTGAGAAGAAAATGTTCTTTTTTTATTACTTTTTTTAACTAGCTTCAATTCGCCAAGCCTTGCAACACTCTAAAAAGTTAAAGATGAGGTTATCGAAATTTTTTGTTTAGCCATTTGAACGTAGACGAGTACAGTGCACGTAGGGTATTTAAAGACAACTTGAGAGTAAAACTAGTTAGCTTTTATTTTGAACAAAATTTAATGAAACTTCAGGAGACTTTTACACAACATTAACTTATTACAATAAAATTTCCATTAGCTGGGATCCGGAAACAATTGCATGCCCAAATCTAATGCTCCTTATTGATATTGATCATAACGGTTTTAATTGCAGCTTTCAAAAAAGAAATGGTGTCATGAGGATGCTTATTGGTTTCACGCTCAACTGCACTCCATACGTGGTTATCCAGGTGATAAAGTTCTGGCAAGTTAGGCGGCCATGTTATGTGGTCATGGATATTTTCAGCCATCTAATCTTGTGTCGCCATCGCTTTGTGTGAAACAGCAGTGTTTTACTGAAGGTATGGACTGTCACCGCGAGCACTATCCAGAATTTCACTACCGTCCCCAGGATTTCGATACATACAACAGAATTCACTCGAAATCCTTTAGTAAAGAAGTGTTGTGGCACGGCATGACCTTTGTTGCTCACACAACCTAAAACTATAATAGTGGCTAGAAACTTCGAGTGCATGACAACAGAACCTCTGTAGGATTGACACATAGCCATCTGCCATTGTGGTAATTTCTGCGTTTGGTCCTTTGGTCTTGGTCAACCTTCGTTTTCGTCAGAAAAAAACCATAACATCTCATTCGCCTCAGGATGTTTAATTTTGTTTAAAGGCGTTTTCATCGGTTAACCCGCTGCTATTGTATTTGCTCTAACATAAACTGTCTTCTGCGCATAACGTAGCATTTATACCCGAGATCTTCATGGGCAACTGAACAGATAAGACCTTTAGAAACATTAAGCTGCCTCCAAGGGATCTCATCGATTTTGAAAGGTCCTCGTCAATGATTGCTTGCGCCTATTGAATAAATTCTACAGATCGGACAGTCTCAGAACTTTCCTTCTGTTTTTTTGCGTTTTGCAAAATATTTTGAGTCGCCGGCTGATGCTTCCAATTCACAGAGAATCTTATGAGTGAATGAACGGGCGCCCCTAAGAAAATTGGAGATTTTTAAATCGGCGTCTCTTCGCTCCTTGAGTTAAGTTGTAGTCCTCCATGTCTTATCTGAAAAAGAGCAAAACGTGTCCGCATAATTTTCTGTATCCGTCCTGCGTAGTTTACGGTATTTGGGCGAGCTTCTTATCCTGTTGAGGAGTCTTAGACTTTGTCATCGCAAACGTCAGCCAAACAAGAAACTGATCCATGACCCCTCTTATTCCCCATTATTAAGACTGTCCTACAATATTTTTGGGATAGAAAGAGGTATAGGTCTGCCGGTCTCACTTTTTGTTTACAGTCATCAAAGTCTCCAATTTTTTTTTTTTATTCAGATTTTATATTAAGTAAACAAAATTTTATAAATCGATTTTTCATAGAAATTTTTTATATTATAGTTTTATATTGTAGTACAATTTCACGAGGATTCTTTTTGTCGATCATTTGTACTCTCTGACATTCCATTCTCAATTTTGACTTCTTTTTTTAAGAAAAGTCTAGAATTACAAGTACCTTTTGAGACAATTTAAGACTGAAATGTTTTGCAGAAAAATTTCAGAAAATTTCACTGACCTTAGTGAAGACAAAAAAGCCGTCAACATAAGATGTTAAGATGTTATTGAAAAAATACAGTAATATTTCAAGGCGCAATTCGTATGTTTGCCTTTCTCATATGCAAAATGTAGTATTCGAATTAAGACATACGCATGGATTGTTCCTTATGAAGTCTGCCATTCCGCTGCCTAAAACAGGTTATAACTACAAAATTTGTTTATCGGTGGAAGGTTACCTTTGAAAAAATGCTTTTTGAATACTGTGCACTCAAAATTGAAAAAAAAAAATATCGGATCCAATACGGCGGACAAACTTTTTTTAAAACTCAACTGATTAACCTGAAACTCATTACTCGGGGATTTATGAAAACTTATTTGCTTCCTCAAGACTCTCTTTCAAAAGCATTCTACATTAAAATTCATTAAAGATTATTTAAGTAGTCTTTTGTTAAATATTTTTTACTTTAAATAAGTAAATTAAAAAAATGTTAAGGAAATTTTCAAAAATTTCGGTTCAAATCTGTTAAACAAAAATTACGATTTCTTGTCTATTTTCCTCCAAAAACCTCGAGTCTTAAGTGAATGATATGAGCTTTACAATAAAAAATAAGTCCACCATTTTTAGTTTCGAAAAATTTATTTCAAATTCATATTCAGCAAGCCCACAACCCATGAGTAACGAGTGTCAAGTTAATACGATGAATTTTAAAAAACTCGCCAATATTTCAATTTTGCGCACACTGTATCCGATCAGGTGTTTTGCTTTTTGAATAGCGGTCCTCGTCGGCAAGCAATAGCAAACCTTCGAGTGCGCTATTTTTTCAGACTCACTTGTTTATACGGAAATAGACCGGACATAACATAATCTTTCCACCCACAGAAGAGATCTTTTAAACATACCAAACCCAAAACAGCTCACTTGGTGTTCAACTTTTAGCAATTTGTTTGACGCCATTTTTGTCTTCGGTAACTCGCGCGATTAATTGCCTGGCAAATATTTTGAAATCGAACGCAGTCGTGGAATATTCTATGTATAGAACTTTTGCGACTTAAAAAAAGTGAAATTTACCCATAAAAAGTGAAGTTGCGGGGTTAAAATATTACACAAAAAATTGCCTTCCAAAATTCTAATATGAAACATTGATAATATTAACATCAGAAATCGACCAGTAATACTTTTTGCACGTAATATAAAAATACGTGGACCCAAATCGGGAAGTTTTGACCCACTGTAAGATATAAACTGTGACCAGGTAGACTAAAACTTTGTTCTAGAAAACTCCTCCATTCGTTAAGTACTTTTAGAATTACATATGTATATGGTTGCTTTTCTATTCCAATGCAAAAAATTTAAATTTTAATTACTTGTAATAGTTGCTTCCAAGACGAATATCACTAACTCTAACTCCAAAGTCGTGTAAGCTAATAGTACGAGTTAAATTATGTTCTGAGATGTTCTATTCGATTGCCTCGATTGTAGCATTACTAACCAACCTGAACAATTTTGGGTCAAACACTACTTTTCACATATGTATATGAACCAAGTCGGACCGTAAGCATATATTTTAATGGTTAATGGTTGTAAAGGGTTAAGGTATGGCCCTTTAGCACTGCGACCATATTGATCTATTGTGCACCCTATGCTGTCTATTGACTGTTAAGTATGCTTATGAATTGTACCAGCTCCTTCTGAGGGAGTGATTGAAGGTCTTCATCTGTAAGCATGAACTTGTTTAAAAACCTTTTCCTTCTATGCGTTAACCCCGGACATTCGATAATGAGATGTTCTATAGACTCCTCATCTTCGCAGCAAAATCTGCAGGTGCTGGTGTTAGTTATGCCTAATTTGTGTAAGTGTTTGTTGCAGGTGAAGTTACCCGTGAGGGCGCCTGTGAGAGTGCGAATGCTGTTTTTGTTTAACGTGAGGGCCATGTTAGGTCTTTTAGCGTTGAAACTTAGGAACTTTTTGGAGTGTCTAAGACCCTCTACGTTGTTCCAATGCTGATTTATTATAGTTTTGGCCCAGTATTTTACTTTTTGTTTTAGGCTGTTTTTGTTGAATCCGAACATGGGACTAGGTCCGATGAAGTTTACATCTGCCCCTTTTTTGGCTTGAAAGTGTGCCTTTTCGTTGCCGTCATATCCCTCATGTCCCGGTACCCGAATTAAGGAGACATTGTTTTTGGATGTCAGGTTATTGAGTGCCTTGTGGCATTCTAAGAGGGTTTTTAAGTTGTAGGTGATCTTTACTCTCTTGTGGTTTCTACGTTGCATGATGTTTGCTGTTTCCATTATTGCGTGTAGTTCCGCTTGGAAGATGGTGGTGTCCCTGGTGAGAGTGAATGATTTGTGTATTCTGGGCCCCACTACTCCTGCTCCTACACCATAAGGTGTTTTTAATCCATCAGTGTACCATTTTTGTGAATCATCATTCATCCATTTTGGGTTTGTTTGCGCCAGTCGTTTCTTTCTCGTGCTAACCGGCGCCAGTTGGACACACCAAGTAAAGCCAACTCCTTCTCCACCTGATCTTTCCAACGCAGAGGAGGCCTTCCTCTTCATCTACAACCACCAGCTGGTAACGCATCGAATACTTTCAGTGCCGGAGCGTTTGTTTCCATTCTGACGACATGGCCCAGCCAACGAAGCTGCTGGATCTTTATTCACTGCACTATGTCTATGTCTTCGCAAAGCTCATACAGCTCGTTGTTCCACTACTTCCACGATACTCGCCGTCACCAACGTACAAAGGTCCAAAAATATTCTGCAGAATCTTTCTCTTTCTTTTCAAACACTCCAAGGAACCCCTTATCGAATATTGTCATCGTCCAAGCTTCTGTGTCATACGATAGAACGGTAATGATGAGAGCCTAATAATGTGTGGATTTTGTTCGGTCGAGAGAGGACTTTTCTACTCAATTGCCTACTTAGTCCAGAGAGACCTACTTAGAAGACAGATTCTCCGTTGAATTTCAAGGCTGACATTGTTATCGGTGTTAATGCTGGTTCCTAAATAAACGAAGTTTCTTACAACCTCGAAATCATAACTGTCTACAATGACATGGGTGCAGAAAGGCAAGTGCGCCGACTTTTTGTTTGATGACAGAAGTTACTTAGTTTGTCCTCGTTCACCACCAGACCCATTCGCCTTGATCCTTTTTCCAATTTGCCAGCCAACTAACTACCTACAATAAAAACTAAATTAAACGATAGTAAAAACCACGGCCGCCGTAGCCGAATGGGTTGGTGCGCGACTACCATACGGAATTCACAGAGAGAACGTAGGTTCGAATCTCGGTGAAAACACCAAAATGAAGAAAAACATTTTTCTAATAGCGGTCGCCCCTCGGCAGGCAATGGCAAACCTCCGAGTGTATTTCTGCCATGAAAAAGCTCCTCATAAAAATATCTACCGTTCGGAGTCGGCTTGAAACTGTAGGC
Source organism: Anastrepha ludens (assembly GCF_028408465.1). NCBI lineage: Eukaryota > Metazoa > Arthropoda > Insecta > Diptera > Tephritidae > Anastrepha > Anastrepha ludens. Next base: position 39,081,967 of record NC_071498.1, read on the forward strand.
CCCTCCATTTGTGAACAACATCAAGACGCACACTACAAATACGAGGAGGAGCTCGGCAAAACACCCAAAAAGGGTGTACGCACCAATTATATATATATATATATAAACCACTTTTAAAAGGGTCTTTCAAAATATACGTCTACATGTCAGTAGTGAATAATTCCTAAACGGTACCTTTTTATTCCATCTTTGACATTTGCCCAGTAGACAAATTTGCAATTTTAACCATGGATACTTACTATCTAGAACAAAGCGTTAAGATTTTCGAAACTTATTATGAAAATGGTCGATCTTTAACTAACAACTAAGCGCATAATTTGCATTTTTTTATGGAAATAATCATCCGAATGAGTCGACAATTCAAAGTTAAAAAAATTTCAAGAAAGTGGTTCTGTCGAGTATAGCACAAGGACTGGCAGAATGAAAACTGGATGCTCTGTTGAGAATATTGCTGCTCCATCGCAAAATGTTGCTGAACAACCTATCGATATTTATATCTCGACATTCTCAACAATTCGGCATTCATGAATCGACTGTTTGGCAGATTTTACCAGTAGACGTGCTTATGGTGGATATTTAAATGATGCCATTTTTCACGTATGAAATAAAATAGTGAAACCTAAAAAAATCTAATTTTTTACATCATAATTTTACAAATCACAGTATCTGGGCGCGTCTTTTGAAAGGCAATTTAATTTAATTTAATTTTTTGACTGACCTTTAAGATTGATTGAACATATTTTCATATTTTTAAACATATAATCCTATTTTTAGAAACATGTTGCAAGGGAGCTTCTTACTGTTAAACATTTTTTTAAAGCAATAACCAATTCATAAAATTTTCTTCGTTCTTTAATCCATTAATAACTCATTTCATTTCCAGATCTCACAGCACGTCTTTCTTGGATCAACTGGGAAAATCTAGGCGTACATCCAGGCCGTCGTACATTGCTCACCACATTGGCATTATCTTCCGAACCAATGTGTGGCGCCCACTGTGGACCATAAATAAACAATTGAAGCCTAAAAAAAAATTGCTCTCTAAGAGCATTTAGGCATATTTTATAATTTCATTGTGATACTAATTTAGTCCAATTGTCTTCCTTTTTTTTTGGTTTTTGATATTTTAAGCTAAATATTATATAAGTGAAAAGTAAATTAATTAAACAACATAAATTTAAATTTTATTTTCAAATATAACAAGCATTTATTTGTTCGGCACTCTTTTTTTTCTCTTACTACTTTTCAGCTCAGCAGCACACTTAATTATATAAATAAATTTATTATAAAAATACATACATAAATTAAATATTTTAAAAAGATCTGAAAATCTCAAATGCACACTTGCTGTGGAGAAAGGTTCTTTATTTCAAATATTCCTTATTTGAAAGCATTTCTCTATTTATAGGAAAATGTCAAACGACAGGCTCGGCCTAAACCGGTGCAGACTGCATGCGTCACACTTTTATTGATACTACATATATAATGGCTCAATTATTTCAATAAAATGTGTATTTTTTAATTTAATTAATTAAATAATGCGTCCATTTAGCATTTTGTAGGATTTTTTTAAGTATGAATATATAAACATATCGGCTCCGCTCGTGACTGAGACAATGTATGTATGGATACTGCTCCTGTAACTGTCTTCGGTAAGAAAAGCTAGAGACCAAAAAGTACCTGTTATAATGCCTCTAATGCCTTCAACGTGCATACTATCTGAGAACCTAACCTCGATACAATGATCTGAGTTGTATACAAGACTCGAATATGGCCGCCATCTTCGTCGCGCTTTATTTGCTCTCGTGAAAAGATTTGATAAACTAGTTTTTCTCTGAAAATCAAAAAAAGGGTAGACCCAAGGATGATTAATTCCCAGGTTTAGCCATCAACTATGGTGAAAAACAAAATTGTTAGAATAGCTTCGGCTACCACATCATCGAGGACTCAGCAGTAGAATTCTGCCCTCTCATTTCACACGAATTGACACACTCATCCAATCGGTCGTTGCTCAGACTCGCTGAGAGTCGGTTAACGGCCTAATGTTGGCCACACTTCTGAATTCCCTCCACAGTGTGTTATGATTGGAGGAAGGCATGGCTCCAGTGACCTCGATGTGCATCTTATTGGAGAATCTAACTTCGATTTAATGACTTGAGTTGTACACAGGGTCCGCAAACGCTATTGGTCCACCATTTCTGTCGCATTTTGTTTGCTCTAGTGAAAAAAGTTGATAAACGAGTTTCACGTTTGACAAATGAGTTTTCCTTGAAAATCGAAAACAGGATAGTCGGAAATAGATGAATGCGAATAGCGGACAGAAAAAGTACCTACTCGAAAATCTTACCAGAATAACTATTAGTGATTCATATGTACATAAAATTGAAGATTGAGTTAAGGTACTTGACCACCTTGGAAAGCTAAAAAGTACAACATATTCAATAATTTTTTTTTCATGTTCTGTATAATATATTAAAATAAATTTTTTTTTAAATTTTTATTTAGAGCTTATATAATACAAAAAAAAATTGATTTATTAAAATTTCTTTTTTTAACATATATCCAGGAGGCGCCAAAGTCGAGGCCTGAAGAAAATCATGTCTTGCGGCGGACAGTTAATCTTAGAAATGGTAATTCTAAAACAAAAGAGAGAAACAAAATTTTCAAAAGGAAGGTTCCTTGCGTGAGAATTTACCACAAACTGACAAAAAAAAAAAATAATAAAAAAATGGCGGATGTTTGAAAAAAAGTTAAGAAAACACCCCTGTTTTTCACAATGTTATGCTTAAAAAGCAATACTTTATTAACTTTTTTTTGCAAAATGTGGTAAATTGGCATACAAAACATCTTAACAAATAAAACAAGACCAAAATCATTAAAATCGGCTAAGCAGTTTCGGAGATAAAGTGTCCGCCATTCGAAAAAAAGTAATTTCTGGAAAAACGCGTTTAAAGTTAAAACTTGCTATTTTCTTTCCGCTGAGTCAGCAAGTAATGAGTGCAGGATGCGCCTGCACATTTTCACTGATTTCACTTTGTTAGAATTCGAATTTAAAAAAACAGTTTCAGGTGATGATTTTTAAAAGTATAAGGATTGAAAAAATGTAAAAAAAAAAAATTTAATTTTTTGAAACTTATAAGGTGGTCAAGTACCTTAAATTCGTGCAAGCATAAGAACGATGATCTGGTACCATTAGTTTACAACTCATTATTTCTGTCCTTGAAACATTTTTGTTGAGATGTTATTAATGTGCAGATTTATATTTAAACTTTATTATCCTCAGTAATTCGTTACTAGGGAAACCAACTAATGAAGCGAGTACACAAAAATCGATTCTGTGTTATCCACTTGCTAAATTTTACTTAAGTTTGGTCAATTCAAAAATGAAAACTACTTGTATATCTTTTCGAGGATTTTTTCATTGACATCTTAAATTTTTTTTAGATATTTTTGGTTTAGAAAATGGGTAACAAAAATTCCGAAAATCATTTTCTTATAGATTTCCAACAATATAAATCACTTGGGGCAAAAAAAATGTTTTTTCAACTTAAATATTCTGAAAACGTTTCCTTTTAATCACAGCTAAAACAGGAAGGAAAGGCACCAAATTAAGTATCTTTAATTTTGTACTTGTTTTGATCGGTTAACGAATTCTCCAGTTATTATAAATATTTATGATCTATTATTATTTTTTTTAACCGAAACATGACAGAAAAAACGTATTGCCTTTTCCGACTCAGCGACCGATTTTACTTACGAATTGAGTGGTCGTGTACTTGAGTAAAAAATTCATTATTTGTGAACCAGTGTAACCAGAGCTCAAACTCCGCGAAACTCAATTAAAGGCGCTGTCATTTATGCTATTAGGATTTGTTTTAATTATAACGGTGCCTCATTTTTGCTTTCGAAGTTTTACGTTTGAATTATTTTTCTATGATTTGATCACGAGATTTTTAAATTTTTCGTTCGGAATTCAATCAAAGACAGTCGTTTCTATGCCTTCAAATAAGTAAGTTGCGCATGAAATCACTGAAATTTACGCACAATTTCAAAGTTTTACTTTTATTTATCTGTTAATGCATTAAATTCTTATTCCTAAACTCTTACAAAAGGTCATCATGGCAAAAAGAAAAACACTATCACCCGACGTAGTATAACACAAACGGGTCAAACAAGAATAACCAAAAGATATTCTGGTGTTAAGCATTCACTATTTATTATTTCGAGTTCCCCCTAAAAAAGGACCGTAAATTGTAATTGAATCTCAGCCAATGGAAATGGATTAATTTGGAAACAAATTAAGTCAAAGCCCATGATGAACATTTCTTTAAAGGTTTGGCCAAGATCATACCGGTAAACGACTCTCAACGAATTTAAAAGAATCAGCTGATTGGCTGACGTAGCCGAAAGTCATTACAACGGTTCGTTTACGAAAAACCTGAGATTGTGTTGGTGATAAACGAAAAGAAATCAACACAATCCCCAATCATAATACCTCGTTGAGACTGAACACCGACTGATTGGACGAGTGTGTGAATAAGTGTGAAATGAGCGAGCCAAATACTGCTGCCGCTTCCCCGATGTCGTGGCAGCCGAAGCTTATCTCACAATTTTGTTTTTTTTATACACTATAGCTGTTTTTTATACACACTTCCTGTAACCTATCATTCAACCTAAACCAACGTGGATGAAGCCACACAAACGTGCCAGACTACAATTAGCAAAAGGACATGTGTCGAGGACCTGTTGAGCGGAGAAATATGATAATTTCGGACAAAAAAATAATCAAGCTCTATAAAACTGTGGAGGTGGTTCTCTAATGATTTTCGTTGGTTTAAGTTACCATATTAGAATACCCATTTTAAACTTTTTGTATGTATTGTAGTTACTCGGATCACTACGTAAATCTGTTCGACAAGGTTAGTTAACTTTATGAACAACCTAATGTCATATGTCAGTAAGATAACACTGCCATATTTGCGTTACGCGCCAACCAAAGTTAGCTTTTGAAGAAGCAGATGCACAAGTATTATAGGGGCCTTTACAATCCCAGGGCTTAAATCCACAGGAAAACATGTGGGGCAGTCTTTCTTGCCGAGTATACACTGGAGAACGTAAGTCTCAGATCTTATAAGGGCTACGTCACGTCGTTGTGAAAGAATGACCTCGAATTCCATTTCAGGAGTTTCAAAATGTCGTTGTTTCGATGCCAAATCGGCAATGACGTGATAAAGAAAATTTGAAGATTGGAGTCACTATTATTTTTATATTCAACACATTTGTCATGCGCTTTTCGAATCATTACTTTTTGTTTAAGAAGCAGTGTTAATGACACAAAGATCGAATTTCGCATTTAAGTATGAATTTTTAATGAAATGAAGAAGAATAATATTGTAAATTTGTATTTTTCATTTTTCATTGTATTTCTACACAATGTAAAAAAAATATTTGTGTTCTAGAAGTTCTTAAGGGAAAACCAGGTGCATTTAGTTGGATTTTGCGAAGTGTACTTAAATGAGGCTTAGAATATGCTTGAATTGTAGAGGTGAAATTCCGTTCTGTTCAATGCTGTAGGTAGTGAAATCTACAAAGAAGCTTAAGATTCAAAGCCTGTATTAGTTGAGCGCAAAATTAATTAGCCAGTATCTTACTCGAACGAATAAAAATTACACTATTAAAGAACAACCAGCCGGACAGAGAGAATCGATTGCCTGACGAGTTCTTTAAATACGACGGCAATATAACTATAAAAGTCAAGCATCATCTAGTGCAACTATAGTGAAATTGGTATTCCTGTTATATGTAATATAATATGAGGGCGGTTCAATGATGTACGTATTTGATGACAGAGGGCGTTCCTGAGGGAAGTTGGTATTAGCATCGCGTGCTGCCATCTATCAAACGACGGCAAAACAAATTTCAGACTGATTGATAGGTTAGTTTGGATTTAGCAGCTATTCGAGTAAGACGTGTTTCGTGATTTTCGCTAAGATGGAAAAAGAGCAGTATCGTTCAGTAATGCGAGGAGATAAAAGCAAAAGATGCTGTCTATGGGGACGCTTCGCCATCTGAGACCACAGTTAGATATTGGTTCAACGAATTTAAGCGTGGGCGAACATCCGTTTTTATGAGTAGCAAACAGGATGCCTGGCACACCAGGAAATCTTTCAAAAAGTCAACAACATGATTCTCGCTGATCGACGAACGAAAGTGCGCGAAGTAACAGAGGCCATATGTGTGTCGACCGGAACAACAATTAATATTTTACATGATAAATTGGCGATGAGTCATAGTGGACAACAAGCGGATGCGGCTGGTAACTTCGAAGGAGTGCTTGGAGCAATTTACCCGAGATCCGAAAAAATGTTTGGATCGAGCTGTCACCGTTGATGAATCCTGGATTTATCATTACTCAACAGAAACTAAGCAAAAATCAAAACAATGGATTTCTCTCGGTGAATCAGCTCCAAAGAAGGCGAAAATAGTCCCATTGGCCGGAGAGGTCATGGCGACGATTTTTTGGGATGCGAACGGCGTCATCCTTATGGATTTTTTAGAACTACATTGAGTTATTGGACCTTCTTCTTCTTAATTGGTGCTATAACCGCTTACGCGATTTTGGCCGAGTTTAACAAAGCGCGCCAGTCGTTTCTTTCTCGTGCTTTCCGCCCCAGTTGGACACACCGAGTGAAACCAAGTCCTTCTCTACCTGATCTTTCCAACGCAGAGGAGGCCTTCCTCTTCCTCTGCTATCACCATCTGGTACCGCATTAAATACTTTCAGAGCCGGATCGCTTGTGTCCATTTCGACGACATGCCCAGCCAGCGTAGCCACTAAATCTTTATTCGCTGCGCTATATTCGTTCCATCGTCTGCGATATTCGCCGCTGCCAACGTGCAAAGGTCCAAAAATCTTGCACAGAATCTTCCTCTCAAACACTCCAAGCGTCGCTTCATCGGATGTTGTCATCGTCCAAGCTTCTGTGCCATTCGTTAGGAAGGGCATGATGAGAGCCTTGTAGAGTGTTAGTTTTGTTCGTCGAGAGAGGACTTTACTGCTCAGTTGCCTGCTTAGCCCAAAGTAGTACTTGTTGGCAAGAGAGATTCTACGTTGGATTTCAAGGCTGACATTGTTATCGGTGTTAATACTGGTTCCTAAATACACGAAGTCTTTTACAACCTCGAAATTATAACTGTCAACAGTGACGTGGATGCCGATACGCGAATGCGCCGACTGTTTGTTTGAAGGCAGGAGCTACTTCGTTTTGTTGTCGTTCACATCGAGGATGGTTCCAGGATGGGGAAAGTTACTGATCGCCATTCACTTGGGGGTGGCCAGGGCGATTCTTCTGCATATGGTTCAAGCAGCTCACAACGTCCGGGATTAGCCCACGTATCCTTCGGGTAGCTTCCGAACACCCGTTCGGGAGTGAGCTAACGTGAGAAAGCGAAGCATTCCAGGATAGCTGGTTGGGACCCGCCACTTAAAAATCCCGCCAATGAAAAGATTAAAAAAGCCTGCCTATACTGATGAGTTATTGGACCGCTTTCACAAAAAATTTAAGGAGACACGGCCGCATTTGGCGAAAAAACAACGCCAGTACGTTCATGTCTCCGCCAAACTGCTTGAATTGCGTTACGAATTGCTGCCGCATCCCCCGTATTCTCCTGATCTGGCACCCTCCGACTTTTTCTTGTTCCCCAACATGAAGAAATGGTTCGGCGGAAAAAAATGTAGTCGAAACGAGGAAGTCATCGCCGAGACAGAAGCGTATTTTGGAGAGTTCGACAAATCCTTTTTTTTTTTGATGGTTTCGGAGAAGTGTATCTTTCTAAAAGGGGGCTATTTTGAAAAATAAAAATTTAAAATGGTGTCTTCATTTCTAACACGGGGACTTATTGAGCCCTACTCATATTAGGCTCTATCGAACAATGTGTGTGAAGAACATACACCCATCAGAAATTAGCCTATTGGGCATTAACAGTGTGGCCTTAAATTTGGTAAATCTACCGTCTGCCAGGTAATTGCTATCCAACAATTCTGGCAATAGATCCATCATATAACGGCCAGCATTCTAGTATGTTCGAATTTCGCATCCTTTTAAAACTGGCCCAATTGCGGCAAACAACTCTTGCTCCAGCGCCATTGGAAGAGAGAGGTCACAAGTGTGGGGGTGCACTACGACTAGATTTCATTAAGTGAGCGGGAGAAAAGAATGTAGAGAAACAATATGGTACAGTCTCGGTCCATTTAGCAGCCTAAATTATTTGGTCGAGCAAAAAACCAATTGCCTCCCATTTTCTTCCGTGCCGAAAAGGCACCTTTTTCCTTTTTATACCATGTTTTTTGGAGGTAATGCGGGGTGTTAAACAATTTGTTGGCCAGCTTTTAGGCGCCATAACATTTTATTTAGCAACGTAAGTGAAATACATACAAACATACAATTAAGTTTTCGATTTCCATGACTACGCACACATACATACAAATTTATTTTATTGTTTTGATATGCAGTTTTCTACATTAATAATTGAGACTTTGTATCTTCCTAAGTATTTACGAATTTACGCATTTTTTATATTTATTAAATTGCATATTTTTATAATAGTTTTGTATGTATAAGTGTATGTATATGAAATGTATAGTATTTGGCATTGAGTTGCTCGTTGATAGCGTTTTTATTTGTATGTGTGTGTGGGTGTACATATGTAGAATGTTGTATAAAATTTGTTACCTGCATTAAGTTTTGAAGTGCAGGTGCTAAAACTATTATTGTTTAAACACACTTTATCCACTAATTTGCTTCAATTATAATTTTTTTTTTTGTTTTGTCGCCCAATTCTTTTTTCTATGCATGCAAAATATTTTTTGTTTCACTTAAATTTGTCTTTTTTTTTATATGCGTTTTCTTAATTTCAATAAATTTTGCTGCAAAATAATACATATCAAATATGTTGAAAAAGCTTTTAGTAATATATTTTTGGCTAATATTAATACATTGACATTGTCATAAATCGATTTCTTTCTTTTGCTTAAGGCTACATAATACATATAAAAAAATGTGCTCCATGCAGTGAGCGAATGGAAGTCGATATTATTTAATAAAAATAATAACAATAATTCGTACAAATTGTGCTAAGAAATGTACCGTTTGTTTTAGAAATGAAATTTCTTTGTTTAAATATACAACTTCGAACTTTCCTTCATAGCTCGACTCGCATGCAACCTGCCAGTTTTGACTATTTTTTTTTTTTAATTTTATAAAAGATAGCGCATTTCTAACAGAACACCATATTTAAATTAGAAAAATTGCACTAATTTTTAATCAGAACTAAAAAAAAAAACAAACACAAATTGGCTGCGAATTTTTTATGCTCTATTAAGGAGGGAAACCTGTTTAGGAGGCCGAAATTTTTGTGTCTTTCGTGAATTTTTTTAACAAGGAAGGAATAATCAGAAATTGTTAAAACTTAGAGGGTATTTTATTAACATTTTTAAGTACACTTCTAAATATTTGCACGCTATCTCCGCCGGAAATAGTGGCGTTAGAGCGTGCTGTTCATGGACGATCGACATCCGAGTATCTGGGTGGTGGGCATTCCTAAAGTTGTAATTTTTCTCTGAAATTAACCACAATCTTTTTTTTTTCATTCATAACATGTTTCCTAAGAATATGAACCTAATTTTGATAAAATAATATTGAAAATTGCATGTTTTTGAGGCGCTTGAACACTATTTTGCTTAAAAAAATATTTTTTAATGATAATATAATCCAAGAATTAGGTTCATATAAATTAGAATTGAATAAAGAGCACTCCCCAAAAATTTCATAACGATTGGTCGATAACTTTTTGAGCTAGAGTGCCCACCAGTTGAAAAAAGTCGTTTCGAGAAAAACGCCGTTCTAACTACCGCGTGCTACGGTGCCGAACCGACGGGCGGTCACTTAAGTGCTCATAGAATCGGGAATAATGCGGATTTCCTTTTAAAATTGTTACCACATATTCTTGAGTAGATATAGTAACAATTTATGCAATGCAAAAATTTCGATTTTTTGATCAGTCTAAACTGGTTTCCCTCCTTAACTTTTAGTAGAACAAAACATAAGTTAGGAGTTCCTAGGAAAACTTGTTGATTCTTGGCGATTTTTTTTTTCTTGACGGTGTTGTGCATTTTCTCCATATACCAAACCACGAAATTTTTCCGATGTGGAAAAAAATTTTAAAAAATCAACAAGAATTTCGAGTCACTTGAAATTTGCACTTTATACTTATATCAATAATTAACTCAATTAATCAATTGATCAATTAATCAATTAACTTAATCATATCAATTCGCTATAAAACGGCATACCCGAAATTTTTCTGAGGATTAGATAAAAAAATGTGAAATTTTGATGGAACTTTGATGATTTTTTGCTTTTTATCTATACAAAGTTTGAAACTTTTATTTATATTGTTATTGTAGGAGAGTGAACTATATTTCCAAACACAAAAACTATTAAAATTAAATATGAAACAAATAAATTTTCAAAACTTGTAACTAAGTCGAATGCGTTAAAGCGTACATTTTTATAAAATAAAAAATTAAATAATCAATCAAAGCAGGACAATTGAGATTGGGTATTTTTTTTTGTAGGTTGTAGCACTTAAAGCCCCATAAAATATGCAACAAGACCAATGCAATGCTTTCCAGTTTCAACGCTCAATTATGCAGCGTTAAACCGAGTTTAAACATCCACCTTAGTTAAATTAAAAACTGATCCTTGTACTCCAGATAGACGACGGCGTTAATCGGGATTAGCGACGCAGTTAACTCTGATTAAAATTGCAATGTGACAGACGGTTGTTACGCGGATTAGTCAACAGCTGATTTGCTTATTGGATACTTAAGTCAGTAAAAGATGGACCGCAGGCAAAAAATACGGGTATCAGCTGCTTATTTATTAAAAAAAAATCTTAAATTGCAATTTCTCAAACTGCTTCGAAATATCAAAATAACTATAAAATTAGTCCAACCTAGCTTTGCATCCAGCCTTTCTTGTTCCTCTATTTAAAATCCCTATTAACGCTACCGTCTGTCTAGGCTATAACTATGGATACTTAAACAATAATTTTCACCATACCCTATGAGTTTCTCCCACTTGGGACAGCGTTGCCCATGTGCCGGAATTTAAGAAAAAACACAATTTTTTTTGTGAGTAAATAAAAAAATAATGATTCAAAATTAAAAAAAAATACGTATGAGCCAATTAGCAGATTACATTTGAAAAAATGATAGTTTAAACAGTATTAGAAATAAATTTCTTTCCCATTAATTAACAGGTCACTTTTTAAATTTTTGAATATATATAAAAATAAAAATATATAAAAACTAATATTATTTTCTGCAGCAATACTACTTTTGAAATAAAATAAATATAATCCGAATAAGAACTGCTTGGAAATTAATTTTTTTTATTTACCAACTTTAGCACTTAAGGTAATTTTTACTGTGGCGATTAAGCTGATGCTTGACATTTAACTATCAAGTTTCAATTTCACAATAACGCATTAACTTCAAGTTTACAGCGCAATAAACGTGAATAAAACTCGAGTAGAAAGAAAAGTAAAGAAAATTAAAAAGGGAATCCGATTGCAGTACAATGGATTTAATAGTGGCTGAACTTGCTAGTCTGTCCCGACAAAAAAACAAAAACTCTAGTTGGCAGAGCGAAAATTCGGCTAATTAAATTTTGAAGCACCATGTTTTTAATCGTAATTGAAAGCATTGGAATTTCTTCTAAATTTTAGTGCTGATGCGGCATAAATTCTATTACGTTTTTTTATTTTATTTCGTTTTTAATTTTTTATTTTAATTATTTTTTTTGTTCTTGTATTTTTTTATTTCTGTTTTCTCAGCAAGCGGCGTTGAAAATTGTTCAATATCAATATTAAGAAATAATAGTTGTTCGCTTTTTTCAGTCACTTTACTATTTAGCTTTGGTTTCTTGGCTTTTTGTTTACTACTCAGCTTTTTAGTGGCTGCGACGAGTTCAAGCACAAAGATGCCACTTTTTATTAGAAAAATCAGCTGCTTATTTTTTTGTTTATTGGAAAGTGCATGTGAAATCGAAATTTATCCAACTGCAGATAAACTCAAACATCTGGGGAAGAATTAACGTTAGATTAAAAGTTATCTTCAGGTTAACTCGTCACTTCAACAAATTGTTTTTTATTATATTTTTTTTATTTAAAAAGAAATAAAAACAATAATAAATTTATTTATTTCTTACGTTCACGAATAACGGCACATTTTTTGCATTATACAAAAAAACCCATATAACTTTTTCAAATTTATGAAAATTAATAATTTTTAATAATTAAATTAATAAAATTAATTATTAAATTCAAATTAAGTAACTGTTAATTTATTAATTAATGTAATAAAAGTAAATATTAGTATGCATTTTAAAAAACCTTCATAAAACTTTAAAATGGACGAAATCGCAGAAGTAAACTTTAGTAAAAGCGATTTTTATAGCAAAAATAAAACAAAAAATCAAAATTTTTTTATTCAAAGTCATTCACATCTCCAATCAAGCATTAAGCATCAAACTATTTTAATTGGATGTACACTCATGGACAATAAAAAAGGTGCGACATTTTGACCAGTTTTGGTTCTTCTAATTTTAATTATTTTGTATACATAAATTATTGACAAAAGCTGAACTCATTGCACCATAAAAACCATAAGAATTGTTTTTTCAAATTTTATGTAAAAATTATGAAAATTCTCCAAATTTTCACCAAAATCTAAAACTTTTAATCAGAATTTTTGGAATAATTTTTGGCATGCAGTTTTATAGTCCATTCAATTTCGGTATAACAAAGTGCAAGTTGCAAGTGACTACAAAATACCGTTTATTTCTAGATTTTTTTTAGCTGACGGTGTTAACTATTTATGGTGAACCCTTATTTTGTATGGAAGAAAATGCGTGACGTGATCCATACTTGTATACTTATTGTACATATATAGGGAGATTTTATTATAACGGCTTTTTTTTTTGAAATTAAATATTTCTAAATAATCTATATAAACTAAACATCAAATCACGTATTAAACTGTTTGTTCGAAATATTTGTATAAACATTTGAAATTACCAAAATTCTATTAACAGAGTTTTTTACTTAACTTGGCACGAATTTGTAATCGGTCAAGGATTGTCATTCCAAAGTAATAAAAAAAATGTGTTTTTAGAAAATTTCTAAGGCTGTTTGCTTAGATAAGCCAGTATTTGAAAGAGAGCTGTGATAGCATATGGATGCCGGGCTCAATGCCACGGCTGGGCCAACATATCTGTTCTACGTCGCAATGCAAGATACTTTAACAGCTAAACTCCTTTTAAAGCGTTAGTTCGGTAAAAAGTGGGAATATGCCTCAGTTAACTGAAATCCAATTCATTCGACCTACTCTCATAGACTCGAAAGTGAAAAAAAGCTCGTGTTTTGTCATTAATTCATTTATTAGTCCTCTAACCCCTTATAGTGCATGCTTGTAAATTTGAAATCGCTTTCGGATTTATTTAAAAAAATATTTGCATGTGGAACGGATTTAATTTTTGGTTGCTTGGAGTAGTATGTCAAAGCAGTACATTTTATGTAAGATTTCATTTATTTTTACAATATTAGTGGCTTACAAACTGTAGTACTAAGATGACTTCGGGCAATTAGAATTGCAAAACCTAGGGCCAGCAAGTGCTTGACGTGTCTCAAATGTACTCAAAGGGTTCATGCTTATGTATAATTTTGTTTGTGTTACTATTGATTGTCCAACACTAAATGAGTTAAAATACATTTCTAAAAACCTCGACTTGGATTTTGCTGTTCCTAGTTCTCAATTTTTGCTCAAACTTGATTCCTATTACTCATAAGTTTTATGTAAGCCCTAACCAGTAGGAATTAGTGCTAAGTCCAAAGTAATCAACACGCTTACCAGAATGGAAAATCATGTGAATCAGCCTTACACGATCTTGTTAGCAAGATTGAAGCCGGGCTAGAAGCTGACGAATACACAATAGGCGTGTTCGTGGACATTGAGGGGGCTTTTGATAATGCCACTTTCGGCTCGATATGTTCTTCTGCCGAACGACACGGAGTTAATCAAGCCATTATAAAATGGATATATTCCATGCTCTCTGAGAGGCTGTTAACCGCTGGTGGGAGCAGTGACGAACAAATCACAGTCAAGGCCAAGCAAGGATGTCCCCAAGGGCGTGTTCTTTCTCCGCTGCTGTGGTGCTTCGTCGTAGACTCTCTATTAGTGGAGATGCAGGATCTCGGTTCACGTCCAAGCATATGCGGACGACGTCTGTGCGCTAACATCGGATAAATCCTTTAGGAGGCTTTGCACGAAAGTGCAGAGGATTCTTGACAAAACGTTGACTGGTGCATGAGACAAGGTCTTTCCGTTAATCCGAACAAAACAACCATAGTATTGTTTACGAGAAAACGGAAATTGGATGGACTCAGTCTTCCAACACTGAAAGGTGTGACACTTGGTCTTTCCAACGAAGTTAAATATCTAGGAGTAATCTTGGATAAGAAGCTGACTTGGGAGACACACGTTTCACTGAAGGTGAATCGTGCATTGCAGATTTTTCAGCAATGCCGTAGAGCCTTTGGCAAAACCTGGGGCCTGAAACCTGCTGTGGTCCTATGGATATATACAGCACTTATCAGACCAATCATCATTTACGCTTCTGTGGTCTGGTGGCGACGGATCATGGTTAAATCCACAATCCGGGAACTATACAGGCTGCAAAGAAGTGTATGTTTATGCATCACGGGTGTCATGAGTACAACCTCTGGTGATGCCCTAAATGCTATGCTTGATTTGCTCCCCCTGGATCTTAAGATACAACAGGAAGCAATAAAAGCAATGTGTAGACTCCATAAATATGGTTTCTGGCACGAAGATGGAACTTCGGGACACAGAGAAATCTTTAAGTTGCTGTCGGAGCAGTATCCACTGTTTTTGGCACCTAAAGATGACCTGATACCCACAGTTTCATTTGGAAGGAAATTTGATGTCAGATTTCCATTGCTTGAGCAATGGAGCAATCCAGAATGCATGCAGGGAGGTTTGACGGATATTTTCTTTACCGATGAGTCCAAGAATGAAATAGGGTCTGGAGCCGGATGGTACTTAAACGATAGTAATAAGTATAACTATGCTATGGGGAGAATGGCAACTGTTTTCCAAACAGAAGTTTTTGCCATCCTAAAAGTAGCCGAATGGATAATTGAGAGGAGATGGAGCGCCCTGGAGAACGTCTAAAGGAATGTCTTATTATCATACGTAAAAATATTTCGTGTAAGAGCAATAAGTACATTTTAGAACTAACCAAATCCAAATGTGCATAAAAGAGTAATCTTAAGGTCGCTTCTAGCTGTATTGTACAAGGTGGCGCAAAATAACTTATCCAATTTCGTTTACTGAATAAAAAAATTATTCTGAGCGATGGAAATCTTCATCTGACCTTTGTATGATCGATAGTTTGTCGGTATATCCAGCCTTTAGCTGGATAACAAGCATTATACAAGGTGACGCAAAATTAATCATCGAATTTTGTTTTTCAATCGTTTTTTTACTGAATAAAAAAAATAGTTTGAGTGATGGAAATCGCGCTCCATTGTAAACTGCAGCTCTCTAGTTTACAAGCGTCAAATATGACGCCATTTGCAAATATTATAAATTTTCTAATAGGGTGATTAGTCTTGAGCCACCTAGTATAGGGCTTTCCAATAACAGGTGTTACAGGTGAATGGATTGCGCTAACGAGAGATGATTAACGATTTTTTATGGCCGCAATTGGATGGTATTGATCTGGTCAACATTTATTTTGAACAAGACGTCACTAAGTGCCACACAAGCAACGAAACCATTGATCTTTTACGGGAAAAGTTTCCGAACCGTGTTATCTCTCGAAGAGGTGATCACAATTGGCCACTGAGATCTTGTGATTTAACACCTTGTGACTTTTTTCTTTGCGACCACGTGAAAGAGAAGGTCTACGCCAACAGCCCAGGGTCGACTCAAGACCTCAAAGATGTAATTCGTGAGGCTATCGAGGATATAGAGCAGCCACTTTGCAATTCGGTTATGGAAAATTTCATGAAAAGGATGTTGTGCATAGTGCAAGCGTGGTCGTGGTATTCATTTGCCTGATGTTATTTTCCACTATTAACGGCATACTTTGATCTTTGTAATGAAATAAACATCCGATCATTTATATGAAAAAATAGCATTTTTCTTTGAATATCAAAATAACACCTCTCATTGGATAACCTTATATAAACAACTCGTGAAAGCAAACGAGACTTTGTTACAACGAATAACCCAACAGAAGCCGTTAATAATTTGAATAAAACATGGCAGATGTGCTGGATATATCTGACATATCTACTGATGATAGCAGTTTTGGTCCAGTCCGTAATAAACGTCGACGCTTGTTATCAAGTAGCTATGAATAGAGGCAAATTAGATAGAAGGATAGAAAGAGTTTTTTTCTAATAGCGTTTGCCCCACGGCAGGCAATTTCAAACTTGTGAGTGTATTTCTGGCATGAAAAAGCTGCTCATAAAAGAACCATCTGTCGTTCGGAGTTGGCCTAAAACTGTGGATCCCTCCATTTGTGATACAACATTAAGACGCACGCCGCAAATAAGAAGAGGAGCTCAGCCAAACACCTAACAGAAGTGTACGCCCCAATTACTTATTGATTTTTTTTACATGTGGATCAAATTTTCACTGTACACTTATTGACATTTTTTTATAATACAAACGAACGGTTTTTTGATTTATAAATATTTATGTAATATGGATATCATTATTACTTCTTTTGCACGGTTTTTTTCAGAAAATATGTATTTAGAGATTTTTCATTTTACACGACTTTTGCGCATTTCTAAGAAACGTATCTACCGCGTAAAAACAGAGTTGGGTGTACCTTTCTTACACAAAAGCAGTCAAAATTATTGCATTGTGAAAAAATTGGGCATAACACATAGATATATACATACATACCGGAAATGCAGGAGCGGAGGTAAGTGCAATTATTAATAAATACAGTGCACTCGCGATAACTCGAACTAATTAAAACAGGCGCTGTTCGATTTATCGAATTTGTTCGACTTATCAATTGAGTGTGCTATGTTAAAAAAACAGTCATCGATATCGATTTTTCGATCGATTATTGAAAATGGAAGCCAGTAGAAAATTTCTGTAGTATAGTTTCGTTATACGAATTACATTTTGGTCCATTGGCTGGATCAATGGTGTCACATTCGGCGGCATAAACATAGTTAAAATTAAACCATCCTCGGACTTTAATTCGATTTCGTTGGGATGTGATGGGGCATTATCAATTAGAAGAAGAGCCTTCTCAGGTAGTCCCCCATCTTTCAAATATTTTCTTACCTAAATATTAAAGTCATTTAACTTGGTTAAAAAAATTGTTTTAATGAATCTGGAATTTACCTGCGGCACGAACGAATTATGAAACCAGTCTTTGAAAATCGCCGAAGTCATCCAGGCTGATTTGGAATTTTTGTACTCCACCGGACAGTTAAAATTTTTGAAAACACGAGGATTTCTTGCTTTGTCAATAACGAGAAGTTTAAGCTTATGGTTGCCGGTAGCGTTAGTGCAAGCCATAAATTGCCTTATCTTTCTTTTTTATAAGACTTATGGTGGACTTGGCTACCCCATATTCCTCCGCTAGAGAAGTAACACTACGTCCACGTTTAATTTTGTTAAGGACTTCAGCCCTCTCTTTTAATGTTAAACACTTCAACCTTTTACGATCCATTACTCACGTGCACTGATATACTACAAATGACAAATTTAAAGCAATTTGGTCAATGCAAGATGTTGTTCCCAGAAAACTAACGGGATATTAACGCCGAAATATTCATATGGACAATACACTAGTATACATATAATTTACATACATATACTATTACATATGTATCTATGTCCAAATTGTACATGTTTGAAAAGAATGTGTGTACAAATAAATTTGTTTTTTTGTTCGAGTTATAGCGCTTTTTTATTGTTCGAGTTACAAAGAAGTCAATAGGGGAAAAAATGTGTTCGAGTTAGCACGTCGTTCGACTTAGCGGCTATTCGAGTTACCGCGAGTGCACTGTACATGTATATGTTACACAAAAATCCACATTGTGTTATTATATGCATGATTGTTGTTCTAACTGAAATTAAAAAGCTGTCAAAATGACTTCTTTGGGCACAGGCGCTTTCTCAGCGGGCAAAACTCTAACAATTTTTTGGCCCAAATATAGTCGTATTTGGCACTGTTGGAAAATCAATTTATGCCTCATCAAGGCTAAGGCCCTAATTTTTTGAGCTGTCTTGAGCAGTCAATACTTAGCACACTTTGTACAAAACTAACTTTGAATCAATCACGAAATTCCACAATAACTTTTTCCTGCGCTTGCTTACAAAGTACACAATATACAATACATTCAAAAATACTATCAGTACGAGTACTTCAAATACATTTAACCAACGAAATTAGTTGTATTCCGTTTGAGGACAAAACATTTAGTATATAAAATACCGGTAATCAGCGTGAATGAAAACTAACAATTAAGCTACTTAACAATAATTTAAGCATGAAGAATAATTTAATTGGTTGTAAAAAACTTTGCTATAGTTCTTACTAAATAAACGAAAACAGCGAAATTATCAACTATTTGTTACTTCACACGCGCATCTTAGCTTAAAACACATGCATACATAAAAATACAAACATTTTATGCCACGGCAGACGCGTGATCTAGTGTATTTGTTCGCCACGGGCAGGCACCAAGTGCTGGGTTCGAGCCCCACTTCGCACTTTGAGCATCATATAGCTTTTTCTAGCAGTGGTCACGCATTGGTAGATACAGGCAAACCAGCGAATGCATTTCTGTCACGAAAAAGCTACTCACAAAAATTCATCTTTTATTCGGAGGTGGCAGTAAACTGTAGGTCCCTCCATTTATGGAACAATTAAGAAACGCTACGAATTGGAAGAAAAGCTCGGCATAAACAACTTTTCATGATGTATGCGCCAGTCTGCTAAGTATTATATTTACTAATTATAATAATAAATCCTACAAGTATGTATACATTTATAACTTATTCTACTTTGTATAGTATTATTTTGGTAGTTCTGTTGCTTTTAATGCTTTTGTGTCTTCTTATGTTTACATGTATGTATGTGTATAACTTGTATTATTGTAATTATTTCTTTGCGTTTATCTTCTTCTTTGCTTTTTTTTTTTTTTTGAAAGCAATTTCGTTCCTTTGTGGCCGCTATGCACTTCTTCTAAACTACTATATGAAACACTCGCTAGTTCCTAACATTTAGTATTGCTAACTATGTATTTAAGTCTGTCGTACTCCTATTTTCCTATAATTAGCTCATGTTTATTGTACATTCATATGCATGTGTATTAGGTAGTTGTGTGTTTTCTCTAGTTATTCATTATGTGTTTTTTTTTTAAGTAACTTAAGCCGCAAGTAATACATACATACTACATATTTGATAGGAGTTTTGCTTTTGTTCTACATATTCTCGGCACATAATTTTTATGTTTGCAAATTTCAGTTACTGCTTAAGTATTGTTGCGCCCTACGCACACTTTGCGTAATGCCTCCAGTTCACTGCGTTTCAAACGTATCTTGAACATGGCTTCTATAAAACTATGGCAGTTGGTAACAATGTCATCCTGCATCATGTTTTCACGAAATAAATTCGCTAATGCAGCGATATCATCGCAGCGGAGTATTGCTGTTTTGTGTGTTAGGAATAATGCTAATGCCACGCGAAAGACAATCTGTCGGCGAAAAGTAAAAAGTGGAAGTGAATTTTATTAAAATTGATTAAGAAATAATTTGATGCATGTTGCCACCCACCTTATAACCCTCCGCAAACACGCAGTCCCAAATACGCAGCACTGTTTCTACAGGAAGCACCTCAGCGAATATGCAAATGAACCATTTGCTCGCTATCACAGCATATGGTAAGCCTAAAAAAAGAACGAAAATTACAAAATTAACAATATGTTTATATTAGGTATTTATATAATATACAATATAATATTATATATGTATAAATATATATAACTAGCAAACCCGGCCCGCTTCGCTGGGCACACTTAAATAGAATAGATATGGTTTAGAACAGAAAAGATATGGTTTTCATATTATTTATTTCTTTATTCTTTATTCAAGCGCTTTGGCATAAACAATATTTTTTGTTTTTCTATTTGTTTTTGAGTAAATATGTAATGTTGTTGGCTTCCCAACACGTGAACAGCCAACGTATAGTTGACCATGGGTGAATACTGGTGCTTCTAAATTCATCCCGCATATTTCTAAAGTTTGCCCTTGTGATTTATTGATAGTTATTGCAAATACTAAACGAATGGGCAGTTGCAAACGCTTGAATGTGCCCATTTACACGATGTCTCCTCTGGAAGGGAAACAATTTGTTCGGTGGTGAAGGACGGCCGCGGAAGAGAGAAGGGAATTTGTCTCCTGTACTGGCGACACGCTTTGTGCTTCTTATTCGTATTTCCAATCTTAAAGCAATTTTTGACAGTTGCTTCATTCGTTTTCTTCTTTCGTGGAAGAAAGTTCTAAGTTATGTGTTGGTTTTCAAGCAAACGGAAGATAACAACGATGACAAACATACGAACGCTGCTTGGGAAATGCACAATTATTTTTGCTAGTAAAGTAGTATAATTTAAAATAGTTATGGGACATGTTTATGTTGATTTCTAATTTTTCCCTGCATTTCTAGATACTCAGTTTAATTTTAAGTTAATTATTTACATATGAAGTATTTTTAATTTAATTTTTTTTATTCAAGTATAAGAATTTATAAATATATTTCAATAAAAAAAACAACAAATTATTTATTATTTAACCAGTTTGCATTTTTCATTCATATATTTAAGAAACTGTTGTCGAACGCTCTCTGCTTTACATGTAAGCGCGTGCTAGAATACATCCGAAACAGACGATGCTAAAGTATTAAATGTCAAAATGTCGCCGAAAACAATTTTGCCCGTGTGTCCGCGAATGAGACATGAAAAGAGAATTTCCAGTGTCTCCATTCCAGATGTCTCCGTGTGTAAATGGGGTGAATGGGGTGAATTCAAATGGCAATTTTTCGTGCTCTTCTTTTGCATCCTTTAACAATTTCTTTTGTTTTTTCATTTTTTTTTTTACCATTTTTTTCACTCATGGTGTATCGTAGCTTATCGCATATGAACCGAAAAAATAAATCCACAAAACATAATTTCATTTGAACATTCGGATTTCACATTAAATTCTCAAATTTCGTAAGAAATTATTCACTGTTCCAAAATCCACTCCAAAAAAATTCACAAAAAATGTTTACACTTTGCGCTTACGTCTTCTCCTTATGGCGTCCAAATCAGAAAGAAATATTGACACATTGTAACTCACACTGTCAATTTGACAGTTCAGTTCCGCCCCAAGAGTTAAAAAAGTAAACGACATTATGGCTGGTTCAAAAGAACGCTGTACCCGTTGCCAGTGCTCCGAATTACAATCAAACTTTACGAAACCCATTTTCAATACTTACTTAACAATGTGTGTAAGTTTGGTTTAATTCGGTGCAAAGACACGGCGGGTCCACGTTTTGGCATATATTTCGAGACCCTAGTCATCAATAGGTATGAAAATTACCCCGTATTAAAGCACTTATCAACAGTTTTCATTTGATACCCATATTGTACATACACAACCAAAGGTTACCCGGGTCCACGTTTTGACCTATATCTCGAGACCCCAGTCACGGAGCGGCATGAAAAATACTCTGTACTAAAGCATTCACCAACAGCTTCCATTTGATATCCATATTGTACAAACACATCCTAGGCAGAGACTGGCTTCGAATAGTCTCGAGCCGTCTCGAGCATCATACCCTAAATTTGGTACAAGTAAACACAACTGTCGCCAGCTATGCGGGCATGTAGAGTATAAACATTCTATTTTTCAGTTTGTGTAGTTGGCATGATTGCTGATTTGTGTTTTTGTGTATGCATCATGGCGAATACTCGTGAAGTTTAGTATGTTATACATGCATTGATTATGAGCGGAGCACACAATCTCGAGTGCTACTCGCGTACTTCTATTTTCTTCTATATATATGCATATACATAAAAGCGGTTTAGATGAGTGTAAATAAAGGAAGAGGACAAAGTTGCCCAGATGGTAATTATCACAAACAATTTGATTAGAAACAAATTCCATTGTATCTGCTATCTCCATATGTACATATGTATGTACGTAAGTTTATAATACACAGCAAAAGAAGAAGAAGTTGTTCAACTAGTGCATGCAAGGACAAACAATACTCGCAGATCGCGAGTGGCACGCGCCTTGGCTGTGGTGACGCGAGCCTGTGTGATACATACAACATTTCTATACTCGTTCATGCTATCAACACTGTGGTAGAAGACACGAGCATCAATTTGTGACCGCAACCGTCGTGCACAAACAGCTAACGACTCATTATTTGCTACTGAACATAAACGCCTGATCATACAATGCACTAGTAAAAGATCGCGTATACACACAATCTAGGTATCCGTCGCAGCTCCCTGATCCTAGGGTTACCCGGGTCCACGTTTTGGCTTATATCTCGAGACCCTAGTCACGGAACGGTATGAAAAATACTCTATACTATAGAAATCATTAACAGCTTCCAGTTGCTACCCATATTGTTCAAACACATCCTAGGGTTACCCGGGGCCACGTTTTGGACTATTTCTCGAGACCCTGGTATCCGATTCTTAAAATTTCAAAACACAAACCTTCTCCACATGTGTCTCTTCAATGTGGCAAAGTTTGGTTAAACTCGGTTGAGCATTCTCCGAAAAGTTCATCACAACGCGAAAAACGGCTGAATTTTTATATATGTATGTATGTATATAGAAGATTGGCGCGTACACTCTCTCCGGGTGTTCGGCCGAGCTCCTGCTCCCATTTGTGGCGTGCGTCTTGATGTTGTTCCACAAAAGGTTGGACCTACAGTTTAAAGCCGACTCCGAACGTCAGATATTTTTTATGAGGAGCTTCTTTTTCACGGCAGAAATACACTCGAAGCCTTGCCATTACCTGCCGAGGGGCGACCGCTATTAGAAGAAACTTTTTCTTCATTTTGGTGGTTCACCGAGATACGAACCTACGTTCTCTCTGAATTCCCAATGGTAGTTACGCGCCAACCCATTCGGCTACGGCGGCCGCCCTACTATAGTATCCTTCAAATATTCCCGCCGGACTTGGAAGGCAACTCGAGCACTATATCTACAACAGGTGGTGGTAGATTCTCTATCTCCCTACCTCTTCAACTATCTATTGATTCTTTAACACTATATCAACAATAGGTGATTGTGTTGTTGTTGTTGCAGTAGTTAATAAAGCCCTGCTGGTACGTTGTAGTCACCGGTCGTCGTCGTCTATCTCATCTAACAGTAGGCCCAGGAAACATGCTGTTTCGAAGGGGTGGGTCCAAAGAAAAAGGGGTGTTAATTGGGTGGGTTTAAGGACTACGTGAAATATGTGGTAGTTGACAGGATTTAGGTATATGTAGAAAGCAACAAGCTCGCTCAGGTCTAAAAGTACGGGTAGTAAAGCAGAAGTTTTTATTATTATTATTATTTTATATTAAGTTTAATTATTTGTGAAATTATCTCCTTTGAAGCTGACATACTTTTTTAGATTTTTAATAAAAATTTATTTAAAACCATAAAAAACATATTTTATCTAGACCTTGGAAATAGTAGCCAGTGTCAGCGCTGCACATTTTCAATTGATTCTCTACCCTTCTTCCTTAATTTAAACGAATTTTAATTCAAAAGTGACCTTTAGTATTTTTCATTGCTATACATTTGTTTATCAGGAAATATTCCAAAAGGCAATGAACCGATTTTACTGATACTCTATATTTCTTATTGGCTTAAAAATCGATTCCGCAAACTTTTTTGACCGCCACTCGCATTTCTGAATTATTACTTTTATATTCTACCGACATCCGCCTCTGCGTACTTGAATGGTTCGGTTTTAACCGACTAAAAGGTCGGTTCGACAGGTCGTTTCCACGTGACAGGAACGACCCGGATTTTTATCCGGCCAAGAACTGTCCCTCCAGCAGCATTCCCAGTATATGTATGGGGAATGTTTATGCTGCTACAACGACAACAACAACAACCACCGTATGGTTTCGTATTGGTACCTGAAGCATTTGACCACCAACTGAAGTTTTATTGCCATAGTAGCAGCAAGGATCTCCGAAAATTGCATTTAAATCAATCTTCCGAGCTGGCATTTCTAATTTGCGTCCCAAGTAACGGGCAGTATAGATTCTAATTTGAGATAAGCCCGGAATATCGATTTTACATTACTAGAATGGCACAAACCTTCTCCGGTCCAAGTTCATCTGCCAGCAAATTTTCATGCATCCAAAATATTAGAAATTTTGTTTACCCGTTGTTGTTGTTGTTGTTTTCAGAACAGTATAAAAGATCCCCTATAAACGTTTAGCATATAAAGCTGAAGCTGTTATTTGTTGGACCAAACATTTTACTTCAATGCGATCAGCGAAAGCTTCCTCAAAATCACACGATTTTGATTATTCGCATAAAGCAGCGTGCGATTAATGAAGTGAATTGAGTAAGAGGGAGAGCAATCTGGTGCATCTAGTGCTGATATACGAACTCGCACTGTAAATGGGCCAGTTACACGTTCTGAATGCAATCAGTGCATAGTCGCACGAATCTTACTTCAGCAGTCGCGGTTCTAAGCTATGTCCAATATGAAGTGATAGTATTTGGCTGGATATAAATCCGGATCGCTCCAGTAATGTAGAACCGATTGCCGGGCTATGGTGAGCTAAACTGTAGCGCGTCAAAATGCCACAATCGGGACTGTTGTGAGATGCCTTCTGATTGCTTGCAAATATCAATAAAACACTGAAAAACTTATGACCTCAGACAAGAAACATAAAATAATGGCAAATAAGCTATTTGTGGGGCAATGCTTGCGCATTGATAACCCCAGTAAACACCTGCTGGGCATGCCGATCTTCTCAGAGTAGCATATGGAATTTCCTCTACCAAATATAGGATTAAATATTTGTATTAACATTAATTAGTATTATAAACTAAAAATATATTATTTTTACCTAAATTTTCTATGTGTCGATTAACTTGCGGCGCTCGTCGGATAATCATCTCCTTGAATACTGCCAAGTCCCTTAGTAAGTTCGCCATATTTTTTGTATGATACTGCGGCACAATGCTCTCGACAATATGCTTCAATAACCAAAACGATTTCTCTTCATCGTCTGTGACAATCAACAGCAGACCTATGGAACATTAAAAGATTACATGAAAAACTATTTTGAGCATAGTAAATATCAATTATTAGATAAAACCAAGTTAAATTTCGCGTGATTGTGTATTAGAAGGGAAGAAGCAGAGTTGAGGGAATTGTAAATTCATGTTTTTACTTATGTAGATATATAAATAAATTAATTAGATAATAATTTCCAACTAATCAACATTTGCTTTCATCTCTAATTGGTTTGTATAAGTACAGTATTGTGCAAAATATAAGTAAATTTTTCCTACTACCTTACTGCTACGTGATTAAGATTATATGTGGACCTAGGAGAAAAAATATTTTGTAATATTTAGGCTATTTTAAAGACATTTTAAATTAAATCTATTATTTAATCGTTATTTTAAACTTTTTTATTTGATTAATATATGTGTGTGTGACAATTTTAAACATTTTGATTTTGGCTAGATTATTCCACCTCCTGTCTATCCGTATTTTCATATCCGCAGCGATGTCCGTATTTAAATGTCTCAGCGCCTTATTTGGGTGAGCTTTTCGGTTAACAATTTCTTCTTTATAATTTTTTTCAATATAAGTAATATTATTCAAAGTATGAACCGATTCAAGGGAAATTAACGCATTCCCAACACTACCTAACGGGCTAAAAAAACCTGACAAATAAAATTGACGACTTTTGTTTATATACGAGTATATATGATTGGCATGTACACCCTTTTTTGGGTGTTTGGCCGAGCTCCTCCTCCTATTTATGGTTGTGCCTTGATGTTGTTCCACAAATGGAGGGACCTACAGTTTCAAGCCGACTCCGAACGGCAGATATTTTTATATTATGAGGAGCTTTTTTCATGGCAGAAATACACTCGGAGGTTTGACATTGCCTGCCGAGGGGCGGCCGCTATTAGAAAAATGTTTTTCTTCATTTTGGTGTTTTCCCCATGAACATTACTATTTTTTAAAATTAACTAAAAAAACTAAAGTTACTTAACTATGAGAGCACAAAAATGCAATAAGTTTTTGAGTCAATAATCCTACTTTTACAAATAGAATTGTATTTATAATATTCCCTATATGCAAATTAAGATACAATTATGAAAAAATCAATAATTATCATTAATAAAGCAAGAGACAACGCGAGCAAGAAACGTTTTTGAGTCAACACTTAAATTTTTGGTTATTTTTTTTATATCGGAAATTGATTTCTCCCTTTTCCAAGGCGAATTGAATTCGTCTTAGGTTTATCGCATATTTAATTCGCTTGACATTTTCCCAATAAATAAAAAAAATGTTTGAAAGGCAATAAAATATAAAAAAACGAATTTGAATGTTTACGTAACACGAAAGTTAAGGCCAATATTATTCGACTCACTCCTTACTATAGTATGTGATTTTATTTTAAGAATTATAGCGAATAATCGAGAATTAAAAATCTTTCAAAGCGAGGAATTTTATAAAACCAAACAATTTTTGAGATGTTGAACAGCGATTTTTGGCGTGAGTAGATTTTGAAAATGCGATATTATAATTTTTCACTTATAGTCCGTTATAAAAAAATGCCTTGTTTTACACAATACTGTACACTGGAACTTCATAGCTATCAAGTGGTGATGTTCACATACCCGCAATATAATTCAAGCCCTGGCAGTAGCCCACTTCGCGATTATGATGCGCATACGCAACCAATATATTGAAGAGACGCTCCTTTTTCGTATCAAAGTGAATATTGTCAGGAAATGTACGAGGTAGATCAATTGTTATGGAATCGCAGATTTCTTTCTCGTAATGCGCGCTCAACAAATTACGATAAAGCGTAGGCGAGCGCTGTTGCAGTTTGGAGGCACCGGAAATTTTCATCCAAACATCAGGACGAAATGGGCCTGAAAGAAAAGAAAATGAAAAAATGTGGCGAGAAAATTTGTATAACAATTAGGGATATTCACGAAATGAATTAGTTAATTTGAAAAAAACTCACGTTAAGTAAATGTAATAACTAATAACCATAACTAGCCATCAAATGCATATACGAGAATATAACTACGCTGAACTCAAATTGGCGAAATGAGGTTTTATAAAACGAAGTTTCCTGCCAGCTTCTAAAGTTGAAAAAAACGTTCGAACAGAAATCATAGGCGATTAAGTAAATATGGTCATTCGAGAAAATATAATACTTAAAAACAAAAAAAAAGCGGATTTTGGGTCTATAACATTTTATATAATATACGCATGAATTACGTTATTTTTGTCTCCTCCGGAAAGCGCACTTTAAAATCATCATTTAACTCTAGCTAACTGTCATGTGTTACTCTAAGCATCACTCCAGCAGGCACTTTAAGAGTAACCTTTTAGACACGTTAAAAAGCATCTACCCAACTGGCTGAGGATGTCCGGTTGTATACACCACTGGATCTTACAGTACCCAAACAGGCTATCAACACCATTCACAAAACAAACCTTCACCACCTTTGTGAACCCTCGCTCCCCGAATGTCGTTATCGAAGTCCAATCACCACCCAGAGCAGACGAAGAGCTTCAACAACCAAGTGAGACACGCTGTGCTCTGGCACAATGATGTTATGGATATTGTAGTAGATTAAACTCTTACTTATTTAGAATTGACCCAAACATGCTCAACATATGTATATCTGGCATTTGAAGGTACCCTGGATGACACTAACCAACTCTTTACATGCCCCACACATCTTACACTCCTTTCCCACTGGACCGACCAAGTCGAAACCGCCTGTTTCTTGGTCTTGCCGTTAAATAAGACCGACTACGACGATCGATGACTTCACTGCGATGGTAAGGTATTTGGAAACTGCTGCAGCAACAACAAAAACATCATGAGTTCTCTCAAGCCCTGAACTATAACTTTATGCGTCGTCTCAATGCAGCAGTCATGTTGTCGCATACTACGTAACTCTTGTCTGATAAGGGTTCATTCTTTATGTTCGGTGAGGAAACGTTCGAGATCATTAAGGGAAGTTGCGTCGGCCTAAATTCTAACTCGTTTAATGCAAATTCCTAATGCCTGTCTAGAGTTGACCTCTTTTAAAACAAAAAAAAAACTTTTTTTTAATTTCACAGTGGGTTTCGCACCCGAATAGTAGCCAACCAAAGGTTAAGTAAAAATAAGTGTAGAGATCTTCACTTCACTTTCAAACTTCTTTCGAATTCTTTAAATATATTTTTGATAGGTAAATGAACTCAAACTTAAATTATTTAAACCATTTCAATGTCAATGCCATTGTTGTCAAATAAACACTTTAATTTCAATGACAAAATTCTTTTTCTTTTTGTTTTTTAAAACCCAAACATAAAGGCACACGCCAAATACATTTTTTCTGTCATATGATACCTCACTCCAAAGCAAAACCATGGCTTACTGTCAAGTAAGTCAGGCTAAGCAAAATTTAAGTCAGCCTAAGCAAAATTTAAGTCAGCCTAAGCAAAATTTTATTCTATAGTATTTTTTTGAATTTATAATTTTGTTACTGATTTTTACTTGTAACAATGTTTAGTTGTAATTAAATATGTATATATTTTATTGATGAGAAGACAAAAAGAAAGTATAAAATAAAGCCATTCTATCAGAAGGCGGGCAATTCAGTCTTAGCCTGGTAGTTGGAAGGCAGTCATTTGCTCTAACTAAATCAAAAAAAAGACTTTTCATGGCGATCCAGCGATTGCGAAAAATGGATCTACTTATTGCTTCTATGATTAAGGTGATCAAAAGAAGCTTAGATTAGGTGAGGTTGAACTGGTTGACTTGCAGTCACGCATAAACCGATTCAGTCCATAGCTATACGAGTATCAGATGGAGTTCAATAGTTATGTGTTTTGAAATAGTCCACCCGCATGGTGACTGTTTCTATTGCAAATTCAAGGAGACATTTACAACCTACTGCTGAGATATCTTCCAATCCATCAAACTATGCTGCCATCAGATATTTTAAACGTATTTTGAATAATGCAGGACATCCGCAAAGGAACACTCTACAGTTTCCCTTGAGCCCTGCTCCTTACATTTCCAGCATTCTTCGCTGCCCGAGATTCCTATCTTATAAGCATATGCTGCTACTGGGCTATGCCCCGTCGGCACGCCTATCATAGTTTTACAATCTCGTCTTGTTAGTGATAGTATGAATCGAGTTCGATTCTGGTCGTCATGTTTGCACATGAGCTTGGCATTCCTGCAAGTGATAAGAGGAGATGTAAAACACATTTGTGTGAACAGTTTTCGATGAAACATAAACTTATTTGCTGTAACTTCTACACGTGCATCTAACTTTGCTTATATGGTATTCACCTAAAAGTTAACCTAAATAATTAATAACTTTCGTGAATATTTAATATTTAAGTATGTGAAAAAATGAAAATAAATTTTCTTCTTACCTGGTATGCCCTTTCGTATGTACCGTTTTAATTTGTTATCGACTATAGTGAGATCGGAATTACGTTGCAAGATGGCTTCCCATTTCATACGACGCTTCGTGAGTGTCTTCAGGTAACCGGACATGAATTGCTCATAATTCTTGTAATCGAAATTATCCGAGCGTTTAAAGCCATATTCGTCAACATCGCTGTGGAGAGAAGGTATACAAATGAGATAAGTAAACAAAAACAAAATTCAAATATTTTCATTGAGATTATAAAGGCAATGCGTAAAATTTTATAAGACAGATATGAAAGGCTAATGATGATAAGCTTTTTGTTGACGGTATATAATATAGAATGCAAAAAATGTATAGAAAAAATGCAACAAAAAATATTATCAAAAATCAACGCATATTTTGAGCCACTTGAATGCCGAACGAAGTGACATTGTGTTAATTTTTTCGTATATCACTAACACATTCTTAGTTTGAGAGCCGGCTAACGATCTGCTATTGGTCACATCATAGAAATCTTTTCACCATGGGAAGTGTGGGCGTATTAAATTTTCTAAAAGCGGTATAGTACAGAAATATATAAAAAATACCATTCTGAACCATTTACCCCGGCCTTAAAACACCGTGTGGGAGATATGATCTTATTTCCAAGCCTAAAATGAGAACCTTGTATCAAATACGAGATTGTTTTTACGCTCGAGAAAAGCTCCAATCGAATTTCGCATACACAATCGTCGATCGATTCATAAGGCAAGGGGTTAATGCATTTTTTGTAGTTAATATAAGTTCAAAAATTACTTTCGAGGATATTTCTGACTATTAAAAATAATTAAAACATGTACGTTAATCAACTATTTTTAAGCATATAAAATCTGGTGACAAAATTAGATTTTCAATTTAAAGTTTCTTCTTAACGGCTGAGCGTATGAGCGTGGAGGGGACCGCGTTAGCTTTGCTATTCGTGTGAGTTTTATAGCCCCGATGTCCAATGGGCGAGTGAACAACGTGCGTTTCGAATCGAAGCGTATTTCAAGGCCAATAGCTCATGTGCAACTGCTCGTCGTAGATTTTGTTCACATTACAATATTTGACATTTACGACGTGATGCCCCAAATGAAGATTTGATTCGCTCATGCGTGCGAAGGTTCCGGACAACAAGTTCGGTGGCAAACAGCTTCTAACCGGGGCGCAGTCGGACATCGAGAATAAATTAAAATATTGAGCTTGGCGTTACAGGTTTACCGCTTCGAAATTTTTATCGTGCAAGCGTTTAAGCCTAACGCTTGCAATTTGCAATCGTAAGCAATGTTGAAGCGATTTCTAACGGTAAACACTATCTTTTGGAATGATTAAGCCCATTTTCTTTTAAATGGAAATGTAAATAAGCAAAATTGCAATATTGTTCACCCACTATTAAAACATCAACAGCCACTTCACAGTCCTAAAGTGGCGTTTTGGTGTGAATTGTCAAGCAGCGGAATGGTTAGGTCTGGTCGAAGCGGTTGACCATTGCGAAACATACTCAGCCCATTGAGATGCCGCGTGGGGAGCTTGTCCTTATCTCTTCTAAAACTAGTGTGCACTTTTCAAAAATTTTAGAAGATCCCTGATTTCCCCAGAACTAAGATCTTCCAATTCATTGATGGAGTGCCCAGCTAAAATGTTAATCTACGTCTGTATAGAGCAGGACAATGGCACAAAACTACACCGTCTCTTCCTCATCTAGACAACTTCTGCAGAAGTCATGTGCTAAGAATCAGAATCAGAATCAGAATCAGTGTGCTAAGACGGTGCTTATCTCGACTTAGCAGACATTCTGTGGAATAGAGAAGCTGTGTAATATTATAATTAGCCCATATTTTTGTGAAAACCGTTGAGAGCAAGCAAATTTTGTAGAAAGTATCACTTATCGTCGCACGCTGAAAGATTATTTTCTACCTTCATAAAACAAAAACATACATGATTTCTGCAAGATGGGGATTCGCAGCACGCGGACAGAGAGGCCATGGCGATGCTGTGTGATTTCTTCCCTAACAGACTGATAAGCCATTTCGGCGGCATATCCTGTCCGCCCAGGTAGCCCCATCTCACACCTATGTATTAACTTTTTTCTGTGGGGGTACCTAAAGAGTGCCGTCTATGAAACAAACTCACCGACCAACTGAACACTAACAGAAAATATCGTTCGCGAGGTTAATGGCATGCCATCACTTCTCGAGCGAGATGCACAGAGTACGGAGGCCAGATGTCAAGACTGTATCTGAAGTAATGGTCAATATTTAGAAGAAATATATATAATATATTTTGAATACAAGAATAAGTAAGTAAATAAATACAAGTATAAATAAGTAACGGTGAAGGCCGTCGATTGTTGTGACAGAAACAATCAATGATGTGCGTCCATTGATAACGCGAAACCGTCACGTGAAATATCACGAGATAGAGACATCCTTGTACTTTAGTGGGACCAACATACATTCAATATTGCATGAAGGTCGTTAAGATTTGCATAATTTGGCAATTCCCGTGTCGATTGATGTGAAAAAAAATATTTTTGAAGAAATTCTTCGGTGTTTCTAAGCACGTCTATGATATTGTAACAGATGACGAATCTTGGATCTATGCATATGAGCCGGAAACAAAACAGCAATCGGGAGTATAGGTGTTCCAAGACGAGCTTAATTCAATAGAAGAAAACGAATAGGCACCTGGTAGGCTGTTTCTTCAGAAAATCGAGCTTCCACGCCTCGGCTCACGCAAGAGAGTTTTTGAACACTCAAAAGATCGAATTGATGGGCCATCCGCCTAACAAACCTGATTTGGCCACTATTGATCCCTTTTTGTTCCCGAACACTAAAAATAAAATGCGAGGTCTACGTTCCTAAACGCTTGAAGGCGTTTTGTAGATATCCACTTTTGAGTGGCAAAAGTTCAAGCAAATGCAGAAATGTATTGATTTCCAAGGAGAATATTTTGGAAAACAATAGAGCCATTTCATGATTATTTTACGGTGTTTTTGTCATTAGACGCAAAATATAAAAGGCAAGCCTCGCATGTATGTATAGGGTGGGCCATGTAAAATTTGCTTTTTGAATCGGCTATAAAAACAAAAACTAATCAATATTTTTTCAATTTTTTTTTTTATTTTGAAGATTGAACATTGTCATTTATGAATGAAAAATAATATGTTATCGTTCAAGTGACTGCCACGACTGGCTTTACAGTAGACCATTTGATCAACCCAATTTTTAAGCACATTTTCGATTGTTTGGACTCCAATTTCATGAATGGCAACTTCGATTTCGTGTTTTAAAGCATCAATCGTCTCTGGATGGTTTGCATAGCATTTATCCTTAACGGCTCCCCACAAAAAATAGTCCAATGGGCTGAAATCAAAGCTCCGAGGCGGCCAATTGATATCGGAATTTCGGCTGATTATTCGGTTTTCAAAAACGGTAGCCAAAAGTTCGAGTGTAACTTTGGCAGTGTGACAAGTTGCACCGTCCTGTTGAAACCAAATGTCGTCCATGTCATCCTCTTCAATTTTTGTAAACAACTCGTTGAGCATGTCACGGTAACGCTCGCCATTTACTGTAACCGCGGCTCCTCGCTCATTTTCGAAAAAAATGGCCGATGATGCCGCCAGACCAAAAACCGCACCAAACAGTGACTCGTTGTGGATGCATTTGCTTCTCTACAGTAACGTTTGGATTTTCTGAGCCCCAAATCCGACCATTTTGCTTATTGACGTAGCCACCGATGTGAAAATCAGAAAAGAAGAAGAAGACTCAACACTTTGGAAATATGTTTTCAATATTTCCCAATTTTGTTCAAGCGTATAACGTCCCATTTCGTAAATGTCAAACCTTTAAGTAAATTATGAACACATTTGACATGTCATTTGTGTTACCATTCTCAAAAAAATAGGTGGTTCAAAAAGAAAACGCTATTTGGCCCACCCTGTGCATAAATAGTTTTGAAAATAATTTAGTATTAGACAATCCAAGGCACATTGAGCAAGTAGTAGCAGTAGAGCAGCTGACTTGCTTTTATTTATTTATTTGATCTCTACACTGTGAATTTTTGTTTATTGATTTTTTTTGTTTTTTTGTTCTACTGATCCTATCTGTGCAATATGATTTGAGGAAATCAGAATTATTTCAAATTCATTTGATAAAATATCCCGTAAATCAGTAATAATTGGATAACACTTGCCAGCAGCTAATAGAAAATACGATAGAAGTACGCAGCACATTTTGATAAGCTTCAGAAGGAATTGGAAATCGTTTATGTTGCCCTCCGCCCGCAAAAAGCTAATTAATTATGTTCAAAACGGTGTTATCATTTTAGTCGTGTATGTGTACATATGTATTGTATTTTTATGGATGGCTAGATAATTTTACAAATCTAGGTAGATAAGGGTGTACATATGTATGCATGTGTATTTATATTCATAGATACATCTGCGTTCAAAATAATAGCAGCGCTGCATGCTGTAAAGTTTTGACTATTGATATCCTTTTTATTTTAGTTTCTTTTATTTTTTTACAGAAATATAGTTCAACAAATTTTCACCAAAATATCAAACTTTTTAATCAGAATGTTTAAAAAATAAAATTTTGGTACAATAAAATTCAAGTTTAAAATGAAAATTTTTTTTTGTTTTTTTAATTTTTTATTTTTTTCGAATGTTGAAAAAGTGCGCAACGCCGCCAGCAAAAAAAGTTGCGAAAATCAGCGCGATTTTTAAGCCACTTCAAATGAGCTTGAACCAAAATTCAAAGGGTTATAAATTTACATACTCGAACATTTTCTGAAAATTCTGAATAAAAGGTTTGAAATTTTGATGAAAGTTTGCTGAACTTTTTTAAATTTTTTACAATGCTTGAAAATGTAAGTTACTTATGGTTTTTGTTGTAGTATGACCTATATTTTTGTAATAAAATAAATAATAAGTAAATAGTCGAACCCAAAAAGTGTAAGCGTATCGGATAGCATTGACAATTACGAGTTCGGCGTAATTAAGGAATTTGTCTACTTAGAATCCAGCATTAACACCAACAACAACGTCAGCCAAGAGACGCAGCGAAGAATAACTCTTGCCAACAGGTGCTACTTTGGGCTCGGTAGGCAATTGAAAAGCAGAGACTTCTCTCGACGCACGAAAAAAAACGCGCTCTATCAATCACTCATCCCCCCCGGTATTACTGTATGGCGCTCAGTCCTGGACATTGACGAACACCGATGGGCGGTTATTAGGAGCTTTCGAGAGAAAAATTCTTCGCAATTTCATTTCAAATTTGCGTGACGCCGTCATCGGTGTATTGAAGCGCATCAAAATTCAGCGATTGCGCTGGCTATGTCACGTTGAGCGATTGGATAACAGCGCTCCAGCAAAGAAAGTGCTTTTCGAAATGTACTGGTGTAACTCACAAACAAGGACGTCCTCATCTACGTTGGAAAGACAAATTCGAAGACGACCTGACCTGTCCTTGGTGTTTCTAACTGGCGTCACCGCGCGCAATGTAGAGGCGATTGGTGCATCATTTGGTTGGCATTTTTGGCCAAGACTGATCATCCGTTTTAGTTGCCATCTAAGTAAATAAGTCAATAGTAAAACTTCATCATATTTCGCTCTGATATTATTTTGAACACAGGTGTACTTATATGCATGCACAATAAAAAGTTGTGATTATAAATCAAAACAACGTGACCCATAAAATTGGTTTCTTGTATAAAAATGGGAAGCACATTTTGACTTTGTAGGCGCCAAAGTTAGAAATATTCGAATGATTTGCATTGTATGTATGTTTGTATGTAAAAACAATTTATAACGTTCGCTGATCGGAAATGCAAGCAGAACAGGCTCCATGGATAAGTTGACTTTTACCTGGCCAAGTTCTTCAGTGGGCATGACTGCATCAAAGCATATTTACACAGGCTCAACCACGGCGGCCAACCACGACGAAAACAATATAGAAGATGTTCACCACACATACTTCACATGCTCGCGCTTCCGTTATGGAAGAGAAAAAAAATTATTCGATGCCACTTGGTATAAGTTTGTAACAAACACAGGTCTGAATGCATGTACGTATGTATTGTATGAGTGTATCATATAATATATACCAAACTAATAAAATTTATAATATTATGGGCGGATCACTGCGTGACAAAAAATTTAAAAACGTGGTGCACGATCTGACGGCAACAGTTTTGTTTCCGCTTTTAACACTGACCGTACCGCGCCCGGTCAAATGACCGGTTACAAAATTGAATTTAAAAATATAAACTGACTATGTATTTGTTCCTTGGTTAATTTAACTTTATATAATACATATATAAAATACAAATTAAAATGTATGATTTATTATTTTACTGTTATTTGAAAATATTAATTATGTATTAGAAAAAATTAAAAATTTGTTTGGAAAAACAATAATTTCATAACCGGTCAAATGACCGGTTGCGGTAAGAATAAGTAAACGTGATGCACCGGTACGGTTAGTGTTAAAGAAATCGTTTTGAGTGATACAGTTATACAGTGACGTGCAGCGAAATAGAGCCACTACTTATTCCATGTGGTTTTTTTACAAAGCTCATCGCTTGACATGAGATAAAAATATTCAACATTAAAACAAATTTTTGTTTTTGTACATATGCTGTTTGTGAAAAAAAGGCTTCATTCAATAACAAGTAAAAAAATAACAATCATTTACTTCTAGCATATTTAATGCATTTCTATTCCCAGGTCACTAGAGCACAAGTCCGCCTCGAGTCATTCACAATAAATTGAGTAGAGAATTTACATAAACTGGATAGAAATGGAATTCCAAATCATCTCCGGTAAAACTGTAGGTCCTTGCATTTATGGAACGTCAGGGCACACGCCACAAATTGAGGCAGAAGCTCGCTTAAACACCCAATAAATAAGGGATATACATACGCGCCAATTATATACAGTACAACCTTCCTTGGGCGGGCACTCGCCGTCAGTCAGCTTTTGTCCGTACAAGGGAGGTGTCCACTAAAAAGAGCATCGTCCACGCTTCTGCGCCATACGTTAGAACGGGCATAATGAGAGCCTTGTAGAGTGTTAGTTTTGTTCGTTGAGAGAGGACTTTACTACTCTCTTGCCTACTAAGTCTAAAGTAGCACTTGTTGGCAAGAGAGATTCTACGTTGGATTTCAAGGCTGACATTGTTAACGGTGTTAATGCTGGTTCCTAAATAAACGAAGTCTTTTACAACCTCAAAATTATAACTGTCAAAAGTGACGTGGGTGCCGATACGCAAGTGCGCCGACTGTTTGTTTGATGACAGGAGGTACTTCGTTTTGTCCTCGTTCACCAACAGACCCATTCGTTTTGCCTCTTTATCCAGTTTGGAGAAGGCAGAACTAACAGAATTAACAACGCAATTGTTAAGGCCGATGATGTCAATATACGCACAATTGTACGCTCTTATAAGAAATTGTCCCTGAGCGATTAAGTTCTGCGGCTCGCACGATCTTCTTCAACATCAGGTTAAAGAAGTCACACGACAGCGAGTCACCCTGTCTGAAACCTCGTTTGGTATCAAACGGCTCGAAGAGGTCCTTCCTAATTCTGATGGCGCTGCTGGTATTGAGCAACGTCATCTTGCATAGCCGTATTAGACTTGCGTGGATACCAAATTCAGACATCGCGGCATACAGGTAACTCCTTTTCGTACTGTCGAATGCAGCTTTAAAGTCGACGAAAAGATGGTGGGGGCCGATTCGCTTTCATGGGTTTTTCCAAGATTTGGCGTATTGTGAATATCTGGTCGAATGTGGACTTTCCAGGTCTAAAGCCACACTGATAAGGTCCAATCAGTTGGAAGATTGTGGGCTTCAGGCGAGACTTTATTTGCCATGAATTTTAATCTTTTTTTAGATTGCGCCACAGTACTCTTGACGGAAGTGACGGATCAAGTTTTGAATAACTGTGCCAACCTTTTGCTTCTCTTATTATTGCAGTAGTTTCATTCCATTAATGTGATTGAAACGTTCTTGTATGTCCTTTTTTGGTGTTTTCTTATAATAAAAAAAAACTGAATTTTAAAAAATCATTGATTGGACTTTTCAAAACGTTCGATTCGGTTTCGGTTCAGCAATTCCTGAAATTGGCCGAAGTTCGTTTCGGTTCGGCCTAAAAGTCTATATTCGGTGGAACCGATTTATGAAGTGCTAATGGAAAAATGCAACCAATCATCAGCCTCAAAAGGCTACAGTTCGCCATCGAAAACTGGCAATTTGCTGCCGTTTACGATAACAAGCTAATATAGAACTCGAAATAATCCGAAAGAATGAGTAAGTGTGGGCTCTTTGATTTTGAGGTGTAACTTCTTTAAACGCAGTAAAAATTAAATGAGAATATTTTGGCAGACCAAATAAATGCTTACGTAGTCTACATTATGAAGGTCAAAACATCAATAGATGAGCAATATCAAGAATTCGATAGACATAATAATCTCCGCAAGTATATGGCCTTATATAGTATCACTCCATTAATAACTGGTTGATGCCATTTTATTACCCAATCCAGCCCGCCCTGAATCGCTTTCGAGAGCTAATAGGTTTCCCCATAATTCTGATATTTTTATACACAACTTGTCGGAACCCTTCATGCTTGTAGCGCTCCTACAATTTGTGATTTGAAAGGATTCAATGTGCTCTTTAAGTCTTTAGCTATCGATTTTTTTTTATAGAACTACGATTAATAAAAAGCACAATTCACTCTATGCAGTCTATTCAAGGGTGATAGATTACAAAGTCTGGCCTTCCGAAGCAAAATTGTGGGGGTAACTTCGGCCGCCACATCATCGGAGATTTGGCAGCAGAATTCTGGCCGTTATGTCACACGTATTCTCGTCCAATCAGAGAGCAACGGAGTAAGATTGACATTGGCTGTGTTGATTTTGTCTTATATCACTAGCACAATCTCAGTTTTGTTGTAAACATAGGTAGGTGAAAGGGTTGAAGTACCATTCAGGTACTTCCCAAGTTGCACTAAAGCGCAGTTTCGATACCATTTTGATACCTCCAACGAGCACGCATCTACAGCCAACCAGACCTGTTGATGTAATGGAGAAGATTGATGGAATTTAGGTTGGCGTACTGCCCCACTCTGCAACCTTAATCGTCTAGCTGCCAAACCCGGTCATTTACAGAGAAAGTTCTCAACAGTTTTCTGCTCTGAAAGGTCCCCATAGCTTCTGCAATGGGGGTTATATGATAAATCTAGCTTTGGCGCCAATGACCGGTAAACACAACTACGAGTTTGGAAATGGAATGGTGTGGAATCCCCAAGACTTTCTGAGTCCTCCGTATATTGTACTGGAGTCAAAGGGTTTTCGAAATAGCACATGAAGAAATGGAGCTCCATTTTTTCTGCGCTTTCGTGCAGAATTTGTGCAGTTCCGCTTTAACAACTGTCAGGGGAAGCCGATGACCGGTTAGGAGGGCCATGAGGCCAATTAAGTCCTCTTTTCGGCAAGCTCACCCGCAATTTCATTTACCTTTATGTTCCTATGTCCTGGAACCTAGATCAGAGAAATGTTACCTACACACCCAGGAGATTTGATCTCCTCCTTACAGGAATTTACTTGAATGTTAATATCTCCCTCGGTCCCACGTTCCCTAAGCATTTTGCATGCCTGCAGAACAAATATGGGCGTGAACAAACCACTATCACATCCCATGTAACGTCAGCAAATCAGCTGATTCCTTCAAATGCACTGAGAGCCGGTAAACGGTCTGAGAGACGGGCACATCTGAACTTTTTCACCATGCACTCTACTAATAGCTTTTTTACATGCATGTGTTGAAGAGACACAACAATCGCCATTGTTATTCTATTTATACACCGCAAAGTAAAATACAACAAATTAAAAATATTTCGAGTTCTGGCGTAACATGTTTAGATGCACCACTACCCAATCAAAGTTTCTGCATCAGAAAACATGTGAATAGATACTCAAGTTTTTTTTCTTTTCACTTTTTTATTCATTCAAGCACCTGAACACTAATGAAGTGTGCAGCGATGTGTGTGCGTTTTTTAGCGCAAAGCACGTGAGGCGGGACAATTACTCGTCTAGTGAATTAAAAATTAAATAAACCAGCTGAATGCTGGTAGACAGCTGTGGCTTGACAAGTGTGCCAAAGCAGAACTTTGTACTTTACATGACGTAATGCATTACTACGTAGATATACATATGCGTATGCCTATGTAGCGCGCGGCACAAAGGTGTGGTGCACTTAAAAGCTATAAACGTAAGTACATATGTACATATATAGGTATATATTTATATATATAAACCACGAGGTAGGAACGACGTTTGCCATTCTTGTGTATAAACGATATTTAACCGGCGCGTTAATTTGAAGAGACTTCCAAGAATAAAAAAATTTCTTTACAGACAGACAGACCATTTTGTTTTAAATTCCATATATGTGTGGATAAGTAAAAAACAATGTTTAAAATTAAAAATATATATATTTAATATTGCAAACCTGAATCTTGAGTTGCTACTGGCCGCTACATCCATAGAAACTGCCCTTATTAGACACACTGGTTCCAAATTGTTGATAAAAACAGCCGGGGTGAACGGAAAATTTGATTTCCGACTTGACACGCTAAAACTTTCTTTCCAATAAATACTACGTTGGTTTCTTCTATTTTGTTACACCTTGCCGCACATGTTACCGGCATTTGTTTTAATGGTTATTCACTCTTAACACTTTATACACTTCCTGTAAAATTTCCTATGCAGACTTGTAACATAATTGCAACGTTGAGGTAATTAATGCCACTTTAGCTCCATAATCCGTTCAAGGGAAACGAATAGCTGGTAGATATGTATTTACGAGTATATCTGTTGAGAACGTGTGAAAAATATATTTAAAATTTATAGTGTCGGGCAATAAAACCTGCTCAAACACAACTGTATGAACACTTTCATTGAAGAAAGAAACATATACACATATGTATGTCGACGATGAGTAACCCCTTTACCGCTGCTTTAAAAATATTGTTTTATTGGTGCGCACATTTAGCCGAAACTACCGCTTTACGCTACACCCGTTCACACATGTACTTAATCACTGATGTATAATATATATTTGCTCAATAAAATTCTGCCTGTATCTGCTGGTATGGCATCAGCTGGCTTTCAGATTTTATTTTAGCTTTATTTAACATGAAAATATGCTTACTTCCAAGAAACCGTCCGTGGACATAGCGCCTTATAAAATAAAGTAGTCAGGTATTTAGTTAACAATGCGTTGTTGTTCTTATTACAAAGAATGGGCCGACAAATTTCGCTATTGAAAGCAGGTGAGCTAGCGCAGTTGGCTATCTTTCTAAAGCGTTTTACTTGCTTTAACAGAAAGGGGCGTTTTTTCAGCTTACGAGCAACACAAAAACCTGATAAGGCGATTAACGATTTTCAATTGAAAGCCATTTGCAAGCCTCTTATCACTCTCTTACTTAGTTTTTTACACCATTGGTGTTAACGCAGACGCTGACATAGACGTCAACGCCTCTGCCTCCTATGACCTCGTCTAGCTGAAATGGGGGCGTGTGTTGTATCAACGTTGTAACATATTATGCTCTTATTGTAAGTGGTTATTGGGGAGTAGGCTAGAGTCGAGGTTCCTTTATAGAGCTTCGTTGAAGGTGTCTATAAAAATGCAATAAGTGACACAAAAATTTTAAGACTTGTGTCGACTCTTAATCCTCTATACATTAGCACTTAACAAAAATTGCTTCGTATTCCCATTCCATTCACAATGTTTCACACTCACAACACACTGCTTTATCGCCAATATTTTGCAATTAAAAAATACTCTGCTTTAGATTGATAAACTATATTTTGCATCCATCAAATAAATTTTATTTTTTAATACACAAGATCGTGCAGTAACTTCTTTCTTATTTGCTGCTTCTGTCACCTGCTATAACAAACATACGCGCGCTTCCCACAACCAACTTTTCGCAGCGAGCACACAACAAAAGTATTTTGTTTTGAACCGTATTCTCTGCTAAGAAATGACAGTTGCGACTGCAGTAAAGCAGAGAACAAGGCAAAGTGGACTAATATATAGAGCTGCCATTTCGTTGACAGTAAAAAACGAGATTTTTAATGAATTACTTACCGATCGGGAATTTAAGGTGGTACGATTTTAATTTTCTGTACAGTATTCGAATGATTTTCTTTTAAATCGAATACCTTCGCCTCTTTGAAAATTATAAAAACTATAATTAGACATTTATTACACTTATGTCTAGAGTTTTGGCAAACGAAATTTAATTTCGAATTCAAATGATTGTAACAGATTCAATCATCATTTATAAATCATTTTATATTATATATAATTATAATTAATTTTCGACTCTTCCTAAAAAACCTTTAATATTTATTTGACTTAGATTTAACCCCTTACCGCATATGAGCCTATATATTGCAATTTTCATTCAATTGTATTTCCAAAATAAGTATTATAAAGCAATTCGAACTATTTTAATCCATTAATATACATATATTTAGCAATGATAAAACACAAAAAAAAATTCTATAATTTTTTTACATTTCGACATAACCTTACTTTTGTGCAAGTGGGTGAAACCCCAGAAAACAAATTAAAACGTAAGTACCTTTTGGCAAAAAAAAAATATTATTATTCGGTATATCTACCCATCGGATAATAATTTTTCCTCTTTTCAACTGTTCAACTATTTCAACGCATAAGCAAATAATGGATTCAGAATAATATATGCCTCTAATCCTTAGCAAGTCTTAATTTTATGTAGTTCATTAAACTATTTACAAAGAATGCGAAGAATGCTGGCGGAAAAGGTTTTTGTTTTCTGTAGCCGTACGTAGCTGATTTTATTTTAATAAATTCTGGAGCACTATAAATTCATTTAATTAAATAAATAAATAACAAAGTTAAGTATATTGAAAACAATGTGGTAGTATTAACACAAAGTTATAGAATAACAGGCTGCGCTGACGTCATACTTATCATTATTATTATTATTATTATCATTACTATTAATATAGATGTGCATATGTTTTTTAAATTAATTCCGTTGATGGCATTCCAATATTTTATAAAAATTATTACTGTAAGAATGGAAAGGGGATTGGTATTGGAAAACAAGAACTAGATTTTGCATTGCCCCGATTTACACGAGGAGACATCTGGAAGGGAAACATTTGGTTGAAGGGCGAAGGACGGTCGGGGAAGAGAGAAGGGATTTTGTCTCCCGTACTCGGCGACACGCTTTGCACTTCTTATTCGTATTTCTTATATTAAAGACATTTTTGACAGTTGCTTCATTCGTTTTCTTCTTTTGTGGAAGAAAGTTCTAAATTATGTGTTGGTTTTCAAACGGAAGATAACAACGATGACAAACATCCGAACGCTGCTTGGGAAATGCACGATTATTTTTGCTAGTAAAGTAGGTATAATTTAAAATAGTTATGGGACATGTTTATGTTGATTTCTAATTTTTACCTGCATTCCTAGATACTCAAGTTAATTTTAAGTTAATTATTTACATATGAAGTACTTTTAACTTAATTTTTTTTATTCAAGTATAAGAATTTATAAATATATTTCAATAAAAAAAAACAACAAATTATTCATTATTTAACCAGTTTGCATTTTTCATTCATATATTTAAAAAACTGTTGTCGAACGCTCTCTGCTTTACATGTAAGCGCGTGCTAGAATACATCCGATGCTAAAGTATTAAATGTCAAAATGTCGCGGAAACATTTTTGCTCGTGTGTACGCGAATGAAACATCAAAAGAGAATTTCCAGTGTCTCCCTTCCAGATGTCTCCTCGTGTAAATCGGGACATTGTTTACATTTTGGGCAAAATTTTTCCAAATTTTGAATGCCTACGAAATACACTGAAAAGTGTTAGTTGTTAAGCTAATAACACCTCTGCAAATCCGTTTTCATTGATTTCGTTTTATGCTCA
Organism: Anastrepha ludens; assembly: GCF_028408465.1. Lineage (NCBI taxonomy): Eukaryota > Metazoa > Arthropoda > Insecta > Diptera > Tephritidae > Anastrepha > Anastrepha ludens. Next base: position 39,125,811 of record NC_071498.1, read on the forward strand.
CTTCCTCGCACAGCGAATTCGAACAGCTGTTTGCAAGCTGTCATTTTAAGAAATCGACAACGAGTCTTATGCAATGTCAATCAATAAGGTAATTTTTTTTGAAACATTAATTCTTATACAAAAACCATTTAAATCGGTAAAAATTCAATTGTAGGTTGCTGTGAAGGCGTAGACGACGAATGAGAACGACGACATTGACCTAGTGCATTAGTGAAACAGCATTTAACACCGAGCGTCGCTTACAAAACAATCAATTCAAAATGCTCCGAAAAGTTCTTATAGTGACACCAGCGACTGCTGTGTTATTTGCTGCCGTGCCAGTAAAACAGAAGGAACCGAAAGCAGTTGAAAAGGTGGAAGTTAACAACTTCAAGTGCAAGCCCAGTGATTTGCCACTTTATCAATCGCTGCACGAATTATACAGGTAATAGTAGCATTTGGACTTACTGTTTTTGTATTAAAATATCTATAATTCACAGCCCTAAGTCAGAATTACATCCCGCAAAGGACTCTGCGATGCGTCAAACTATCGAAGGTGGAGTGCGTGTTGTACGCACCGAGGTGCAGGCTGGCCTGAGTGCACTTGCCGAACAGAAGGCCAATTTTGACAACTACATAGACACAGCCAAGGCACATACGCAGTCCACCATCGACTATCTAAATGAGCCGCAAAATGTGTTGCCACGTAGCGGAGCCATAGCCGTTGGTGGTTTGTCTGGTTTCATATTTGCCGCACGTGGTGGTTTCATTAAGAAAGTACTTTACACAACTATTGGTGCTGGCGCTGTAGCTTCACTCTGCTATCCACGGCAAACGGAAGTATTTGCACGTGATGCGTTAGTTCATGCGCGCAAAGGATTCGCCATCGCATATAACTTCGTAAAGGGGGTAAAACCAGGTGATGAAGTTGAACCTGAAACGGTCAGCAAATTCCCGACCAGCTTTGAAGACTTGAAGTATCTAGTCTTAGATCTATATGACGAAGGAAAAGAGGCGATATTTGGCAAAAAGAAATAAACTCAACACGAAGTTGAACCATTAGCAACAAATTTAAACAACATCAGATCGAAAAAAGTGTATAGTTCTAATCGCATTGAACTTATAGTGGAATATGAATAGCAGGAAACAGTAAAAGTATGCCAGAAGTTTTAAAAGTTGCATGACAAAATATCTAATAAGCCGAAAGCAACAATAACAACACAGCCTTTTTTTCACTGTTCTGTGGGGCAGCGGGAATACCTCTGATGTATTTATGGTTTATGTATGGTATAGAGTAATGTTAACAACCACGAAAATGCAACTATTGAACAACGGAGTAGGAGCGGCTTTGCAAAATATTTATGAGACCATAATAACTTCATTGCTTTTGTCTGGGTCAGAACGAGATAGTAGTTAATTATGATAAATGTAATAGTAACCAAAAAGTATTTGGTTTTTATACTATGACACAGATTGAGCTATTGGTAGGCAAATTTCCACTTATTAGTCATAAAATAAATATTATACAAAGCGATTAACGAGTGAAATATGACAAAGTATTTTTATTTAAAATATCTAATTAATAGGTCTATTTATAAGTTCGTGCGGTTTTACAACAGATGGCGTAACTTGATTATTATTCCATCGATCCACATTTCCAAACATTCATTGGAGAGCTACTGTCGTAAGGCACAAACGTCAGTATAAGTTTTTTATTTGAAGCGTAAACAACAATATTTTTACCACACTTGAAAATGTCGAATTTCGTGCCAAATAATGTGTTTTTGCGGGGAATTCTTCTTCATTATTTTAATATGAAGAAAAAAGCAGCCGAAAGTCATCGTATCTTGGTGGAAGTTTATGGTGAGCATGCTCTATCTGAGCGAACGTGCCAGAAGTGGTTTGCACGCTTTAAAAGTGGTGATTTTGGCTTGGAAGACGAAGAACGCGAGGGTGCGCCGCCAAAGTTCATGGATACCGAATTGGAGGAATTGCTCGATCAAGATCCGGCTCAAACGCAAGAAGAGGTTGCAAAAACTTTGGGAGTTGATCAATCAACCATTTCCAAACGTTTAAAAGCCATGGGAATGATCCGAAAGGTAGGCCATTGGGTGCCGTATGAATTGAAGCCAAGAGACGTTGAACGCCGTTTTATGGCATGCGAACAACTGCTTCAACGGCACAAAAGAAAGGGTTTTTTGCATCGAATTGTGACTGGCGATGAAAAGTGGGTCCATTACGACAATCCAAAACGTCGGGCAACGTATGGATACCCTGGCCATGCTTCAACATCGACGTCGGCGCAGAATATTCATGGCCTGAAGGTTATGCTGTGTATCTGGTGGGACCAGCTGGGTGTTGTGTATTATGAGCTACTGAAACCGAATGAAACGATTACGGGGGATGTCTACCGACGACAATTGATGCGTTTGAGCCGAGCACTGCGAGAAAAACGGCCGCAATACGCCGATAGACACGACAAAGTTATTTTGCAACATGACAATGCTCGGCCACATGTTGCACAAGTGGTCAAAACATACTTAGAAACGCTCAAATGGGATGTCCTACCCCACCCGCCGTATAGTCCAGACCTTGCGCCATCCGATTACTATCTCTTCCGATCGATGCAACATGGCCTGGCTGACCAGCACTTCCGTAATTACGATGAAGTCAAAAAATGGATCGATTCGTGGATTGCGGCAAAACCGACCGAATTTTTCACAAAGGGAATCCGTGAATTGCCAGAAAGATGGGAAAAAGTAGTAGTAAGCGATGGACAATATTTTGAATATTAATTTTGTAACCATTTTACGTCAATAAAGTTTCAAATTTCGAAAAAAAACCGCACGAACTTATTCATAGTCCTATTACTATTTTCTAAAAAGGTATTCATTGAATTGAAACCGATTTTTTGAACAAAAGGAATATATAATACAGACATTAGATCGAATATGCCAAGATTTATTTTCATATTTTGTAGAATAGAGAGTTTTATTGATATTATACCCTAAGGAGAATAAATGCTTGTGATATGTAGAAGAAATGTTGATGACCTTTGGTGCAAGTTGAGCCCTAAAGTAAAGTTTGGTATCAATTTGTTTATTCCTTATTGTTCTTTGGAATTTTAGGTTTCGATATCAAAATCTGATTTCCGCAGTACCGAGAAGTGATTGAGGCAATGCTTTCGTGTCGATCCTATCCAACTCATTAATCTACTTCTGAAATGCTATTGCCCGGAGCAGATCTCAAAATCGAATAATGCTAAGTTAAATTACAAAAATAGTGGTATAACTACCACTGCTCCTCCTAGTGTCCAAATTGAGATATCTTTCTTTTTAATAGAGTTAAACTGTATGCTATTAAATAATGTATCAAAAAAAGTTTTTTGATAGAATTGAGTCACCCATCTTTTTCGTATCTCCTATATTCAAGGCGAATGACTTCAGTGTGTTTCCGAATTGTTAACTTATTTAAATATAAAACGACTTTAGACACTTTAATATACAGGATGCATACGCTATTTCAGGGTATGAAGATAGCGGCTATACTTCCCTAAACCATTATTTTTATTTTTGCTCTTTTCCCGATAAAACATGGAGGACTGCAACTTAACTCAAGAAATGAAATGATATGCAGTTATCGTCATTATCACACCTACTTAGAAATGTGTAATTTTCTTAAGTGCGCCCATTCATTCGTTCATATGGTTCGCCGTGAATTGAAAGCAGCTGGCGGCAATGCAGTGCGCAAAAAATAGGAGGAAAGTTCTGACACTGTCCGATCTGCAAGCGATCATTGACCTTAGAACCTTTTAAAATCAATGAGGGCCCTTGGAGGCCGTCCAATGTTTCTGAGGGTCTTATCCGTTGAGTTGTCCGTGTAGATCTCCCATATAAGTCCTACGTTGACAGTTTATGTCGGAGCAAACACGAGACCAGCGAGTTATCTGTTAAAAACGCCTCTTAAACACAATTAAATACCCCGAAGTGCCTGAGATATTATGGTTTTTTTCTGACGAAAGAAATTACGAAGACCAAAAGACCAACTACAGAAATGATCAGAATTACAGATGGCATGACACCACATTCCTTTTCTCAAAGATGTTGAGTGAATTCCAGTGCATATACCGAGGTTATAGAGAAAGTAGTGGAACCCTGGACTGATAGTGTGTGCGGTGGCAGCCCTTTCATCTTTCAGCAAGATTCTACTCTTTCACAGCAACCGCTGGCGAGACAAGATTGGATGGCTGAAAATATCCATGAACACAGAGCACCGCACTTATGGCTGTGTAACTTCTCAGACCTTAATCTCCTGGATTAGTGCTCATGGGGTGTAGTTGAGCGTGGAACCAATAAGCAACCTTATATCACAATTCCTTCTCTGAAGGCTATAATTAATATCGTTACGGTTATATGAATAAGGAGCATTCGATGCGGACATGCAATCGTTTCCGGACCCGGATCAAGAAGGTTATTGCAGCTAAAGGAAATTTTATTGAACGATTTTATAGATATATAATATATTAATGTTGGGCAGAAAATTGGTGAAATTTTACTAAATTTTCTTCAATATAAAAGCTAATTAGTTTTACTCTCAAGTTGCCCTCAAATACCGCATGGACACAGTAGTTAGGAGGGGCTAACGGATAACGTGAGTAAAAGTCTAATGCTGGAAACAGTCGCCGACGTACGTAGTCCCTTACCGCAGCCCCTCGAGAGCACAAAATTGAGCAAAACTCATCCCGTAGAGTTCTTTTAGTTACATATTTACACAATACATCGGTTTGCGTGTGTATGTGTTTGGTTGTATCTACACAATGTTGCCATTGATACTTTTGCTTACACACTTTTTCACACATCCGCGTTATCAGTTACAATTTTTCATTGTTTAATAAACGAAAGCCAAAAACCAACAAATGCAAATAGTTAATTTATCTATAATTAACATTATTCAACTGTGTTTTTTTAATAAAATATATAATTTTTCTAAGTCTAATTTTGAAATGTACTGTTTAGTAACACTGTGTGGTGAGAGAGCAATCCTGAGAGGAATTTTAAAAAATCCTGCGACAAATCCATTATTCCTTTTGACTACTATCTTATCATAAAAAGCTACCTAACTAACCGGAGTTCCGCAAGGAAGCGTTCTTGGACCTCTACTATATGTTTTATTCACCGCAGACATACCACCTCCTGACGAAACTAATTCATCAATTGCTACGTTCGCAGACGATACAATACTACTGGCATCGGATAAAAGCTTAACTATCGCTACTGAAAAACTGCAGCGATACACAAACGCAGTTAAGGAATGGTTCGATAATTGGTGCCTAAAAATAAATGAAGACAAAACCGTACAGGTTATATTTACTACCAAAACAAAATTTACTGCAGTTCCAATAAAAATAAATGGCAAAGCAATTACAATTAAACCAACTACTAAATACCTTGGAATACATTTGGACTCGAAACTAAATTGGAATCACCACATAAAGCAAAAGGTCAAACAAATAAAAGAAAAGCTTCGACAACTTCATTGGTTAGTCAGCACAAAATCCAGACTTACTATACAGAACAAGCTATTATTGTACAAAGCCATGATTAAACCAATCTGGCTATATGGACTACAGGACTACGGCTAAAAAGTCTCACCTAGTAAAAATTCAACGACAGCAATCGAAGATTCTTCGAATTTTGACCATGCCTGACAGGTACACGAAAAATGATGACATCCACAAGACTTTTAATATAGCAACAGTAGACGAAGAGACCAAAAAAATAGCAAGAAGCCACTTTGAAAAAATACAGGAACACAATAATGCAGAAATCAACAAACTTCTGGAAAGGGGAAAAAACACTGAAAGACGCTTAAAGAGAACTCGACCAAGCGACTTAATGAATTCTAGAAAATAATAATAATAAATGTGCAAAGGAGTTAAATTGCTGTTAAATTGTTGTAAAATTGTAATTATGTAAAGTAAAACTTGTATTGAATATTATTTAATTGTATATAGTATATTATTATTTCGTTTATTTTAATTTTTATTGCTTTGGCACTGGTCATTACGCGATGTATGTAAATCCTGGCCCAAATTGTTAAACAACGTACTTAATGTCAATGGACAGATGTATAAAATAAAGGGGACAAAAAAAAAAAACAAAAAAAAAAAAAAAATCCAGCGTAATGCTGCAAACAGTCACCGGCGACAGCTGTTACGATCAAACTAATGAGAGCCCCATGTAAATGAAAAAATAATTCTTTCCGTAATGCCGTATCTCACATGAATAGGCTATATCATCATGGTTTGAAAGGTTGAAGCGCAAAAAGCCGCGCCACCTCATGCAAATCTTATGCAAAGCATTATCATATCATATTAATTATATTATATTGTACAAAAACCAAAAAAAAATTATGAGTTAGTTTATTTATTGTTAACTATTTAGTTACAATGCAAATAAAATAATATGTTGATAAAGCTGCTCTTGTTCGAAAAACTCTTATAAGGGAGAAAATCAACAGGATCATATGTAAAAAAATTGAACGACTTGAATGGCTTAAAAAATTGCAAAACCCTGAGAGTTTCTAAAAATTCTGATTGAATAGTTGAAAATTTAAAGTAGTTTCTTGAAATTTATTAAATTTTTGTGACAAAGTTTAAAGCTTTGATGTACAGGTTTTTGTCACACAATAAACAATAGTTTTATAAAAAATTCACGCAAAAAATTTACCCTGAAAAATATTGCAAATATTGTGAAACGATAAAGTGGCTTGACACAAGTGTATACTATATTTTCAATCTATTAATATTTTAATATCTATTTTTTAATTGTAACTCGCACAATCATTTAAAAAATTCATATACTTATTAAGTCAACCTACGAACGCAGGCATTCCCCAAGGCATTGTCTTAGGACCAACATTGTATTTATTGTACACGGCTGATCTACCGGAACCGAAGTCAGAAAACAGCATGAGTGCAACATTTGCGGATGACACAGTCCTCATGGTATCTCATAAAGATACAAAAGTCGCAAAACAAAATTTACAAAACGAATTAAATGTGACATTAAACTGGTTCAAAAAATGGAACATCGAAATTAACGCTAACAAAACAATACAAGTAAACTACACAACCCGAAGGACAATCATTGAACCAGTTAGCGTTGGTAATTCTGACGTGCATATTGACACCAAAGCGAAATACCTGGGTATTACGATAGACTCGAAATTAAACTGGCAGGAGCATATAAAGAAAAAGCGAAATGAAGTTAAAAATCGTTTTAAGAAATTGTACTGGCTACTTCGACCTCAGTCCAATCTATCATTGCAAAATGAAGTACTTATTTATCGAACGATAATTACTCCGATCTGGAAATATGGAATTGAGATTTGGGGCACTGCTGCAAAAAGTAATCTAAGTATACTTCAACGAGTCCAGTCTAAAATACTTAGGACCTTAACTAATGCACCTTGGTACATACCTAACGCAGATATTCATCGCGACCTTGACATCGATACTATTGATGAAACAATACAAAGCGCTAGCAGAAGACACATAAATAGATTATTAACGCACACAAATCCTATGATGAGAAGACTACCAAATAAAGAAAAATCTACCCAAAGTCGGCTTAACCATCAAAAACCAACAGATCTTGCAAAATCCATGTAATCAATTGTCAACTAATCGTATGTGTCATTGTTTGTTAACCACTTGTTTTTAAATAATATGTATATATTTCTTCTAAATGAGCTTGGGGGCATTGGCCCTTCAATATCACTCTCATTCCATATTTTTGTAAATCAAATTACTTATTGTCTAACGACAGGTGTAATATTTTATGGAAGAAATAAAAAAAATATATATATATTATTAAGTCAGATGTAATAGAAAATTTAGAAAAAATTTTCTACGATGTTCGTAGGGTTCAAATATCAAGGAAAAAACAAGCATATTCAAAAATATTTTTTTTTGTTACCTTAACACTTTTTAAAAATATGGTAAATACTTACACAAAATTAAGTGACAAATTTGTCTACGCAAGAATTTTGGTCACTGTACCAGGATTACAAATTTATAAAACTTTTTTTTTAATGTAATTACTTCTTAATATTTTATTTTTTATTTCTTCTCGAATGTAGTTTAGTGGCATCTAAGTCATATCGAAATTTGGTCCAAATTGGCATAGTCAATCGAAAGATATAAATTGTTTTTAATTTTCAAAATTTAGTTTTCATACTTAAGGATACACTTTTGAAAGCTGAAACCTGGTAAATATTAATCTTATATGGATTCCTTGTCTGGGCATCCTTTCCATGTTTATTTCCTCTTCTTACAAAGCTCAATCTTCATTAATACACCTGGACTTCACCCACTGGGACGACTCATAACCAAATATACCATATTTACGTGAGCCGCAAGTGGAAAGGTTCGCTACTTGATGCCAGGAATAGACGAAGAGCCCACATAGACAGTGACTACGAGCTGATTACCGGCGACGTCAAGAACAAACTGAAATGCGAAAGAAAACCAACACACTGCGTAGTGGCGACGGATATGTCACACGCATTCACGAGAATGGCACTGGACCGGAATCCGTAAGGGAGTAGAGCAAGCAGTCGGCCAAACAATATTTGATATCAGCTGCCAACATCACATGGGAGAACTCTAAAATAATAGCCTGGAACTGTGAACGATGGAGGAGTCTTGTCGAAGCCTATGCTCCCGAGCGGAGTGAACAAGGAAAAAACAAATATCGAGGAGTTAGAGGGTTAAAATATTCCACAAACATTTTCTTTTTTCATAGAAGTATTGAATACTTAAATAAAAATACTGAAATACTTAAATATAATCTTAAATGCTTAAATCCTATGCTGATTTCCCATAAGAATGTGCAAAAGGTGAATCTTCGACTTCCTTAAAATAAAATTCAGACGCAAACTTTCAAATAGTCAAATATAGTATTTCTTCCCCCTCTACCAGAATCCATTTTCGGAAACTTGTTATTTTCATTTTTGTTGTACAGTGTATTTTGTGTATTTACAAAAATAGGTCTAACACATTTACATTCATATTGTTTTTTTTAATGAATAGAGGTGCTTTTTTATTGAGATCCCAAATGAAATGATTAATGTATCCGCAGCATCCAAAGAGCCGATAAGAGGGCAGCAAATGTCACAACAAAAAAATTTTTTTTAAATTTTTTATTTCGCGTACCACTTTTTGTGCAAAAGTGAAATTTATATTCGAATGGGACTTCAGCTTCTTCAAAGTTTTTGCACACATTTTTCTTCCTATTCACCTATGATGCCATTCAGAAGTGTGAAAAGAAGTGGAAAAAAGTTAAAAAAAAAGTTAAAAAAAAGTTAACAAACGGTACTCATAGTAAAATATGTATGATGCTCGTTGTGCTCATGTAAAAAAAGTGTTTTTTCCATTATTTTTTTCCGCTTTTTTACTTTTGAAATCTACAATCCAAATCTAAAAAAAAAAAACATTCTCCACTTCGTTAATAATTTAAAATGCCAATCATCCGTCGATTGCCCCTAATGGCTGCTTTGACTGCTGGCAATTTTATACACTTCAAATTATATTTTTAACACTTTTGCGTTTTTTTTTTCAAATTTACGTGTAATTGATTGTTAGGCATTTTGTTTTTTCTTTTAGTTTTACAGGGTAGACTATCGACTAGTTTTTTTTAATTCTATTTTTACATTTAAATTCTATTTTTAAATTGGCTGCTAATTCACGTCAAAAAAGTAGCAGAAACTAAACATCATATAGGGTGATTCATATAGCGTTTGGAATTTAGCTTGGCTATAAATAAATGAAAGTCATTCTAATTACTTCTGCGACTGGCCTTACAGTAACTCGTTTCGCGAATCGCGAATCGAATTTTTCTATGCATTTTTCCAAACTTCGAAACTTATCGTCTCTGAAAGTTTTTTTTAATATTCACCTTTACCGAGACCATTTAAAAAATTGTCTAATGGAGCCAAATCGAAACTTCTGGGCGCCCAACATACAGCAACGTTTCGGCTGATTATTCGGTTTTGTCTAGACGTAAGGCTGGGTACGAGGCATGTAACGTCTTATGTTGAAACCAAATATCGCCTATGTTATCCTCTGCAGTTTTTGGAAACAAAAAAAAATATTTTTATGCTGCGATAATGCTCGCTATCGACTCTAACTCCGATTTTTTTCTATTTTCAAAAGCAAACAACACAAAAAACCCAAAAAAGGGTCCAGTGATGCCGCCCTATCACAACCTATACTGAAAAATCACTTGTTTGGGATGCAACGGCTGCTCCATAATGGCAAGTGGGTTTATCGGCACCTCAATCGGCATAGATTGAAATGAGCTTAATCTGGAATCTATACTAATGCGTAATATTGGCAGCCCTCGCGCAAGTATACGGAAACTCCTATAACGAGCTCAGTGATTCTGTACGCAGCACCAATCTGGGCATACACGTATCCATCGTACCTTGATTACATACGAGTCACATACAGACTTGGCGCCTTGAGAGTAGCCAGTGGCTATCACAGTGTCTCAGATTAAGCAATCGATGTCATAACGGGAATGGTGCTTATCGACTTTCTCGCGATTGACATGAACAGGTTAAATAACACCATTGGGCATAAGAAAGGCTGCGAACAATTGACGAATGGCAGATACGGTGGGAGCAATCCCAGAAAGGTACGTGAACCTTTGAACTGATTCCAAACATTGCAAGGTGGATTGAGCAAAAACACGGAGAAATCGATTTTTGTATCACGCAATTGCTTACTGGACACGTTTGCTTTAAAGAACACTTACACTTGAGAACGAGAAACGGCGAGGCATATCTTGTTTCAATGCCCGCGGTCCATTATTGAGTGAAATATGCTTGAGAGAGTGTTTGCTGAAAACATATGTGAGTCAAATCTTATCCCATATAGGAATGTACGAATACGAAGAAAGCTGAAAAACGGCATGTGCAGTGGCCGCAAACAGCATGAAGAACTTTCAATAACAGATCAGAAGAACTTCTCTACAAAGAGTACCTTAATGTAATGTACTGCAAAAAATCGTACTTGGACAGAATGACAACAACAGACGACTGAGTAATAATATATTCACAACGGCCTCCCGCCGTACTACTTAACGGTGAAGTTCCGGAAGACATACCGTAGGACATGAGGGGGAGTTTAGTTGGGTTGAAGTGCCATACCACGGCTTCGGCCATAGGCTTTTCATGCTCCTCCTCCTCCACAAATAAAAAAAATAAAAAAAGCTTGATCTGGAAAGCTATTTTTTCATTAAGAATGTTTATTTTCAACCAAGCGTTCTTCAGTCCAAAATCCTCAACTATCTTCAAGTAAACAGCGACCTATTTTGTATGTCTAACAGTAAATTGACTTTTTGACACATAATTCACATAACAATTGTAGACGGCAAAGTCAAAAAAATCGGCACCTAAAAGTCCAAACGCTAAACCACTCTGCATCCCCGCCGTATAAAATGGATCGGATTACATGTAAGAAACTTTTCGAAATATTATTTTAAAAATTAGCTTCCAAAATGTATGCTCTATTGCCACTTCATGGTGGGCGTGTGATTAATTGGTGCCGTTTTTTGGAGCGGTGTCATTTTTGAACCACTCTTTCTTGCAAACGAATACAGCGACAGCGTTACGATCAACGAAGAGTACTTCAGAGACATGTTAACCTTTCCATGTTTTGGAAAACATTGAAGAATTGTATGTGGGTGCGCTCTGAGTCGCAAGTCGCAAGTCGTCCAGAATCGATCTTTTGTTTCGCTGTAGTTTGACACCGGCTGTTATGCTCCTGTAATTTGCCTTGAGGCATCAAAGTGATTTTCAAAATTCAAACGCGATTCGAGCATTGAAGTGCAATATTGTTCGCGCTATTGCTTAAATAGGGACTGAAACCATCAGCTATTTTTATTTTCTTATTTTGTTTAGGATTCCTTTATTAATTACACCTGTCTTATGACACTAAGTAATTCTTTTACAGCTTGGATTCCATAATATCAATCATTATTAATGTTACATTTTGGTGAGTATTTGTGTGAGTTTGCAATGTACGAGTAAGCATATTATTTTAAAATTTTCTAGTTATCTGCTGAGTTGGTGTTGGTCGATTGAGCCGCCTGGAGTTTGCGTTTTCTGTTGATGGGTGTTGACGCATGGCAGTACTCGTATGATTCGCCAAACGGAGAATATGATTTTTGCTGCGTTTCTGCTACTGTATCACGCCAGTCTACTGTCAAACTAAATATACAATTTTTTTCAGTATTCATTGACATTTCATCATGAAAAGACTTACGCCTCGACAACGTCACAAATCATAAAATTCTATATCGATACTCTGTGAAAAGGGTTTTTGGCTACATTCTTATTGGCTACATCAATAAGTAAAATTGCTGTATTTGGGCTGAAGAGCAACCCGTCTCCATTCAAGAACAGTCATTACATCGGCTCATATTTCTTCAAAGACGAGGCTTGCGCCAATGTAACAGTGCATGGCGAACGCTATCGTTGAAATTGAAGCCTGTGATCTCCACAACATTTGGTTCCAAGAAGACGGCGCTGCTTTCCATACAGCTCATGCCACAATGGATTTACTGCGTCGTCGTTTCGGTGAGCAATTTATCTCTCGCCTCGGACCAGTGGATTGGCCACTAAGATCGTGTGATATCACATCTTTGCACTTTTATTTGTGGGGGTATGAAAAGTTTAAATACTTTGTGGATAAACCAGCTTCAATTGAGACATTGGAAGCCAACATTACTAAAGTTTTTCACGACATATGGACCGAAGTCCTCTAGCAAATCAATTAAAATTGTTGTCTACGGATGACCGAATTACGGCACAGCTGCGGCCGACATTTGAAAGGCATTATCTTTAAAAAATAAATGTCATGAGTGCTTCTACACAAAAATAATATAGATTACCCAATCAATTTAATGTTTTATTTCAATTTAAAATCCGATACTTCTAAATTGATCATCCTTTATCGGGATTTGTGAATTGTTTATTCTCAGATTCTTATGTCTAACTTTTTTGATTTTTGTTTTTCTATTGATTTGGCGTTTACACTTTTTTTGGATGTTTGGCCGAGCTCTTCGTCCTATTTGTGATGTACGTTTTGTAGTTGTTCCACAAATAGAAGGACTTACTGTTTTAAGCCCAATCCGAACGGCGGATGATTTTTTATGATGAAATTTTTTAATGGCAGAAATACACTGGGAGGTTCGCCATTGCCTGCCGAGAGGTGACCGCTATTAGAAAAAACTGTTTTTATAGTTTTGGTGTTTCATGCACGGAGATTCGTATCCACGCACTTCCGAATAGTTGTCACTTCAATGGTTGTCAGCTGCGTACAACGCCTTGAGGTACCCCGGCTTCCATGAGTTGAATATTCGTTGAATATAATTTTTTTACTCTATGTTCCTATTCTATTATTGAATATTCTCGACGTAATCCAAATTGCTGGGAAGGAATTAAGATTCGTGTATATAGGGTCTAGGCGGCCAAGATTAAGTTACTCAAAAAGTTTTGATAATGATGGTAATAAACTAATTGGTCTGTATGAAGAAACTTCAGAAGCGTCTTTTTTAGTTTAGGAATTGCAATGATTTCGGCAACTTTCCAAGACGGTGGAAAATACACCATTCGTAATTCTAAGTTAAATATATTTCTTAAGCAGATAGTGGTTTTGTCAAGTAACTCCTTTAGGTTTCTTCCTGTTATTCCGTCGAATCCCCAGGACTTATTTATGTATTTTGTATTTCTTTCAAAGTTATTTTTTTAATTGGTGTATTTATGTTCCTTGTAAAGTGGGCATGAAATTCAGAGTTATCGATAGCTTGGTTATTATGTTGCTTTGGAAATGTTTTTTGAAATCGTCAGCGAGTATTTTAGGCTTTTATGTTGGAGTTTTCGCCCAAGAATTTGTCCTTGTCTTTAGAGGAGTTTGGTTCATTACTACGTTGTCGATTTTTTTGCATGCCTTCCATCTGTGTGTAGTTTGTAGCTGTAGTAGTTCCCACCGATACGATATATTTTTCAAACTTTCATTCTTATCCACTTTTAACATATCTTTCTTATAATATCTTTTATTGCCATACAGAGCTTTTTTTAATGTCCAGCGAATGTTAAGATTGCCAATGTTGCCTTAATTTTAGTTGTTTCTTATATTATATGTTCCAAGATTTTATGGAATAGATTGTATTTGTTGTTATTCATTTTAATTATATAATAGGTGTGAAGGTTGTTGTTGCACAGACTATACTGTCATTGGAGTACACGATTGCGGAGTCTACTTCCTTGTGACTCTTTAGGGAGACTTCAGTGTTATAGTTATGCCCCATAATTTCGCGAAAATAGTCAAAATTCGTAAAATTATTGTAAAATGTATGGGTCTTTCAGTTTAGGATATCTAATATGGATTGGTAAGATGGGCTGCCGATAAAAAAAAAATCATAGAGAAATACTTAACTCAGTTTTATAATGCATTTTCAAATGAAACCAGCAGACGACACACCCTTTAGTTTCCCTTTGCACGCTATTCGTAATTTTGATAATTTTCGCACTTGTTATACACCTATTCCAAATTAATGTTGTTCGTTAAAATATATATTACAAATATTTTTTTGTTATCATTCTGCCTTTTTTAGAGTTTTTTTGATTTATCATCTTTGATTCACATTTCCATTTGTTACTATCTGCCTGCCAGCGGTACGGCACCGACTGTGACCTATTTTTCATTTCACAACTTTGATATAACCTTTTCATACTATTCTTATTTTTTATTGTTGTTTTCATTTTTATATATTGTATATACATACATTTACTTATACATATGTATATATGCTTATTCTGTATATACTAATATATATATAATATGTACGCATAAAACTATAGGTGAGAAAACTATTGATGAAACAATATCAACTAAAATTAGAGGGAAAACGGGGCTAATGACATATGTGTATAAATGTATATGTATTTACAAACATATATATGTATTTATGGATGTATGCGCAATTTTCAATGCTAGAAAATTATACATTCGGAAATAAATTCGAAAATGTAGCCATTTAGCAATTCAGATCTCTTCTGTAAGTTGATATGCCGAACTTAGCGCGGAAAATATCGATTGCTTGTGGAGTACGGTGCGCCATCCTGCTAAAACCAAAGGACATCTAAGGCTTTGTCTATAATTTTCTATGATACTCACCAACCTGCCATTCCCTCTGAATGTATCGGCGTCTCAAGTGTGATTTTTTTTCATTTTAATTTTTTCATTCATTCATTCATTAATTTTTGATTCATTTTGTAGTAATTTTTACCCCATTTTAACTACAACATTTTCTAAAAACATAGTAATCTAGAGTCATTTAAGGGCTAATCCACGAAATTAGCCAATTTTTTGCCATCATATATATATGTGATTGGCCGAGCTCCTTCTCCTATTTGAGGCATGTGTCTTGATTTGTTCCATAAATGGAGGGACCTACGATTTTAAGCCGATTCCGAATGGCAAATGATTTTTTATGAGGAGCTTTTTCAGGGCAGAAATACACTCGAAGGTTAGTCATTGCCTACCGAGGCAGAAAAAAACGTTTCTATTATTTAGTATTCCATGTACGGAGATTTGAATCTATGCTCTTCCGAATGGTGTTCACGCGCTAGTTGTTGGTAATTGATAAACACAAAGGAGCTACAACATATTTTTTTGTAGCCCGGCAAGTCTGGTCGAGCGTTGTTGCACTTGAAAATGGCGTTATCTCCTCAATGCTCATATGGAATACAAAAATTCCTTTAACAATTTCCTGTCATACCCTCACTCCATTCATTCATACATACAAACAATGTAAAAAAATAGAATTAGTGGTCGTATTTTGTTGAAACTTTGCCCCTTAAATGACTACATGTCGCTAATTTGAAAAATGAAATAGGTGTTTCCGTAATTTTTTTTTTTAATTTTAAATTTTTACTTTTTGATATGGCCCTATATCATAGTTATTATTAAAATTTACAATTATATTGAAAAGTATGAATACAACTATTAATCAACCTATTCAAATCAAATGTCATCGCAATACTGCTCATAGATGAGAGACCTTGCTTGACCATCTAACTGGCAAAATCCAAAGTTTTGTAAATAGATGTCTCCGGCGTATTCTCAAGGTATGGTGGTCAAACGTCATCAGCAACGACGAGTTTTATAAAAAGTGCAACTTGCAACCAATGGCCAACCATATAAAGTTACGAAAGTCTGGGTGGATAGGCCACACACTGCGAAAAGATGCAACAGAAGGCGGTCGACTGTGCTTGGAAGCCGCAACAGGGACCGATCTAGAGAAATCGTGGAACGCACTAAAACTGCTAGCCAAAACCAGAACCAAGTAGAAATGCTTTATTGAGACCCTATGCTTCAATGGGAAATAAAGGAAATGATGATGGCAGAAAACAACAGAATTTTCCTAAAATTAAGAAAATAAAACGAATATCTAAATTGATGATACATATATTGATTGTGTGTTATATACCAGTTTTTGAACTTAAATCCTTAGAGGTGGAACTTAATAATTGATGTAGAGAGTTCCGTGCTATTATCTGCTTCTTCATTTTCAACAATTCATGGCTTGAATCGGAACCCCTTAATGATTTTTTTCCTTATATTAAGTTCATTTGACATAAAACTAATGGATCTGACGATAATAGTATGTACTTTTCCAGTTCTTCCAGTATGAGAAAGCCCATTTTTTGTAAAGATTTTGTGTGAACTTTCTAAGGCTAAGGCAGAAAATATTATCTATTGGTAAATCAAAGAACTTAATTATATCCCATCCGTGTATTAAAACTTTGTGCACATAACCTGTTTCAGTTACCAAATTACTGAACTTATAGGTTTGTATTTCTTTTTAACACGGGAGGACTTGTTGCAACACAGAAAAGTTGTAAATTAAATATTTATCCAGACGAGTAGCTCCTGAAGCTTTCTTAAAACTTTTCTTTTGACACCAATATGGGACACTGACCTGGGTAGCAGATGGACGACGAAACTCAATCCAACAATAGGCAAATGAGTTCAAAGGAACTTCGTGAAAGTGAACAATTTTATGACTTAGTTCCTCTCGGGCCACAGATACTTCCGGAAATACCGCATTGGCAAGGTAAGCGACCCCATGCGAAGCATCGAGCGATGGCGCGGAACAGACGTTCTTTAGTTACGACAGATGGGTTCTGGGAGAGATGCTCTGAGGGGCCAGATTGGCGGCAACGCGCTGATCAATATAATCAGAAAAATGCTTTAACGCGAGGAGAAACGATAGACCTCGACACAGTGCAACAAAGTGAAGCTACACAGACTGAGACATAAGAAGACGAGCCTATAGCATGAAAAAATAAATAAATAATTGGCGCGTACACTTCTGTTAGGTGTTTGGCCGAGCTCCTCCTCCTATTTGTGGTGTGCGTCTTGATGTTGTTCCACAAATGGAGGGCCCTACAGTTTCAAGCCGACTCCGAACGGCAGATATTTTTATGAGGAGCTTTTTCATGGCAGAAATACACTCGGAGGTTTGCCATTGCCTGCCGAGGGGCGACCGCTATTAGAAAAATGTTTTTATTAATTTTGCCTTCACCGAGATTCGAACTAACGACCTCTCGGTGAATTCCGAATGGTAATCACGCACCAACCCATTCGGCTACGGCGGCCGCATGAAGCTGGCTGCAAATATGGTGGTCTCAAACGTGGGTTAATAGAACTGGTTCATTTTATGGACGCCGTTCTGGCCCCTCCCGAAGTAATGCAGAAAGTAGTCCCAGGAAAGGACTATGTCCATAAGCGAAAGAGGGATTGTTTTAGTCGCCGCATCTCTGAATGATGGTCGTTGTAAGTGTGAAGGCATTTAGAACTCTACTCACCCACCAAGAACCAAAAAACAAAACTGATGAATTATGTTAAATTTAATTTTGCTAACACTGTTTTAAAACCTCTAATGATAGTCAGAGTTATAAGCGGTTCGTGTGCCAAATATAATAATTTGCTTTTAAAGATTTAAAATGTGATTATCAATAATTATCTACATTTCCATTATAGAACCGCTTTTCATCGACAGTCGAAATATGGCTTGAAAACAATCTATGTACTTTTTTTTACCGTCAGGCATCGGCTTGCACTAGAAGAAACATTTCGACAGCTCCCGTCTTCTCTTCGGAATTTCAACATTAAGCAAAATGGTGTATTAAATAAAAAGTTAGGAGGAACCCAGAAGCATGGAATTAACAGTCGTATCATTTCTGGCGTCACGCGGAGATCTTTTGCTGGGAAAGGGGTAGAGTCCAAAAAAGATAAGCGGCTGCCGTAGTCGAATGGGTTTATACATGACTACCATTCGTTGGAGGTTTCATAATGGCATCAAAACAGCGCTTTAGTACTGCTTGGGGAGTGCCAGATTAGTACTTCAACTATTTCACCTACCTACCTACCATTCGGTAGGAGCCCGGATTCGAAATTCACTACCAAATGATTTTTCCTAATAGCGCTCGCCTCTCGGCAGGGCAATGATAATCCTGCGAGTGTTTCTGCCTTGAAAAAGTTCCTAATAAAAACCATCTACGGAAAACCATCATCGGAAGTGGGCTAACACTGTAGCTTTCGCCATTTGGGGAGCAACTGGCAAAATTTAGACAGTAGTAATACTCTTGTGTGGCTAAGACGATTACTGGTGGGTGCTGAGATATACTCGTATAAATCATTTGATAGGTGCAGATATTAGAAGCATAATTCCAGAGCTGCTCCTAAATATTCACAAAAGACTGGCCCTATTGAGTTAAATATTAATTGGACTATAGACAAATACGACGAGAGACAAGAATGATCAGATTGAAATGGCAAAAAAGACCAACTTCGGTGGGATAAAATTCTAGATGAGGTGCTAAGTCAAAGTAGCAAAGATTTGAAAAAAGAAATTAAAAGTTACGTAGTATAGTAAAAATACAAAAGTTGTTTGCAAGCAAAGAGATCTGCAATTACGTCAACTCAAAAGCTCATTGAGAGCCAAATAGTGATTCGTGTTACGCCCAATCTTTAGTTTTCTCTCAGCTGTGGTCTACGATGTTGTTAGTAAAGAACAAATGGCAAAAGATTGTTACCAAGGATAAAATGTTTATCGAGGAATAAGCGCTGAGAGAGGTTTCTAGATATTTAGAGTTCAGCGTGGTGATATTCATGTAGGGGCAGCTGAGCGAGTTGACATAGCATTCGTTCTAATCTGTTGGCCTTTGTAATTTTGAAGTACGAGCTTTAGTGGACTTCGAACCAATATTTGGGAACCTGTATTAACGCCGATAATAAGGTCAGCCCTTGAAATTCAACGGCTGCTCTTTCGTCCTCTTTTAACGACTTCCAAGAAAAAACTTTATAAGTGCCTCACCATGCTGATCCTATTGATTGCGGCTCTCCTGTAGTGTTCTGGTTTTGAGGGGCATAGTGCTGCAAATAAAGATGTAATGGCTCATCTGGTTAGATCATGTCTTAGGAATGAATACAAGTCCTCCAGCCTTAAATAAAGACACAGAGACTTGGACGATGACGATATCCTATGAGGCGTCCCTTGGAGTGTTTGAGAGAAAGATTCTTCGGAAGATTTTTGGAACTTTACACGTTGGTGACGGCGTCGTAGGCGATGGAACAATGTGTTGTATGAGCTTTACCATGACTTACACATAGCGTAGCTAATAAAGATCCAGCGGCTTCGTCATGTCGTCCGAATGGATATAAGCGCTTTGGCCTCCTCTGCGTTGGAAAGATTAGGTGGAAAAGGGCTTGGCTTCACTTGGTGTATCTAGCTGGAGCCGGTTAGCACAAGAAAGAAATAACTGGAGCGATTTGTTAAACTCGGCCAAAATCGCTTAAGCGGTTATCGCGCCACTAAGGAAAAAGAAGAAATACCCGCAGGCGACGAAAAAGGAAGATAGAAGCTTTATCTACTTTGGAACAAAGACCCATCTCGGGTAAGGATATTCAGCAAAAACAAAAAAAAAATAATGCAAAAAAAAAATTACTTAATTAGTTCTCATTAGTAAGAGTCGGTTTAAATTATTTTTTTTCGTTTGGTTTTTTTTGATGTGATGTAATCTCCTACCTGTCCGAGAGGTAGATACCTATGAAATGAGACTTTTTTCAGTTTCAAACGTTTATTAACAAAAAATGGTTACAAGTTGAATCTTCAAAATAATAGCAATCGCCAGTGACACATTTTTCCCATCTCTCAGGCAATTTGTGGGTGCTGCGGCAAAAAAATTGGCCGTCTTTGGTCGCAAACCAATCATCGAGCCATTTTTTGGCTTCTTCGTGAGAATTGAAGCGCTGCTCGGAAAGTGCGTCGTTGCAAACAAATGATAATCGGAAGGCGCCAAGTCTGGTGAGTAAGCCACATGCACCAGCGGTTCCCAATCGTACGTCTCCACCAATTCCCGGACCGCTCTTGTGTGGCGGTGCATTGTCATCAAGAAAAATTACTTTGTGACCCCGATAGGCATATTCTGGGCGTTTTCGGTGTATAGCGCTATTCAAATCGGCCAATTGTCGTTGGTAGCTTGCACCGTTAACTGTTTCACCTGGTTTTAATAGCTTGTACCAAATTATACCACGCTGATCCCAGAAAACACACAGCATTGCCTTGCGGCCGAAGCGATTTGGTTTGGCCGTTGTTTTTGGCTTGTGGCCGGGCGGACCATACGATCGTTCACGCTTGGGAGTGGAGAAATACATCCATTTTTCATCATCCGTAACGATTCGATGCAAAACAGACTTCCTTTTGAACCGGGAGAGCAGCATTTCACAAGTGGTTTTTCGGTTCTCTTGTTGCCTTTCAGTCAGTTCATGCGGCACCCATCTTCCGATATTTAAAATCATGCCCATGTATTTCAAACGTTTGGAAATGGTTTTTTGGGTCACTCCCAACTGCTCTGCCATCATTTCTTGCGTTTGACCATCATCTTCATCTAACAATGCTTGAAATTCGGCGTCCTCAAACTTTTTCGGTGGCCGGCCACGGTCCTCCTTCTCCACGCTAAAATCACCACTTCGGAATTTTTCAAACCACCTGAAGCACTGTGCTATACTTAGAGCATGCCCACCATAAGCTTCTATAAGCATTTGATGAGCTTGAGAAGCAGAAAATCAACGATGTCCGCAAATCGTAGTTTGAAGGCACGAAATTCGACATTTTTAAGAGCGACAAAAATGCATTGTTGTATGAAACGTAACAAACAATAAACTGAATATTGTTGACAGATGACAGACGAAAAAAAGAAGACATTTAGAAAGGTTTAAAAATGCTCCTAGCGACATCTATAGCCTAATAGCTGAAGGTCTCACTTCATAGGTATATGTTTCTTGGCCCCAGTTATTTAGCGCAAGAAAGTTAATACGTTATTTAAGAAAAAGAAGAAGGTAATCATTAAAACAAGCTCTGATTTTGTTCCATTATTTTTTATTTGCTTCTTTGGGCAAGATTAGTCATTAATTAATTATTTAATTTATTTAGTTTTTAAATTATTGCCTGCACATACTTAAATTTTTTTTTAAAAAAGGGAAAATTTTGCTTCATTGCTACTTTTAAATTGATTTTTTTTTTGTAATACTAACATACTTATAAACTATAACATATCAGCTGTAAAAATATGATTTTCGTTCACTTTATAACAACTGTGTAATGAAATGACTTTTACTATGTACAAAATTAAATAAATTAAAAATTTTAATATTGCCATGCTACTTACATATTAATTTGCTGTAAAAATGGTTACATTTTCGTAAAGACACTAAAATAAAAACTAAAAACACTTTAATAAGAAAATTAAAAGATAAAAAATGCCTAAAAATGTGCAATAAATCGTATTAAAAAAAAACCTTAAATAAAATTAGTACAAAATTAAATTAAGAATAAATTTGAGCTATTAGAAATTAGATTTTTCACCATTTAACGAGATTTTTAAATTAATTATTATTAATTAATTAAATTCATTTGCTCTTCCTTAACTTCGCCTATAATTAATTCACTTTTTAATTGCGACTAACTACTTTCATAAATATAAATCACATAATTTATATAAATTAGTATTTAACAATATATAATTTCATAATTTTTTGTTTTCGTTTTTGTTTTGAAAATAGGGAAATAAATTAGAAATAAGAAAACATGCTTATCATAGGAAACAGATGAGAGCACAAAGTACTCTTCAATCGAACACTGTGCCTAACATATTGCAAAACAAAAAATTAAATTAAATAAAAATAAATCCTAAACTATTTACAGTCGAATTTAAAACGATTGCATGCCGGCCTCGTCTCATATGCCATGCCCATCACGACACATTCTCCATGATCCAGGGCACAAAGCGTGAGATGCGCGTGCACACACCTGGTAAATTCGCCTCAGCACAGCCAATGCCCCACGAGATGATGCCCGCCAAGAAAAAGCGGCCATCTGCGGATTTCACCTATTTGTGAGAAAAATAAGTAGAATAATTAAAAATATCTAAAATGAAAAAGTCACGCAAACCCACCTGCAGCGGTCCACCGGAATCGCCCTGACACGAATCATGCCCACCATTCTCATAGCCCGCACACACGAAAATATCCGGTATCGACTCTTGACGACCGGCACGCGCAAACATTGACTCACAAATGCCGTTACTCACAATCGGCACAGACACCTTCATGAGAACAAGAATGAAATAAATTATGGAATATATTTTCACCAGTTCATATGCATCGCTTACCTCTTGCAGTACCGACGCCAGCGTGCCGCCTTCACTGAGACGTCCCCAACCGGTCACCGTGGCATTCATGCCAATCAATAAACTCTCCGTTTGTGGCAAGCATATGGGACTGACATGTGGCGCAAACTCCACCGGTTGTTCCAATTTTACCAACGCCAAATCATATTCGTAGGTGAAGAAATTATATTTGGGATGTACGACCTTTTTGGCCACACCCCGTTCGATATAGGGCAACTGCTCTTGCACGTGTGAGAAATCATATTCACCGACGCGTATCCGCATTTGAGAGATGAGGAGACTGTAAAATGAAAAGGAAGCGTGTTTTAGTAAATACAAATAATAAAATTCTTTGTAATTTTTTTTACGAAAAAAATGGCCTATGGATAGACAAAAGTGAGTATCAAGTAGACTTGGTTTTAAGTGCCTATAAAAGCAAGATATTTAAGGCTTGGTTTTAAGTACTTCTTTTATGGAGATTTCAAAACCGCAGGTATTTTTTCGAAACACCTGTTATTTAGAAAATAAATTGAAAAATAAACTTCACTTTAATTTTGGGCGTTCACTCGTTTCCATAAAAATAAACAGTCCAGTATTTTCTTCAGTAATTTCGACTCTGACATTAACGCAAAAGTGTCCAGTAATAAACTACCACAATGCGAGCAATCGTTCTCTCTGTTCTTTCTTTAAAACTCTGTTGGAAATGATCGATTAGGCTATGCATGTAATGTATCTTGATTATAGACGTAGATTGTTTGTTTATTTGTTTTATTGGAAAAGCCAATAAACTACAAAGATTCTTACTGATTGTAGCTATAGCCCAGATTAAAATATTTCGATAGCGAAGAGTCCTCGTTGGGCTGAAAAAAATAAATAGCAAGCAGTGGGGAGAGGCAATTGCCTTTTATCACGTCAAACACGACAGTTAGAGAGAGGATAGTTCTTCTACTTGAAAGGAACTTTAGGTTAAGTAAAGGAGCCAGGCTTTATAGGGAGGGAGAAATGGAATCAGAAAATTTTTGGGAACTAAAGGCGGCCACAGAAGTCGAATGGGCTACCATTCGGAAGTGCACAGGTTCGAAACTTCGGGCTGGAAACACTAATCTCCAAGTGTATTTTTGCCATAACAAAAGCTCCTCATAAAAACTTACTGGCGTTCCAAAAAATTGGAAAAGAAGCTTGGTGAAATACCCCACAAAGGATGTTGGCTCCAATTAATTAGATTAATTAAAATATCTAGGCATCTAGCGCCATTTTAATAAAAATACTTCTTTGTTGTTAAAATTTCTTGAATATTGCTAGTTAGCAGGCAATATAGTTAGCAGGAGTTACCTTCTCCGTCCATTTTTCACAAGTGTGGCATATATTTATATCGTATGGTGGCGAGCCTTGAGATGCTGACCGAAGACACTACTCATCCAGAGGGTCTGAGTTTTTGTATGTAGTACTAGTTTAGTAAAAGTGGAATACTTTACGAAAATATTAGGCATAATACGACTTCGAATATAGTTTCAGTCCTCAAACTTTTAAAATAAAATTTAAAGAGAAGTTTTTTGTTATATATTTTAATCCTCGGTCTCCCAGCTAAATGCGCATTTTTTCTCCTTTCTCAAAACAGATTAGTGAAAGTTCATCGGAAAAGGTGGTAAGAGGATTAAATTTTCTACCAAAATTTTAAAGGGACAATTTTACGGGCCAAAGACCAAAAAAAATCGTACGGTTAAGGTGATTGAAAGCTTTGTCTAAGCTATTGTTTGCCAATTTGGTACTCCTCTATATGTATTGTATGAAAATCAATTTTATGACTGTAAGGTAAGTGTTGATATACATTAAAATTAATTTAAAGTAATTTCTGCGATCAAAGTATGGCTGTAGTGAGACTTCAGTCCACTTTCTTTTAATATATATATTTATATTTTTTTTATATGAAAAGTGGTGTTGTTCTTAACATTTGAACAGTCCTTGGAATAGAATTAGGAAGAACAAAATACAAAATAGCGTTCGCCTTTTTGACACCACCATAATAAGATTGATGAACATGATGAACAAATGATATGTGACTTGCATGACTTCTTTCGTAAAAGCCCTACGCACAAATAGAAAGATATATTGGGAACTGACTTTAACATTTATTGGTCAGAGCACTGGATTTAAAACATGGCACGTCTGGTTTAAAATTAACTTTCTTGAAGTTATTACTTTTTTTGTTATAAGAGGGAAAACGACAATTTGATTGATGTAATTTGAAATGGTTTGCTTTGTGCGAGAAGATATTTTCTGTAGTAAGTGTAGATTTAAAAAACGAAAAATTAATCTATTCGGAAGTAACAACATTCAATTCCACGCCATTGGATTTCTTCTTTATATTGATCCGCTTGCTTTGCTGTCAGGCTTTATGTTCCCAAGGGAGTTCTTCATAATCGCTGCAAAGAATTTCCGGGAGATTTTTATTTGGGCCACAAAAAACTCAAAAGTTTTAGTGCCCTTAAGGTATCGGCATATATCGCCCACTACTTAATGAAGAGTGATATTCTCCTTCGCAACTTAGGGTTTGTTTATTACATTATTTTTTGTTAACCACCAAAGTATCTCTCATGTTGTATAGAGTTTGAAATTTTTTCAAATCTTCTGATATCCTTTTGATGTCGAAATTATTCCATAAGAAATCTTGGAACGAAATATACGAAAATAAAAACCACCGTAAATAATCACCTGCAATAATCGCCGATTCTAATACGCTAAGAACTACAAATCTTCCCTATTTTCCAATCACAAATTTTATCATCCAGTTGCCAAACGAGGGATGTTATTATTTCCTTTTTACATGTGGTACCAGCAATTTCAATTTCTATTCGCCTACAAGCCATTAGTTATCTAGTTAGTGACTCTCTTACTTAAGATCTTTTTCAAGTTCACATTTATGTTAGGTCTTTTCAGATGTGCCTATCCTTGGAAGTGAGTACTCAGCTGTGATCTACTTTGTTTTTTTCTGCCACATAACGCACAAAAGTCAGCAAGAGATCCGCAAGAGAGTAATCAAGTATATGACTAATCTTATATCATATCGTGTAAGGATAGCAGACCAGGAATATATACCAATAAGATATGTTGGAATTAGGAATTATTAAAGACAAACTGCTCCGTGCTTAGTTAGTTAAGTTTACAGGCGCCAAACATCCAAGCCTGAAAGCTTCTCAGGCGCGTGTATACTTATAAATTCAGAGTCAAGATCTCTGAATCTTATCCGTGCTCAAGCAGCGCAGCTGAGTAGTAGATACTGATATGATTCCACCACATCGTTCTAAATACGATTACGGAAGGGAGTTGACGTCTTGAGTCCCACCGCATGAATTTTTTTCGGATAGTATGAAACTACGACTCCAACTAGCAACGAGAGGTGCGGCTTTGTAAGCCTCAGAACCTCTCATCGACCACCTCCGAGTTGCCCGTTACTAGAAGTACTTTGCAATGGTGAAAGTCAATGTTTTTACTCAGCACTCAAAATACTAATCAGGTTACAAATGGGTTCATGGATATTTGAAATTGCTCTGCTGGAATTTATCGAGATATATATGTATTAAGTATAGGTATATTTATACGTATACACATATATACTATAGTATACATATAATTGGTGCTGACACCCTATTTTGTATGTTTGGCCAACCTCCTCCTCCTATGTGTGGCGTGCGTCTCGATGTTGTCCCACAAAGCGAGGGACCTACAGTTTTAAGTCAACTCCGAATGGCAGATGGTTTTTTATGGGGAGCTTTTTCATGGCAGAAATACACTCGGATGTTTGTCAGTGTCTGCCTACAAAATTTATCGATAAAAAAAAAAAAGTGTTCTAAAATCTCCAGAAAAGTACTACCAAGTAGTTTTACCCACATTGGGCATTTTAATTATTTAAACTCTAAATGATGGAATTTTTTCACACTTCCAAAAAACTTCCGGACTTGTACGAGTATGTAAAAGAAATTGTTAAAAATCAACATGACTTTTAAGCGGCTTCAAGTTTTTTCTTTATTGTACTAAGATTTAATGAATTTTTATGAATTCTGTAAAAAGTTTGGAACTTTGAATTATGAGGTTTTTATTACACAATGAACTACATTTTTTTAAAAAAATTAACGAAAAAATGTAACCTGAAATTGTAAAAAGATGACGTGACTTAATTATGTGACTGCAAGTGTATAGACTTATATTGCTCCAAGCAACAAGGAAGCGCCAAAAACTGGTCTTATTTCTATATTTTACATATACGCACATATTTATGTACATATATTATATAATATATGGTATTTAACAGTTATTAAATTACTTACTCATCGACACAGTGCCCCGCTGTAGCGATCCAGTTCTCATTGATCAGCGCGCCCCCACAACGATGCGTACTCGAGAAACCGAAAAACGTAGTGCGACGCACCGACACTTGCCACGGCCAACGGCCGAACGCCGCACTCTTACCTCCCACGATACGCGTCTCCGGACGCGCCAACACCGGTATGCCACATTCTACAAATCCATCAGCAAAGCATAAAAAAGAAAAGGTGGGGAAGAAAATTGAAAAATGAGAAAAAGATTACCTAAGAAAAACAATTAAATTTTTATGTTGTTGCACGGAAACTTGAGAATGATTAAATGCAGTTAAATGATGGCTTACATTGTCTGCACGACACTCAATGCCAACATCACTCATTGAACGCTGATGCAAATGCCGCAGCGAGTGGAGTGGATAAGATAAATGGACCGCATCTCAAGCAGTAAAAAAAGACTATTCCAGTGAAGTTATAAAGCTTACCGCTACGTGCCGCAGTGATGATTTTGAGAGTGGTGCTATTATCTGTCAAACTATCGGAGATCTCATTCGATTCGATCGTCGTAAGATTGTGTGGCGACAATGTATGATGTAGTTGTTGTTGTTGATGTGATTGCTGCGGGTGTGGGTAATGTCCATAAGGAGGCATATAATGCGATGTGGTGACATAAGTGGATGAGGGTGATGATGATGATGATGATGATGAAGTTGTTGCTGATGTGGAAGAACTTGGACGCGTGGGCGCCACTGTTGATGCTGTGGACCATGTGGGGCGATACGTAGGCCGGATGGGCATCGTCGTGGAGCCACTGTGCGATGTTGATGCGGATGATGTGGAAGAAGACTCGGATGAGCTTGATGGCGCTGACGATGATGATGTGGATGATGTTGTAGCCGCTGAAGTTGGTCTATTCTTTTGCGTTGTTGTAGTCATTATGGTTGTTGTTGTTGGCTTCTTTGTGGTAGATTGCAATGGATAAATTGCGTCGCCACCACCGCTGCCACTATTGCTGCCGCTGCTGCTGCTGCTGCTGCTGCTGCTGAGCACACCACTTTCGCTAATGACCCAGCTGGGCGTGGTTGGGCGCGTGTAAGGACGCGTTGTCGTTTTCACCGTCGTACTATACGGTATACGCATTGTAGTTGTTGTTGTTGTTGTCGTTGTAGTAGTTGATGTAGCGCTGCCAATGCCGGCGGTGCTCGCCAGTGTTGTGGCAGGCACTTTCGTTGGTGGCTTCGCATACATAGGCGGCGGCTGATATTGTGGATATTGTTGATGCTGGTGGTGTTGGTGCTGCAAATTTAAATTATGAGATTGAAATTATTCATAGTTATTTATGTCTAGTCGGTGCTCATGTCAGTGGAGATTTTTCATATGTCAGAAATCAATTTTTCATTTCAATGCACCACAAAAACGCAACCCGTGCGCAGGCGCACTTTGCATTGAAACGAGCTGTTGTCGCGCGAAGTTACTTTTTACGCTGGGTCGACTTTTGGCTTACCAATGAGTTATTGCAAGCGCTAGGAGGGCCGTCTCTGCAAAGTAGCATAGCAAGTCAACTTAGGTCCAGTATTGGTGTACTTAAGCCTAAGACACACACACATACACAATGGCTAAACTTAATTGCTTCTGAATGGCTCGTCATTTAGATAGTTAACTGAGAAATATTTACTGACGAAGAAAATAAGATTTTCTTTAAGAAAGTATCTTATTAGGCTCCGTAAAAATACGCTACCACGTGAATCCGACACCTAAATAGTCAAGAAAGTTTCGAGTTTTGCTGGAGATATTTTGAAATTTTAGAGACCTCTACCA
Organism: Anastrepha ludens; assembly: GCF_028408465.1. NCBI lineage: Eukaryota > Metazoa > Arthropoda > Insecta > Diptera > Tephritidae > Anastrepha > Anastrepha ludens. Next base: position 39,154,730 of record NC_071498.1, read on the forward strand.
TGAAATGAGAATTTTATAGTTTAGAGCTGAATTTAAGGAAATCGTTCCGGGAGTTATTCCTATGTCAAGGACTCATGGATTCAAATAGGGCAGTGATTCTAATGAGAATATTTAACAATAAAATTAATTTACTGAATGCGAATTAAAACCATAGAGGTGTAATCGTTTCGTGCGGTCCTCAATCCTTAGTGAGACATAGGGCATCAAGAGGTGTATTCATAGTAAAAATGAGCAAAAAAAGACCAGAAAATACTGAAAAGACCTTAACGACATTTTTACAAAAAGAGTCACGCATACCAAGTGCTTTAAGTAATTCAATAAAAATTTGGTATTTTATTTTCTTTAAATGGGCATTTTAGTGCGTTTTTGTATTCAAAGCTAGGCAACACTGCAGTAGCGAGAGAGATTACACTGCTAAAGGAAAATAACACCAACAATAACCGCAATCGCGGGCAATGCGACCAGATGTTAAAAAAAGTATAGCTATATAAGACTGAGTGAATTATTGAACTAATTTTTAAAAAATGTATATTTTACAACATTATATTTTCAGGCTAAAAAAATGTCATGAAGAAAGAACTAAAACTCCGACTCTAAATAAAAAAAAAAACAACAATATGCTAAAACAAGTTACGAAAATGGTAATCTGGCCATACTGCTGCTAAAATCACGTAACTCATTGTCAAATTCGCTGAGAGCAAAGTGACGGTGCCACGATAGGCGCCATCTCATTATTCTTTGCATCATGTATCCATTAATATAGGAAGCACAATTGACTGTATTGATCAGACGAACAAATACTTTAAAAGTGTTTTTCACAGGCCGCTGTTTTATTAAATAACATTTCGAGGAAATTAAAAAAAAAAAAACTACAGTAAGTTACTATTACATTTATAACGAAGCATATATATTCAAATAGGCTCCCATTTTAACTCAACTAAATAAAAACACGTCAATGGAAAAGGGTTACCATTTAAACAATGAATATTAATACTAATTCTCCAATATCATACCTTTGGGGCAATTGAAGTGGCCTTGTCATTAGCTCGCTAAATTTAAAAGACCGCTTTATATGTATTACTCCTCCTCATTTTCGTTGCGCTTATAGACATTAAAATCCTTTTACTGAGAGCGCGCTTGCATAGAGGAATTTTACAACCCTTCGAAACAGAAGCTTGGCCTCGCTTTCAGTATCAGATCGCTGTATGGAGAGGGGTCGTGAGACGATAAAAAAGTATGCTATACTACCTGCCATAGCAAACTCGAGAGAGAGCTGTTAGAGTGTCTTCAGTTATGGATACAGCTAGGAACTAATGTTCAAACGTTAGAAGACGCGTCCCTGACTGACACTGCTAACCAATGTGAAGAAAAAACGGAATAAAGCGAAACCGACCAGCTAAAATATGAGGTGAAAAATTACTACCACCATTAATGTGCACTGGGAGGACTTAATTTTCAGAATGTAGAGATAAATGAACAACTGCTCATAGAAAGAAACAAACGTATAACAGAGCGTTTTAGCCGAGCTGTTCTGAGCAGATGATAAAGATCGGAGAGGTTGCTAAACGGCCTTGATCTGATTCACCAGAATAGTCTTCAGTGACCTTACAGATCTTGTCGAGGTTCTATGAAAGAAGATCGATATTGCTAGTACCCATGACTCGCGGAAAGAGGGGAAGAGCTCCAAATTGAACGTACAAAGACGGAGGAAAAATAAATAAGAAGAGTAAATATTTCTTTAAATGCCTAGCACACTTCGAGTCAATGGGCGTTTGGAACTCGCAACGTTCCTTAGAAAAAACTGTGAGCGTAAGAGAGCCTCTCTGCATGTCTTGAAGAGCGGCAGCCACCGTAACCTAACCTAACTTAGCCTCTGTTTATACATATATAATATATAATTGGCGATTATGCTCTTTTTGAATGTTTGGTCGAGCTCCTCCCCCTGTTTGTGGGGTGCGTCGTTGGCGTGCGCCGTGTTGTGGTTGTTCCACCTACAGTTTTGTGGTTCTGCCGACTTCGAGCAGGCCCTCGTTTTTATAAAGAGCTTTTTCGTGGCAGAAATACACTCGGAAGTTTGCCATTTAATGAAAGTGTATCATCTTACAGTGTAAAACTCTCATCACTCTCAATTAATTACAGACTTAAATTAACAATCTAGAATCAACAACTCTCTAATTTGTTTATTTTAAGTTACGCCTAAACAAATCATTTATAGACGCTTCTCACCCACTACAACCTACTCCGGTTTTAAGTTACAACTTTGACAGATATTGTCATATTTCCTCGTCCTAATATATTTCCTCGTTCTAAGTCATACAGGTTACGAGGAAGATGATTGAATTAAGCCTGTGGATGAGTTGTAAGTTCTAGTTCTATGAGCGAGATCAAAACTGCATGGTTAGGCTTACTCACCTTTCCCAGTGGCTTAGAGTCTCAGAAGCTGTAGAGTCGGGTAGGTTAGCTTGCATGGAAGTTCTTGCTGGTGGAGGTGAGATCCAATATGCAACCACAAGTCACGCCAATTAAACTGTTGAGAATTTAATACTTGTGCCAGTTGCAGACTAAATCAGGTATTCACTTGAAGATTGACTGAGTGAAGCAAGCTCCAACGAAGAAAAGTGTTGTCGGGATCTTCTCAGCATTTCAACAATGTGCATGCTTGACCATTTATTGCTGTCTCGTTATCAGCATGACTGGACATCGGTCTAAACCAAGCATTAGCTACTACTTTACTGTCAACTGCGATTAGGGCTTTACGATGTCGCAAACAAAGTACGTAAACAGCACAGAAAATTTAGTGCTCATATGCGGCATGCCACACACAAAATAGACGCCGCATTTGGAGTTACTGATACACTTTAGTGGATCAATCGACCAAACGGCACAACGAGTGGATGCACATATACTGTGTATGAATGTATGTGTGTAGTTTAATGCTGCACCACACCCAAATGACGAGCAATCTTTCATCAGGTATTTTCAAACAATAAAATGTCGCTCAGGGCTACATAAACATTTTTATATCAACTTCAAAGTCGTATCGTTGTTGGGCGATAATCCGCCCATGCCACAGTAAGTGTATTCATGGTACATATGAACGCATGTATGTATGTAGGTAAGGGAGGCAGGCAGAAATTCGTCAGTATGTCAGTTCGTAAACAAATGAGTGAGTGTTTGAGTAAATGACCTCGGCATGTAGTCGGACCTGCCGTGCGTCCCGCTCACTTTTTGTTGGGCATCGTACAATGTGTGTTGTGGTGGTACATACATACCTGTTGCTGCTGCGAATTGATGCCTGCCGAGGATGAAGTGGAGGCTGCGGAAGCGGAGGTGAACGGTGGCTTTGGTCGCGTCAACGACAACGCCGATATTGGTGTTGTTGACGCGGTGTTCGGGGATGATGCAGGAGGCAAGGAGGATGGTTTAGTAGACGCTGACTGCGTTGACGTCGACGGCATTGGCCTTCGCGTCGTGAACACAATAACCGGCGATGTGTGCTGCTGCTGTTGCTGCGTCAATTGGAAGCTGGGCAATTGTGGCTGCGGCAAGATAGGCTTCTTTGTTGGTTTTGATGGCTTCGAGGGACGCATACCGGTCGGTTTCTCCCAGCTGGGCGGCCGTGGTTTGGTAATAAAATTCGGCTCAGTCGTTATGTGCCAATGGTGTTGCGTTGCGGCTGTCAGTTGGGGTGATGTATGCCAGAGATCTGTATAAAATCATGAATTTAAATGAGGGACACCGACGTAAGTGCTTCATGTAGGTCCAGGCAAGTATGCAAAATATTATTAGTGTAAGTGTGGTGCAGTAGGGGCGTTCTTTTTTACATAGTTTTTCTATTTACATATTTTTTATAACAAAGTTTAAGTATTCTTTTATAAATGAGAGTATCTTCAAGATAATAGAAAGTGTCTCTAAAAATTGTGTTAAAGAACAAGCATAAAAACACCCATACGTTGCATATTTGGTACTAGAAAAATACTCACTGGACGCTGTTACCGTGGACGTAGCCGCTGCCGACTGCATGTCCAACAGGACTGCGTTCGAAGTCCAGTGCGCATTAGTGTTCTCCGTTGAAGTGGTTGTTGTTGTTTTGCTCGTTGTTGAGGGAGACGTCGAGAACGATGTCGTGCTGCTTAACGAGGAGGGTTTCGTATATTGTGGCTTATGCAACGCACCCTGATGATGCGGCCCAGAGGGGCGTATGACCAGCGTTCCAGCGCCGTGCGGTCGTTCGATGGTAGTCATGCCACTACAAAAACAAATAGAAATCACTTCGCTATAACCAAGTATTTCATTCAACTGATCCACTCTAACTCACCTAATGCTCGGCTTGTGGGGCTGATGCGGCGGTCGTGGTCTATGATTCAGACCGCCAATACCGAGCGGTTTTGTGGGCCGCGTATAAGAGAACGTTTGCGGCATTACAATATTATCTGTGTAATTGTGTGCACAACACGAGCCGAACATAAACGAGTCCACGCACATGCCCACATGTCGGCCCTCGGACTTGATGCACTCCCACACGAACATACAGGTGCCTTCGATGCGTCCAATCGAGCAGGGCTTCTGACTGATTTTGTAATTTTGACTGCGTTGCAATTGATTCACCGACAACGCATCACCGCCATCGGGTAGACTGTAAGCTGATGCTGCCGCCAGCGTAGCAGCCGATGGTAGTTGCAATGCATTGAATGCATACGCCACATTACCACCTATACTGTGCGGTTGGCGATAGTTGCTATAAACGCCATCATCGAAGGCACTACCATCGGCACCTTGCCGACTTCTGCTACTCGTGTAAAAATTATACGCATCCGCGAGCGTGTCGCCCGCCAGTGGCGCTCCGAATGCGGCCGTAGCTACGGGCAATTGTCCTAACAGCTGCATAAGGCAATTGGCTAATAGTAAGGCTAGTAATACTTCTATTATTTGGTTAAGGCAAGCGTTGACTCGTGTGCGCTTCAGCGGCGCTAGTGAGGAAATGGATGAGAACCACAGCGTCACGAACTGCATCATAGTAGCCATTCTCGAATGTGGCCGCGGCCGTCGCCATCGCCGCCTACACTTCGATGCTGTTGTATCTGATGTGAGAACACTGATTGGCAAGTGTAGCAACTGTGGCTGATGTTGCCCCTTCACTGTACTATGCACCATATTGGTGTGGTTGCATAATTGCCGGCATTTGCGTTTAGTGTGCTGCTGTTGTTGCAGCGCTGACGTCGCTGTTGACTGTGATGACTGTGACTGCTTCTCCGCCCGCATGGACAGCGTGTGCCTGTCTTCGCTGCTTCCTATGTCCGATTGCCTTGTGTCCGTGACTAGCCATCTTCGACTATGACATTTACTACTATTCCACATGTTGCACAAATATTAGAATTCTATAAAAGAAAGAAAGAGGAAGGTTTGAATAATATTGCACAAATATTAGAATTCAATAAGAGAAACAATTAGAGATATATGAATTGGTGAACCAGTTGGGAAATGCTCATTGAAAACCTCCTTGACTGGTATTAGAAATATCAACATTTTTATTAGACAATTTGAGGCGCGACCAGAGACGAAATTTGGCCTTATGGCATACTGCGTTAAAACTATAGAGACATCTTTTTTAGCAAACCTGAAATGTAAATAAAAATCAGCTGTTCGAGTTAACTTTATTGCGGTGGAACCGCTAGACATTTGCGATTCTTAACATAGATCTTGAACGGGCGCCATAGCCGAGTTAGTTTCTGTATAACTTCTATTTGTCAAAACAAATATAATGCAATGCTGAAACATCATAGGCAACGTTGGATTCAAGTTTTTTTTTTATTTTGTTCACTACAGCTACAGAGATAGAATAGATCAAATAAAAGATATCTTAAGACTAAATTTTCGTCCGCTCTCAGGTACATGCCATAGCTCTCATTGTATCTGTAAAAAACCGGGGTCAGCAGCAACGGTCAAAGCCCAATTGGAATGTAAGAAGTATTAGCTCGCCCGCCGTATTCCCTTCCGATTATTGCCTGCTCCGGCCGACAACAGTAACCTGTCGGGGTGGTACCTTACACCATACGAACATATCAAAAGAATTGGTTTGGTTCGTGGAGAGCTTCAAAAAGTAAAGAGTTCTTTCGATGTGGCATTTGAAAGTTACCAGAAGTATGGGAAGTATGGGCAAAAGTAGTGGCCAATAAAGCACAATATTCTGATTAAAAGCCAATGTACGATTCTTTCACAAACATTTTTTTTATTGGTTGAAGAGTTTGTACATCTGATGCTGCATTTTCTTTAAATTTTTTCGTGCTCTTCAGCGTCAAATTTACGTCTATTTCTAAGACTCCCTCCCGCCAGATCTTGACCTTCACTTTGTAGCACAGTGTAATTAAACCGTTTTTGTTGACAGAATTCATTTGCAAAAATTAATATCAAAATTAATTGAGGGTCTAAAATATGAGCTTCTTAAACTCCAAACCGATTAGATTACATTTATTCACAATTATTTTACTTACAGAATTACAGTATTTTTTCCTGCTATATACCCCTTTTTTTGCCTTTCAATTCCGACAGGTCATAGGTCTCTAATAGAAAGTGACTTGACTATTTAATTAATGTATTGCATATGTCGATAAGAAATGATGGCAATCAAAATATGCCAAGTCAAGTGAAACGCTTGTGGCCAGACAGCCCAGACAACTCACTCACTGGCAGACACTGGACGATCAAGTTCGCCGTCGACCGGCTGGTCGCCTAGCATACATAAAACAATCAGCGGCATAGTGCGGTGGCCAGTCAAACGCCAAACGGACTGACTTAAGGCGGTCAGTTAGTCAAAGTAGTCAAGCAGTCAAGCAGTCGAACAGTTTGTCAGGCAGTGAGTTAGCGAATGTTGAACGATATACGAAGTTGTCAATTGAATGGCAAGCTGGTGGGGTTTTATATAGTTGAGTGTTTGACTGGCATTGAGATTGTAAAACGCATACACATACAAGTACATAGATTTGTATACGAGGACCGTTGGAAAAGTACATTTAAAGTCAGAGAGATGGCACTACTAGCGCATATCGTGGTTATGTTTAGTTAGTGACATCTCTTGGAAGAACACACACCAAGTTTCAGCCAGGTCGGTGAAATTCTTTGTGTTTGGCATTCGTTTGAAGTCGAGTGATTTTGAAAAAAGCCCTTTTCCATCACGAAAACGCACCAGATGGAAATAAGATTCCAACTCGTTTGACATCCACCCTACTCTCAGGACTTAGCTCCCTCGGATTCCTTGGATTACTATTTGTTCCCCAATTTGAAGAAATGCCGGGGAAAAGATTTTACTCAAACGAAGAGGTGATTGCAGAAACGATTAGGTATTTTTAAGACTTGGACAAATCCTAATGTTCGGAAGGGATCAACAAACTAGAACAACATTGGATGAAGTGTATAGGCCTAACAGGAGACTATGTCGAAAAATAAAAAAGGTTTCCCCCACACATTAAGCAGTTTTTATTTTTGCACAGACTTTTCAAACGACCCTCGTATATTCACAAATCAAGCGTGCAAGTATAACACATAATGCATGCATACATACATACAAATGAATATGTAAGGAACAATATAATGAAAAATTAAAAAAAAAACATCAAACTTACAAATTACAAATTACAAACAAACTGATTAATGAATGAAAGAAAGAAAGCGCGCTCGGCCTTTCAAGTTCTTCGTCTGTCATGGGCTTTTCCTCCTGCTGCGGCGGCGCTAAAAAAATACAAAATCAGGCGGGCTGACGGGCGATCAAATCAGCTGGGCGGGCACGGCCAGCAGGGTTTTACAGTCATCAGACAAGCGAAACCTGCCAACCGGCAATTAGCTACAACGCATTGTAATTGTTGTTGCTGTTTTTGATGTTGCTGTCGTAATGTTGCACCAGCAGACATAGAAAAAAGTATTAAAGAAGAAATTAAAACACACATGCGCTTTGCATAGATTGTGGTTGCAACAACTTGTGGCAGCAGTAAAATTAGCAAACAAAAAATTGTTGTTGTTCATGTGGAAAAACTGACGAGTTGAACAAAACCATTGACTGGTTTAATTGCAACTTTTCACTTTTGCGAGTGCATATAAAAGCTTGCAGAATAGAAACATAAAAAATATATACAAAAACAATTACAAACACAACTAAAGGTAAATCTACGTGCAACAGCGTTGCAGTAGTCGGTTATAAAGCAAAACGAAAAACGGATACCATAAGCCTTTTACATATTTTTCTCCTTTGCTTGATAGACCCCGAAATCGAATAAGACATATTGGCCGTGACCGTTCAAAGTTCGACGGCCGTTTTCTCGCTGTTTGGTGCGCTGACGCCCGCTACCATCAAACACTTAAGGGCAGTATCAAGTGCTCTTTGGATGGAGTGTTGAAACCAGCAAATCCACTTATGCGTTTGGAATAATTTACTATAGTTTGCTGATCGCGAAGTATTTGATTTCAGGCATCAGAGAGCAGATATCTTGAATTGTTAAATTTTGTTCTACTAAATTTCGGTTACCTGAAAAAAGAATTTTGAAGGAAAATCTTATATTATATTTTTGAACTATCCCATAGTTGAGAATTTCAATCTTGTTCAATTTGAGGTGCACCATTAGAGTTTTCTGACGAGGTGAAATAGGACCCTCAGCTTACGTTGATCCAAGAGGTGTAGTATTTGGAAACAGGACCCTGTGAATCTTTGTACAGATGTGCGAAGTTGATTGGGAGGCTGATATTGTACGAAGCGCTCCTTATTAAGCTTAAAATAAGATTTCTGGAGTGGGTTTTATTAGTTTAAAAGCGTACGTATCCAAGATCGAAACTCATGCTGGGGTTGTAGAAGAATGTATCAAAACTTGCTGAACACTTTTAATGTTGTGGTGAAAAATATGCAAAAATTGTCATCTTTCGATAAATGGACCCCAAAAAATATTGGGTGTAGAAATAAGTTTCCGCCCTCGTCAAAGAGATGTCGCTGCTGATACTATTTTTGTGCTCGCTCTAGTAATATACTTATGATTTGAAGGTGTATATGTGAGGTCTGTATCGCAGTAGTTGACATTCGTTTGAAGCGTAAAGATCCTTTTTTATCTGACGTCAAAAATGTATACGTTCATCCCGAAAAAACAGCCTTTGCCGAAAATCACGCTTCATTATTACCTTTTAAAGAAAAGTGCAGCTAATGTTGACAGACGTTAGATGGCGTGTGAAAAGATTTTCTGCTTGGAAGGAAGAAGTGGAGGAAAAGTGGATCTATTATAATAACCGTAAGCGTGGAAAAAGTTGGAGCCTGCCAGGTGAATCGGTCCAAAAAATATATATGCTTCAAAGCTTATGTTGTGAATCTGGTGGGATCAGAAGGCTGTCATCTATTAAACCATCTGAAACCATCACTGGGATCGTTACCGACTGCAGCTAGTGCGTTTGAATCGAGCTCTCAAAGAAAAGCGGCCGGAATGGGACGGTAGACATGACAAATTGATTTTGCTGCATGACAACGCCAGGCCACACGTTGCTAAATCGGTCCAGAAATATGTAGAGGGACTTAATCCTTGAAGAAGTCTTGCCCACCCGCCGTAATCCCCAGACATTGCACCTTCGGATTACCATCTGTTCCTATCAGTGCAGTCAGGCCTTATTGGAGAGCGGTTCGCTTCTTATGAGAGCATCGCAAACAGGATCAATGAATGGATCAAGTAAAAAAAAACACGAATTTCTCATCAAAGGAATCCGTATGCTGTCTGAAAGATGGAGTAAAGTTGTAGCTTCCAATGGCACATACTGCACATAATATTAAGTATTCTTTAATTGTTTAAATAATTCGTAACTTTGGCTAAGAAAGGACGGAAACTTATTCATATACCCAATATATTTGAATATATCCATTGTTCACAAAAGCATTTATTTAGGTAATAGCGACAATTCTGTGACCAATCAAAAGAACAAAATTTCAATAGTTTCCCAAAAATCAAATGTAGAAGACCCAGTGAAGAGCATAAAAATAGCCTTGACATAAAGTCAAACCTAGCTGGGGTTTTACGATAGTCTTCGATGAGTGTACTTTCAGAAAAAGCGAACGAAACCGGGATCGTACACCGCTGCCTTACAATTTTCACACAGTGTCACAGCAGTATATTTCAATAGGATCTAACCAAAGAAGCAGTCGCTGGACTGCTGACTGGTATAATACCGTGTAAGGAGATACAAATGTAATCTGATAGCCAGAAGGTAGCTGAGGTATTTCGATATTAGTCAGGACATCCTTCCTTTTGAATTGCATCTGAATGTTTCTCGAGTCAGGCAAGGCAAACAGTGATCCTGCGGGCCAAGGAAGGTCCCTATCTAATAATATCGCGATTCTAGTTGGTACTAGGAGTATAACGAGGTAGAACCATTTCTGTATTAGTCACCCTGTTTTTGCGAGCCAACGATTCAGATATTTTGGTTATTACTTTTTAAATACGCCTGCGAAATTTACTTTTTCGATTAGCCGCCTTAGAAATTTTCTTACAGAACGGAGTGTTTTTCCATCAGCATCGTTCGAATATATCCGTGGCTCTTCTCCTTTACAATCTTTCATTTTGCTGTTTTCACTTTCGCATATAAGTTTCTCTCGTCTATTGTGGAGAAGTTAGACCTGAAAAAATTTGAAATTGGATTTCGAAAAAGATTTTTCCGAGATTCTAATAAATTTTCATATCTGTAGTGGCGATAGAACTCAGTACTAGACGTAAACAACTTTGCAAAATAGAATTGGTTCCGTACAAATTGGGAAGACATTTGCGTATACTTTGAGTCTGAGTGAGACTTCTGATTTTTCCCATTAATGTCAGTTAGAAACTCCATCGCTTAGATATTTTTTACATATAAGAGCGTACAGTTGTTGGAATTGACATAATCGGCGCCATCAATAATATGATGCTCGAAATCCAATTGAAGTGGAAATGGAAGAAAGTCATCTCGCAGCTCTCAGAAATTCTCTTCTGCGTTAGCATTTACATATATCCAGTTTATTGTTTATTGCTTTTCTGAAATTAGTATTTTTATAATTACGGCAAGGGTTCTTAACGAACCTCTCCTATTCAAGTTAATCGCTGCATTAAATATGAACTTTCTTTTAGAACATCTCATCTTATGGGAAGAATAGCCATTGTTTTTATCGGTTTATCGTAATATTCATATTTATGTGAATGTATGCATACACATGCATACGTATATATAACAGCAATTTGCATGTGTGTAGATCCGCTTTGAAGCGATACTATCTCCGCTACTCGCGCTTACTTTTAGTTTCACGCTATGGGACGCAAACACCAACAACAATCGAAAACAGACAAACTGCAGCAACATAATCTATAGTCTGCAATTAAAAATTGTGCTTAGCTAATGTTGCTTCTTGGTTGTTTCTGATGTTGTTGCATGATGTTGATTATTGCAAACAGGTATACCTATGAGGATAGTTTTGTGTACAGCACACATAGGTACATATATGCAAACATACACAAATATGTTGCTGTTGCTATTTTCTATTTTCTTTTGGAAACACAAAATGCCACTATTTGTTGTTGTTACATTTGCGTTGTTTTTTTTTTTTTTGTTTTTGCATGTGCCAATCCAGACTGTGAATTATTGACACCAGGCGTTGTTGCTTTGTTGCCCATTTCTTCTGCCCTGCCTAACAGCCAGTCTCAAGCACTTTGCCGTTCCGTCTTTCCTTGCTGTTAATGCAACTTTTTCCAAATATTTTTCCATGCTGTGGTTTTTCCTAATTTTCGTGTGTTTTTTCTCCAACAAGTAAATTAATTATTTGGTTTTTGCTTTCTGTAGTTTTCGTTGCCTATGCGTTATTCGCTTTTCTGTTCGCCTGCCACAATCCACTTTCGACAAATCACCACATCGCGGCAGTCGAGAGGACATAAATGACAATTGGGCACCACGGCAGCTGGTTGATGAGGTGTCGTTAGCTGGTAGGCGTTATGAGACTTGCAACCAAAGAAAAAGCGGAATTAATGAAGTATGTTTTGTTGATCATAAATATACTTATATTATTTACCAGTGCCTCCAAAATAAACAGAGCCTAACTTATTTTGGTCGGGTACATTAGATGGCAAGGAATAGAGATCCATTATATCCTAAGAAAGAATATAAAATCCGAAAAATGGTATATGACAATGAAGCGCTTGTGATGCTGGCTGGCAGCGAAAAATTTACACAAAAAATTTGGCGAAGCATAGAAGGTAAAACCTTCGAGCGATTTACAGTAATATTAAAGACAGCGTTGCCTAAATACTGATGTCCAGAGCGAGCTTAAGTTATGGATCGATCACTTCTTCAATCTGCTGAATGATACCTTAGACCTGATTCACCAATTGCTTACGACAGAATGGGCATCCCGTTACGCAACTGCGATGACTAAGTCTTACAAAAGGTTGCGATCGCTCCAGAGAGTATTCGATGCAATGCGCGTATCTGCTGGTGGAGGCAGAGCAAAAGGAAGGTCGGCTCTGCATGGAAAGGCAAAGGGATTTGCTTTTGTTTAGCTTCTCTAATTGTCGCCATTATAAAAAAAATTTAATGCGGCTAAATAGAAGTAGTGTTACGTCCACATATTTATGTGCAGAAGACCTGAAAATCCGGAGCACATTGAAAAAAAAAATTACGTGAGCTAAGGAAAATTCAAAACTGAATTAGGCAATCGTAATATTCAGGGATGAATCTTCCTTTTGGGCGAATAGTAGCATACCTCGGTCCCAATCTACTGCTGATAATTAATAACTTCAACGAAGTGTTAAGCATCCAGTTAAAATTCGTGTTTGAGCGGTTTTTCTCAAAAAGGATTTGGGTGTTTATTTGTGTTTACCCCCAATTTGAATACAACAAAAAGAACTAGTCAACCTTGGTTTCTACAAGAAGGCGATGATCCCAAGCATCGAAGCCTAAGGTGCATGGAGTGGAAACAGCAAATGGGATTGAAATGTTGGATAAGGCTTCACAACCGCGTGATGCAACCCTGATGCAACAGTTAAGCGAAAACTCAATGAAAAAGAAATACAACAAACAGTTATCAAGGCAAATGCGGTTAATATGGAGCCGATTACCTCCACAACTTGCGCAGAAATTAACACAAAATATGACTCGAAGATGTGAAGCCACCAGCTAATTATGGTGGCAATACATACGAACGGCAAACGGTTTTTTATGAGGACATTTTTATTGGCAGAAATACACTCGGAGGTTTGCCATTGCCTGTCGAGGAGCGACCGAGGGGCCTGTAAATATATTGCGTATAATGACTAGTCTAGGGTGGGCCATGTAAAATTTGCTTTTTGAGTCGGCTATAAAAAAAAAACTAATCAATATTTTTTCAAACTTTTTTGTTTATTTTGAAGATTGAACATTGTCATTTATGAGTGAAAAATAATATCGTCCAAATGACTGCCACGACTGGTTTTACAGTAGGCCATTCGATCAACCCAATTTTTAAGCACATTTTCGATTGTTTGGGCTCCAATTTCATGAATGGCAACTTCGATTTCGTGTTTTAAAGCATCAATCATCTCTGGATGGTTCGCATAGCATTTGTCCTTAATGGCTCCTCACAAAAAATAGTCCAACGGGCTTAAATCACAGCTCCGAGGCGGCCAATTGATATCGGAATTTCGGCTGATTATTCGGTTTTCAAAAACGGTAGCCAAAAGTTCGAGTGTAACTTTGGCAGTGTGACAAGTTGCACCGTCCTGTTGAAACCAAATGTCGTCCATGTCATCCTCTTCAATTTTTGTAAACAACTCGTTGAGCATGTCACGGTAACGTTCGCCATTTACTGTAACCACGACTCCTCGCTCATTTTCGAAAAAAATGGCCCGTTGATGCCGCCAGACCAAAAACCGCACCAAACAGTGACTCATTGTGGATGCATTTGCTTCTCTACAGTAGCGTGTGGATTTTCTGAGCCCCAAATCCGACAATTTTGCTTATTGACGTAGCCACCGATGTGAAAATCAGAAAAGAAGAAGAAGACTCACCACTTTGGAAATAGGTTTTCAATATTTTCCAATTTTGTTCAAGCGTCCGTATAGCGTCCCATTTCGTAAATGTCAAACCTTTAAGTAAATTGTGAACACATTTGACATGTCATTTGTGTTACCATTCTCAAAAAAATAGGTGGTTCAAAAAGCAAACGCTATATGGCCCACCCTGTATAAGCCCATACAATGCAGTTTGTTGCATACGAAGGCAGACGTGTATGATGAAGTTATTAATTAAAAAACATTCTTAAAATTAAACTCTGGTATTTGGTTTAATTACCATTGGGCTACAAAGTAGCTGGAAGTAGATTTTGCGTACAACAACTTTTCCGCCTCCCTTATCGTCTAGCATCCCCAAACCATCACTGAGCCCCCACCATGGTTAACACTGCCGGCCATATTATTAAGATTTAACTCTGTGTTAACTTTATCATAAAGTTACTTTAATCTGGGTTCCGGAACATCGAAACATTGAAGGAAACGAAAAAGCGAACGAACTGGCAAGTGGAGAATCTGCCATGAAAAACATTCTTGCAGAATCGGTATTCTCACTAATGGGTGCAATCAATAATGCGATTTCCTTAAAATATCTACAAATCGCGGAATGCAGGAGAAACCAGACAACAGCAGAGCTAGCAGAACGTTACGGTCCACATAGAACTAGAAACAAATGTCAATATTGATAAATATGAAACGAAGGGATGCCTGCAGAGTCACGACAGTGATAACTGGCTTCTGGTCTATCGAGGAACAAGCAGCCAAAACGGGCATACCTCATAACACACACTGTCATAATTGTAAACAACCAGAGAAAAATGCACTGCACTATGGAGGGAGAGAATGCCAACCCTGGGCAAAGCGTTCGGGAGTCTCGAACAACTGTCTGGCTTAGACGTCAACAACCTTTTGCTATAAATAACCGGTAAACAAGTTTGTACCGAGTGGCAACAAAAAGGTGCGGAGGCGCTAGTTGGATTCTGGATGAATCACCACTTTAACTAACCAAGCAACCAACTGGACTAAGTATTACTAAATTTGCATTCATCTGAAAGTATGGCTTGCTTTCAAAACACTGGGTCATACTCCTCATGATTTTTTGCGATTGCGATCCATTATTTTAAAATACTTGCCAATGCTTATAAAATGCTTTCCAATCTCATTTTCCACCTTAGATTTCAATTTGTGGCAACTATCTTAGGATTTGTTCTTAATTTGCGTACGATTACGCTATTTTCCCTGTCACTGTAACCGTAATCACCCAAAGCGCGACTTATTAGCTGTGTTTCCCGTACATTTATATTTATATTTGATATATACCAGCTTTTGAATTGTTGTTATCTACTAAACTACCGATTTATCGTAATAATTTATTCCCTTTGGGGTCTAAAAAACTTGTGTGCTCGTTCAACGAATTCTCCTTAATGGCTTTTATTGATTCAAAGCGGCGTCCGCGGAGTTGCAATTTAAGTTTAGAAAAAAAGTCACAAGGGGCTAAATCCGATGAATACGGTGGTTGTTCGATTATATTTGTCGAGCTTTTGGCCAAAAACCTTGAAAAAAAATATGAGCCATGAGTTCTCTCTCCACAAATTGGCCGTTTCCTACGCACATTCTCTCTCAAACGTCGCATAAATTCCTAATTATATTCTTTATTTACCGTAGAACCATTTAGAATGAATTTCGAGTGTACAATGTCTTGATTCCGACCAGAATCAAGGGAAACGAGTAGCATGGCTTTCCCTTTTGACTGACTTTGACGTGTTTTTTCGGTTTCGGCTCATTTGGATAGCGCTATTCAGCCTCCTATTGACTGGTTTGTCAAACTTATATACCCAAGTCTCATCACCTGTTATGATGCGCTGGATAAACGTTGGTTCCGAATTCACTTGCTCAAGCATGTCTTCAGCCACCTTCTTCCGATGAATTTTTGGAAAGAAATTCAACTCTCTTGCCCAATTGATGGTGTAAAATGTTGTGAATTGGCCATGAGCTACCTCCCTCAAACTTAAATGATTGTTTTCTAGCACCATTTTCTTGACTTTGTCGACGTTTTCATCCATTGTTGGGCGACCAGATCGGGGCAAATATTCCAAGACTTCTGGGCCCTCTGCAAAAGTCTTGTAGACCCGTGTTTTTGATAAAGTACACTCGTCATAGACTTTCTACAACGTTTCCAACGAAAATCAACGGCACACAAAATCCCGACCGAGACACAAAACTGATATAATTAAATGCCAAAAACAAGCTAATTGATAGATTACGCTGAAACTCTGCGTCACTAGAGGACAGTTGTACCAGCATTCCAGCAATAAAAATTTTATAAAACAAAAATACAACTTTATTCTAAAAAAATGGTTACAAGTGAATCACTGAAGTATTTCTGGTAGATCTCATGTACCGGCGCGGTAAAACTGTTCATATTTTGAGGCTATCCACGGATCATTTTTGATGTCTTCATATGAATGGAACTGCTGGTCAGCTAGACCATGTGCCATCGATCGAAATAAGTGATAATCGGAAGGCGCAATATCTGAAGAACATGACGGGTGCAGTAGGATTTCCTATTTCAGTGTTTCCAGATAGGTTTTAACGGGTTTGGCAACGTGAGGCCGAGCTTATCATGCAGTAGAATCACTTTTTCATGCCTCTCCGCGTATTGCGGCCGCTTCTCGCGCAGTGCTCGGCTCAATCACATCAATTGAAGTCGATACCGATCCCCAGTGATGGTTTCGCTTGGTTTTAACAGTTCATAATAAATAACACCAACTTGGTCCCACAAAATAGAATAACCTTCCCAGCGTGAATATTCGGCCGAGGCGACGACGTAGAAAACGTAGATGACCGGGCAGTCCACATGACCTTGTATTCTTTAGATTGCTGTAATGAATCCATTTTTCATCACCCGTCATGATGCGTAAGGAACCCAAGTCCCCTGTTTCTGAATCATTCCCAAAGCATGCAATCACTTGGAAATGGATTGGCGGGTAACTCCAAATACTGAAGCAAGCTCTGTTTGCTTTTGACACGGTGCTTAATTGAGCAATGCCTCCAATTCAGCGTCTTCGAAGGTTTAGGTCTTCCTTCACGCGGACGGTCGTCAACATTAAAATCACCGTTTTTGAATCGACGGAACCAACCTCGACACGTTGCTTCACTTAAAGCAGCATCTCCATAAACTTTGTGTAGCTTTCGATGCGCTTCAGCCCCCGTTTTTTTTGAATGAAAGACGAAAATCAGCACTTCCCGCAAATGACGATTATTCGGCACAAAATCAGACATTTTCATAAAACCAAAAGTAAATGATACCAAAACAAAATCACTAATGTGTCGAAGCAGTTTGCTTACCATATGTCTAAGCTTGGTTTATGATCTTTAGGTTATGTTATTTAGAATCGACTAGCACACACTGCTGGCGGCATCTATTGACAAACAGAGGGAACTTAGTTGTGCACCTAATATGTAACCATCTAGTTTTCATAACTCATTAAGGAGGAGGAAAGGTATTTAAAACTTTTGTTGTATTTTCGTTTTATGAAATGCAAATCGATCAATGTATTATATCTGATAAATATTGTGTGCGAGTTTCTAGTCTATTGGAGCAAACTTAACGAAGTTGTGAATATTTGAGCGTCCTTGAAGACTTCTCCTCTGACCTTGAAGCCTTTTTCTGGAACTTGTCCTTTTTTTAAATCTGTGCGCGTCATAACTCAATCGTTTTGAAGTTTTGAACAGTACTATTCACACAATTCACAGGTATTCCCCGAAGCTGCTTGTTTTTTTTTAATAATCAATAATCTTATTATAAAAAAAATTTCCAATTTTTTTCGAAAATCGGTGTTTGGCTTCCGAGCGTTACGAAAAATTTAAAAATCGAAAAGAAAGCTTTCAAGGTATACCTCAAGAATCATCGTTTCTGTCAAATTTAATTTTGATATTTTCGTTTCAGTTGATTCCGCAGCAAGTTATGATGTATAGGTATGTTACCACAAAACAATTTTTTCACGGCTCTTCCGGAGTTTCAATGTCACTCGCGCAATTTTCAATATTTTGGAATAAGACAAATATTTTTAAATGTTGCATGATTATATGAAAATTGACTGAATAAATTAACACAAATGCTTTAAAATATGCTTTTATTTACCCAATATACCTTATTCCCCATTAGAAAAGACTTTAGTTAACATTCATTGGGCGCATTTTGAGCAAACGGTTATAGGGCTGGGCTGCTCATTTGTGTTCTATCATACTTGTGTTGTACAGGCCATAAATTTAGTTTGGAAAATTACTTTTTTCAAAGTCAAAGTAAAAATATGTGAAAATATTAAAAAATTAATAATCAATTTACTTTTACTCGACATGCCCACCTTTTGCCTTGACTATGAGCTTCAGATGGCTCAGAAATGAATCGCAAGCTGTCCAAATGTGACTTGCAGGTATTTTGGCCCACTCGCGGACAAGGGCTTTTTTCAGGGGCTGGTGAATCTTTTAGTTCGGACCTTGCTCTCCAAAATGGCCCAAAGAGAATAATTCATCGGATTCGCATCTGTTGAATTTGAGAGCCATTTTGTGGATATTATGAAGTTCGGAAAGTTGTTTTTTAGCCATTCTTGGTTCACTCGAGCTTTGTGAGACGGTGCCGATTTCTGTTGGAACCTCCATAGTCTGCCATCGAGTGTTTGTCTCCCCATGGCTTCAAAGCAACCTCCAGAATACTTTCCCGATAATATTTCGCATTTACCTTGACGCCAGGCTCGATGAAAACGATTGGAGAGCACCCATCTGCGGTTACAGCGGCCCAAACCATTACCTGTGGGTGGGTGCTGCCTCCCGGTGGCCAATCGATGACTCCAATTCTCGCATAAACGGTCTGTCAAATAAACAATGTCGTTTAGGGAGTTAACAAATTGCTCAACTTGAAAACACTATGTTCGGAAATTGACCGCTTTCAGCGAAGCAAAGCAACTCTTTCGCTCTCTCAAGTCTGACTTGTTGCTATTTTGATGTGAGATCATGCGCTTTTTGGATTTTGTACGGCTTGAATTTGAGATCAGTTTTCAGTAGGCGGCCAATGCTATGGTCAGATATTTTCAGTTCTTTCGCCATTTGATTGACACTTCGTGGCGGACTTCGATCAAGTCCCTTCTTCACTTTTTGAACCATTACACGTGACGTTTCAGTCTTTTGATGATCACTTCCATGACGTTTCGCGATGCTACCAATATTATAATATCATTGTAATGAGTAATGGTGCAATAAACAGAGACTTTAATCGCTGGTTGTGTTTTCCCAGCCAAATATAATGCAATCTAACTATTATGTTTGAAATCCATTACTGAATTTCTTCTTTCGCGTTTACTCTCGGCAAAATGCTTCCGCGCTCTTGTAACCAATACTCTGAACTGTCATTTAGCCAACTTACAGACAGCTGAAGCCCGTGAATCAGCTGCGCGAGCAGTCTGAAAACGGTTACACTCGAGTGCCGGACCCTGTGAGTTGGAATAACATCGCCTAAACCTTGCAACCCAAGCATCTTTCAACTTTATCAACTTAACTACGTCGATAAGTAAACACAAGTATTTTGCTTATTTTATGAATTTACCCATGAAGCATAAGTGAAATTGTTGATTGGTGCAGTATTCTTATATCTACCTCTCTCTCTTACTCTCAAACTCACCTTATCTCGGCCGGTATTACACGCATTAGTGCCGTGGCGAGCTCAAATCTGCAATAATAAAAGTAAAAAAAAATAATAATAAAGTAAATTTTTATAAAATTGCGCATTAAGGAAATTGAAAATTCCAAATCGTAAAACGTATTTCTACCCACACTCAAATGCCATGCAACACACATGTAACCAAATGTATTGTAACAGCAACAATGTAACCAAGTAAAAAACCAACCGAACTGAGTGCAGAAACCCATTGCCCTACTCTCCTAAACTCACATACAGACATACTCATGCCTGTAAGTTAATGTTTGTGTGGTCAGTTTCACTTTTGACTGTTTCACCCATCCATACATACACACGTGCATATGCATGCAGAAGCATGCACCGCACGATGCAACGCGATAAATGGCAGAAAGCAATTAATTGAATTTTCACCACACTGCAGGCGTTTTTGGTTTAATATGCATTGAATGGGACGGCGCAAGGCTGCAGGATGTTTGCATTTATTTTATACCACATTTTATATGTATGTATGTATGTGAATACAGTATGCAAGTACATTCAAACAAATATATATTTATTCCTCTTGTGGTGTTGTTGTGGCATATTGACATATATTTGATTTTACTCTTGGCTTATTTTTGCATTTGTTGGTGTGTGCCACAATCTATGTTCGTGAAGATTAGTGAGTATGTATTTGTAATAGCCAAAACGTGAGTTTAGCTCTATTGACATCGATCTCCCGTATCCATATCGATTTGGCCACCAGCGCAGGTGAGGGGAGCAATGCATTACCTATGTATGCATGTGTGTGTATATGTAGGTATGCACTTAGGTACGAGTATGAAAGCAAGTAATCTGCTTGAACGATCAACATGCATGCAGTATCCCTCTCCCTTGTCAGCTGTAGGGTGAGCCAACAACATCATTGACAGCAAACGCTCAATAAGAAAATCAACAACAAAAGCAAATCCATATCAGCCAAAACATCAGTTGGTCGGCTGTCGCGAGGCACAGTGTGACAAAATACAAACAAATTGAATTGCCAGCGAGGTGAGCACGGCAAAGCCAGGCTTTCGTAATTTATTTATTTAGTTAGTCGAAGTATTCACAATCTTACAGACTACGAATAGTACAGAGTAACTTAAAATTTCGAAAGCTTAAAGGCGGAATTAAAAGGGGAAAAGGTGTCCTTGAAGAAAAATTGTTTATTAAAAAATTCATGAATTCAAATCAATACATTCAAAAGGTCCCGAAGGATAGGGATTTATTAAATATTAACTTTAATGAGAGCTAACTACAGAATTGCATTTCAGTACTTCTCAATAAGTATCATTTACATGAATTCGGATTATTATTCTTCGTAATTGTCCCTGATGTCTCTTTGCCATTTTAATGTGGTTCAGAAAAGTAGTTCTTACCGTATTTTCTCCTGAAAATGTACACTATACGTGAAACTAAAAATTGCTATTTTTTACTATTTATTATTAAAAATACCAACCTTTCTCTATTGGCACTTCCCGGATAGGCGCATCCAATGCTACATAGGCCAGCAAATCTAAATTCAAAACTGCACAGAAATCCAATCGTGATATTCTTGCAGCTGTCGTGGCTGCTCACGATTTATAGGAAATATATGTCAACAAATATTAGGTGAAGTAAGAATTTATGAAAATTTTTGCATAAATCTCATTTATAGAAGAAGTTCGTAGTTACGATGCCATACGAGTTAACATAAAATAACCTTTTGAATGGAATTGAGGCCTGATGCTTTCCATTTCAATTCAACCGTGCTATTCGGGTAATGTTCTTCGATTTCGATGTAACTCAAATATGTTGCTCTCTGGTCAAAATAATGAGACACGTATTTTTTTGTTCGCCCGAAAAAAATTTTTTTCAAGAGTTATCGGCAATTTTGTTTTTCGGCTCAAAATCGATTTTTTTTAATTATACTACAATATAAGAAAACATTTTTTTTAAATGCCCATAACTTAGTCAAAAATGAACCGATTTTAATAATTCTGGGTTCAAAATGACGTTGTTTTTGTTTGTTTAGCTAAAATGAGTTGTTTTTGTGTAATGAATTTTTGAGTAAAAAACCTGTTTCACACTTTTTGGTTTTTGCAAAATAAAAAATTTTCAACTACTTTTTTGCAATTGTTTCTACATGAAGTCGGTTATGTAAGTAATGACGATTATTTTTAACCCAGAATCATTAAAATCGGTTCATTTTTGACTAATTTATGAGCATTTAAAAAAAAAAAATCTTATATAATGAAAAAAAAAATCGATTTTACGCCGAAGAACAAAATTGCCGATAACTCTTTGAAAAAAATTTTTTTTGGGCCAAGAAAAAAATAGTGTCCCATTACTTTGACCAGAGAGCAACATATTTGAGTTACATCGAAATCGAAGAACATGTCCCGAATAGCCCGGTTGAATTGAAATGGGAAGCATCGCCTGCATTTTTTTGCTGAAATCTAACTAATTCGACCCATTTTTGAAAAAAGGGTAAGTGGCTATGATGAATGGCTCACGTGCGAGAATAACAACCCAAAATATCGAGGTGAGCCGATCAAAATGATCTCCAAGCTCGGATTACCTAGGAAGAAGCTGTTGTTGCATATTTGTTGGGGCGGGAATTGCTCTCATCGTGATGAATACCCAATTTAGACCCATGCTATCTTCGACTAACCTGATGGAAACTGGGGATCAACCACTAGCGGCTAGAATTGGTGAATAAAAAGAGTGTTGTATTTGATGACGATGCACCAGAAGCTGCGGCAGTTTGAGTGAGAGCCTCTATTGCATCTGCCATATTATTTAATACCATATTTTGAAGCATTTGCAATATGTTTCTGATTGAACAAAACTGGCCTCAAGTGAAGTTTATGAAAATGATAAAAAGCCAATTTTTTACCAATAAGGAAATGTAGAATTTTTTTTCAAAATGAAAAAAACGCTGTACAGGAAATATGGACACCAGATCCTACTATCCAATTGCTGCCGAGTTAAATTTTTTTATTAACAAGCTTTCGAGGTATTTGCAATTAGTTATTTATCCAGAAAACGAAAGTGGTGCCATTGAGTCATATATATCTTACGAACCAGTTAAATCACATTAACATAAACTTTACCAGAGGAATAAATAAAATTCCCCTTAGGCAGTGTATATATTTCACTTTTCTATGAACCTAATAATTTCTGAGAAATTAATTAATCATTACAGCTTTTATTTTTGTATGCATTTATTTTCAAACAGGGAACAAATTGAAAAACTAATACATTTTTTGTAATACTTTTTCCTCTATAATAATGATCAAATGAAAATAACTAAGTCCCAAAATGTCAATGTATTCGTATATAAAGGCATCATGCGATGACTACATACATACATATGTTTGTTTATGTTTGAGGGCAAAACTATAAACTATAATTTGACCGAAATTTGGCAATAACAATCCACTGTAGATCTTCATGACCGTACCATAGGCAACATCAGCGCCATCGCCCAACGTTTCTGCATTTGACTTTACTGGCATTTGGCAAAATATCACCATTAAGATAAAATCTGTAACTGTGAACATTCAAACATCCATATATGTGTGGATACGAGGTAGCTGTGGCAACAAAACATCATAAAAAACTCATAGGCGTGCATCTGTAGCAAGTATATTTACTCGTACTTGTATTTGCCGCACTCGGAGCGCATGCTTAACAAGCCAGTATTATTCAAATGTGGCGCGTCCAGTTTATGCTACAACAACACAAAGCATATTAACTGCAATGCAAATATTTTTACATACGAATGTGTGAATTACTCGTATAGTAACATAGTTACTGGGCATTGGTGCAGTAGATATACATAATATTAAACTGTGCAGTAAATTGGACTATCTATGGAATAACATGACACTAGTCCATTTTGGAATGGTTAGGGGCCACTCCAAATGTTCAGTGCTTACGGCAGACCCTGCGATACTGGACTTTATCCGAAGCATAGCTACAAACGCGCTTTCACTGCTATAGGAGAACTACGCCAGCGACCGTCACCTGTTTAGCTTGAAGCCTTCTCTGCCGAACGCAGTATCTTTGTTTTCAGTAAACAATCAACACCACAAGTTCGCGTGTTTTTCCCGGAAAATGCTACTTGTAGCAACATAGTAACCAATTATTTTTGAGCTTCACATGCAAATTCGAAAAACCGCTGCTGGAATTTAAAATTTATTGAAAGATGGCCAAGCATTTTTGTTGCATGCATTACTGCTTGCAACTTTTAAGCGATTTTTAAATGATCAAGAAGTTGTTGAAGATAATTTGCGCCACTCTGCGTCAAAAAAGAGTGACAAATTTGAAAAATTCATGATATGAGTCGATACGAGCATCTTCACTGGGTTTCTGAGGGTTAAAGGTTAAACATTACGTGCTTGATGGACTTCGTGAAAGCATAAGAAAAAACTAAACGAATTATGTAAGAAAAGGTCATGAGTTCTCACCCAAGACAATGAGTCGGTTACTTTCACATTGTCTGTCAAGAGGCTTCAGGCCAAGAAAAGTATTACAATGTTAAACAATTAATCTTTCTTATTTGCCAGATCTTAAATTGTATGATTTTTGTCTGTTGAGAAAAATTTAGCATTAAAAAGAATAAGTTCGTTGAGGCTATAAAAGGGAAAAAGAAGACATTGTTTTGAACCATGGAAGAGTTGCATGGAAGAATTGCGTTGTAGTGATAAAGATTTGGTGTATGAGAAGCTGATAATAAGCAAGTGTGCGTGAAATCAAATCAAAATAAAATATTTTACAGTATATTATAAAATAAATGTAGTTTTTGTGTTTTGATAATTTGTATTTTTTTATGAATTTGGTGTTTCCTTTTAACATTTTTGAAATACAACCTCTTTTAACTCAATAAAAGCTGAAGCTATGCACAGTAATTCATGGAGGTTTCATAGTAGACTTTTGATAACTTTTCGAGTTATATTCCAATACGTACAGCAAACCAGAGAAAAATACCCCAATGTAGTTTTTTTGCCTTGAATATTTGTATTTTTTTATGAATTTCGTTTTTCCTTTTCTCATTTTTGAAATACAACCTCTTTTAACTCAATAAAAGCTGAAGCTATGCACAGTAATTCCTGGAGGTTTCATAGTAGACTTTTTATAACTTTTCGAGTTATATTCCAATATGTACAACAAACCAGAGAAAAATACCCCATATCTGCTTACAAATATACGGAGCGATGCTTTGATCGATTTGCATACGAGTACGAATCTTAAAATAAAAAAAAAAATATGTTAAAAAAAAGCAGTAGGTATTTCACTTTGAAAAAATCTACACCAAAATTTCAAATCTGTTAATATCGTAAATCTCAGAATTATATATTAACTTTTTTTATGTCAAAATCCTTCAGTTTATTTCTTATTGTACTCAACGTTACAAATGATCCAATTTTTAGGAAAACTGACGACAATCTCCAAATAACTTGACATGGCTTCGCTCATAATTAGAAAGATAACAGGAAATTGGCAGGGTTGTTGCCCCCTTTCATAATTTTTTAAAATTTTCAAACTAATTCGGTTAAATACAACATGTTCCGTTCCGAATTTGAAAGTAGTTTTGACATATTTCTGTTTCAAAACTTAAATATACGCGGAGTCACACCCATTTCCCAAATTAATAAGGTCTACAAATACTAAGTAAAAGAATTATTTATTTAACATTAGCAACATTAAAGCCTCAAATGGTACATAGTGAAGCCATTTTACACTAGTTACAAAGGGTCCAGTAGATAACTAATTATTTTCTAGAGAACCACCGCTTTTTACTATATATATATACATTACATATATACGCAGTGTTATGCAGAAGGTGTACGCACATATATGATGTTGTTGTTCATTTAAATTGATTGCTGTTGCCACCGCGTCTCTTATCTTTTAGCCATCAATTTTTTGCCATTTAGCTGGGTTTATTTACACGTTGCTACATGTCGGCATAAGGCTTGCAACAAATAAGATCTATACCACATAACGGTTGTCACGCAGTTAAGAGAAAAAAGAGAACCATTATAACTGCTATAACAAGCAATAACACACATCAGCACCAACGAACAAAAACCATACCTCATTTGCAGCAAAACTCCTCGACTTGTTATCTTTATTTGTTGTTGTTTTTTTTTTTTGTTATAGCTTGTTGTTTGCTGATTGGCTTCAATTGTTAGAACCTATTCACCTCCCCAACAGAACCCATAAACTTTAACTAATCCTACGCGCACTCTCTCCCCCCACAGACACACAAACACGTGCAAGAACGGTTGATTACAATAACTTTTGAGAGAAAATTTAAACTAGTGAAAGAAATTTTTAGCAACTTCGTTACACAAATCAAGAGTAGCGACGTGTGTCTTCAGGATTTGACAATGTCAAGGCTGAAAAGTAAACAAAAACGAGATCCACGCGTATGCCGCAACCAAAGCAGCGGAGATGACAGCCGAACTAACCACTCTTTAATTCCCAGGTGAAGATCTGCTGCATTGACTGTCAGGCGGATATTTAAGCTGTAATTGGTGTGGTGATCAAGTCACTTTGTATATGGGATATGTAGAACTAAGATAGATGAACTTCGCGCTAATAGACAATAGAGAATGAGCCGATGCATGCCTGTCAACGGCCAATCTCAGCTACTTTAGGGCTCAGGTAAATATGGCATTGACATCGAGGGCGAACACATAGTGTGATGGATCAGTAGCTTGTAGAACTGCCATGATTCGCCCATAAACCGCAAAAACCTATCGCTTTAAATTACTAAGGTACAGCGCGGACGAGTAATTTGGGTACCAACGGCACTAACTCGCTTACGCTATCTTATACTAAAAAATTAGGATTGATGCAAAGTGAAAGTAACAAAGACACTGCTGTAGTCACTCTGGTGCACCTTCCGTATTATTGTCGCCCTTTTCTAAAACGGAAAGGTGCCCAAAAGTTACCTTATCCAACATTTTGCAGAATGCGACTTAACAAGCTGGTTTTCCTTCAATATTCTGATTTTACGTTATTTTCTTCATTGAGGGGTATCAGCACTTGAGTAAGACTAGGTAAGATTTAAACCCTACATCTCCATGAGTGAGCGGTGGGCTCCAGTTTTGTTTCTCATAGATATTATTTGTCAATTTTAAGTTGTTTAGGGGATACGAAAATTAATGCAGGCTACATTGGAACCCACAATATAAATAATTTAAATTTGAATAGATTCAAATCCTAAGGTTAATCAATTCATACGTCTATTTTATTCACTCTGTAGATGGCTGGCAAACCTTCTCTTGGTAGAAGGCCAATATTTCTTGTATTACGTGAAACGTTTGCCAATATGTTTGGGTGTTTTTGTAGTTTTACTAAAATATTTCTCTACTATTTTCCATCTTCGTCTTACCCAATAGATCTCTTTGAATATCTTCGTTGCGAATATATGTTGGAGCCTCTGTTAATGCTTTCAGAATTTTGGATTGATATCTCGGAATCACATTGGTAGCACGGGTGTTATCCACAAGAAAATATAGCTTTTCCATCTTAAATCTAACACTTTGATGGTCAAGAAGAATTTTTAAAGAGCACGCACTCTAATTTTTTTATCTAATCGGTCAAATAGAGGTGTCTACGAGCACTCTCATAGGAGTGGAGGGGAGTTTATTTCATGTGCTTATTAAACACTATTTTTTGGCCGATAAAGAACCCATCACACAAGCTTGAAAAGTTTATGGAGTCTTTACCATCCATCGAAACTATCCGTCACCGGTTTACTTGACTTCGTTGAGGTTGTAACCGTACAAGTGTCATAAAGTTCCGCTCCCCAAATTGAGCTTACCTTACATAAAATGGTGGATGACTGATGCGTGAAGATGCCCGAACTTGAAGAGGCTAATGGATCAGTGATCGCAATTTTGTACAAAAATTTAGTTTTAAAAAAGTTATCCGAGGGATTGGTGACGCGTTTACTCATAACTGAAAATAAACAAATTCGCTAGCGAAAGATTTGGACCAAATGAAGGTGTCATCGATGCATTTTTGAGCACTTCGAAAAATCGTACCGTCTGGAGGACATCAAAATATTGGAAAATCTTTGCATGATGTGAGACTTTTCTACTGAATAGAGTGTTTAATATTTCATCCTTCAGAGGCATTTTAACTCAACTGCGTAATTCCGAGCGCAGCGAATAAACGTGCAGCGCGGCTACGTTGGCGGGGTCATGTCGTCAGAACGGATACAAATGCTCCGGCTCGGAACGGATTCGATGCGGTGCCAGCTGGTGGTAGCAGAGGAAAAGGTTAAGAAGGACTTGGCTTTACGTGGTATGTCCAACAGACCCCGCTTAGCACGAGAAAGAAAGGATTGGCGTACTTTGTTAAAGTCGGCCAAGCTCGCGTAAGTGGTTATCGCTCCAATCAAAATTCACCCAACGATACTTTATAGTGAAATACGCACATTACTTCCTTTAATGCATACAATAGAATAATGCACGACTTGTAAATTCATTAGCTGTGCACCTATTCGAACACATTTCACTGCTGGGATGTTCTAAAGTCCAAGTAAACACTGCACCAGCCACCAGTTGCAGGTCACCACTTGCCAGCCACTGGCTACTAACCACTAATCGCTAAAGAATTCGCAAATATTTTTTTCATTTGGCCACCCCTGTAGCCCGCCTAGCCAATGCCGTTTGCTTACACACCCAAAAAGTGGGTCAAAATTCGCCCAATAACACTTTAATTTTTTATTATTAATATTCTATAGAAATTCTTCCATAGTGAGCAGCAAAATACTCCCATATATGTATGCATGTGTTTTTGTTTCTTGTTTTTTTGTTGGTAATTTGCACATTGGCCAAATGACCAAATGGCCTAATGGCGAAATGGCGCATGCGGTTACTACCTGCCGCTCTCACATATGACACCACCAAAGGGGCGCGAAATGCACAATTTTACGATTAGCTGGTATGTAAGCATTTTATTTTCTATTTATTTTTTTATAGCTGTTAATATAGTTTTTATTTTTGCTTTGTTATTGCCATTGCATTTCGCCATGGATTTTGTGGTTTAGCTTATGGCGGGTTTCGGTTGTAAGTGTTTCGAAGTTTCGAATGGTGTTTGTTTACATGGCGTTATTTGTTTATGATTATTTAATACTAAATTTTAAATAGCTGCATAGGTGTCATAAGTCTACACTCCTTGATTGTAAATAAAAGGATAAAAATATAAAACTTTATTTTTAATTGCCAATATTAACAAACATTTTTTACTGCTCACTATTTGTTAAAAGCTGCAAATAGACAAGGGATTTAATTTGATAACGGTACTTTTATTAAATATGATTCAAGTTCGTAAATTGTACTAAAATTAGTTTTGGGCAGGGATGTTGAATTTTAAATTAAAATGCTAATTTGGCATAGTTACAGTTAAATTTAAGCAATAAAATAAAAAATTCTTATAGGTTCGTATGCAACAGCTAAACCAAAGTGTTGAAAGCAAAGCAGTTATTACAAATTTTTGAAAGGATTTAGAAATTAACGATTCAACGATATATTGACAAATCGATAAACATTGGACATTCAATAGCACATGGGCTGAAAACTCCACGGCCAAGCATATACATAGATGATATTAGTTTTATTGCATACACCTCTATTTCAGTTAGTAAAAACTTCAAAAAGTTCGTGAGTTGTTGTGCTAAAAGTTACGCTACTTGTATTATTTTCAAAACAATGGATCAAAAATAATTTCGAGTTTTGATTTCACACCGTTTCTTAATCGGAAAGAATACTGTTCAAGCGAAGCAATGTCTGTTGAAAAGTGTTATGAGAACTCCGCTACATCAGAAACAATAAAAAAGTGGTTCGCTGACTTCAAACGTGGTTGTAGAGACACCGGTGATGCACAACGCAGTAGACGTCCAAATGAGGCGGTTACACCAGAAAACATCGAACAAATCCATAATTTCGTATTGAATGATCTAAAAGTGAAGTTGCTTGAGTTAGCTGAGTGTGGGATTTATATTGCACGAGCACTTGACTATGAGGAAGCTCTGTTCACTGTTGAGCATAAACAAGAAAGTGTAGATGCTTTAGAATAATGGCAATTAGATTTCCCGTCGACTAGCAACTAAGAGATTTCGCATTTACCTTTATGAAACTTTCTCCTCTTTTGAAAACTGCTTTGCTTTTGGTTTGCCAAACCCTTAACTGTTAAACAGCTTTCGAAGCCTACCAAGATATCACTTGTATACTGACTTCACAGCGTTCTCCAAGACTCTCACTAGCCTGTCCCTAATAGCCGACCTACATATTTGCAAGCCACTAAACGATTAAAATTAAAATCAAAAGAGCAAAATAATTCAATCAAAACCACAAAACCATTAAATGTTAAAAAGTATTGCAAACAAAACGAAAATGCTCTTACGTGAAACTAAAATAAAAAATTTAATAACCGCAAATAAAATTAATCGCATAATTCAGCACAAGGCACAGAGGAAAAAGTAAAAACAAATACAAATGTAATATATACATATGTACGAACATAGGAAGTAGTAAGTATAATTGAGCAGAGCATGAAGACAAATTAAGACGTTAAAATACAGAGATGGGTATGAGTACCGCATAGACGGGGCCGAATCCGAAGAAAATTATTCAAAAATAGCACTAATAAAAATACCGAAACATGTATTCTTGTATTTCCATGCCTCCTAAATGTATGTTTCACACTGAGTTGAAGAAACGAACCAGCGGTTTAAGAGTAAGAATTTTGTTAAGATTAATCCAAGGCTGATGAAGAGCAAACATGTGGATGAAGAAGTGGAAAACACAATGATTATTATTATTATTTTACTTATTATTATTATTTATTGTTTGACTTTTTTAAAATAAACATTACATTTCATTTTTAATCATTAACATTAGAACGTACGACAGTGACACTAGGTCGTCTGTCGGAAGAAAAAAGAAAGAAAACAAAATCTTACATTTTACATACATATGTTACTATGGTACTATGTATTGAATTCGTTTATAATTAATTTTCTATATTCTATAGCACCAGTGATGAACTTAAATAAGTTATTATATCCAGAAGGGCCAATACCATTTAAAATGTCTATGATTTCATCTCGGTTTAAACTATATTTTCCAAAAAATCTTTGACGAATTCTTTTAAGTATCGGGCATTTTCCTAAGAAATGTGTTATGTATTCTAATTCATTTAAGTTACATAAAGTGCAATTTAAATCCCTTTGGCTTCCCAAGTATATTAAATCACATCTGGCTTTCATAATCCACATAATTTTATAGATTCCAGTATTATCGTTTAAATAGCTTCTGGCGTTGTCATGGTCTAATTCCTTATATAATCGGGTGCTTTGGTGTGCCCTTTCACATAAAGTTCGAATATTCGAATCATGAAGATTTTCTATTATTGAAATTATGGAAAAGACAATGATAAAAATATAAAAAAACTCCGCTTTGATATAGCAACAACTCAGTATTTACCAGAAATCCTTACTGCTGACGAATAATAAAAATAAAAATAATAAATATTGGCGCGTACACTTCTGATAGGTGTTTGGCGCTCGGCCTCCTCCTCCTATTTAAGGCGCACGTCTTGTTGTTGTTCCACAAATGGAGGACCTATAGTTTTATTCCGCCTCAGAACTGCAAATGGTTCTTTTCTTTTTATGGCATAAATACACTCAAAGGCTTGCCATTGCCTGCCGAGGGGCGACCGCTATTAGAAAAAACTTTTTCTGTCATTTTCGTGTTTCATGCACGGAGATTCGAGCCTACGCAATAATGACGAATATAACCATATATTAATAACAGATCGCTTCCGATGCTCCACTTTAAAATATGGAAATAACTTAAGTCAGCTGGCACAAGCTGAACTTATTAAAATTCCCATATTTCTCCCTAGTGCTTAGTTAGTTTTATCTTTTCATGTGGATGACTCTGCTCAATCAGATTTTAGCTAGAAACTGGTTTTTGCATATCTATTAATGACTAACATATGTAAAGGGTGTTTTTTTTAGAGGTTAGGTTTTCAAGATGAAATAAAACGTATATAATTTAATGTTATGGCCAAGAATTTAGCTCTATTATAAAGATAAGGGTTTGCCATTATGTTTTAAAAATGATTTCGGGCAAGTGGCCGCCGCGGCTGGCTCGAATAAATTCCAGCCGAGAGGCCCAATTTTCGACCACTTTTTGCAGCAATTGGGGCCGTATGTCAGCAATAACGCGCCGAATATTCTCTTCCAAGACGTCAATCGTCTCGGGCTTATCTGCGTAGACAAGCGACTTCACAAAGCCCCACAAGAAATAGTCCAGCGGTGTTATATCGCACGATCTTGGAGGCCACGCCAGAGGTCCACGGCGCGAGATAATGCGCTTACCAAAAGTTTCCTTCAATAAATCGATTGTTGCGTTGGCTGTATGGCATGTAGCGCCGTCTTGTTGGAACCAAAGGTCGTCCATATCAACATCGTCCAATTCAGGCACGAAAAAGTCATTAATCATGGCTCTATAGCGCTCTCCATTGACTGTAACATTATGGCCGGCTTCATTTTTAAAGAAATATGGACCAATGATTCCCTCTGCCCATAGAGTACACCAAAGAGTGACTTTTTGAGGATGTAACGGCGTCTCAGCAATGGCTTGTGGATTATGCTCACTCCAAATGCGACAATTTTGCTTATTGACATACCCATTCAACCAAAAGTGAGCTTCATCGCTGAACAAAATTTTCTTGTGAAAATCGGGATCGGTGGCCATCTCGTTTTGGGCCCAAATTTGCACGATTTGCAAACGTTGTTCAGGTGTAAGTCTATTCATTATGAAATGGCAAACCAAACTGAGCATAAATCAAGTGACAGCTGTCAAAAAGACCATCTACGAAAAAAGTAGTGCCAACTTGAAAACCTAACCTCTAAAAAAAAACACCCTTTATGAAAAGTTCTTCTAAGTTAAAGTTTGATTGTGTGACCAATATTTTGTAGGAATACAATTTTTTGCTTGGCTTTTTTACTTTCTTTATTTGCCTTAACCATTCACATACGACGATTTTTTGTCATAATTACGCCTAAAATCGTTAAATAGCGTAAGTAACTAGCAAAATGGGAAGAAGAGTAGGTATATGTAAATATCATATGTACCTTAAAATTACCGAAAATATTGTACCTTAACATTTTGATCAGGTTTGATTCATGAACTTTTTTTTGTATTTGTGAATGTTTATTATGTTGCTTTTTATAATATTGTCTAAAAAAAAATTGTGTTAATCCCAGCTTCGAACTATGTATAAGATTTAAACAAAATTCGATGAAGTGCCATTAAAATTTCGAAATTTCGATCAGAATAAGTTTTAATATAATGAAGTGCAAGTTTGAAGTCGCCTTTTGATTTTTAACAATCTTTTTCCAAGATGGTGTTGCGTATTTTCTCCATTTCTTTATGTGCAGAAAATGCTCAACACCGTTAAGGGAATAATTATCAAAAACCAAAGCAAATTTTGAGCCACTTAAAACTTGCTTTTTATTATACTAAACTTCAATGGGCAATAAAACTGCGAATCTAACATTTTATCCAGTGTTTCCAAATTTTAAATTCTATATAAGAATTTTAATGGAATTGGTCGAATTATTATAAATATTGTAGAAAGCTTGAAACTTGGATTTCTTGTGGTTTATTATAAAGTAGAATAAATTATGTTTTTTATAAAAAAAAAAATAATTTTTATTAAAAAATTAATAAAGAAATAGTCAATATATTCTTTTATAATTTGTTTTGCATATTTTTCTCTGCCGGTATGCTTATAAAGATGTAATATAAATAAATAATAGAAATTTTGATTTATGGTAGTTGACAAATGGTCAGTGACAGGTCGCAAGTGGTTGGAAGTTGAGAGTTACGCAGAATTACGTATAACTATGTTAATGTTTTGTTGTCTTCTTTTTCTTTGTTTGTTTTCCTATTATAATTTTTTGTTTGCTTTAATTTGTATGGCATTAATGATTCTTTTGTTTGCCTTTTAAATTTTTGGGCTGTAACGACCGACATCTCCCATTTGTGTTGTATAATATTAATAATAATTTCAAGTTCGACGTCATTTGCAGGTTCACTGCCATCGTCTCGCAAAAAAAGTAAACTTGACGAATACAGTATTAAGGGTATACAATGAAACTGCGACGGTAATAACTATAATTATGAATAAAGTAACAGCAGCAACAAAAAATGTTAGTTAAAATAGTGAGAGCAAAATATTTTCCTTTGAAATTAGCTTTGTTCTAAACTTTTCTTATTTTGAAATATTTATTATTGTTCTAGTATAAAAATAATACCACATTTTGGTATAAATATAAGTAAAGTTGTTTACCTCATTAGGGCAATTGTGGATGGTCTGTCGGTATAGATCGGTGACCTTATGTGTTGAGGCTCACGGTTAGCTCGATTTAAATATCAAACTATGAGCTATCATGGGGATCTTTTAATAGAAATTATAATATATCGCAGGTGGCGGGCCAGCTATTTAGCTTTAATCCTTTGGATTTTTAGCAAAGGTATATGCTGTTTTATTATACCTATTTTGGTTAAGGGTTTTCTCTGATCATCATTATCGAATAAATCTTTTTGTCGATCATAAAATCAGAGTTTTAGAGTAACAATGGGGTTTATTTTAAAGTAGTATTTTAATCGCTTGAATATTTTCTAATATAAACTTTTCTATTACTACAGGCGTAGTACAATTGGGTTATTTCGAGCCAATAAGTAAAACTTAGCTTAGACCAAATATTAGGCGCCTTCGGTTCGCCATGCGTTAGCGATTGGCGAATAGATGAAGCAACTGGTATAAATAAACACATCTTGGCTGTGGCTGAGATGATTTGGGAAGCTACTCAGGATGGACGACAGCAGAATTGCAAAAAAGACCTTCAACGCTCTTATAAAGCGCAGTAAAAAGCGTGGAAGGCCGCCAAAAAGATGGGCACACGATGTTGATACCGAGTTACGCCTTATAAATAAATGCTCGGAAAAGCGACACAATGAACCACGTCAGAAGGAGGAAGCACTGGCTCACTCCGATTTTTAATTTTTATGATGATGATGACTCGCTAGCGGCGAATATTGCTCGATATCTTTGTTGTTGCTTTCACATGCAAATTTTTCGTCAAGTGAGCGGCGCAGAGAGATAGCGAGGGACGAATAGAATACGGCTCTAACTATGGCGAATCGAAGGTTCTTATTAAGCAAAAATTTAAAAATTAATATTGTATATATTTCATAATTAACTCAACACTATGCCTTGAAGAGGAACACACAACTTTGCGACAGCTTGCGACGTAATTGAGTTCAACACTCACCGATAATCCTTTCGAGTTACGCAATAATATTTTTTTGGTTCGGTTACATTTATTATATTTTTTTTTTTTTGCAGTCACTTCTAATTTAATAACGCATTTGTGAGGTATTTTAATAGTATTTTGTATTGCTGCCAATTGCGCCATTGCTATCTTCCGAAAAGGCTTAAGGAAAGATATTGGAAAATAATCTGGCGTATTCTCCATGCAACCTGTATTGAGAGAAGCTTGAATAATTTCAGAATATTACAGTAGTTTTAGAGACGAGATCTGTACTATGACTTGACAGATGATCGTCGCTCCTTCGCAACTCCCTGGCTTTGTAGATAGTGCGGTTGCTCTCAAGTCCTTCAAGCCGTGAATAAAATTAAAGTGTCCTCTTCTATTCTATTCTATTCTATTCTATTCTATTCTATTCTATTCTATTCTATTCTATTCTATTCTATTCTATTCTATTCTATTCTATTCTATTCTATTCTATTCTATTCTATTCTATTCTATTCTGTTCTATTCTATTCTATTCTATTCTATTCTATTCTATTCTATTCTATTCTATTCTATTCTATTCTATTCTATTCTATTCTATTCTATTCTATTCTATTCTATTCTATTCTATTCTATTCTATTCTATTCTATTCTATTCTATTCTATTCTATTCTATTCTATTCTATTCTATTCTATTCTATTCTATTCTATTCTATTCTATTCTATTCTATTCTATTCTATTCTATTCTATTCTATTCTATTCTATTCTATTCTATTCTATTCTATTCTATTCTATTCTATTCTATTCTATTCTATTCTATTCTATTCTATTCTATTCTATTCTATATATTCTAGTAATTCGCAGCGGACAAACCTCTGGACCTATTATCTCATGCAACACTGGATCGAACAGTATGTAGACAGACGCTAAACGATATTTATCGGGAGACTCTCAACATCTTCCAGACGAAGAGTTTCAGCTGCCTCGTGAGACTCGCATAACTTTGGCCCAATATTGGGGTCTGAATATTGTATCAGGTTAAGCTACTACTTATCCAGAATCGACCCCAACATACTCAATATATGCCCAACGTGTGAAGGCACACCGCACGATAATAGCCACCTATTCATATGCCTACGCAAACCTACTCAGCTAGCACCCATCTCCCTCTGGACCCAACCTGTCGAAGCAGAACATTTCCTGGTGACACCGTTAGATGAGTTAGACAATGACGATAGGTGACCACACTGCACTACAAATTTAATGCATATTTTCTCTTTTAAGTGTATCTCACTTAAGTGCTTAGCTCGCTTAACGGACTTGATTTTGGTGCTACCCATGATAAGTCCGACTTCGTGTTAAACGAGTTTGTTTAGCCAGTTGATTAGTCAGCTACAAATGGCAAAGCTCTTAACCGGCTGAACTCAAGGAATTAACTTTAATTGTTTTTCTTCAGTGTATTAACCTTTACTATAAAACGCGAAGATAAAAAAATATACATATCTCCGAAAGAAATGGAAGCACAAAATAAAAATGAGGTACGTAAGACCTGCCGGCTACTTTGTACGATGTGCTAATCACCCATCATTATGAATTAGCTCCGAGAATATAAACAAGTTTCCGCGACCAAAAAGAATTTAAAGTGATAATTTCGTAACTGATACAAGTTTGAATATAAAAGGGAGAACAAATAAATAAATGCTCGTGTGAGGTGCACGCAATCAAACAAAAAACAAGAACACTCGTGCCACTTGCGTGAATAGGTATGAATGAGAAAAAACAAAACCGAAAGCAAGTAAGGAAAAATTCAAAATTAATGTTCTGAAAATTAGGAAACTAAACTTGGGTGAGTCATTGACATACTACATCAAATTATACTCACAGTATCTGGAAAATAGCTACAGAATATAACGTCAACCCACGCCTCTAATCCTTCAACTTAACATTCTTACGTTAGATGTATCTTACAAGCTCAAGGCAAAGCTGTATACAATGCCAAACAAATTGAATCAGATATACTGATCTAGAGGGCCAATCCACTTTTATATTGAAAGCAAGCTCCCGTAAGTATCCCTGATCTTCATCAATCACTCAAAGCTAAACGACAAAGATAGTAGCGATATTTACTCAGAGGCGCTATAACTGGCGGAGAAGCGAATATTTAGTTCAGTAGATCCCTCTTCAGTAGACTTTATAGTATCCTTGGCATCGATTGAATGAAGCAAATTCTCAAACAAGCTGACAGCAAAATATGCCACGACGGTAGAATGGACACCACATGCAAGAAGCAGAAGTTTCATTCTCTGCCTAAGCTGTCTAGTTTACAAAGAACGAAATTTACCTATATTCAGTAATTTCTTTCCATAATGTTGACACTCTCCTTTCTCATGTAAAAAACACTTTCAATGTATAGTATGTAAATGACTAGCAAGGTGATTTGACCAGCTGATGAAGCTCATTTCAAACTTTGCTTCTACACCAAGAAACTGAATTATAGACATTTGGAGAGTTGAGAATCGAAGAGTGATTCGTTTATATTTATGTTTGGTGAATATCTTGGGTTGATGCAGAGATCAGAAATCTCTATTCTGAGAATACAACTGGCTATATAGCCACCTTTAACCCACATCTTTATCGTGAGATGATAAAAAACCAATTTTTTTCAACTCAAATTGCAAAAAGAACTCTCGAGCTAAAAGACAAGATTTGACGTGCCTTAAAATGCACTGCGCCGTTACTGCGCCAAAATATCAATAAAATGTCGTCAAAATTGTTAATAGGCGCCATAAGTTTTGAGACAGTTAACTATCGTATCTTGCCCGCCACATATAATTTCCGCACCTTTTATTACAATAAAGATCTTACATATCAATTTTCAATTTGCCGTAATAGATGGTTTTAATGGGGCACCCTATATAAAAATTGCAAGCAATAAATAAGTAAATATTCACTTGTGAGTGTGTATGTATGTGTTTTGGATGCACCACTAAATGTTGAAAAAGCTACCGCTCAAGAAATAGCGGTCATGTCAGCAATTGACATTCCAGCGGCATGATTATCTGCCAACCGTCGACTTGCTGGCTGGCTGGTTGGCCGGGAATTGGAAGTCGGCATCCGCCTCCTACTCTGCCACCCCTAGCTAGCTAGTGTTGCAACAAGTTGGCGGCTGACATGCTCAAAGCGTTGCAGGTTTTGAAGTTAGATGACCGCCAAATGCCGAACGTCTTTCACCGGCAACCGACCGCAAAAATAATTGCGTAATTTGCGATGACGACAACGACGACGGAATACTGCTTTTAATGCCAGTTGAGAAGTTGTGGCAGTAAAGAAAAAAGATAAAATGTAAAGTACAAGAACAAATAAAACACAAATAAAATACAACAGTAGCAAACATACCAAAGAGACGGTAACAGTGAACTCACTTATCGATTTCCGTATTGCTGTCGGAGCTTCAAAGGAAAGGGAACTTCGATGGGAAAAATATGCAAAAAATGTATTTCAAAAGAAAGCGGATGAGAAGAGAATATTTTAAGTAAATACCGTAGGTTGCAGGGAACTAAAAGCAGGATGCAGAGAAAATTCGATGCTGGCGTTATTAATACCCAACAAGCATGAAAAGCCAACCTTTGAAAAATTTTAAATTCTCAAGTTGAGAAACTAAAAATGTCAAATTGGGCAATTTAAATTTCTAATAACGTTTCCATTGGTTTGCAAGTGGAACTAATCGTTTGATAGATTACACAAATAACAACACTGGCAAATAATAAAAATTTCAGGAAAAAATGCATCAATCGTGTATGTATTCGAAGTCAAACACCAGATGTATTTGGAAGTGGAATAAAAAGTAATATATTTTTCGTGTGAGAAAATTAAGTAATACTTCAAATCTATATAATTTTTACTTAAAAAACAAAAGCAGATTGTGGGAACAGAAACAAGTGATGAAAATACTTTCAGAAGAGAATCGGGCTATCAAAGGCGTATCAGCTACACCATCTACAGCGACATTACTTTATACAAATCCATGAAAAAGAAGAAGAGTTCCATCAAGAAGAACTTACCTTTTCATTGCAGTTGCTACGTCAAACCATTTTGAAACGGTTGAAATTACTAGGAATTGTTCAAAATCAAGCAAGAAATCAGGTATCGTACGAATTAATACCCACAGAAGTTGGAAAGCGTTTTTCAACATGTAAATATTTGCTTTTATGTACACAAAAGTAAAGAGTTTTATACCAGAATGCAACAGTGGATGAAAGATTGATGAAAGGTGGATACGCGATGATAGTCTTAAGAGAAAAAGGACCAAGATGAACCAGGTCAATGAGGAATATCGCTGCATCGGTTACAGTGCAAAGGTTATGCTTTGATTTTGGTAAGGTCAGGGTGGTGTCATTCATTACGAGAGCACATCTGGAGATAGGTAACAACAGCAATTTATGAGCTCGACACGGACAATTGGGAAAACCGAGGCAGGAAAGGCTTAAATGAAACTTCAATATGCAAAACTCGACCACACACTAGGACTAACATATATCGTAGAAGAGCTTGACAAGAGGCATCATTATGTCGACGGCGCGGTATCCAAAAATTGTATTTCATACAAAACGCAAACCTCTACATGGAAGATGGGCCTCGCGTCCACTCAACGAGCACTGGGTTAGTGTGGAGACCTGTAAAGTCGCGAGATCCATCTCGCCACAGGTAAATCGGGGGCGCTCAAGGCAACCGTTGAGGATAACTAAGCCACAGTTCTCGAATTTAGTGGGTGTCCTTACGGGGAATTGTCCGTGAGGTATCGATGCTCCAGATTTGGGATCGCCTCAAGTCCTTTCTGCGTAAGATATATGGACGGTGAGGTGGAATCATCTCAGCATTTTTTCTCAGCTGACCTGTTCTCGCCTGACTAAGATTCAGACAGCTGTGGTATCACTTTTTTGCTAAAACTTCGGATATAGCAGGTTCAAACCTAACACACCTGGTGTATTTCATCAGCTGCTTGAAGCGGTTAACGCAATGTAATTAGTCACCGTTCATCACTCTCCAATCCAAATCCCCTTCTTCCCACCTGCTCGGTTTTTATGTCGAACTTGGTATAACCTTGCGGAAAGGGCACCGTGTTTCCTCCTATTTGTGGTATACGCCTCTATGCTGCCGTAAATGGTTTCAATGGTTTTATGCCATCCCCGAAAGGCTGATGTGTGGTATTTTTGGGAATCTTTTTCATGATTAAAATATACTCAGAAAGTTGCCTTTGGCCGCCGTCGGTCTCCAGATTTGGGATAAAATTTCTTATAAGACCGGTTGACAAAATTAAATGTTTTTTGAAACCATGACCAGACATTGGTAGTGTGCAATACTAGTAAGAGGCTTCGTTTACTTAGGAACCAGCATTAACGTCGATAACAATGTCAGCATTGAAATCCAATTTAGAATCTCTCTTGCTTACAAGTGCTATTTTGGACTAAGTAGGCAACTGAATAGTGAAGTCCTCTTGCGACGAACAAAACTAACACTCTACAAAGCTCTCAACATGCCCGTCCTAGCGTATGGCGCAGAAGCGTGGACGATGACAACATCCGATGAAGCTACGCTTGGAGTGTTTGAGAGAAAGATTCTATAGAAGATTTTTGGACCTGAGCCCTTAGAGACGGTGAATATCGCTGAAATGGAATATTCAGCAGTTTTGAGTTAACGGCAAAATAGACATAGCGCAGCGAATAGAGATCCAGCGTCGTCCGAATGAAGATAAACGCTCCAGCTCTGAAAGTAGCAAGTGCCCTGCCTTACTGAGGGCAGAGGAATCTGACTTTCCTCGGTGTGTATATAGAACATTTACAATAACATTTCTATTAAATACCATGCTTTCTATCAGCACAAGGTGGAAACTTCGACTGTCTATAATAAAAGTGTCTGCACTTTAACTTACTTCCACGAAAATGGTCCATTTTATAATGTACCTTCAAAGTCGCTTTGTGTTTCTATCGATTTCTATTTAAGATTGAATCAGGGTTTGTTCTACTGTGTTATTTGTCGAAATAAAGTATTTTGCCT
Source organism: Anastrepha ludens (assembly GCF_028408465.1). Classification (NCBI taxonomy): domain Eukaryota; kingdom Metazoa; phylum Arthropoda; class Insecta; order Diptera; family Tephritidae; genus Anastrepha; species Anastrepha ludens. Next base: position 39,195,856 of record NC_071498.1, read on the forward strand.
GGTCTTAAATGAAAATATGAAATTTAAAAAAATATTGATGTGCTGGTGAAAAACTAAAATGGCAAACTTTCTGCTATTGAATTTTAGTAAAGGACAGACATCAATCCTTTCATGGTGAGGATTTTTTGTTGTTGTAATAGCATAAATATTCCCCAATAAAAATTCGGAGATTAGCTGAAGCAAGAAAAATACTGTGTATTTAGCCAGGTATAACTTTGAGACGTGCTGGGAACGGTTAGTCGGTTGTCGTGGGTGTGAAAAGCTGTGGCGCATTGCAACTTGAAGTTTTACATACAGACGGGGACTTTAACCTGCACTAATTGAATAGTAGTGATTTTAAAAACTTTATGTGGGAAAAAACACTGTTGCGTATTTTGATATAAATCTATTTAAAGATATTCAATAAAACTTAACTAAACCTCAAACTATTTATGTAAGCAAAGCAAACAAAGAACTGGAAGCGAACTATTGTCAAATCCCTCTATTGCCATGCCATTGGATTCGCTCCATGCCACCCTGAGTAGCTTGGAAAACCTTTACCATCGGCACTGTTTTGATTGCACGTCAAGTCGTTGGCATGCCCGTATTCAATTTTACATTAGTTCTCATTCCACCAAAACAACATTTTCACTGCATTAGTTGTTATTGTATTTTTGCTTCACTTTCCTGATTTTCCATTTTCCTTTTCGCTAAGCAGCAACTTCCGTCGATTGTGACGCACTTTATCCGCAGCGTTGCACCTACCTAATTTATTTAATTGCATTCGCTAGCTACTTAGATTTCTTAGACGCCGCCGCTGAGGAGGTTGCTCGATTCGGCGTCGCTTTAAATTTGACTAAAGTCAATTAGAGTAATATGAAAGGATTTGCGACGAGGCACTACATTTGAGTTTCTTTCCTGATAACTTTCGATGGTGATTTTACGTAGGCCATAAATTGGCAAAAAATTAGAAAAAAAATGGAACATACGATCCTATGTAATTTCATATATACTTATACATCTTTGGGAGTAAGAAGAGAGTCTTATTAGAGTTTTAAGTGAATTTAAATCAATCTTGGGTACTATCCAACTAGGTTTTACATTCTTGAAAAGTGTATTTGGTAATTACTTTATATTCTATTTTTTAGGTACTTAAATTGTGTTCGATAGTTATTCCACTTTTCGCTGTAATTAGTTTGTGAGAAGCTACTGAATAATTAATAATTATGTTTCTTTTTTTTTTTTGATCGCGATGTAGTTTGGCATAAATGTCTTCGCACCATATAGTAACAGTCGTTACTACGTGTGTGGTGACCCCACTAAACACTTCCCTCCTCTTTTCTTGAAGTTTTCTCTCAATTCCGGGACTGCTTCCGCATTGCTTCGAGGTAGAGGTCCAAGACGGCCTCCTAAGAAGGACACATTCACTTACTCACCCTGCGTTCAGGGTCGCCTGTTTTGAAAAACATAATAATATGCAGCATAAGGTTCCATTTTCTCAACGAAATTTACGACGGCTTTCAGACATATGTTGGATTTTGTCCCTTACTTTCGAACTCACTCTTACTAAGTTGTTGAAACGAGGAATATATTGACAAGGATCCGCGGGATCGTCGTACCCGTCACCTCCTTAAGAAAAAATTCCTTATGGACAATAAAAAAATAATAATAAACAATAATTTGCAGGTACTTGGAACTTGCATAGGACCTGTATCAAAATAATCCGCTGGTTTTGTAGCGGTGAACATTGAAGCGGCCAATCTTTGGAGTAGAGATGTGGCAACAGAAGACGGCGGTGCTTTTGCTCAGCTTTGAATTATTTGCATAATTATACATACCCGTTAATTTGAAATTGAAATGTAAGGTCTAAAATCTAAATATTATCAAGTTTTTGTCAGAAATTTATAGGCACAGAAGAATTAAATTATTTTAAAAATATTTCTGCCTTTTTTATTTAAAATTTTTTTTTTTATGAAAATACAAAACTAAATGAAACAGAGGAAATGAGGGAGTGCGACTGAATGGTTGGCAAACGTCAAATATGCTAATGCGTCTATCAACATTGTATTTTTATCATTATATTGCATACCTACTTGACTTTACTTGTAGTTTGATGCACTTCTTATTTTTTTATTATTATTTTTTTAATTTTTTCATTCATTAAACTTTCTGCTGGCTTGCTTGTTTTTTACTTTTCGCCACTTCTTGCAGCTTTCAGCTGCTGCTCCTAATTTGGTTTGATTTGATTGTAATTACTTTGTGGCATGCCACGGCATGTAAGCCGCTCAGTACTGAGTCACCGGTTTTGCTAGTTTATTATTCTCTTTTATACATTAATCTACACTATTTTCAAGCATTTAAGTCATTTTAGCAAGTACTGGAAATGGCGCAAGATTAACTGTCGGCCTACTGAGAAGCTACGTCTGTGCTTCAGTGCTGCCTCGGGATTGCCTTAATCAAGTATAATAAAGTTTAAATTGTGGCATGCGAGAATTTTCGCGCAGCTATTAGTAGTATAATTTAATTTTTACACGTATTTTATATAAAAAAAACGCTACTTATGAAGAAAAATTTAATTTAAGAAATTTTTTCCATTTCTCCATAATACTCGTTTTTGTTGTTAAGGAATTGGTTTATAATAAAATCGATGGCTATTTGAATTGATAGAAATGTGATTTTTTCCTTCTTTTATAGTAGATAAAACAAATTTAAAAAATCGAATGGAGATAAGTCAGAAATGAGCTTTTTATTTCCTAATCGAAATTTGATGAAAAGGTTCTAAGTTAAATAATTTCAAGCCACTAAATAAAATTTAAGCATCCTCAGCAGAAGAACTCGGGGTAAAAGTCTTGCACTTTTAATTTTAATTTATTTCTAAATTGTTTTTGTTGCTTGCAGAAGAACATATTGCTGAGGCGGTCTGCTCAAATATGTGGCATATGAATGTCGGCTGAAGCGCATCAAGAGCTAGAAAAAGTTTATGGAGAAGCGGCTTTAAGTGAAACAACGTGCCGAGATTGGTTCCGTCGCTTCAAAGACGGTGGTTTTAATGTTGACGACCGTCCGCGTGAAGGAAGGCCACTAACCTTCGAAGACGCTGAATTGGAGGCATTGCTCAATGAGGATCCGTGTCAAACGCAAGAAGAGCTTGCTTCAGTATTAGGAGTTACCCGCCAATCCATTTCCAAGCGATTGCATGCTTTGGGAATGATTCAGAAACAGGAGACCTGAGTTCTTTATGAGTTGATGTTGAACGTCGTTTTTTCGCCAGTGAACAACTGCTCTAACGGCAAAAAAGGAAGGGTTTTCTTTATCGCAACGTGACGGGTGATGAAAAAGGGATTCATTACAGCAATCCAAAGAAAAGAAAGTCATGGGGATTGCCCGGTCATGCTTCTACGTCATCGCCTCGGCCGAATATTCACGCTGCGAAAGTTATGCTGCGTATTAGATGAGACCAAGTTGATGTTATTTATTATGAACTGTTAAAACCAAGCGAAACCATCACTGGGGATCGGTATCGGCTTCAATTGATGCGCTTGAGCAGAGCACTGGATACACTGAAATAGGAAATCCTACTGCACCCGCCATATTCTTCAGATGTTGCGCCTTCCGATTATGACCTGTTTCGATCGATGGCACATGGTCTAGCTGACCAGCAGTTCCATTCATATGAAGACATCAAAAAATGGGTTGATCCGTGGATAGCCTCAACAGTTTTACCGCGCCGGTACACGAGATCTACCAAAAAGATGAGGAAAAGTAGTAGCCAGCGATGGGCAATACTTTCAATGATTCACTTGTAACCAGTTTTTCAGAATATAGTTGTATTTTCAGCAAAAAAAAAAAAAAAACAGCGAGAACTTAGTTGCGCACCTAATATAGGGGTTTTCAATTGGCGCGGGTCGATTTTGGCGCCCTGTGGCAGCCATTTTGTTTTGGTGGCATCTGTCAAATCTTTTGTTTATTATTCAGTTGCTTATGCCAAATCATCATGGCAAGTTACAGGATTGAACAGCACGTTCAAATTATAAAACTTTATTATCAAAATGAGTTTTCAATAACGCAAACGTTGCGCGCATTGCGCCCATTTTTCGGTAAAAGTGGTGGCCCTTCCAATTTTTTATGGCCCATATTGAACCATATGGACCTAGACGACAAGTGGTTCCAGCAGGACGGCGCTACGTGCCACACAGCAAACGCCATTTTATTCCATTTCAACATCTACCCGCCCTTATTGAAAAACTCTTTATATATAACTGGAAGACAGCTTACAGAAATTTACATCTGTTTGCCAGCCGTTAGAATTTCTGGATCAAGATCATATGTTTTTTTTCGTTTAAGTCTCCGTCATTGCCCAACGGGATTGGTAAGTTCCCGAGCCTCCGGTTAGTTTCGCGCCTTTCGGTATGGGCTGCAGCGAAATGTTTGACAACTTCTAATACTGATGACATCTTGAGGTCACGACGCAAATCAGAATTCTTCACATACCATGGTACGTTTACTGCGCATTTTATGAACTTGTTTTGAAATCTTTGAATTTTTTCAAGATCAATTTGTTTGTCTTAAGTCTACACGGTTCGAATACTTGGTTATAAATTAAAAATTTGTTTGGCTTCTAGTAAGCCAGTTAAATCTTCCCATATTTAGGCTTAATTCCGCATATTTTATTTTAACGTGCTCTTTCCAAGAGAGTTTGGCAACAAATGTCATTCCTAAGTACTTCGCAGTATTGGAGTTTGGAATTTGCGTACCTGATATGTACGTACCTGATATGTATTTATATAGGACGATATTGAATTTTTTTACTCGTAAAATCTACATGAATATATTTTGCTTCGTTAAGTTTTATACGCCACTTTGTAGTCTATTCGGTGATTTTGTTAACATCTTCCAGAATTCAACGAGTGGCCTGTGTCTTATCGTCTCCGATTGGTAAAATGCACGTATTGCAGGCAAAGTTAGCTGTAGCGCTAGACTTAGAGACCGACAGGTCAGATGTGTAAATGACATAAAGTATAGTATAGCCTTGTGGAAACCCGGCTTTAATTGGCTTTAGGCTAAAATAAAAGCTATAACACTTGATCCTGTAATATCTATTATTTAGATAAGAAGTAAATATATCCGGCAGCCGCCGTAGCCGAATGGGTTGGTGAGTGACTACCATTCGGAATTCACAGAGAGAACGTCGGTTCAAATCTCGGTGAAATACCAAAATTAAGAAAAATAGTTTTCTAATAGCGGTCGCCCGTCGGCAGGCAATGGCAAACCTCCGAGTGTATTTCTGCCATGAAAAAGCTCCTCATAAAAAATATCTGCCGTTCAGAGTCGGCTTGAAACTGTAGGTCTCTCCATTTGTAGAACAACATCAAGACGCACACCACAAATAGGAGGAGGAGCTCAGCCAAACACCCAAAAAGGGTGTCCGCGCCAATTATATATATGTATATATATATAAATATATCCGAAAACTCCTTTGAAGCAAGATTTTAAGTCCGTCATTCCATACTTTATCAAAGGCCTGGGCAAGATCGAGCAATATGGAAGAGCACACTTTCTTCTTTTCGATTGCTTCTTCTGTCACGTCTGTTATTGTATGCACTTGTTCAATTGTTGAGTGCTTTGCTCAAAACCCAAACTGGTGAGTAGGAATAAGGTGTTTGATTTCCATCAGAGGCCTTAACCGCTACAGAATTATTTTTTCGAATAGTTTGGACAATATAGGTAGCACGGAGATCGGACGGTATGATGACGCTTCATAGGGACTTTTGCCGAGGTTTTGGTATCATTATAACTTCTGCCACTTTCCAGTACGTTGGCAGATATTTTAGCTTAAGCCATGCGTTTAAAGTTAAGAATGCACGACCTGTTTTTGGTTTATATGGGGAAAATGCGTAACATCAAGACGGAAAAAACTATGAAAATCCACCACAAGAATTTTGAACTATTTCAGACTTGAACTTTATTGAATTTAATATGATATAAAATGGCGTGCTCCTTTTCGACAGCCTGAGTTAGTGCGCCAACCTAAATCTCATCAATCTTCTCCATTATATCAACAGCTCTGGCTGGCTGTAGATATCTCCCTATGGTCTCAAAACGGCGCTTTAGAGCTGCTTGGGGAGTGCCAGAGTGGTACTTCAACCATTTCACCTACCTACCTACCTAGAGCTTTCTTGGACAATTCTTTTCTTAGAGGTACTCTCGATAATATTTCAAAACATTTTTTTATATTCTTTTACTTCATCCTTTTACTAAATTTCTTAATTATCGCTTTATAGGCAATCTTACAAAATTTTATAAACAATAACAAAAGTAATAACAATAACGATAAATGCAAAAAGTATTGTGTGGAGAATAAATATTCAAAGCTGGCAACAAATCTCATATACATATGCCCATGTGTGTATATGTCTATGCATGCACTAATAATAAATTTAACACTTAAATATACCCATTAACCCATATTGCAAGAAGGCCTGCGCAAGGTGACCACTTCTTGGTCAGACAGTTGATGAGTCTTTGGGTCAACACTGGGAAAAAATAGATTTTATACAATCGAAAAGATTAATTACAGGCAATGTAGCTACTTTACAACAACTATAGCGCCTGAAAAAGTAAAAAAGAAAAGGAAAAAAGAATCGAGAACTCTTAAAACTATAATAAATTAGATAAGATGCTTACAAGCAAGCAAACACAAATAAGAAAAAAAAGAAAAGGGAAGGGGAAAAAAAACAAGAAAAAAAACCTGAAACAATTTCGAAGGTAATGCTTACGCACGTACAAGTAGGCGTATTGAAAAGTTTTTAATTTTTATTTGTTAAAGAGTAAATTTGCATAAAAGTGGAAAAGATTAACACGCAAACGCACTTTTACAAAAATACAAATTAAGACCACCCTTTGAGTGTGAAACAGTGAAATTGTTGCCCCAAGGAAAGAGGGGAAAACCCTTTTCTTAACAAATCAAAAGCTGAAAAGGCAGTAACTACATGACTTAGCTAAAAACACGATGTGCGAGACTAATAAATTAGACGGCGAGCAAAAGACGGAAACAGCTTGTAATTAATCACTGAATGAATCGGGAGAGGAGTTTTCAAACCTCTCAACAATGATTTGAATTTTTAGAGCCGTAGAATATTTTGTAAACATTACTTCTATTAACATCTTCGTACTAAATGAATTAATTTTCATATGATGGCATAAATTTCAATTCTTAGAATAAAGAAAGCGAAATGGGTGTTTAGCGCTGAAGAGGCTTTGTTATGAAACATGTAAGCATGTAAATAAAACGAAAAAAAGTAAGGAAGCCTACATTCGTTTCGGCCCGAACTTTATCGACCTGCGCACATTTTAATAAAAGTAAATTTGGGCTGACTGTTAGTTTGTGTAATAAAATAAACTCATAGATAAAGAGACTTATGCTTAGCTTGTAACATTAAATAGACTTTCGAATGGTCGGTGTAATTATTTACTGCTTCTTTCCCCATTTTCAATACTAACCTACTTTGGGTACAGAATAAAAAGTGTGCCAAAGCTCATTGAAATGATAATATAAATTTTTGTTCAAGTCACCATAGACATGACTAAATTGACTGGCCATTTTGTGGATTTTGGTAAACAAATGGCAGTAATTTTTGCGATTACATACAACCGATCAGCCGGTCAAAGGTCTGAATGATGAAATTCAATGATGACCAGATTCGTAGTTGGAAAGAACACTTTGAAGCAATTAGCAACATTGCTCTTACCAGTGAATCTAGCTTTGAAGTGGCCAGCACAACAACCAGCAGTAAAATAACAACATAGAGCTTTAATCTAGTGGAGAAGATGGCATATAGGCAGAACTACTGAACGCGAAATTTTTCCATTCCCACATCACCCCGTTTGGGTCAATGAAAAGTTTCTTTCGCCTTGGTCAAAAGGCTACATCGGGAGGCGAGGAAAACCCCTACTTAACGCCATTTATAAAATTCTAGTAATGATCATCCAAACCAAACTCCAATATATCGAACGCTCCTTAAGAGACGAGCAAGATGGGTTTCACCTTTACCGAAGTTGTGTTGGCCATTCCAACACTCTTTGCATAAGAGTAGAACAATCAGTTGAATGGCGCTCTCCGCTTCACATGCTGTTCGTTGACTTTAAGAAGGCATTCGCTACAATCCAACGAGACTCAACATGGCTGGCGTTGAGAAGAAAGGGAATTCCTGCAAAGATGATGCGCCTCATCAGAGCCCCTTAGAAGAATTCAAAACGGACAGTGTTTCACAATGGCAACATCAGTGACACATTCCCTACCAACGCCGACGTAAGGCAAGATTGCCTCCTCTTCTCTTCGCCATCGTCCCAGACGACATCATGAGCTAATTGACCCCGGATAAAAAGACATCGTATGGAATTTCACTAGACATCTTGAGGATCGCCGATGGCATTTGCCGACAGGAGGTCGACAACACCAAGACGAAGGCTATGAGGGTCAACCACAATAAAACAAGGTATATAATGGTTGACGGGTACCCGATGGAATTTGTCGAAAGCTTCTTCTACCTAGGCTGCACTATAACGGCAGATGGCGGACCAGAAGAAGAAGATGTCAATTGCAGCCTTAACAAAGCAAGGGTGAAAGTATACTGTATGGGCGAGTTCGCAAAACTCCAGGTGTACTACACTGCAAATATTCAACTCATGTGTGGAGTCAGTATTGTTGTATGCAAGTGAAACATGGCTGGTTTCTAACACCATCCCACAGGGGCTAAAATCTTTCGTCAACAAATGACTTCGCATCATCTGTAGAATATTCTGGCGGAACATCATTAGTAACGACGCGCTGTGAAAATCAACGATCCTATGGCAAATGAAACGCAGAAAGTGGCATTGGATAAGTTACACGCTTAGAGAACAACCAGATAGCATCACGAGGTTTGCACTGGGCTGGAAAGCGCATGGGAGCAGAAGTCGTGGGCGGCCAAAATATACTTGGAGAAGGTCGTTGTTGCGCAAGCTAGCAGATGTCGATATTACATGGGGCAGCGCAAAAGCAAGAGCCCATAGCCGTGTATGATGAAGAGTCTTCTCGAGGCCCTATGCTCCCGAGCGGAGTGAAAAATGAAAAAGTTCACCAAATTTACTGCTAAAAACTCTAAACTGCCCAGCAAATTTGCTGAGTCCATTGAATCTTGAAAGTGAGTAATCCAAAACCTTTATTTAAAATTCTTACAGGCTACTGATTTTAGTCTCATACCTTAAGCCCCAGCAGCTGTATTCATATACCTTTTAAAGAGCAAGCCGTGACACCATATTCACTTTGAAAGCAATTTTGTAGTCTTTTTGAACTTTATTCAATCGTACGTTGCCTAATTCGTTTTCAAACCGGTTTATACAGTAAAAAATTTGAATAGAACTGTTCTTGGCAAAATTAGCTACAACATAAACATACAAAAACTGCCTTATTAGATGGATATAATCCATGGAATATTTGTGGCTGCATTAGTCAAAAAATATATAAAAATATATTTATATATTTATGTATGTGTTAAAACTTTTCAACCCTGCTTTTAATTTTAATTTTTCAAAAATAATTTTGGTTTCAAAAGTGTTGCCTCCAATACATCGGAATGAAAAGTCATCATCGAAATTTAAAAAAAATCAACATAGCTTTGCTTTTTAACGCGAAGCGAAATGCAAAACATTCCTTTATACAAATTTTTCATTTCATTAAATTTCTTAACACATTCGTATTATAATCCTTAATTATTAAAACGCTATTTGTTTGCAAGCATGTGAACCCAAATTGAAATTCACACTTCCGACACGATTGACCCACAACAAAAGCCGCCCGCTGCTCAATACTTATTTGCTTGTTAGTTGCTCAATCTTTCAATCAAACTATTTATGTTCGCATTACTTTTACTCTCACCCACACAAAAAGCTGCAACCTGTTCGAAATCACGGTCATGAACCACTCTTTCTTTTAGAAAGTGAGCGTTTCGAATGCCTCAGCAAATATTGAGAAAAAAATACATAAAAAATGTAAAAAAAAGTACGCAATGTTAAGCAGACGTGCAAAAATAATAAGACCTTTAAATACTTCACGCCACATTATGCTTATTTTTTTTTTGTGTTTTGGTTTCTATACACAATCTGTGTACGCACTCCAACACGTTGCCACTGTTGCTCTTGCTGATGCTGGTGATTGGTGAAAATTGCACATCATCAATATTTTCCTATTATCCCACGTAATAATCATGCCGACAAGCCTAACAAAGCGTTGGAAGCAATAAAAAAGCATAAAAATCGCTTTTTGTACGCCAGAAAATGCCAACACACTCAGACAGATTCATATGTGTGCCTGAGCACATACACCCAAACGTGAAGCCAACGCAATGAAAGACTTAAGTAACGAACTTGTTGATGGCCGCAGTTGCGTGTATTTGATTCGATATGCCGACAATCAATGTAGCAAATAAAAGCAACAACAAGTTACTATTGCAATGACAGCAAATAGCAGCTTGACAAAAACAACACATGAATAGCTTACAATTCGAGCACTTAGCAAACACCATAAAATAAAAGCAAAGTAGACGTAGCGCAAACAAATCACCATTTCGCCATAAATAATAACAATTACATACTGATCAATTCACATCACATTGCCACGCGTATTTGACATGGAATCTTTATCCAAACGCACACATAATGACACACGGATTTCACACGATTGTTCGCCAAATCACACATGTTCGAATATACATAAATATTTTTGCATACTTACAAATTTGTACACATATCTAGACAAACACTTAGGTGGGCAGCATTTTTTATCAATAAACTATATAAGCATTTGTTGACCATTTCTGCCAACTCATTTGTTTGTTATTTATTTTAAATAATTTTATTAATCAAACACTGTTTATTTTTCTATAAAAATAAAATAAAATAAAGCCAAGCTAAAAACTTTGTGCAAACTTAAAAAAACTCTAAAAATTTCATACTTTCTAAGTGAAGAGTGAGCGGATGACTGAGCAAGGAAAGGCTTGAGCTTAACCTTCAGCGAGTAGTAGAGGACATATTCATTCCTCTAAAAGAACTGTACACTGCGATTGACTTGAGCGCAATCACGGAAACGAATAGAAGGTGGCCTCTGACTATTAACTGCAGAGTCTCCAAAGCGCTCTGGTCAAAACTGTAGCTTAAAAGGATAAAATGTGTGCTTGGGTTCAACAGACCAACTACCAGCGTCCTCATAGGTGTAGCCAGTAGAATGAGTGTACCTCACAATGACTTCTGCAGGGCTCGTGAAGATGAAGAAGAAATTGAGTCGGTACCACACCTCCTCTGTGAATGTCCTGCAGTTCAAAGAAGTCGTGCCAAATATCTTGACGATTATTTCTTAGAAGACTTGGGCAATTTGCAAAATGTCTCACTGGAGAGACTAGTTACCTTCTTAAAAAGATTTAAGTAAATTTGAAGTGACCTAAAAATCGCGTTGTTTTTGGGCATTTTTTTCATTTTTCATTTCTTCTTCTTCCATATTCTAGCATTCGTTGTATGAAAAAGCACAAGATCACAAGAAAAAAATTGTCAAAAAGTAACGCGATTGGTGAGCTATTGAAACTTGTACTTTATTAAACAAAATTCAATGGGCTTGAAAATTCCCGATTCGAAATTTTTGCTAAAAATTCGGTGGGTGAAATTTTAATGAAAATTTTTTAACTCTTTTGTGAAATTTGAAACTTGTATTTATATGGGGTTTTTAACAGAATGAAAAACGTTTTTATAATAAAGCTATTAAACATAAATAAAAAGGAAATTAAATGTCAGAACTTGCCAATAAGCCAGCTATTAAACGCACTGTTTCCGGCATGTTTTCCAAATCGGACGATTTGAAAGTAGCGTAATTTACAAAGTAGGTATTTCTGAATATTTGTTATGAAAGTAATACATTTTTAAAGCCGAAGCTGCTAGGTGCATAGCATCTTTGTCGTATCCAACGATTAAGAGCCAAGTTTTTGCCTTTTTGTTGAGAAAGCTGCACTGGCTTGAAAACATTTGATTTGCAGAACATGCCTATATATTCTACTTTCAGGCCGGCGGGCCAATTAGATGTCCTAAATTCAGTAGTTTTCGCGAAGCGTTGTAGGATAAGAAAAAAAACAATTAGCCAAATGAAGTTTTGGGGATAGTTTAATATATATTTGAACTAAAAAAAAAAATGTGTACAATCTCCAACAATATATTGTAAGCCGAGTTATCAATAGATTCCCAGAGCGCCTTGCCACTGAAGCATCCAACTTCTGTACAAGACACAACTGCAATTTTCATCTGAAAACAAAAAAAAAAAAGATTATTAATTTTGATGTAATTATCTTCGATGTGAACTAAGAAAATTGGGAGAAACACTCAAAATTCATTTTTGGGGAAGGTAGAAAAAAAGTGGTTTTTCAAGGAAAAAAAAACTCTTCAACTGGGTAAAAAAGTCGCTTAAAAAAGTTTTTGGATGTTTTTTTTAGTTCACATAGAAGAGAAAACAATACTGAAGATAACGCATTTTGAATGAAATGGATAGCTCGTTTAGTTTTTTTGCAATCGTGTACATAAATTAGGTAAAATCGTGAAAATGAAAAGCCGAGAAAACGCGCTTCAAACTACAACAATAAGCGCACGGTTGCTCGACGCCGCAGTACGCTCGGCTCTGTAGCTCTGCAAATACTTGGAATTTAACTCTGAAAATTTGTGTCTCATGTTCTTGAATATCTAAGCTATTGATTTCAGGAAAAAAAAAATCGATTTTTTTGACCTTTTAATTGGCCCGCCGGCCTTCACTGATTTTTAATTATTTTTTTATTTGCGTTTTTTTTCAATTCATTCGAGATATGTATGTTTTCAAAATCACTTTGAATAATTACCAATGAACAGTATAAACTTTGCACCGAAATTTTCGATTGCGAAAGAATTTTGTGTAAGCATCCCTACTCAGTCTACTGATGGCAAATATAGGGGGACCAACCAAAAGAAAACGGTAAATAATGATGGCTACTACGCTCTCCATTCTCCTATACGGAGCTGAACTGTGGGAAAATGCGACGGCGAATCCTAGGATCAGCACAATCAGGCGATGGTGTAAGATCATATCATCAGTACAACAAACGGCAGCTATGAAAGTTGTATCTGCCTACCGCAAAATATCAGGGCCAGTAGTTCAAGTAATAGGTGGTTGAAAACCGATAGATTTGCTAGCCTTTGAGAGGAAAAAGTTGTGAACATTATAGATCGAGATGGAGGGAGGAGATAGTAAACATGCAGCGCGCGAAATAGAGGACGAAACGAAAAGGGCTATGGCAAGGCCGCTAGAGAAACGAAACACGCGGCAGATGGTTGGCTAATCCAATAAAAGACGTAGCTAAATACAATCCAAATGCTTTTGGGACACAGGTATTTCCGGAAAAGCTCTTCAAAATAAGGAAATGTTAACACCCCACATGCATACTAAATATTGTAGCCCAAGATGACGCTGAACACACCTTTTTCCAATGCATGCGTCGAGAACAAAAACGTCGAACGCTGGGGAAAGTAGTCGGCCATATAACCACTGAAAATGTAATCGACTAGATGCTTAGCAGCAAGGAAACAATGGGAAACCAACTGCAGTTTCGCGAAAAAAATTCTCTGGATGAAAAAGCAGGACCTGAACGCAGGCACACAAGAGGAAGATGGAACGCCACTTTGTAGTAATGCGGCTGTGACGGTAGCTTTGATGATGCAGGTATTCCAACCTCCTGCAGTTCTGATGCGGCAAAAAAATTGAAGGACTCTCCTATAAGGGTCCTACAATAGAACAATATCGAAATGCACACTAAAAATTGGAGAATATGATTATAGTAGATAAGTATTGCAGGCCTAGATATACTAAAATGATGCCTAAGCCATAAGAATCACCTCAAACAGTAACCTTTTCAGAATACGATGAACAATAGTATTGAAAGCCTTGTATATCACCCCAAACAACGCTTTCGGAACAAAATATACACACACGGGACAATACCATCCAATAGATTTGACAAGATAACAATAAAGAAATAAAAATAAAAGAATTTCTATATTCCACTTGTGGCAATACATTTACAGGACAGACCAAAATTAGATGTGGACGCCAAAATAATAACTCCAGCTTTTCTATATTCCACTATTAATCTTAAATAATAATCACATTACTCTGCGTACTTCATTGGTCCTATTTATTCAAACCACAGAAACCAAATTTTTAGCTATTTCGATTTCTAAACATCTCTTTCTGCCCACTCCAACAAAAATACTTTATTATTAATGGTTCTTTAAAATCAACAACCTCTCCATCGCATTTAGTTCAGCCTGTGAGTGTCGTGTAGATTGTTCGTACTCCAAATAAGAATATCATCTTGCCGCAAAAGTAATGATCTAGTGACTTCAATACTTATCCCAGTGCATACTTAAACCAATTTGGGCCATTATCTTTCCCTACAATACTCAGTCTTCTCTCACACTCACTACGAGCACCTAAAAGCACACCCTTTCCACATACCAGTACTTCCCCCATACTCAAAGGGAGAAAAGTGCAAATCCCAGAAATCGTTTAATTTACACCAATTCCATACCAATTATTTCTTCATTACACAATTGACACAAATTAAATCACACAAAATTCCAAAACAAACAAAAAAATTGATCAGCTTGTTGCTGATCCCGCAGCTGTGGCGCGGCGACAAACTGATCTTTTTTGATGCGCCGATGGCAACGGAGAGCATCGACAGAAAGCCAGTCGGCGGTTACTGGCCTTTTGATCAACTACTTAACGACTCTTTAGTGGCAGTCGGCAGCAGCAGTAGCAAGGGAAGAATGAAGACAAAAGTGAAAAGTGAAGTGGAGATGCATACGTACATAGTACCGCATACTATGTATGCATGTATATATGTATGTATTAGTGTGCGCTTACAAGCCATTCAGCTTTGGAGCTCAAGTTTAGCTTAGCTATCTTTTGTTTTCCTGTTCATCACATTTTTGACATTTTGACAGTTTTAAGTGAAAATTAACCAATAAGCTTTTGACACTTGAGTGCAAGTGCAACAAGAAAAAAAGCAGAGTAGCACAGCACGCAAGTGCTGCTGTGTGGCTGTTAGATGCGTGCAAATATTATAAAGGGGCTTGCAAAAGCTGATAGGTTGTTTTAAAAAGATTGTCCAGTGAACTTTCTTATTACAAATGCGCTATTATAGTGGAACAAACGACCTTAGACGACAAAAAAAAAGGAATATATATATTTTTTCAATTTTGGTTTCTTGTAAGTTTTGCAACTACTCATATAGAGTCACACAAATATATTATATTTAAGTGTAGATACGTAGATAGTTTGCAAGTAATTTGTAGCAGAAGCAAATCAATGATGTTATCGTTATTGTTAGCGCACATAGTTTTCGACTGAGAAGACCTCTACTGAATATTTCAGGCGAATATTTTAGTAAAACATTTTTACCCTCAATCGACTCTAAGTTAGGTTAGGTTAGATTATTGCTACACTCCACAAATATATATAGAGAGGGTACATATATGATACACATTGTGATACAACTAATTTGGATCCAAGTTTCCCCTTGAATAAAAATGTGCTGAAGCCACTTCGTCTGTGAGATAAACGATAAAATACTGTTGCCGATTCCAAGTCTGCTAGACATAAGGAAATAAGCGTTTAGACAGCAATATCCCGTTCGCTTTCCCATGTATTCCCATTATACAGTACGCAATGATGATGCCAACCAGCGTACTAATGGAAAGCCGGTCTACTTTGATGAGGGATTTAGTTCTGTGTTCATTTCTGTGCTATTTATCGATGCTTAAGGCTTTTTAAGATTTTTTGAAGTAAGGACCAAAATGAAAAATTCTAAGTCCAATCGCATATGAAAAAGAAGGAGGGAAAAGAAGGATTTCTGTAACACTTTCTCAATTTTTTTAATGAATTTCTATTGCTGATGTACGCTCCAATCCAAAGAATTGTATCACTCGATGATGTTCGCTTCTTTGCACTGTAGAATGATATGCTGACAAGCCAACTTCAAATTTCTTGTAAACAAAGAATGAATTGACAGAGTGATATAACATTTTTTTTGTGTGCAAATGAATGGTGAGGTTCTAAAGTGACGAATAAATTTTGCTTCCTCTACAGGTTAATATACTCAATGTAATTAACAACCGCGCTGTTAATTCTGCCTTCTCCAAATTGGATAAAGAGGCAAAACGAATGGGTCTGGTGGTGAATGAGGACAAAACGAAGTACCTCCCGTCACGTGACTGTTGACAGTTTTAATTTCGAGGTTGTAAAAGACTTCGTTTATTTAGGAACCAGCATTAACACCGATAACAATGCCAGCCTTGAAATCCAACGCGGAATCTCTCTTGCCAACAAGTGCTACTTTGGACTAAGTAGGCAACTGAGCAGTAAAGCCCTCCCTCGACGAACAAAACTAACACTTTACAAGGCTCTCATCATGCCCGTCCTAATGTATGGCGCAGAAGCGTGGACGATGACAACATCCGATGAAACGACGCTTGGAGTGTTTGAGAGAAAGATTTTGCGTAAGATTTTTGGACCTTTGCACATTGGCAACGGCGAATATCGCAGGCGATGGAACGATGACCTGTATGAGTTTTACGACGACATAAACATAGCGCAGAGAATACGCAGCGACGACTACGCATGTCGTCCGAATGGATACAAAAGCTTCGGTTCTGAAAGTATTCGATGCGGTACCAGCTGGTGGTAGCCTTCCTCTTCCTCTGATTTGGAAAGATCAGGGGAAAGATTTGGCTTCACTTGGTGTATTAATTGACGCCAGTTAGCACGGAAAGAAACGATTTGTTAAATTCGACCAAAATCGCGTAAGAGGTTATCGCGCCAATTAAGAAGAAGAAAAATTAGCCACCGTTTCGTCGTCCTCTTCCAATCCAATGCCTCTTCTTCCTTCTTCCCACCTGTTCGGTTCGGTTCGGTGATTATTTGCCGTAGTGGGTTCTGACTTTGGCAGCCATTTATTCAAACCTTACCACTTAATACTCTGTGTTAAGGGGTTAGGGGTAGTCAGAATTTTCAAAAAATCGATTTTTTTTTTTTGCATTTTCTTAAAGTATAATGTTTTAAAAATATTGTGTAAAAATTTGAAGTGAATCCGACAAATACTTTTCAAGTTATTCAACAATTAACAAAGGGCGCTCGGCCGCTCCGGAGCCGATAGCAAAACTTTAAATGCGTTTTTCTCAAAACTATGTTTTTTCAAACTGGTGAACACTGTAACTTAAAAACCGCTACGTAGATTTCAATAAAATTTATACAGCTTTTGAAAAACATAAAAAACTTGTGCCTGATCGAAGGATTTTTTTTTTCAAAAATTTCGATTTTTTTTTAACAATTAACTGTTGGTTTTTTCCCGAAAATCTGAAAAATATTTCCTGAGGCCGCCATTTTGTTCATTTTGAAAAAAAAAAAAGCTTCGATCCGGCTCGAGATTATCTATCAATAAAAATAATTTTTCTCATCCGATTGGTTTTAGATGAATCTGCAAGGACTTGTGATGTTCACCGCAAGGGACTTCTGGAGAAACGGGCTTCACACAAACAGCGATAACTTTTGCAATTATTAATTTTTTTTTTTTGAAATTTTGGTGAAGTCAAGTTAAAACATGATGTTTTTATGCTATGTTTTTATTTTTGTTAAATAAATTAATTAAGTAGCAAAAAAAAATTCGTGAAAATCATAATTTTTTCGGGCCTCTGACTACCCCTAACCCCGTAAGAAACTATAGCACAGGGAAAAGTTTTGACAGTTTATTTGTCTCTCATTTAATTTTAATATTTCTTTTGTTTTGAAAATATAGTTCATTCACCAACAAAAACTTTGTCCATGAAGACAAGGAAGCAATTAACAAGCTCGCTCGCAACCACAGACTTTGAGTTTATTGGGTTCCTGGGCGTAAAGGCATAGAGGGATAAAGGAAAACAGTGGATGGAATAGCTAAAGAAGGCGCGAGACTTGCAGGGGATCAAACAAGTCAGATACTTAAACCCCTGTGCATAAATCAAAAAGAACTAGAGGAACGCATGCTAAGAAAGGCAAAAGGCAGATGGCTTAGCTTAACCAATTGCAAAGTTGCCAGGATCATGTCTCAACACACATATGATGATAAGTATACCAAATCGGTTATATCGTTCGATTGAAGGATCTGGAGAGCTTTAGTAGGTATACTAACAGGGCACTGCGCAGTTGCAGCACATACTTACAAGCCAAATTTAACCCTTAACGATGTTGACTATGCTACTTGGGTACGCTCAGCTTTGAAAGGCTAGAATCTATCCCTGAACTAAAACTTGAGCGACTTCTAAAATTCGAAAACAGTACATGTATCTTGAGTGATGCATATTTTCGCTAAATAGTACTCTGATCTGGTATCCTTATGGACCAAAATGGTCTCTGCGAGGGTTCGGCCAGCCAGTATAACCTACCCTAACCAACAAAAACTATATAAATCCGAATTTCAAACTTTGTGCAAATTTGAAGTATGCAGTTTTATAGCCAATCGAATGTTGGGCAAGTTTCAAGTGCATCAAAAATTGCGTTGAATTTTCTGGGCAAGCGATACATCCCATTTTCTCAATATAATGAATTTATAAATTCACCATAATTTCTTCAGTTTAAGTTTTTTTTCACTAAACATTTTTTTCGTATAAAACTATGTATGTTAAGCGTTTTTTACAAGTTTGAGCCGATACTATAAGCACTCTTAAAAATGTCGAATTTCGTGCCTTCAAGCTACGATTTGCGGACATCGAAAAACCACTTGTGAAATGCTTCTGGTTCAAAAGGAAGTCTTTTTTGCATCGAAACGTTACGGATGATGAAAAATGGATGTATTTCTCCACTCCCAAGCGTGAACGATCGTATGGTCCGCCCGGCCACAAGCCAAAAACAACGGCCAAACCAAATCGCTTGGGCCGCAAGGCAATGCTGTGTGTTTTCTGGGATCAGCGTGGTATAATTTGGTACAAGCTATTAAAACCAGGTGAAACAGTTAACGGTGCAAGCTACCAAAGACAATTGGCCGATTTGAAAAGCGCTATACACCGAAAACGCCCAGAATATGCCTATCGGGGTCACAAAGTAATTTTTCTTGATGACAATGCACCGCCACACAAGAGCGGCCCGGGAATTGGTGGAGACGTACGATTGGGAACCGCTGGTGCATGTGGCTTACTCACCAGACTTGGCGCCTTCCGATTATCATTTGTTTGCATCGATGGGCCACGCACTTTCCGAGAGCAGCGCTTCAATTCTCACGAAGAAGCCAAAAAAATGGCTCGATGATTGGTTTGCGTCCAAAGACGGCCAATTTTTTTGCGCGGCATCCACAAATTGCCTGAGAGATGGGAAAAATGTGTCACTAGCGATGGCTATTATTTTGAAGATTAAATTTGTAACCATTTTTTGTTAATAAAAGTTTGAAATTGAAAAAAGTCTCATTTCATAGGTATATATATTACCTGGTACACGTTTGGAGCTCGCATTATTGGTTTTACATTTATCACCTAGAATCCATTCAAAAGCAGTTTTGTGTGAATGCAGCGATTTTCTCCCACACAATAGTCATGTAAAGATTATGAATCTTCCCGCTCTTACTAGCAGTAGAAAATTACTTGGAAGGATACAGTCTGTCTAATGCAAGCATGCCCGACAAAATTCAAAATTAGAGTTCCGTTATAAAAAGTATAAAGGCCCCTAAAAGTATACCGAAGTTAAAGCTTTGACGACCGAATTCGAAAACAGACTGTAATTATGGCTAATTTACTCACATAAAGGGGCGGCCGCCGTAGCCGAATGGCTTGGTGCGTGATTACCATTCGGAATTCACAGACAGAACGCTGGTTCGAATCTCGGTGAAACCAAAATTAATAAAAAAAACCAAAAAAAAAAAACATTTTTCTAATAGCGGTTGACCCTCGGCAGGCAATGGCAAACATCCGAGTGTATTTCTGCCATGAAAAAGCTCCTCATAAAAATATCTGCCGTTCGAAGCAGGCTTGAAACTGTAGGTCCCTCCATTTGTGGAACAACATCACTACGCACATCACAAATAGGAGGAGGAGCTCGGCCAAACACCCAAAAAGGTTGTACGCGCCAATTATATATACATATATAATATATACTCACATAAAGGATTTGTGGTCCATTTCTTTTAAATAATGTTGACCTCAATGTTCACTTTCGAATATTAAGGCACTTTAAGTTAACTTTTTTCAAACAATGAAAATAAAATTATGACCTCAATGAGCCATCAACTATACTATGGGAATCAACTTTACTAAGTTTTTAATTCCCAATCCAGCTCTTTTGATACATCAGAAGCGATTTTTACATTCTTAAAAACGATATTAACCTCTCTCTCTTTAGCTTTTTATTCAGTTCATAATTTTTTTTCTGTAGCTGAATATTTTTAGATCCCAACTCTTAACAAACTCATGGCCTTCTTGGCCCAGCACCAAAAGATAAATGATCCATACATCATGCGGACCTCGTGTCAGCTGAGCTTGAGGCGAGCAACCCTTGAACTTATTAATAAAATGTACTAATGAGTCTTTGTTGCTCTTTTTTATTCTTTTCATGCGGAGTACTTTCATCATTTCATGAATCATTCATTCATTTTCCACTTAATCAAATAAAGCGCTACTCTTAATAACGGTCTTACAAAACTGGCTACAGAACCTGTTATTACTTTCCACTTTCTTTGGCGCTAAATCACGCTGTTTGATACTAAAGTGACCTTTCATCCACTAGTTGCAGTTGAGTTGAACTTGTTACCTATGTCTCGTTTGAGTTTTCACACTTTTGCAGAACCAACTTTTTAATATCTGTTATTTTACGCATAAGTTAGAAAGTTGAGCCGCAAGTACAAAAAATTCTAATTTTCTTATTTAGTACTATGAAATTTCGTATAAATTATCTACTGACATATTTACATATATGAAATCGTATTTGTTAGTTCAGCTTATTCAGCCATCACAACACAGCAGGCGATGCATTTTGCTTTCCATTTAACTACACGTGTCTAAAAGATCTTTTCTACATAGTTTGGTTATAGAAAACTTTCAATTTCGTTTTATTCATTAGAAAATGTTAAGTACCATTCTCTTATTTTCTATGGCTACTCAATTATGTATGCCTGTGTGATTTCGTTTAAAAATTATTTTTCATTTCAGCCGAGTACCGGCTTTTAATTTACAATTAAGCGCTTTAAAATTCCCTTTCATTGCACATCATAAAACATTAAATACCAATTTGCGTGCAGTGGGTATATTACACACATATTTACTTACATATTTGCATTATATTGTATGTATGTATATACATAGGACAGGGAGCGTAAAACCAATCTTTGTGGAGTTTGCTCAGGCTAAGAGGGTTTTGAGACAGTGCCATATACAATTCGCAGGGTATAAAATTTGACTTTTATGAAGATTTTTGAAGTACTAAAGCAAATCTGAGCTCAGAATAGTTGTAGGACTCCATGTTCCCAAGCAATTGCGGCTTAAAACTAAAAAAAAAATTGTAAAAGTAATATATATTTGAGGTTATGTAAAATCATGCTATTTTTTTCAAATGATCATAAATATATCACTTTCCTCTCTAAGGCGACTTTCAAAACTGAAAAAAAAATTTTTTTTGTCTTTGGACGTGCAGTATTTGGCGAATTCATCGCTGTGCTGGAACTATTCGGAGTTCAGATTTGTAAGGAAACAGAAGTTCAGTTCTTGGTTTAAAAATTGTGTCACCCTGCATTACATTCATTATCAGCTTGGTCGAGTGTAAATAATTTATGGGAAACACACACCAAAATCGAAGAAAGCTGTTTAGTAAATACATGGAGCTGATTCTTGAGCTTAAATTGGCTTTTGTTCACTTGAGGCGCGATATTCGCCCTATTGGCAGCTACTTTGGGATCGTAAGCATGGATTCTCATGTCTATCAAGTCTCATCTCCAGTTGCAACTTATTCTTTGATCGAATTCATCTTTATAAAAATGTTAGTACGACCCTCTTTTTCAAAGAAAGTGTGTGTTTTTGGAACAAAACGAGATAGATGGTGTAAGAGGACCGAATAGCATTTTAATTTTGTTTGGCGTAGTTCACGTGATAGTTCAATATTTTGTTCAACAGTATTTACAAGCAGTAAGATTTTATTTTTCAGCACCAAATCTTTGATTTCTTTACTTTTTCTGCTTTTTTGAAGTAAATATTTTATTTCGTGCAGAGAACGTTTTTTTGTAAACGATTTAATTTTTTGGCGGTGCCGTAGCCGAGTGAGTACCATTCGGAATTCGAAGACAAGAAGATGCAGGGGAGGGTGCCTGCGTTATGTGGAAAAGATGCTCGGAAGCGCTAGGCTAGAATACAAGCATATTTCAAGTGGAAGCCTTCGCAATAGAAAGATGCGCTTCAACCGTGACATCAGAAGCATAGCTACCGCTAGTGATAGCCAGGAAGTAGTCGAGGCTTTCAACTCTTGTCAGGTTACACCAAAACTGGTGCTGGAATGACTCGAAAAGCTGAATATCTTAGGTCAGAATAGCCAGGTACGTGTTCTATGGGTTCCAATGCACAAAGAGAGTGAAATTACATATAAATTAGGCATCAAAGGGGGTCCTTTCTATTTATAGACAAGGGCCAATTTGTGGCCTAAGAAAGAGTAACTTGTACTCTCTTATTCAGGAAGAATAGAAAGGACAAAGAAGATCATACTGGGGCACTTCAACCAGGTTTATCATAATCAACAACAAAGATAGGTAGCTTTAACCTAAACCGATTGAAAGATTGTATGGAATTCAATAAGAATAGTTTTAGAATCCCCACAGGAATTCTAATAGGGCATTGTAGATTGAGTTATTATCTTACTAACCTGGAAATATATACCCATAGGACTTGCAGGTTTTGCAGGGAGGAAGATGAAACCACGAAACATGTGCTGGCATCGGGCCCAACTCTGATGAATAAGTGGTACAAACACCTGGGTGGACATATTTTTGCAGAGGAGGAAATACAACTCAATAAAATATGAGAAATACTAAAATTTATTGAGAAAGCTGCTAACAGAGAAAAACTTTCTATGCATTAAGCGGGCACAATAGATCTTTCAGATCGCAGAGCTCAGTCTCCTCATAATAACAATAGAGTTACAAGTTGCTTTCTCATTTAGTGCTTATATATTCTCCTGATTTAGTTTACAGGTATAGCAAAATATTAATAAATCGCTAGGCGGTAAGGGATTTGGAACGAAACATGAAGAAAATACCCATGATGAGGGGTATGCGAAAAGTTGATGGTTTCAAAAAGTTAGATATTGAGTAAGCAGCTTCGTTGTTATCTTCCATATCTTAGTTTTGAGGGACTCATCACCCAGTTTTGTACTTCCATACACATTTAGTTTAGCCGTAATTGATACACCCTGTACAATGTAGTGTTAGGTACTCATTTGAGGAAAATAATTAATGTGTGAATGATGTGATTCGAATAAAAGAGTATCTGTGTGTCATTTTCTAAGCAATAAAAACTATAAAAGAACTTGAAGAGAAAGAATGAAAAATGAAGAGCGAGGAGGTGCAAGTAGTTTTCGGCAAATAAACGCAAATAGATGCGAAGTGACTTGGTTGCAAATTTAATAGCCAAATAGCAAAAGTGTTGCATTTAAAAAAACGCGCGCGCGCACTTTGCCTCCCTCTTATTATCTAACACTCTTTCAAGCCGCCCTCCCTCTTTCGGTGATCTACGCTCTTCAGTCCACACCTTTCACTATCTGTTTCTGTTTCTCCGTCTTTCTTCCACATACTTTTTGCACTAGCTCTGCAAATGTATTGTTCATATGCGTGTGTGGCAGTGTGTGTGCATTTCTTCAGCGACAACTTTGCTGCAAAATTTTATTGCTTTGACATTTCAGCTTCTATGTGGCGCATCGGTGCGCTACTGCCATTTTTTATTATCTGCCATTCATTTGCAAACGACTGCTGCTGCTGCCGCCACCTCCACGTCCACCGTTGCCGTAGCTGTTGTTGCTGCTGCCTCGTGCATGCACATTATTTGGTCTAGACAGATATACGTAAGCATGAATTTATAGTGTTTAATATTTTGCTATGTGTGTGTGTGTTGGGAATGTTATGCGCCTGCGCATAATAAAATTACGATAATGTTAAATTTTCCAGTTGTAGTGGCAGTGCGGCGGGCTGATGTTGCACGCTGATAGTCGCTAAACTATGACGAAATATTGCATGCGCTGTCATATAATTTTTGTTACAAACACACTCGGTGGTATTTATTTATGCGCATCAGCACAATGTATTACATATTCTCCTATGAGTGTGTTTGTGTATGCGAGTGTATGTACTTGTATGTGGGCGTAGGTGCACTAAAATATTATGCAGTGTTATTTAATTTTTGAAATTACACTCGAATGTAATATTTTACGAATTTAGTTTTTTTTGTTTCGTTTTTGGTTTCTTTGTTAGTGTGAATTATGTAAGTGTTATTGCACTGGTGATTTGCTGCCACTTTCAACACAGGCAACTGCATACCCATACACTCAGCTATTTATTTGGCTTGCTGCTTCTTCATTTTTGTTTTCGGATTTTTCACTTCTTCCGCCTTGCGTGCAATTATTCTGCTTGATGTCACCAGCTAAACGACTCCTTAGTGCATTTAACACTAAAGAAATTTACTTTAACTGGCTTATGTGATTGGCATTGTGCAATTTTTATAGGCATCAACTACAGTCATCGCAGGAAGGCCTTTTTGGCACTTAAGTAATTTTCGTAATTTTGTCGGAGAGCAATTGCAGAATTTTCAATTGGAAAATAATTTCATATCCAATGTAATACTTGATCAAAATAACTACGAAGTTAATATTAGTACTTATGCATATATAAGTGCATGCAAATGCTATTGAATAACTTCACGCCTACACCCGTGAAGGCCAAGCAGTCTCCACGTAGTTGGTTATAAACTTGACCCTAGCAGTTTTCGTTCATTCTAAAGAGTGGTTAAATTTTAAGGGCCGATGTTGAATGTGAACCACACCTAAACGTCAAGTCCTTTCTGCATTGCATTTGATATTTTTCAATTCCAGGCTAACTCAATTTGAAGCAAGGAAAGATACACAATCGAACAATGCGTTAAAGTTATTCAGGCTTGTTATGAAAACGGGCGTTCAAATCAAAATTCATATAGCGCACTTTGTGATTTTTTCGATCAATTTAATTGTCCAAATGTGCGTACAATCGGAAAAACTGTGCAAAAGTTTTAGCAAACCGGGTCTGTAGGAGATATGAAAACACCTGTGCACAGCTCGTACTGCAGAAAATATTGCTGCTGTTCGCGATAGTGTGGTTGAAGAGCCGTCCACCTCAACTCGTCGTCGTGCCCAACAATTGCACCTCTCACGCTCGTTGTTGATGAACATGATATTTGAAAGAAAAAGTGTTTGTCAATAAGCCAGCAACAATTCAAGGGCTAAAGGATGAGATAATTCGGCACATTAACGGCAATTTGCCTCAGCGTCATCGAAAATTTGTACCATCGGATGGAGGTGTGCCGCCGAGGCCGTGGCGGTCATTTGACCAATATTTTGTTCTGTACGTAATTGAGCTATACCAATATTATCATAACAAAGAGAAATAATAATAATTTCTTAAAAAAATTGTATTTTATTTAAAATGAAAACCGGCCCTTGAAACTTAACCACCCTTAGAAAACCACCAAATATTAATTTTTAAAGTCGAACTCAAACTAAGCCAAATTTCGGCCCAAGTCAAACCCAAACCGAACAGAATATTTTCAAGATTTTTTCAAAACCCGAGAATATTACAAACACAAAATGTTTTTTAAAATTTTGAACAAAAAAACTTACAAAAATGTTCGTCAAAGACCAGGTTATTTTGGCGAAAGCCGTGCCGAAACAGAGATGAAATTTCCAAAGAGCCGAAAGTTCGGTCGCTCTCTACTTCATTCCATTTATGTATCTATTAAAACATGTATCATCAGGAGCTCACTCTTAAAACAAGGTTATATAAAGATCAGATAGCAGGACCATTAGAGTTTTTTTGTTACTTGCAAACTAAATACATAGTAATTTTCTTCAATATTCATTGTGATTTCACCATGGACAAACTTGCGCCTCAACAACGTTTACAAATCGTACAATTGTATTTTGAAAGTCGACGCTCTGTGAAAAGTGTCCATCGCGCATCTCACGCCAATTTTTGGTGTTCAGAGATGAATCCCATATGTGGCTTAATAGTTACGTCAACAATTAAAATTACCATTTTTGAGCTGAAGAGCAACCCGAAGCCATTCAAGAGCAGCCATTACATCCATTTTTTCAAAGACTGGCGCCAAGGTAACCATGAATGGCGAACGCTATCGCGCCATGATATAAGAGTTTTTGATGCCGATAATTAAAGCCGTGATTCCTAACAAGACAGCGTTACCTGCCATACAGCCCGTGAAACAATGGATTCACTGCGTCGTCGTTTCGGTGAGCAATTTATCTCACGTCTCGGACCAGTGCATTCGCCACCAAGACCGTGTGATATCACACCTTTCAACCTACAGTTTTATGCCGACTCCGAACGATAAATGGTTTCTTATGTAGAGCTTTTTCAAGGCATAAATATTCTCTGGGACTCTCCATTGCCTACCAAGGAGCGACTGCTGTTAGAAAAAAATGTTTTGCATCAATTGGTATTTTGCGTACGAAGTTTCCTATACTGGCATCAGCATAGGGCCTCACGTACCAACCCATCCGGCTAAGGTGGCCTCGTTGCTGCATCTGAAAACAAGTAGTATTCAAAAACCATAAATTGGATAACACCATTGCCGAAAGAGTTTATGCGCGACTACCAGTGGATTCGAGACTCATTGAGGGCTTCAAATCATATGGAAAATTTTTTTCGAATAGCCGCTCTGAGTGCATTTTCGCGTTTGACCAATAAGCTATGTTCGAAAATCATTTATATGGAAGAAAATGCTCAACATCTTATGAAAAAACAAATCAAATTTCAAAAATCAAACCGATTTTAGAGTGACTTCAAACTTTCATTTTATTACACTAAAATTGAAAGGGTAATGAAACTTCATACCCAAAAGTTTGCTAAAGACTTATATTAAGAAAATGTATTAGAATTTTTTTTAAATGTGTTCAAAGTTTGTGATTGTGTTTTTAGTAGAATTAAAACAAAAAATTAAAATAATATAAAAAAAATTTTCAAATTTGCAATCTGTTATTTTTTATATCAGTGTATAGAACATAACTAACAAATACAGAAAGAAATCCATAATAATGAAATTATCATCATGGTAATATTAACTAGCAAATAAGTAAAGTACCAGTAATTAAGACCGAAGGATGGTATGAAACTTGGTCGAGGAAAGTTTAATATATTCTCAAACATGACTAATGGAGCTGGAATCAGCTGAACAAACGAATGTTATTTCCCATAATATATAGCCTTTTCTGTCTGCAGAGCAACACTAGAAAGGCCGTTTTAGTCAATTTTACGTTTTCAGTGTAGTTTCAAGCGTCAGTAGTGTTGATACACATTGGTGGGTGATAATATTATGATCTGAGATGCTTATCGTTGCTGATGCCACTAATTGCGTGATGCATTGCTAGTGCAAATATCACCCTCTATCTTTACTTGGATCACTAAAAGTAGTCCCCAAGCAAGCAGCAATGCCAAGTGAACACAGATTGGAAATTCTCTCAATTCAGAGCACCGTACTGTGATTAAGTTTGTTGGTAAAAATGGCATCAAAACAACAATAAAATGCAATGCTTGCCGATGTTAAACTGTAATGCGATGTTAAAGTGTGGCTCAGCTTGGTGGAAAAATATAAAAGTCAATAAAACATCTATTGAATTTATTTAGGATTTCATATAAGTAACTGGTTTAAACAGTTGACGCACGTTTCGAGTTTTGTTTCACTGTCAAACATCTTCAGTTAAGAAAGTTTAAAGTCGAAAAATTGTGTTTAGCGACGAAGCTCATTTTTGGATCAATGGGTACGTAAATAAGCAGAATTGTCAGTTTTGGAGTGAAGATCAGTCAGAAGAATTGCAAGAGCTACCAATGTATCCAGAAAAGGTCACAGTTTGGTGTGGTTTATGGGATGGAGGTATCATTGGACCGTACTTCTTCAAAGATGCTGCGAATCGTTACGTAACTGTGAATGGTGAGCGCTACCGTGAAATGATATCCAACTTTTTTTTGCCCAAAATGCAAGAGCTTGACTTGGATGACATGTGGTTTCAGCAAGACGGTGCCACATGCCACACAGCACGCGTAACAATGGACTTGTTGAGAAGCGAGTTCGGTGAACATTTTGTTTCACGTTCGGGACCTGTCAATTGCCCACCCAGATCGTGCGATATACCGCCTGTAGATTATTTATTGTGGGGTTATGTTAAAGCTCATGTCTATTCAGACAAGCCTGCTTCAATGAACGCGTTGGAAGACAACATTAAAGCATTTATATGTGAGATACCGGCCGAAACATTGGAAAGAGTATGCCAAAATTGGACTAAGCTGATGGACCATTTGAAGCGCAGTCGCGGTCAACATTTGCATGAAATAATCTTCAAACATTAAATTATATGGACTGTACTATCGATTTAAATAAACATTTCATGCATTTTTCTGAATTTTACTTGTGTTTTTTTGAAAAACTTTCCTATAGCTTTTAAAAAATCATCCTTTGTATTTGTATTTGTATCAAAAGAATATCTTTGGATCATAATGTATTCTATCACTTAAGTAGCAACGTTGGAGTCTCAATTTTACACTTTTATGATGGTCTTATAAATCTATCAACAATTCAGCCCACAAATGTGAGTATTATATCATTCATTCGTGAAAAGGTCAGAACTCAATATTTGAAAAACCAAATAAAGGGCATTAGCGCCAATTTGTTCATTCAATCTTAGTGATGAAAATATTTAAATATATTTTGTATTTCTTCAGAATTTAGAACTTTGATTAAACTGAAAGATGCCGCCGTGGAATATGGAGCCATACAAGTACAGAG
Organism: Anastrepha ludens; assembly: GCF_028408465.1. Taxonomy (NCBI): domain Eukaryota; kingdom Metazoa; phylum Arthropoda; class Insecta; order Diptera; family Tephritidae; genus Anastrepha; species Anastrepha ludens. Next base: position 39,224,974 of record NC_071498.1, read on the forward strand.
TTTCACGCCAATAATTTCTTTTTATTCTACATATTTACCTACATTACCCCTTGACTTGGAAGGCATACAAAATACACCAAATTAAAATGCAATTGCAATCTAAACACAAGCATCTCCATAAGTACTTTTATGCAAATTAGCAGCGTCAAAAATATGTGTTCAACTAACTTGTCGATCATAATCATGCAACTGCCAGTAGTTAAAGCACTTAAACTAGTAATTCCTCTTCTCTGGCGGCACACAAATTTCTTTCTTGCAAAATTGTGCTATTTTCATTTACAACCTAGTGGTAGCAAATAAGTTGCTTAAGTGGTTGGAGGAATGCTTAAGAAATTGAAATTTGCTTAATTGCCAGCGTTCCAAATTGAATTTAAGGTTTGGCTGGTAGCTCTCACGACCTAGTGGCCTAAACAAAGTTGGCAATAAATCTGAAATAGCCCTAGCACTTCATGCCTTGTTATCAACCGTCTCTTGTTTACTACTTATATGTGTGCTTGCAGTTAAAGAATATATGTTTATGCCGCAAAATTTCACAATCCTTTATTTCCGCATAGAAGTCATATATTTTATAATAACTACCCACAAAGTATGCACCTACTACAATGTTTATACCCATGCATACTATGGCACTAGGTTGCTTTAACTGGGTTCACTCAAAGGCTGCTTATAGCAGAGAAAGAGAAATCAGTCAGAGACAGAATACTTAGACCGGTAATAGGAATTTTCAGCCCGCGATAGCACCTCAACATTTTCCCTTATAACAAATGCACGACAGTTTTTGTATATTATATGGAGAAAATGCGAAACACCGTCAAGAAAAAAAGTTATAAAAAATCATAGAGATTTTTTAGCGACTTCAAACCTGCACTTTATTGTACAAAATTTAAATAAACTATAAAACTGGGTACCAAAAGTCTTTCCAGAAATTCTATTTAAAAAATGTGTAACTGTGAAGGGAAGTTTATGTATTTTTTCTGATTTTTCTATAAAATTTGAAGCTTGAACTTAAATGGATTTTGCTAGAAAATGAGCTAAAAAAATATTAATAAAAATAATGAACTTTCTGCAATACAAAAAAAAAAATTGTCTCAACTGGTAAAAATGTTGGGATGTCGTTTGTCGGGGGCTGCATACTTGTCTATGTAGTTATGATTCTCAAGGTGAAAATTGAGAGGCCGCAGCGACATTTTCATTTAATTCAATTTTTATTTAGGTAAGTGTATGATTACAAGCAACTTACAGGTTAGATATATAAATTTACTTTAAAATAGAGCATTATGAATAGTGGGACACAATTCTTTAATAGAAATCTTGGCATAGGAAAATCTAGGCCGAGTAGTCTGTTCATACCATTTAACTGAGTAAGAGCCTTCGTAATAGGGGCAAATTATAGTAGTACGACCTGACTGTTTTGACGTTAAATGGATAGTAAAATCGTAAATTTTTTGAGGAACATTGAAGCCAATCTGCTCAAGAACTTTGGGACAATCAACAGAACCACAACATAACATCAAAATCAAACATCAAGAACTGAAGAGTACGTCTGTGGGCAAGGGACCCTAGATTTATTAACATGCACCGAGCGCTGTAGGGTGGTAGTGGATCAGAGAAATGAAGAGATAGCAGAGCGAATCGAATGAAATTTCTTTGCACCCTTTCAATTCTATTTAAATCAGAGGCTTAAATTGGACTAAAGATGGCATATTCGAGCTTAGAACGAACTAGGAAGTTATATACAAATTTTGGCGATATCTGACTAAAATGATTTACGAATGTAAAACTAGAGTCAAATGACACACCTGGATCAGAAAACTCTATAATTTTAGAAAGAAAAACATTTGATGAAGTATAAGAGGAAGAGAAAACATTTAGGGTTTTTGAAAAGGAGTTTTCTGAGGTGTTGTATGAACCTGGTTCAGGGAAATTAAACAAAATGGCGAAAATAAAAGAAAAAACATATAATATATTAAGAGTTTTTAATTTCTTATCATCCAGCGACTGTGCCAGAATAAATATAATTATAAAATAGTTATTCTTACGCAAATAGTTATTCCACCAATTGCGTAAGAATAACTATTTTCGGAGAGGCTAACCAGGTCTGTAATTGAGATATCTACAGAAATCATATTAAAGTTTCAATTTATGAAAGTATATTAGGTTTGTTGGTATGTGAGCCATAGACTTCCCGTTCACAAAAAAAAAAGAGGTTGTCTGTAAAGTCGGTTTACTGACGATAGTTTAACGTGACAACGTCATAAGAAAATATTGATGGAATGGTTGCAATTTTCAAAACAAAATTTTAATTTTATTTGTTTGATAGATATTTTGTATGGATATAGGGACGAAACATTTTTCAATTTCATGAAAGATATCTTCAATTTCGATTGTGCATCAGACGTTAATAGGTCAACAACACTAAGAGGCACCATCATCGATTTGCCTTTTTCAAGACACTTTACACTCGAAACACTCCCTTTCATTTCCTACTTTTTCTATCATCGTTCTATTCTCAACAGAGAAATGGTTCATTACCATGCACACAGGAAGAAGGCACATGCAAATAAAAATATGTGAATTTATATACAAATGCGCATATACATACATATACATACATATATATGCTCACTTATGTAGGACAAATCCAGATGTCGAACGTTGCCGAACGCGGGGGCCGATTGTGCTCTTTGTCGTTCGTTCCGCGCTCTCGCTTGCAGTTCAAGCACATTAGCTTACATTTGCTTGCGTACGGAATATATTCGTATATTTGATATGTCCATATGATTTGTATGCATCTTTACATATAGATTTGTTCTTTTTGAAAATTGCGCGAAATTGTATATGTATATGCATGTTTATATACATATATTAGTATACAACATATCTTATAAGGTATGTGGTAAATATTACCATACATTTTTTCCTTCATATATAATAAAAAAATTAATAATAATAACATTAAGACAACAGGTATTATTAACAAACTTGGTTTTATTTTAAATTCTTCAAGTAAATCAAATTAATAATAATCAATAAGAAGGCATATGCAAATACAACTACGTGAATTTATATATGTACATATGCGCATATACATACATATATACGCTCACTTAAGTAGGAGAGAGCAAGATGTCGAACGTTGCCGTTCGTTTGCTTTGTTCGTTCCGCGCTTTCGCTTGCAGTTCATTCAATGTAACGGCAATGAGCAAGGTAACGACAAATGAGCAAGGTAACGACAAATGAGCAAGGTAACGACAAATGAGCAAGTTAACACTAATGAGCAAGGTGACGACACATTTTTTCGTGCGTGCAGCCGGCTAAATCGAATTATAAGACGTTATCACATCAATAGTTTGCAAATTCCGTTATTAATTGAGCAACTTATGTGATACAAGCAGAGAAGGGATCAGAATAATTCACAAGGCAGCTGAATAAAGGGGCGAAATATCTACTTCCTACACTAGGCCATACAAATTTTAAAAATTATATTCCCTGTACTATAGCGTCCAGAAGTGTACAATTAAGAATACTTAACCTACAAGTTAAAAAAAAATTCATAGCCGCAGTTAGAGGAATCCCACTTCGATCTCAATGAAAGTAGGTACCTAGTTCAGCCTAAAATCAATTCTAGTACTTGTCATTTACTTCATATGTTTCCATATGAAATAATCAAAATCGGTTAATGACCAAGCTACCTTAGATATGTTTGTAGTTTCCGCTGTTCAAAAAAAGTGTTTTCGAAAATATTTTAAATTGTAATGAAAAATTGCCTCAAGTTGGGACAGCGGACCATTTCTTTAACCGTAATATGTTAATGTAGAAATGTTAAAAAAAGGCCTTTAGTTAAAAAGCCTCTACCTCAAATTTCATAAAAGCGTTGTATTCCGGTTTATCTACTTCACAAATAGCTGAATTTTTCAATTTCTGTCCACCGGCCGCCAATGTATGCTTTAACCCAAGTTGAAATTCTTATTGATACTTTTAAGATTAGAACTAGACAATTCCATTGAAAAAATGCCCTGGGTTGGTTTCGTCCATTTGAAAATGTGGTAGTGTTGTTTTTTCTTTAATTATATTCTACTTCATTTACTCTGCCATATTTTTTATGAATATAAGTACATCTGGGGTTTGCAAGATCGTTTATACCTTCGCTAATTGCTTCCAGTCATAGCGCTTTCAGCGAAAATTGCAAAAATCAATAAAAGCAAAAGTGGGTTTATGCCTCTTAGGTTTTCGTAAGCGTCTATTTTTTTACAACCTCAGCACATGCGTACACACATTTGTAAATATGTTTATTTATAAGTCTTAAGTCTGGTTGTTTGATGCTGAGCTTATTATTAATAATACTTTTTCATTTCGCACTATGTGGCAATGCTGCCAAACAAACAAGTTTCTCTAACGCGCAATATCCTTTCTGGGTTACTAATACAAGAGGGCAAGTTAAGGTATTATTTTATTACAACTAAGGCTTTCCGTTATTCATACATAAGCATATGGCAAATTTTCAATTGGGTCCATAAACGATTTAAAAGCCGTTGCATATTCTGTAAGCGCTACCATAATATAGTGCTGATAAATGTTAAACAAGAAGCTTATCAACTACATAAATCTATACAATATAAGAAAAAATTAGAGAAAAGCACAACTTCAAAAAAAATACAATAAATTCTTTACTTTTTACGATATATTTTTGCATCAAATAAAAGCAAAACTAAAATACTAACTTCAACAAAAAAAAAAAATATGTGTAAGTTTTCAAGACTTCTAATAAATTAAAAGACTTAATATAAGTAACCACAATAAAGAAAGAGTTTAATTTTCTCCATCAACTAAATCAGTAAATATATTTGACAAAATGTTAAAAACCTCAAACCGAATTGCAAAAAAATTTTTTTTATATTTCATACGTTGTATCTACTAAATCACTAAAATATATTATAGAAAAAAAAAGCTAACAAACAATTTCTAGTCTAAAACAAAAAAATATAAAATTTCCACATTTTTTTATCAACTGATTTCCAATAACTGAAATTGAAGAACTTAAAACAGTTATAATCTCAAAAACAAAAAAAAAATTAGTTTGTAATATTTCTATAATCAACTACGACATTAAAGCATATTTGAGAAAAGAAGAAATTATAAAAATTATTAGTATAATTAACAAAACCAAAAGTATATGATACCAAAACAAAATGACTAATGTGTCGAAGCAGTTTGTTTACCATATGTCTAAGCTTGGTTTATCACTTTTAGGTTATGTTAGAATGAACTAGCACACACTGCTGGCGGCATCTATTGACAAACAGCGGGAACTTAGTTGCTCACCTAATATTTTAATCACAAATAGATATAAACATTTTTTGTATTTTTTTCCTAGCAGCTAAATCACGGTCGCGGTAGCAGAATGGGTTGGGGCATGACTACCACATGAAATCAAAGTCTTTTTCTAATAGCGTAGTCCGTCAGATGATAATGGCAAACCTCCGATTATATTTCTGCCATGGGAAAGCTGCTCATAACAAACCATATGAAATTCGGAGGCGGCATAATCTAGTAGGTCCCTTTATTTGTAGAATGAAATCAAGGCACACATCGCAAACACGCGTCTATTTTGTAAATATACACAAATCCCTATATTTAAAAAAAATTATTAAAAAGAAATTATAACCTCAAACAAATTTTAACTTTTATTTTTTTTCAACAATTAAATTACTAAAAATAAACGAGAAAAATGTAAAAGCTTAAAAACTGTTTTGGCGTAAAAAAATGCATTTATTTTTTTTTTTTTTTTTGTTTCGTGCTTTACTACCAACCGTGGTATAGTCAGTTTTGTGCATGTATTTGCATTCTATTCCACGTAAATTATTAAAAAACTGTTTACTTGCGTAGCAGTTATTAAATATTTGTAATTTTTGGGCACTGGGCGATGATATACCAGAGCACATCCTCTGCGAATGTGCAGCTCTCACAAGGCGGCAACTCATTCGCCTGGGTGATGTGACCCTGAATAAAAGTCCGAGTAAGAGTTTAAATTCACTAGAAGCCTTCAACTACAGGCTCGCGGTCAAGACCGCATGGGATATTGTTATTGTTATTATTGTAGCAACATACACATTTCCCATGCAGGCTCGCAAAATGCTGCTGGAGTGGCAGTCCTTGGCCAGATATAAATCCGGTTCGTTCCGATAACTTATAACCGAATGTCGTGGCAACAACCACATCAGAGGTCGTGCACTATGTCCAATAAAACTAACTAACTAAATATGAACGAGAAAAAGTTACAAACGTAAGAAAGCTAAAATCTCAAATATCTCAAAAAATTTAAAATATTTTATACCTTGCATTAACTAAATTACGAAGATATGTTGAAGATAAAAGAAATCTTGAGCTTAAAACATTTTTAACTTCATGAAAAACATTTATACTTTTGTCATTTTTTATATTATTAATCACATCTTTAACAACTTGAATATAGGAAATTTTCAAAGATAAACAAAATATGAGCTTTTGAGCCTTTTGATCAACTAAATCTTAAAAATATAAAAGAAAAACTATAACCTGAAAACAAAAAATTGTTTCATTTCGACTAAAATATATTCAAGAAGAAATTGAAGAACGTTAAAAGTAATTAAAGGTAATTGGATTTTTTTATGAAATAAATTGCCAAATATAAACGAAAACAAATTTTAAAACTTAAAAGGAATTATGAAAAGTTAAAATTTGTTTGATCAACTAGCAGTCTTGGTACAATCACCAAAATTTTCACATTGTACTCATGTAATCAATAAAAAAAGTGCGTATTGGTTAAAAAAGTATATATTAAATGTTTGGAAGATATGAACTTAGAAGTACCAGCTTCAACCTTAATATCTTTTGTGCCCTCGACTATCTGCAGTAATACATCCAGACACAATTTTTTCCAATAAACCTGAGATGGTACTGGGACTGGCTGCTCATATCTGTCTCTCCAGGCCAAGTCACCTACTTCTTCGTCTCGATGTGGCAATGTATCTTTGTAAATCACAAAATAGACAGAAGTCATTAGGCTATATCCCGAACCTGCGCAAATGTCTTTGGAATCTGTAATGACCTGTAGTGGTTTTTCCTTAGAGATGTCTATAAAATGTCTATAATAAGTGTTTGAAAATGTTTGTTTTGGTTTTCATTGCTGTGATTATCATACCAGTAAGACATTTGATGTGCCCTGATATGTACCAAATTATTCTCAAAATGGAGCTATAAACACACATAAACATATATCAAGTTGTTCATTAAGTCTTACGTTTCGATAAGAGAGGGCAAATGTTTTGTTTGTTGGTACACTCTTCATATGCTCAGGCTTACTTTCAATCTTTGTTTACAAGCCATTTACTATCACAGTTTTTTCCGCAATGGAAAAAATCAAGTATCGTGCAGTGATTCAACTCTTGTTTTTTTTTTTTAAGCTTAAAAGGAAAGGAAATTTATGAACGAATGCTGAAAGTGTATAAGGACATTTCGCCATCCAAAAGTGCAATTGAAAGGTGGGTTGCTGAACTTAAAAGTGGTCGTCCAAGCCTTGAAGACGATCCACGTCGAGAACGTCCAAAACTAATAACAACAGCAGAAAGCATAGAAAAGATACAGAAAATCTTATTGGAAAATCGTCGAGTGACTGAAAGAAATTTAGTAGAAGCTTTAGGCAACTCACTGAGCAACGTAAGCAAAATTTCGACTGAAGTATTTTGTTTCAGAAAGAATACACGAAAAACACATTTGAATGCGACTTTCTCAACAACATTTAGAGCGTTTTCGAAAGAATAAAGTAGATATCCGATTCATCACCACGAATGAGACTTAAATCTATCACCATGAACCTAAATCAAAACAAGAGGCTAAAGAGTGATGAAATCCGGATTTTTGGCTTTGAAACGAGTTCGTATCCAGAAATCGGCCATGAAGGTGTTAGCATCAGTTTTTTGGGATGCGAAAGGAATTTCGTTTGTGAATTAAACAATAAATTCTGAATATTATTGTAACCTTTTAGACCAGCTGAGGGAAAAAATCGTGAAAAAAATCCAATTTGCAAAATAAAAAGAAATGTCTAAAATCCATGAATTAAAGTTGGAATTGTTGGAGACCAAAAAAAAATTCAAGCGTGGAAAGAGTTTTTCATCAAATGATGAGGTCACAACACCTGTGGAAGCGTATTTTGCAGTCCTTCCAGATTCTCAATTCAGGGATGGAATTCATAAATTGCAATATCGTTGGAACAAGTGTATGGATGTTCAGGTAAACTATACTGAATAAGAAATTGTATTTCTAATCATAAAATTGTGTTTTCTTATCGAACCTCAAAACTTATTGAACAACCTAGTTCATACAAGATTAGTAAAAAGTTATCAGCAGGGATTTGGTCGACCTGGGATACTTTAAAGTTACACTTTATGTATCACTGCATTCCGAAAGAAACTTAACATAAAAGGTGATAACTCAGATACTTCGATTCCCTATGAATGGCACCAAATTTTATTTACAATTTTGCTTCAATACGAAAGTGTATTTTTTTTTTTATAAAAGAGGGAATTTGGAAACCCTTATTTATTTTCACCCATTCAGCAGTATTTTTCATTGAAAAATTGGTATAAACAAATTCGTATATTATTTCTACAACAAATAAATAAGCAGTCTAATTTTACAGAATGTACTCACCCAAAAGAAACTTTGCGGTGTACAATGCACTTCAAGCAATCGTGGCGTGGCGATGGTAGCGGCAACTCGTTGAACTTTTTTTCACGAAATTTTTGTAGAATGCTATGCGCAACAACAAAGGTAATTAGTGTGACACCAAAGCGGCATGCAACATAGAAAAGTGCAACGTATGTATGTGTGTAGCACTAACACAAATGAAGTGAAAGGCACGCGTGCCCACTTACAACAATGCACACGAAAGCACATACACGGACACGATGTACAATGTATGTAGGTGACAAAAAGTTGCACTAATCACCAGAGCTTGACAGCGTTGTTGACGAACGCGATGAAGTAGCGTTGCGAATTATTGCGTCCGGACATAGGCAGTGTTGTTTTTCGTGGAATCTCTTTTTGTTTTTGTATTATTTGCTGTTGCCTATGCTGCACCGCCATCTACTTTAAACATGGTGGCACAATTAATGCATTTTGCTCTGCGCGGTTGATGACGTTTTTGCAATTTTCCAAAACAAATATATTTTTATATTTTGACTCGCATTTTTTGCAGAAATTTTTTTATTAACTATTCGTACTTTTTCTTATCTCTCCGGTTAGTTGTTAGACTTAATTATTGTTATGCGAATTGCACAAAAATACTCGTAGACGTGTGCATATGTATAGACGTGTATATGTGTGAGTGTTTTTAGGTGTGTGTGTTGCGCACTTTCTTAGTTTTACGCTTTATGGTTGCTGCACAGCATGTTGCAAGTAGCAGTAGGTGGCCAGTTGCAAATTGAAAACTTTTGTTTGTCACTTAATTGCTTCTTTTTGTTTTCGTTAAAAGAAATCGAAAAATTGCACTTTTCCACAGTGAAATTTTTACTACTTTGTTTGGTTATTATTTGCTTTTATGAAAATATTATTGCCTATAGTTGTATTGGCCAGGTGTATTGGTAATTTTAATTGAAGATGTGCACGAATATTCACAATTTATTATGGAAATCGCAATTAACATTTCTTAAGGCGCTTTGGCGTTTTAGGTTATGTGCTGAAATTAAATATTTTGCGACGAAGAATTTTTAAATAATTTTTTTATTAAATTTGAAAATGATGTTTTATGCATTTATACGTAGGTGTGAAGTATATTTTTTTCATTTTTAGAAGAAATCAAAAATTGAATAAAAAAATGTATTAATTTCTATCCTTAATAATTGCAATAAAATTATTAACCTTTGAATCCTGAATTATTTTTAGTCAATCATCGTTAAATTGAGAAAATTTTACTACTTCAAATTAACTTTTAAAACTTTGAGAACTCTTTAAGGGGGAATGAATGAGAGTAAGGTATTTAAAAGGCCATACGAATACAAAAAACCATGAGGCCGAAGTGTAAACTCTATATCTATGTATAAAAGGTATTTAAACCTTTATTTTTGCATTTTATGCAGAGGCATCTAGCCCCATATGGCTTCATCGCTAGAGAACAAATAAATTGATTTAAGCCCCATTGCTCAGCTAAGCTCAATACAATGAGATTTCCAGACTTATTCATAGAGGATACAGTCAAGTTTGAGTGTTTGAGTATGAGAGTACACAGTAAAACTCCCCAAAATACTGGAAAACATCGACTAAATCTTCAGAAAATCTCTCCAGCAATGCCGTTTATTTGCCCTAACTCCTGCTGCTTTAGCCTGCATATCCAGAAAAATTCAAAAAATTCTACAATAGTTAAAAATTGCCGAATATTTGAAAAACTTTGCACAAAGTTCGAAATTTCGCATTATATGGTTTTTGCTGTAGAAGGAACTATATTTTTAGTAAAAAATTATGGGTGCTTTCTTCCTTACAAAAAAAAAAATGTTGAGCATTCCAATGCTAGTAAAAAAAAACAAAATTGCGAAAAATCAAAGCAGTTTTTAGCCATTTGAAACTAATTCCTTATTGCAAAATTACAAATTAAATTAATAAAATTCAAAAGGCTATACAACTTCATACTAAAAATTTTTCTAAAAATTTTGATTACAAAATTTAAGTATTGGTGAAACTTTTTCGGACTTTTTTTTTAATTTTACAAAAATTTATGGTGTTTATACGAGAATGAACCTTATTCTCATACAAAAAATTATTAAACTTTGATAAGAAACAAATAAATTGCAAAAATTGTCGATAAATCATAGTGTTTTAGTTAATATATTATTTGAATATTTTTATATTATATTTAATATAATAATTAATAAACTTCTGATAAACTATACAATTTTGAAGAATTTTTTCATCTTTAATTTTCTGTAATTTGTATTAGGATTATTCAACTAATTTTTAGCTGAATAACCGTAAGTTGCAAATATCTCGAACATTTGTTCATAAAAAATTACCTCGATTTTTGAAATCAGCGAGCATTTGTACATATGAAATGATTAGTGACATGCGAAGGATAAATTTGTACACAATTGTAATTATTAATCTAAAAATATAATACAAAAATTAGCCAAAGTCGTTTTTTGATCTCCATGTGTCCATATGTACACCGTAAAACATCCTTTTTTGGAAGCTTCTCCGTAGATTCAATTTGCTCCCTCAATTTTCAAAATTTGGAATAAATATTTAAAAATATGTTGTTGAAATGTTGCATTGTTATACGGAAATATGTGTTGCCAAAAATTATGCTGAAAAACATGCCATTTTCACTGAAAGGCAAAGGCCAGGAAAGTTATACATTCTTAGCCCTGACTTGTATGCGTTATGATATGATGCTCAATAAAGAAATTCCCGAAAATATTTTCTTAACTGGATATGCAGACGATATTGCCGGAATCAGCATAGTTCAAATCCCAGAATAAGCTCGAAAAAAGCTCAACCAAGCCTTTATATGAATAAAATTGTGGCTATATTCTCGCAACCTCTAAGTGGCCCCTGAGAAAACAGATATAATCTTCTTGTTAACTAAGAAATAAACTTGAAAAACTGTTCCAACAGTCTAATAAAGTAAAACGAATGGATACCAGACTATGAGTAACATTCTGGGCGTTTATATAGTAAAACACGCAGTTGTAGGGCAATTGCGCGATGCAATAACTCCTGAGCTATGATCTCTAGGAATTTTAAGATAACTATATTAGATCGGGCGCTCTTGCAGACACGTAACCCATACATGAAACCAGACTTGAAAATCTGGCACACAGTTTGGTCGAAGCTCGATGATGGTAGGACTGGCATCTAAATTCGTTAAGGAATACTTCAGTATACTCAATACCTTGAGAGCAAAGCAACTCGTTTTGTTGGGGAGGCTAGGTACCAATCAGGGTTGGGCATTTTGCACTACCACTAATTTTTTAGTGGTAGTTAGTATAAGGGCTTCATTATCACAAAATCTTTAAATCACTAAATCTGCTTATTGGACTATGTCCAATCCTGGTACCAACACATAAAAGTTGTAAGGTAACGAACAAGACTACCTAGTAAAGTAGGCGCTACTTAAAATTACATGGACCAGAACACCTTTAAACGCGCATAAAGGAAGTTATTAAAAACTGGGATGGCAGTAGACTCCTACGACACTGGATAGGGATATCAGAATAGAGGCAGGCTAAACAGTTCATCCTTCCCTATCCCTTCAGAAGAACTTGAAATATGCGATATCATATCAAGAAACTGAAATAAAAATAAATCATTAGGGTAATCCAAATTTTTAAAAAGAAACCTCTTGATGGGCCATCACTTGTATTGGTTTGAATAGTAGTGTCTCAATGGGTCCAAATTGCGGACCTAGTGGTATCGCGATGATCAATTTGTTCATACGACATATGTATTCGTATGCAATACTTGTTTTTACGTAAGTTTTTAATTATTTAAAGTTTCTAAATTTAGGGTGGGTAGGTGGGCTGAAGTGCCCACTCTCACTAATTTGACTGCCTTACAATTTCCTGGTATACGATCATGCCCAGGCACCCATATCAAATGGATACGGAAATATTTCGCCATCTCGTTAAGCGATGCCCGATTTGCGAGCAATGATGAATAATAGCTAGAATTTCAGCACCTTAATACCTTAAAGTGATTAGAAAGGCGAGCCGAAACGCTTACTTTTGGCTTCTTACAGTAGACGCCAAATCCAAATTTAGGGTCAAGCTCTGAATCATCAGTAAAGAGTTGAAGGCAGTTTTTCCGACTACGTACATATATGGACAACCTACTTACGTCTAGCGGAATTCTAATACTAAATAATCTAAAAAAATATGGACAACAATAGTCACAGGATTAGTTGAACCCAAACTGAGTGTTATGGCCGAGTGCCTAATACCTAAATCGCGCCATTGATTAGTTGGGGCAAGCCGAGCAGCAGTGTTACCTACATTATGTTTATCAACCAAATCTAGGAAAATAAGGGGTCCAAGGACGTCGCTGATACTGATAAGCGCCAAATGTGGAGTTTTCTAAAACCTGTTTTTTAATCTTAGCATTTTCGAGAGCTGTCCACCAGCCTATAATTCCGTAAGAAGAATAGGTCTGATAAAGGTCCTAAATATCCAGAGCAGATTGTTGACGACCAGTTCTCAGAAGAAGAGAAAGAACATTTCCTTGAGGATTTCCTCTGAAAACTGTGCCAGTGGTGCAAAAAGTACCTAATTTGGAAATTATTTTCCGACTAACGAGTAGGTTACGTACTAATAGTCTAATTGGAGACACACATCAATCATAACTGTCTTTTCGTCTGTCGGGGAACAAGCAGTCAAAATGGGCATACAACACACAACACACACTGTTATAGTTGTAAACAACCAGAGTACCAGAGGAAGAAAACGATTTTCCATTTCCTCGGTGAATGTACTACCCTATGGAAGGAGAGAATGTGAAGTTTTGGCAAACTGTTGTTCGAGACTCGCGGCTTAGCTGTCGGATTTTGGTTGTCTGGCGTAAACGTCAACAACCTAATAAGGTTCTTAAAGTGCACAGACTGGATAAAGTTTTGCTTTAAATAGCCGCTAAACAAGTTTTTAGCGAGGATGTAGCTAGAAAATGGAGTGGAGGCGCTAGTTGGATTCCGAATGAAACACCACTTCACCGAACCGACCAGTAGGCTACGTACTAATATCTAATTGATGCTTGAACTTCAATCTCACAAGGATATAAGGTTATTTTCCCTGCAAAGATAGTATCAAACGCACTTTCAATGTCTAGAAAGGCTCCTTGACTATTTTCTTTAACCTTTGAAGATTTTTCAATAGTACCCACAAAAGAGTGCAGGGCAGTATCGTTTGATCTACCCTTAGATAAGTAAGTATTTTCTTAAGCTTTTTGACTAAAATTATTGACTTTACTACAATTTTTTTAATATTTCTTTGGGTCAAATGGAGGGTTGTAAGTTTAATTTGTTGGTTTGTGCTCGTTTTGTTATTTCTCCTTAATTTTTCAGTTTTAATAATTATTTCACGAAACTCATTCGTAATTTTTTAGGAATCAATTTCCCATAGCAAAAGAAATTATAACAGCTGTTTGGTAGTCTGCCACATCTCTTCGTACGGCTTTTTTGAAGACTTCAGCAAAACTCAAACCTGCGTCACTTCGCGTACTAAGGCAATGCGCTAGCTACTGAGCTGGTTATCTCCGAGTTGACAGCTTGTGCTGCTTCGCTGCTTTGGACTACTGATGCTTTTGCAAAAAAAAATCAATTAGGCGCAGAGCGCGTAAAAACTTAATATATATATTTTTTAATTTAATTTAAATATTTTATTAGAAAGTGTTTTAATTTATTAGTTTCGAAATCAGAATTTCAAATTTTTATTATGGAAATTTGGTACCGTAAAGTATATTTATGTATGTAGTATAAAAACTCACTAATTTGTGTTTTAAGTTGGTACATTTGAATCCATAAAATCGTTTGATTGCCCTTTCTAAAAAAATTGATCATCATCTTTTATTTATTTTTTTGTTGCTTTTGATTTTTGTTCAGTATTTACGAACTAACGAAATATTAGCACACATTTTTTCACTTTATTATGCTTTCAGCAGCGCAATAGCTTCTTAGCAAAAGGACAAATGAAAGCAGTAAAAAATACAATACTATTTTTGTTAGTCATAAAAATTTTCATGAAATGTGTCACTTATAAAACTGCATATACCAGCGAGTCTTACAATCTACACTGAATGCTTTAACTTTTTCGAAATAAATTTAATATTTTATAGTAATCACCTCAATTTTGTCTTCCCTTTAGAATTGACCTCTTTACTGTCTCAATTGAACGAGGAAGTTGATTTTGCAAGCAAATTTTGATTTAAATTAATTTTTGTAGTACCGCTGCTTTATTGCCCAATTTTTTGCAAATTTTCGTATACAAATACAGGAACATAACGCATTTATTTGTTTATATATTATATAATTTTTTTCTATACTTATGACTTACTTTGCTTTTTCTATAGTTGTTAACTCTTCTTTATTTTCACAATAGTAAACACTTCTTTTTACCCACACAACACATTTTGAATCATTCAATTATTTATTTAGCCATTTTTGATTTTTTATGCACCACTAATTTTATTGAAAATTTCACTTTTACTTTATATTGTACGAAGCGAGCTGTGAATGTTGAGAAATCAATAGAATTGTGGAGTACACAGCTGTCATACGTTTCACCGGGATGGTTGGTTGGTTAGTTGACTTTAATGGCGCGAGCACTGGCTAGACTATACTGATAGCTGATCGGCTTCATGGCGAAGACAATTTGAAAAGGCTAGAGATGAATGCAACTCACTGGAAATAGAAGAAGAAATTACAAATTTTAAAGGAGGATTAAACAAATTATTCTAAGAGGGAAGTTCTTGACAAAATTTGGAATTCTTAAATTAAGTTAGACTACTGAGGATGGCAGATACAAAATTACCTATTTCAACGATAGTATTTCGTCGAGAAAACGCAAAAACAAATGCTGAAACTTTTTACTCTGCCTATCAGAAATACACAAAGTTACGCAGTAGTCTTTGTAATCTAATTGCTTTTCCGCCCTTTTTCGACAAATTTAAGATTTAGCAATTATATAATTTCTTTTTCTTACTTTTCATCTTTCACCTGACCATATTCCACTTAAAGACATTAACACTGCTTACTTAGCTGATTAGCCTTTTTTTACTAAACACTCGGTATTCATTCATTAATTCACACTTTGCATAACGGCAGCAACTTTTTAGCACAATTTCCACCAGCCAACACAGAACGAATTCTGTTTCATCCCAACCCCCACCGTTCCCTGTTCATGCATAAGCCCTGTTTGCTAATGTTCTCACTGTAAGTGTATATCGTGTTGCAAACACAAATAAGATGCAACATTTGCTGCAGCGCCGACAAGTGGCAACAGTGACAACAACAAACAATCAACATCACCTGAAGCCCAACAAAAAGTGAGCAAGTTACTAGAGGAGGGAGAGTCACGTCAAACGTCGGTCATATTTGTTTTACTACTTTTTTATTTCTACCATACCGTTAGAGCTAAGTAAATAATTGTTTATTGTTATTATTGTACGTTGCTAAGCTTTTGTGAGACGCTTGTTGCTGGTGTTTTTGATGTTTGCTTAAGTTGTCTGCAGGTCACGCTGATAGTGGCTGCTGCATCTGTTGCCACTTCTCAAATGCCTCGAGTTCTCGTACATACATATGCACGTTTGTATCCCTGTACTAAAGCTGCATAGCAACAACAAGTAGTTGTGAAATAGTAGAGATATAAAAAATCAAACGAGACGAAACAGTTAAAATTATGCAACACAACTAAAGCCGCAAACATTTTCCACCACTCATCCACCTGTTGTAAGTTAATCACTGAATTGTGAATGTAGTTGTGTGTAGACAGAGAGAGAAAGAAGAAGTGCCAGAGTATAACATAATATTACACAAACAATTTATATGCAAATTACGCATTGTAACGGAACGTCAAGGCAGCAGGCAGTAACAGCTGTGGCAACAATGTAATATTGCAAAAACTACGAACAACCAACAACCAAAGAACAATAACAAAAACAAAGCAATTTCTATTCACCAGCAATTGGCAAATGGCACAGACTGTAGTAGTAAATACCATGGCAAATGTTTGTTCGTAGCTGCTGAAGTATTGATTTGCTCGTGCGGCAACAACCAGGCTGCCGAGTGGGAACCACATCGATGCCACTACCTCCCCGTCAGACATTCAACATTGGTTCCGCAACCAACTATCTGTAAAAATTTAAATGAATTTACTTCTCTTCTGCATAAAATTTTCACACAACATTTAGAAGAACTACAATAATTTAATCGACTTGGCAATAGCAAAAACAACAATCTCTTCAACAAGTTATACGAAAATTCCAAAATGGTCACCACAGAAACTTATGACCGAAAGTGGTCACCATACTTTACAAGAGTAGTTGTTATGTAATAAAATTTTATAGCTCACGATTGTAGGAACAATAAGGCTGAGTTGAAGGAAGCCGACTATACCAGATTCTCGTATATTAGTGGACCACCGGAGCGTTTCCAGGCTTCGTTGCTTCATAATCATTTTACAAATTAAAGATAAAAATCAGGTTAAGTTGCATAAAATTTCGGAATAAAGTTAACAAAGTAATAAATTCATAAAAACAATTATAAATTTATAACTTCACAGATGAATAGATTCGTAAATTTATAAATTCTTAAGTTCGTAAACTCTTTAAATTCATAAATTATTTAATTCCAAAAATTAGGAAACATTCACAAAATGGAAAATTTGTAAATACATGAATCAATGAATTAATTAAATACAACATTTATAAATTTATATAATTATTTATTCATAAATTCAAAAATTTCTAAAAACTATAAATTCCCGAATTCAAAACTCATAAGTTTATAAATTCGTCAATTTATATAAACTCATAAGCCAATAGTTTCATTAAATCATTAGTCTTTAAATTTATTAATTCATATATTCGTAATTTCATAAATTCATACATTTCTAAAAATTCATAAGCATTCATAAATTTACAATTTATCTATAATTTTATAAATTGATATAAGCTCTTAATGCATAAATTCTTAAATTCACAAATTTGTGATTTTGTAATTTTATATTTTAATAAATTTAGAGCTCCTCTGATCAGCACAAAATCTTTCTAATGGAAAGATGGAATGCATCTTAATTCATAGGTAAAACCTTTTCTTCGGCGGAAAAGTATAAAAAATTGCACTGAAAATTGCTTCGAATACATCGAGTGTAGAAAATTTATAATCGCCGCGAAAGAGACGTCATTAAAAGCTTCTTCTAAATCAAGAAACTTTGCTGATGTAAATTATGATGGGGCAAAATTAATCACCCCTCGTAAGTTTTTTAATTTTTTAAAATTGCATCGAACGCCAATCATATTTAACACTTGAGAACTGGATGGGCTACCATATACAAACAGACAAGCAATCAAGTGCGTTAAGGTCAAAATTAAGATTTCCACCTATTTAATAAAAATATTATTCAAAAACCAAATCGGATGATTAATTTTGCGCCACCATGTGTATCTTATTCCACCTCTATTGGCTGCCGTATTTGTATATCACTGAGCGTCTTTAGAATCTTGCGGAGAAAGTTGGATATTACGGATATGAAATACTTTGGTTTCATGTAGGAATTTGAACCCAAATAGGAAAAAGTTGTGAGTGCTGCTACATAAAGGGTTTTTCAATTGGCGCCGGTCGATTTTGGCGCCCTGCGGCAGCCATTTTGTTTTGGTGACATCTGTCAAATCTTCTGTTTATTATTCAGTTGCTTATGCCAAATCATCATGGCAAGTTACACGATTGAACAGCACGATGAAATGATAAAACTTTATTATCAAAATGAGTGTTCATTAACGCAAACGTTTTTCAATTGGCGCGGGTCGATTTTGGCGCCCTGCGGCAGCCATTTTGTTTTGGTGACATCTGTCAAATATTTTGTTTATTATTCAGTTGTTTATGCCAAATCATCATGGCAAGTTACACTATTGAACAGCACGTTCAAATGATAAAACTTTTTATCAAAATGAGTGTTCATTAACGCAAACGTTGCGCGCATTGCGCCCATTTTTCGGTAGACGTTGTGGCCCTTCCAATTTCTTATGGCCCATATTGAACCATATAGACCTAGACGACATGTGGTTCCAGCAGGACGGCGCTACGTGCCTCACAGCAAACGCCATTTTATTCCATTTCAACATCTACCCGCCCTTATTGAAAAACGCTTTATAAGTGCATTCAACTCGGTGGATATTTATGTTGTATTAATGTATATGGGTTGATCTAACACTTGTCGATATTAAGTACCTATTTACTTAATTCCTTTGTAAAGAATCTGGATCGATACAACTCGATTAGTTATCCTTATCCTAACAATCACTTCCGCATTTTCATGTGTAACAGTAGAGGTGGAGCTACTGTTGGAACCAAAAATTCCATACACTGAGTACTACAGGTTTCAAGATTATTATTATTATTTTTTTTTGGTGCTTCATGTTTGTGTGATATTAGCCTTTTTTCAGTTGTAATACCGATAAATAATTACTTTTGAAAGGGAAATAAGAATAACTGCTGCAAACTCATAATAAATATTGATAATAATAAATCTTTAGAATGTCCCATGCACATTAAAAATATTTATATAACAAAGTGCGCTTGTCAAAGTTATCCAGGAAAAATTCTTTATTCGCATAAAATTATAGGTTTTGTATAGTATAGTGATATTCATGTTCATGCATATTCAGTTTTTCATTTTCACATCACTCAAATTTTTAAATAATTTTATAGTTTTATAGGACTAAATTTTCCAAAAAATGGTTTTAAATAGTTATACGCACGCTATGATATTAATATGGATATCAAATGAGAGAAGATATTTTACGCTACTAAAAGAAATTATTTATTTTTCATCAGAACAAATATAATGCAATAATGTCGTTTGAAAAATGTACCCTTAAATTATCTTGTGTACTATACAAACTATATTTTAGGTCAAAGTGTCGGCCATTGGGCACACTACAGATACTAAATTATTATCTTGAAATACCCAAATGAATTATTTTGAAAATATATATATATAAGTTAAAGATATTCTTAGTGTTTTCTAAAAACGTATGAAGAATAGTTCAACTTTGTTGCTAATAAATAAATATAACCCAAGAAAAACTGAAAATGCTGCATTACTCCATAAAATCTGTCGTTTTATGTGCATATGGTTATTTTATGGATAACAAAAAATAGTTAATTTTTGTCCTACGGTGTAATATGGTTCCTATATGTAGCTTAATTTTGCTGAAAATTGTTTACCCTGTGCTCTTTAGTCATTTTCCCATGTTCCATTTTCCATTTCTTATTATTATAATATACATTTTTTTCGTCCCACAGTAGGGACGGCACAATTTAGAATCTGAAACCTTCATAAAACTTTGCTCTCTAATTTTCAATTAATTTTGTTTTAAAGCACAAAAATCTCGTACATTGAATCCTTTCCATAAACACTTTGCCGACATATGCCGGTATGACAGCAGCTCTTGGTATTGAGAATTTTTACGCGTTATACCAATGGCCGTGGCGAATATGCGGCAAACGAATATGCTGCCACCATAGTAGAGGAAGAGCAACAAAGAAGGTCTGTCTTGTAGTTGCACTTTGGATTTAGTGAGAATAGCCAAGCCATGCCAACAGGGCGGCAACAGAAGCAACATTTATAGAGCAGCGAGACTGATGAGTATTAGCAACACATGTGCAAGAAAACACTTAAAGATACAACAACAAATAGCTATATATTTATAACGAACTGAATGCAAAGGAATTGCAATTGCTTAGAGACTGATTTGTGAATGCAAAATTGAAGATGAAGAAGAACAAGAAAAACGGTACTTGCAACGCAATAGCAGCGCCACCACAACAGTATCAACAACCACAAAGAATCAGCAATATAAACTGTTATAAAAAAAAAACAATTAAAACAAAAAGAAAAACAAATAAAAATAATAAATAAGAAGTAAAACAATTACAACTGCATAGTGCGTAGAAGAAGAAGAAGAAAGAGAGTGCACTTGTATTTACATAATACCACCTTACACATACATATTTACAAGTGTTTGCATAACTGTGTATGTGTAGTCCAAACGCTTTGGCATGGTTTACCATAAAACAACAATTTTTGCAAGAACAGTAAGCAACATGTTGCTAGCACACGTAACAATAACAATGATGGCATTAGCGCCGATCGGCAACCAAGATACGACTACAACAACAGCAGCAACAACAAGGTATAATACTTGCTTAGCACAAAGAACGTTCGGCAAAGATAACGCAAAAATTAATTAACTGCACATTAGCGCTGCTGCAGTGCAACAAATGCAGCAGCAGCGAAAACAGCAGCTGGCTGCCGACAACCGACAACCGACAATCGACAATGGACAGTCGACAGTCGGCCACAAGTGTGAACAACAACAGCAGCAAAAATACCAACAATGTGAACTGCAGCCGCAAATGCGTTTACTTAGAAGTTAAAAGCAACTGTAAAAGAACGAACTGTTCTTTTGCAAAGGCACACTTCCACGCACACATATTTATGTATGATACATATGTGTATGTTAGTAAGTACACATATACGTGTGATTTTATGGATGTGTATAAACATATAAAAGGTTTTCCAATAAGAGCGGATGGATGTTGAAATGGGTTATATGTGTATATACATATGATTGGCGCGCACACCCTTTTTGGGTGTTTGGCCGAGCTCCTCCTCCTATTGTGTGGTGTGCGTCTTGATGTTGTTTCACGATTGGAGAGACCTACAGTTTCAAGCCGACTCCGAACGGCAGATATTTTTATGAGGAGCTTTTTCATGGCAGAAATACACCCGGAGGTTTGCCATTGCCTGCCGAGGGCCGACCGCTATTAGAAAAATGTTTTTATTTACTTTGGTGTTTCACCGATATTCGAACCAACGTTCTCTCTGTGAATTCCGAATGGTAGTCACGCACCAACCCATTCGGCTACGGCGGTGGGTTAACACATTCGGCTAAAGTGCGAGAACCCCCGCTTAAAGTGTCTAGGCATGAATTTCCTTTCGTAAAATTAATTAATTTTTTGAGGGTGATCCGTTTTGTATATTGGTATATTGTACATTGGTTTATAGCTACAAAGGGCAACGAATGCCACCATCTGATTCTTGTGTATCTTTTTATTTCAAACAAATATACAAAATAAAATACACAACAATATTTGTTGACAACCAGTTAGAAATATTCTAACGAGCACTGCTATTTTGGTTACATAAAGACAATTTTGTGGACAGGTTATCATCGTCCCTTCCTTAAGTTAACAGCCAGTATGCCAGATCATAGGGTTTAAAAATCACAGTGTAAAATCACTCGCTGATTCCGAAAATTGCAAACTAAGTTTTATGATAATTTTTCGAGATATTTGCAACTTACTTTTATTCAGCCAAAAAGAAAAGTGGCGTCACTGAATCACCCATACAAACTAGTTGAACAATCGAAACAACACGACTTACTGCAAATAAAGCAGAACGCAAGATAATGAAAGATGAAAATAATGCATGTACATCGTATAAATCACTTTTTAATATGCCTAATAGATTCTCGGCGACCGCCGTAGCCAAATGGGTTGGTGTGTGACTACCATTGGGAATTCACAGAGAGAACGTGGGTTCGAATCTCAGTGAAACACCAAAATTACGAAACAAAATTTTCTAACAGCGGTCGCCCCTCGGCAGGCAATGGCAAACCATCGAGTGTATTTCAGCTATGAAGAAGCTTCTCATAAAGAATATCTGCAGTTCGGAGTCAGCTTGAAACTGTAGGCCCCTCCATTTGTGGAACAACATCAAGACGCACACCACAAATAGGAGGAGGAGCTCGGGCAAACACCGAAAAAGGGTGTACGCGCCAATTATATATATAATAGGTTCTCAGAAATTGATTAATTTTATTGGTTTTTTTTGTTTGTAATGGACAAAATTTTAAAAATTCAAACTTCGATTGGGTAAAAATGAAAAAATGAATCAATAAAAAATTACGTAAATAAAAAAGTAAATTCTCTGTTTTCAAGTCTATTCATTAAAACCAAAAATCAAGCGATTAGCGAAGCAAACAAATGGGTAAATAAGAAATTTGTGAATGATCCAAAGAAAATAAGCAAGTCGCGAAATGTCAACGTATGTGTATATGCAACATAGATACATACGAGGTGTATTCAAAAAATAAGGAGAATTTTAATTTTTATCAAAAAATATTTATTTATTCATCAATTTTTATTTTATCTCCTTCAAAGTAGTCCCCCTTAGATATAACACACTTGAGCCAGCGTTTTTTTCAATCCTCGAAGCATATCTTATATGCACTTTTTGGTATGTCCTTGAACTCTCTCAGCGATTCGGTTTTTATCTCCCCAATCGTCCCAAAACGTCGTCCTTTCATGGGTCTCTTCAATCTTTCGAACAGAAAAAGTCACATTTGGCCATATCTGCTGAATACGGTAGCTGAGACATTATAACGGTGTGATTTACTGTACGAGCTTGTGGTAAGAACTCCTGATGCACTACGTCACGGTAATCGGAGCAAGAGTGAGTAAAACCTTGACATTTGATCGAACTTGGCGTGCTTTTTTTGGTCTTGGCTCTCCATTTGGACGATTCCATTGGGACGAATGGGCTTTTGTTTCGATGTCATAACCATACACCCATGATTCGTCACCAGTTATGACCCTTTTAAGCAAATCTGGATCATCGTTGATGTCATTCATCAATTCATGAGCGATGTTCATGTGACGTTGTTTTTGATCAAAATTCAGCAATTTTGAAAGGAACTTCGCTGCTACACGCTTTATGCCCAAAATTCCCGAAAAGATTGCATGGCATATCAAGCTGATATGCCGACACCCTCAGCAACTTCTCTAGTTGTTATTCTACGACTCTCCATAATCATTTTTTTCACTTTCTCAACATTTTCATCGGTTATTGATCTGCTGTGGCATCTAGAGCGAACGTCGTCATTCTCATCTTCTCGACCGTCTGAGAAAAGCTTGCACCCCTTGTAAACATTTTTTTGCTGAGAGTACTCTCGCCGTATGCCACTGTGAACATTTCAAGTTTTTTTGAGCACTTAATTCCATTTTTTAAACAAAATTTGATGCAACTTCTTTGATCCATTTTTTTCGATAGCAGAAAATCGCCGAACACGCAAAATACTTTCTTATTTCTGTCTCTCACAAACAAACTCAACGTGCTATATTGCTAAAACCGTGAACATATCTTCGAGACGAGTGTACCAGCATAAAAAAAATAATAACGATGTTACGCAACACTTTATTTTGGAATCGTTGGATAATAATAATGCAAGACCTACTTGGCCATCACACCGCGTGGTATAGAAAATGTGGTTCGTCCCATAGATGGAAATTTTGCTTTATTTATAAAATTTATGAAATACGTTATCCAAAAATAATTAAAAACATATTTTCCAGATGCTGCCAAACCAACATAGCCACCACAGCCTCTCAACATCGAACCATCCATATTGTAAAACCCTTTATTTGTACTATATGACCTGTGTCAGTTAGGTGGAGGAGATATAATAACTGCAGCAAGTGCCAATTGTTGCAAGTTGCTCCATTCACATGCAAGCATATATAGATACATGCATTTATGTAAGTGAATACATGTGGAGCAAAAGGAAGAAGCGGAAGTACACACATACGTTTGTAGGTATGTTAATGTGGGCGTTCGCGCAGATAAGCGAAGAAAAATGAAAAGAAGAAAAACAAGCTGTCAGAGTGCGAAAAGTAATTTCACATTAGAAAAATGTTAAGTTTCAGACCTGTGTATATGGTAGTTAGACCAAGTTAGATGCCACGGGTACACGAAAAGTAGCACTAGAGTGCAGTTTTGATACCACTTCCTGCGAAAAACTACAAATCTTAAAGAAATAAAAACCATCTACAGCCATCGAGAGAAAAGAGATCTAGGTTGGAGAGCTCGTTCAGTCTATCCCCAAAAGGCATACTAAGGAAACTCAAGCGCCTCACCGGCAGATCCGGGTATTTGCAAAGAAACTGTTTAATAGTCTCTCTGGGGGTGGTACAGAAGTCCAAGCTTCTCCCCATGAGTTCCGATCACCCAGTGACCGGAGAACACCTCTTTGAGTTTAGAAATTGAATGGCGGTGGATCCCAGCACTTTAAGCGTCCTAGTTCTGTTGTACTGAAGCCAAAGTATTTTTCAGATAGCACGCGATAAGGTGGAACTCCATCTGTCTTGCGCTTTTTTAAGAAAGACAACGGCTAAGCGGACATCGATATCTGAGATGGGGACAACTGGCACTCGATAGAATCCTTCCTGACAAGCTTATCGGAAACTTCATTTCCCTCAATGTTCCTATGCACTGAAACCCATATGAGAGGAATGTTTCCTGCACGTTCGAGACATTTGATATCCTCCTTACAGGAGTTGACTAGAAAAATCGTTCCAATATGGCGACAGGGCGGGACTTAATCGCAGCTCTACAATTGGAAGAGATGTTTATGTCTCCTTCTCAACAGTGATCTATAAGCATTTGGCATTTGAAGAATACTACATCGAAAAAAAAATAATTGCTATAAAACTCTGTCAAAAAAAAAGAAACGGGAACCCATGAAGAAAAACTTAGAGAAAATATGTGAAGATTTTATTTCCCATAACACTGGAAAGATCGAAAATGTACTAAATTTCATTAAAGCGCAACGCATACGATGGCTATGCCACATTAAGAGAATGGACAGTTCAAGAACTCAAAGGAAAATACTGGAAGTGAATGCATGCACAAATAAAGTAAGAGGAACACCAAGATCGAGAGGGATAGATGAAGTGAAGAAAGATTTGGAACAACTTAAAATTAGGAACTGGAAGGAAATGGCAGCGGACAGAGCAGCAGAGAGGTGTATTGTTCAGAAGAAGTTGTAGCGCCAAACGATGATGATGATAGTGCGTGTAATGGGAGCATTGCTGGCATATTTAGTTTTAATAATGTTTTCCCCATAAAAAGGGTAAAGATTCCTAAGAGATCGCAGGGGAACATTAAAACGAATCCTTTTCAGCAAGTAGGGCCAATCAATGACTACAGTAATGATATTATGAGTAAAGAACAGGCAGAATATAGACCTACAAATTTCTAAGGATTTTGGACTTATAAGCAGGAGACGAGCAAAATAGGACCGAAGGGCATATTTGAGAAAAAATGTGTACCTTCAATTCTATTAATAGCTTGTTAACAGCATGACCTCCAAATAAAAACAGCGTATTCTAACGCACACATAATTATTGTATAATCAAGGCTACATAACATAAGTCGAGCGGAGAGGTTTTTGAAAAAATTTGGCACCTTCTTTGACTGACCCTCTTATTCAAAAACACTACTTGACAAAAACGTTGCTAAAGAGACTAAGGTTAGCAATAACGCGTGCGGCTTCCCAATAACTTTGGTATTATTGACCTGTTGTAACTTTTTTTCTTATTATACTTTTTTTGACATATTTTCTTATTATTGTCAGAATTTAGAGAGAAGTGGAAAAGTGATCCCTTATTGAAGATGGCTGAAAATGAAACTTTGTTAATTTTGGTATTTTTTAGTTCTTTCCAATGAAAAGTAATTGTTGCAACATTAAATCTTTTCATTTAAGTCCTTCACTGCGCTTAATGACAATAGCACTAGGACTTATAACCAAGGTTGGACAATTTATTTGCTTCTTATTAATTTTATAATTTTTTTTAATAAAAATTGTGTTAATTTTCACACAAACATAAATTTAAGTTTCAAACTGTGTGCAAATTTCAAAAAACAATTCAACAAATTTTCATCACAATTTCACACTGATTAATCAGAACTTTTGAAACATTTCGAGTACGCATAGTTATAGTATTTATACAGTTCTCTCTTATAAAAAAATCGAGCATTCGTTATATGTGAAAATTCAAGATAGCCAGTACAAAAGAAATTCTTAAAAATCAATAAAGATTTTCAGCCACTTAAAACTTCTTTTTTATTATACCAATGTGGTGTAGAACTGTAGCGATTTAAGTGGAGCCCAGGGTGGAAACTTAGAGCATAAAACACCAGCTGAGAGAAAAAATGTATCTATTAGCGGTCGACAGGTCATGCTGAACCTTAATGTGACTTTGGCGGTAGTCTACATCGTTGGGTTTCATAATCAATACGAGGCTGCTGCCTTTAAGAAAGCTCCTCATTAAAAAAAATCCATACATCATTCGGATACGGCATAAAACTTTGACTCGCTCCATTTGTGCCATAATATATAAGAAATAGCGACCATAGCTCACAAACAACGACTAAAAATCGTGGCAACGATGTAGCTTACTTCGGCTAAACTCTTATCAACGCCGTTTTACAATGCACAACGGTAGCAGACCTTATGGAAAGCGAATAGCGATTACATTGTAAAATGCTTCTTAAAACAAGTTAATTTATCAAATAAAAATTGCTTATTAGTGCCCTTTTATTTATACTTGGTTCAATTGTACAGCACTTCTAAAAAATTAACAAGAATCATTAATTAAAAAAATATAAAAATTGTGGAAAATCATAAAGACGCATACCACAACTAAAAGGCTAAAATTGGTCAAACACCAAAGAAAGGGTGGGAGCGCAAATAATATAATTATAATTAATAATAAAAATATAATTATAAAAAATAATAAAACTATAATGAGAAACTATTGCATTGTAATATCTTACTGACTAACTTGAAGTGATTACTGTTCAAATCAAAAAAAAAAAAACAGAAATGCATTACTTTTTCGGTAGAAGACTGTAACGATCGATATATCGTAAAGTATCGTTCAAACATTTTAAAATTTATGTTGAAGACCAGGTTTTGGAGAAGATAAATAACAAAATGCGAATATTGCTTTTACATCACCTTTTAGCACCCGTTTACACACCAATTACAAATCTCACCGCAGTTTAATTGATTTACTACTCTAGTGCGTCTTAACTCCATATGAAATCCGATGAAACTTTAAAGAAACTGCTAAATAGTGAGTTATAGTTTGGATTCGACCAACAAATTAGAACTAACAAATTATTTTGGAAGTTTAAAATAAACAAAAAAAGAAGAAGTTTATGAAATATATCAACATTGTTTACTTGTTCAAATAAATTTCTATATAATAATTATGTTCTAAGTGTTGAAAACAATATTAAATGAATTTAGAAGTTATTTTTGGTAATACTTTAAATCTAAGAAGTCCAGTTCTGGTGTCCCATCAGTTTTTTTCCTGAATGATAAACATGCTAGCATTCCTTCTGGAATGGTAAATCCCTTTGGTAATTTTTTTAAAGCAATTTTTTTAGTGCTGAACTTTGTTCAAACTGAGTTTGTCCTTTAGACGCTACACCGTCTCTTAACTTTGGGTGTTCAAAATATGTTGGAAGATTTTGAGAAGGGTATTTTAACCTTGAAACGTTCCACAAAAATGAATGCTGGTGGTCTTTCAGTTGCTCTTTTCAAACAATGTGCTTCTCTGCTTTGCCTCTCAAGTTAATAATATAAAGTCAATTAATCGCTAGCCACTGGTATCTTTACCGATGATTGGAAATTGAAAGTTGTTGCTCAAATTTTTAAAAGTGGTAAAAAAATCATGTCCATAATTACAGCTCTTGTCAGTATCTAATTTATTTGAGAATATTATATATTAAAAGAAAAGATATATTTGCAACTAAAAGTATCATTACACCATAACAACATGATTTTGTTACAGGTAAATCCACACTTTCTAATTTAGCTGTTTTCTCTGAATAAAGTATTGCTGTTTCCTAAGCAGGGCAACAAGTCGACTGTATCTATACTGACTTCTCAAAAGCGTTCGATAAAGTTTCGCATACAATTTTATTGTTTCAGTATACACGTAAGAGTTTTTCTTTTCTAACTTCTTTCGGTATGGGATGACTTAAAAATATACAATAATATATTCCATTATTTCAAACTCAATGGATTTACATGAACTTCAAGCTGATGTGTACATTTTATACTAATTTAGTAGTGTATCTCGATTATCGCTTAATATTAAAAAATTTTTTAAACTCACGTTTTCAAAAATAAGTAACATCATTCCTACTTTTATGAAATCAGTGAAGATGTATCATCTGTTGCAGAAGCGTAGATGGGCACATTTTATACTCTTAAATTATGTAGACCTTATTCGATCTAAAGCGTACTCTATTTTTGGCTTCACAAGAAGAAATAGCTAGAACTTTTCAGACCCTTATACCCTATTTTCTTCATGTGTTCGATCTACATTAGAATACGCCGTGTTTATTCGGAGACCTTACCACCATTTATTGACAGAATTGAATGAGTACAACAACTATTTCTTAAGTATGCTCACTCTTCCCTAAATTTATTTGACTCTGTTCCATCATATAAATTCCGCCTATTTCTAATTAATCTTAGACAACTAGAAAGTAGAAGATCGATTTTGGCGCTGTCTTTTGTATATAATATTATCAAGAAGAAATTGACAGCTGCTCTCTGGTCCCTAGCAGATCTTTACGTAGTAAATATCCCTTCCATTTGAATAGGTTCAGAAGAATTTATGCCAGCAATACTCCTATTGCTAGCTTTCTTCGTGAACTCAATGAGATCTCGAATTCTATTGAATTTGATCTTATATTATCGAAACTATGTGTACTGTGTACTGTAATTTAATTTTTTGACAACGATATTTTTGTAGTAAGTAGTCAGTAAAATTGTTTATAGATTTCGGAATAAATGAATAAGCTGCTTAAAAATATACTTCTTCTGACATCTCGAATAAACAAAGAAGCAAGTTGATATAAAAGTATTTTGTGCAAAAGTCTACAGTATAAATTTAATGTATAGTGACATAATTTGAAGCAACATTTGTCCCATATCAGTCCTGATATGGTCATTCTAGTTATGATTTAGGCACTTGCTATTTAGCAAGCGGCCGGCGTAGCCGAATGGGTTGGTGCGTGACTACCATTCGGAATTCACTGAGAGAGAGAGATATCAAAATAAGAAACTTTGCCGAAGGAACCATACTTCTAACACGAATTCTGATGTCCCCCAATTTGGGTCGAACTTTTTAGTTTCTTTTCTCATGTAAAGGCCAAAAATGGTGATATTTTGAAATGATTGTATGGGGAACCCCCCAGGGGAATTCCAGGGGGTGTGCCACTGGCATGGGTGGATCGGCCGTCCAAAGTTAGTGGGGGTCGGTCATACATTTGGACTCGATTGGAGCACTCTAAATGGGTCAAGGTGGGATTTTTCGTTCGACCCAAATTGGGGGACATCAGAATTCCTTTTAGAGGTATGGTTCCTTCGGTAAAGTTTCTTATTTTGATCCCTAGAATACGATTTTCACAGAGCAATGAGCGATTTTTAAATCGACCCTCCCTAATATATATAAATATATATATATATATGTATATATTTAGCAAACAATTATCAAGAAACTCAAGAAACTCAAGAAACTCTTGCAATATTACTATGCTTCCGAAGTACATATGAGGCAAATATATAACGAATATCCACTCACATACATGGTTTATAAGTACGCAAGTAAAGTGCCAATGAATTTAGAAGTATGCAAGATGCATGTGTATGTGTGTAGTTTATAGTATAAGAATAAGTTTGTAGAATACTCATACATACGCAGTTCCCTAAAACAAATTATAAGTATAGATAGGCATACGAGCACTGATACAAATAATAATTTGGGGCGAGGATGCACGAACAGGTTAGTTCTGGTTTCTTTGAATAACTTGAGGATAGCTTGCTATCACAACGTCCTATAAAATAATAAAAAAAAACACAATAATTTAGCGCACATGCTACTACTGCTCCCTACCCAATCATTTCATCGCAATCCATGCAGACGCATTTACCATATTTGCTGTTCCTGCATAGGCAAACAAAAGGAAGCCAGATTCTGGCATTAGCAATCTAAGTTGCAACTGTTTATCTTTTTCAGCTATTCCTCCTTTTTTCTACTGTGTCTATGGTTTGCTGGCTGGTTTTCTGCTGCTGCATTTGGGCATAGAACAGAAGTAGAGTGACCCAGGAGACTACATGCGTATGTTTGCACATCCTTACATATACATATATTATATAAATACATATATGAGCAATTGCTGTATTCACCACTCCAGTCTGTGCTGCTTGCTAATCTGCTGCTGCTACTGCTAAGAGATACCACTGAGTGATGCTGCTGTTGCTGCGGTTTCTGTCGCTGCCTTGCCTCCTATCACCGGCGCGTCTCTGGTGTTGCTTGCGGTGGCACCAAACATGGTTTAAATGTCGAACTAATTAGTGTACATGTCGTTGTTCGCCAATAGTTAACGCTTAAAAGCACAATTGGCCTAACAGCAAATGAAAAGGGGAGTGTAAAAATGCAAACCAGCAAGAATGTGTAACTGAGCGGCCCTTTAGGAATGAATAAGAAGGAGGATAGGTAATAAAATCAAATGAAGATAAAGGTTAAAATATAGATCCAGATAAAGATATTCACTAGATAAAATCCAAGTAGACCAAGTCCTGAGTGCGGGAAAATTTAGGTACGAGATGGTCTTTATACTGATGCAATATTAAATGACTTAACCTGTATCTAGTGAAATGGAATCTAAACTTATATTTTTTAGTTTGAAAACAGCTAATTATCTTAAAGCTCGCAGTATCTTGAATTTTACAAGGCATTACGCGTAGCTAGATCTTCCGAAGTCTCTGCGTGAAGAAAATTCTCCATATTGATCCAGATTCTATCCGAGAGAAAATTCTAAAATAAGTATACATTTTCTGTCAAAAAATTATCTCCAGTTGACCACTTAAAAAAACCGCCGAAAGGAATTTTCAAAACAAACAAAAAAATACCTGAAGGTAAATAAAGACTATTACCAGGCGTGACGCGATATGTTAGAGAGGAAATATTTTAAGTCCGTTTTGTGAAAAAACTTTCATTCAGTGAACTTTCACAAAAGATTATCATTGCGAACGAAAATGGGGTAAAACACAAAACAAAATCATCTAACAACCAACTGCCTAACTTTTTTCTTCTTATAAAAATCTCTTGATTGGGTTATTCGTTGGAAAAGTACATGTATCATTTCGGAAGGGACCTATTTATAAATGAAAGATAAGTATTTTGGGTTTTATGGATCAATTTTCAATACCATCTTGACTGAATATATAATACTTGTATGTCTTTTACATATTAAAGGGAAGATATTATTTCCCACGCCCTCTTTACCGGCTGCAAACAAGCAAGGTTTGTTTTGCATGTTCTACCCATATCATGAATTTATCTAATTCTAGCTATCTTATTTTACAAATACAAGTTTTGGAACGTGGACAAGATATTTTTTTAATTGAGTTTTTTTCATATCGAGAACTGGCCTATCTTTCAAAACCATATTTGGTTGGGTAAAAATATTTGTATGAATTATACGCAAATATACAACCAAATTTGCTTTTATAAAATTTTATTGTGTGTAAGAGCAACCATATGGGTAGTCTGACAGACTTCACGTCAGCGCTTGAAATTTTTTCCTCTTTAGCTGTGCGTTAAAAATACCACGTCATCTGTTTTTAACAAGTGTACGTCGATCGATTGAACCAAGCCAGGAAAAGTACAAATCAAGAAAAGATCAAATCAAAAAACTGTTTATTATTTTCTATAAAATTAAATATCATTTAAAACAAAAGCTTTCATTTGAGCATGATTGAAAAAGAATCGTAAAAGACGAAAGTTGGAAAAGTAGTTTAAAGGAATTAAAAAATATCTTTACCAAGACAATTATTTCAATTTTTTTATATTTTTAACGGAAGATACGGACAAAATCCTATAGAGAAAATTTATTTTGTTTTCTCTTAGACCGACAATAACTTGACTTGATTGAGTGTGTGAATGACTTTGAGGTTTTCCCTTCTTCTTTATGGCCTTTTGTGCCCTCTACTCGCTCTACTCGTCACAGTACCTCCTCCAAAACCAGTTCCATTAATAAACTTAATATAGAGCTCGGTTAAGCTGAGCGAATGTACCTTCCATCTGGCTACATCTGGCCGAGATGCCGCAACCTTTTTCGCGCTATAGGGTCACATTCGAGACGAAGGTGTAGTGGAGTCTCCTGTGATTGGGCGAAGACACGACAGGAGTCAGCGGACCATACCCTAATCCTGTGCAGATGACTGCGCAATCTACAATGACCAGTGCGAATGTGCGTAAGCATTCTCAGTTTATATTTAGAGAGGGTTATAAGTTGCCCCAACTCGCGGCAACGCCCCCAGCGGATTAGTGGGTTATAATTTTCCTGTCGTAAGAGACGACTAAAATCATCTCCGTAATTTTGTTAGTTATGAGCATTGACTCAACGTTAATAGGCTGAGCGAAACAGGTACCGAAGCAATGAGGTTAGGAACAGGAAGTTGAGCTCAAAGAAATACTTTGAATCCATGAAGGGGGTACAATAGATATATCAAAATCACAATGCTAAATTTCCTCATGCAACATAATTTGGGCAACCTCTATCGACTCTGTTAAGTTAATGAATTTTTGTCTGAAAGTTAATGAATTTTAGTCTTTTTAAAAATATTTTTATTTGCTTGTATTATGAAATGTATGGCAATTATGTTTCAAGAATTTATAAATCAGTGGTGTCACACAAGCAACCTGTCGTGATCGAATTTTTAGTGAAATCAGAGCGAAGGGAGAGATGGATGAGTGCTAACACCTGTGAACAAAGTCGGCATTTGCAAGAAAACGATGTGGAAACGGCCAATGAAAGTGAGCATGTCCAGTTCGTGACTGAAGGCGATATTGATAATTTTGTTTGACATTCCCGGAATCATTCATAGTAAATATATTCTTTTCGAAAAGACAAAACTGATCCGTTCAAACTATGTTGGTCCAAATTTGCCGAGAATAGCTGAATATTGCACCATGACAACGTATTTTTGGCATTCCAATATTACCTATAGCTTTATCTTATTTGCCGCAGATGAAGTTGTACCAAGAAGGGGCTTATCTTGGCGGCGAACAAGCGGTCGCCGTGCTTAAAGGGTTATGTTTGGACTACTCCAAGGATGTTTCTAATTGAGTAACAACTTTGAAATAGTTGGGTGCAATTAGAGGGAGGCTATTGCAAAGTTCAATGACAACATTATGTGCAGAACTTAATTTGCTTGCGTTTTATTGGCAAATTTTGAGAACTTTATTGGCCCACACAGATTTATGAAGGTACAAATTTATGCGCTTTTTGTATGTTTTTTTCAATATCCCATTGATTATAATCAATTGTACATTTAAGGGCATATTTCCTGATGCATAGTGTTGCCAGTTTTAGCCCTAAATGATAACAAAATATTTTTTTTCGTATACATATATAAGTAAATATTTTCGAAATAAGTGATTTGCCTTCAAATCCGAGAAAATTTTAAAAATATTAAATTAAAAAGATTTTCACCGTTTCTACGGTCTCACTTATCTACATATTTAGTAATGTTATTGTATATAAACAAGTAGTCATAAATAAGTATTAATTTTCCACACAGGCCACCAACTCCACTTCATACTCAAGGACTTATAGGCCACATAAGTAAGTAGATCCAGAAAACTGCATTCATCCACTTAATGTCATCACCAGCCAACATAGAAGCGAAGCGTGTATGCCAACAATAAAAAAAAGCATGAGCAGAAAACAAAATTGAGAATAAAAGAAGCCAAGAAAAGCATACACACGCACACTCCATGAATGCCGCTCGGTACTCGTATAACGAATGCGATCAAGCATTTACAGCGAATTATGGTGCTGAGGCAGAAGACGACGAGCTGCTAATCGACAGCCAGCAAAAGGTAAACAGCATTCGAACAGCAGCTACTTAGCTAAATGTCACAGCTAAACATAGTAAGTAATTGTTGTTTTTGCGCTTGTTGTCAATGCACTTAAAATTGTTTAACTTTTTCATTGCTCTCCTTCTTTTTTCCATTACATTTCTGTACTTGTCTATTATGGTCACATTTTGTTTTGCTGCTTTTCCACTGCAATTTCTATCACAGCAACTCAGGCGTCAAGCAATCAATTGCTGTTAAGTGCAAATGTTAGGCAACTGCAATCAAGTAATGGCAAAATGCATTGGTTGGAGGCATGCAGCAAGGGATGAGGCAAAGTGACAAGTATTTATTCCATGCAGCAAGAAAGTCTAATAAATGGTCGCAAGGAATAAAAACAGCAGACTTTTACATTAAAAAATGCGCAATTACTAAAAGCGATAACAATTGCGTGGATACTTGCTTTATCTCCAATTAATATTTTTTTTTCAGCGTAAATGTTCTTGAATTATTTTCATATATCGTAATCGAGTGGAACAGAGTGTCACTTATTTCACTATAAGTTTTAATTACAAAGGTTATTTACGAGATCATATGCATACTTATGTTAGTATATACGAGTATATACGTGCATATGCTTCACTTGGACTACAAAGAAATGGTGTTTTTTATGAAAAGAAAAATGGGTAAAACTCCTTATACTACTCTTCCATATTTGAGAGAAGTTTTTAGTATTTACGTTTTAAATTTGTCGAGGCCATTTGGTCATTTTGAACATTTTATATTTTATTCATTTCTTTTATTTTACATGAAACTGATTGCGTTATTATTTCAATCGCAACTTCAAAATTTTTTAAATTACCATTACTGTAATCGTCAGCCGAATCAAACTTAAATTACAATTACAAATAATGCAAGAAAAATATCAATTACAATAGTAATAATGAACGATTACGAAATTCTAGAATCAAAATTTTTTTAAATACAACTTTAAGTGGACGTAAACGAGAAATGGAAAAAAACTTGATATCATAAATACGGCTTTGAAGACAACTATTACATTTCTAAGAAAACTTCACTAGTTTTTTCTATAGTTGTGGAACTTTTCAACATTTTCTTCATAAGTTTGACAAATATTATAACTATAATTTCATCAGAAGAGTTCAACTTTTCTGCAGCGTACGGGCAGATCGCATTAAAATTTTTGTCAAAGTGGAATGTTTAAGGGCAATTTGTAGTACAGTGCCAGCTCGCTAATCCGAAGGTGTGGAATCCGAATTATCCAGTAATCCGAATGGAATTTATGACGCATTACGTGCTCTATAGTCCGTATTCGTTGCAAGCTCGCTAAACCGAATTTTTATTTTTTTATTTTTGAGTCTGTTTTTTTACAAAACTATGAACGGAATTTTAAAACTAACGGGACATTATTGAAATGCAGAGCCTTCTATGAATGTAAGTGTGCATTTATCTTGTTGCGAATAGTTTAGTTGTGGTAGATATTAGTCGCGAAAAAATCAATTTAAATAACATGGCAAAAAAACGTGCACATAAAACACTGTCATTAGCTGCTAAGCTTAAAATAATAGAAGAAGTAAATCGTGGACAATCAGGAAAAGTTTTAGCAAAGAAATTTGGTGTAGGAGCTTCAACAATTTGCGACATAAAAAGAAATGCTGAAAATATTAAAAGGTAAAAAACCTGAGTAAAAAATGTATTCTGTAAATATTACTGTACATACATATTTATTCTTTTATGAGATTTGCTGAGAATTCTAATGCCAAACTTTTAAAACAGCGCATGACACTCAAATCGGGAGAGAATGAAGAAGTACAGATTAAGTTGTGTGCTTGGTTTGAAGAGAAGCGGTCACGGCATCAAACCATTTCAGCAGAAATTTTACGACAAAGTGTATCCGAATCAATCATTTCACGCTTGTGACGGATGGTTGCAAAATTTTAAGAAGCGATTTTCTGTGCGAACTTTGAAAATATGCGGCGAATCCTTATCTGCTAGACCTGATCTTGTACCTGATTTTCAAAATAAGCTCTATGACATTATCGAGACTGAAAATCTGATTGACGACCAAATTTACAATGCTGATGAGTCTGAACTCTTTTGGAAAATGTTTCCAGAAAAAACTTTAGTGCATTGTAAAGAAAAGTCTGCTCCTGGTACCAAAATGAGCAAAGAGAGAATCACCTTCTTGTGCTGTGCTAACAAATCTGGAACTCACAAGCTTAACACTGCTGTGGTTGGGAAATCAAAAAATCCACGTTCGTTTAAAAAACAACATATTGTTGAATATTACGCATCGAAAAATGCATGGATGACAATATATATTTTTACTGAATGGTTTTTTAAATCGTTTATACCACAGGTAAAAGACTATCAAATTGAAAATAATTTGCCCAAAAAAGCTTTATTGTTACTGAATAATGCGAAGTGTCATGGAGAGTCGCTGGTATCTGAATGTGGGCAATATAAAACTATGTTTTTACCCCCAAATTGTACTAGTATTACTCCACCCATGGATCAGAACGACAGAGCGATACGACTAACTAAGCTGTTTTACAAAAAAGATCTCTTGTGTGAACTGGTAAGCTCTGTAGCGGATGATTCAGACATTTTTTTGAAACAATTCAGTTTAAAGGACGCTTGTGAATTGCTTCCACGATCTTGGGACAGGGTGCCCAATTCTTCTCTAAAGTCTTGTTGGAAGCATATTCATTCTCAGAGGTGGGCTTCAGATGATAACATCCCTCTATCATTGTTACAACAAGAGTTGCCAGAGAATGATCGTGTTGAAGAAACAGAAGAATTTCGCACAATAACCAACTTATTTCACCGCAACAAGGACGTGCATATTTCTGAAGATGAAGTTCTTAGCTGGATTATGAACTCTGACAATACTTCGTGTAGTAGTTCAGAGTCAGACACAGAAAATGTGGAACCAGAGCCTTTAATTAGGAAACACGTTAAAATTCGTGAAGCTCTGCAGGCCTTAAATATTTCAATAGATTGGGCAAAGGAACGAGGTCTGCAATCAGATTACATATTAATGCTAAAAAAATTGCGGAACGACAAGTAAACTTACATCACTAATTATCTACGTTAAAAAAAAAGTAATATGTAAATACATACATATGTACAAATGTATTTATAAAAATCTTTAATTTTTTCATTGTTGATTAATAAAAATAAAATAAATTTGTTTTGAAATCCTGGCTTTTGTTTTATTTTCGAATATAGTGAATTATAAACATAATAACAGCACATCCAGTAATCCGAATATCTCGTTAATCCGAATCAGGGTCTGCAATCATTAATTCGGATTAGCGAGCTGGCACTGTATTACTATTGAGACCCCCTTAGCTAGATGGGTTGGTGGATTTTTCTAATAGTAATCGACCCAATCGCAGCAATGGAAAACCTCCGGTTGTATTTCTGGCATGAAAAAGCTCCCCATAAAAAATCGTCTCTGTATGTCACTCAATTTCTGAAAAAAAAAAAATCAAGAGTAGAAGAGAAAGTTCAGTTAAACACCCAATTATATGTAACCATTTGAACGATTTCACACTAGTCCCTCGAGAAAATCTAGATTGCTATTGCAGTAGTCGCATTTTCGACTTATTCAATTCAATGCCATTGTAATCTATGTTCATTACAGATGAGATAAATGCCTATATAACTAGGTACATGGATTGATAGGAGCTAATAGAATTTATTATACTGGTCCAGGGCACGGTTGATGTTCGGTGTCATTCATTTCCAATATCAATTCAATATTTCAATTTACTGAGCAGATTAAGATGGTATCGCAATTATATAATTTTTGTAGAGTTACTTAGGTATGATGTTATTAATCTCCCTAGAAAAGACAATTTTTTTGATTGCCTGCTCCAAATTGTCACCGTGGCCGTAGTGGTACTGCCTGCCAAATATGTGCTTTATATGGAACAAAATTCTCATCATCGTATGTGAGTTTTGAGCGTCTTTAAACTTTAAATTGCTACGCAGAAGTTTTCTAATGATTCCAATTGCAATGAAAATTTTTATGACATTTTGTTGGAATTCCTAAAATTTTTGTGAATTCTGGGTAAGATATAGGAATTCGATTTGTAACTTTTTTGTTGTACAATGAACTATATTTTTATAAAAAATTAACGAGAAAAATTTAGCTAAAATGGTATTATGAGTATTGTAAAAAGATAAGGTGATTTAATTATTGACAACTAGCGAAGAATCCTCAGCGCCTTTTACTTCGCCAAATATGTTACGTAGATATTTAAGATTTCTTATAGTATAAAAAACGGTAATCTATGACTCAGTAGGAAAAGTTGCTCAGATTTTACACAATACTGTAAACGTTAGTACGTTTGCATGTATGTAAGTATGAAGGCAAGATTGTATTTTTTTAAATTCTCAAAACTAACCGCTATATTTAAAGTGGGCATTTTATTTTTATGTGTGTAAATTTATTTCGTACATACAAGGTACTAAAGGAATTATACAATAAAAAGTTAACGGAACTTTAAGGGCGTATTCTAGTGTAGAAATTCGAAATAATCATTTTATTTTTTTGATATTCTCAAAGCTTAATCTTTCAAGAATATGTCTTTAAAAGGATTTGTTCAAATTTTAATTATTTCCAGACATATATTGTAGCTTTTTTAGTGTCACGACTTCTAAACTGGCTCGGCTTGAACGCCACAGGGCGTAATTGCACCCAAAACTTCAAACGCGTTTTTCACGAAACTATGTATTTCAAAATGTTTACCTTGGTTTCTCAGGTTCTACTTAACCGATTTACTTGAAACTTGGTGTGAGCCTTCTTAATATATATATCTATTGTACTTATTATTGTTATAAACAAATACAATATAAAATTTTTACTATTTTTAAAAAATTCCGAAAAGTAACAAAAAATAGTAAAAAAATGTATCCTTTTTTCGGGCAGCCGTAATTTGGACAAACAATTTTCTTTTCTACTTTTTTGTAAGTACGATAGCAGCATCCATCAAGATTAATTATCTTTTTTATTTTTTTTGTTTCAGATTATTACAACTCCTGCAATCGTGGTAGGTGTGGCGCGCCATGTTTTGTTAGCCCCCACTTCAACAGCTTATAAGTTTTTGAGTTTGTCGTTTTTTTAGATTTCTAATTTTCCATGTACTTTTAAAATGTTAATAAATATCTTATTAAAATGGATACAAAAAATATTTTTTATTTTTTATTTACAGCACCCGAAAAAACACCTCAAATTCATGCCTCTACACTAGAATACCCACTTAAACAATTCTAAACTTGCACTTTGTTATTCTAGAACCTTATAAGTTGTAAAATTATATACCACAAATATTCTAAGAATTACTAGCCAAAAACCGTGGAATTTTGATGAAGAGTTGTGGTATTTTTCTAGTTTTTGTATAAGGTTTTAAATTTGGATTTATATGGTTTTTATGGCATAAAAAAATTATAATGAACATTAACCAAAAAACATTTAATCGATCTCAATCAAAATCTTCAGTTGTTATCATTTTGACGCAGACTGTATGTGAGAATATGTGAATATTGGTGGCAGAAATCGAAATCACATAACCTAAAAAAGTTGTTCTTGCAATTGATATCATGTGCATTTGAATTACGACACACAACTTAACACAGTTATGCAGCCAAACACAATTTCTGAGCTACCTTTATCAGTTTGGACACAATGACAATAATGTATGTCAAGAATACAACGCCGAGATAGCATAGAAGACGAGACGCTATGAGATGGGGATATAAGATGAGTAAAAGTTAGCAGTAAGCAATGATTGACAGCAGTACTGCGGAGCGAAAAAGCACGTACGATTAGTTCTGATTTCATTGAACTACTCGAATATAGTTTGCCATCACAGTGGCTTATAAAAAAACATATGTAGCTTGCAGTAAAAATATTTTTTTTTTCTGGTATAAATTAGATGAACTCAAAGTGGTTGCTACAAAAAAAAAATCAGCCTTAGAACAATAATCGAGGTCTACATACATAATAAACCCATAACAATATGCGCACATTTGTATGAGAATACTATATATACTCAACAAAATATGCTCCCATGACATAAAATTATGTAGAAAATTTATTGCATCTACCAAGTAAGCTGGGCTTCATTTATTTATTGTGACAAATCAATTAAAGTGCCATTTACACTAGGCTAATTAATGTTGCAATTAAAAAAAATATTATTTTAAAGTACATCTAAGCTTAAGGAGCTAATGAAAATGTGCTTGAAGCATAAATAAATAAATTAAAAGCCATCATTTGTTTGGATGTAATATTGAGAAATCTATACAAGTGCTTTGAAGAGTGCCATATAGAGGCGTGCGCCGCCAAAGACATTTTTCTAATTAACACCCAAACGCGCTTGTATTGCTAGTTTCCTTATATTATTGCTTGCCTTGGCCATACTGCAGACAATAACCACCATAGACATAACAAGTGCAATTATTTTTACAGCAACATCCTTATTTACTGCCAATAAAGCGACCGCCTTTGTAGCTACCAACTGGGTTGGTCTAAATGCCTATCAGCACAAATTATGCCTTTTTTAATGCAACCGGATAAAATGTTGCCAAGCACTGAAAGCAGCATAAAATGATGATTGATTATGGCTAGTTTATAGGCTGTAGGTGAAGTTGTTGCTGCAGCCTTTGGAAGCATTAATATTTCTGCGCTGCTAAAAAATTGAATACAACCGAGTGCCAACGAAAGACTTAAACAGCGAACTTGGCGAGCATTTGATAGGTTAGCGATTCTACGTCAAGTTATTCTAGATTTTGGGCATTCTCCGCAATTCTTCTAAAATTTGATTTATTTGTGGACTTGAGAAAAATAAGACAATGTTTTATGAAACATTTAAAAATTTATTTATAATTTCTTTGCAATTTTTTTTAAGCACGTTTTATTTTAAAAGTTTAAGACAATTTTTTAAAGATATTAAACAGAACCGAAGACATTTTATTTATTTTAAAAAATCCTTGACATTTTGAACATTGGGTAAATGTGAGAATTACATTTTTTTTACTGCTTATTATACTCAAGCATACCCAATTTTTAGGAGAATTTACGACAATATCCGAAATACTTGGATTACTTGAAATGGAATTGCTCAGGTGTGTACATTATTTAATATCGTATTATGTGCTTTATTATTAAAAGAAGATTAATATTCGCATCTAGACAATCCATGTAGGCAATCTATATATATATAAGTATGTAAGTATATATGCATATATACTTATATATAAACTCAATATTGTCTTATGATATACAAATGGCATATCAAACTGAAATTTTCACGGTTTAGGCTGAAAAATCTCTCATAAGCGAACATTCTGCCTCCACAGAAGTGATTAGAGACAATTTCTGTATTTTAGTGTTTTTTTCTTTCAGTTAATAGCCTTGCACTTGTGCAACCAACGCTAACATCTCACGCCTGCCGCAAGCTACGCAAACGACGTGTCAATCTGCAGCAGCTTTCAGGGTAATTTAAAGTTTATTTAAATATAAGCTATAGCTTCCTCTGGCGTCTGATTAAGGCTTATACACGCACACACACGCATACTCATATTAACATAAAATGCAGGGCACCACTTACTTACGCCGCCTCAACGCTTAGCAACAGTGGCTAATTA
This sequence comes from Anastrepha ludens, assembly GCF_028408465.1. Classification (NCBI taxonomy): domain Eukaryota; kingdom Metazoa; phylum Arthropoda; class Insecta; order Diptera; family Tephritidae; genus Anastrepha; species Anastrepha ludens. The sequence continues at coordinate 39,267,179 of NC_071498.1, forward strand.
TGGAAAATTATTGCGTGCATGCGTGCAACGCATACTCACATTCCCAAAAGCCCATGCCCAGTCTATCTATCAAGTACAACAACAAATATATTGAATGCGTTCACTAACTTTAAATAAAAAACAACAGCAAAACCTATAAATAAATACTCAACGCAGCCGTAGTTGATAAGCAAATGACATTTTCTGCGCAAGTTACCATGCTAAGGTGCTCTGCTGCTTTGACTCTCTGCTCTAAGTGTTACATTAATGTGCACATGCGCGGACTATATATCGCATGTGTAGGACGCATACGCAATTAAGCAAACGGCGGCCACTGCTGAGAAAAAATTTTGTTGATTATGACTTTGGTACCACCTACGAGTGCGTACGTGAACACTTACACAGGTACGTACACAAGGTATATTTTTGAATACTTATTAGTTAGAAACAGCAGGACCGGCATATCACATGCATACGTACATACCTATGTACCCGTATATAGACATGTGTTCAGCAGCAGGGGAGCGCACGAGCACATAAATGAAGTGTAAAAAACTCTCACTTTTTAATGAGTTTTGCGTTTGTTGATTTTTTAATCAGCTACGGTCAGATACACATACGGCACTACTGATAGAATTATGCATAAGCAACGGTGACATTCAAGGCTTGTTGACTGCTGATTATTTGCATTTCGTATTTATAAGCATTTTTTTATTGGCATTTATTTTAATACATATTAGTATGCGTTGTTTTTTGTGTAATTAATTCTTTTAGTGGCATTAATAATCAATAAGGTTAGATTATGGAGTAACGGAACGGTTTATCTTTAATTAATTAATGCACGTTAATTCATATTATGTTGTAAATAAACATAAACAGTGTATTAATAAATGTTACGATTTCTCATTTTAAGGAATAAACACATAAAATTTTATTAATTTTGAATTTTTCTGATAATTTAGTAACTTTGTTATGTTATTTATATTGTATTACGTTAACAAAGGAATATCTGACAAATTTCTCTCACTAAACAGAGTAGATCTGCGTCTTTTAACCGGATACCTTACAGGTCACTGCAGCCTGAGGTACCATCTAAACAATATTGGTCTATCCGAGACCAATGTCTGCCGCTTTTGCGAAATGGACATAGAAAGCTCAGAACATGTGCTTTGTGAATGTCCTGCGTTGGGCAGACAAAGACTTCACCACCTTGGTGGTATCGTAGTATCTCCATGCAATCTTTGGAACAACAAACCCAAAACTGTGCTAAAATTTCTAAAAAGCCTAAAACTCTAGGGTTACAAAATAGGCCTTTCACAATAGATCAGCTCTGGTCACAGTGCGTAATGGCCTTCTAATAATAATAATAATAATAATACGTTAAGTTAAGTTATGTTAGATAAGTTATGTTAAGTTAAGTTGTGTTAAATTCAGTTAAGTTATGTTCAGTTAAGTTAATTTAAGTTATGTTAAGTTAAGTTTTGTTAAGTTAAGTTAAGTTATGCTAAGTTAAGTTTTGTTAGGTTAAGTTATGTTAAGTTTAGTTTTGATAAGTTAAGCTATGTTAAGTTGTGTTAAGTTCCGTTAATTTGAGTTGAGCTAAATTCAATTACACATAGGCACATCAAATCCGTAAGTCTTATCAAGTTATGTTAAATTAAGTTGTGTTAAGTTAAGTAAGCTTACTTAAATGTATTTAAGTTCAGTTAAGTTAAGCTAAATTCAAGTACATATAGGCACATCCGGGCTTGACGGCTATTCGTAAGAGCCTAACAGAAACGGAATACTCATAGGCAGGCACTTGATTACCAAAATAACTAGAAAAAGGAGTAAAATCAATTTAGCTAGGTGTCTTTATCATTCTGCCAGTCTGTGCGTACGATAAGTCAAGTGGAAATATAAATATCTCAATAAAATGTTGTACACATTAATAGTAGCAGGTAGCTACTTATGTATTGAAAAATAATAAAACTCTGCATTCAGCTGTAAGCAGCTTGTGCTTCTCTTTCTCTTAATAAAAGAAGAAAAAAAAAGAAAATTGATACCAACCCATTGAGGGTTCATAACGGTTTTCTATTATGTTAGATAAAATATAGAAATGCATTAAAGAAATGTTTCGCTACCTTTTTGCTTCTCTTGTACCCATAAATAGTTCACTTCTTCTTTTAAGCGTTCATCCGTTTACGATGAGTTGTTTAATAACTACAGGATATACGATATTTTAATAAATAATATAGTAAAACCGGCTTGCTGAAATTTTATGCATATCGGAGGAAAATTGCATAAGTTTATAAAAATAGGCGCGGTATTACTCATCTTTAACCAAGCTTGATATGCATTTTACCGTATCAAACAAGATTTTCAAAATTATTGAAACCAGATAAAAACCATGTGTTATTGAAATACTAACATCCACATATATTAACGGAACATACGGAACATGCTAATCTTGATCATAATATGTCTACATATATATATTAATATATATATATTTTCCACTTTCCCTTATTGGAGCAAAGGGCGTCATGATATGAGATTTGAGATAGGCTTAATCAGTAAAAAACCACTTTCACTTTCCATGTAATTCTGATTGAAAAGTTTCCGAATATACGCCATTTGAGTTAAAATTTCAGTCAAAATTGATTATAAAGAACAAAGGACAAAAATATGTATATTAACAACTGCTAGGAAGTGACTGATTTCACGTTACTTTGAGAGAGTTTTCCCGTAAAAAAGTTAAAGACTAGTTTTTAATAAATTTAAATTTAATTTATTTAGAGCATTTTATATATAAAGAAAACTGTTAAGCACCAAAAATGTCATAAGCATCTTCAATCTTCAGTGTTTGGAAGAAATGCCAAAAATGCATTTGAAATACTTTGCTTAACTTAAGCTCCCCGTTCTCTGAAACCGACTGATATGACTATTCGTCGAATCTTCTACAGGTACTTGACAAACCTTTGCAGTACTTCGCTACAACAATGATGAATCAGAACAATTACATAAGGAATTATAACATCAACTCTTGTAAGAACTATAATTTGTCATATACCACAAGTAAATGTTCAGCGAATTTCAAGAAATGGATGGATGGAAGAAATGGATGGAAATATACTCCGTCCATAAGCAAAACAAAAAGTTTGGAGCCAGCAGCACATAGAATGACTACACATATTTCTAATATTTATAAGAGTTAAGCTAAGCGGAGCCAGTAATAACCAATCTTAATCTCTTAATTTGAAGAAAGCTCGAGCAGAGGTGCTGTGTTTATTTATTTCAGGATGTCAAAACAACATTCTTTCCAACTGACGAGTACAACTAAAGGATAATAAAAAATTATACAATACATAATTAAATTACAAACTTATATTACTTCTAACTAAACTAAGAGATAGTTCAATGGAATAAAAAATCTTTCTTGGAATCTGAGAAATCTGGCAAGTTAGAATTGGAGATCTCGTTGAAATCACGACGGGCACATTCAATAGGAGCATTTCGAGCATAATTTGTATTGGATTTATTTAAATAGAAAGGAAGAGCATTACAAAGGGATCTCGGAAGTGTAAGAAAATTAATATTTTGAAGCAGAAATGGGCACTCAATGTCAAGTAAAGCGGTGAGCAAGAATCGATTTTCTACTATCTAAAGACTTCAAGTTGATCAACAGCAAACGTAATATGTTACTGATCTTAGTGCAAATTTCAGATACACCTTTTGCACATGTTCGATCCTGTCGATTAAAAATGTGTTTTTGGACCTCCAAATAAACGCGGTTGGAATACAACCTAGAGTGAATGAATGCAGTAAACAGCAATTTTAGGGTATAAGGATCAGTAAAATTATAAGACAAAATATGATTTTGATAAGATTAAATTACAGTGTCTATTAAATAAAAAACAACTGTCCGAAACTGCCTACATTTTTTTAAACCTTTAACAAATTAAAGTACAATATTAGATGTAATATTAGAAGTATGAAAAACAATAAGAATTTTGGGAAAAATGACAGAGGCATTTTTTTGATATTAAAAGAAAGTTGTAAAATTTGACACGCCCAAACAAATTTGTTCATATCTGCTTGAAGCCTACATATGTCGGTTGTGTTATTTTTGACTGACAATATTTCTAACTCCTCAGCATACAACAGAAAATTAGCAGTTGAGAAGAAATTGCAATGTCGTTGATAAATAACACAAAAGGTAGTGAACCTAAAACCCTACCCTGTGGCACTACAGAGCAGGCAATGAATATATCAGAGGATACACCATCAACCCACTCAACGCCTTGTACAAAAATAGCATTTGAACCATTGCAGGAAAACCGCAAGTGAATACGAGTATAATTTATGTAATAAAATGATGTCTCTAACGAAAGCGTTGGAAAAATCCGTGCAAATGCAGTATGAACTAATGCAATATTCACTAAAAATGGCGAGGGAGAGACTGTGGATCTCCAGTGACGAATCTCTGCTGATTGCACAAAATTCGGCTTTTATTGGCAATGGACAATGGTTTCAAAAAGTTCAGAAATTGTCGATAGCTTGAAAATTGGTTGATAACTATTTACTTACAATATTTCTTATTGCGTTTAAAGACAGAGGATACACTTATAAGTTTCCTGTCATAGATGGAAATTCCAGAAGATAATGACCTATTAAAAACTATTTTTAGAGGTAAAATAACTGCCGAACATTTCTTTAGAAAAATTACAGAATGCCCATCGAAATCAGTTTGTTAGTAGGAGTTAAAGCGTGTTCGATTTAGGAGCCCAAAATTCAGATTTGAAGACTGTTTTAAAAACCAATTTAAAAAGTGAGAAGAATCTGATTCCCTATCGTTCTGAGATAGATTAGATCTGAAAAATCATGCGGGCAGATTGATTGCTTGGGCAGACCATAATTATATTATTCGAAAGGCGTTGTGGTAAATAGTTTCGTTGGTAAAGCCAACACCTGAACTTGGGTTACAAAAATCAATTTTTTCACTTATTATATTTTTGAAATCTGGCGGCCGCCGTAGCCGAATGGGTAGGTGCGTGACTACCATTTGGAATGCGGAGAGAACTTAGGTTCGAAACACTGTGAAACACCAAAAATAAAGAAAAATGTTTTCTAAAGCGGTGGCCCTCTGTAGGCAATGGCAAACATCCGAGTGTATTCAGCTATGAAAAAGCTCCTCAAAAAAATATCTGTAGTTCGGAGACGGTTGTTGTGGAACAACATCAAGACGCACCCCACAAATAGGAGAAGGAGCCCGGCCAAACACACAAAAAGGGTGTAATTGCAAGTTAATAATGGCGTTGCTAACTTGAAACAACAAATAAAATCTGTCCAGTTAATGCTTTCACTTTCACATTTGTTATTCTATTCTATAATGGATCCACCCAGTACTAGAATCAGCAAGTTTCATAATAATTTTCACTTATCAAATATTTCATTTTTTATATTTTTATTATTTTTTATTATTATAGTATTGAACGTTTTTATTTTTTTTTTTGTATTTGTTCTTTTATTTTTATTTCTTTTTACTTATTTTAAATAATTTAATTTATTTCATTTATTGTATACCCCCTTAATTTACTTTATTTTTTATTTATTTAACTGTGGACTGGAATTATATTCTTACTAGCATGAATTCATAAGTAGCATTTTAATTTAATTAATTAACATTTAATTTTATTAATTTTTAGGTAGTTTATGTCATTTATTAATCTTTATTTTAAGTCATTTATTTATTCATTAAATTTGTATGTCATCTATGGTAAAATTTGAAAAACAACATCAAGCCGTACGTCACAAATAGGACAAGGAACTCGGTCAAACACCCAAAAAGGATGTAAGCGGCAATTATATATATTATATATATATAAATATATATATATTATATATGTGCACATTGTAAAACATACAAGTCTGGCAACTACGAGCAGAGTCTGCCGTCCTGGCCTTATTTTATTGTATTTTATTTTACTTTAGTTTATTTTTCAATTAATTGCATTTAAATTAATTTGTTTGATTTCTCTTAATTTTTTTTTATGTATTTTATTTTATTTTTAATAGTAATTTTCATTGTAATCTGTTTTATTCTCTTTTTATCTTTTACCGTCTTTTAATATATTTTCTTATATATATGCGCATAAATATTTTTTTATTTGGTTTATTTATTTAATTTTTAATTCATTTTTTTATTTAATTTGGATGGTTGGTTGGTTTAAGGGTGACCCCGCCTCGGAGTGCCACATAGACTGCAAGTTGGGTCCGTTGTGTTGCCCTAGAGCTCATTATTTTATATGATTTCCCCACCTAACCGAGATTTTTACTATAGATTTTGGTCGAAGATATTAATTCGTTTCGAGAATTTAATGAGAGATTCGATTTTCAGGTCCGAGAGCACTGAAAGATTGTCAATTGTTGGAGAGCCTAGAAGAGCGAGTCGACTTCTGGCTAGGCCGGGACAACTGCACAGCAAATGCCTGCTCGATACTTCCTCATCTTCGTCCTCGCAGTATCTGCACAGGTCGTTTTGAAGAACCCCGAGCCGACGTGCGCGAGTGCCCAAAAGGCAGTGGCCGGGGATAAGAGATATGATATGCCTTGGTTCGTGTTTCGAAAGACTTATAAGGGTTTTTGTCTGTTTCAGATTGTAGGATGACCAGATTTGTCTGGTCGTAACGCAAGTAGTTTCCACTCGCCACCTCCGTTCAGCAATGCTGTGAAATTCTCGATCAGTGATCATTTTACATGTTTAGAGCGGAATGTGGATTGTGGGTAAGTTACTAACATTTGATTGCGCAGCTCCAGCTCTCGCGAGCTCATCAGCTTTGCAGTTACCTTCGAATCCACTGTGACCTCGGATCCCGATAACTTGGACAGAACTCTGAACACTTATCTCGTTAAGAGATAAGAGACAGGATCGAACCACATCTGAGTAGGTATAAGAGGAGCTGAGTGCTCCAACGGCCGCTTGAATGTCAGTGAAAAAGCGGATATCCTCCAGTTTAATTAATTTATTATATTACTTCTTATTTAACGATTTATATTTTATTTCATATAACTTATTCGTTATTTTACTTTCTAAAGTTATTTTTTATTAATTTGCTTACGTAAAATGTAATCATAACAGATTATATATATTACACAATTAAAGCAACTGGCAGCAGAAGCTGTTGGTCTTAAATAATTTAATTTTTTTACTTATTTACATTATTTTATTTTTAAACTAATGGAGTTTAATTTAGTTCAATTTTATTTAGTTTTAGTTTAATTTTGTTATATTTTATGCAATTTTACTTCACTTCATTTTTCAATATTTTTTTTTTTAATTTTAAACTTAATTTTTTTTTTTTTTGTTTTTTGAATTTGTTTTTTTTTGTTTTACTTTATCTTAGTATATTTTTTCGTTTTATTTTGCTTGTCTTTTATTATTTTTAAGTTAAAAGAATTTAACTCAATTCTGTTTCATTATGGGTTTTATGTTAATTTTTATTTAACTTTATTTTATTTCACATAACTGTATTTGAGATTATTTTTGTTTTGTTTTATTTTTATTTTTTACTTATTTTTTATTTATTTATTTTATATTCATTTTTATTTATTTTTATTTTATGTCACTTTTATATTAATTTATTTAGTTTAATTTAATTTTTAAATAATTTTTTATTTTGCGTAAATTTTGTTATGTAATTTAGTTTTATTTTCTTTAATTTTTTATTTTACTTCTTATTTTAATTTGTTTTATTTCTTTTATTTATTATACGAAAACACCTTATTTTTTATTTTATTATGTCTCCTTCCTTTTACTTCCTTTTTAGTTATTTAATTTAGTTTAGTTTTATTTTTTATTTTGCTTAAATTATTATATATTAATTGAATTTAACTTAATTTAATTTGATTTGAAATTAATTTTCAATTTTATTTTACTTTTTATATTAGTTCGTTTTATTTGCTTTACTTTTTTAAATTTACTTTATTATAAAAAAATGTTTTATTTCTATTTTTATTTGTCTTATTCTTTTGATTTTATTTTTATTTATAATATTTTATTTAAATGTACTTTTTATTACTTTCATCTTAATTTAATATTGAATATTTTATTTTAAACTCATTTGTTAATTAAATTTTTATTTTATTTGACTTTATTTTATTAAGAATGAGTCGCGACATAAGGCTAAGGAAATGAAGCACTAGTCTAATTTTTGTTGTGGAGGAGGTAATGAGTCATAATAGTCATTTTAGTCGATATATATAAGTATATACGCACATTTTGATACAATTTTGTTTATATTTGTTGCGCTTTTTTCAGCATATTTGTCATTAACTGGTAGCGAATCCTGCGCACTTCGGTACATTTGTTTTTTTAAATGGATTTTTTTTTATTATTATCATTGTGAATCATAGTTAATGCTTGCTTGAATGCATATATTTATTTGTGCCTAAAAAATAATTAAAGAACTAAAGTTTTTTAATTTGATTTTCTTGTTTTCTGTTTTTTGTGAAAATACATATTTATAGTCACTTATTGGTATTAAACCATTGTAGATATTAAATTAATAGTTAGATTAATTAATTTTATACTTTTCTTAAAAAACTTTTTTATTTGTACTTTATTTAGCATGCGTTATTATTGACTATTACATGAGTGAATGATTAGATTACATTAATTTTTTTTTCTTAACGTTACACTTTGTCTCATATATGTTTGAAACACTGCCATAAAGGCTTACTGCTTCACGTTATTATTTTATTACTTAGGGTTATTTTAGTTTCACTATTTTGTTCACTGTTTTGTTCTATTATTTCACTACGTATTGTCCTTTTTCACTTTTTAACTGATTTTGAAATTTGTTTACCCCTTTTTCAATTTTATTAAACTTTTTAGATATCTACTAGATAGTTCCGTCCTTTCATTTTCTTCAAAAACAGAAATCTGGTTAGGGCTATTTAATTTCAATCACAATACTACATAAAAGCACACACGCACACACATACATGTGAAATATTTTCTAAGTAATTAAATAAATCACTTTGCATCGTTGACAGCAAAAGTAACAATAACAAACAAAAAATCACTTCATTTCATGCCCACCTGTTTGCTCAATTTGCACACTGAAGAAAATCCTGCAGCACTGCATGTGACACCTGTGGCAAGTTTTTATTAGCTGGATGTTTGTAAGTGTGTATGTATATTCTATAACTAAAACGCGTGTAACCAGCTGCAATGAAATACGCTTAGCCAAAAAGCAAAAACAAAAGTAAAAAATTACCAAACGCGACACTGACACACAAAGCAACTTAGCCACTGAAAGCCACTACAACCGGCCGATTTATGCGAATGCGATTGCGAACCGTACAAATCGGATGAGAAACTCGAAAGTGTACCGCACGCTGGCGCATTCAAGCTGGAACTGCCAATTGGTTAAGTTCGCGCAGCGCATAAAACCAGCTCGAAAGCAAGTCTTTACATCAAAATGAGCAGATTTTGCAAGCAGCAAAGATTGGACAGCAGCAACAGCAGCAGCAGCAGAAAACTTAACAATCGCTCTGGAAAGCTGCAAGACTGGTAACCGAAAGAAAGCAGCAATGCGTAACAACGCAGTGAGTAGTTATATAAGAGAGGAAGATAAAAAGAAGATGAGAAGAGAGCTGAAGAGTTTATGTTGGAGTTATTTTAAGAGTAGTCCAATGAAGTTGAATGAATGCGGCGCATTAGTGGCATATTTTTTGTTACAATATAATATGAGCAAGGGGTGCTAAATATGCTTATGCTTGCAAAGACTTTATAGATTTTTAAAAATATTAATAATTTTGTTTTATTTTGTAAGCATTTTCAAGCTCATCTTCTTATTAATATCATTTTTTTCCCAGTAAACCGAAAAATAAAAGTATCGTTCTAATCTTCATTGAATTCTTATGCAATTTTCTTCCGTGCGTTATCAGCGCCAAGGCCAACGAATCATAATACAAACTTTCTTTAAGAGCATTAGGCAGATTGTGGCTTGAATAAGCAATATTGTCTCGTGCTCTTAATCCACATTACGAGCTGATTTCTCTTTTATACCTCCTTCAACTTTGTGTCTAACTCTTTGCATTGCAAAGCAGCTTCGTAGAAATCTGTGCCAGGCACTATTTGCTTTGAAGCTCAAAGTTGGCTTATCAGTGATTTTAATTATCAATTTACATTTGCAGCTTTTCTGCGCTCAGTTGAAGACAAATTGCAAGTCAATATGTTATCAATGAGAGGCGGTACGGTGCGCAGACCACAATTAACTGTTGGCAATAAGCTTCGCAATAATAACTTCAGTTGAATAATTAAAATTTGCAACTGATAAAGAGAAATACAGAAAATTGCATCAATTGTATCAGTTTTATGATACTTAGAGTGGATTTATGCATTTGCAGCCGATTAGGTTTAATTTCGATGAGAGTTTTGATGACGGCAAGACGCCATTGCAAGTCATAGAATCGACGACACTGCATTAAAATCTGTAGTAAAGAGCTTATAGACCAGTTTTGACTCCTTTTTTTCTATTTATTTTTAATGATTTTTTAATGAAAATATAAATCATTCTTCTACAAAATCCATATAAATAAATCTAAGTCTCAAACGTTGTGCAAATTAAAAAAAAATAACAAATTTTCATACAAATTTCGCAGGTTGCATATAGAATTTTCAGAAAAATGTTCGGTATACAATTTTGTAGGGCATGCTATTGGGTGTTTTCTTTTATATAAAAGACTCCCACACATTCGTTATGTGGAGAAAATTCAGCAGAAAAGAAATATAAGAAAGCAACAAAATTTTTGTGCTATTTAAAACTTGCAATTAGAATTAATTTAAAACTGCACACTGGAAATTTGAAAAAAGGCCCCAAAAACTTAATGCGGTATATATTAGTTTGTGCAGATAAAACTTAGTAGGTATATATAAAACTTGGTAAATCACTTTTCTGATCCATATGTGAGAAAATGCTCAGCGATATGGCAGATGTATGAAGAAAGTGATTGAATACTTAATGGGATATACAGATTTGCCAATTGTGTTAAATATGTGCAATTTGGTATGAAGGCTGATGTTGTTATTTTGCCACAATAGAGCGAGGATGCCAAACGAGCTTTTCCAGCTTTGACAATCCTGCAATCAACATTTACGCCAGAGCTGCTCTCGGGAGTGATCATGCAGCGAAGGTAGTAAAATTTCTCTACACTTTCAAATTATTGTGCTCTCGCTGCAATCGGCTTTAATGTGCCCTGATTAAGATGTAGCGCTTTCGTTTTTATAGCGTTGATCTTGAGACCGGTACCTTGAAGTTTTTCCTCGGTTGAGTAAGCAGTTTCAGGTTGCAAAGTTTATTGCTGCACCTCTTTGACCGTTATTAGCGAAAGGAACATCATCCTCAAACCAGTGCCATCAGCAATGCTGTTGAAGCTCAAAGTTGTGAAGATTTGCGCTTCGCAGCTAGTTCGGAATCAATGGTATCGCATTTTAAAGGTTTTGTCATTATTTCCTTTCACCAGGAAAAGAACCCGTACAACAGTTTTCACCGGGAAGAAAACAGGCAACTCAGTTACTACTGAAAACAAAACTGATTTCAAGAGAAATCATTTGTAAGTGATCATTGATGCCTTTTATTTTAAATGAAACCTTTTTACTATTTTGTCGCAATTCGAATAAATAGATTTAGATTCGAGTTCCGTGCAAACAGAACGCCGTTTTGACTAGCGTATAGAGGGCGCAATGAGTATTTTGTTTTTTTTTCTCAGAGGGCTTTACAGAGGAATTATGCAACTTACCATCCGGATTTTCTGCTGAAAAAAAAGAAAATTCTAACACCACAAGCAAATATAGTTCCAGGGTACAATAAAAATATGGAAGGAGTAGATAAATTTGATTTTCTGTTCTTCTTGTAGAGAATTTCAATGCCAGTTAGGAAGTGTACTCTGAAGGTATTTGTGGACTTTTTTGACTTAACAGTATGAAAGTCGTGGTTAAAATATAGAATGCATCACAGAAACAGGGAACAAAAAATAAATATGATATTGCGAATGAACTAATAGATCGATCAAATCAATAGGCATGTTTTCGTAGACGAGGACGTCCGACATAAAATTCAAATGAGGATATCCCAATCAGTTCAACGACATCCGGGAAAATATGTGATGCTACACCGTCGCATTTTATTCGATATGACGGAAACAAGTAGCAGGCAAAGAACCAAGTAGAAAATGCAAAGTGCGCCAAATGTAATATTTTCTTATGCATTCCTAATAAATCAAGAAATGGCTTCAGTGACTTTCATTATATATCAAATAAATGCATTTTTTTAAAGACAATTTCGTCTAGTTCTTTCTTTTTTTTATATTCTAAGTATCATTTTTGTTTTTATTTATTTTAGAATAAATATAAATACATTTACATCTTATTTATTGAAAAATATGAATTTTTATGTATTTTAGCCACTGAAACAAAGGGTATATTCAGGAACGCATTATAAATGCGCAGTAATTGCAGCGCTGGCAACACTGCCAATGTGACAAGTGATGCAATTGATAGATTTGTTGACGATTTGCAAAAAGATTTGTTGCATTTATGAACGCGTTTTACACTAAAATGGAAGTATTATTGAGTTTAGTTGTTGACGATATATTTGAAGTAAAAAGTGATAGTTTTTTGCTTAATTTAAGAAAAAAAAGACGTGTAAAGCTGAAAAGAAGATCACATATAGAAGATGTTCATTAAAACGAAAAATTCCCAAAAATAAATCTTTTTTCCTAGTCGCTAATGCTTTTTAATTTATTGTGATTGTAATTCATTACTTTTCCAATTTTCAAAAAAACAAAAAATCGTTTTTGAAACAATTAGAAAATTTTCGCTGCGCGATTTCCCCGTCTATTTTCAAATCTTTATTCACTTTTTTTATTTCTTCCGCCACCTTATTCCACAAAACACTCTTTTTCCTCCTCCCTGAAGCAAATTCACTTTCCATGCTCAGTCGGACTCTGAGAAGCAACTTTACTTCCGATGTACTTAGATAATCGCTAAAATCAAGAAAAATGTAATAAAATATTGTTTTAATAACGTATATTTAATATATCTTTGCATTAAAAGCTAAAAAAATTAGTTTTATACTCACTTTTCATCGGACATCATATTAGCGTAATCAGCGGCAGTATTAAAATTTTTCCTGCAAATAATGCGTGACGTTTGGTACAAAAATGGCGTTTTGGAACGCGATGCATTTGCAGTACTGCCATATTTGCATTTCTGAACGCATTGCCAACACTGCAAAAGTACGTTGCGGGTTATAATGCGTTTCTGAATATACCCAAATAAAAATTTATACATAAAACAAAATAAAATTCTAAATTTTTGTCCGTATGGATATATTCCGTCGCGGCCGCCGCGGCCGAATGAATTGGTGTATGACTACCTTTCGGAATTCAGAGAGAGAACGTCGATTCGAATCTCGGTGAAAGATCAAAATTAAGGAAAAGTGTTTTGTAATAGCGGTCGCCCCTCGGTAGGCAATGGCAAGCCTCCGAGTGTATTTGTGCCACGAAAAAGCTCTTCATAAAAATATCTGCCGTTCGGAGTCGGCTTGAAACTGTAGGTCCCTCCATTTGAGGAACAACATCAAGACGCATACCACCAATAGGAGAAGGAACTCGGCCAAACACCCAATTATATATATACCTACATATATGGATATATTCCGAAAAACACATCTATATACCATAGTTATTTAATGTAGTGTATACTTTCAGTGAAATCCGGGTGGATTGCGCAATTTTGTTTATATGTAATAGGACTATGAATAAGTTCGTGCGGTTTTTTTCGAAATTTGAAACTTTATTGACGTAAAATGGTTACAAATTTAATATTCAAAATATTGTCCATCGCTTACTACTACTTTTTCCCATCTTTCTGGCAATTCACGGATTCCCTTTGTGAAAAATTCGGTCGGTTTTGCCGCAATCCACGAATCGATCCATTTTTTGACTTCATCGTAATTACGGAAGTGCTGGTCAGCCAGGCCATGTTGCATCGATCGGAAGAGATAGTAATCGGATGGCGCAAGGTCTGGACTATACGGCGGGTGGGGTAGGACATCCCATTTGAGCGTTTCTAAGTATGTTTTGACCACTTGTGCAACATGTGGCCGAGCATTGTCATGTTGCAAAATAACTTTGTCGTGTCTATCGGCGTATTGCGGCCGTTTTTCTCGCAGTGCTCGGCTCAAACGCATCAATTGTCGTCGGTAGACATCCCCCGTAATCGTTTCATTCGGTTTCAGTAGCTCATAATACACAACACCCAGCTGGTCCCACCAGATACACAGCATAACCTTCAGGCCATGAATATTCTGCGCCGACGTCGATGTTGAAGCATGGCCAGGGTATCCATACGTTGCCCGACGTTTTGGATTGTCGTAATGGACCCACTTTTCATCGCCAGTCACAATTCGATGCAAAAAACCCTTTCTTTTGTGCCGTTGAAGCAGTTGTTCGCATGCCATAAAACGGCGTTCAACGTCTCTTGGCTTCAATTCATACGGCACCCAATGGCCTACCTTTCGGATCATTCCCATGGCTTTTAAACGTTTGGAAATGGTTGATTGATCAACTCCCAAAGTTTTTGCAACCTCTTCTTGCGTTTGAGCCGGATCTTGATCGAGCAATTCCTCCAATTCGGTATCCATGAACTTTGGCGGCGCACCCTCGCGTTCTTCGTCTTCCAAGCCAAAATCACCACTTTTAAAGCGTGCAAACCACTTCTGGCACGTTCGCTCAGATAGAGCATGCTCACCATAAACTTCCACCAAGATACGATGACTTTCGGCTGCTTTTTTCTTCATATTAAAATAATGAAGAAGAATTCCCCGCAAAAACACATTATTTGGCACGAAATTCGACATTTTCAAGTGTGGTAAAAATATTGTTGTTTACGCTTCAAATAAAAAACTTATACTGACGTTTGTGCCTTACGACAGTAGCTCTCCAATGAATGTTTGGAAATGTGGATCGATGGAATAATAATCAAGTTACGCCATCTGTTGTAAAACCGCACGAACTTATTCATAGTCCTATTAGGAAATGAGCAATAGAAACAAACAGAAAGAATTATCGTACATTAACGAGGATTTTGAGCGACTTCAGCTTTTGTTTGAACTAATGGACTGTAGAACTGCGTGTGCAGATTTATTTTTTAATTCTGATTAAAAAGTTTGAAATTTTGGTAATAATTTATCGATTTTTTATAAATCTTATATATTACAAAGATTGAAACTTGAATTATTATGATCATTGGAGATTAGCCATATTTTTATGAAAAATAATTGATACTAAAAAAATAAGTATATTAAAAAAATATAAAATGGCATCGAGTTCTACTCAACGGCTTATGCAAGTGGTAAATTAATATTATAATATACTACTGTGGGCAAAAAGTAAGGTGAATTTGGTTGTAAAATGAAACATCTTTATTTATTCTTGTAAATCAATTTCATCCCCTTCAAAATAATCCCCTCCCGATGAAATACATTTATGCCAAAGATTTTTCCAATCCCCGAAACATGCCAAATAGTCCATTTCCGGTATAGCCATCAGCACCTTCTTCGATTCAGCTTTTATCTTCTCAATCGACTCGAAACACGTTCCCCGGAGTGGTATCTTGAGTTTTGGGAATAGCCAGAAGTCACACGGAGCCAAATCAGGCGAATACGGTGGTTGCGGAACGATATGCGTGGAATTTTTGGCGAAATGGTCACGAAGAACAAGTGCAGTGTGAGACGGTGCATTATCGTGATGCAAAAACCAAGAGTTGTTGGCCCATGATTCTGGTCTTTTTTGACGAATTGCTTCACGTAAACGACGCATAACGCTCAAATAATATTCTTTATTAACAGTTTGGCCAGGTGGAAGGAATTCATAGTGCACCACACCACGAAAATCGAAAAAAACTGTCATCATGACCTTTATTTTTGAACGACTTTGACGTGCTCTTTTCGGTCTGGCCTCGATTTTAGCACGATATTCGCTTGATTGGTCGGTTGTTTCAGGGTCGTAAGCATAAATCCAAGTCTCATCTCCCGTAATGATCCACTTGAGCTTGTCCTGATAGTCCGAAAGCATTGTTTCACACACGTCAACGCGACGACTCTTTTCCAAGAAATTGTGAGTTTTCGGTAACAAACGAGATTTGACTTTTCGTAGGCCCAAATGGTCTTTCAAAATGGTTTTCACAGATCCTTCTGATATTCCGATCATATCAGTAAGGTCTTTAACAGTCAACCGACGATTTTGAGCACTAACTCCTTCACTTTATTGACGTGTTGGTCATCTGTTGACGTCGATGGTTGTCCGGAGCGCTTCAAGTCATCAACATGTTCTCGACCCTCTTTGAAGTCTTTGTACCACTTATAAACATTTTTCTGCGACATGGTCGAATCACCAAATGCCTTCTGCAACATTCTAAACGATTCCGCAGCCGAAATTTCATTCCGCAAACAAAATTTAATGGCATTTCTCTACTCAATCAAATCAGACATTGTAAAAGTCGAAAAATGCACTCTTGGTCGTTTGGTAAACACAAGCGTAAATATATTACTGATACTCGTAATGACATTCACATGAAAGTTGGCCCAGATGTTATTAACCGTGCTGCCAACTCATGACAAACATAACTAGAGCGAAATTTTAGTCCCGCGAAGTTTGATAAAAAAATTCCCCTTACTTTTTGCCCACAGTTTGTTGTTGTACGGTGATCGTGAGAAAAGTAAGTAATTGATATCACATCTCAATTGTCAAATGCAATTTTTGTTATGAAATTAAGATCGAAGCTCTTACCGCTGAATTAATAGCCGATATGAAGCGGAAAAGTAATTTTTTATGTACATATAATGGATAAGTACAGACTATTGTATTATACAGCCTAGAGCAGTTAAAAAAAACAACGGTTGCCCGTAGGCAATGGCAAGTGTCTGATTAAATTTCTGCTAAGAAAAAGCTTCTCATAAAATCCACAAACTAATAATTTTCATTTCGTTCGAAATATGTAAAAAATGTATGTAAGCACTATACTTCATCCACAACCTTCCCATAAAATCCAGCAAGTTTGCGCCTTAAGTCTTTTGTTTACTTGAACCAATTCATTTGACGACCACACTCGCCAAAGACATTTCGTCAGGCGCAATTAAGCGCAAAGTCGGAAATTCCGCCTACCTACAATTACAATTTACCGTTTGACGCTTTGAAGTTTTGTTTACACTCTTTATTGCGTTGTTGTTGTTTTGATTATTACGAGTCTCATTTGGCGTTTGTTTTCGCAGTGTGTGAAGTTTTGCAACGCCACTGGAACTGCGTCATTTGTTTACAGTTTTAAGGCTTTCAATGTCACCACTGCCGCCAACTTATTAGCAGATTTTATGTATTTACTTGTGAAGGTGCAGTTTTGTTCATGTAATTGTGTCTGCATGTTGCAATCGGAAATATCAGCTTTTGTAACATTTTGCAACAAATTTCACTTGCTTACTAATCAAACGCTTCGTTACATGACTCATTTGCCGGCTGAAAGAGTTACTAGCCAAGCGGTTGGGTCTGAGGGGGTATTAAGAAATCGAAATTCGTATGAATGCTGCGTGATTGCTTTTCAACTATTTTGCTTATTTGTTATATGTATGGATGTGTATGCGATGAACTAATACCCATCCTTACAACGTGCTTAGAAAGGAACCACGTAGGAAAAAACCACAACCTAACTCAATTCCTTTGAGGGCATGGCGTATTTAGAAAATACCTCCAAACCCCCAATCTTCATGGAGAGAGAAGAAGATGCCAATCACGCCTTGTTTCGAAATTTATAAAATCCTAAATCTTAAATCTTTGCACCGAAACTTTTAAAATCTTAAATGGAGAAAATACTGTAGATTTTATGCTGGATTCAGCTGGTAACTGATAGGGGATCCACGTGCATATAACTCGTATTCATATTGATCTAAGACGCGTGGAGTTTCGTAGGGGTCAACAATAATTAGGCTAACCAGCCACATGAGTAATACCCTTTTGGCAGTTCCGCAGGGAGAGTGGTAGATACTGAAGAAGTGTTTAGTACATAGGTGTAGCTCTGAGGCTACAAGTTGCGCATATTGCTATGCCGGTATAGCAGTACTCATGAGAGTTTCCTCCTCACGGGCGTTATCCCAGAAAAAAATACAGGTTTTTTATGAAGAGCATTTTGAGCAGAAGACAACTTTTACTTCATCTAATATTACCTATCTCGAGCTGTACTGCATGATGCTTTTCAACTCTAATTCAATTCAAATGGCTAACAAAAAACCGAAAATCCTCTGCTATTTGGCTCAAGATTGATGATAACGAGGGTTAAATTTTCAGTTTTGAAAAAGTATTGGCAATGGTAAAATTCAGCAGGCAGCTCATTAAATATTCGTTAAAAAGAGAGAGCCAAATCATTCGGCACAAAAAAATGTGTATTAAAAAACAGTGGCAACATTCGATGAGGTGCGCCTTGGACTATTCAGTAATTGAGTAATAAGCTGTATGAACTTTACGGCGGCAAAGACAAAGACGGCAGCGAATGAAAATCTAGCGGCTCTGCTGGTTTGGTCGTTCAAATGAAGTCAAAAGCTCTAGCTCTGAAAGCATTCCACGTGGTGTCACTGTCGGTAGGTAGAGGAAGACCTTCTTTGCATTTGAAAGATCAGATGGGGAAGGATTTGACTTCACTTGGTGTGTCTAACTGATGTCGCTTAGCACCAAAAGGAAACGACTGGCACACTTTACTCAACTCGATCAAAATGGCGTAAGCTTTTAAAAAAATGGCGTAAAATTATTTCAATATGCCTGAATCTTAGCCGTACAAATGCAGGGCAGCCGAGTGGTAAATACTAAAATACCCAGATACTTGCCACACAAAGGGAACTACAGGCACAATTAAGGTAATAGAACAGTTGCCTACGTTGCCTATTTGCATCAAAATATCTGCGTTTCCTTTGTCACGTAACTACAAATTCGCTAAAGTTTTACAAGTCCATAGAATTCCATTCAACATATTTGAGTCATCGAACTCTTGTGCAAAAATTGATTCCCACCATTTGGTTGTGCTGCTATTAGAATTACATTTTTGCGGCTGGTCTAAAGTAGCACACATCTACATCACTTATGATTTGATTTATGTTGGCAAAAATTTATGAGATCTCCATGTAAAACTTTCATCCAAACAGTTTGCCACCTACTGTGCAGCAGCTAGCTAACGCTATTGATACAATTTATCTACTATCAACTCTTTTTTGCTATTGCCTGTTAACTCTGTTCGTTACAGTTACCTAGCTTGCTTAACTATTTCTGTTAACTGTAGTAGTTGTTCGTTTGTTTGTTGCTACTTTTGGTAAACTGGCCACTGGTGAATGACTTTTATAATCGCAATATCAATCGCATAATTTGCTATTCCACTACTTCAGAATTAGTCAAAATATATAAAATAACCAATTTGAGTCTAAATTTGTAGTTATAAGGAAATTGTTTCATTGTTTGTTGAATGAATTTTAGCTGCTTAACTTTTATTATGTGAATATTGCAAGAAATTTATTTCCCTTAGCGGGCCTTATGTCGATAAATTACTAATTTGGGTCCTATATAAATTAGTTAACCCTGTTTGAAAACTGTGTGTATATGAGTAACCTGATCGACTTGAATGTCATTATTATCAAGGGGGTAAATGTTGGAGATTTTGGTTGCTAGTTTAATACTGTAAATGTTCCTGAAATTCTTTTTACCTCGAAGACATTTTTTAACAAAAACTACCTACTATAAAATGATCGAATAACGATGTCTAAGGCCAAAGCCGAGCATTTTAAGAGTGAAGTACAAAACACAAACTATAACATTTAGAAATCCAGTATTTTTATAAAAGAAAAAAGCAAGAAGGGAACTAATTTAAATCGTATTATTTTAAGCTCATAACATATACATATGTTTGTAAAAGTAAATAATCTATATATATATAAATTAAGCCGAAAAAAGTGTGCATTTGTCCGGGGTAATCTCAGCAACGCGTGTAAGGAAAACAATGAAAGTTTCACACATTGTTGGTGTTGCTTTGATGAAAGCTTTTAAGTGAAGTAATTTTTACTGCTCGTTTCCGGGATAAAGAAAGGAGATGGAGCTGGAGATGGAAGAGGAAAAGGAATAGCTACAGGAAAGGGGAGAGGAAGACCACTTATTATTAAAAATTAAAAAAAAAATTCTAAAAAAATGTTAAAATGTAACATATACGCTTATTATATAAACGTTAATCTTAAGTCAGTTATACTGAAAAATTCATTGTATCATTGCCGGCGTGATTGGTGATCGTTTCCTTAATTTTAGAGAACAGTTCTCTTCTCCTTCTCCGTTTTTTCGCACACGTAATTGTATGGGATCAGTGCACGATGGCACATAAAAAGTCACTGGAAGTGCTTGATAGGACATTACGAGATTTACGTAGTAAAAATGAAATGTTTGGTCGTGCCTTAGTGCTGCTGGCAGGTGATTTTAGACAAACACTGCCTGTTATTCCTCGAGCAACTGTAGCAGATGAATTGGCTGCATGTTTGAAATCATCATATTTGTGGAGACATGTTCAAGCACTCAAACTAACTACAAATGTACGTGTTCTAATGCAAAATGATCCCTCAGCTGCTGAATTTTCACAGCAATTATTGAATATTGGAAATGGCAAAGTTCCTGTCGATAATTTAACTAGCTTAATAACTTTACAACCAAACTTTTGTCAAATAAGCCAAACGAAAGAACAGTTAATTCAAAGTAATTTCCCAAATTTGCCTCAAAATTACAAAAATCATGATTGGCTTAGTGAACGAGCCATCATGGCTGGCTAAAATAAAGATGTGAATGAAGTGAATGCGGCTATTTTGGCTAACATACCAAGTCCAGAACAAACATATCGATCCGTTGACACTGTTACAAATCAAGATGATATTGTAAATTATCCCACTGAATTTTTGAATTCCCTTGATTTACCTGGATTACAGCCACACATGCTAAACTTGAAAATAGGAGCACCGATTATTATGTTGAGAAACATAAATCAACCACGACTATGTAATGGCACTCGATTAACAGTTAAGATATTGATGAATAACGTCATTGAAGCAAAAATGTTGAATGGAAAATACTCTGGTGAAGACGTTTTAATACCGCGAATACCAATGATACTATCGGATATGCCGTTTGAATTCAAACGTTTTCAATTTCCTGTCCGCCTTGCATTCGCGATTACAATTAATAAGTCACAAGGCCAAACTTTATCAATTTGTGGTATTGATTTAGAATACCCATGTTTTTCTCATGGCCAACTTTATGTTTCTTGCTCAAGAGTTGGTAGGCCATCGCTATTGTTCATTTATTCAACAACGCATGGAAAAACGAAGAATATTGTATACCAAAGAGCATTACAATAAAAAAAGTAATAAAGTAAATCACATCAAACGTTTTTTAATTGCTACTACTATTTGAAACTTCTTTCATTACTATTCATGAGCGAGAATTTTTATAAAAAACACACAGTATTTTTTTAATTTAATTAATTAATCTAGATTTGTTTAAAGACGACCAGCGGAACGGGCGGGTTTTCGCTAGTTTTTATATATATATTATATTAGTATGTTTGGCCGCCGTAGCCGAATGGGTTGGTGCGTGATTACCATTCCGAATTCACAGAGAGATCGTTGGTTTGAATCTCGGTGAAAGAAAAATTAATAAAAACATTTTTCTAATAGCGGTCGCCCCTCGGCAGGCAATGGCCAACCTCCGAGTGTATTTCTGCCATGAAAAAGCTACTCATAAAAAATATCTGCCGTTCGGAGTCGGCTTAAAACTGTAGGTCCCTCCATTTGTGGAACAACATCAAGACGCACATCACAAATAGGAGGAGGAGCTCGGCCAAACACCCAAAAATGGGGTAAGGCCAATTATATATATATGGGGCATTCTTTCTCAACGGGAGACCCCTATCTGTCCATAAATGTTTTTGACCTAGAGAGTTCTAATAGGGCTTAAAATTTAGCTCTTTTTATCTACTTTTCAATACAGAGTGGCCAAAAACGAAATTCAAGATGGCTCATTTAATATGGCTAAAAATGTAATCAAAATTCATTAAATTCATTCTAATAACCTATACCAAAAAAAATCATTTCAACGGAAAGAGGTGTACGAGGTCTCAAAATTTAGCTAATAAAGTTTACTTTAAAATACAAAATGAAAAATTTTAAAATCCAAGATGGCGGCCACAACATGGCGGCTAATTTTTTAAAACTACTCAAATCCACTTAAACCCCTGTGTAACGAGTTTCATGCGAATTCATGAGTTTTTTCAAAAATCCGTCCGCCATTTTGAAATTTGGAAATCTAACACCAGATTTGTAATCAGCGACCCAAAAAACCCCCGAGTAATATTATACATTTTAAGTGGATTTGAGTAGTTTTAAAAAATTAGCCGCCATGTTGCGGCCGCCATCTTGGATTTTAAAATTTTTCATTTTGTATTTTAAAGTAAACTTTATTAGCTAAATTTTGAGACCTCGTACAACTCTTTCCGTTGAAATGAATTTTTTTGGTATAGGTTATTAGAATGAATTTAATGAATTTTGATTACATTTTTAGCCATATTAAATGAGCCATCTTGAATTTCGTTTTTGGCCACTCTGTATTGAAAAGTAGATAAAAAGAGCTAAATTTTAAGCCCTATTAGAACTCTCTAGGTCAAAAACATTTTTGGACAGATAGGGGTCTCCCGTTGAGAAAGAATGCCCCATATATATTGTCTGCCGAGGGGACCGCTATTAGAAAAATGACTACTAATTAGACTACTATACTCCTGGTTAAGTAGCATAGTAAGATGGTCAGCAAGCATTTCCTGCAGGGTTACTACTTCAGGAATTTACTTTAGGGGCGAAGGATACCAAGGTGCGTCAAGAGTCATCCCTTTAATTACGTCGACGAGATTCAGGACCGGATACATCTAGGGAACTAGACAGTATACAGATAGGCATTAAACGGCTTTCGTTGGGAGTCTCTTACCATCTTCCTCTTTTATCCCCTCGATGGTTTAGCAAGGGACCTAACCTAGCCAAATTCTACGCCATTTAAATACTACTCTTTACATACTTAATGCATCTTTTATTAGTTTCAATGTGAATAAAAATATTACAATATTTATTAATGTTAATAAGCCCAACGGTTGCCCCCCTCGCACCTAACCGACATGTAGGCAATTCGCATGAAGTACGGATCAAAGATTTTGTGCCTCAAAGTAGCATAACAATCTGTTAAACTTACATACATATGTACATACCTACGGAAGCACAACCGCCCATTCATAAAAAAATCGTCTCCAAAGACAGAGTTGAATGGCCAACCGATTGCTGCTCGCATTCGTTTACAAAAAGTTGTGTTGGGAAATTATAAATTTGCTCTTGTTGTCATAATACTGGCTTTATGTTTACATTGTTTTGTTTTGCATAATTCTTAATGTTCTGTTCGCCGTTATTATACAGAATTAATTCAACTAAATATTTTCTCACTACCGCTCACACGCACCCATACACACAGACACACATGCATAGTTGACTTCAGCTTTATGTAAGCGGTAAAGTGGGTGAGTAGTCAGCGCTTGCGCTGCAATACTTATTTTGCTATAGTAAATCAATTTGAATTAGTGTTCTTCAACGTTAATGTTAGATAAACTAACTCCAGAAGGAAATCACAAGTCAGCTCGCATTTATGTTGCTTTATTTTTTAGTTTTCTTATTTAACTCAAATTGTTGAAAGCGCCCGGCAAAGTTCATTAGACTCTCCCAAAAAAAAAGATGAAAACAATGTATGTATGGTAAGAGCAGCAAAGCAACAAAAAAAAACACAACCCAGGGAAGGGAAAGATGTCAAAATATGCATGCAAAAGTGATAAAAGTAGCGCAAAATTTTTAAACGTACGAAAAATGTAATTTTTATAATGCGGAGCTACCAACAATTTAGGTGCCTTTTATTGCTGTCAATTAAGTAACACATGTAGCATATGTAGATGCGAAGAAACATGTAATCGTGGTGTTGAATTCAAAAGCAGGCTGAAGAGTTGTAGGAATAGAGTACAAAAATAATTACTTTTGTATGTATGAGTGGTAATGCACAGTGGGCACGTCACAGTTTTAATAGTCAATTTTGTTCACTTAATGATGGATTTTAACAAAAAAACCTCTTTATATACATACATATATTCACTTATGTATGTATGTATGTATGTGTGCATGTACATAAGGATAGATTTCTTTGTATAGAAGAAAGAGAACGCAATTCTTCTTGTTGTACTGGCGAAAGTTACCTAAGAAATTACTATATTTCTATTTAGAAGTTGCTAACTGTGCGTTTAGTTCACTCAATGCCAATCGTTGTGACTCCATTATTTTCTCGACAGATCAAACAACTTAAAGGTTATGCTCGATGTCAAGGTGACATTTCACACTAAAAAAATAGAAAATGTCTTCGAAAAGAAGAAAGTGTGCTTTGTTACCTTCGTAGTTATATCCAAGGCTTTCGATAAGGTATGTCACGGTGGCCATCTCAACAAAATAAAAGAGCTTTTACCAACTCAACATTACGACATTTTAAAATCCTATTTATCCAATTGCTTCTTTCAAAATAAATACGATGACACGTATTCTGACCTCAAAGAAATTAAAGTAGGTGCCCCGTAGAGTAGCGTTTTGGGGTCCATCCTTTACCTAATTTTCATGTGCGATTTGCCTAACCAGGTTGTGTCAATTACAAATCTTCAAAAACATTTAAACAGAATGTAAGAGAGGACAGTTACTTGGCGCATAAAACTAAATGAAACAAAATCCGTTCATATTGACTTCACGTACAATAGAATGAAATATCTTGCACTAAAGGGTTTTCCAATAACAGGTGTTATCTATCACTATCGAGAGATGATTGACGATTTTTTATGGCCGGAAATGGATTGTATTGATCTGGACAACGTTTATTTTCAACAAGACGGCGCTACGTGCCACACAAGCAACGAAACCATTGATCTTTTAAGAGAAAAGTTTCCGGACGGTGTTATCTCTCGAAGAGGTTATCACAATTGGCCACCGAGATCTTGTGATTTAACACCTTGTCACTTTTTTCTTTAGGGCCACGTGAAAGAGAAGGTCTACGTCCACAGCCCATGGTCGATTCAAGACCTCAAAGATCGAGGGCATAGGGCAGCCACTTTGCAATTCGGTTATAGAAAATTTCGTGAAAAGGATATTGTGTATAGTGTAAGCGTGGTCGTGGTGGTCATTTGCCTGATGTTATTTTCCTCTAATAACGGCATAAAATAAAAATAATAAATAATTGGCGCGTACACTTCTGTTAGGTGGCATACCTTCCTCTTTATAGTGAAATAAACATCCGATCATTTATATTAAAAAATAGCATTTTTATATTAAAAAATAACAGGTCTTATTGGAAAACCCTTTATATAAAAATAGAGTGCTAGTCCCGTACCATAGCAGGGCTAAATATCTGGGTATGACTTTTGACATCAAACGCAAATTATATAAAAAGAAAAGAAAGTTGTTCGCTAGAGTAATTATTGTTAACGTGTTATAATGCAAATGGAAAAAGAGAAACTGTTCCTTGAAATAAGCCTAAGTTATATATATAATATATATATATAATTGGCGCGTACACCCTTTTTGGGTGTTTGTCCGAGCTCCTCCTCCTATTTGTGGTGTGCGGCTTGATGTTGTTCCGAAAATGGAGGGACCTACAGTTTCAAGCCAACTCCGAACGGCAGATATTTTTGAAGTGAAAACTTCTTTAGAATCGTTGGGATTGATTTGAGACTCGATGAAACGAAAAAGCGACACTACGAAGAGTTATTTGTTGATATACGTATATGTATGTGGCTGCGTACTGCTGAGCCACGCTAGTATAGTGTGTATTGTAGTATGTATACTACACTGCCTATTACTTGCTTTGGTGTTTAGTTCAAGCGTCATACGTATGTATGTTTGTACGTATGCTAGTACGTACGTGTGCGCGCCTGCTTATTACGGAGCCACGGTGAGCGAGAAGGTATTATGTCTACCTATACTACACTACCTAATACTTGCTTAGACCAAGCGTCCTACGAATGTTTGTGTGTACGTTAGAACGTCTGTGTAATATACGCGTTGCGACGCTCATAATAGCAACCGCGTGTGCTGTATTGCGTCCGTATTTTTATATTCGTAAATATTTTCATTTTTAAATATTTACCGCAATTGCAGGCGGTGTTGCAATATACCACAATCAAAATGACGGTGCTCATATTGTAACTCCACAGATAGATCTGAATGCACAGCAATTAGAATCACTGTCTGTTCAGCTCTCTAAAGTGGGAGAAATATGTGCATGCGAAACCAGATTGAGCAATGGAAAAACAGTTTTAATTGTGGCAATTTATATTTCACCGAATCAATCAATAAATAGCATCACGGAATTCATTCACGAAAATTTAATAAAGTATACACCAGAAGTATCGCGGATACTTAGAAAAGAT
The DNA here is from genome assembly GCF_028408465.1 of Anastrepha ludens. Classification (NCBI taxonomy): domain Eukaryota; kingdom Metazoa; phylum Arthropoda; class Insecta; order Diptera; family Tephritidae; genus Anastrepha; species Anastrepha ludens. The sequence goes on from NC_071498.1 coordinate 39,293,754, forward strand.
TACGATAAAGTTTCAATGATTTTAAGTGGCGATTTTAACGTAAATTTTGCTTTGGACACAGCGGTTCCTTTAATTGACTTTCTCAATACAACATTCAATTTAGAAATCTGTAACAATCGCACTGAATCGACAACATGATCAAAAACAACAATTGACGCGGTATTTCAAAAATATGTTGACAACATCGAAACCAAAGCATTTGTATCATATTTTAGCTATCATAAGCCACTCGTATCAATTGTTGAAATTGAAAACATTGAGGATGAATAATAATAAAATGAAGAAATTAAAATATGAACTTTATAGCAATATTATAATGAACCTATAATTATCCCGCTCCTAATGCTGTTTTCGTCTCATTCTATCTCAGTTTGTTTCACGGAAGGTTTCACTTCTATCGCGTCTAACCGTTAGACTGGTATTTTTTTTATGAGGAGCTTTTTCATGGCAGAAATACACTAGGAGGTTTGCCATTGCCTGCCGAGGGGCGACCGCTTTTAGAAAAATGTTTTTCTTAATTTCGAGATTCGAACCGACGTTCTCTCTGTGAATTCCGAATGGTAGTCACGCACCAAGTCATTCGGCTACGGCGGCCGCCAAAGCCTAAGTTATCCAGCGGTAAAAATAAAAATTTTATGAAAAGCGAGATGAATGTTTGAGTTGTAACGACTACTATAGAATTCTCAATCTTGTCACCAGCAAATATTTACTAAGTATTTTTACCGATATTATTATAGTTTTAAGAAAGAAAAATACTCGATATAAAATACTGAGTTACAAAAGTTATGTGAATATCGCATAACATGGCACTCTCGTGCGCAACTCCACCCTCACTTCCACCATCACTTCCACCATAGCGATTATGACAGACTGAGTGGTGCTAAAAACCAATAAAATCAAAAACATTTGCAATTCAGCAAATCTATGTGCAATGAATGAAATCAACAAATGGTAAGGATAGTAATTGCTTAGAGTCAATATTTCACATGATTACATACGTACAGAGATTTGCATGAAATCCACGTTCGTAACGACTCATTCAATTAGTGTGAACGTGACTGCTTTAAAATATCTTTTTTTGCTTGATTTTTATGCGCTTTTGCTATTTTCTATTTTAAATTTTTGCGGTCTTCAAAATTTTGACCACAATTATTACAATGGATTTTGTAAAACACTTTGAAATTTGCTCGCGCTGTGAAAGTCACTTCGCGTTTTTCATCCCAAAAATTTGTCTCCCAATCTTTGCGACAGCAATAAATTCATCAAAAGGTGTCATGACATGCGGCAAGAAAAGAAAGAAAAATGGCAAAACGATGCAGGCTTTGTCCACGTACAGACATCTTTTCATAGGTACCTGCCTGGTGACAACTATTTGAAACTTTTTTGCATAATTTTTGTTTCTTTTTATTTTGTACCACTGATAAATGCTAATGACCGTCGTGGCAAGTCAAGTGCAAAATCTTTCAGTGAAAGTAGTTTGAATTTAAAATGATTTATTAAAAAATTTATCTGCAATTATTTACAAAAAGTTCAATGAAATGTAAGTGATCAAGCATGCAAACATCAATTTGTTTTTAATTAAAAGCGGGCATTGAGATGTGACATGTTGGGACTTTTATAATTTTTTTGTGTTTCTTTTAAACAATAGAACCTGAGTGTTCGGCTCGTAAAACACAATATCGTGTCTTTTTTCAAAAGACTCAACTTAAATGTGCCAGTTACGAGGGCGGTTTGAAAAGTACATACAAAGTCGGAAAAGACACTACTGGGGCGTATCGAGGCTATGTTTAGTTAGTTGCATCTCTTGGAAGAACGCACACCAAGTATCAGCCTGATTAGTATATTTCTTTGTGATTAGATTCCGGTAGTAAGCACCTGTGAGGGTTTAACAACTTTTATATGTATGTATAATTGGCGCTTACACCCTGTTTGGATATTTGTCCAAGCGTCTCCTGTTATTTGTGGTGTGCGTCTTGATGTTGTTCCGTAAAACAGATTAACCTAGATTTCTTCGCCTTCGCCGTCATGGCAGAAATACGCTCGAAGATTTCTGCCGAGAATTTGTCATTATCTATCATTTGGTATTTCGTATCCAAATTTTCGAATCACCTCACTTCCTTTAACTTCCACAAGCTTTAGTTGATTATAATATGGCACGCTTAGTTATATGTGTATATGTAATTGGTGCGTACACCCTTTTTGGGTGTTTGGTCGAGCTCCTCCTCCTATTTGTGATGTGCGTCTTGATGTTGTTCCACAAATGGAGGGGCGTACAAACTCAAGCCGACTCCGAACGGCAGATATTTTTTATGAGGAGCTTTTTCATGCCAGAAATTCACTCCGAGGTTTGCCATTGCCTGCCGAGGGGCGACCGCTAATAGAAAAAAAGGTTTTTCTTCATTTTGGTGTTTCACCAAGATTTGAACCTACATTCTCTCTTAATTCCGAATTGTAGTCACGCACCAACCCATTCGGCTACGGGCGCCGTCAGTCTCACCAAATATACAGCAGGGGTTTATCATATTGAATATCATTTTCATTACTAGGTGTTTGGCCTCCTCCAATCTGTGGCGTGTTTCTAGATTTTTCTTGCCAAGTATGAACAGCAGAGCCGGACAATGAATTGCTTAGCTCCATCGATTAAATGTGCAAAGGATGATTGGATCTCCTGAGGATCTTCATCTAGTTAAGTCACTCATTGCACGTCTTCAAGCATTTTCACTCATCCGGGGTGCTCCTTACCTTCCATATCAAAATCGTCCTTATATCTCGATAACGGCTTTATAAAACTTGCAGTCCACACTTGGTACTTGCTCTCCACCTTATTTAGATTTGATATAAATATTAAAATGTTGTGCGGTTCATCAAAGCTCAAAGACTAAGATAGCTGGGCCATACCATGAGAATGGACCCCACGGAGCTGAACGAAAAGTAATTGATGTTAAAACATTTGCAACGAAAGCAAGAGGCAGACCAAAATCAAGATGGATTGACGAACTGGAAGACGGCATAGGGGAACTCACGGTCTCGAATTGGAGGGAAACAACCAAGGATCGGGTCAAATGGAGACATTTTGTGCAGCAGGCTAAAGCTCCCCAGAACTTTAGCACCAAATGATGATAATGATGATAAATATTATGGAGATCTAATAAAAAACATGCCCACTTTTAAGAAATTAAGACATAATTCTGTAGGCTATCTGATTTTGAAAACTATATAAATCTCATTGTTTATCAGTTTTTTTTTTTCAGAAGCTTAACGGCCATCACAAATAGAATTTTACTAAAATGTGTGCGAGTATGTAGAATTCGGTCCCTACCGCTTTCAATACTTCCATAACTGTTACCTTTCAATGAGAATTCACGGAATGGAAATCTGTACAGGTAACATGAAATTATTATACAAAGTAATAATTATTAGGTTTATGCCTAGTAAAAAGGTTTTATACTCTTCCAGGTTACCGCCGTAGCTAAGACAGTTTGTGCATGACTACCGTGCAGTTGTCCATGGGTTCTGGGTATGGAAGTCGTGAACTAAGAAGCTACAGAAGAAGTTTGTTTTCAAATACCGATCGTCCATCGGTAGGCATTGGCAAACTTCCGAGTATGTTTTTACTATAAAAAATATATTTATTAAAAACTATCTTTAATTCCGAGTTAGCATCAAACTGGAAGGTTATCGATTTGTAGAGCGACATCAGAGTATACCCTACCATCTCTCGAAGAGCGCCTCGTTGATATACCTACGAAGGAAGGAACTACGTGGCGTACAATTAATCACTCTGTTGCGATATATCGTAAGATTTATAATTTTTGCAAAAGGCGTTGTACGTCAATCATATTTGACACTTGTGAACTAGGCAGCGGCAGTATACAAACAATTAATGGAGCACGTAAAAGTCAAAATAAAGATTTCCATCCCTCAAATTCATTTTTTTATTTTCTTATTTATTTGCTAGTGAAGGCCATAGCTCGAAATAACACACAACTTCGAAAAAATAAAAAGCCTGAGCCCAGCAAATGAATTCATATAAGGTACAAAATGATGTTTCGCTTGAAAAATTTAAAATCTTCGTCAGCAGATTCAGTGTTCATATGTTTCTTAGTGAAAAAGGGCTCACACCAAAACACACAGTCAAACAATGCAAACCAAGAATATCAGAAAAAGCTAGAAAATATGTTTGCATAGTAATTTAAGACGTTGCACCAAATGTGTGAAATGGCTAAAGTGAGTAGATTTGTATGTACTCGCCTCACTAACTAACTGACTCTCTGTCGACCTAAGCGTTTGGAACTTGACAACTGGCAACCAGCCATCGACTAGATAATCGTCAATAACGACGTTTTTCAGCTGACAACGGTTAGTTAGTGCGGGGTGAATGGGGGCATGAAGTCGTGTGCTGAATGGCATAGTTGAGAAAATTTCATAAGAAGAAATTAAAGAGCAAAATTGCATGCCGGAAAGTATATGAAGTAACCGCAATGACATTATTTTAATATAAATTTTAACACTTCTTTGTGAGCCTACAACTGTGCACCTTATGAGCTGTGGAAATGGCTTGGCGAGATTTATATAATATAGGAAAATATTGAAGATTATGTTGATTTTTTACAGAAGGGTATATTTTTTTTCTTTTAACGACATAACTAAATATTTTATTGTAATTATTGTTTTATTATTATTTTATATTGTGTCAAAGAGCTCAGAGTTCCATCTAAATTTATAGGAACTAAAATTGCCAAAATCCATTGTGGTTTCACTACAAAAAATAAACATATAATAATAAAGACAGTGTGCTTACACACTATGTTTTTTGTGTGTTTAGCTAAATATCCACTAATCGCTTTCACAACCTTCTCCCATTTTGGCTGAAGATTTGTGCAGAACATCGCGCAAAATTAGGACTATTGTACGACAATCATTTGGCTGTTAACCACTTTCCACCTTTGTATAAAAAACAGTAATATTTAGAGATATATCAACACCTTAACTTTTATATTGTGTTTCAAAAATGCAAAGTTTTCTTTAACTTGATGAGGAGCTGCTTTCGATTCACCAATTGTCTGCTCGTTAGAGAATTTTGCTGTTTTGCGATTATTTAATTTTTTTGTTGTAAAAATGGTCCTTCGTGATATTTTTGGTGGAAATAATCGTTCGAGTCGATAAGCCGACAATTCAAACGTTGGTGAAAAAAATTTAAGAACCTGATTCTGTTGAGGATATAAAAATAAATGGAAGACCAAAAACTGGACGTTATGTTGAGAATATTGCAGTTGTAACGCAAAATGTTGTTTTTATTTATTTATCACTAATGTCTAACAAAATTCATAACAAACATTTAAGATATAAATTTAGAACAAATATAAATTTGCAATATTTAATATTAAAGGGTGTAGTACAATTAGATTACAAACATAAGAAACGAAATTAACGAAATTAATAATAATAAAACTAAAATAACAAATATATACAAGGTATTATTTTGATTTCTTACTTAGAAAGTAATTTTTTAATTGCATTTGAAATACTTGTTGGGCCCCAGAAAGGTTCAAATCCAAAATGGTTGAGAGATAATTAAAGTCAGACAACGTTCTAACGAGACGCGCATTGGCACTATGTACTGTTCTATAGGGTTTTTCAGTAAGAGCGCTTCAACTTTTGAACTTTTTTGAATAAAACACAAACGGTTTGACTTTTTTAACTAATTTTTTTTTATTATCGAGTTTTAACATATACATTTAAGTATGAAATTCGATTTCTTTTGCATGACCACCGCGTGCACGTTTTATGAAGTCCAATCGTTGAACCCAATTTTCGACCACTCTTTTGCATAAGGGGTTATACGCAGTTATGACTTTCAAAAAAATCGATTTTTTTTATTGCATTTTTGTAATATACATATATTCAAAAGTATACGCACGAAATTTGAAGTAGATCTAAGCAATACTTTCGGAGTTATACCTAAATATGTAGAGATGCCTCGGCACGTTTTAAGGCACGTTCAACCGATATTGAAACTTTAAGCGTGTTTTTTTCAAAACGGCATTTTTCAAGTCGGTGCACACGATATCTCGAAAACGGCTTGTTTGATCGGTCAACCGTTTTAACTCAATCTTTAAAGATACATTTTCTAGTAATTAGTCGTTCCTTTTGTAAATCTGATACTTATTTTCCATTTTATAATCAGTTTACGGCCAAATTTTAACGTAAAAATTGAAATCATTTCTTTTAAAAGCTGTCATTTTGTAAAAATTCACTATTTTGATTAGCCGAACGATTAATTACTAGATAATCTAATATATTAACAAAATTTGTTTGGTTTTTTGATTTCAGATAAGCCAATCCTGAGTTACGATGTACACCGTAAATCGTCTTTTTTTAAAGGAGGTTCCAGAAATCGTCTGCAGCGCGCTCTATAACCAACATTTTCATAAATAAAAAATTTTGTTACGTTCTTGAAGGATGCTTTTATAACCGCCAAAAATTTTCAAATTAAAATATTCTGATGTTTCTTCAGGATAAATCCTTGACAACCCGTCTTTTATTTGCTTCATAACTGCGTATAACCCCATAAATCGGCCGAAATTCCAGCAATTTCGGGTTCAATATTGGCTCTGAGCTCACAAATCGTCGCCGGCTTGTTACTGTAGACCAATGACTTCACATAACCCCAAAACGGCACGGCTTGTTAAATGGACCGTAAAATGTCCGTAATGCTCTTAAAGTAGCAGCAACAGAACGATTATTTTCATAAAAAATTTGCACGATTTGCAATCGTTGCTCAAGTGTGTAGCGTTCCATGATGAAATGTATACTAATGAAGTTTACAAATGACAAGCGAAAAATAAAAAATATTGCGTCGTTCGCCCTCCCTATCGGAAAAAAGTTGAAGCGCACGTATTGAACAACCCTATACTAAAGCCAAGGCGAAAAATCTTACAACGTCAAAAATTTCTGCAAGGGACAGTAAACTGTATTCCTTCTAGAAGGAGCGGGCAGTCCATTTTGGCATTAATGAGATCAGAGGTAAATGATACTGCCGTAAAAGTACCTCTGTCACTTAATGCAAAGAAACTAATCAAATGACAGCGGGATTCCTATGATGGTTTCAGATCCGAGAAATTGAGTGAATGTACTACGAGACACACACAAATTTTCCCTCTCCAAATTTTTTAAACCCAGTCCACTATGGACTGCATGATAAGGTCTCCAAATAAAAGCAGATTAATCTAATTTTGCTATCTAATCTAATAGCGGCCGCCGTAGCCGAATGGATTGGTGTGTGATTACCATTCGGAATTCAGGGAGAGAACGTCGCTTCGAATCGCGGTGAAAGATGAAAAATTAAGAAAAAGTTTTTTCTAATAGCGGTCGCCCCTCGGCAGGTAATGGCCAACCTCCGAGTGTATTTCTGCCATGAAAAAGCTCCTCATAAAAATATCTGCCGTTCGGAGTCGGCTTGAAACTGTAGGTCCCTCCATTTGTGGAACAACATCAAGACGCACACCACAAATAGGAGGAGGAGCTCGGCCAAACAGCCAAAAAGGGTATACGCGCCAATTATATATATATATATATAATCTAATTTGGGCCGAACAAACGCAGAGTTGAATATCTTAAGAGTAAATGGGTCAGTGAAGTGCGCTGAGTGACGTCTAACATAGCATGAGCATAATTTAAATGCGTGATAAAATCAAACTTTGTATCAAAGAAAACCCCTAAATCTTGTGTCACATCAGACGCAGCAAGATATGTATAATTAATATAATAAGAGGTATTAAGGCGGTTTTGAAGCTTAGAAAATGTGATTTTATGACATTTTTCAAATTTTACGAAATAGACGATTCATAAGGCACCAGGAAAGTAAATTATTCAACTCAGACTGAGGGACGGCTGAATCACTACAATTTCTTATTTCAGCATACACTTTTAGATCACCAGCGTAGAGAAGAAAATTAGCAAAGGAAAAACACGAACAAATATCATTAATAAACAAAACAAATAACAAAGGTCCTAAAATTCTACCCTGAGGTACATCAGAGGTGGCGATGAACTATTTGTTGTTGTAGTAACATAAACATTCCCCATACTTAATATACATACGGGGAATGCTGCTGGAGTGACAGTCCTTGGCCGGATATAAATCCGGGTCGTTTCGGTAACGTAGAACCTACTTACATTCCCCGTATATAAGTATGGGGAATGTTTTTGCTGCTACAACAACAACAAAATAAACTCTTTCGAAGAAACTCCATCGATAACTGCAGTACTGCATCTGTTCATTAAATAGAATCGAATCCAATCAGGGAAAGTTGAATGAAACCCGAGACAAGCCAATTTAGTTACTAAAATCGTCTGGGAGATTTTAAGAAAGGCTTTAGAGAAATCCGTGTATATCGCGTCAGTTTAGAAACCATTCTGAAAGACTGCGTGGCAATCTTCAGAAAAAACGGATAAGTTAGATAACGTAGATCTTGCAACTATGAACGCTAAAAAATAACTTGTCTTTGACAACACATTTAAAAAGTTTAGATACCGCAAAAAATTTGGAAATTGGCTTGTAATTTGCAATATCGCTTTTATTACCACTTTTGAAAATAGGAGTGGCTGAAGTCAGGTTCCAATCATCGATAGAATCGATATCTTGACGTTCTCAACATTCAGGAATTCATGAATCACCTGTTTGGCGGATTTTACCGGTAGATGTGGTCATGGTCGCCATTTATTGTTAAGAGCCGTATTTTGAATAAAGGTAGTCAGACCTGGAATGCACTAAATTTTTACATGTTTTTTTAAACAATATCTAGGTGCATCTTTTGAAAGTCCCTTTATTACCCTAAAAGCCAAAGCCAAAGTCTAAGAAATTAAAGAAGATATTTAACCTGGTAAATGTGATTTTAATTGGAGCGTTCATGCTGGAAACAGTTTTACATAAGCCGATGCTATTTTTCAAATATAAAATCATTGGAATCCCCTACCAGCAGCATTAAAATTAAAGCTGCTGAGAAGGACAAAACAATCAATTTTATCAGAAATAATATCGGGCATGAATGAGAAAAATAAATATTATATAATCTGCTTTTACTCAATATCATCAGGCAGATCAATTGACTTCGGTTCGGAGAAATTTAAGGTGCATTAGACAAGCCGGATTAACGCCTTTTAAATCAATTCAAACCGAAAAACTTCTGACAAGGCCTTCATATAAACGTAGCATACTCCGTCCAAAGCGTATGCTGTGATTTTGCATTATTTCACCAGCTTCGAAATCAAACAGTGCACGTACCTATTACAAAAAGAACAATCAACAGTCTCCAATATATTTGGGCGATCTGGACTAAATAGAATTGCGTATAAAAATTAATTTTCGGTATTTGTTGGCACCCGTGAGAGGAACTTGATTGACTGGGTGTGTTACATTTCACTATCATCTCATCATAAAAAGCTACCTAACTGACCGTAGTTTCTACATATATTAAATATGACAATCATTATTCAGATATTCTTCAAAGAGCAGCTGGCGTTCCGTAAGGGAGCGTTATAGGACCACTACTATATGTTTTGTTCACCTCCTGACGAAACTAATCCATTAGTTGCTAAGTTCGCAGAAAATATGTGCAATATTATTGCCATCAGACAAAAGCTTAACTATCGCTCCCTAGAAACTGCAGCGATACACAAACGCAGTTAAGGAATGGTTTGATAACTAGAACCCAAAAATAAATGATAGCAAAACGGTAAAGGTCATATTCACTGCCAAAACCAAATTGACTGTAGATCCAATTAAAATAAATGGCAAAGTACTTACAATAGAGGAAACCGGTAGATACCTGGGAATTCACTTGGACTCGAAACTAAATTGTAATTACCACATCAAGCAAAAGGACAAACAAATAAAAGAAAAACTTGGACAACTTCAATCGAAGATTCTTAGAATGTTGACCATGTCTGGCATATACACGAGAAATATTGGCATCCATAGGACTTTTAATATAGCAACAGTAGACTAAGAAATCAAAAAGGGAACAACAAGGACTTTGACAAAATACACAAACACAATAATGAATAAATCAGCAAATTTCTAAAAAGTGAAAGAAGAACTAAAAGAGAATATAATGAAAGATATAAAAGAATAATTATGTAAAAATAGTTAAACTGTAATTATATTGTTTTTCGATTCCAATTACGTAACCTGATCATTGTATTCTATAAGTATATTTTTTAAATAATTTTCGTTTATTTTAGTTTGTATCCCTTTTGACACTGACCATCAAGCGATGTAGGTATATAAATTCCTTGTCAAATTGCACACTTAATATCAACTGATAGATGTATGGAATAAATGCAGCGTATATATGTATAATTGGTGCATACAATTTTTTTGGGTATTTAGACGAGTGCCTCCTCCTATTTGTAATGTAGTACTTGACGTTTTCCAGGAATGGAGAGGCCTACTGTTTCTTTTCGCCTCCGAACGGCAGATGATTTTTTATGAGAATCTTTTTATAACAGAAATACACTGAGAGGTTTGCCATTGTCTACATTACTGTTAGCTGAGTGTAGAAATATTCGAAGTTATCTGCCACAGTTGCAATACACGTAAGTTAGCTCTTATATTCCCAACCCTCAAAACACTGCTAATATGCGCTTTTTGGTAAGGTTTTGAGCTCTTCCAGTGATGTTGTCTTTATATTCTCAGTCATAACAATGCTGCACACTTGCATGGTTCCTTTAAGTTTTGAGAGCAACAAAGAAATAGAATTTGGAACTCTAGGAATTGATGATAATGAATTCCGATAAACATAAAAAACAGTACAGACTCAAAATTTTCAATATTTCTTTTTCATAGAACAGAATTGCTAGACGCACCAAAATACATTCGACCCTTACATTTATAACATAAAGTCAAGAATTCAATATGGCTGTTATTGTCAACAAATATTGGCGGCCTGTGCACCAACTTAAAAAACTTGAAAATAACTATTTTTGAAACAACTTTATATGGATCTAAAATCTGTTAAAGCAAAATATTTGCTTCCGTCAAAGGGGCGAGTGCTATCATTTGTTTGTTTAACGATATGTGGTACGAGAAAAGAAATTAGAAAAGAGTTTTTATTATAAACTTTTATCAGCCACTGCGTGCATGTTTGTGTGCAAGAATAAGTTATTTGGACATTATGCATTCGATTAATCAGCAGCTGTCAGCCAGTTCGCCGCTCGTAAAATAAATCACAGCATCAATTCTAATGAATTGCAAACGGATGCGTTGAATGACACATTTGTGGCATGGCATGGTGTAATTTTACTTGCAATATCTAAGCGCTTACATACAAACTCGAATTCTTCTGGCAAGTGCGTTTAGCGTTAGCCGTCGTGCACAGCAAACAGAGGCAGAAGAGTCATTAACTTGCCAAACACATACACGCACACGCAAGAAAACGCAACTTAATGCGAATTCAAAGAAAATGAAATCGCACCATGCCACTGCCACAACATCTTAAAGCAAGTGCGTCGCAGTAATTACGCGCATGCATATACATGCACATATTCATGAGGGTATGTTGGTGCCACATTTCACTTATTTTTCCGAGCTGCAGCTGCAGTCTGGTGCAATTTTTCTTAAATTTTTTCTTTTTTTCTTTATTGTTTTGGAATTTGCCGCATTTCTTCGATACGAATTTTCTCTTTCATTTCCTGCATAGTTAGTTTTGTTTGCAGCGCTCACAAAATGAAAAGAAATATTCTGTTTGCATATTTGCGACTACTTGTTGCTGGTAGCGTATGTTGTTGTTCTTGTGTTTTTGTTGCACACATGTTGTTGTTTTTGAATGCCGGTTGCATCGCACATCAAAATACAATTACAGCCCGCATTTTAGCGGTAACTGTGCCACATTCACATTCTTATATATATAAGAGCAGGCATATGTATATATGTATGTAGATATTCAATTGAGTAATTTTGTAGCAGACCACAATCGGCGTCAGCGAGTAGCAAACGCGAAGTTGCAATAATGTTTTGCGCCACTGACAAACAATTAAGTTGGGTGAAATCTTGTATCAGTGTCTAGTGGCAGGCAGGCAACATTAAAATGGTCTAATGCAGAAGCAGGCCATTGCAGCGAGCATCAGCCTGCTGTTTGGATAAGAATTAAAAAAAAACTTAAATTTTAATAACAATCGTTTTTTGTTTAATCTTTAACAACCCTCACGAGCTAGTGGCCCTGCAGAAGACTCTCCATATGAACCTAAGGTCTGAATTTAAAGATAAGTAGAGTAGAATAGCATTACAGTTACTCACCCAGCCATAATTTTTGCCTCTACTTTCGCCTTCCAAACTATCGCCAGAACTATAAAACAGATCTCTTCTAAACAAATCCAAAAGGTGACAGAAAAAGAGGCCGGCAGAGAAAAGGATATAGAGATGACATCGAAGACGACTTTGGACCTAAGCGGCTGATGCCCGAGTGACGTGGAAGCGTCTTGTAACGGAAGCAATGGTTCACCCCGAAATATGGTGCTATGATGATGATGAACTCTAAATTGCAAATAAAGGGGTTTTCAATAAGGGCGGGTAGATGTTGAAATGGAATAAAATGGCGTTTGCTGTGTGGCACGTAGCGCCGTCCTGCGGGAAGCAATATGGGCCATAAGAAATTGGAAGGGCCACCTCGTCTACCGAAAAATGGGCGCAATGCGCGCAACGTTTGTGTTAATGAACACTCATTTTGATAATAAAGTTTTATCATTTGAACGTGCTGTTCAATCGTGTAACTTGCCATGGTGATTTGGCATAAGCAACTGAATAATAAACAAAAGATTTGACAGATGTTACCAAAACAAAATGGCTGCCCAGGGCGCCAAAATCGACCCGCGCCAATTGAAAAACCCTTTATCTCGAATAATTACCCCCCGCCCCTCAAAAAAAACGTAACACGTTTAACGAAATCAGCGAGGTTTTCTATATATGAATTGGTCAATAACATCCGGTACGCTTATTTCCTTTAAACCAGTATTATTTATACACACCAAAAATTTGTCAGCAAAATATTAACAATTTGCTTATTTTTCTTTATTTGAAAAAAAAGTTGCATGCCTCTCCGTTCTGTATGCATAGCGTTTCAAGAAATAGCCAGAGTAATAAGTTTTAAATATGTAATTTTTCCGTCGCCAGCAACACCATGGCGCATTGCGAGAGTGCAGCAGTACAATAGATTGGCACAACATGAGTACGTCAGTAGAAAAGAGCAACAACTTACCCACCACTTCGACAGTCGCCTAATTATACAGAAGTGTTTTGATTCGTCTTTTTGCTAGTCTGTCTCACATATGCTGCTGCTGCTGGTTCTGTTTTTGTTTCTTTTAAGTATTTTGTTTTTGACGAACACTTTCCATTTTGATGGATCACGCGGTGACCAAACAAAGCTATTAAGCGGACTCACAGTGATTGGGCTGGCTGATCTATTTGGGCAACGCGTCTACAGTAGCAAACAGGCCGGAGCACAGCGGACGCCACATGACGTTAATGTGCATGGCAGCAGTGCAACATATGGTGTGGCAGCAATTCCAAATGCCACGCCACTTTGTGGAGCGAAGCGGTGCTTTAAATGGAAATAACAGCAGTGGTGGCAGTGGCAGTCATTGGAAGTCGGTGGCAGCGGCAATAGTGAAAACTCTCACCTTTCATAGCGCGCTAATGATCACTTATACGCCACGCTTAAATGCCACGCGCGCCCAAGCCACTAAAGCGTTGATCGACATTGGAATTAGTCTAAACGGTACACATACGAATACACTAGCGTGCATAAATGTGCAGTTGAGTGTGTGAAAGCCCACGAATTGACGTATTAGTCTTGATCTGGCGGTAATTACAGTGACTGGCTGCTTACTGTTTATAAGTTGTATTGTATTGTTTTTTTTATGCTATTGTATTTATTTGTAATTTATTTCTATGCATCTATGGGATATGGAATAATAATTTTTTTTTTTTTTTTTTTAATAATGGATAAACTGAAAAGTAAAATTACTTTCGTTACTTTTTTTAGCACAAAGCGATTTCGCCCTTTTACTTGCCATTTATAATCGATCACAATAAATATGAAAGTCTAGTTATGATAAATTGATCGAACCAAATGCAAACAAATCAACTTTTACGCAAAGAAGAGAATTTTTCATTGAACGGATAATAATTTTTATAATTTTTTTTTTTTAATTTAAAAACCGGGTGAGCAAGCAATTATATACATATATATATATAATTGGCGCGTACACCCTTTTTTGGGTGTTTGGCCAAGCTCCTCCTTCTATTTGTATTATGCGTCTTGATGTTGTTCCACAAATGGAGGGACCTACAGTTTCAAGCCGACTCTGAACGGCAGATATTTGTATGAGGAGCTTTTTCATGGCACAAATACACTCGGAGGTTTGCCATTGCCTGCAGAGGGGCGACCGCTATTAGAAAAATGTTTTTCTTAATTTTGATATTTCACCGAGATCCGAACCTACGTTCTCTCTGTAAATTCTGAATGGTAGTCACGCACCAACCCATTCAGCTACGGCGGCCATATTGCTTCGTTGGTAAATAATTGCAGTTTCCTATTTCCCCATTTTTTTGTGCCTGCGAATAAATTATAATTACAAGACCCATGAAATATTTTTTTCTACTGCTAGCCGATTAGTACCTACTCCGTTGCAACTTTCATCTATGAAGCTTGAGTATCAGCAAACTTTAGTGCTGTTCTAAATATTTTTTGATAACACAACCGAAAAGCTTTGGAAAGTACAATTCGTATTCAGAAGGCCATACTTTTTATTAAAATCACAAGTGAGTAAAATATCCACAAAAAAGTTATAAATATTAACACTTTGCAGTTCCTCATAAACTTAGGCCTATAAAATGTATATCTAAATTGAGTAAGTAAAAAAATTGTAAAAATCCATTTTATGTTTCAAAAACAGGATAATTATTTGCCCTTCATATGAGCAGGTTACAATTCAGGTTTATGCCTTAAGTCTTTCATATGGAACGACCTAAAAAGGAAAGGTGAGCGTTGCGAAATTCATTTTATTAGTTATTGCTGCCAGTCAACCAAGTAGCCATAATGCCATTTAGCCAGGCAATAATAAGAACTGAACATTTAAAAACAACAACGTTTATGCAATTTAAAGTAAAAGTCATGATATTGACTTTTGAAGTATAATTAAAAGTATAATAAAAAGAGCAATAACCATTTGGAAAACAATTATATCAAGTAATAATAAATCTATGTTACACATGAAGTATCAACGCAACCAAAATAAAAAAAAACAATTAAATGGATATAAATGATCATGTAAAAGCATCATAAAGGTGAGAATCAACGCGCAATAAGTCAAAGCAGGTGTTGCTGTCAACAGTAAGTGAAAAAATGTAAGCAGGCCTAGCAGAAAAGTGTGGAGAGTTAGCATAAGCATGCCAAGTAAGCATAATTTTTTATAAATTTTTCTCTTTTTTACGACATCGGCTTCATTTAAATATTCACTCATTTACTACTTTTATTGCTCCCTCCCTCTTTTCTATTCCTTCTCTATATCTAAAAGCAATGTCTGCTGTCTACGCATACCTTTGTATGTGTATGTTCGTATGCATACGCTAATTGCTATTCCCTAAGGGTTTTCAACTCTTCTACTCACTTACAAGGAAATAATTGCTAGAGTCCAAAAACAAAAAACTTTTATTTGATTTTCGTTCGTTATCTTCAATTCTATTATCGGTCTTTTATTTCTCCATCTCAATTTTGCCATGGGTTGCGTGTTTTTCTGCCACAGAAGGTCAACTAAAATGGGTTTGTTTTTATTAACGATTGTTTTTGTTTTTGCTGTTGTTATTTTTCAACCCGTTTGCTCCATTTAATGAGTTACGATACGCCTACAACAACATAATAAAGGTGGTTCAATGACTGGCGTGCTCCTCTTTGCGGTAGTTAATTGAGTCATAAAAATTCTTCCAGAGTTGCAGGTGATTACTTTTAATTAGTCGCGGGAGTTTTTAAAGGTCAAATAGAAAAGAATCACAGTTGAAATGTTGTGAGTGTAATTTGTATATTATAAGTACTATTTTTTTGAAGCTTTCAATGATTTACGCAGCGTTAACATGAGAGCAGATGGTACAGATTTTGAGTATTTTCTTCAATTACAATACATGTCTCTGTCTTTTTAAAGAATTCATGCATGAGAGATGGTAAAAAAAATCGCGAAATGTAGAGGAAATTATGGAAAATTAAATATGATAATATTTCATCTTCCCAATTACGTTTACTTTATAAGTTTGAATGTTAAAAAAAGCAAAGCACTGAGTATTTAAATGGGACTTCAAGTACTTGAAACCAAAAAGGAGTCAAAACTATGTCCCTGTTTTTTAGCGATTTGTAAAGGTGCTCATATATTCTCCTCTCACTCTAATCTTCAAAATAAGCAAATATTACTGAAATTTAATTATGATAATAAAGTAATAACTGATTCCTCAAGTGAAACTTATGATCGAGTGAAGCAACTATCATTTCATCACATCATCCCGAGACAATTTTGCTTGCAAACACAATTTCTTTCATAAATTCTTCTCTACTACATAAATTTCCCCGCTACACAATCTCGAGAGATCGCCTGCTCACTCAAGTTGCTTTTGTGGATTCGGAGACCCTTAATTAGCGCCTAGCGGTATTTTATTACCATAATCTTCTATATGCATTACTTCTTTTAAGAGCATTTCAATAGACGCACCTAGTTGTTGTTTTACAATGTTAGATTTTTTCAGCTTTCACTACGAGTATTTATATTCAAAATGGGTGTCTTAAAAATCCTTAAATAAGCTCTCATTTAAATAAGCACGCCTAACGGTTGTCATATGGGAATTAAAATTTTCAAGAACTCGCTCCCACATTATCGCATTGAGTTCATAAATCTGGATCCAGAAATTGTTGCCGTATTATTCACATAGACTCTAGTTTTGAAAAACCCATACAAAAATTTGTCTAGTGCTGTTAGATGGCATGATCTAAGTGGCTCGTTTATACGACCATTACGTTAAATTACTCGACCGGCAGGCTTAGAAAGCAATAATGCAATGTTTTGACGTGTTGGGTGACTTGCGGCTGCATCTTGGTAAAAACAAAGATCATCTGCGTCTATTTCTACAAGCTCAGGCCATGCACATTTTTCAATCAGCTATCTATAGCGATGACCCTTTATTGTTTGCCTTAATGGCAGCCTGATTATCAATGAAGAAAGCTAACTTGGTTTCACCTTGCCTGATATCGAAGAAGGCTTTGCGGCCTACCCCGCAATGCTAGGAGTTCTGCCTTGAATATGCTATATAAGTTTGTCTGGAAATCGCATTGATTTAGATAATTGCAGGGATTCGAAGTGATAATAACTAAGATGACGACGGCAAATGCTCAAACACATTGTAGATGAAACTCGGATTATTTCTGCTATTTGTTTCTGTTCCCAAGACTCATCTTCCAAAAAGTTGTTTAGCAATGTCTTAGGGCTTTGAAGACAGGATTGCCTATGTCTCATATTATACTCTGCATACTTTGAATAGACACAAGCAAGAAATGGACTACTCTATTCCTAGTTTCTCCTTCGGCACGAAGATGAGCATAACGACTAGAAGAGAGCGGCAAACACCAAGGTCATGGAAAAGGGGGCCATTAAATTTGCATGCAGATAGTTCCAAGCTAGACCATAGCGTTGGCTATGGAATATTTTATACCTCACTACTGCAGTGTTTATAAGGCAGAAGTTCTAGCCATAAAAGAAGTGGCTGTCTATCGCATGCCGTAACAAAAACTACAATAAATATATTTTCGTATTGTCAGGTGTTCATTAACTCAATAAATGGGGCTATACTAAGATCAAAGGTTGCACAGGAATGTCGGGCAGCGCTAAGTGATATTATTGTCGTATATAATGTCAGCCTTATTTGAGTACCGATGCACAGAGACAATGAGAGAAAGCGGATGAGCTATACAGGAAATGTACTCCTTTTTAACTGCTTAGTGTAAGGAGTAACATTGGAAAACCTACGGCAACGAGCAAGGTAATAATCAAAAACATTATCTAAGAAGCCAACAGGTTATGGAGAGATGAAGGCGCGTGCGTAACAGCTAAGCTACTGTTGATGCAAATAATTAAGAAAAAGACAAAGGAACTGCTTAGCCAATTAAGAAAGCATATCTCAAAGGTCGTGGTTTGTACGAGTATAACCTTCCATTGGCTATTTGGCAGGCATTCCTTGAGACTAGAAGTTTTCTCCCATGAAAATTGTAGAAGTTGTAGAGATGAAGAAGAGGAAGAAAAAATTGAGCACTTTTTTGCAGTTGCCCAGCATTAGCTAAAATCAGAGCAGGTTTTCTAGGTAGATACTTTTACAATTCTCTTACGGAACTATCCGGCGTGGGGATTGGACGAAGCCTGCGCTTCAGAAGAGCCATTGAATTTCTATATAGCACAGTTGTATCATTACGAACCTGTAAGGCCTAGGTACCAGACCAATTACCATCATAACCTAACCTAACCTATGACTCTTATATTATAAATCAATGATTTTTCTCCGCGGGGCTTCTGCCTAATAATATATTTTTCATGCACAATGTATGCATTTATAATTCTTAAAATCTTGCAGTGCTGTTGAAGACCGAAGGTGAACAAAATAGGTCAAACCGAAAATATCGGAAAATTCAGTACCTAGAACAAGAAGTTTTTCAACTGTTCTATGCTATAATCGTTGATAGCAAATACTACTTAGCTGCTCATATATACATTTTCATAAATTTAATAATTAATAAAAATAATATCATAGTTCTGCAGCATGTTCTTACCTTGTCGCTTTTCCTCTAACAGTGACGCTCCCATAAGTTCAAATATCCAAGGGCTGAAATTAGATATGAGTAAAATAAGTCAATATTGATGTGTGAGTATCAGTGAAAAAACGAGTAAAATTAAAATATGTGGCAGTCAATTCAGCTCAGTAGAACGAATCAATGAACCATTTGTGAACAATGTAGTATTTTTAGCGCATTTAGATATACAAATTCGATGATTTTTACTTCTAAAAATAAAATATTCTATGATAGGAGGTCTATAAAGTCTTTTAAAAAATTTAAAAAATTAATTTCGTTCATTTCCAAAGATAAAACTTTCACACAATTTCAATCATGTGGCTGCTCCGGCCGGTTTCCTACATCCTGTTAGCCTAGTTTTTCAAGGTTTTGATGACGTTTTCTGCTCCATTTCAGGAATGCTTCGCACGATATTTGCCATAAGAGCCTGAATCGTTAATATATCATATTGGCTCATTCTGCTATGGCGGCCGCATATAAAATGGTTGCTATTAAGTATAATTTACTTCTATTTATTGCATTTAACTATTTATGAGTAAGTCAGAAAACGAACTATTTCCCATGACAGCTTAACCAATTTTTCGGAAATTTTACGTTCAGTGCATTCGTGCCAAAAATATTTTGTGCAGGCTGTTATATGTCGCACGCTTTTCTAGCACTTCTACGCTTAATGGGATTGTGTGCAACACATATTTAGCGTAACTTGTTGACTCAGAATTTGCATGGTTAGTAGCCACACAAATCGTGTTCTTATTAGAATTTATTACAGCAGCAAATGCCTTTATTTTCCCCTTGTCGTTGCTTTCCTTGCTATTTATGCGCAGATAAATTTTGCAGAATTACTTGCAGGGCGATGACTAAGCCTAAAAACTATGAGTTTGCGGAATTAGCCATTTTTTGCTAGGCGAAGAATTTTCTAATGAGGAATGAGCTAAGTTTACAAATTACATTTTTTGTGTGTTGGATTTCTGAAGTTTGCGGAAAATTTTTGCCCAACTGGCGGCCGCCGTAGCCGAATGGGTTGGTGCGTGATTACCATTCGGAATTCACCGAGAGGTCGTTGGTTCGAATCTCGGTGAAAGCAAAATTAATAAAAACATTTTTCTAATAGCGGTCGCCCCTCGGCAGGCAATGGCAAACCTCCGAGTGTATTTCTGCCATGAAAAAGCTCCTCATAAAAATATCTGCCGTTCGGAGTCGGCTTGAAACTGTAGGTCCCTCCATTTGTGGAACAACATCAAGACGCACACCACAAATAGGAGGAGGAGCTCGGCCAAACACCTAACAGAAGTGTACGCGCCAATTATTTATTTATTTATTTAACTGATTTTTTTATATTTAAAGTATAATAAGTCACTCGGTAAATTGAAGAACGATATAACGATATAAATTATTACGAACTCATCTATTAATTCATCATTTAATGTTATCATACTTCATCTATATAAAAAATTCAGGGCGATATCTACTCGTATTAGATGAAAATATGTTCTTACTTTTACGTAGAAAAGCATAGCAAATTGAAAATTGTGTATTTGTTTTCATTGAATTTCCGATTTTTTGAGTTATGACGTTCTTCCAGCAAACACGTGGTATATATTTCAGCAAGAAGAATATGCACTGACCCGGTGGAGACGCTAAAATACTGTTAATAGCGTAACTGAAGTTGTTTCAATGAGTTTTATTTTTTCGAAGGGAAGTCGAGATATTTCTTCCAAAAAAAAAAAAACAATTGTTTGTAAATTTTTCAGCATTTTTTTTACAAATCTAATATTTTTCTAACACTTACCGTTGTAATCAGTTCAAAGAGTTAAGTCGAAGCTTATTTTTATGGATGTACTTTATATATACAATACTTTATTTATAACGATTCTATGTCAAGTGATCAGAGTATTTTGAACATTGTTATCAATCCTTCTAAAACTTGGTTTACTTGTAGCACTTAATACAATAATAAAAATCTGAGAAAAAATCATAATTTTGAGATTTTTCAACGATGGATGTTTCCTTTAAGTGCACTATCATCGATTCGTTTTAAAATTTTTATAATTTATTTTTTAATTTTTAGGGTTAAATATATTTAAAAAACAAACTAAAATTCAATTTTTTGGGAATAAATTATTGGGTTGGAAACTAAGTAATTGCGGATTTTTTTAGAAAATCAAAGACAATTGTTTCATGGAACTAAATAACTTTATGCTGTAATGTATTGCCAATTTTGATCGATGACCTTTTGCCATCCTTCAGGGGCATCATAATTCCACTCATTATTGTAACTTTTACCATTGAAGGAGTTTTGTAAAGATCGAAACAAAAGGTAATCAGATGGTGCAAGGTCAGGAGTATATGGTGGATGTGGCATCCTAACCAAGATCCAATGGATCATAATACTTTTTCGATTTATCAATTCGGGATGCTTTTCTTCAACTGCATTGTTTAATTTCGTTAGTTGTTCAATGAAGACATCAGAATTGATCGTTCGGTTGGGTGGTAAGAGTTCAAAGTAGACAATTCCTTTGTAATCCCACCAAACTGATAACAAAACCTTCTTTTGATTAATATCAGCTTTTGATGTTAGTTGATTGGTCTGAGTTGGTTCACCTGGCTTACTCCATCTTTTCCCATTGATATTGTTGTACACAACCCATATTTCATCTCCAGTTATCATACTGGATACTTTTCATTACGTTTCTTTAGCAAATCGCAGCTGTTAATGCGTTGCGTTCTTTCAGTTCGTGCGGAACCCATGTATCGAGTTTTTGAACATAACCAAGTTGTTTTAAGTGATTTTCAATGCATTTTTTGTGATACATGAAGCTTCTCTGCAACCTCACGGGTTGTACTGCGACGATTCAGAACGAAACCAATTTTGACTGCCATTCTTTTAAGGCTTCGTCACCATAAATAACACATAACTTTTTATGAGCTTGCGATACGGGTTTCCCTTTACGGAAATAAACAAGCAAAATATGACTAAAATGCTCCTTTTGATTTTCCATTTTTTAACGAACGCCAAACGAAAACTACGCAACCGATGAAAAAACTTTTTTTATTGATGGACAGCCGAATTGCCAACTATCAAATAACAAAATATGTTTTACATTTGTACTATATTACTTCTGCAAACCTAAAAATTCAACTGAAGCCATCTATGAGTGATATTCGCAATTACGTAGTTGCCAACCCAATTTATTTTTTGCTTAAAATTTTTCTTGAAAAACTTTTCTTCTCATTTTTCAAAAACACACTGCCTAGCTTTTTCTTATTTTCTCATTAATAACTAGGTAATAGTAGGAACAGTAATCTCTGCAAGTTTCATATTGGTATATTCATAATTTTTTATCTTCAAAATTATACTCTTCGAGAAAAGCCCAAAGATATTAACTTCAAAAAAATGTAAAGCAAAATTTTCAACTTAAAATTGTTATTATACTTACAATACGCTTACAAATAAACCGAGTTGATGAAAATACCAAAATATAATACTTAAATTAATTGGCACAGAATCGCCCTTCTACCAAATTTTTGAAGAACATTTCTAACAATTTCAAAACAGAAAATTGCAAAAAAATAAAACATTCTAAATTTCCTTCATATTCACCTTTCAGTTTATACTCATATGTTCATAATATAATATATACATTCACAGGCTTATAAAAGATTCTCTAATCCTTTAATAAAAACTTTGCAGTATTTAAAAATTGATTTCTTAAATATATTCCGCTATTTTGTGATCTAGCGAGATGAAAAATTCACAATTTAATCTTTATGCAATGTTTGTAGTCAGCACTTTTGTTTCCTATTCAGTCCAGACTAAGAATAAATTTCAAAATAATTTATTTAAAGCGTCATTCAGGCGTATAAAAGAAACATATTGCTCAGATGGAGGGGTTTTGGTTTTTTTCTGTTCCTTTTACTAGAAATTTGAGTGATTGTTACCCTGTTCACGCCAAGGAAGTGAGCAAATATTTTTCTGCTTTTTTGTCCAACTGTTTGGATATCAGATCGATCACCCACATCACTCCTAAAACAAACTAAGTCAAAAAATTTTAAGTTAAGTTCAAAAATTTAATAAACAGATATTAAAAAAATATTAATAAATTTTTTAAAGAAAAAAAATAGCTTTTATCGTGTAAAAATCTTACTTGAATTTTAAACCAGTGTTTTATGTAGTGCCACAGAATTGTATGCCATAGGCCCATATTGGCTTTAAGATGGCTGTTTTTGAGAGCAACATGAGAATTTCGATTGAGTAACCAGTATAGATTTCGAAGTTTGATTCCAAGAGCCATACGTTTAGTGAAAATATATATTTTTCGAGTAAGCTTGCTGTCGAGGCGCATACCAAGACATTTCGTAACTTTATTTTGGGGTATGATTATTGAGTTTCACCGGAAGGTAAATGCTTCGATTGAATGTAAATGTTACTTAAACTGATTTTGTCTCATCGAATGTTATATTCCAATCTTTTAACCATTGGGATTAGAGTCAATTGCGAGAATAGCGGTGTTATCTGCAAAAGTTCCGAAGATACTTTCCTCAGTGGCTGGCAAATAGTGGGTGTAGAGCAAGTATAGGAATGAGCCCATTATACTACTATTAAACTTTCACAGAGTTGAGACTGCTCTTCGTTTTGCTTGACAAAAAAATACCAATCGATCTTTGAGGTAGGATTTTATAATTAATGGGTAGGTTGTCTTTTATTTTACATAGCAATCCGTTATGCCAAACGTGGTCAAAGGCGTAGAATATATTATTTATGAGGCTGAGCACCTGTTCGATAGTACCATGTGTTTTTCTGAAGTGATTTGAGATTAATTTTTGGTCTTGTCTTGTGGGCATTATTCTTTTGAGAAAAAGTACAATATAACTGTAGAGGCAATAGGCAATAAGCTGATGGGATCATAAGATTCCACTTTCTCGGCACTTTTTCCGGGTTTACGCAACATTTTTATTTGTGCGACTTTCCTTTGGGGATAACAAAGCCCGTTAATATGATAGCATTGTATATTTACATGAGAAAAGGGATTGCTTCATCTGGAAGTTATTGTAGTACTTCTCCTGTGGTGATATCATACCCGGGGATTCTTTGCTTCATATATTTCTGCTGTAGCGCAAAGTGTGGCTGAACAACCTTCAACATCAATATCCCCACGTTCTCAACAATTAAGCATTCATGAATCTATTGCTCGGTAGATTTTACCTATAGACCCACCCACCTCTTGGTGGGCATTTAAGTGAAGTAATTATTCACATATAATATTTAAGAGTCTTGTTTTGAATAGGAGTAGTGAAACCTGAAAGAATCTAAATTTTTACATATTTTTTTAAAACAAAATTTAGACCTTTATTTTTATATAGGACTTGTATTTTACTAAATATTTGCTTGAAATAATAAAACACAAATTTTTTAAAATGAATATATGGATGTCAAATTGAACTGTTACGTGAAGTACATCCATATTCACAGGAGAACCAAGGAACCTCAGTCGGCGTCAAACTGTGATAAGTCAAAACTTAAAAAGACTGAACAAAAATGGGAATGCATCGATAGCAAATCTGTTTTAGTGTTACCTTATTTATGGAAAAAGAGGACTTGCACAAATTTGCATATTAAACTGGAACTATTTGTAAGTTCCACTAATCAAATTAAAGGCAAAGGCACTTGCAATAAGTGTAATTGAGATTTATATCTATTAGAGTTCTGAATTATTTAATTTTTGCCAAAAAATCTCAGAATTTCTTTTAAACTGAGAACTGTCTACTTTGAGATAAGTCCTGGTTTGCATTAAATGGATGGTGTAGTTTTTTTTTCAAAAATTGTCTTAAAATATGATGAAATAGAAAAAATCATACTTGCGTGGTTCAGAAGAAAATATGATCAAAATTAACGCTTTATCGCTAGACCATCAAATAGATAAATATTTGTTTTGCCACAACTTCGTCAAATATAATTTTTTCAAACTCAATTAAATTCTCTTACGCCACATCTGTTATTGCAGCATCCGAATCTCTCAGCTATGTTGCACGAAAATCTTTATCAACATGTTGCTCTCTTACTAACACTGTTTCTCTATCCCTCTTAAGCATGCTCTTTGCAATTTTACTCTTTGTTAAAGCAGATTTGCTCTTCGCAACATTCAACTCTTTTATGCGGAGTGGGTAGAAAATGTAATGATTTTTCTTATCAAAGAAGTTTGCTGATATCACAGGCGCCATTTGTTGTTGGCATAATTTGCTGCCAGAGTTGTTAAAGCTTATGACTTGCTTGTATTTGTATTTTTTCGTTGATGCCATCTACAAAATTTATTGATGTTGCTATGTCATATTTGCTGCGGCTACTTTTTTGCTGTTCAAATCATATTTTTCTATCCTATTTGCTTGAACAGTTGCCCGTATTCTTCCATTTGGCTCCTTGACTGTTGTTGCGTGTCATCATTTTACCTTTTTTCGATACAACGTTGTCAACAGTATTGCTGCAGTGTTGTTGTTATTATTGAAGCTGTTTTTTTTTGTGCTGCTGTTGTCATGTTGTTCAACTTGTTAACCCGTTGTTGTTCATTTATGTACGCACCACCACTCCACTCTGCTCCTCCCTTGCAAACTCCACGTGCTTGGCATTACATGCAATGGTTGTTGCTCACCTTTTCCACCTCACACCGGGCATCTTTCTTCCACCCTTTGTCTATCTTATAATCTTCATTTGCACTTAGTCTGATCTTTGGCAAGGTTTCGTGAATTTCTGCCGTTCATTTTTTATTCCTATGGCCTGGAAGTTATCAACACTTGTTTTGCTGTTGGCACAACTTGTTCCCGCTGCTGCTGCTGTTACTGCTGTTGTTGATGATGATGATGATGCGACGGCTGCTGCAGCTGGCAATGTTGCGTATCCGACAAATGTCACTCGCTGGCATATCTTACGGATTGAGATTATGTAACGGTTACTATTTACAATTTACTTCAGCGTCTTCCTGTTTTTATGTTATTCTTTCTTCTTCCTTTACTTTTTACCCACTTATCTTTGCTACCTCTCACCTCTGGTTGTACGTTGTCTTACAGCGGTTGTCATCTTTCAGGATTTTTCACTGTGCGTAAATGATGGCAGCAACATGTTGCGCTGTAGCTACGCACAGTAGGCAATTAATCAAACGACAAGCCAAATTGGCAACGTCCCAACAAAGCTAAGTGAAACAATAATAAAAATAAAAGCAAAATCGACGATAAGAACAATGCCGTAGTAGAAAAGTAACGGGATGCCATGCGATCTTCCGCTTTGATTATTAGAAGAGAACACAAAAATAAGATGAAGTGAAATAGAAAATAAAAACGGAAAAAAGTAAAGCACAAAACATTAAACAAAAATAAAGTAAAGTAAAGTAATGTATTTTATATTAAAAGTAAATTAAATGAAAGTAAAATAACATAAGACAAATAATTTAATTACATTATATTAAATTAATTAAAACAAAATAAAAGAAACAAAACTGACGTAAAATAAATTGAAGCAAAATATGTTAAAATAAAAAAAGAAAGAAATAAAATTAAATTAAATGATCAAAATAAAATGACATAAATTTAAATTAAAATAAAATAAAAAAGAAGAATAACAC
Source organism: Anastrepha ludens (assembly GCF_028408465.1). NCBI lineage: Eukaryota > Metazoa > Arthropoda > Insecta > Diptera > Tephritidae > Anastrepha > Anastrepha ludens. The sequence continues at coordinate 39,320,242 of NC_071498.1, forward strand.
AGAAAAATTAAGAAAACTCGAATAAATCATACTCCAAAGATAAGAAATAAAATGAAATAAAAAGTAAAATAAAATTAAAAATAGTTTAAAATAGAAAAAAAAAAAAAAAATAAACTAAAACGAGATAAAATAAAATTAAATAACATAAAACAATAAGAAGAAGTCATGTATTTTAGATATGAGCCAAAGGCAATATTAGAAAACGCAAATCTTAAACTGTACTGGGACAGATATATATATATATATATATATATATATATATATATATATAATTGGCGCGGACTATTTGTGGTGTGCGTTTTGATGTTGTTCTGCAATTGGAGAGACCTACAGTTTTAAGCCGACTCCGAACGGCAGATATTTTTTGTATGAGTAGCTTTTTCATGGCAGCAATACACTCGGAGGTTTGCCATTGCCTGCCGAGGAGCGACCGCTATTAGAAGAAATTGTTCTTCATTTTGGTCCTTCACCGAGATTCGAACCTAGTTCTCTTTGAATTCCGAATGATAGTCACGCACCAACCTATTCGGCCGTACAGATTTATATCCACAGATCAAATCACAGCTGCCTACCAACCTGGCATCATCTTGTTCGCCAAGCCAAATAAAACAATCGAAGTATTTGATATAGCTGTGCCGCTTAATCGCAATATCCAAAGCACATACTCCACTAAAATATCAAAATATGCAACTTTGGCAATATAACTAAAATAGATTTACAAAGCGAGGGAAGTGAACATAACTACAATACTTATACCTTCTACCGGATTAGTGCCTAAGAATCTAATAAAAAATCTGAAAAAGTATGACTGTCACCACTTTGTAGAAGACATGCACAAATCGACCATAGTGGACACGTCCGCAATTTTTAAAAACAAACAATTTTTGAACAACGATTTTTAAATATAATATATAAGCAAAGCAGCCGCATGGGCGTAGAACGTGTACCACGCTCCACCAGAGCACAGTCTCTTCACAATTTTATCCGGAATGTGTAATCTCCAGCAATAGCCGATATATTTGAGTTTAGAATAAAATGAAAATAAATTAAAATGAAACAAAGTAAAATAACATTCAATACCGCAGCGATACCGAATGAAGTAATATTTTTTGCAAAATTGAATTGAGTTGTTAATATAGGATGGGCCATGTAAAATTTGCTTTTTGAATCGGCTATAAAAAAAACTAATCAATATTTTTCAAACTTTTTTTTATTTTGAAGAATGAACATTGTCATTTATGAATAAAAAATAATATCGTTCAAATGACTGCCACGACTGGTTTTACAGTACGCCATTCGATCAACCCAATTTTTAAGCACATTTTCGATTGTTTGCGCTCCAATTTCGTGAATGGCAACTTCGAGTTCGTGTTTTAAAGCATCAATCGTCTCTGGATGGTTCGCATAGCATTCAGCCTTAACGGCTCCCCACAAAAAATAGTCCAACGGGCTTAAATCACAGCTCCGAGGCGGCCCATTGATATCGGAATTTCGGCTGATTATTCCGTTTTCAAAAACGGTTGCCAAAAGTTCGAGTGTAACTTTGGCAGTGTGATAAGTTGCACCGTCCTGTTGAAACCAAACATCGTCCATGTCATCCTCTTCAATTTTTGGAAACAACTCGTTGAGCATGTCACGGTAACGCTCGCCCTTTACTGTATCCGCAACAAACAGTGACTCGTTGTGGATGCATTTGCTTCTCTACAGTAACGTGTGGATTTTCTGAGCCCCAAATCCGACAATTTTGCTTATTGACGTAGCCACCGACGAAAAGATCAGAAAAGAAGAAGAAGACTCACCACTTTGGAAATAGGTTTTCAATATTTCCAAATTTTGTTCAAGCGTATAGCGTCCCATTTCGTAAATGTTAAACCTTTAAGTAAATTATGAACACATTTGACATGTCATTTGTGTCGCCATTCTCAAAAAATAGGTGGTTCAAAAAGCAAACGCTATATGGCCACCCTGTATTAAAAGTAGGTGACACAGCTATTCACTTCCTATTAAAAATTTTGTAAACCCTTCAATTTGAAGCCCATATTGTTACATTTTTATTAAGTCTATGACAAAATTCAAGTTTGGTATTAGAAATAGTTGACAACCTATTGCGACTAAATTTGTCTTAAATAACTTGAGTTTAATTTTTAGATAAAGAAACTTTCATTTGGAAATAAAATAATAACCTGTACCTTATTTAAAAAATTCTGCTGATAGCTATGTCTAGTTCAAACAGTTCTTAAATGGTTACCGCTTAATAATGCAATACAATGAATTATTTTAATTTTTAGATAGGTAGCAGCCCTGTCGCAAAAATACCTGCATTAATGTGTTATATTTATTTCCCATTCCATAATTTTTTTTTTATAGAATTTTTAGATGTGCGTGTGGCAACTCTATTTAAAAATATTTTCGGGTTAAATGTTTCTCAAAGAGTTTTCGCTTAATAGCCACATGTTACTTAATTAATGCTTCACTTAATTAATTTAAATGTTTAAATAGAGGGTAACCCTATTAAAAAAAATTGTATTTATGCTAAAATGGTATTAAAAAGCTTTCATTAATACCCATGCAATATTTTATTTAGCTTGTGTAATAAATTTTTATTTCTACGTGGCAACTCTATTGGCAAATATGTAAAATATTTCCACATATTTTACTTATTGTGCCAAAAACTGTACCTTCTAGATCATCACTGTATTCTATATCTCTGGAATCGTTTGAGATACCAAAACGAAATAAGACTCGTTAGAAAATCGGGCATTTCTTACTGAATTTCAGTAAGCTGATTACTGTTTTCTAAGTAAACAAGTAGAATTTAATTAAAGAAGTTCATACTATTTTTTTAATTTATTTAGACTGTTAGTTTAAGCATCTGTCTATTGGCACTAAGTACGCTATTTAAAAATTTGCCAAGAAATTTATTAACATCGCTTAAAGGCCAGTGCCAAAAGGGATAAAATTAAAATAAACGAAAATAATTTAAATAATATACAATACCTACAATTATCATTTCACATAATTACAATTTAACAAAAATATTATAGCAGTTTAACTATTTTTACATATTTGTTCTTGTATAGCATTCAATAGTTCGCTTGGACGAGTTCTTTTTAGACGTCTATAAGTTCTTCTTTCACTTTCTAGAAGTTTCCTTATTTCTCCATTATTGTGTTTGTGTATTTGTCAAAGTGCCTTTGTGTTATCATTTTTATGGAAGAAATACACTCGGACGTTTGCCATTGACTGACGAGGAGCAACCGCCATTAAAGAAAACTTTTTCTATCATTTAATGTTGCATACACTTAAACTCGAACCTGTGCACTTCGAAATGGTAGTCACGCAACAACCCTTTCGACCACGGCGGCCGCCATATCCGTGCTACGATACTCATTTAAGTAAAATAGAAAGATAGCACAAAATGCGTTAATGCTAAGTTTATGTTATCCAAAGTCGAAAGGTTTCCTAACTATTTGAGTAGACAGAAGCTGTGGGGCTTCCAAAGCTTATCTGATTGAAGAAGTAATTTATTCAGTATTGTTTATATACAGCGTCATTAATGACAAAATAAATTCTAGTGAAATTAGAATATCCTAATCATGAATTTAGATTTGTTAGACTCTTTACGGTTACCTTACACTAACTGTCTATCCTTATAATGAGCCTATAAAAAAATGCATACGATTATGCAGTAATTATTCTAAAATTATTGACTTCAATCAATTACGGCAGCGAAATATGGAGAGATGCGCTAAACTGCAAATCAAGCGCAAAGCAGTGGAGGCTGTACTACGAACGGCGGCACTCAGAGTTGCTTCAACCTACCTATCAGGCGCAGCAGTTTTTGTGATCAGCGGGTAGATACCTATCGACTTCATGGCGCGGGAACGAGTAGATACGTGGGACTCTAGGAAAAAACAGCACCAATAACGCCGCGGAACGGAGATATAAAACCATGCAGCGGGGGCAACGCCAATGGGACACTAAATCCAGTGGGAGATGGACGGCGAAACTTATTCAGGTAAATGGGTTCAAAGGAGCTTCGAGGCTATTTCATGACTCGGTTCCTCTCGGGCCACACATACTTCCGCAAGTACCTATACCGCATGGTAAGGTAACTGACCCCAGGTGCATATATTGTGAAACACCGAGCGATGACGCCGAACATACGTTCTTAATTGCGACAGATGGCTCGTGGAAAGGAATGCTCTGAGCGAGCAGATTAGTGACATCGCGCAGATCAATGTGATCGGCAAGATTCTTGAACGCGAGGATAACTGGAATGGGATTAAAAGATAAGTTGAAGGCGTATTACGTAGAAAAAAGATAGACCTCGACGCAGTACAATAAATGTAGCCTCACAGGCAGAGACATAAGAAGACGACCCTATAGCATGAAGGTGGCTACAAATATGGTGGACCCAGACATAGGTGAGTAGAATGGACCACTTGGTGGACATCGTTCTGGGTTTTCCCGAAATAATGCAGAAAGTAGTTCCGGGAAGGGAGTCTCCCCAGAAGAGAAGGAGGGATTGTTTTAGTGGCCACACCACACGGCGCAGTACTCGGAGGTCGCCGTAAGTGCGAAAGAATTTTGAACCCTCACCCACCAAAAAGAAAACAAAAAAAGTGATTTGCTTAATTAATTCTAGAAACCCTGTAGATGAATAATAATAAATAAATAAATAAAATGATGTTGTTCAATACCAGTGGAATTAGAGGGGGCATTAGAGTGAAGGACTTAGAGCCGAACACAATTAATATTAATACTCGTATACTTATATAAACCACAAAACGAGTTGTGCCCATATTTATTGCAATTTCCGTACCTGTGCAAGGTTAACAGAATTTTTATTAATTTTACTGAGTTTTTTTTTGTTTTGTTGCATTTGCTTTTGCGTATACCGCAACTATATGTATACACCATAGCCAAGTGTGTTTGTGAGCGTCATACCAGCAGTAGGTCCTTTTGTTTTTGTCGCTCTCCTCATAACTTCTACTAGAAATCGTATTTTTTTATTAGGCTTTGCTCACAGCCCCAGTTACGTGATGCAACAGAGCTAACGGTGCTGTAAATGCAATGTGGCTATTAATTTCTCATGAGAAATGTTGCAGCACTGGCTGGTCGGACACATGAGTGCGCCAACATAGCCGATAACAACAACAACAACAACAACAACTGCAAACCAACCACAAAACGCTTAGACAAATAAACGGACGTAGACGACATCAATGACGTACAACAACAAAATCAGCAACAACAATTAGAGAAAAACAATAACAACAACCAAAGTATTGCCGGCAAAGAGTCAAACAATATCGTCACATAACCCCACCAGCTGCTTTGCTGCCGTCGCTGCCACCACCGCCGCCGCCGCCACCATCAACAACATGTTGTTGTCTGCAGAAGCTGCAGTAATTTTTTGTTCGCCACTTAGATGGATGGCCACTAGTTTGCTGGTGAACTGTGGTTGGAAAATCAGGAGGTGTTCAAGAGGCGGTCAAGTCTGCAAGCAGAACATCCAAAACACGAACCAAACTGGTTGGTCTAACTACACACAAAGTATTTCACTCCGGTTATTGTTGATGTACTGGCTGGCATTACAGCAACAATATTCAAAGCACTTGTTATGGTTTTTCTATACACACCTATATGCACATGTGCACATATGTATGTATGTGTGAAAGTAGGTATTTTTATTATTGTTCATTTTTTTAGCTTCAGCGTGTTTGTCGGAAAATCAGTGTGAGTTTTTCAGTGCAATTTATACAACAAAAAAAACATTTTTTCGTATATTGACCACCAGCATCATCATTAGTGACCAAAAGCAGCCGATCAGCCGGTCAATTCGTACATACATGGTCACACATACTTAAAGCCACAGACATACCACTGTTCAGCCACACTTACGCGCTCACATATTTGTGTATATATATTTCGATATAGCACTTAAATATACCTACATACTTACATATATAGCAGGAATCTACTGTATGGCAGCGACTGGTTCTTTCTTCCTTCCAATTGCCATCACATTTTTCTTCATTTCTTGTCCATTTTTCAGCCATTTTAGTCAATTAAATAATTTGTTACGTGGCTGCCGCGAGCTCATCAAAAGCTTTAACGGCTGCAATCACTGTTATATACTGTCGAAGATGGACTCAAGGCTGTTCACTGGTCATAAACTTGATTTGCACGGTAAATGCATTAAATAAACTAAAAGCCTGTGAACGGTTAGACCTCAAATAAATTTTCAAATAAGTTTACTTTTAATGCCCATGGAAAGGTAAAGGCTACCACAACAGTTGTTAGCGGAAAATTCTGAGTGCTCTTCTAAAAGTATCACCTACTGGTGCAAAACTCCTTTCTAATTATTTCGAAACTAGGATTCGAACCTCCCTCCGAAAATTGTGATACCATTTGAAGATGTCACTTTTCTTCATACATAGCACGACAAAAAAAAATTAAATTTTACAATCATTGGTGAAACATTATACAATAAATAATATAAAATGGTTCCAGCCAAAATATGAAAATTATGCAGCTTGCCTCAGTGTTTTACGCCTACGATAACGACGAAATGCTGTCGCAGTTGAATATAAGGAGTTATACAACACCGCTGGGAAATAAATTGAAATCGATGGCTTTATTTTAAAAAAACTCAGGCATACGATTTCGAAATCACAAAGTATTGATGCCCAATATCGAACATCACTGTATTTACCATGTTTAAATTCATTTATTCGCAATCTGAAGGGTAAATTTTTAGAACATAAAGATATGTTCCTTAGCTTTCAAGCAACTTTCAGTACATTTCACAAAAGCCTTGACAACCCAAAGTATTGGGTATGGGAATAAGTTTCTGCCTCGCCAAAGAGATGTCGCTGCTGATACTATTTTTGTGTTCGCTCTAGTAATATACTGGTGATTTGAAGGTGTATATGTGAGGTCTCGATCGCAGTAGTTAACATTCGTTTGAAGCGTAAAGATCCTTTTTTATCAAAAATGTCTACGTACGTCCCGTAAAACAGCAATTGCGGGAAGTAATGCTTCATTATTACCTTTTACAGAAAAGTGCAGCTAAAACGTGTCTAATATTGATCAACATTTACGCTAATTACGCTCCATCAAATACAACTTGTAAAGAGTGATTTCGACGTCTCCAAAGTGGCAATTTCGACGAGAGTGATAAAGATCACGAAGGGGCACCGAAAAAAATCGAAGATACTCAACTATAAAAATTATTGGATGAAGACGCGAAAAGGTTTCTGCATCGCATCGTCACTGACGATGGAAAATGGATCTATTATGACAACCCTAAGCGTCTAAAATGTTGGAGCTTGCCAAGTGAACCAGGTCCATCATGAGCGAAAAAAAATATTCATTCATCTTGTGCATCTGGTGCGATCAGAAGGGTGTCATCTACTAAGATCTCCTTAGACCATCTAAAACCATTACTGGCGATTGTTACCGACTGAAGCTAACGCATTTGAATCGGGTTTTCAAAAAAAAGTGTCAGGAATGGGACGGTGGGCATGACAAACTGAGTATGCTGCATGTCAAGGCCAGGCCACACGTGGTTAAATCGGTCCAGAAATATTTAGAGGGACCGAATTGGGAAATCTTGCCCCACCCGCCGTAATCCCCAGACGTTGCACCTTCTGTGTCTGGATTACCATCTGTTCCGATCAATGCAATCAGCCCTTATTGGAGAACAGTTCACTTCTTACGAGAGCATAGTCAAAAGGAGTCGAATTTTTCGACAGAGGAATTCGTATGCTGCCTAAAAGATGGAGAAAAGTTGTAGCTTCCAATGGCACATACTTCACATAATAGCGTGTATTATTTAATTGTTAATTGGCGGCCGCCGTAGACGAATGGGTTGGTGCGCGGCTACCATTCGGCATTCAGAGAGAACGTAGGTTCGAATATCGGTGAAACTCCAAAATGAAGAAAAAGTTTTTTCTAATAGCGATGGCCCCTCGGCAGGCAATGACAAACCTCCGAGTGAATTTCTGCCACGGAAAAGCTCCTCATAAAAAATATTTGCCGTTCGGAGTCGGCTTGAAATTGTAGGTTCGTCCATTTGTGGAACAACATCAGGGCGCACGCCACAAATAGGAGGAGGAGCTCGGATAAACTCCCAGATAAGGTGACTTCGCCCTCTTCCGATCTGGCTCGATCTCGAAGTCCCTGGCCGAAAGCTGATGCACGCCATGATTTCAATGAAGTGCGGTGGTGAACGTTTTTATCGAGTCTTTTCTTTTCATTTTGTACTTAGGGACATAAAGAAACATAACGCCCTCTTTTGCCTTTGTTTTATAGCGCAAAAAAATAAAAACAATAGTACTTGTTAATCCTTTTTAGTTTTAAAAGTTGTATGCTTTTAAGTAATTTTTCTTTAGAATTTACTTTTCTAAGAGGTCATCACAGACTTATTACGTAGCTCGAGATGGCTGACACAGGAGGACTTTGAGTAATGGAAATCTTTATCTGGGCCTTTACAAATTTATCTGTTAAGTGGAAAAGAGAATATCCGACATTCAGCTTAAGAGCTGCGATTGTCTGAGATTTATTGACATAAACACGCGACTTTAAGTAACCCAAAGAAAGAATCTCTGGAAAGTAGAAGGCAGTCCTTTCACTTTCGTTTACTTTCAGTGTGGTATGCCATTGATCGGCTGTCCAGATCTACTTGAGAGAATAAGATTTAATGTTCCATAAAGAAGTCTTTGAAATATTTACTATTTTTATAGGGAAAACTCTAAGACTACTGCGAGTAATGGACCTATTACTCGCGCACTCGAAACTATAATTCATTATCCAATTCCAGTCTGGTTGATTTCGCTTAGATCTAGATATCTAATTTTGTAAGAAATTTAAATTTAGCTTCTTGTTATTGTATTTGTATTCATTGCTAATATTTTGGTTTCCAAATTTGGCTTGTTTTTTCTTTACATTTTTGTGTAGTCTGTAAGGTTTGAAAATTAAGATTATGAAAATAAATAATGTAATTAATAAAAAAAACGATCTTGCTAACCAAGCCGAATCGCCAACAAAGGAGATTGCTTTCCTTCAGAATATCCACTGTCATCCGTGCTGTAAGCGCCGTAGGACAGTCTTGTTAGCACCACATACTCTACATACGCCACTTATCCAATTCCGGCAGTAAGAACTTGTTTACCTTGGTAGCGTTCCTCCGATGAAATCCTCAAAAAAAACGGCCCAATCACTTGCCCAGCATGAACGCCGCGGCTCTTCGTGCATCATACGCGAATTTTCAGTGCCCCAGAAATGAAGTGTGGGCTTATGATGTAACCACTTAAGTGGAAATGCACCTTCGGCGTTCCTGATGATTTCCGCGGCTGACGGTCAACAATTGTGTCGCCCGTCGTCTGGTTGATGTTTGTTCATTCTCAGCGATATCGGCAGCTACAGCCGCGATACTCTCCTCCGAACGACTAGTCCTGTAGCGGTCACATCCTGCAAGGTCTCGTGTGGTTCCTGTCTATTCGAATCGAGCAGCTAAGCGGCGGAATGTTTGCCCAATTTGGCCCTCAGGATTAAGAAATCGTCCTCGATATTCAAGCCGCGCCAACACCACCGACCGTTTATTGGTCAAAAAATCAACACAACTATTCCACGCTCTTGCGGAGTATAGTACCCCTCTGCTTGGGTGTTTGTGTACTGCAGCTGTTTAGTTCACTAGTGTCATGTTTGATTGATGTACGACGTCATTTGCAAAAATTTTAACATCTTCCGATAGGATGATTAATTTTGCGCCACCTGATATATATTCAAGTAACTTGTTTGGACTACTTTAAATCGCTTTAATACTCTTTTCAACTCGTATTTTTGCAGTAATTCTAAAAAATGTTGGTCGCACGAAAATCTTTGTATCTTAACTATTTCCTCTGCGTCCTTAATCAAGTGAATCAAAAATTATCACTTGATAAGGCTAAGTAGGTTTTAATTTTCAACTACTTGGCACACCCTGTATTGAAGCAAAGATTTTGATTGCACTGTGTTGCCATGTGGGTGCTTTGTATATATAATCGTAAGGCAGCTGCTCCTGAGTTCTTCAACTCAACAAAACCGTGCAGCGTACTACGACAGTCCTGCAATAAATAATCACTATGCATAAAACTCAAGCATCTTTCCGTTTTATCTTCTGCAAAATATAACCATATAACTTCAATAACTCACAAAGTGCCACAATTCTGGCACTGAACACAATCTAAGTATTCGATTCTGGTAGTGGCATACTAAATTTGATTTCTCCCGGAAAGTACCGCTGTATTTGGTCTACAGGTAGTCCAATATTTGTAGCATTTCTTAATTAAAATTAACTAGCTGAACACCGGAGCGCAGCAATGAGCGCTCAGTAAAGTCTTCTCCATACAGATACTTAATTCAGTTCGACCTAAAGACGAATCCAATCAGCCTCCCAGCGATATTGTGCCTAAGAGCTCCAGCTCCTCGAAGAAGTATGAAGTGAAGTTCACTATGCAGAGTATTGTAAAATCCTCCTCTGCCTTAAATGTAGAGCTCCAACTGAAATTCAAACAAGCACAGGTTTTTGAAAAGTTAACGGATTTTGGGGTACTGACGTTTTTGGCTTTTTTTGTAAATGCTACAGGAAACGTCGTTCCAATCAATGGTGAAAACGATGTATGTAACATAGAGTCATGATTATCAACTTTTTGGAAACTGAAATAGGGGCATGTTCTTGGCTGTTGAAACGGCTAAGCTCATCAATCGGTCAATCCACATTTTTCGCTCTAAGTTAAGTACCCGTTTTATCAGCCGCCTGTTAAAGTTAACTGACCGTCTCGGAGCTGCAATTGCCCGGAAATGCTGAGGGTATTTCGGCCAACACAGAAGCAATTCAAGCGCTTCAAGAAAATATGGTCTGCGCCACTCGTGAGATAATATTTTGTACAACCTGAAATCGTCAATAAGATTATGAAATTCAAATACGGGCGTTAAAAAAATAAATTAAAATTGCATTACCACAAAAGTATGCGGTATGCTATTGTTATTCTACCTTCACATGGCTTTCATTTGGTGAATAAGAAAAATATTTTTTCGGTGCTATCGCAGGCCACAAAATTATTACAATTTCCCAAAGCTAATTTCGTTTAACTGTGTTAACCTCCACTTTACTTTTTCTAAGCTCGAATATACCAATACAATACAGGCACAAAAAAATACACACACACATACGTGGGTTAAGTGTTCCGTTGCACACGCTATAAGCACAGCGGTACGTGTCTCCTTAACACACCAGCAATATTAGTCGGACGAGGGCATTGTTGGCGGTTGACGAGTAACTCGTGCAGAGGGGACGCATGCAAATTGCAAGCAGCTTCCGTTTCACGCCAAATTATTTATTTATTTTCTAAGGTCGCGCGTCGGCGGCCAAAGGAGTCAAGGAGTCAGGAAAAAGCCAAATACCGGCTTATTGGCAGGCTGACTGACCAACAACTTGCTGCGTGGTGCTCGTACTGTTCAATGCCTTACAATGCGCGGTCAACTGGTGCATACAAGCGCGTGTCTTGCGGCAAGCAGAGGGGGGCAATAATTTTGTGGGTGTTTTTTTCAATTCGGCTTTGGCTGTACCATTCTGCATCATTCGTCGTCATCATCGTGCAATTGGAAAGGCGAGAATAGAAGCCAAGAGTATGTATACAAGCTGCAAGTGAGGTGGAAGTGTAGCGGAAACCAGAATGCACTATGAGCTGGTAATGCAGCAATTCCCCTTACCATCATGTTTTAGCCTCCTCCTCCCACTACAGTTCGCACCGCCTTCATAGCCATGGAAATTTGGACGTTTTCGTTTTTTTTTTTGTGGATTGCTTAGTGGCTTCTTCAGATTTTCCATTTGGCCGCGTGCTAAAAACGTGACCCAAGGAACCTGCCGCAAGGCGAACGGCGGCAAACAGCCAAGCAGCGACGTAAATAGCTAGCCGTGTGGCGTAAACTAACAAAACAAATAAGGAAGGCAAAGGAGCGGAGGGAGCGCGAAAGTGGTGGCAAGGCTGAGCAGTGAGGCAGACAATAGGCCAGTCAGGCAGTCACTTGCCGTCTACACACTTGCCGCACATATCACGAATATCGTCATTCGACAGTTGTTCTTGGTATTGTTGGTAATGGCTTTTGATTATGGTGCTGGCGCAGCGTTGGCGGCTCCGACAATGGCTGGCTGGCGCTGTGTAGTTGCAGCTGGCGTGGCTAATAGTGTGGCAATTGGCGGGTATGAGCGCGCAAATGCGCGCGCGCGCGTCCCAGTGCCACCGGCGACTTGTAAACTATGTACCAGCAGACACACTGACACACACACACACGCACACAGAGGTACAGCTAAAGAAAAATGCAGAAAGAAAATAAAATAGTATAAGAAAAATACACGAATTTCATGTGCGAGGGAGCCAAACGCCTAAAGGCACCAAGCAGCTGATGTTACACTGCCACACTAGCAGTGTGGCATGCCACCATCAGCGCTCATGTAGCACCTGTGCCACTATACCACCGTCTTCGATTAGTTTCTTTAGTTTTCTCCCATCATCTAGGGAACATGTGAAAATTTGTAAGTTTTTCCGATAGCATTTATATTTACGAGTATAGTGAATTGTTGTTGTTGTTGCTGCTGCTATTGCTGTTACTCTTATTGCCTCTCTGATTACTACAACTTTATCGCCAGCGTTAACAAAGTAAGCAAATGTTGCCATCTCATACCGCGTATGTAAACCCAACAACAACAACAACAACAACAACAGCAACAATGATAACAACAACAGATTGCTGATTGCTGGCTGCTGGCTGCCAGTGCATGCATTTTCTCCCGATTTTATTTAATTAATCATAATTAATCTCAATTTTTCTAGTCCTGTTTTTGTTGTTGTTGTCACTAGGTACTATCTTTGCATTTGTTTAAAAAAAATGTGTTAGAGTTTGTCTTGATTTTCACGTCTACTGTGCTTGAGTTGCATATTTTTTAATAGATATATTTTTCTGCCATGTTGCATGTTGCAGTTGATTATTCATCTTAATAATGTAATTATTTGCTCGGTGTGAAGCAGCAACAGCGATTTGGTGTACATGCCACCAATAGTGGAACCATCATTGCACAGCATGTAATGAAATTGCTCGTAGAACGTGATCGGAAACAAAGGAAGGTTGGAGATTAACGACCTTGCGAAAATTACTCCATCATACTTTTCTTTATGAGGCGAAGTGAGGCATCGCCTTTACAGATCTCTGCAAATAGATTTATTTGGTATGGGTACCTAGAAACTATCCCCTAAAGATAAAATAAATGGGCTGGTCAAGCAGGGTAACTCTGTATCACTCTCACTAAACTAGATGAGCTTAGAAAATCCGCTGTTTCCTGTATGCATCTGATTAAGAAATCCTTTTAAATGGTTTGACTAATTAAGCTTCGGTATAAATGCTCTAGACCTTAAAATGTTCGATTCGGCACCTGCTGGTGGAGGCAGAGAAGGAGGAGGGCATCCGTTGTGTTAGAAAGATCAGGTGGAGAAGGTCTTGGCCTCACTTGGCGATTCTAACCGTGGCCCATTAGCACGAAAAAAAAATGAGGACTTATTCTCTTAAACTCGGCTAAAACCGATTTAGTTTCCTATCCGCGGGAGGGGTAACAAAATATCTCCTCCCACGCTAATTCACTCTTATTACTTAGTCAATTTGAAAGTACTACAGCTAACCAACTAAGCAGAAGATGTCAAAAGTGATGTTTGAAATCATTCGAAGGGTAGCGATTGCGTTCATAAAAAATTTCTAGTAGATTTCATGGCCGCTTTCGACAGCACAAGTTGGAGTTTTCCTTTCTCGGCTTTATACGGCTTTGATAACCTCTCAACTTATACATTGTCATGTGGGGCTGTCTAAGAAACTACTCTTATGCTGTAAGACATTTCAGCAGAAGATATCTCGTTTCCTTTTAGTTTTTTTAATCCGATAGCGAGTAAAATCATTGCCAATATCCACAAATTGATATTTTTGCTTGAACATAAAATTGAAATGCTTACATTTTCTTTCCCAATTATTTTCGCAGACTGTAGCATTCTCAAAACCTCAAGTTTTCTAGATCCAAAGATATTGATGGAATTGAATAAGAATGTAGAGAATGGCCAAACTTTGACTTTGGCAAAAAAAGCCTAACTTTGAACGAATATCTCTTAATTTTTATTCCTTCGGAAAAAATCTCAAATAGCTTTTGGAATTTGTAAGAAATTTTAGTATTTTTAAACACTGGTGCGTTGAAATTTGTTTTTTTTAGAATATAATATTATTAAACTTCTTCTTCTTCTTAACTGGCGCGATAACCGCCATAATAATATTATTAAACTTCTTCTTCTTCTTAATTGGCGCGATAACCGCAAACGCGATTTTCATCGAGTTAAACCAAGCGCGCCAGTCGTCTCTTTGTCGTGCTAATCGGCGCCAGTTGGGCACACCAAGTGAAGCCAAGTGTTTCTCCATCGAATCTTTCCAATGCAGAGGTGGTCTATATATACGTCTGCTATTACTAGCTCGTACACCTTCAAATACTTTCAAAGCCGGAGCGTTTGTACCCATTCGGGCGATACGACCCAATAAACGAAGTCGCTAGGTCTTTATTCCCTGCACTATGCCATCGTCTGTTTTACTCGACACTGCTAACGTGTAAAGGTTCAAAGCACTTCCGCAGAATCTTTCTTACAAACACTCCGATGGACGCCCCAGTATTCAGCTATCTGTATTAAATAATTAAGTGAGCTATCCGGCCGCCGTAGCCGAATGAGTTGGGGCGTGACTACCATTCGGAGTACGTAGGTGTGAATAACAGTGCATGAAACACCAAAATGAAGAACATGTTTTTTCTAATAGCGGTCGCCCTCGGCAAGCAATCGCAAACGTCCGAGTGTATTTCTGCCATGAAAAAGCTCCTCATCAAGAACAAAAAAAAATATCTGCCGTTCGGAGTCGGCTTAAAAGTGTAAAAAACATAAAAAAACTGCTACCTTTTTGTGCTTTTCTGCTATTAAAAATTATTGATTTTTAAAAAGTCTGTGCTTGTTTATTACTTGGGTCCTTCAAAATGCTTGGCCTGCTTATGGTACAGCTTCGCCAGTAATTGGTTGAAATTCGATTTTGTTCCGTCTTACAAATTGGCATACGGCCGATCTCTAGAAATAACTCTTGAAATGTACATATAAACTAGGCACGAACTCGTTATTCATATAGGTATTAGAAGCAAAGCAAGCGAAGATCAAATGCTCCTTTCAGTAGCATCCAGAGACCAAGAATAACCGGTGTATTTACCAAAATGCCGCTAATTGTTCTTTATTTTTTATTTTTTAAATGGGTATTTCAAAATCGATACCCAAATGTCAGTACAGAATGATTTCTAGACGGTAACTTTTTTTTATATCATCTTTGACATATTTAAGTAGACAGATGTGCAATTTTACACTACAGAACAACGCGTTAAAATTATTAAATTTTATTATGCAAATGGTTGGTATTCAGGACTTAGCGTAAAATTCGTGATTTTTTAGGTGGAAATAATCGTCCGAATGAGTCAACAATTCTCAGGTGGGTAAAAAAATTTAAAGATGCTGGTTCGGTTGAGTATAGAAAAAGGACTGGCAGAACAAAAACTGGATGATCTGTTAAGAATATTTCTGCTGTAGCGCAAAGTGTTGCAGGTCCGTTCGAAACAACTAGACATTCTTGAATTGACTGTTTGGCGGGTATTACCTGTAGACGTAGGTACTTATGGTGGACATTTAAGTGATATCATCTTTCACTTATAATTGTTGAGAGCTGTATTTCGAATAAAAATAATCAAGCCTAAAAGATTCGAAATTTTTACATGTTTTATTTTAAAACAACATCTTGACGAGTATCCCCATAACTGTTATTAAAAGTAAAACTTTTTTTGATTTAAAAAGAAATAAAGTTTCTAAGTTATTGAAAAAACTGGCATTGCATAAAAAGAGGTTTAATTTGTTTCCTTTTAGCCTGTTTATTTTTTATATTTATATTTTTATATTTATATATTATATATTTATTTTTTATACTCATATATTTTATTATATTATATTTCTATTTATATTTAGACACTTTCATCATATAATTTTTCTGTTCAATAATAAAGGTTTCTAGTTAAACTTTTCAATAAAAACCTTTTTCAGTTTCTTTTTATTTCCATTCATGTTTCCTTTCCGTTCATAGTCATTGAACTTAAAATCTCTCATATAAAGCTTCCCTCAGTGATATATTGCAAAAAGAAGGGAAAGATGGTAAATGATAGAAAAAAAAATTATGTCTAATGGGGACCAGTTATTTTCGGTCTCTGGTTGCAATAAATATTAAGTGGGTCCAAAGTCCTCACTAAATGCGACTTCATGGAGACCCGAACTCATGAAAGTTACCATTTATGAGTCTCTCATCACGCTATATTGAGTTTTAGGACTGCGGTACAGCTGACTCAAAATTTTTTACCAATTTCCCTTAGTCTAGTTAAGAGAACAGAGCTGGTATTTTTAAACCAGCATAACTTTCGCTGGGAAGACAATAGTTCTGGACCTACAGGCAGCGTGATGTGAAATTTCCAGCCACTCACAGAGGGCATTTGCAATGTCCTTCGATATAAATAAGCAATTTGGAAAGAAGATATGAGATAGGCGAACTCAAGCTCAGTTAGGAAATGACTCACTGCTGGTACCAACTGTCTAACTAGAGAGCTGGGCTATTCAAAAGAAAATACACGCTAACAAAAATATTATATGTTTATAATAAATTCTAATTGCTCGAAAATTATTACAGATATTGTGAAACCGGTTAGAACATTTTATAAATCTTTTTATCCTATTGAATGAACTTCGAGTCTAAAATGAATTTCGCTTCGACACTGCACTCTTTGAATGTTTGTGTCACTGTTTGTTGTTTACCATGTCAATGTGATATGAGCAATCAATGACGAGCGCATGTTTGTTGCCTGCTATCTGCACTCCTAATATTACATATGTATGCACATATTTCATCAAAACCAAAAACAACAAGAAGAAAGATCTAAACTTGTCATGCCATTGCGTGCGTTACTAACGTCACTAAAAACATATTGTGGCTGTCACTTAATGCGCATTTGCCGTTAGTTTGATACTAGTATAATGATTAATATTGTCACTAACATTCCTGGTATGAGAAAGATAACAACAAAAAATACAACAGCAATCCATTTAAAATAATTTATGTGAGATAGACAAACAAATTAAAGATTAAGGCGATAACGAACAGCTGTACGAGTATCAAAGCACGCAAGCGGGTGTTGGTGGGCGAAAAGGAAGATAGTGGCGGTGGAAAAAGTGCAGCAGTTCTTTGGCACATCTACGATGAAAAGCGACCACCCATTCACTTTGCATGCATCTAAGTACGTGCATCTGACACATGTATGCTTTTGTTAAGACTTAGATGTATATGTGTATGTAGTGCGTTCTCTCGCTGCGCAGAAACTCTGAACTAGTTACATTTCACAACTAGTACTATTTTGATACCTGCGAAAGTATTATGGTACAGTAGAAAGCAGATGCAGAGTGGCGCTTGAAATATGCCGAGGCATTGTGAAGGGAGAATTTCACTCTATTCGTTGCATCAGCTTGAACAAATTTTTTTAAAATCATTAAGATCGCATGTACAATAAAGGGTCCCTTAGGGAGCAACGAGGGGGACGGGAAGAGTAAGCTAAGATCCTCCTTAACCTTCGAGTCTCAAAAGCAATACTCATCAAAAGTCATTTGATGCTTTCCATTTCAATTCAACCGAGCTATTCGGGGCATGTTTTTCGATTTCGATGTAACTCAAATATGTTGCTCTCTGGTCAAAATAATGAGACACACATTTTTTTGTTCGCCCGAAAACATTTTTTTTCAAGATTTATCAGCATTTTTTTTTTTTTAAATGCTCTTAGCTTAGTCAAAAATAAACCGATTTTAATGATTCTGGGTTCAATTACTCATAACTTAGTCAAAAATGAACCGATTTTAATGATTCTGGGTTCAAAATGATCGTCATAACGTGCACCAGCGACTTCATGTACAAACAATAGCAAAAAAACTGTTGACAATTTTTTATTTTGCGAAAAACAAAAAGTGCGAAATAAGTTTTTTACTCAAAAATTTATTACTCAAAAAGAACTCATTTAAGCTACTGGGCATTCAGCTCAATTGAAGTTTGAGGTGTTCTTTTGATGTGGAAAACGTTAAAAAAAATATATTTGTTTTGAAATATTGAATTTCGAAAAAAATTCGCACTTTTTGTTTCTTTTTTTTGCAAAATAAAAAAATTTCATAGTTTTTTGCTATTGCTTGTACATGAAATCGCTCGTGCACGTAATGACAATCATTTTGAATCCAGAATCATTAAAATCGGTTCATTTTTGACTAAGTTATGAGCATTTAAAATAAAATTTCTTATATAATGAAAAAAATCGATTTTGAGCCGAAAAACAAAAGTGCCGGTAAATATTGAAAAAAAAAAATATTTCAGGTGAACAAAAAAATACGTGTCTCATTATTTTGACTAGAGAGCAACATATTTGAGTTACATCGAAATCGAAGAACATGTCCCGAATAGCCCGGTTGAATTGAAATGGAAAGCATCATTTTTATTTATTTTTATCACATAAAAATGTTTCGTCAATCACAAATACTAAATACTAAAAAATGCGAAAGTAAATAAAATAAAATCCAAAAGCGTTTAAAACAAAAATCTCCACTGAATACTTAAAACTAAAATTCAAAATTACAGGTACGTATTTCCCTAACCTGTCGCGTGGGGCTTCTAATTGCAGACTTTGTTGGACATATACTCCCCCATGACAACTTTTTGGATAGGGTTAAGTTTATTAAAATTCTTCTTATAATAAATTGATTGCCATATTACAACCATATTTAATTATATATTTTTACAATTTACTTACACGTTTAGTTAAATTCGATCGTTTACGAGCAGCTGTCGATGTTCGAATGACAGTTCGGTCAAACGAGTACGTTCCGCACTCGTTCACATATGTCTGTCATATTACGAAATATGCATTTTTCAGTGACGAGTGGTACGTTCGCTGATGTGATATTTCGACCCCTGTCTATAACGTATCACAGACCAAACAACTGATTGGGTACTGCCGAATCTACATCTCAAAACTAACCGCGGACACTGGAAATTGGAGGAGCATGTGGCTAGGCTAAGCATACCATACAACAATATATATGCCACAGTTGTAGAGAAATTTGCAGGGAAGAGAATTCCTGTTCACTACTTTTGCAATTGTCTGGGTTTATTAAGAGGCAGATTACGAGCTTTTGGCAAAACATTCCTCCACAACATTCAAGAGATTTCAGTATTGGAAGTTAGTGCTCTACACAACGAAGTGGCTATAGCAAATATCATCCTTGAAAACCCAACAACCAAGAACTGCTGAGGATTATTGTATGAAAACGCCGCCGGTCGCTTTTCAAGTAGCTTTTTGTTCAGGAACGTAGCTCCTCCAATAACAACAATAAAGATGCAGAGGTGATTCAATCACCCTATCATCTGTGAAGTTTTAGCTTTCATACAGGTGGATTGCCTAAGTGAATAACGCATAGAATTTTATTCACCGAGCATACATCTAAAATTTTGTTTAGGCTTATACAACTCGCAGAAAAATATACATTTTGACCAGATTTGAATATTTTTTTTTCTTTATCAATGTTAATGTTAATTTACACATACATATTTTTATGTATCTAAAAAAAATCATAAAAGGCTAGAAAATGATTTTTTTTCTTTAAATTTTTTCCATTTTGACATTTTCTCCATATAGAGATCCATGAATTTGTTTATGGAGAAAATGCTCAACACTGTCACGGCCAACTCACATGAGCGCTTTATTATATTAACAGTTAATGAGCTGCAAAACTGTACACCACAATTAAAAAAAAATCCTGTTTAATACTTTGGAAATTTCGATGAAAATTTCTCGAATTTTTGAGTATAGAATAGGCATTTGCGAGGCCCCTTTTCAATTCTCTTCAGGCTTGCCAACCCTACACTTTATTCAATCTTAAAGGCTGGCTGACAGTTTTTAACTATTTGAAAACTATTCACAGATGATAACAGTGAATTTCTCCACTGGGTTTAATTACGTCAACATAATCGCACGTTCATGTATATATGCGCAAATTCATGATGATAGGCCTGATGTACTACAAATATGCGCAATTACGAAGGCAATATTTCCGTGATTCAATTTCATTTTATTTGATTACCAACGATTTGTAGCACGCATACACATAGCTTCGCATACATGTACATAGGTACCTAAACATGCATATACTCGTATGATTAAAACCATTAAATCGATCAAAATAAAACTGAACTGATGTAAGTAATAAAAATTGTTATGAATAAAAACAAGTTAGCAGATGCCTAAGTTCGGGCGGAATCGAAGTTCATATACCCGGCGCATGATTTCAACGAAATGTCTTTGTCACTGTCATATATGTAGGCATTAGAAGTATATTTACAACTTTAAGATTGTTTGCAATATTACTTAATAATATACCAGTATAGAACCCTTTGCATTCTACAACGAGGGGATGCTAGGGCGCACCTTTTGAGTCACCGTAATCGAGTCGATTTTTTGCCTGCGTACCACGCTTGTTAGATAGAGAATTTTGTTCATATTTTGGTACCGCTATTCAGCTAGCAGTGAATTTAACAGAGTCAGTTGTTGAGCTGACAAATATTTCAGTGGTTTGCTTAAATTTTGCTGGTTACAAAAAAAAAAAGGTCTTCCAATTCCCTTTTTAATTTCAATCACTTTACTCAGCTATCTTTAATCCGATATCGGCATATATCATTCGGCATATATCATTCGGCATATATCATTCATTACTGGAACACTGCAGCTAGCTCTTACATTGAAATACTTCAAAGATTCCAGTCGAAACCCCTCAGAATGATCTCTAGCGCCCCTCAATATATCACAAATGCACAAATTCATAGTGATCTCAAAGCACCCACAATAATTGAAGAAATAAGAGAATATGTCACATCACACAACACACGACTCCAATCGAACTCATATGGTCCCGGTACTCAAGAGAAAATCTACAAAAGACCTCATATGATGATAAATTAGTCTAAATTATTATGTACCTTAAAATTAGGAAAAGGCTGCACCACTGGGTGTATTCCATAAATGTTTTTAATTAAATAGTTTTAAATAACAGTATTGCTTAATGTTTTAAAAACAAATCACAATAAAGAAATGGATTACAAAAAATTTACATTAAATTTTGATTTTATTCACAAAAGTTGGCATTATGACATTTTCCTCTCAGTTCTCTCCTATAGCTACTCTAAAACTATGACATTACTCTCCCAAATGTCACATTGATGTACAAAATCGTATATGCTATCATTTTTGCGTGACTACTACTCAATCGATTCGATGAGCATAAAATATGAAAGAGTAGAAAAAATTGTTTCTAACGGCTATCTTCAAAGAGTATTTGAAAGCAGCCATTCTTCGTCGAGTGAGTTTCCTTTTCCATCACGACAACGCACCAGCGCACGCCTCAGCAGTTGTGGTCGCAAAATTAATAGAAATAAAGTCCCAACTTGTCCCACATCCCCTCGCACTATTATTTGTTCCCCAATTCGAAGAAATGGCTGACGAGAAAAAGATTTTATTCACACGAGGAGGTGATTGCAGAAACGAATGGCTATTTCTCAGACTTAGACAAATCCTATTATTCGGAAGAGATCAACAAACTAAAACAGCATTGTTCGAAGAGTATAAACCTATAAGAAGATTAGGTGGAAAATTAAAAAAAAAATAGTGGTTTTTATTTTTGCACGTTTTTTATTTTTTCAAAGGACTCTCGTATATCAATAATTATATAATATCATTTCCGTAGACGACCAGGGCCTTGAGAGTTTTTCGTTCGATTTAAATTTTTCTTACAATTTCACGCGTACTGACAGTCTAAGTGGCAAAAAATTCGGCATGTTTCTCTCTAACTCGTTTCTCTTAAGGCCTAGTTAATGGTGACATATCATAGCCATGACCATAACTGTAACCGTAGGGCTTTATAAGATAGATGCTCAATATAATGAGAGGCAGCAGTAAAATATTTGACAAAGCCTTTTGATGTTTTTGACAAATGTTTCAAAATTATTTATTTATTTATTTCAAGCAGTCAAGAAAACAAGATTTAAAACTGACTACCAAAACTAAAGAATAATGAAAATATATGTATGTAATATAATAATTGTAATAAATTATAATTAAATTGTAAACTCACATCTAACTAATCTAAAAGATATAGTTCAATAGTACAGAAAACTCTTTCTTTGAAAATGAGAAATCTAGGAAGTATGACTTGGAGATCACATTAAAATCACAAAGGCCACACTCAATAGAAATAGGGAGCATAATTTAAATTGAACTTATTTAAATAGAAGGAAAAGCTTTACGAAGAATTCTGGGAGATGTAATAAAAATTAATACTTGGAAGCAGATCAACAGCAAACGTCATATGTAAGATAGGATGGGATAGAATCAAAAATGATGATTACTAAGGTTAGTTCATATTTCAGAGACACCTTTGGCACACATTCGATCCTGTCGATTAAAACTGCATGGTATGGCATCCAAATAAAAGCGACATATTCCAATCTTTCGTACGATCTAGGAATATGGAAAGTAAAAAGGAATTTCGGGGTAAAAGTAAAATATGAAAAATTCCATGCTACAAAGCCTAAGACAGAACACGATTTTGATAAGATGAAATGACTATTAGATGAAAAACTGCCAAAAATTATTCTACATCCAAATCTTTGGATTCCTTAACAGATTGAAGGGCAATATGTAAAGAAAATCGCGATTTGTGACACTACATAACATTTGTCTGATGCTTACATTCATAAATAGTTATTTAAAACTAACTTTAAGTCGTCGAACTATTTTTAAGTCGTCAGCATATAACAGAAAGTTGGCAACTGAGAAGCAATTGCTAATGTCGCTGATATAAAACACAAAGAGTAGGAGTCCTAAAACGCTTTCTGAAGCATTCCAGAGCAGCAAATGAATTTCTCAGAGGATATACCATCAATTTTGATCTTGCAACGCCTTCCGGCTAAATAAGATTACTCTCACTGCAGGAATAGAGTTAAATCCAAGCGAAGATATTTTATATAATACATAAGTAATAAAATGTTGTCAGCCGGTTTGAGGTATGTGAAGACTTTACTGCTCTAATGTATTATAAATGAACTACGAGAAGTGTATTAATTTGGTGGAAAATTATTCGTGTCTGTATAACAAAAAGAAAGCATATGTCACTTCTACTTCAGTATCGGCTGTTCGACATAAGTTAGCAATAGCTGTGGCTCCTCAAACTACGTATTTACTCTATTAGAAAAAACTGTTATGTAAACAACGTTATTCCCCGCTAGAGCGCGTTCACACAGGGCAATTTTAGTTGAAGCAAATCGTAACTTGTGGAAAAGGGCTAGACGAGAAAACTATTTTCATTGCGTTTTCATTCTTCTCAATGTTGTTGCTGGCTGTAGTCTTAAAAACTAAAGCAATTTCAAGCAACATAGTTGCCCTGTGTGACCGACAAGGACAACACCAAAAGAGAACTCGCTCAAAGTTGAAGAAAAGTTTCACTGCCCCTAGTAAACTAAAGTGCACTGGTTTAACCAACCATTTTATAGTCCTTCCTAATTAACGGATTTAAAATGCATAACTAAAGATTTAATTTATCGACACAAAAGGATCATCATAAATGCATTAAATTCATAAAATATATGTGTGTACGTATGCGCATGAAATTGGAATTTTTAATTGAGCAGGAAGTTATTAGGCGATTTAATGAGAATTAAACATTTATCTCCTTGGACGGAGGCTCGTTACTGATCGTAAACATAGAGCAGGGCATGTGCGTGTACATATGCTTATATTTAAATACGGACAACGTTAAAAGAAAGTGTACACCTTATACTGACTTTTTATTTATTCACTTTGTAATTTAAATTATTCTTTTGTAAAAACACAGCTCATACTACAATAAAAACCCTAAAAGGCAAATTTTCATCAATATTTTACTCAGAATCTTTAGAAAAATTTTGGGTGTGGAGTTTTATAGCTCATTGAATTTCGGTGCAAACTTTAGGAGGTTACAAAATCACGTTGATTTTTGAAAATTTTTTGACGTGATAACGTCTTATAATTCGATTTAACAGGCTGCACGCACGAAAAAATGTGTCGTTACCTTGCTCATTAGTGTTACCTTGCTCATTTGTCGTTACCTTGCTCATTTGTCGTTACCTTGCTCATTGCCGTTACCTTGCTCATTTGTCTTACCTTGAATGAACTGCAAGCGAAAGCGCGGAACGAACGACAAAGCAAACAAAGCAAACGAAAGGCAACGTTCGACATCTTGCTCTCTCCTATTTAAGTGAGCGTATATATGTATGTATATGCGCATATGTACATATATAAATTCACGTATTTGTATTTGCATATGCCTTCTTATTGATTATTATTAATTTGATTTACTTGAAGAATTTAAAATAAAACCAAGTTTGTTAATAATACCTGTTGTTTTAATGTTATTATTATTAATCTTTTCATTATATATGAAGGAAAAAATGTATGGTAATATTTACCACATACAGGTAACCCTCCTATAACGCGGTACTTCTATAGCGCGATTTCGCTACAACGCGGTTTGCGAATTGCGGAATGTTTCTTATAACGCGACTTCTACAACGCGATTTTTAAGCATTTTTTAAATACATATTCTATAAACTGTATTCTATAAACACACAATTATCAAAAATTACTTGTATATATGTGTATATCTATTATTCGTAGTCTCATAAAGAAATAATAATATGTTTGTATTATACATATGTATGTACATACTAAAAGTGTTTGAATGTTTGTATGCACTATGGAATTTTGCAAACTGAATTTTTTCAAACATTCACACACACGTTTTTAGATAAAACAAGGGGTTTCCCCGAAAATTAACTCTTGAGCACTGTTGCCAACTCCCTCTGAGTAACGAGAGCTAATTTTAAAACGTTTGTGAAACCATTTTTCGTATAATAATAATTTTGTAAAAATCAAGATAAATAGATTTTATAATCGGTGAGTTTCTGTTAAACTTTTTTTATAACTTAAATTAATTAATTTGTAATTTAGGCCATAAAAACGCCAAAAGCAAAGGAAAACGCATTAAAACGAAAGTTTATCACGATTGAAACCAAAATTCAAATTTTGAATCGGATTCAAAATCAAGAGAGAATAGCTGATGTTGCTAGACATTTTAAATTAAACGAGTCCACGATAAGAACCATAAAATGTACGGTATGGATAGAAGATATGACGCAAAAGCGGTTGCCTTTGGATGGGAATATAATTAAACAGAAAGCATTAAAAATGTTCAATTATTTAAAGGAAACAGGACAATCAACAACCGACGAAGATAACCACCAATTCGTGGCTAGCAAAGGTTGGTTTGAAAAGTTCAAAAAACGGCATGCTCTACACAATTTGAAAATTCAGGGTGAAACAGCATCCGCAGATGCTGATGCGGCGAATAAATATCCTGAACAGTTCATAAAAATTATTGAAGAACATGGTTATTTGCCAGATCAAATATTTAACGCTGATGAGACAGGTTTGTGGTGGAAAAAAATGCCATCAAGAACTTTTATTTCGAAGAACGAAAGAGGAGCTCCTGGCTTTAAGGTTTCTAAGGACCGAATAACATTGTTACTTTGCAGTAATGCATCTGGTGATTTTATAACAAAACCAATGTTTATTAACAAGTCACTAAATCCACGTTGCATGAAAGGAAACAATAAAAACAATCTTCCAGTGTATTGGAGAGCGAACAAAAAAGCATGGATGACTGCCAAACTATTTAATGATTGGTTCTATCATTGCTTTGTTCTCGACGTAGAAAACTATCTAAAAAAAAAAGAACTTGGCATTTAAAGTTTTGCTACTTTTAGATAATGCACCAGCTCATGCAACTGATTTAAGTCATCCAAATATTCAAGTTGAGTTTTTACCGCCCAATACTACATCAATATTACAACCTTTAGATCAAGGAATAATATCAACCTTTAAAGCATACTACATACGCAAATCATTTGAATTAGTATTAGAGAAGATAGAATCATTGAATATAACGGTCAAAGAAGTCTGGAAACAGTTCTCAATTTTAGATTGCTGTGAAATCGTCGGCAAATCACTCAAAGACATTCGTCAATCAACACTGAGAGCTTGCTGGAAAGCACTTTTGCCAGAGGTTGTAGTACAGGAAACTGTTGTTAATCTCGTTGAGGATGAATATGAAAGCGTAGTGAGACTGGCAAACGTAATAAAAGGCAATGGATTTGACGAAATAAATGTGGCTGATATTCGAGAATTAGTTGTGGACGACGAATTAAATGAAGTAGATTTAGCAGCAATGACAAGTGAAGCATTATCGATTGAAGAAAGCTCTGACGACCTCTCTGACACCGAAATCAAAAACTTTTCGCTAAAAAGTGTGGAGAAACTTTTAAATCTGGCGAAGGAGTTGGAAGAGTTTGTTTTGGAAAACGATCCTCTAAATAGTAGAGCAGAAATGTTCAAAAGAAATCTTGAACATGATTTATCTGCCTACCAGGAAATCTATAAAGATTTACGAAGTAGGACAAAGCAGACATCAATAAAAGATTTTTTAAGACCAGCAATAATAGCTGAACCGGATCAATGTGATAGTGGGTCAAGCTCGGATTTTGAAATAGGACGACCAAGAGCAAAACGTTTGAAGCAAATATAATAAACGAGGACGAGGAAGCGGATTTGTAGAAGGTTGAGATTTAAAATCCCCTGAAATATGTAGATTTGAAAATCCGTGTTTATTTTTCCCAGATTTTATTTTCCTTAGTTTTATGTTATTTAAATAAATGAATTGCTTTTTGCTGGTTAATTAATATAAATGAATTAATTTATGTTATTATATTGAAATAGACAAATAGAAAAATATCTTTGAAAAAATAAATTTTTTTTATTCGAAGATATTTTAAAATGTTACTTGCGTGATATTGTTTAAGAAAAGGAAAAATGGAGGAAAAAAAAGTTTCCTACAACGCGATTTTCCTACAACGCGGAGTTTTTCAGGAACCAATTAATCGCGTTGTAGGAGGGTTACCTGTACCTTATAAGATATGTTGTATACTAATATATGTATATAAACATGCATATACATATACAATTTCGCGCAATTTTCAAAAAGAACAAATCTATATGTAAAGATGCATACAAGTCATATGGACATATCAAATATACGAATCTATTCCGTACGCAAGCAAATGTAAGCTAATGTGCTTGAACTGCAAGCGAGAGCGCGGGACGAACGACAAAGAGCACAATCGGCCCCCGCGTTCGGCAACGTTCGACATCTGGCTCTGTCCTACTTGAGTGAGCATAGATATGTATGTATATGTATGTATATGCGCATTTGTATATAAATTCACATACTTGTGTTTGCATATGCCTTCTTCCTGTGTGCATGGTAATGAACCATTTATCTGCTGAGAATAGGACGATGATAGAAAAAGTAGGAAATGAAAGGGAGTGTTTCGAGTGTAAAGTGTCTTGAAAAAGGCAAATCGATGATGGTGCCTCTTAGTGTTGTTGACTTATTAACGTCTGATGCACAATCGAAATTGAAGATAAATGTGTAAATGTAACTTTACCTATTCCATTGCAATTTCATTTACCTCCTCCTCTATATCCATACAAATTATCTATCAAACAAATAAAACTATAATTTTGTTTTGAAAATTGCAACCATTCCATCAATATTTTCTTATGACGTTGTCACGTTAAACTATCGTCAGTAAACCGACTTTACAGACAGCCTCTTTTTTTTGCTGAAGATGTTCGGTGTTTTCTTTCATATAAAAAAGTGGAGTAGGTGTTAAATGCAGAAAATACACAAGACCGCGAACGAAAAAAATTCTCAAAAATCAACGAATTTTTTGACCTACTTTAAGCTTGAACTTTCTTACACTTTGTTTAATGAGCTATAAAATTGCATACTTGAAATTTTTGAAAAAATTCTGAGTAAGAAATTTGATTTTTTACAAATTTTCTATAAAGTTCGAAACTTTGCTTTATAAGGTTTTTATAAATAAATACATTGTCAAAACGAATCAATATGAGATGTACACTTCTTTTTGACGCTAACTGTACCTATATATATGTATATACAAATATATTTTAATATGCGATAGTGATCTTGTAGTCAGTTATATGTTGTTGGAACAAATTGCTGTTATTTTTATTACTTCGTGACTAATTGGTTTTCCGTATGTAAGAGTGGCAACCTTTTCTATTGGGAAATATTTAACCTTAAGTATTGTTCAAATTTTAATTGCGTGATAAAATATTTATATACCTATGAGCCTATAATACGCATAAAACGGATTTAATTATTGATCGAATATTTGCTTATTTACACAGCAGCGCTACTGACCAAGTTTCTAAGATTTTTATTTTAAATATTTTTTTTACTCTAAAACCAGAATTCGGTTCTTTTTAAGTATGCGTTAATTGCAAAGCAAAGTCTAAAAAATTGTGTACTGTGCACTTGAGCTTAAACTGGAGGAGGATTGGGCACAGACTACAATCCTTTACAAGCAACTCATGGCAGTAGACACTGACCTTTGCAAATATCAAAATATTTTCGTACTCTTGGACCTTACAGAGACAAAACGTAATACTTTAAATCGGACTCTCTTAAAACTGATACTCTTGAATTCTTCTGCTTTTTATGCAGTGAGGTG
Source organism: Anastrepha ludens (assembly GCF_028408465.1). Classification (NCBI taxonomy): domain Eukaryota; kingdom Metazoa; phylum Arthropoda; class Insecta; order Diptera; family Tephritidae; genus Anastrepha; species Anastrepha ludens. The sequence continues at coordinate 39,349,156 of NC_071498.1, forward strand.
ATTACTTCTTTTTTTTAGCTTTTAGAAGGAATTACTACAGCAACACGTAAATTTGCTTAAGTTGCGTTATCAGTGAAATGTCGCAGAAGCCAACACGCAGCCACTTGCAGGCATTAAACAAAGCGCGCGCTCACATTATACAGGGTTACCGGAAAAGTCGCTAGAGTTACTTAAGGGCATTATTATTTAGATCATTTCTGATTAATTTGGTTATACCTATTACATAGACCGGCAAAGCATACTCGTGCGAGCAGGACACTCAACACAAATATTTTTACGCTCCTACAATCTTCTGACACCAATGAAGCAACATAAGCAGCGGATACGTTCGAAATTTTCTTATGCTACAGTAGACGTATTTGGATATAACACATAATCTACCACAGAAAACTTTTTTTGTTGAAAAGTATTCGAAGCTCAATTCATGTAGTATTTTTCACTGTATAGAATCATCAACATCTGGTTTTGGTCAACAGTGAGCACTTTAAACAGAGCTTCCTCATAGTCAAATGCTCATGCAATATAAAGCCAATATATTCTTCTGAACAACTTCACTCGACCATTCAAAAAGATTTTGTGGTTTTTTTTATGTTTTCTGGTGTCAACGCCTTATGTGGACGTCCACTGCGTTGTGCACCATCAGTGCCTCTACGACCACCTTTGATGTCAGCAAACCATCGTTTTATTATTGCTTCTGATGAAGCGGAGTTCTTTATTATCCATTGTTTTGAAAATAATAAATTAAGTATCACTCTTATCCCCGGAAAGTTATTTGAAAAACTATTTTCCAAACGATTAAAGAATATAATTTCTAATAAACAATTAATACCATCTCACCAATTTGGATTTCGAGAAAAACATTCAACGATAGATCAGATACTTCGTATAGTACACATCATAGAAGAGGCCATAGAATACAATCAAGTGTGTTCAGCAATATTCCTTGACGTCGCACAGGCGTTTGGTAAAGTGTGGCACGAATGTCTAATCCGTAAGCTCAGAGCGATATTCCCATATCAATGTACTGTGCTATTGGAATCATATCCCACAGATAGATATTTTAGAGTGAAACAAAGACAAGCATACTCAAACATTAAAAAAAATTGAAGCTGGTGTACCACAAGGCAGCATTCTTGGGCCAATACTGTATTTGCTCTATACTGCAGATCTACCTGTTTCAAATACAAGTAAGATAGCCACTTTTGCTGATGATACGTGTATCTTAGCCTATGGAAATAACGCAAATGAATCAACTAGAAAGTTACAGGTGAAAGCAAGTTTATTCACGTAGACTTTATAAACAAGAAAATAGCCTATAACCCAGTGAAAATATCATCTGCTACTGTTCCGTATAGTAATACAGCAAAATACTTGGGTATGACTTTGGATGCAAAGCTCAAATGGAAAGAGCATGTCAAAATGAAAGCAACTGAAATCAACTTAAAAATTAAAAAAAAATGAAATGATTAATTGGCAAAAAGTCTACATTATCAATACAGAACAAATTATTAATATACAACCAAGTAGTTAGGCCGGTATGGACATACGGCATTCAATTATGGGGATGTACCACTAAATCAAACATTGAAGCTGTACAACGCCTGCAGAATAAGATTCTCAGAGACATGGTCAATGCACCTTGGTATGTGCGAAACCACGACCTCCACAATGATCTGTCGGTGAAAAAAGTCGCTGATATAATCCCAATTCTTGCAAATAAGCATGAAACCAAGCTGAAAGAGCACACAAACCCGGAGGCCACAGAGCTTACCAAAACAGTCTGCACAAGAAGTCTTCGAAGAACTAAGCCACGAGACGCCAACACTGTACAATTGTTGTAAAATATTTATAATTGTTTTTAAATTTCAATGATAAGTATAGAATAATGTTACTTGTTAGCTTAAGCTAGGCGTAATACCATGAAATGTATACAATTTTCATAACGTTTCAATAAAAAAACCAAAAAAAAAACTCTTTTCACAATAACTAGGGAAGTAATGAAATTAATGTAATGTCATTGTAATCAATGTAATTTTAACAGCTGTCTTTTTAAGGTTAGTACTAAATGAAAAGGGGCAAATCCAGTAACTCACCTAAAACTAGTGCCGCCCATGTGTAAGGCCCAGGACTTTTTTTAAAGAAAATTTATGATTTCAAATGCATTTGCTGATATGCAGTGCCTTTTGTGTGATTTTGAAATTCAAGTAAAAATATTCATCTAACGAAGCACGACACATTTTTAAAGATATTATTACTTTTTCCTTCCACAAACAAATTTTTTCTGATTTAAAATTTATTTCTTCCAAGCAAAGCAATTGAAAAATATATGTACTTCTATCCAGAAACTAGTTATTTTAATTATTAATTAATAATTTTAGTTTTTCAATAATCAAGGAATAATGCAAAATAAATGAAATAATTCAATTGCTTAATTTTTATCGAAGTCTGGAAAGCAACAGTATTAATTTTTCATTGTCGACATATTTGGTCTTTAAATTTTACAGTGTGCAGTGCGATTACTCTATGCTCACTAACACACTCGCAAAGCCAATCTTGCCGACATCTATTACACATCATGATTTTTGATGTTTTGAGCCTCCCCACCGCAAAAAATTGTTCACCTGACCTTTTCCGATTTTTTCAAATTATGCTGGGTACTAAAGAAGTTGAGTTTGGTGTTTATTTATTTATATTACATATATTAAATTTAGCCATTAATTTACAATTCCCACAGACTAGTTAGAGTTCCTTCAGACTAGTTACAAGTAAAATTAAATGTAAGCAATATTACGATTGCATTTAAGTAAAAATGAAAAGACTCAAAAGCGTTCCATTATTCGAGGCCTTAAAGCTATGTAGAATTAAGTGGCAATGCAAAACAGATCAAACTGCCAAAAACCCCTACCAGGCACATTCAATTCATTTTATCCAGCAGAGAGTAAAACTCAACAGAGTCGGAGACTACATCAAATAAGAAAGAGCTTGAGAAAGCAATTGTTCTGACATAGAAAAATATAAGCAAGCAAAGTTCTGACAAATCTAGGGAACGCTACCTAAAACAAAATATACCCATAGGTGTTTAACCTCATTTACTACATTTAAACAACAGATGAAATACAATAGGCGGTACGGATTATAATATGAAGATTTGAAACAATTAGTGGATGACATTTCCATATGTTAAGAGGTAACCCATTTTTTATGTATCAGACTGCAGACGGCCACTGTATCAGACTACAGTAGAGGTGTGAAGTGGGCTCTACACTCTCCAAGGTCGTTAACAACATCGACAAGGCGAGAAGATGCCGCCTTCAAATAAGTGGGAAGCTGCAAACAGAGTCTGACCTGCAGCCAGCAGCTCGGAAATGCTACACCTTACAGCCAAATATAAAATGGTAGCCCCATCGAGCGGATTAGAGTACTGGGTTCACAATCGATCGCTCCAGAAATATAATTATTACAGAAACCGAATTGGCACTCTACGCCCTCGGTCGACGTTCTAGTAAATAATAATAAACATAATAAAAAGTGCCATTTTTCAATCTCAGCCTAAAGTATGCTCATTAACATTTCTTAGAATATTCCGAGATAGCTAAAAAAAATACTAGTTCATATTTAAAAAACAGGAATAACAGCAAAAAAAAATATATTTTTTTAAATACTCTTTAAAATCGAATATCTCGAAAACAGTTTATGTCATATAACCAAACTTTCCCGGTAACCCTGTATACCTACGTATATATCTAAGTACGTATACATATTCAAACGCATTCGGCATAACACTCGTTCGATAGGTAGGCAATGTGGACACATGATTGACAGCTGCGATAAGCGACAGGCGAATGCGCGTGCGCAGCAAAGAAAAATTGCGGAGGCTGCGGAAGAAAATCGATATTTTAAAAAATTTTGTTGCCGGAGCAGTTACTGTTTTTTTGTTGTCTTAGTTGCAGCTGTGCTGGCAACTTAATCGCAAAAAGCAAAACGACACTTTAGTGCAGGAATAAGTGCGTAAAATGTGGCAAGCGAATTCAAGGAAAAACAAAACAAATACATTATAAGAGGTGGAAGAGTTGAATTGAAAAAACAAAACAAGAAATAAGATATTAAGGAAAATATGAGTTTTTAGGTACAAGGTGGCGCAAAATTAGTCATCCTTTTTTTTAATCACTTTTTTACTAAGTGCAAAATATGAGTGATTGAAATCTTTACTTTGACATTTATGCGCTTCTCTGCTTGTTTGTTTTTATACTGCAGCTGTCTAACTTACAAGTGTCAAATCTGTTTGACAAACGACACCATGTGGCAAAACTCTAAATCATTCAATAGGGTGATTAATTTTTTGCCACCTCGTATGCACATAAGTGCATAGATGTATTTTTTTTTTTTTATTTGTTTATTTTTACTATCCCTAGACTTTCGGAATCTAGTTTTCACAATCTTTGGTTCCCGGGACTAATTCCGGATGCTAAATACAATACACTTTTTTATTCAAAGTCAAAACAAATGGTAATAGTCACATTTATACGTATTTAATAATACTTTAACGCGCACATAAATATCTGATAAAGCAACTCAAACTATGACGAATGCAAAAAACTGAAAAAGTAAACAGATGTACATATTTTCTGGTTCAATGAATTTCAGAAATATTTATACTCATAGATTTTCACAGAATAAGCGGAAAGTGATAGCCTTTATTACAAACTAATTTCTGTAAAAAACAAATGCAAACAAAAACATTCAACCATATCCATATTTGCTTAAAAGTTAAAATCAATGCTACTTTTGCTATAAAAGGGGATTTTTCTGTCCCCCTACGTACGAAATTGCAAATCCCGAATATCCCAGGACTTAAAATGGCTAAAATTCCCGTATCCCGGAACCCCGGGATTGGTATAGCTAATTAATGCATTTTTATACAGGATTTTTCATCAAAGTGAGCTTTTGAAATTAAATATAGCAAACAGTTTAAGTGATATATAATTCAACGAATTCAATCAAAACTCTTAAGGAGACAGATGCCTTAAAATTTCGAAAAAAAATTTTTTTTTTCATAAAATGTTAATATAATCCTGTGTAATAAGAATGCGTCAAACATTTTTTAAAACGTAAATTTAAGTATTTCTTATATTATAGATCGTCAACCGTGACGACTCTATTCTTTGCGTACGAGCGCTGGTGGTATGGAGACATAGTTATGTCTTCAAACTTTAGACGCGTTTTTCTCAAAACTATATTTGTTTTTCTCAAACTATATTCGAATTGGGGTACACGATAACTCGAAAAGTTATTGACCGATCTTCCTGAAATTTTTCACATATCTTTTTTAAGATATTACATATTTTCTATGTGAATTTACAATTTCGAATTTCATTTATTTTTAATTCATATAGAAATTATGACATTAATAAACAAAAAAAATGTTTGTATTCCGCTCACTGACGCCGATGCTACAATGCCCGCCGATTAAGAAACCCCGCTGCGACCTTCCTGGAAGAATTGAGTGTATATCCGCCATTTTAAATGATTAAAATAAAAAAAAACAAATTGTGTATTATTTTAATGTATAAATAAACTGTATGCCAATTTTGAAAAAAATATATTGACTTCTTCATTTTAAATAATTTAAATGAAAATATTTAGGGAAAATATGGCCGTTTACAGGTATCTGTCCCACTAAGGACTATCGTAAATACACCCTGGTACATAACAAATGAAGACTTACACCGCGACCGAAAAATTGATTCCATAAAAGACGTAATCCAGAAATACAGCACGAAACACACACAAAAATTACTAACTCATTTGAACAAAGAGGTACAAAAAATACCGCAGATGGAGAAATTAAGGCTAAAGCTAATCACACCAACAGCATTAGCAGATACAAAAGCTATTTTGACAAACTATAACTAAATATGCTATTGTTGCTAATTTAGTGAATCTAAGCTATGCAAATATCCATTGAAACATGTTATTTAAATGTTGATTTCAAGTAACAATTAATCTCCCACCCAGGCTATAAAAATTAATAAATGTCCATAGACAGATATAATAAAATTGGAATGTAAAAAACCACGGGCGCATATAAATCATGCTGCCACAAGAGCTGCCGAAGTAAGCGGCATGTTAAGTAATCTCATAGCGAGCATTGGAGCTCCAGCTTAGAGCAAGCGATATGGGCACTACCAGCTCGATTCTTTTATATGGATATGAAATACGGGCAGATTCGCTAAGGGTGAAATGCCGGCGAAAAACCCGGACAAACGGAGATGGCAGGAAAAAATCTCAGGAATTCCAGCACCACCCTTCTCCGACATTAGAATTCAAACGCTCACACTTTGGCAAACTCTGAGCAGTACGGTAGATGGACAGCGAGAAGTGGGGAGAAAGAAAGAACGGTAAGGTTAACTAATATATAACCGCACACAATTTTTGGCCAGCCATGGATCCTTTCGCAAGTATTTGTGGCAAATGGGAAAGGTGAACCTACCAAATTGCATTCAAAGAGAAACTGATTATGATGATACGTAGCACACCTTTTTCAAATGCGAGAGGTGGAATACAGAGAGAACAGCACTGCAACGAACTATTGATGGATTTACACCCGAAGAAATAATTGAGAAAATGATGATAGGTGAAGAAAAATGGAATGCCGTCTCAAATTTCGTACGGTATATTATCCGAAAAAAGCGTGAAATGAAAATTTATACCGAAGAGCATTAAGTATATGTTTTTCAAAACAGGCGACCCTGAACGCAGAGTGAATAAGTAACTATCCTTTTTAGGACGTCGTCTTGGACCACTACCTTAAAGCAATGTGGAAGCAGTCCCGGCATTGAGGAAACAATCCAAGAGAAGAAGAGGAATCTTTTTAGTGGAATCACCACCCTCGTACTAACGACGGTTACCCACGGTGCCCAAAAAATCAAAAACACTCCATATCTGAGCTTTATTTTACGAGTTCCAAATCCCCGTTCCTTTTTTAACAAACATTTGCATTGCGCGCTTTGTCTTAAGGGTAAGTCAGTCCCATACACTCAGAGCATGAAACCACTCCCAGGAAAATGTTTCAAAATTCCTGCCAAGTGAGCCTGTGTGTGAGTGTTTGACTGGCTTAATGGGAATACTTTCCACGGCCCACATTATTCCGAGAATTTTGCAAATTATCTCAAATTATTCAGCAATTGCAGGTAAACCATCTCTATCGCTTTAATTTCTCAGAAACATTTTTTACAGAAGTCTTTTTCGTTTGGCGGCTATATTATCAAAACAAATGTGCTCAACTAAGAATCAAAAAGCACTCACGAGATTATCAATAAGCAAATGCATCCGCAAAGTAGTATACATAGTAAAAGTTTGGTTTGAATTCTGAAGGAGTATATGACCCAATTTCTGTTTTTTGTTTCTAAAATGTTGGTTGAAGTACCATTTCGGTCACTGATCTAAAATTGTGGATGTGCCATTAAATAATCAAATTTGTAGCCATTAAGTTAGATAATCGTATAATCAGACTGCGTTAAGATTGATACGATCTGAGCCATCCCCATACAATTAAGTTTCCTAAGGTGAGTTTCACGCGAACCATTGATGAGATGGAGTACCTGGCTCCGTTAACATGTTATACCATATCTATATATTCGGTGTTTAGACGAGCTTAGAAACCCCCTGTTTGATTACATATTTGGTGTTTCAGCCCACAACTGCCTTCGAACCCGGGTCTTCCCAAATGGTAGTCACGTACAAATCCATTTGGCTATGCGACCGCTCTTTAACAAGGTTGTCGAAAATTGTGTGCAGAAATCTAAGCAAGTTATGAAATTTTTAAAATTATTTTCCATAGTGTCAAAGCAGCTTACAATATTTTACTTTGAGCAGATATCCTTTGAAATAATAACCTTAGATGTGAGCTGAGGTCAGAAGATGAACCTTTACTCTTCTGACGTATTCAACTTAAGGACTCTCCAAAGTCTCTAGCATATTTTCAAGTCCAAATAAGTCCTGAAACAAAACAACTGGTTGTACACTAGGCTTGGAACCACTACTTTCAAGGAACAGCAAGTGGGAGAGCAAAGCGTATGGATCTGATTATGAATAGGTATACGACGAAATACCCCTGTAATCAAACAAGTAAGTAAGTTGGCACGCTCTGAAGTTAACAGAGCTAATGTTTGTTTGTGATCAATCATAATCACCATTAATAATATAAGACTCTAATAAAGGACTGCCGATGAGGTATTTCGATTAGAATGCCGTTGGAGCGATCTAAGGCAGAAAGGTTCTAAAGCAGATTGATGGATCTTCGAGCGATCATCGCCGCAAATAGCTCAGACGATAATGGTGTTAGAGGAAAACGATGGCCTCATCCGGCTTAAAAAGTCTAAATGGATAAAAATAAAAAAGCACTTTGTGGAGCTCGGCCGAAGTCAGCTAAGTGATTATTGACACGAAAAAAAGAAGGAGAGATATGCTGTACGGACTAGCCAGCCGAGATAGCTGCGGAAATGAGACTATGTCTTACAAGGAATGGAAATGTTTGCGGTTTTAAATTTTCAATTTCAAGCAGATGATTGTGTTTGGTCCACCCTTTATAGGTATGTGGCATATACGAACACCATATGACTTGTCAAGTTGCAAACTTCTTTGCTTTTTCTGCTGCTTTTGCAGTTGTTATTACAATAGTTGTTGTTGTTTTCTCTTACTTTTAGTAGTTATTGCATTGTTGTTGTGGGTAATGACTATGACAAAACTGTGCACGAACGCATTTGTGCGCTGCAACGCTTTGACCCAATGTACAAATCTGGTTTTTCTACGAGCATCAACTTGCCACAACCACATTATGCGTGCATGGTGGCAAATATTTCTACCAACACACTCACAAAAATACAGACACTTATGTACTTGCGACAAATACTGCATGCGCCTGCCGCATTCTAGTTAGCTGACCAGTTGCCCCTTTTAGACAATATCGGTTGTTTAACAAGTTGTTTGTGCCCTGAAAAAGTGTTGGAGACATTTATAATGTGGCAAGAGTGCGGTAGGAAGCTAGAAGAACACAGGCAATAAAATATGAAAAAAACACAAATGCAACAAAATAGCAGATTGGAAAATAATCGAATGCCACAAAAATGCCGAACTGGTTGCCCGCAACAAGTTTTTTGCAACTTTGCATTTACTTAAACGCCTTAGCCGACATAATGTGGTGACAAGTTTGTGGCAAGTTGCCAGCAATCTTTGGACTTTGCTTTTCGTTGTTTGATTTACACCAACCAACGATTGTGGCATCTCTGAGAGGAACATTTACTTCCTTTAGTCGGGTTCGAATTAAAGATGATTCATGCCAAGGACGGGCCATTAATAGTTATCAGCCTGCCTTTACGAATATTTTAAAAAGATAAATTTTTGTTCAAGTTATTCCCATTTACGAGTTTTGGGCTCTTCCTTCGAATAACGCATCCCCATTCCTTTGTCAACTTCTGCTAAATGAATGTTTGCAGTTCAATGCAAGATACCACCATACCCCGAAGTGAAATCAGGTTTGAACCCTTCTGGGACTAAAGCTTTTGACAGCATGCAATTACCATCCTCCATATATTCTCGCCACTCCACAATTGAACCTACTATAGAAACACTGGAGTGTGAAGTAATATGAGTAACCCTAAACAAATAGAATTAGGCACTAGCAGCTAAGGACATCGGTCTGTTTGTACGAATATACAAAAGCAATAGGGATTTTTAATTGCATAAGATATATCACACTTTAAAAACTAAGTCAAGTTATTTTTTAATACTAGAAATATTTACAGCAAAAAGCTATAAGCTGCAGCATACCGAATCCGAAATCCTTTGCTATGCCGACGATGCCGTTTTATTAGCTGATAACGAAATCTGCAAATCTGCAAGAGCGTTGAACAAGTGATAGAATTTAAAAATTTAGGTATAAATATTACATCATCATGAAATGATACAAGAGAAATTAAGGCACAAGCGATAACAGGATCCTGCATATCGGGATACTTGCGTGGCGTTGTGAGAAAAAATAAATATGCTACATGAGCCATGAGACCAATTATGACTTACGGAGTAGAAACTCGAGCATATACCTACTTCCATAACGCAGGGAATTATGAACACCACAGAAATGCAAACTCGATATGCGGCCGCCGCACATACCGGTATTTTGATAATCTAGGCGGTCAAAAGTCAATTTTGTAAAATGCATTAATTGATTTTAATAATGAATAAAATAGAAAGATAACACAATAGAGTATTCACTCCACCCCCTCTCGCGCTTTTTCGTCGCGTGCGCTACCGCCGTATTGGCAGTCAAAAGTTCATTGCTTATCACACTACACATATCTCGCCCGGCGTTCGGCAAGCAACAAATCTTCATAAAAGTAAAGTTAACTTATTTAAAGTTATATGTCTCGTTTTAATGATGGAAATTGAAGCTTCAGGTATGTTTTTTCCAAATTTAATAAATATTTTATAGATTTTGTTCATTAATAACGTAATTTATTGAATTCCGTACAAGGAGAAATAGTGCATTTTTTACACATATTTTTTTTATTTGTTAAGCTGAAAGTTATATTTCCAAGTCAGTCCAAGGTTGAATTTTCTTTTCAGATTGTGTACATATGCTTTGAGATGTAGAATAAAGTAGAATTAGCTGCAGGAAACCGCAGATTAATTAATTGTGGAGTTTCAAAAGTTTCATGGAACAGTTTTTTTAAAAGCGTTTTCTATACTTGTTATTTTTTGGTTTGTTTAAGGTTCTCAAGGCACTTCAGGGGTTCGAATTGTGACTCGAAAATACCTATTCGACCGCATGTAAGCTCAGAATTTACCAAATTTGGACAAAAAATTCAACTTTTTACAACAGGAGCTTTTATCAAGTGAAAAATACTCTGACGAACAGATATCAGCTCTTAAGCACAATTTTTCACATTTTAAATCACAAATCAAGAAAAAGTGGCTACAAGTACATAAAAAGGAAGATGTTTTCCTATCAAAGTACAAGTCTTGGTTGGAAGGAGGTTTTGAATTAACTGTTGCAGCAATACCGAAACGATGTGGCCGTCCGCAGAAAGATTTCAGTGACTCAGGTGAAAGATCTAAAAGACGCAAAACTGCAGAACTCAGATCTACAGTAAAGGACAAAAACTTGATTATGCATCAGTAGAGTTAATCAAAAGTGGGAAGAGAGATGCTTCTAAAGTATTAAAAGACATTCAAAACTCTCCGATACGTGCGACAAAATACAAAAAGGCATTTTCAAACACTAGGAAAAAAGAAATCCACTCTTTATCACCAATGCAAGCATTGAAAATGATGATTGATGCTGATCTAACAAGTGCTCAGTACGAAGTTATAAGGAACACATGTAAAAAAATTTTTCGCTGCTACACACTTATTCAAAAAGCAAAAAATGAATTGTATCCGCCTACTGAATCTATCAGAATTACATGCACTAGTGCCGAATGTGACTTACAGCCCTTGGTCGATGTTACAGTGAAACGCTTATTAACTTATTTGGAAGCAGTTCTTTCAACCCTTAAAGAACAAGAAAGATTATCCCTGAAACTTATTTGTAAATGGAGATGCGACGGCTCATAGCAGTCACAGTTTAAACAAAAACAAGAAAGTGATACTGATTGTGATTCAAATATCTTCCAAACCTGTTTTGTTCCATTAAGGTTAGTCTGTGGAAAAAGTGATAAAGTCGTTTGGGAAAATCCAACGGCCTCTTCAGCTCGTTTTTGTCGTCCTTTGAGGTTCCGGTTTGTGAAAGAAAGTGTGGACATAACTAAAGAGGAAATCGACTTCGTAACTGAATCTTTGAAATCGCTGTCAGCTACGGATTTAGAATTAAATAGTTTAACCTTTAAAGTCAGTCACGTGTTCGTCATAACAATGGTAGATGGCAAAGTATGCAACGCTGCTTCTGGCATAACTTCTACCAATAAGAGCTATATTTGTGGCGCTACATCCAAAGATTTTAATCAGCTGCATTTAAAGCACGATATTAACCACGAATGCCTTGAGTTTCGTATATCTGTTTTGCACGCCAGGATAAGACTCTTTGAGAGTATTCTCCATCTTGCCTACAAGTTGCCTGTTCGAAAATACAGAGAAAGAAAGACAGAAGCGGAAAAAACGCTCGAGAAAGACAGGAAACTTGAAATCCAACGGAGATTCCGTAACGAGACTGGCTTGCTTGTTGATATGCCAAAAGCTAACTTTGGAAACACGAATGATGGTAACACAAGCAGGAGATTTTTCGAAGATCCAAAGTTAGCTGCTGAAATAACCGGAATCAACTATGATCTCATTTATCGGTTAAAAGTCATATTGGAAACAATTTCATGCGGACATAAAGTGGACTCGGAGAAGTATGATAAATATGCATTTGACACAGCTCAGTTGTACGTTGAATTATACCCATGGCACCCGATGACACCGACAATGCACAAAATACTTGTGCATGGTGCATTAATCATAAAAAATGCATTGGTGCCTATTGGGCAACTTTCGGAGGAAGCTGCAGAAGCAAGGAATAAACATTTTAGAACTTACTGCCAAGACTTCGCAAGAAAATTTTCCCGAGAAAACTGCAACAGAGACATTTTTAATCGACTTTTTTTAAGTTCAGAGCCTTTATTTAGCAGCACTAGAAATGTGAAAAGAGGAAAATTAAAATCATATTTACCGTAAACGTTAAGTTTACTCATTCCGGCCCAACCTAACGAATCTGATTCATCAGATAATGAAAATTTGCAATTTTTTCCTTTAATTTGTTTTATTTTGCTTTAGTTCTTATTGACGTAAGATTATTGATTGAATTAAATTTTTTTTTTTGGTTCAAATAATGTATTTTATTTGACACCTTCTGTGAAACTTGGCATTTGATAATAAATAATTAAAACATTAATAATGATGTCTATTTTATATAATTTACCCTATAAATACCCAAACAAAATTCATTTTCTATTTATTCTAGTGCAAAATGGTTGTATCTTTAAATATACCACGGTCATTTAAGGGTTAATAATATAATAGTTCAATAAAAAAAGTCCATTGTCTAAATGATGATGAACAAAAGTATTTAAGACTATAAAAAACGTTAAAATAGTTTTGGCCGCCTAGATTATCAAAATACCGGTTGGGTTGGTACCATTCGAAATTCACAGAGAGAACGTAGGTTCGAATCTCGGTGAAACACCAAAATTAAGAAAAACATTTTTCTAATAGCGGTCGCCCCTCGGCAGACAATGGCAAAGTGTATTTTTTCCATGAAAAAGCTCCTCATAAAAATATGTGCCGTTCGGAGTTGGCTTGAAACTGTAGGTCCCTTCATTTGTGGAATAACATTAAGACGCACACCACAAATAGGAGGAGTTCGCCAAACACCCAAAAGGGGTGTATGCGCATACGAGTCGAAGATGTAATCATGTAAGCGGAGCCGACAACACCGAATAGAATGGCTGATGGGCGAAAAGCAACAATGTGAAAATAGCAATGCGAGCGAGACCGAATATGTCGAGACTGCCAGTAAGCCCTCCGCAGATGGCAGTTTCGGTTCACGATCCGAATAGAAAAAATATAACCATGTAAACAATGTATAATTTTTATTGTTAATCCAGTGTTGTTAAAGAACAAAATACAGTCCTAAATAAAGTTGAAGAAGAGAAGAAAAAGAAAAACGAGGTAGTTACAGATTTTAATATATCCATCAAATTGCGATTGCTTATTTCTTGCCTAAAGTATTCTCGTAGTGAACCCTTTTTTTAATATACATAGATGGAACGATTACATGTCAAGTGATAGGTCAGGTTAGGTCAAGTAGGGGAGGGTCAAGTGATATTGTCGTAAATTTTTCTGGAGATCCCAGCTAAACTCTGGTACCGCAAATCTATGCTAAGGAAGTCATAAACAGACTGGTAACAGGGCACACGTACAACAAAACATATTTAAAGAGAATTAAAATAGTCGATAGAGATAAGTGTGTTAGTGCGGTGAAAGTGACAATTATACATGACCTTTGCCTTGACCGAGCTATCACATTATAGAAAGGTACGATGAAGTTTCGAGATAGGTTGATTGCGATGAAATTTAAAAAGGAAATACTCTTAAAGAGTTATGCTAATTTATTTCAGAAGCGCCTATTAAGGTTTAATGAGGAAAAAGGAAATAAATACAATAATATACAAGAAAAAATAAAGGTTTTAAAAAATAAAAGTGAGGAAAAAGTAATAAAATATGGAAATTATGAGACTGTTACCTATGTGTCAGGTCCATCGACAGCGAAAAATTATGTTCATGTTTCAAAGGTTATGTTGTGCCTCTGGTGGGATCAGAAGGAAGTCATCTATTATGACATTAAAACATCTGAAAGCATCACTGGAGATCGTAACCTACTACAGCTAATGAGTTTGAATCGAGCTCTGAAAGAAAAGCGGCCGGAATGGGGCAGTAGACATGACAAACAGATTTTGCTGCATGACAACACCAAGTTACACGTTGCTAGATCGGCACAGAAATATTTAGAGGGGCCGAATTGGGAAATTTTTTTCCACCCGCCGTATTCCCCAAACATTGCACCTGTTCCGATCAATGCAGTCAGCCCTTACTGGAGAACGGTTCACTTCTTAAGAGAGCATCGCAAACTGGCTCAAGTCAAAAGAGCTCGAATTTTTCGTCCGAGGAATCCGTATGGTACCTGAAAGATGGAGTAAAGTTGTAGCTTCCAATGGCAAATACTTCACATATACATTTATATATAATTGGCGCGTACACCCTTTTCGGGTGTTTGGCCGAGCTTCTCCTTCTATTTGTGGCGTGCGTCTTGATGTTATTCCACATATAGAGGGACCAACAGTTTCAAGCCGACTCCGAACGGCAGATATTTGAAGGGACATAGTTTATTAGTAGGCTTGAGTATATGTATTAAGCAGTAAATTGGTTCTTTGGTTCTTTTTCATATTTTCCATCTGTATGCAAAAACTGATGAGTCAGAAAATATATTTGGCCACAAACATCTTTGGCTATATCACAACCGTTTGGAATAGCTGCAGCCTCAGTGATACATACCAATAGCGTTCCCAGGGTACCGACCAAGAAATGTGTGGCCGACGTAGTCGAATAGATTAGTGTTTTACAACAGTTCGGAATTCGGAGTGCGTAGGCGCGAATCTCTGTGAAACACCAAAATGAAGAAAAAGTTCTTTCTAATAGCGGTCGCCCCTCGGCAGACAATGGCAAACCTCCGAGTATATTTCTGCCATGAAAAAGCACCTCATAAAAACCCATTTGCCGTTCGTAGTCGACTTAAAACTGTAGGTCCCTCCATTTGTGGAACAACATAGGAGGATATATGTAATATATATACAAAGTTTGTGACTTTAGTAGCTTCCTCCGCAAATTTTTGGCGAATTTTTGTAATGCCAAAAAAACAATAACAATTAAATGCTTACAAGTGATTAGTTAAGAAGTGGCGACGTTGTAATAGTGGTTGAGTCCGCAGCACTGCCTGTTGTAAAGTTGTCGGCCAACTATGAGTTCTGGACTAATAGGACTATCAATAAGTTCGTGCGGTTTTACAACAGATGGCGTAACTTGATTATTATTCCATCGATCCACATTTCCAAACATTCATTGGAGAGCTACTGTCGTAAGGCACAAACGTCAGTATAAGTTTTTTATTTGAAGCGTAAACAACAATATTTTTACCACACTTGAAAATGTCGAATTTCGTGCCAAATAATGTGTTTTTGCGGGGAATTCTTCTTCATTATTTTAATATGAAGAAAAAAGCAGCCGAAAGTCATCGTATCTTGGTGGAAGTTTATGGTGAGCATGCTCTATCTGAGCGAACGTGCCAGAAGTGGTTTGCACGCTTTAAAAGTGGTGATTTTGGCTTGGAAGACGAAGAACGCGAGGGTGCGCCGCCAAAGTTCATGGATACCGAATTGGAGGAATTGCTCGATCAAGATCCGGCTCAAACGCAAGAAGAGGTTGCAAAAACTTTGGGAGTTGATCAATCAACCATTTCCAAACGTTTAAAAGCCATGGGAATGATCCGAAAGGTAGGCCATTGGGTGCCGTATGAATCGAAGCCAAGAGACGTTGAACGCCGTTTTATGGCATGCGAACAACTGCTTCAACGGCACAAAAGAAAGGGTTTTTTGCATCGAATTGTGACTGGCGATGAAAAGTGGGTCCATTACGACAATCCAAAACGTCGGGCAACGTATGGATACCCTGGCCATGCTTCAACATCGACGTCGGCGCAGAATATTCATGGCCTGAAGGTTATGCTGTGTATCTGGTGGGACCAGCTGGGTGTTGTGTATTATGAGCTACTGAAACCGAATGAAACGATTACGGGGGATGTCTACCGACGACAATTGATGCGTTTGAGCCGAGCACTGCGAGAAAAACGGCCGCAATACGCCGATAGACACGACAAAGTTATTTTGCAACATGACAATGCTCGGCCACATGTTGCACAAGTGGTCAAAACATACTTAGAAACGCTCAAATGGGATGTCCTACCCCACCCGCCGTATAGTCCAGACCTTGCGCCATCCGATTACTATCTCTTCCGATCGATGCAACATGGCCTGGCTGACCAGCACTTCCGTAATTACGATGAAGTCAAAAAATGGATCGATTCGTGGATTGCGGCAAAACCGACCGAATTTTTCACAAAGGGAATCCGTGAATTGCCAGAAAGATGGGAAAAAGTAGTAGTAAGCGATGGACAATATTTTGAATATTAAATTTGTAACCATTTTACGTCAATAAAGTTTCAAATTTCGAAAAAAAACCGCACGAACTTATTGATAGTCCTTACATGAGACTGTTTTTAAAATTTGAAAGCTTTAGTTTTATTTAATTTAAGCCTGGAGGAAATCTCAGTGTGACATTAATAGCTGCCGATTCACCAACAACCTAGCGGGTAGTAAATAAGTCAAAAAATTTCCCTTAAACGTTGGATCGTTCATATTGCTAAGGCAGCGCATTATTTTTAATGTGACAAACTGTTACGTAATACCGTTGCTTTTCAAAGCATCCCTGATGAAAGTATGCACAACGGTTTGATGTCGCCGTAGCCGGACTAGTAACAATTATAATAAACAATGTAAACAAAAAATCCTTCTTTATAATTGGAAGCACTGGCCTAAACATTTTGCTGTGAGTTCTCCAGAGCGAAGCTGAAAAGCGATGAATCGAAAGTAGTTTTTATTGGCATCCTGGATGGAGTGCAGATGAGTTTGAGCTCTCACCTAACCAAACGCCTGCAAAGCCATGTCCATTTTATAATTCTGCAACGCCTAAACTCTAAAGCATTCTTACATCCTTTAGCATTTACTGTTTTTTTTTTTTTTGTTTTTTTATTGTTTTGTTTGTCATGTTTTTCTCTGCGCTGCCACACGTCCTCTTGCTGTTAATTAATAATAATAAACAAGAAATCAAAGTTTTTGCTCGGCAACAACACTAAGCACCCAGTTAATTGGAAAATACATTAAAAATCAATCGCTTCATTAACAGCTCCGACGTGCAACATAAACAATTTAATTGCAACATTATAGCGCTTGCACATGCCACAGCACGAAATGTAACACTTACATGCGTCTGACTGTATTGTCTAAGGTCTCGCCCCCACCGCCTGATGCACCTACTGCTGAATATTGCAAGTTGCAGTCAATATTATGGCGCTCTTAAAATTCATAGGAAAGTGTTTGCCAAGCTTAATTATTTCATAATAAAATTGTTGTTGTGGCAGTAAATGGCAGCAGAAGTGCCATTATTAATATGTGCAGTTGTTGTTGCTCAAGTAACGTAAGCAACTTTCCAGTATTATTGTTGCTGTTATGTAAGTAGAGGCTGATTAGTATTTGTGTGTTGCTTTTGTTTTCATTTCCGTCTTTCTGTTGATATTGTATTTGCATTTTTGTTGTTGCTTTGTAATTTTGTAGCCAATAGTCTTGCTGCTTTCGTTTATTTTCGACATTTGTTTGTGTACGCACGCAGTTGCAGCGCCATGTTGCACTTTGCTCCGACTGCTTACTCTCTTCCTTTATCTTCTTTCTCCTCCTTTTATTTCTTCCCACACTCCAACAACCTGTTACAACATCAGCTGCTTTTCCTACTGCAACGTCATCACCATCGTTAACTACTTTGAAATGCAGTTATGTTGCACTGTCCAGCTGCTGATGCTTTCAACCAGCTATGCAACAACAACCAATACCAACTTACAGCATGAAATAGTTGCAACAATTCTGTATCGCTTGTAGCAACACTAAATGTACATTCAGCTATGTAAATGTGTGCAATGTTGCATTGTTGCGTGGCAAGTTGTAATTTAAGCGCTTGCCGCTGGTTTTCTAGATTTGTGGGTTTATGCAGCTGATTGAATTGCGCGCAATGCCACTGTCAGTGTTTTCTGTTGCCTCATCTTTATATACTTTTTCTTATTGCTTGATGCATTGCCAACACGCTCGCTATGCACCAGAAACTGAGTTGTGGTATGGCTGAGCTGCCTCGTCGTTTAGATTAAAAATTTCGCACCAATGCAGTTTTTCTTACCAATATCATCATTAGCTTTATCTTTATCACTACATTAATTAACATATTTCTTCTTCATCTCGTTTTCTTATTCTGCTTCCTTATCTCCGTCCTCCTTCACTACTTTTTTCGATTTCCTTTATTCATCTTATTTTTTTATTCTGCTTCTTCATATCCCTCCTCTTCAGGTAACTTTTTTTACACCTTTTCATTATTCTTATTCTTATTTCTTCTCCTTCTCTATCTCTATCTATATTTATATCTCTATGTCCTTCTCTATCTCTGTCTCTATATCTATCTCCCAACCTACATATATCTCTTCGTTTATTTCTGAAAATTCCTATTTTCAACAATATATTCGGAAAAATTCTACTGTAGTTCATTGAATTCGGATGTCCAGCATTCGTGACATCTCTTCAGTGGCCGTCGCGGTGGTCTAGTTTGGATTCTTCTGCCGTTCATAGTCATACTAAGCTATGCGTTCGCTCGACATTTTGCAAACATAATCTCTCCACATTTTTATTCTTCCTCTTAACCACCGGCTTACGTTTGTTACATCACAAACCTCTATAATTTAGTCATTTGGTCTTCTGTCATGCAATGTGTATCCTATTATTGTTATGCTGGGTTATGAAAGTGTCTACTCTTGTTTGCGCCGCATACATTAGAATGGGTCGAATACATGTCCTATATATTCTTATCTTGCTTTCAATGTTCTTGTATTTGGTTTTCCATATCGCCGACCTTAGGCAGCCAGATAGTGTTGCTGCTTTGTTTGCCGCAATCTTCACTTATTTTCTTAAATCTTTACTACTGGCAATTTGTGAACCCAAACACGTGAACTCCATGACTTGTTCTATTGGCTTATTGTTAACCGCCCGCTTGCACCTTTTTAGCTGTTTGGATATTACTAATCGTCTTGGTCTTTTTCACCGATATCTGCATGTTTAAAGATGAAGCCACTTTCTCAAATTAAAACAGTTATCTCTTTATCTCTATCTATTATATATCTCTATATTTATTTCCATCTCTACCTCTCTCTGCCTCTTTCTCTATTTGTGCATCTGCCTCTTTTTAGTGCTCACTCTAATTTATTCTGAATTTGCTCTTACGCCTATTCATCATTTTCTTGACTTCATTCCTCCCTCTGTTGTAGTTATGCAAGCTCTAAATATTCTTTGTAAAACTTTTTGAGCCTACTTATATATTTTTATAATATGTATTTTATGCGTAAAGTAGCTACCATTCTACATATGAGTGTTTGCAGCGACAGCCAAGCTGCGCGCATGGCCTTAGACAACCCCCCAACCACTTCAAGGGTAGTCGAGTCTTATAAATCCAGGCTGAACTATGTCGGTAGACATAAAAGCTTGATGCTAATATGGGTCCCGGGACAAGTGGGTAATGAGACCTCTGACACTTTAGCTAGGATGGGCTCTGAGAAAAACTTCTTTGACCCGGAGCCCGTTCTGCCACTCCCTTCTGCAGCCATCAAAGCCAGAGTTAGCAAATGGCTTACACTAACCCACAAGCGAGCTCGGCAGGCTGAGAGAGGCTGCAGATGGACAAACCTGATATTACTTGTCATGTTCGACCGACTGTCGCAGTTCCTCCTCATCATGACAGGTAGCTGGTTGGACTAATGACGGGCCACTTTCTTTGGGCAAAGCACATGGAAAAAGTGGGCATCTCAGACAATGCACTCTGCCCAGCATGCGAAGAGGAGGTTGAGCCACTTTCGGTGCGTCTGACTGGACTTCGCTTGAACCAGGCTAGAGGTCTTTGGCACTGATGTGTTAAGAAGCGACCACCTTGGCTCGTTGACACCAAAAGATCTACTCAGATTTCTTCGGAGGTCGAATAGATTTAAAGAAAATTAAAAAGGGAACCCGAGTGCAGTACAATGGACTTAATTGTGTCTTAGTGCTGTACTTGCTAGTCTGTCCTGACAAAAGAAAAAAAATCTATCATTGACTTGTCCAACAACAACTGTGCCTGAAACTCCCGAAAACTCTAATACACAGAGAGAAACTGATTGAAATGAAATTCACTTCGGCAAAAATTTGAAATTTTTAAAACAAATTTATTTGCGATTGCCATGGAATAATTTGTTGAGAAATATTGATAGAGGTTATATTACAATAATATCCAATCGTGGCCTACTCTGACTGTACCTAATATGTAATCACTAGAACAAGATTCGAACTCTAATTTTTATACCATGAGTTCAAACTTTTCGTACATTTGTTAAATATATCTGTATTGGATCCTAAACTTACATCGCCGAACATGTTCTTACCAAAAAATAATCACTTAACAACTTTTTAACCGATTTATGTAAAATTTTCGCAATGTTCGAATAGCTTAAACACAAAATGGATATATGAAAGCTATATAAAGTTTGGCTAACTTTCCTTATTTAAGTGCATTTTTACAAGTGAAGAATTTAGTGTCTCCAAATTATTTAAAAATTCAGCTTTTGATTCATAGCTTCCACTTTCATTGTGAATGTATGGTATACAGCAAATACAATTTTGATAGTACGCACTGAAGGTTTTGAAGCCAACAACATTTTCTAATACTATAGTCAAGCCGACGAAACTGCGCGGCACAAATTGGAGAGCACCTCCGCCGAACAACCAACGAAAGAGGCACCCGATGTCACATAATTTACTGGTGAGCTGAATATGTAATTCAAGAAGAAAAAGAAAATAATCGTTTAACTCCAAAAATCACTAGTAAAAATCGACAAAGACGCGTTAGGATTGGCATTAAGAGCCCTACATTAGGGTCATAAAATATTTATGTATATTGTTTCCTATACAAGAACCCTATTAATACCCTATATAAGAACTGAACACTTATTTTCAATAGAGCAGTAAAGCGCACAAAGGTGCACAAATGCTGTAACCAGAACACCCTAAACTACACGGCAAACAAGCCAGGAAATCAATAGCCGTTTTACTCTTTACCAATAATTTTTCTACAAAAAATTTTTTTTTGGTATTTCGAAACTAAACTATTTTCTTTTTGTATGTAAATTAGTGATAGCATTGCACAATATATTTTCGATAATACGTCAGAAAGACATCTGAAAAAAATAAAATATCTCCAGAAAGTCATTGTATCGAGGTTTGAAGCAGTCATTGCTTGTCGCCACTACTTGGTTCACTATCTCACACACACATATGTTTCTTTTCACGCTTAGTGATTCCTCGACATCTGTACCTAAAAATAAATACTCGATACTTTTCCACGTGGCATGTAGTTTTCTCTGGCACTTGGTATGGATAATTTTCGGCACTATTTGCTATAACCATCATCTACCATAAATTCATCCACGTATATTTCAATTTACCGGTTCTTTTTCGTGTTTACTTTTCTCGTACCTTTTACGTGTAATTCATTTTGAAAAGTTAATACTTTGCATTGCCGCCGGTATCTTCCATTTCTAAAACTTCGAAAAATTATGTGATATAATAACATTTTTTTACCGAGATGCATTTTTAAAGCCACTGTAAATATGGCGCACACATCAAAACGTTCTGAGAGCGTTTATAGTAAAATATGTCATACATAATATATATATTATAATAATATACCGCCCATCCAATTTTGGTAATATATATTATTTAGTTATTTATTGAAGTTAAAATTAGTCAACAGGAACAAATTCTCTTACATTATAATGCAGATATTTTAACAAACAACGTGATAATTATTACTGTGGCAAAAAGTAAGGTGAATTTGGTTGTAAAATGAAAAATCTTTATTTATTTTTGCAAATAAATTTCATTCCCTTCAAAAGAATCCCCTCTCGATGAAATACACTTATGCCAACGATTTTTCCAATCCCCGAAGCATGCCAAATAGTCCATTTCCGGTATAGCCATCAGCACATTCTTCGATTCAGCTTTTATCTTCTCAATCGACTCGAAACACGTTCCCCGGAGTGGTATCTTGAGTTTTGGGAATAGCCAGAAGTCACACGGAGCCAAATCAGGCGAATACGGTGGTTGCGGAACGATATGCGTGGAATTTTTGGCGAAATGGTCACGAAGAACGAGTGCAGTGTGAGACAGTGCATTATCGTGATGCAAAAACCAAGAGTTGTTGGCCCATAATTCTGGTCTTTTTAGACGAATTGCTTTGCATTTAGCACGATATTCGCTTGATTGGTCGGTTGCGTTCAGGGTCGTAAGCATAAATCCAAGTCTCATCTCCCGTAATGATGCATTTGAGCTTGTCCTGATAGTCTGAAAGCATCGTTTCAAACACATCAACGCGACGACTTTTTTCCAAGAAATTGAGAGTTTTCGGTACCAAACAAGATTTGACTTTTCGTAGGCCCTAATAGTCTTTCAAAATGGTTTTCACAGATCCTTCTGATATTCCGATCATATCAGTAATGTCTTTAACAGTCAACCGACGATTTTTGAGCACTAACTCCTTCACTTTATTGACGTGTTGGTCATCTGTTGACGTCGATGGTCGTCCGGAGCGCTCCAAGTCATCAACACGTTCTCGACCCTCTTTGAAGTCTTTGTACCACTTATAAACATTTTTCTGCGACATGGTCGAATCACCAAATGCCTTCTGCAACATGCTAAACGTTTCCGCAGCCGAAATTTCATTCCGCAAACAAAATTTAATGGCATTTCTCTACTCAATCAAATCAGACATTGTAAAAATCGAAAAATGCACTCTTGGTCGTTTGGTAAACACAAGCGTAAATATATTACTGATACTCGTAATGACATTCACATGAAAGTTGGCCCAGATGTTATTAACAGTGCTGCCAACTGATGGAAAAGATAACTAGAACGAAATTTTAATCCCACGAAGTTTGACAAATAAATTTACCTTACTTTTCACCTTACTATTTCCGCAAGAAGAAATATAACAAAACATACTGAATCAAATTATTTATAGGCACATATAGATAGTTTAAAGAAAGAGTGTTTCGAAGAAGAAAAGTAAATCCTAAT
Source organism: Anastrepha ludens (assembly GCF_028408465.1). Lineage (NCBI taxonomy): Eukaryota > Metazoa > Arthropoda > Insecta > Diptera > Tephritidae > Anastrepha > Anastrepha ludens. The sequence continues at coordinate 39,372,711 of NC_071498.1, forward strand.
AGATTTATAAATTGTCCAATAATTCCAATATTTCACTGGCCGATCTCAGACAACAATTAGAGATAAAATAAGATATCTTCAAAGAAGAAAAACACTTAGCGAAAGTTAGCATTTCGAAATATTTAAAAATTGTTGGTTACTACTTGTAGCACACCAAGAAAGAACTTTATCAAGCTCATTGAGAGGCGTTTGTGAATCGGATGGGTTTTTTTTATAATAGAATAGATTTTAAGGTCGTCAGCATAAAGTAAAATTTTGGCATATGAAAACCAATCCTTTAGCTCACTAATAATCAAGACAAATAGCAAAGGACCTCAAATACTACCTTGTGGGACTTCAGATGACGGAATAAAAAAATGTGACTGCCGCTTTTTGACAAGAACCACACATCTACAATTCAAAAGATAGGAATCCAAACAACGGAGAAATGTGGAATAGAGGCAAAGCCATTCTAATTTCTTAACAAAGATTAAATGCAAAACTCTGTCAAAAGCTTTAGAGAAATGCCTCTATACAACGTCGACCAGGAAACCTTTCAGAAAAGCTGATATCCAACCTTCTGAGAAGACAGCCAAATTTGAAACTGTCGATCTACCAGGGATGAAAAAGTGCGGGTAGGAGCAAATTAAACTTTTGACAAATTATATTTTGCAATGCATTCAAACAACTTAGAGGTAAACGAAAGCTTGGAAATATATCTTTGATTGCTCACACCACTCTTTATTATGTTTTCAAAAATTGGTGTAATAAAAGCCGATTTGCACTCGTCAATGAATTTATCTGTGGAAAATGATTTGTTGAATATCAACAGGACAGGAAAGCGAAAAAATGTATGCTAAGCTTTTGTACAATTTCTTTTGTAAAATTAGAAAAAAAAACTTAGGAAAATGAATTTCCGTTTAATAAAATTACCTCATTTTTAAAAGTTAAAATTTTACTCGATTCTTAAATACACGCTATATTTTTTACCGATGCCTATTCAGTTCTCGATGCTTTGATAATTCATTCGCGTTCCTGTCAGTGTTGTTATGTGCTCACTTTTTTAATAATGCAGAGTTTGTTTAGATGCATATCATAATCTATATTGGATTTGCCAGCCTTGAAGTTACTCTCAATCAATTGGTTCGAATCTTGACTTCAGTCTTTTCTGCAGAGACCATGTAATATATAATAGAGCCTATAAATTTTTAAATATTTTTAGTTACAAGAACATTCGAGATTAGTTTTAAAGTATTTTTTTACGCTGCACACGAATCAGGCGTCCAAAATCATCTGCCAGAGTATACTTAGATTCCTATCACCGCACACGTGTTCATCTGACCAAATTTTGGCTACTATAGCCCACTTACTACTACTTACCAACTGATCGCCACCGGCTTTGAGTAGCTTAGGTATCGGCTCCAAGGCTTTATAGGTCTTAAACCGAAATATTACCATTCGCACTTAATCGCTGAAACTAACATTCAATACTGTGAAGAAGTGGTTTGAGAGAAACTATAGCAAATATCACAAAGATTCTAGTACAGGCTGAACCAAGTGTATTGGTGTGCCAAGAAAATCGAAATTTCTTTAGCATAATCGGCTGATTTTTTTAAACAATTTTTAATTTTTTTAGTTTCAACTTAACAATTGGTGTTGCCACACTCTTTGAAGTCGATTCCACATCGCTAGGTCGCTTGTTGTGAAGGAAAAAGAATGCTTATTGCTTCATCAAGCGATATTGTGTACAACTAATCGGGCAACGTGTGCCACAAATGAGGCACAACGATCTCAAATCAAGGTGTGAAATCAAGCTAAGTAAACAAAAACCAATCGATTCATAAAACGCGAGTATATCGCTGTCCTCAAATCTCAAGCAACGGTAATTGAAAGCGATCGCGTTAGACAACTTCAATCAGCGCCTACAACTGAATGCTGCCGCAAGCATTTGAATAAAATCGTGGCAACGACAAGAAAATATTTTTGCATATTTTTTAATAGTTTCGTTTTTGGTTTTTCTTATGCTTATCCTAAAATCACTAAATGTTTACCGACACTGGAAGCTACAATTTCAAATACATGTACATAAATTTGTATGTATATAGGCATGTTCGGGTCTACACCACCACTTTTCCGCTAACGAGCATTTGCAAATGCTTTTCATTTTCATTTACATGTTGCAAGTGCAACATAAAACGGCTGCAGCTAAAGTGTGGCAACTATTGGCATTTTGGTATAAACTCTCATACATTCACACATCCGTGTGCACATTACTAAGTGCATTTTTGCCCACTTGCCCACTTGCTCAGCACGCTCGGCCAACAGCCTCTATGTTTTGGGTTAAAGCGTTATTTGCCATCGTTACCGCTGTTGATGGCCTCTTGGCCGCTCTTAGCCCAGCTTAATGTAGTTTGGCTTGGCATGGCTTGGCTTTGCTTGTCTAACCCGATTGGCCTACCTGCGCCATCGTTACACTTGATGATATGTTATTATGGCAATTTTGCCACATTGCACCTAGTGCTTAGTTGTTGTTTTATTGTCTTATCTACATACATTTTTGCTACTGATGCAGATATACGTGTGCATGTATGTGTGTATACTGTATTGATATATAATTTTCTCAGCGTCGGTGTTAATACGCACACGCCGCAAAACGCGTCTGGCTTCAATGTTGATACGGTTACTTATTGATTGCCACCGTCATTGGCATAATTATGCTGCCACTACAAACCAGCATGTTTTAGTGCTTATTTGAACCTTCCTATATATTATGAAATTATGCTTAGACGCCAGCGACTGAGCAGGCATGCATTCGGAGATCTCAAAAAGCGCCATTGTGAGCCCTTTGATTTTCCCCAAATTGTGAAGAAAAAATTGCATCGTTGCCATTAGACTCTACAAATCAAATATCAAGTAAGGACTTTGAATAGTCAGCTGAAGAAAACAGCATTGGGTAATATCCCAAGATTTGTAAGAAAAGACATTCCAAAAACTAACCCTAACCCTACTAACTCTGACAAGCAAGAGAGGCTGCGGCCTCGTTGTTAATTTGTTTACTATGGGACAACACACCATCAAGGAGAAGCTTAGGAATGAAGAGCTAAGGCTGAGAGAGGTTAACTGGCAGCAAATTGTGCGACTACGCCAGGCGAAATACTTACTGGGAGAATATAACCAAAAGAGGTTTAGAAAGCTTATGGCCCTTGCACAGGCAAATGCAGACTGCACAGAAATAGGATAAGATCAACTGATCTTGTCGTATCTGCGACCAACCTTCAAAGATTCGATTACATATTCTCCTTGAAAGATGCACTATAGCGCGAATAAGGTTTAGAAATCTCGGCCAATTCCTACTATAAGAAAGGCATACGCTCAACCCTATTCAGCTCTATCTTAAGTTTAATAAGGGAACTGGGTTTGGATAAAGTACTGTGGTGAGTAGAGGGCACAAAAGACCCTGAACTCGAAGTGCAAACCTCAAATCAAATCTATCCATCTAACTCTACAATGGCGAAGCTCATCTAATTTGTGAAGAAAAAATAAACCCCAGATATCCCTTTTTATAGAATTGGATTGAAGAACTCGGGATATTTAAGGTCAAGTTGAGTGGGAAAAGGAGACAGCGAATAAGAAAAACAATATCCTAAAAAATCTGCAATAGTACATTTAGGAACCGTACATTTAAACCGTAACCAGTCACTGTAATCGTGCATATTTCATACCTACCCGTATCACCTTTGACAACTAATTAAGATGGTCACATTTTAACCAGCTTCTTTTTCAACTATATTGAGGACTCCTGTTGATATACAACACATAATCAGATCAGTATGTTTGTATCATCGGCACAAAAATGAGTTTCGAATAAAGAGTTAATATCAAATTTTGTTTTAAAATCGGTAAAACGTTTACCGAAACATTTGAATTGATGAAAAAAGTTTATGGCGGTGATTGTCTATCTCGTGCCAGAGTTCACGAGTGGTTTACACGTTTCAGAGATGGTTGTGAGGACATAAATTACAATTAGCATACGAGCCGCCCAAAATCAGTAATCGCCGAAAATTCCATCGAAAGTGTTCGTAAATTTATCAAAAATGAACCTAAATTATCGTTGAAATTCATAGAATCGGAGTTGAATATCTCCAAAACATCAATTTATTGCATTTTAACTGATCATTTGGGCTTACGAAAGGTCTTTGCACATTTAATTCCGCGCAAGTTTACTGAGGACCAAACAGAATGCTCAAAATTCAACATTCGAAAGATCTCATTAAAGAGGCGAGAAAAGACGAGAACTTCCTTTACAATATTGTAACTGGTGATGAAAGGTGGTATTTCCAACATGAATTCGAAACTAAGCGTCAAAGTGCCGAATGGAAGGCCCCAGACGAGCCACCACGCACAAAATCGTGTTTGGAGAAGTCAAAAATCAAGTCGATGCTCGTTTGTTTTTACGGGACAAACCGTCAATGCAATTTTCTATCTAGGCATTTTGAAGCGTTTGTTAAATCGCATTCGTTGAATTCGTCCTGAACACCCTGAAGGAGGAAGCTGGCGCTTGTTGCTGGATAATGCATCATCTCATCGAACCACTGTTGTGACTGATTTTTTGACTATAAATCGCATTTTAACCATCAATCACTCACCGTATTCGCCTGATATGGCTTGCTGTGGATTTTACCTATTCGGAAATTGCATTTAGTCGTGAAAGGAAAACGCTATGCGTCCGTAGGGGCCATCCAAAAGACCATTCCGGTCAATGACCTGAAGCACTCTTTTAAAAAGCTTTTAGATCGCGCAAAATAGTGCATCGAGTCCAAAGGGGGCTATATTGAACTCGAAGCTATCAGAACAAAAGCTCCTTTTGTTTCTATTTTAGCTCAGCCTTGTTTATTTCGGGCTTCATTCACCTTGTATATACTTAGTCTTGTCATAAATTCCATAAGAAATTTTTAAATGCATACGGCGAGAACAAATTCGCAGAAGAAGTTCCGTATTTTTGCTTTTGTTCGTATGCATTGTGTACTCATAAATTAAACTTATTTTGATGGCAAATTTCGCTTGTAGAAATGGAGTGAAGAGCTAAGGAAAATCGCATTGCAGGGATTCCATTGCATAAATGTGGTAAAAGTGCAAGTGAGAATTACGAGTTGCAGATAAAACTTAATATGACGAGAATGTTTGTTTCCTTGGCTAGGAGTTCTTATTGCTCAGAATACTTGGACGAAGAGGAGACTGCCAAACATGTAGCATTTTATTGAAGCCAGTTCCCTAAGGAACGCGACGACCTAGCAAGCAAAACTGCGGTGCTTCTAACGCCCATTAATCTAGTCCCACAAATTGTTGAGTCGGATAAAGAGTGGATAGCGGTGCAAGCTTTTGCAACACGAATTATCTTGGAACATCGCAACACTGATTGGAGGCGAAGGAATAATGCTGGACGAACGCAGCAGCATCTAATAAAATGCAGCCAGATGAACAGCAGACAAATGTAACTGACTATTGGGTTTATTGCTTACAGCGGCCTCCAGGTGTAATTACCAAATCAATATCCCTATAGGATGAGCCGTCGGACTTGAGTTATTTTTAGTGGCGTTAAGTCCCACACTGACTGAGGCTTTCGATTGCTTTTGTTTTTACACCTCGTAAAAAAACAAAACCAATGGCTACCGTATCACTTTTGCCATATTAATAGACTTGAACGGATTCAAAAGAATTTTCTTCGTTGCTCTCTCAGAGCGCTTAATTATGTTGATCCGATTCCTTTGTATCTTGCAAGATGTGCTCTACTAACTTTGAAGATGTTATGAAATATAAGGAATATTCTTTCACTCCGCGTTGACTTTTATATCGACAGAGGTTTTATTGACTGCCCACTTCTTTTAGAGCGCAGTTATTTTTACTTTCTATAAGCCTGAGAAGTAATGTTTTATTATTTCTAGAGCGGGCAGAATTACTAGTTTTTAAGTAATTATAATTTTTCTTCTTCTAAGCGAACTATCAACTTGCCTCTGAATTAAGTACTCGAATATAGATAAGTATGAACTATTATCGATGAGAATTTTGTTATATCTTCTAGTAAATGATGTATTTCTTAACATAACAAGAATATATAAATAGATTAGTGAATAAATAAATAAATATAAAAGGTCCAATCCAAGCAATGGCGAAACTCTTAAGACTTTTCAGTCATTAACAGAATCTCCTCAGAAAAACGAAATATCGTTCGTAGGTGGCATAAAATTGTAGGTTTTTCTACTTGTAGGACAGCAAGTAGACGCACAAGACACACTGAAGAAGAAACTTGGCCTCAACTTCTTTTAAGAATGTTGGCGTTTCTCCATTATTGTCAACGCAAAAAACAGCAACAAACAAAAATAATTATTTTATGGCATTTTAGTCATTCATGGCAGAATCAATGAAAATTATGGAGCAAAATGAATTGACGTTTATTGAAGTACCGTTAATTAATTGAGCAAATTAAATGCACTGTTATAATGACGGCAAATTTCACGATATACAAATGCTCCATTCACAAATGCACACATACAGATGTACAAACATACACACATATATGCACAAATACGTACACCAAATTAAATGAGTGCCAATAAAGAAGTTAGCAATTGAAAAATGTATGCGGTCGAAGTGAATTCCACTAAAGAGTCAGGTAGGGGGAAATCGTTGCTTAGCCATAGCATCAACGCAATAGCTAAGTGGATGCCGGTCTGAGGTTGGTGTGCCGGTGAGTTCGGTGGTCGATCAAATAGGAAAAACGGTGTCAACAATGCATACAACAACAACAGTTTCCGCAGCGATGGCAGCCTCGCTAACTGCTGTGGCACTAGCAGCGGCGCAACTGTGAAATTGCCAAAGCAGGTGAAGCGATACTATTGACAACAACACCAAAGCAGCGATTATTAAATTAAATTGCAGTTAACAAAGCTGTGCCAGCGACGATGCCATTTTCCAATGTCATAACCGCGAATGTGCTTTCAATACGGGGCAACAACAACGTCGTCAACGAAAACTGCAGCAATAGCGACCACCACTTAACACCAAAAACAATAAGAGTGATGCTACGGGCAGTAGTGCAGTAGTGTTGTTGCAATAGAAATAACGGCAACAACAGTGGTATTCGATAACTCCGCCGTAAGCGTCGCCGTTGCCTTGGCTCGTTGTCTGGCATTGTTGTTGTTGAATTGCAAAATTATTACTGTTATTGTTGTTGGTGCTGTTATTGCCAACGTACACCCTTCTATACTATATTGGTTCTTGTTGTTGTTATTGTTGTATGACGTCTAGTATAATTCCTATTGTCGGTGGCTCCACATTCGTAGTAGTAGTTGTTGTTGTTGCTGGTGTTAAATTACTAGAATTTCCCACTCAAATTATCCAACTTAACTGGACACTTTGCTACAATCACAAAATGCCAAAGGCAGCGTTTTACAGTAGCAATCGCTGATCAATTGGCGGTTGTTGAGTAAGGCGTGCAAATGGGCCATTGTATTTACTTTTGAATGTGTGGAGTTCGCAGTCGCAGCTATATCATTCCATTCCAATCCTAAACTTTCATCCACCTTTGCGCAATTTCGGCCATTAGCAAGAGGCAATAGCTGCTCTCTTCAATGCCTTAGGCCAGGACAAAGAGATATGAGGATTCTGTAGATGCACTCCTGTTTGAACGCCTTTATATTAGTAGATGGCTGTAAGTCTAAAAGCAAGCCATTAGCAATACGAGCGCGTCCTCAACAATCGAAACTTTCGTATGTTGTGTCGATTTAGGTAGAGCTTAAAATGCGATGCTTTATTTTCACCGCTGCTGCGACAACAAATATTTAAAATCCTTCCAGAGAATACCACATAAATGTATCCCTCGATAAGGAACGAGAAGAAACCAAACTGTCTAATAATCTTGGGAAAGGATAAATTGACTAATGGGCCATGTAATGACATTTTAAAGCTTTCATGAAGAGAAACTACGCTAGATACTGGTATTTGAACGAGTTTCGCCTTTTATTTCATTAGTTAGCATACATTTCTCCAATCTTCAACAGGTTTACGATATAATATATAATATGATTTTACAGAGAACAACTCCAGATTCCCATGTAAGCTATCCTTCTGTTCATTTTAAGCTCCACAGCCGAACAAAACGAAGTACCTCCTCGCATCAAACAAACACCCGGCGCACTCGCATATCGGCAACCACGTCACTATTGACAGTTATGAGATCGAGGTTGTAAAAGTCTTCGTTCATTTAGGAACCAGCATTAACATCGATAAGAATGTCAGCCAGCATTACCACTGATAAGAATGTCAGAATGTCAAACCCAACGGAGAATCTGTCTTGCCAACAAGTGCTATTTTGGTCGAAGTATAGCGCAGAAGTGTGCACGGTGATAACATCCGATAAGGCGTCCTTTGACGTCCTTTGTTGAAGAAAAAGATTCTCCGACAGTTTTGTGGACTTTTGCACGTTGGTTATGGCGAGTATCATAGGCGATGAAACAATGAACTGTATACGCTTTACGACGACATAGACATAGTGGACTGAATAAAAATTCTGCGGCTGCGTTGGTTGGCTCATGTCGTCCGAATGAAAACAAACGCTCCGGCTCTGAAAGTATTCGATCCGGTACCAGTTGGTGGTAGCAGAGTAAGATAAAGGCCTCCTCTACGCTGTAAATATCAGGTGGAGAAGGACCGGGCTTGACGTGATGGTTCCAATTGGCATGAGAAACCTTTGCGTAAAAAAATATTTTAAGCTATAAAAAATATTTTGCCAAAATATATCGATGACAAGAAGAAACATTTTAATAAGCTCTCTCTGCTTTAACTAGTGGGGTCATACCTATATGCAAGTTCCTGATAAGACCTTGCCGGTATAACCCTTCCTCTTACCTTAAACTCCCTCGATTCTCTCATGAAAAATGTAGTACCCTTATATTACTTGATAATAGTTATCGTTAAGGGGTCGAAATCCTTATTCGTGAGCGATAAGGTTAAAACTGGTGGATGATACCCTTAAGCACAGAGCCAACTTATTTAAACCTTGTGATCCGCAAAACTCTCTTAAACAGTTACTCTTTCGGGCAAGAGCTTACTGTAATGCTTCGTTTATTGACCCTCATAACTTGAGGGACTCCATAAGAACTCCCTAAAACAACTTTTCTGTGGCGCCCTACTCCAAGGTGCTCGATCTCGCTTCAAATCACAATAAACTGAAGGTAATTCAGGAAAATATGTCTAAATGCCATTTAAGGTACATTGACATGTTGTAAAATCTTGGAATTTGGTACAGTTGAAGTGATTGATGACGTGCCACGCTGGCGTTGTCACAAAAAAATGTACAAATATTTTTCCAAGAAATTAGTGTTTGATGTTGGATGCTCAGTTTTTTTATTAAACCAAAAATCAAAAAAGTTGAACACAACTATAGTCTGGCTTATTGTAATGTAATTATCCCGTTAAATTTTAAATAACTGTAAAATATAAGTCAAATGTTTAAGTACAGAGGAAGGCAATGGCAAAATGAGATAATCAAGACAAATGCATTTTTTATGTTAGATGAGAAATAGAACTGCAGCCGCTTTGAAAGTTAAAGCTTTAAGTTTAAATTTGTTGTTTTTTCTTCAGAGTTTGCTTAATGTCGCGCGTGTTAATGGCAGCAATAAAGCAACAAGAACATCAGTCAAAGCGTGCGAGCGAACGCAAGCAGCAGCAAGAACAGCAAAAAGGCTGTACCTCGGAGCACGCACAACATATCAGCAGCAACATAAATGTGCTTAGCAACAGCAACACTAACAGCAATAGCAACAATAACAGCAAGAATTGGGCGAGCAAGAACCTTCCATGTCGATAAGTTGCTAAGCCAGTGACAATAAAAAGCATAATGCATTGCTGTTGCTGTGGTTGGATTTATTGTTGTTGGTATTGTTGTAACTCAGTATTCTTAATGCATAGCAGTCTTAGTTGATACCTTCTTCTGAATGTTGTTGTTGATGTTGTTTTTGCTGTTGCTGCCATCATTGCTGTAGGCAAGCAAAATCATACCAACCGCAGCGTCAACACAACTTACACTGCACAATCTTTGTTGTTTGCCTTAAAGAGATTTGTTTCTGGTTTCTGTAGATTTTCTGATTTTCCCATTTTTTTTTTTTCTCAACTACTTGTATTTCTCTCACCTTTCTGACTGATATTTACTTTTTATGCTGCGCGCAAATGCACTTGATGCCAAAAGCTAGCGATAAAAACAACAACTCGATTGTGGCAATAATAGCGGTATGCATCGTTGGCGATGACGTTGATGTTGATGCTTTGATGTGATGCCAGACACGTCACCAACGATAAAGCATTGTCGACTGGATCCGCGTTTGCGTCTGAGCCTTTGTGTGCAACGACGTTGGAGCAGATATTGTCGCGTAGATTAGGTGCTGCTGCTGTTATTGTTGTTGTTGTTACTGCTATGTTTGATAATTATCATGATGTGAACGCTAATGTTGTTGCTCGTGTTTACGCTGTAACGTGCGATGGATAATGTAGCAGCAACTAAATAAATAAAATCTTTGCACAGAAGAACAATTTCAGAGGCATAGTAACTAGTGAAGCGAGCGTCAGTGGTAGTCCCTGCAAACGTAGTATGGAGTTCCTGTCGATGCAGGGCAAGGCTTTTTTCAAGTTCATAAAAAACAGTGATTAATAAGGCGAGCTCATTGAATTTTGTTTTAATTTTGCACATTATGAAGCATTGCTCTGTTGTTGATCTATTGGTTCTAAAACCGCATTGATACTCGCCTAGAATATCCTCTGCCATGGGATTAATTCTGTCGACGAGTATGTTGGTGAATACTTTGTAGGCAGAGCTTAGAAGAGAGATACCGCTATAACTGTTACAGTAATGCTTCTCTCCTTTTCTATGGACCGGCAATATTAAGATAGATTGCCAGTTCCGAGCGATCGTTTCGTATTCCCAAATTTACTCCAGTAGTTTTGTTAGAGCCAACCCATTAAACGGACCGCCATATATCAGCAATTCAGCTTTTTCACCGTTTGCCTGTCCATTTTTTAGTTTTTGTATCACAGATCTGGCTTCTTCTTTATTTGGAGCCGCAAAATGTAATTCTGCCGTGTAATATGGCTCTGTTAAATCATCGGCAGGATGTATTACTATTTATGTATTGTATTATTTTCGTGAAATGACTTTATTGAAAGTATAAAAAAAAAAAATAAATAATTGGCGCGTACACTTCTGTTAGGTGTTTGGCCGAGCTCCTCCTCCTATTTGTGGTGTGCGTCTTGATGTTGTTCCACAAATGGAGGGACCTACAGTTTCAAGCCGATTCCGAACGGCAGATATTTTTATGAGGAGCTTTTTCATGACAGAAATACACTCGGAGGTTTGCCATTGCCTGCCGAGGGGCGACCGCTATTAGAAAAATGTTTTTATTCATTTTGCCTTCACCGAGATTCGAACTAACGACCTCTCGGTGAATTCCGAATGGTAATCACGCACCAACCCATTCGGCTACGGCGGCCGAAAGTATAAATAAAGAAAAAACAAAAAATAAAAAATAACCACGTTTAGTTTTAGAAGAGCTCAACGTTGCGTCCGAAATATTGTAGGAAATAATTGATAAATTCCATTAATGTTGCATGATAGTAAGCCTTTTAAAGTTTTACAACAAATAAGCTGGTCTGCAGCTTATAGATTTGCTGCCTTTCGAAATTTAATTTTGTGATTTTTTAACACAATTTGTCTTATATTACACAATATATTTTTTGTTTATCCAACGGTGATCATAGTATTTTAATTTAAATTTTTCGGTTAAGAATAATGATTGATTGCTTCCTTTTGTTTTAGTTTTTAAAACATAACCCCCGAAGAGACATACACTGCTAGATTTAGAAAGAATAAAAATTCTCAATGATGGGCAAAAACACAAGACTTGAAAATTAAAAATAGCTTTCTAAGTGTATGCAATTTATATTAAAACGGCGTTTCTGGGGAGACTAGCTTCAAAATACACAAAATTCTATGCAAATCGCAGAATTCTGTACAAAGTAATTAGCGCGCGTATATATTTTGAGACATTATTTTGTCTGATGTAGAGATTAATTTGAAAAACTTCCTGGTAAATATTCTTCATAAATATCTTGTCAAAATACAATTATTAGATGTCATATTGCCAGAGAGATGGGCAAAAGTTTCGACTATGCGCGCGAACGTAGGCAGTATTTCTTTAATTAGTGGTCAAAATTTTGAAAAAGCACGAAAGTTGCGCTCCCATTGTAGGTGTAATATATCGGGTGATTTTTGAAAGCTTGAGATCCAAAAATGATAATACAAAACACGAATATTATTGAAATTCATTTTTTTAGTATAACCTGGTAGATAAATTCATAACATTTGTTTCTTAAATATGATACCCGGTATATGTCCGCCACGGCTAAGAATTACAAGGTCCATTTTACGCAAACGAGGGTAATTTTGCTTCAATTTTTGTGCGAACTGTATTTTGTAGGCATGCAGGCCAAAATCCTTACGTAAACATTGTCCACGTAGTCGAAGGACAAAGGGCAACACGTTGAGAATTACACCAAGCGACATCTTCTTCAACACTTCGCTCGATGAACTTCGCAGATAGATTCATTTTTTTAAATTAAATTTCTACAATTTAGAAGCTTTCTTCTGGCGATTTATGATAACTTGCCATGCCTTTATTTGTATATATATTAATTAGCACTTACCCCCTTTTTGGGTGTTTGGCCAAGCTTCTCCTCATATTTGTGGCGTGTGTCTTGTTGTTGTTCCACAAATGGGGAGTCCTACAGTTTTAAGCCGACTCCAAACGGCAAATGCTTTTTTATGAGGAGCTTTTTCAGGGCCGCAATACACTCGATAGAGGATGGTTCCATGTGTAGAAGTCCACGCAAGTGGGGAAAGTTACTGATCGCCATTCACTTGGGAGTGGCCAGGACGATTCTTCTACATATGGTTCAAGCAGCTCACAACGGCCGGGATTAGCCCACGTATCCTCTGGATAGCTCCCGAACACCCGTTCGGGAGTGAGCTAACGTGAGAAGGCGAAGCATTCCAGGATAGCTGGTTGTGCGCTGGGTTTGGGACCCGCCACTTAAAAATCCCCCCCAATGAAAAGAATTACAAAGCCTCGGATGAGAACTGCCTTTACTGATGACGACCCCTGCAAACGAAATAAGGAATATGATTTGAGGGCATGCACCTGGAATGTCCGGTCCCTTAATGGGGAAGGTGCCTCTGCCCGGCTGGTTGATGTCCTCGTGAGAGTAAAGGCTGACATCACTGCCATCCAAGAGATGCGATGGACGGGGCAAGGTAAGAAAACCATAGGACCTTGCGACGTCTACTACAGCTGCCATGTAAAGGAGCGCAAATTCGGTGTCGGATTTGTTGTGGGAGAGAGACTTCGTCGCCAAGTACTGTCGTTCACTCCGGTGGACGAGCGTCTCGCAACAATCCGCATCAAAGCCAGATTTTTCAACATATCGCTAATTTGCGCCCACGCCCCGACGGAAGAGAAGGACGATGCGACCAAAGATTCCTTCTATGAGCGCTTGGAACGTTCCTATGAGCGCTGCCCCCGCCACGACATAAAAATCGTGCTTGGCGACTTCAACGCCAGGGTGGGCAAGGAGGGAATTTTTGGTCCCACAGTCGGAAAATTCAGCCTGCACAACGAAACATCCGGTAACGGACAGAGGCTGATCGACTTCGCCGGGGCCCGAAACATGGTAGTCTGCAGCACCAGATTCCAGCATAAAAAGATACACCAAGCTACCTGGCTTTCTCCCGATCGAAAAACGCGAAACCAGATCGATCATGTTGTGATAGATGGAAGACACGCTTCTAGTGTATTAGATGTACGTACGATCCGAGGGCCCAACATCGACTCGGATCATTACCTTGTTGCAGCCAAGCTGCGCACCCGCCTCTGTGCAGCAAAAAACGTACATCTACCTACGCAAAGAATGTTCGACATCGAAAAGCTGCAATCACAACAGACAGCCAGAAGATTCGCCACTCGACTCTCACTCCTGCTCTCGGAGAGCACTGCCCAACAAACCGGCATGCGCGAGCAATGGAGCAACATTTCTCGTTCACTACGTACCGCCGCCGAAGAAGAAATCGGATTCCGGCGAGCCCGAAAAAACAATTGGTACGACGAGGAATGTCATGCTGCCGCAGAAAGAAAGGATGCCGCCTATAGAGCCACGCTGCGATCGGGCGCAACGCGAGCCATGTGGGATCGCTACAGAGAGCTGAAAAAGGAAGAGAGACGTATTATCCGACAGAAGAAACGAGAGGCCGAAATACGTGAGTGCGAGGAGCTTGAGATGCTGGCCAACAGGAACAACGCCCGAAAATTTTACCAGAAAGTTCGGCGGCTTACAGAAGGTTTCAAGACCGGGGCGTTTTCCTGTAAGAACAAAGACGGCGATCTGGTGACTGACGTACAGAGCAATCTTAAATTATGGAGGGAACACTTCTCGAACCTGTTAAACGGTGACAGCTGCGCATGTCATAGAGAATGTGAAGATCCCGATACCCCAATCGTTGACGACGGAATTGTCGTTCCGTTACCCGACCATGACGAGGTGAGAATAGCAATATCACGGCTAAAAAACAACAAAGCCGCGGGCGCCGACGGACTGCCGGCTGAGCTATTCAAACATGGCGGCGAGGAGCTGGTAAGGTGCATGCATCAGCTCCTATGCAAAATATGGTCGGATGAAAGCATGCCTGCCGATTGGAATTTAAGTGTGCTCTACCCAATCCATAAGAAGGGCGATCCTGCAATTTGTGCCAATTACCGCGGGATTAGTCTTCTAAATATCGCCTATAAGGTTCTAGCGAGCGTATTGTGTGAAAGGTTGAAGCCCACCGTCAACCAACTGATTGGACCTTATCAGTGTGGCTTCAGACCTGGAAAGTCTACCATCGACCAAATATTCACAATACGCCAAATCTTGGAAAAGACCCATGAAAGGAGAATCGACACACACCATCTTTTCGTCGACTTCAAAGCTGCATTCGACAGTACGGAAAGGAGTTACCTGTATGCCGCGATGTCTGAATTTGGTATCCCCGCAAAACTAATACGGCTATGTAAGATGACGTTGCTCAACACCAGCAGGGCCGTCAGAATTGGGAAGGACCTCTCCGAGCCGTTTGATACCAAACGAGGTTTCAGACAGGGTGACTCGCTGTCGTGTGACTTCTTTAACCTGATGTTGGAGAGCATCGTACGAGCCGCAGAACTTAATCGCTCAGGCACAATTTTTTATAAGAGCGTACAATTGCTGGCGTATGCCGATGATATTGACATCATCGGCCTTAACAACCGCGCTGTTAGTTCTGCCTTCTCCAAACTGGATAAAGAGGCAAAGCGAATGGGTTTGGTGGTGAACGAGGGCAAAACGAAGTACCTCCTGTCTTCAAACAAACAGTCGGCGCACTCGCGTATCGGCACCCACGTCACTGTTGACAGTTATAATTTTGAGGTTGTAAAAGACTTCGTGTATTTAGGAACCAGCATTAACACCGATAACAATGTCAGCCTTGAAATCCAACGTAGAATCTCTCTTGCCAACAAGTGCTACTTTGGACTAAGTAGGCAATTGAGCAGTAAAGTCCTCTCTCGACGAACAAAACTAACACTCTACAAGACTCTCATCATGCCCGTCCTAACGTATGGCGCAGAAGCTTGGACGATGACAACATCCGATGAAGCGACGCTTGGAGTGTTCGAGAGAAAGATTCTGCGTAAGATTTTTGGACCTTTGCACGTTGGCAATGGCGAATATCGTAGACGATGGAACGATGAGCTGTATGAGCTTTACGACGACATAGACATAGCGCAGCGAATAAAGATCCAGCGGCTTCGTTGGCTGGGTCATGTCGTCCGAATGGATACAAACGCTCCGGCTTTGAAAGTATTCGATGCGGTACCAGCTGGTGGTAGCAGAGGAAGAGGGCGGCCTCCTCTGCGTTGGAAAGATCAGGTGGAGAAGGACTTGGCTTCACTTGGTGTGTCCAATTGGCGCCGGTTAGCACGAGAGAGAAACGACTGGCGCGCTTTGTTAATCTCGGCCAAAATCGCGTAAGCGGTTATCGCGCCAATCAAGAAGAAGAATACACTCGAATCTTTGACATCGCCTACCGAGGAGCGCCCGCTATTATAAAAAACTCTTTTCTTCATTTTGGTGTTTCACGGAGATACGAACCTACGTGCTCCGAATTTCGAGTGGTAGTCACGCACCAATCCATTAGGCTACATCGACCTTGCTGAACAGAAATATCAACACAGTTTGATATTATCAGCTATTAAACCATAGTTATCGATATCGATAGTTCTCATGCAACTAAAAAAATACCCGATATATATCTATGCAACTTTCCACTCAGATTCCGTTGCAAATATGGTTGACTTTTGCCATTCCAACTCAGCTCAGAATCCAATACATTCCTTGAGCTCCTTGGCTTTTATATGAATTGTATGCTTATCTTACAACTTTTGTGGTTACATTTCACCTTTTGCGCAAACTGAGCACACTGTGCGACCACTTTACGCCATAAGTGGCAATGATAATTTGGGTGGCAATAAAGTTCGTTTTCTTTGTTGTCCCATGTATGCGTTTAGCTTTAATCAGCAAGGCAATAACCTTATCTTACAAGTGTTGTTGCTGTTATTGCAACTAAGTGGTAAAAATATCACAACATACATCGAACTGTCTAAAAAATGTTGCTTTAACTGGACAAATACGTTTATGATTTTAGAAAGAGAAAGATCAACACGATGTTCTGAGTGCCATTTGAGGCAGGCGTGATGTGTGCACGTTTGTATGTAGTGCGACATGCCACACGTCATGCTGTAGAGCACAAAAGTGGTCTAAACATGCCTACATACATATGGCAGTATATTATTTGTATTGCATACGAGTGAGTATATAAAACACAGAGGGACATAAAAGTGACGCAATTTGCATGAGCAATAGGCTTTGAGTGTCGGGCGTTCTGCATATGTGTGCACGTACACCAGTATAAGAATGTGTAGTTAAAGAGATATACGCGTTCATTGAAGATAAGAACTGCATCATTTCGCAACTTCGCAACTTTAAAACAAACACTTTTATAGCTTTCATTTCCCTCGCAACAGCTTTTGATAAACTCGCGTTTGTGTAATTTTCTCATTCAACTGGCTAAGTGCCATTCATTCTGATGTCATTTTGCTTTATGATGCACTGTTAGGTAATAAAGTTGTATGTAATTTTGAGTGTGCGAGATGTGGCTTTTGATAACATTGACGAAAGATAGAAACGGAATTTTTGTTTTATTTACTTGGTAAAATGGCATGACGTGTTATGACGAAGCAAACAAAAGCGCAAATTAAAAGAATGGAAGGGAAATGATGTTTGCCACTACAATAGGAAAGTGGATAGACTGATAAACTAATGAAAGTGCACGTGAATATGTAGGAAATAAACCTAAAGATCTAAAAACAGTTCTTTGATTCAACACAAACTCATTAAAATGTTAGTGCATTTGTCTAACTCACAGGCGGAAGACCGGAGTGCATGTAATTAACGCGTTTAAAATACGCTGAATTCATTAGAAGGCGTTTTAACAATTAATTTGAGTCAGCCTGTCTATTTAATCAGAACAATTGAGGGTGGAATCAGAGCGACACATTCAAAAGACTTAAGACACGAACTTCTCTGATTTCTTCGCGCATGACGGTATAAGCTCCTGTGGTTAGAAGAAACGAACTATCAAACAGCGAGTTTATTTTTATCGTATCTTTAGTACAAACTTACATATATCGCTGTCACTTATGAGCTTTAGTTGTTCTTTTTTTCATTGAGTTGAAAACTTCATTTCGCACAAAAGATGGAATTAAGTGATTGTTATTACGATTTCCGACGTAGATTATGAAGACAGGAGTGCTTTGACCAACTTGCTTCGACTTTTGCTCTTAAAGCCCCATACCTAGCCAATGTGAGACGCTGCTATAAAGAGCACCAATGTGACAGTCGATCCTTAAATGATGAATTTCGTCAAGGTCGTCCAAAAACGGTTGTTGTGCCAAAAACAATCGTAGCTGTGCGTCAACTGACAACGCAAGATCGTCATATGACATATCGTGAAATAAACACACCTTTCGGCATTCGTGGGGCCAGCATTCATTCAATAAGGCAAGAACACTTGATTTTCAAGAAGATCTGTTCTCGTTGGATACCGCATAATTTGACAATTGTCAAAAAGTACTCGTTTCGATTGGTGTAAAGAAATGTTGAAGAAACACAAACGTGGGGGCACGTACACGGCATTGTAACAGATGCCGAATCTTGAATCTATGCACATGAGCTGGAAACAAAACAGCAATCGACAATATGAGTGTTCCAAGACGAGCTTAATCTAACAAAAATTGGTCGCGGAGAACCACCTCAAAACAAATGGTCGATTTTTTTTCGGAAAATCTAGTCATGTCGCTAAAAACAGTAATTTCTGAGTGATACACAAACAAAAAGTTTGCCACAAGTTTTCGGAGAAATAAAGAAAACCTGCCGCCAAGTCATCATACACCAAGACAATTCGAGCTCTCACGAATCGGCTCACACAAGACAGTTTCTGAGCGCTCAAAAGATCGAATTGACAGCTCTGATTTAACAACTACTGGTTTATTTCTGTTCCCGAACATCCAAAATAAAATGCGACGTCAACGTTTTTCATGGCCTAAAGAAGCTGATGAAGTCGGTTGAAGTCTGAAGCAGCTCCTCCTGCAGGTATCCACTTCTGAGTGGCAAAAGTGTTTTGATAATTGATTCAAGCGAATGCAGAAGTATATTAACTTCCAAGGAGAATGTTGTGAAGAACAACAAAACCATTTTCATTATTATTTTATTGTATTTTCATTATTGGGCGCAAAATATGAAAGACAACCCACTAGTACATTTTCGTTCAAATTCTTCTATGTCGAAAATTGAGCAATAAAACTCAAACCCTTAATGTATTACATAGTACAGAAGCTAATATCTTTTTTACAAAATTTTTAAGGAGATAGGAGTATTTCTCAGTTTCGTTAGCAGAATCCACTAACATAATAAATAAATGCTTTTCAAAGTCGATTTAGGCGGTCATTGTTTGTAGCCACTGTAATTATCCGGCAAGATTCTGGTAGAAAGAATTTGTATTATATTCAGAACCTGTGACACCACAGAGAAATTGTACAGTACTCTAATTTCTCTGTTATAACAGCAGCCAATTTAGTTCTAAAATTAAATATAATTGCATGAAATTGTCGCTATTTTTAGAAAATCATCTTAATGTATCCTAAA
Source organism: Anastrepha ludens (assembly GCF_028408465.1). Taxonomy (NCBI): domain Eukaryota; kingdom Metazoa; phylum Arthropoda; class Insecta; order Diptera; family Tephritidae; genus Anastrepha; species Anastrepha ludens. The sequence goes on from NC_071498.1 coordinate 39,392,067, forward strand.
AAATTCCTTCTTTCACTTAAAAAAAAAAAATAAATAATAGGACTATGAATAAGTTCGTGCGGTTTTTTTTCGAAATTTGAAACTTTATTGACGTAAAATGGTTACAAATTTAATATTCAAAATATTGTCCATCGCTTACTACTACTTTTTCCCATCTTTCTGGCAATTCACGGATTCCCTTTGTGAAAAATTCGGTCGGTTTTGCCGCAATCCACGAATCGATCCATTTTTTGACTTCATCGTAATTACGGAAGTGCTGGTCAGCCAGGCCATGTTGCATCGATCGGAAGAGATAGTAATCGGATGGCGCAAGGTCTGGACTATACAGCGGGTGAGGTAGGACATCCCATTTGAGCGTTTCTAAGTATGTTTTGACCACTTGTGCAACATGTGGCCGAGCATTGTCATGTTGCAAAATAACTTTGTCGTGTCTATCGGCGTATTGCGGCCGTTTTTCTCGCAGTGCTCGGCTCAAACGCATCAATTGTCGTCGGTAGACATCCCCCGTAATCGTTTCATTCGGTTTCAGTAGCTCATAATACACAACACCCAGCTGGTCCCACCAGATACACAGCATAACCTTCAGGCCATGAATATTCTGCGCCGACGTCGATGTTGAAGCATGGCCAGGGTATCCATACGTTGCCCGACGTTTTGGATTGTCGTAATGGACCCACTTTTCATCGCCAGTCACAATTCGATGCAAAAAACCCTTTCTTTTGTGCCGTTGAAGCAGTTGTTCGCATGCCATAAAACGGCGTTCAACGTCTCTTGGCTTCAATTCATACGGCACCCAATGGCCTACCTTTCGGATCATTCCCATGGCTTTTAAACGTTTGGAAATGGTTGATTGATCAACTCCCAAAGTTTTTGCAACCTCTTCTTGCGTTTGAGCCGGATCTTGATCGAGCAATTCCTCCAATTCGGTATCCATGAACTTTGGCGGCGCACCCTCGCGTTCTTCGTCTTTCAAGCCAAAATCACCACTTTTAAAGCGTGCAAACCACTTCTGGCACGTTCGCTCAGATAGAGCATGCTCACCATAAACTTCCACCAAGATACGATGACTTTCGGCTGCTTTTTTCTTCATATTAAAATAATGAAGAAGAATTCCCCGCAAAAACACATTATTTGGCACGAAATTCGACATTTTCAAGTGTGGTAAAAATATTGTTGTTTACGCTTCAAATAAAAAACTTATACTGACGTTTGTGCCTTACGACAGTAGCTCTCCAATGAATGTTTGGAAATGTGGATCGATGGAATAATAATCAAGTTACGCCATCTGTTGTAAAACCGAAACGAACTTATTCATAGTCCTATTAATTGGCGCTTACACTTCTGTTAGGTGTTTGACCGAGCTCCTCCTCCTATTTGTGGTGTGCGTCTCGATGTTGTTCCACAAATGGAGGGACCTACAGTTTCAAGCCGACTCCGAACGGCAGATATTTTTATGAGGAGCTTTTTCATGGCAGAAATACACTCGGAGGTTTGCCATTGCCTGCCGAGGGGCGACCGCTATTAGAAAAATGTTTTTATTAATTTTGCTTTCACCGAGATTCGAACCAACGACCTCTCTGTGAATTCCGAATGGTAATCACGCACCAACCCATTCGGCTACGGCGGCCGCCACTTACAGCGCAGAATATTGAATTACACCGACATTCACCAAACAAAATTTATTACTTAATTTTTACCACAATAATCACGACTCGTTCACTTGATTATGTATTACATACCCACACACTTACGAATAATAGAACAGGATTTGCAATTTGTGACATGTGTTGCATGCAACACCTAACGACCAATGCAATGAAAATTCTTGCACAACCACTAAATAATAATTTAAAATTAAAGAAAATACAAACCAAGCAATTGAAAAAACGGATAGCATAATTGAAAACAAAACCAAGCATGCTGTTGAAAAACCCGTAATGAAAGGCTGGCAAGAGCAGTAGATTGCAAGTAGCAGAGAAGACTAAAAGTTTGCAGCAACAACTGGCCAAACCACAACATCGCGTTGTTGGAGAATTGGAAAAGCAATCGATAGGAGAGTGAATGCAGGTAATTAAATATATAGAAAATAGCCAAGCGCATATGGAATTCGCCAGCATACGAGTATATCGAGGCACTCATGTAAATAGACTGTACCCTGTAGAAAAATCCGCGAGCAAAGGAAGCGATTTAGAGAATGCAGATAATTGCGCACATTTTGGTTTTGCTATGTCAATGCAAAGAATTACTCAAATAGAGAAATGCATAGACAAGGTGGCACAAAATTAATCATCCTATGGGAAGATTTATAATTTTTGCAAATGGCGTCGTACGCGAATCATATTTTACACTTGCACTAGGCAGCTGTGTTATAAAACCAGGCAATGAGTGGAGCACGTAAAGCACGTAATTTCCATTACTCAAAACCATTTTTTTATTTAGTAAAAAATTTCAGTTGGCGATTTATTGAACATGAAAACTCTATCTCAAGAAATTTAGAGACTTTATTAAACTCAATTAATTCTTTAGTAATAGGAGCCGTAACCGAATGGTTTAGTACGTGACTACCATTCGGAAGTGAGTAGGTTCGAATCTCTGTGCGTGAAATGTCAAATGAAAAATTTGTTTCTAATAGCAGCAGCCCCTCGGCAGGATATGGCAAACCTGCGAGAGTATTTTTGCCATGAAAAAGCTCCTCTTAAAAACACATTTGCCGTTCGTAGTCGATTTAAAACTGTAGGTCCCTGAGACAGCATCAACACGCACGTCACAAGTAGGAGGAGGAGCTCGGCCAAATACTCAAAAAGGGTGGAAGGACCAATATATAAGTATAATAGGCGCATTTCGAACTTAAAGAGATTTTGCGAGACCAATATAGGAAAACTCCGAACTATGAAGAGCTCTACTGACATATTAGAGAACATCCTCTCAAGAAGCACCGTACAGTCGACAGCACCACGTATCAAATCGAACTTGAAAGGCAAAGTTAAGGCTATTCTCCTGTTCTGCCATGATTTTAAGTTAATCAGTAAACATCGCGTTTCGTAGATAGGGATAGGGTCCGGCAAGCATGAATTACGCAACGCGAAATGTAAGAATACTTTCTGGATTCGTTCAGTTCTAGCAGCATAGCTCGTATAATACGGAAACCAAATAAAAGATTCATATTCACGTTTGGAACGTACAAACGACATATACAAAAACTTCAGCGTATAAGGGTAAAAAAATCAAACATGGCGTAAGATTTGGTACTAAAATAATTTATATGAGTAGGCTGCAAACCAAATATTACACCTAAGTCTTTAATTTCACTTACTCGCTGACTACTGACGAGGGAGCGCTAGACGTGTTCAGCGATAGACGGTTATTGATATAGCATTAGCGCCATTGCATTAAAGTCATCTGCATAAAGCAGGAATCTTGCTGATGAAAAGCAAATGTCATTGACGAACGGAGCAGAAAAAGTGGGCCGGAATACTTCCTTGTGGAGCCCTAGAGCAGGGAACGAAAGGGAAAGACCTAACATTATCGACGACAGCCAAAAGCAGTGGCAATTGAGCAATTAAGATGCGATCCAACACAAGAAGGCCGAGTGGAAGCCAATGCAGGCAATGCAAAAATGTCCTGGATGACGCACTCAAATAGCTTTTCCGTGGCGAAAAATTTTGAGATAGGCCTATAGTTGCTAATATCATTTTCATTAGTATAATATTATGCTACGTTGGGGAAAATGAAATACATTATTTTTGCGTAAAATTTTTTCACAAATGGTTTTAAAAGCTTTTATGGCCGATCGATTATTTCTGTGATTTTATCAACATTTTCGATGACGAGTCTGCCTGTGCAAGATGTGTTTTAACAATAGAAATGCCTGAACGGAATCAGCGAAACCAAAATTATACGTGATTATCTGTTACAGTATCGGCACCACAAAAGCTATTCACAATTCCAGAAACTAGCGAATAGATGAAGCAACTGACATAAATAGCCATTTGTTGGCAGCACTGGAAAGAAACTGCTAAAAATTATATTTCTTTGGAAGCTTTCAATGAATATTAGTAAGGCCACGTTCATACAGGGCAACTTTTGCTGCTTCAACTCGTTACTTGTGATGCTTTTGCTATGTGAACACTCTCGTTCTTCTCAATGTTATTGAGTTAAAATCTAGTAATTGCAAAGTGTTTGAAGACGACGAGCAACACCAAAAGATAATTCGCAAATCAATAAAAGTGGCGTATATAAACGCGATCTAATGAAACTTGCCTAATACCACAAAAGAGAGTTGGCAGCATTGAAAATAGTGATTTATACTAGTTGCATGTGGTAACACATGGGCTAAAACGTCCCAAGACTACGACATAGACGGCACTAGTTTTATTGCATTTGCCTCTTTTTCAGTTAGTACAAACCTTAAAAAGACAGCTATGTATTAATATCAAAATTTCATGATATCCTATTCATTAGTTCCTGAGTTATTGTGCTAAGAGTGACCCTTCTTTTATTATTTTCAAAACAATGGATCAAAGAATTTCGTGTTTTAATTTTACACTTTTTCTTGATGGGGAAAAAATACCGTTGAAGCGAAGCCATGGCTTGAAAAATGTTATGGGGACTCCGCTCCATCAGAAACAACAAGAAAATTATGGTTTGCTGACATCAAATGTGATCGTAGAGACACCGAAGATGCACAACGCAGTGTAAGTCCAAATGAGGGGCAGCGGTAACCCCAGAAAACATTAAAAAAATCCACAAACTCGTCTTGAATAATCAAAAGGTGAAGTTAGCTGACATCGTGAAGATATCAAAAAAAGTGTTAGATTTATATTGCATGAACATTTGACTGTGAGAAAACTCTGTTCAAGCAAGCTCCCAATTTTTCGATAAATCCCATTAAATGAAGGTGATTGAGAATCGTTTTATGATAGCAGTTCAATTTTTTCACCAATTCACGACTGGGCTGGCGAACGTTCTCCTCCAAAAGCGATTTGAAACGTTCTTCATCGCATTCAGAAGACCTTCCGCTGCGTGTCATCGACGTCAAAGTCGCCATTTTTGAACTTTGGAAACCATTTCCGTGCTGTAAACTAGTACAGCGTTTTTCAATAGGTGCGCTTCAACTTTTTTCCGATAGGGAGGGCGAACGACGCAATATTTTTTATTTTTCGCTTGTCATTTGTAAACTTCATTAATATACATTTCATCATGGAACGCTACACACTTGAGCAACGATTGCAAATCATTGAATTTTATTATAAAAATGCGTGTTCTGTTAAGAAAGTTTAAAGTCGAAAAATCATCTTTAGTGATGAAGCTCACTTTTGGCTCAATGGCTTTGTCAACAAGCAAAATATGCGTTACTGGACAGAAAGCAATCCACACGTGATTCATGAGGCACCGTTGCATCCCGAAAAAATCACTGTTTGGTGCGGTTTACATGCCGGCGGCGTAATTGGCCCATATTTTTTCGTTGACGAGAACGATCGCCACGTTACTGTGAATGGAAATCGATACCGCGACATGGTAAACGATTATTTTTGGCCGCAATTGAATGGTATGGACTTAGACGACATGTGGTTTCAACAGGACGGGGCCACAAGCCACACAGCACACGCTACAATTGATTTGTTGAAGAGTAAGTTCGATGAGCGCATTATTTCCAGAAATGGACCGGCCGAATGGCCGCCGCGCTCGTGTGATTTGACGCCTCTAGACTATTTTCTTTGGGGTTATGTGAAGTCATTGGTCTACAGTAACAAGCCGGCGACGATTTGTGAGCTCAGAGCCAATATTGAACGCGAAATTGCTGGAATTTCGGCCGATTTATGCAAAAGAGTGGTCGAAATCAACGATTGGACTTCGTAAAACGTGCACGCGATGGTCATACAAAAGAAATCGAATTTCATACTTAAATGTGGATGTTCAAACTCGATAATAAAAAAAAAATTAGTTAAAAAGGTCAAACCGTTTGTGTTTTATTAAAAAAAAAAAGTTGAAGCGCTCTTACTGAAAAACACTTTATATGACACCTACCCCATACACGTCGCAAATGTCCCGGGCTACTTTGGCAGCTGTTGACCGCGTTGAAAAGCAAAGAGAAGCAGGTGTCGAAATTGTTGAATTTTGCCTTCTACGTATTCCATTTCTAAGCCTCAAAACAAATAAAAAATTTAATAACTCAAAAATACAATTAATATAGTTTGTATAGCAGAATGAGTTCCATTGAATGAATACCTTTTGGAAAACAAATCGTTGCAAATCATTATTGCTATAAATCAAACTTTGTTCATATTCAAAACCTCAACTTTAACAAAATTAATCATCCAATTTTGTTTTTGAATCACTTTTTTACTAAACAGACAAAGAAAAAGTGCTTTCGAGTTGTGGAAATCTTTATTTTGACCTTGACGTGCTCCTTGACTTGTCTGTTTGTATACTACACCTGTCTAATTCATAAGTGTCAAATATGATTATCGTGAGACGCTATTTGGCCGAATTATGAATTTCCCGATTGGGCGATTAGTTTTGTGCAACATTGCATTTACCTACCAGAATGATAAGAATGCAGAGTAATAATCAGCTTAACTTTTTCGTTTCAGATGTCCTGAAGAGCCAAAATCCTCTTGACAAGCCACCTATCTTTGTTTTAAGGCGCTTACTTTGGTGCCACTCTACTACAAAAAAATATGTAAAAAAAATTTATCTTTGTATACTATTTGATGTCAATAATAACATACGATAAAGTCAGAATGATCTCATTTTATTTTCTTAAAAAAGAAATCCTAAAAAATATCTATAAAAAATTAGTATTTGGCCAGACTACTGCCTGAAGTAAGTTTACAAGTGTGTGGCATAAGTTTAGAGATGCTCTGCTTTGTCTGTGGGTAGTTATATGTGGTATGCTGGTAAACCACTGGCTCTTTGAGATTTCTCTCCGGCCAAAAAAACATTATATATATTATCATCAGCGGAACGAGGAAAATATTAGAAGCAGCAATAAATGTCCCAAAACAAATAAATTCAACTAAGTAGGAGTTGAAAATCGCACTGACATTGTACAGATTAAATTTTCGCAAATTTAAGGAAAGATTCGTTAAGCTGGATCAGTTTTCTATCAGTTTTCCAAAAGCATGTCCTTATAGGCTTACGATAAATAAATTAAGTGATATGAATCACTCGGAAATTCTATCTCCATTCACGGAATTTCTTTCTCACTTTTTTTACATTTCTAAAGAAAAACGAAGAAAGGAGGACACGAAATCGATACTTTGTTATATTTTGAATGCCAGTTACCAGTGAAACCTATTCTTTTCCTTACGGTACTATATTTATTTCAGCTCGCCAAAAGTACTATTTAACAATGAAAACAATAAATAGTGAAAATTTAATTTTTTCATTTCTATGCTTCAGAAAGATTTTTGAATTAATCATCTCTACCAATTTTATCCTTGCTATATTTTCCTTATTGGGTCATAACAGGAAATATTTTATCAAATTTTGTTTAGAAGCACAGAAACAATAAAAATTATATTACCATGCTCAACTTTTAAGAAAATCACACTTTGCTCTGCCTTGAACTCTGTAGAGCTCTTTCACATGCCCAAAATGAGAAAAAATTCTTATAAAAAAATTAAATCCCTAATTCAGCTTTTTCCTGCTGGGTATCTACATGCAATCACACAAAATCAATTCCAGTAGGCCGGCCGGTATAATACGGAAAACGCCAAAGCTCAACTCAAACTCAAAAGCGCCAATATTGCCACTGCCACTGCCAATGCGGCCAAGCAATAGTCAATCGATTAAGTCACCGAGTCGCGCCGTTTATTGGTTTTCATTTCATTGCAATTTGAATTGATTTTCTTTGCTGACATTGCTGACGTTTTGTTGCCATGCTGTTGTGTTACTATACTGCCCGCTGGCATTTTTATTTCTGTTATATGAATTAGATGTTTTATTTTTCTATTTTTCTTTTGCTTTCAACCAACCAAACTCTGAAAATGAAGATAAATGGCCGAGAAGCGTGTTGAGGACAGCTCACATTCCCGGTTCCTGAGCTTGGCTGCTGACTGCTGCTGTTGCTTTTGCTGCCTGCCGTCTACTGTCTACTGTCTGCTACCCGCGCAAATTCTATCGTTGCTTTGCCTTTGAGTTTTCATTAGCAATAAAAATTACCAGAAATGTTAGAATTCCGCTCAGAAACAACAACAGCAAAAACAAAAACATGCCGAGTAATTGAAAAGTGTAGAATAGGGAAATGGCTTTTTTGGTAGGCAGGGATATCAATCACCATTAGCAACATTAGATGTTATTGTCCATAAGCAACGGCATCCACATACACACACAATAAGCTCTTTGTATGTAGAATGTCCCCTAGGGTACAGTAGATAATTAATTTTTGTTTTTTTGAATTCCGGTAACTTTGAAATACTTTCGCCAAATATTTAATTGAAATGTTTGAAACTTCGAATGCAACTGGTAACCGAATCCTCGACAGCATTTCTTAAATAAGGCATTAGGGTAGGCGTAGTGCCTAACTAAAATCCAAAGTGGACTTCTTCACAAATACTTCTTAGTTGAGGCGAGTGATGGAGGAGTCGCGAGTGTATTACTACTGAAAGACTTTAACATTTCATTTGATAGGCAAGCGCTTATCAAAGCCTTGGATTAACTATTGACGCACGCGAAGTTGGTTAAGGAATTCCGATCTTCCTTCCCGATCGCTTCAGAATGTTTTCTTATCAATTGAAGATAGGTTACAGCTGCATTTCAAGAAACTCCAAGGCCTCAAAATTGGCGGCCGCCGTAGCCGAATGGGTTGGTGCGTGATTACCATTCGGAATTCACAGAGAGGTCGTTGGTTCGAATCTCGGTGAAAGCAAAATTAATAAAAACATTTTTCTAATAGCGGTCGCCCCTCGGCAGGCAATGGCAAACCTCCGAGTGTATTTCTGCCATGAAAAAGCTCCTCATAAAAATATCTGCCGTTCGGAATCGGCTTGAAACTGTAGGTCCCTCCATTTGTGGAACAACATCAAGACGCACACCACAAATAGAAGGAGGAGCTCGGCCAAACACCTAACAGAAGTGTACGCGCCAATTATTTATTTTTTTTTTTATTTTTAAGGCCTCAAAATTAGTTCGGTAGCTTGCTCAGAGATTGCCCTCTAAAGTGTGTACTCTCATCTTCTGTGTGCAACGGAGTGTAGTCTATTTATCCTAATAAAATGGAAATTAAAGTTATGAAAAGGGTTTACAGTGCACTCACCTCAAATATTCACTTCCACATGGTTCTCAATAAAGTAATGAGAGACTTTTTTGCGCTCTTCTCTACTTTTACTTACAATACGGTGTTTTTCTCCCAAAGGCTTAATTGGTAATTTTCTATTATAGTGAAACCAATATTAACGTAAGCGTCCTTGACATGATGGGCTAGGATTGAACAAAGAATAGCAAGCCCAAAATTAAGTAAAAAGCATCGATAACAAGAGCTCTAGTTTTTTAAAAAGAAAACTATGTATAGTATTTATCATTTTACATTTTTTACGTTACATTTTAAATCGAAATTCTAAGTCCTACAAAAGTTCTATCCAGCGAGCGAGACACATCTCTGAGTATATCGCTAATAATTAAAAACTTAAACTAAAACTGAAAACTGCGTTTTTCTATGGTCCAAACAGGAAAATCTCCTAACCTTTGGGCAAATATTTTAGCGTTTTTCCGACTGAAATTCAAGCAATTTTAATCTGTGCGAGAATAAATCATATAGGGATAATAAGAATGCACACATAGCCATATACTTGGACAGTCAAGCTGCACTAGAAGCTCTAGGTTTACATTCCATGGAATTGAAACTACTAAATCCGGGTCATTCTGGAATAAAAGTGGTTAAAATTGCTAATAGACTCGCTAGGGCGTGGCTGGGAGCAGATTTTTACGATCCAGAATCATAGGTAGGTAGATAGGTGAAATGGTCGAAGTGTCACTCTGGTACTCCCCAAGTAGCACTAAATAATAAATATCATTATGAGACCTCCAACAGGAAGATATCTTCAACCAGCCAGTAATGAAGAAGATTAGTGGAATTTAGGTTGTCGCACTGCCACAGGCTTTCGAAAAAAGGAGCACCCAGTGATCTTAATTGTCTAGCTGTCAAACCCGAACATTTACATAGAAAGTGTTCAACAATCTCCTTCTCTGAAGGGTCCCCACAGCTTCTGCAATGTGGGTTAAATGGTAAACCTAGCTTTTCCGCGTGTGTGCCGATCGTTCAAAGACCAAACACAACTACGAGTTTGAAATTTGAGTGGCATAGAGTCTCCAGAACTTTCTGAGTCCTGTGTCTATTGGAATAGGGCTAAAGGGTTTTCAAAATAGCACACGAAGAAATTACGCTTTCCTGAGAAATAATTTGTGCAATTCCCTTTTAGCAACTGTCAGGGGATGCCGATGACTGAGTAGGAAGTTTCTGAGATCAATTCAGTCCGCTTCCTCCCAAACTCATCAGCAATTTCATTTCCCTCTATGTTCATATGTCCCGAAACCCAGATCAGAGAAATGTTACCTGCACACATAAGAGATTTGATCTCCTCCTCAAAGGAGTTTACTACTTTGGTTCTGCACCATGGCTTCGTCAGATCCTTGATCGGAGAAAATTTTAATATCTCTCTTGCTCCCACGTTCCCTAAACATTTTGCATGCCTGCAGTATGGCAAACTTCACCGATTCCCGATTCCATCTTGGAGCCGTCTGTGAAGACAGAGGTACCAGCATTTGTCCAGATTTTCCTCTCGTTCCAATGCTGCCTACTTGGAACGATTACCCTGTCATGACCTTCAAACTACAGGTTGCGGATAGAGAGATCTATACGAAGTTCAGAGGCATTAACTGCCGAAAAATGCTACCATGTCCCTTGAAACACCAATCTCATTTAACCTGATTGCACATTGAACAGCGATGGAAATAACGTGAAAGTCAGTAAGCGCAAAGTCTGGAAGTAAGCGCAAAACGACATTAATGGCTACAGTGGGACAAGGTCTATATGCTCCGGTGATGCCAACACATGCAGTCCTTGCACCCTCCCCAGTTTAGAGATATTGTAGCCTTCCAAACCAGGCATCCCTAAGTTAAAATTGGCAGAATCACTACGTTATACATCCAGAATCACTACGTTATACATTCCAGCCATAAAATCACCATTTTTTGCCAAATATAGATTTGTAGGAGAGGTTTTCAATGTATACTTCCAACGAAGTTTGGAGTCAAGTATCACTCCAAGATACGTAACTTCATATGAAAGCGGGATAACGCGGTTATTTAATCAGGGAAGTTTAAAATGTGGAGGTCTAATATTTTCTGGTAAATGGTATCAGCTCTATTTTATCAGATTTGACTCTGAGGCTGCAATTGGTCTCATGAAAATCGGCAAAATTTTCATTAAAAATTCCAACTTTTTAATCATAAATTTTGGAGAGCTTTTGTGCATGTATTGGGTTGGCAACTAAGTAATTGCAGATTTCACTCATAGATGGCTTCGGTTGAATTTTTAGGTTTGCAGACGTAGTACAAATATAACACATTTTGTTATTTGATAGATGGCAATTCAACTGTCCATCAGTAAAAAAACGTTTTTTGATCGGTTGCGTAGTTTTCGTTTGGCGTTCGTTAAAAAATGGAAAATCAAAAGGAACATTTTAGTCATATTTTGCTGTTGTGAACCATTTATGGTGACGTAGCCTTAAAAGAACGGCAGTGTCAAATTTTGATTGCCAAATTCGTTCTGCTGATTTTTCACTCAAAAACGAAAACCGCTCTGGTCGTTCAGTTGAAGTTGATGACGCTCTAATCAAAGAAATAATCGATTCGGATTGTCACAGTACAACTCGTGAGATTGCAGAGAAGCTTCATGTATTATCACATACATGCATTGAAAATCACTTAAAACAACTTAGCTATGTTCAGAAACTCGATACAGGGGTTCCTCACGAACTGAAAGAAACGCATTTAACGCAACGCATTAACAGCTGCGATTTGCTGAAGAAACGTAATGAAAATTATCCATTTTTAAAACGACTGATAGCTGGCGATGAAAAATGTGTTGTTTACAACAATGTCAAGAGGAAAAGATCGTGGAGCAGGCCAGGTGAACAAACTCAAACTACATCAAAAGCTGATATTCATCAAAAGAAGATTTTATTATCAGTTTGGTGGGATTACAAAGGAATTGTCTACTATGAACTCTTACCATCAAACCGAACGATCAATTCTGATGTCTGAATTGAACAAATAACGAAATTAAACAATGCAGTTGAAGAAAAGCATCCTGAATTGATAAATCAAAAAGGTATTGTGTTCCATTGGATCTTAGTTAGGATGTTTTGCCACATCCACCATATAGTCCTGACCTTGCACCATCGATTACTTTTTGTTTCGATCTTTACAAACCCCCTTGAAAGGTAAAACTTTCAATCATGATGATGATGTCAAATCGACAAAGATGACAAAAGTTCATTGATGAAAATGGGCAACGCATTACAGAATAAAGTTATTTAGTACTATGAAAAAATTGTCTTTGATTTTCTAAAAAATTCCGCAATTACTTAGTTGCCAACCCAATAGTTTGGTCGCTAATCGCATTGTTTTTGGGCAATTTTTTTTTCTTACGATGTTGAACACTTTTCCGCTTTATTAAAATGTATTTTAAAGCAGGCCCCAGCATCATTGCATTGGGATAAGTAACATCTTAACCCGATTACAAATTCGTATTTATATTGAATGGAAAGCATTGTAAGTATTTTTGGTATATAACACACGGCATACAGGAAGCATTCATTAGGACTGAAGCTGTACTCTGCACCTTTCTATTGTTTATTCCTGCATACAAATTTATTCATCAGTGCGCTTTTAGAATTCCTTAGAATTCCTCAGACTCCAATGCAGTAACAGGCAAATAACAATACCGCTGTTATAAATACCACAAATTTCCAACCAATTACAACACCTGAGATTTCAATGAAGCCAAAATGAAGAATAATAAGTAATTCTCAAATGGCTAATGGAATTGCTACGAAAGAATTAACTTGAGTTATAAGCCATTAAAGAAGTAAAATGCATAAGTGGCAATCTACGTAAATATTAGACATTTTTCCACCTGCATATACATTTATGAATGTACGTGTGTTCATGTTTATGTGTGAGTATATTTATTCTTAATTCAGCTGAGCTCTTCATCTGTTCGACTAATGACGAAAATGTTCATAACAATTTTGCAAACACCAATCAAGTTGCTGGGCGGCGGCGGCATACAAACAAATAAACGCAGAAACAAAAACATTTAGTATGTGGCAACAAGCATTGATAAGTGTGCCTGTGCCACACAAATGCCACTTACGATGTAGCATAAAAAGAAAATATTGAATGTTGTGCAAATGCGTCTGCAAGCGAAGCTGAGCAAATCTCGTCAAACACTTATAACTGAGTTTCCAACATATACGAGGGAACCTTTAAAAGTACGCATACTACGTAAGTGAACAGAACCTGTTTGGGTTAAACTGAATTTATTTCTCAACATTTTCTTCACTTAACAATAACTGAATCAAAAACTACCGCACTTTCATATACGAGTACAGCGACTTACTTTAGAATATGATTTCTTCATTTTAATAATAAATATAAATAATGCTGAATGTTAAGTTAAGAGAGATTGTATGCAATAAACGGATTTACATAAAAAAATAATAAAAACAGTGAACTCCATTCGTTTTCGTCTGGTCGTTTCTTCAAGTTCGGAAAATTGTTGTTTGAGTCAGACGTACAGTGTTATTGTCTCACTATTGCCTCGTATGTTCATTGAAGTTTAGTTATAGAAAATTACGAAATTTTTTTTAATTTGTATTATTATAACAAACTAGCGTACCCTCGCCCGCTTCGCTAGGCGATAAATTCAATGGTTTGCTGAAAGAGAATAAAATTAATACAAAACAAAGCAAATTCTTTGATAGAATTTCATTCGAACTTTATTGTTACACTTTTTGGTAGACAACGTTTTTGGTTTTTCCATCTTTCGCGTAAATGAATAATGACGATGGTTTGCCTACTCGTGAGCAAGCTACATACAATTGTCCATGAGAAAAAATTGGGTATTCTAAATTAATACCGCACATTTGTAGAGACTGTCCTTGCGCCTTATTAATTTTCATGGCGAAGGCAAGGCGAATAGGGAACTGCAAACGTTTGAAATCGAATGGTAAATCCGTCGGAATCAGTGGAATTCTGGGTATCAAAACGTATTCACCTTTGTACTTCCCGTTCAAAATTGTTGCTTCGACAACGTTACCCATTAGCTTCTTTTATATCATTGATGTCCTTATTTTTCCCAGCTAAAATTGCTTTTTCGCCGAGCCAATCATGGCTTTTGTAATGTTGAACTATGTTTGGAAATACACTCTGTATCAATGCCTCTTTAGACTGTGCAAAAGTGCAGAAATTGTTATGCAATGTAATCATTCCCGTTGGATCGACAGACATTTGGCCATTTCCGATTTTCAGTAATTGGTGTGAAAATTCAGCTGCTGACGGATCGTTCTGTAGTTGAACACGTACGTTTGTAGCAAGTGTAAGCGTGTTTACATGTCTCCATAAATACGATGATTTTAAGCACGCATTGATTTCATCTGCAGCCGTAGATTTTGGGATCACAGGTAATGTTTGCCTGAAATCTCCAGCCAATAAAATCATGGCACCTCCAAAGACTGTTTGGCTTCCTCGTAGATCTTTCAAAGTTCTATCAAGTGCTTCCAATGGTTTCTTGTGTGCCATAGTACACTCGTCCCATACGATGAGTTTACATACTTTAAGGACTTTTGCCATTCCAGATGTTTTCGAAATATTACATGTTGGTGTTTCATTTACCTGCATATTCAAAGGCAACTTTAATGCAAAGTGTGCTGTGCGACCGCCTTCCAGTAATGTAGCCGCTATTCAATGAAATCAAAAAGGTCTTTCCTGTTCCCCCAGGAGCATCCAAGAAATACAATCCACCAGTTCCATGGCTAACATTATTCATGATTGTATCATAAACATGTTGTTGTTTATGTTTACTCTTGGTCGAAAAAAATTTGCAACTTAGCAACACGACACAAATCGTTTCACAATAACGAAAAATTCGCATATTTATTCAAAAAAAGTTGTACATACCTATAAAACGAATGTTAATTCGAAACTTAATCTAAGAATCGAGCAAGTTCTGCGGCAATTTTCACTAAAAACACAATTTGTACAATATTTTGATTTTTTCTTTTTTTTATATGAAGAAAATATTTAAAAAAAATTTTTTTTGCTAAAAACCTTCCCCTAGTGGATCCCTATAATATGAAAAAAGAACGAATAAAATTGGCCTCGTATCGGCCCAAAAAAATGCGTACAAACGAACATCATTTCATTTATATATATATATATTAGATTTTTCTAATTTTTATTTTTTACTATTTTTTATTTCATGTTATTTTATTTAACTTTTTTTTGTGTTTTAATTAATTTTGTTTGTTGATTGTGTTTTTTTTTTGTTGTTTGTTTTACTTTACTATTTCATTTTAATCAATTTCTCCTATTTATTTTTTATTTCGTTATATTTTTTATTTAATTATATTTTATATTACTCTTTTTAGTTATCTTATTTTATTTAATGGTTTTGCTTTATTTAATTTTATTATATTTATATTATTCTTCCTTCTCCTTCTGTCTTAATTATTTACTTATTTCTTTTCCTTTATCATTCAATTTCATTTTACTTAAATCCTAGTTGTGTTTATAGTTCAATTTAATTTGATGTAATTTGATTCAATTTTTTTAATTAAATTACAATTTAAATGATTTTTCTTTTATTTCCAATTTCATTTTATTTTGTTTTAATATTTTTATTCCACTCTTTTAAATGTAATTACACTTAGTTTTTTACAATATTTTATTTGAAATGAATTTAATTTAAGTATTATATATTTTTATTTATTTATATTTATTATATATATGGGGCATTCTTTCTGAACGTGAGACCCCCTGCCCCCAGAATAGATTTTGACGAAAAGAGGTCTATGAGGGCTTAAAATGTAGGTAATTATGTTTACTTTCGAAAGCAAAGTGGCACTTCTTGAAATTCAAAATGGCGGATCCTTCCTTCCTTATACTCCACAAGCTTGCTCACAAGAAAATTTTGCTTGCGCAATTTAAGGAAGATCGTGTTCTACGACTTATACAACCTTTAGAGCCAATTTAAAGACTTAATTAAATGACTTTTCAATTATTGACAGCAATAGTGACACCTGTCATTTAATTAAGTCTTTAAATTGGCTCTAAAGGTTGTATAAGTCGTAGAACACGATATTCCTTAAATTGCGCAAGCAAAATTTTCTTGTGAGCAAGCTTGTGGAGTATAAGGAAGGAAGGATCCGCCATTTTGAATTTCAAGAAGTGCCACTTTGCTTTCGAAAGTAAACATAATTACCTACATTTTAAGCCCTCATAGACCTCTTTTCGTCAAAATCTATTCTGGGGGCAGGGGGTCTCACGTTCAGAAAGAATGCCCCATATATATTATTTTTTTTATTTATTATTATATTACATTTTATAACTTTTTTTTAATTTTCTTATTTCATTTTATTTTGTAGTAATTTTTGTTTTCTATTTTATTTTATCTTATTTTTTACTAAAATTTTTATAATTTTTTTATTATTATTGGTTAATTTAATTTATTTGTTTATTTTTTTTTATTATTTTATTTAATTTTCTTTTATTTTATATTATTCTATTTTGTCTTATTATATTTAAATCTTTTCATAGCTCGATTTAATATTTTTCTGCTTCTTTTTATTAAGTACTTTATTTGATTTTATTTTATTATATTTTATACTATTTCCTTTTTAATTTTTTTAATTTTGTTGTTAGTTTTATTTTTCTTTGCCCTTTGATTTTATCTTATTTTATTAATTTTTTTAGTAAGATTTGTGTCATTTCAATTTTTTCAGTTTATTTATTTTATTCTATTTCATTTTTGATACAAATGTTTTTTTTAGTTTTCATATTTTGTTTTATTTTGTTGTTTTTATTTTTCATTTAATTTTTTATTCTTCTAATTTTATTTCATTTTGATATATTATTCGATTTTCCTGCCTTCTGATAACTTCTCAGCACACCCTCTTAGGCACATATCTATGACTGCCTGCATTCTCACATTTATTCAATGTATGTAAGTATTTTTGCCTTTATAAAACCACTCACGCATACATAATAAACACCGCGGCAAGTACGAGTTCGTGAACAGTGCAAATATAAACATAGACTTCTTGCCCAGTTGGTGCAGCACACACACACACACACACATACCCATGTACATATACAAAGTGTTGCTGCAGCTTCTGCTGTTGTTATTATTATTATAGTTGTATATACATATACATATAATAGTTTTTAGTTTGGTGTGCTTTTCAGCATTCTATCCAGACCGCATTCCATGCATGATCCATCGCATCAGAGAATGTTGCAATGAGAAACGTGACCGACCACAAACAGCTGCTGTTGCTGTTGCTGTGGCTGCGGGAAAACAAGTGAACATTCGCAGCAACAGGAAAATATGTTGCAGCACCGATGACTCTGTTGCACTGCACAAACGGTGGCAACAAGTCCAGCCGCATAACTAACAAGTAACAACAACAATAGTAAGAAAAACCACATGTCAAGTGAGTGACCCGATTGTTATGCGACGACACTCCAGCAAGTTACAGACAAATCGACCCTCGTACATATGAACTGAAATAGTCGGACAAATTAACTAGCAAACAGAATATACAAACTTACAAGTATACTCCGAGTTAGTGTTAGCTCATTTACACAATACAAATGAACACGCATACATACACATATACGAGTATGTACAAACATACGAACTCGCTTGGGGTCAAATAAGTTGGTCAGCCACGCCATGATGCTGAGCAATGGAGCTCATGCATGTCCCTACACATGCACATACACATATATGTGCATACTCTCTCACACTCTCTCCCCACACTGGGTTACTATAGTGGCCTAATTTCATTGAAGTTACAAAAGTCATAGAATTTATTTCTTCTGTTCGTGTGGAATTATAGTAGATGAGCAGGAACAGGACTAGTTTATTTGGTTTAATTCTATTTTTAAAATAAGATTTTCTGCTCAGCTTAGCTAAATACTTATGTCTTAGATAAAATAAATTTAAAAAACATGTCAGCTTCTTGAAAACAAATTTTATACACTTATTTGACTACCCGTTTGCAGTTAAAGCCTTCGTTGCGCATTTTATTTAATCTTTGCTGCAACGAAACAGCTCTATTTATGAAACTTTTTTCCTAAGTTTGAATGTAGATTCTTTTAATAAATATTTATGTTTTACAAAGCAACAAAATCCTATTTATTTTTCGTACAGAAATTGTAAACTTTAAATAAAAAAAACGATAATTTTCTTCCAATGAATGCTGCGAATACAAGTGTGTTCGTCTCGCTTATGCCATTTCTTGTTGCAAATTATTCATCCCTAATAATGACGCTTGAAAAAGTGATCATTCAAAAAAGCTTTGCTTTATTTTAAACAAGACGATGGCAAATTTGAAAGAATTTTTTGCACAAAAGCTTGAAAAAAATGGTTTTTAATTATCGTCCGAAAAGCAAAAGCATATATTGAATTGGCACGTGAAGGATATTTAAATATCTTTGAACACGTAGGCAGAATAGAGAAAAAATCATTGCACTACTCCTACATAAAAAATTCAGATTTTTTCTTGGCTACTCTATCAGAATCAATTGCGGAAACTTTATTATTTTGGAAAAAAGTTCGATTTTGTTCTAGTGGTTCCGCCAGTACTATTATTTTTATGAACAGAACTGTATGTGTATATAAATACATAGGCATATGAAAGCAGATGAAAAAATGCAACTTACCAGTAAGTACAACGCATAGTTTTATAGCCCTTTCATTTCGCTAAATTTATAAATTTTCACACCGATTTTTAAGTCAGTATTTTTTTTTCTTTTGCTAACAGCTTTTTCGACTTTCATTTCATGGTCAATAAAAATGAAAGTTTAACGAAAAGAAAAGTAACTAAAATTTTCATATTCACTTCACCGGCTTTTATTAATATTAAATGTTATGGATTTTATTTACAATAATTTTAGTCTTTTGTTGTTTTATTTTTTCAATTAAATCAGTAAAGGCGTTTACGGTGGCCATTTACTTAGCTATTTGCGACTGGTGCGTCCGCTTGGTGTGATTTTTCCAACTGATAAGAAGTTTTACCGCTACGCGCGTTTGCGCATGCGTGCATTTCCGTTAAGCGAAGCCACTTTTATAAACAATTTTTTGTTTTGTTTTATTATTTTTTATTACAATTTCACTGTGTTTCGGATAGGTGCATATATTTTATATGCTACGATAATCGCACAACTAATGAATGCCACAAAATTCGCATTAATTTACATTTCTAGTGGTCGATAAAGTAAAGAGCGCATAGCTGAGACGATGATAAATTCAGAAAACCCACATTCGATTGCATTGCATGCACTACTAGAAATGCCCACAGCATCTGCAGGCAATTGAGGCGTTTAATCTGCTAAAATATGTATGCACTAACTGCCAGCTTAGTGGTGAAGAAAGGATGCAATCATCGCCACCAATTTCGAGCTCAGCCCGATTTACTACAAAGTAGTAGCTTATCAACGACCCACTCGCTAGCGGAAGCTCGATGAGAAACCCATATCACTTAACGCTCACATCAGCAAGCAAAACTCGAAGAGGTGTGGCCATATATTTATAGATGCATGTATTCCATATGTAATTGGCTCATACATACTTTGCCAGGTATTTCACCGAACTTCTCCTCCAATTTGTGACGGGGATCTTGCTGTTGTCTGATAAATGGAAATACCCACAATTTAAGGTCGTCTCTTAACGCAATCTCGTTTTTATGAGAAACCTTTTAAGGTCAAAACTTCACTCACAGGTTCCCCATTATCTATCGTTCCTTCATTTGATTTTTTTGAAGCCGCTGTTGCTAGTCATATCAGCATGGACGCAATGCTACAGTTTAGAGCTCGGGTTGATTAGTCGCTGGCACTTTTGCCGCCAGAGACCTAGGCATCCAAGGGAGATCACCACAGATCTACGCGATTTGACAGGCACAATAGTCCTTTTGAAACGGAGAATATTTGGTCTTATATTTGTTAACCGACATTTTGAATTTAGTTGTTCACTGAAGTCCATATCATATGTAGACAAAGATCTGAGGTTGCAGGCAAGCATTTTCTTAACCAAATAAGAATCTCTATAGTGAATCAGGTATTCTTTTGGTGGTTTCAAATAAAAGAACTCACTCCCAAGACAAGTTTTAACAGTACTTCGCGCGAGACTTTAAGTTTTATTACAAAAGGGAAATATTCATTAAAGACTTCACAAATAGAAAGATCTGTCACGTCCACTCCATTTATTTGGTTGTTGCTGTAAATTACAGCAGCGTAACATTTACTACGGCGGCTGCGGTAAGCGAATGTGTTGGTGCGTGACTACCATTCGGAAGTTCGAATCTCCGTACAAAAACTTCAAATAATAGAAAAAGTTTTTTTCTAATACCGATCGCCCCTCCGCAGGTAATTGCAAACCTCTGAGTGAATTTGAATTGAATGGAAAAGTTCCTCATAAAAAATGTCTGCCGTTTGGAGTCGGCTTGAAACTGTAGGCCCCTCCATTTGTGAAACAACACTAAGACGCACGCCAAATTAGAAGGAGGAGCTCGGCCAAATACCTAACAAAAGTGAACGCGCCAATTATTTACTTTATTTTTAACATTTACTACCATATTCTTATATTAATAAGTAAAGAAATTGGCTGCCTAAAGCTTTAAGCTTCACACCAGCGTATGAGTGCCTTGGCACAATTTATTATAAAGGCGAGATTCTTTATTATTCGTGCGAAGTTTTGAACTGTTTTTGTACTGTGCAGCAAATATATCATCGCTGAATATCTACAGGGTTCATTTAAAACCCCTTAAACTAGGAATTGTGAATTTTTTAATTGCATGACAAGACCTTCTCTTAGTGACTGAAATGACTGTCTGCTTGTGTATAAAACACAGATAATGATGATGAACCATATAATTTTAAAGGAGCTTAGGATTAAAATTGGAAAGAAGATTGTATTCTTGTCGGTAGGATGATAGCAGCTCTTCCATATCATCATCAATTCAAACGGAAACTCCGTATGGTGGATCTCCCTAGCTTTATGGGACTTTACCTATTGGGTTTTATTTACTCAGCTTTTAGTACTCAAGGCCAATGAGCCGACTGAAAAAAGTACGTTGGAAAAGCTTCCTTATCGGTACTCCCAACTCTGAACGGTGGCAAATATGCTAAATAGGGATAGATATATATAAATATATACAATATATCTTAACTTAGCCTCAGTAGATTTCAGAGGTCCAATCTATCGACCTATTAAAACGTTGCACTGGAAATTATGTTGTGTTATTGTTTTACGAACATACTTTTCTTGGGGAATGCTGCTAAAGTGAAAGTCTATAGCCAATTATAAACCCGAGCTGTTCAGGTAACGTTCAGAGCTTAAACTCTTGCTAAAGACTTTGAAAATCTAGCATGTGGGAGCAAATCAACCAAAGGTGAAATTAATAGAATCAAGGCCAACTTAGACGCTAATTCGGATTATATTACTTCTGTTTGGGACTACCGTTCCAAGCTTGCACACAGAGCCCGACTACGAATAGTAACAGGTAGACCTACACACAAAGTTGAATTAGCATCTACATCAACTAGCAGAATCGGAAAGTGTAAACGGAGTTAGTACCTACTCGATGAATCTGTCGTTATTGTCGTACTGTACGCCAGATAACTGCAGAATCTTCCAGCAAAAACCTTTTGCTATAGAAAAGGCTAGCATTGTATAATAAAGAGTACTTCGCCATCTTTCACAGTTCGGTCCACTAACATCACTACCTTCCTTACCAACCCGGCTGCATTGAAATTAAGTGTGTTTGAAGAATTGAACTCTACTGTAGCCGAATGGGTTGGTGCGTGACTACCATTCGGAATTTACTGAGAAAACGTAGGTTCAAATCTCAGTGAAACACCAAAAATTAAGAAAAACATTTTCCTAATAGCGGTCGCCCCCTCGGCAGGCAATGGCAAACCTCCAAGTGTATTTCTGCCATGGAAAAGCAACTCATAAAAAAATATCTGCTGTTCGGAGTCGGCTTGAAACTGTATATCCCTCCACTTGTGAAACAACATCAAGACGCACGCTATAAATAGAAGGAGGAGCTCGGCCAAACACCCAAAAAGGGTGTACGCGCCAATTATATATATATAAGAAATTGAACTCAAGATATTTCACTTTTGTCGCTAATATTATAGAGTTATCTTAAAATCACTCTCTTCTGGAATCCTGGACCTAAGAATATAAGACATGGCTTAGAAATGCAAATCCAGAAACCAGATTTTTGTTGTGAACTGAGGAAAATTTGAGTAATAAATAGTCTGTGGAACTAACGGGATGGCTATGTGGTGCTAAACTTTTGCCCCGCTAAAAAAGAAAAATTGAAACCTTTTCTAAAGACTCTGTTAAGCAGCAATAGGATTATTCTCACTTGCACTAGGCAATGCGCTGATTAAAGATTGTAAACTCTACGAGGTTGTCAAGATATGGAAGAGAGGAAGTCGACTCACCACATGCTATTCAAAAGACACAATCGTAATAAGTGAATAATTCTGAATCACTTTACTTTGCTACCTTCTTAGAGATAATAGGACTATGAATAAGTTCGTGCGGTTTTACAACAGATGGCGTAACTTGATTATTATTCCATCGATCCACATTTCCAAACATTCATTGGAGAGCTACTGTCGTAAGGCACAAACGTCAGTATAAGTTTTTTATTTGAAGCGTAAACAACAATATTTTTACCACACTTGAAAATGTCGAATTTCGTGCCAAATAATGTGTTTTTGCGGGGAATTCTTCTTCATTATTTTAATATGAAGAAAAAAGCAGCCGAAAGTCATCGTATCTTGGTGGAAGTTTATGGTGAGCATGCTCTATCTGAGCGAACGTGCCAGAAGTGGTTTGCACGCTTTAAAAGTGGTGATTTTGGCTTGGAAGACGAAGAACGCGAGGGTGCGCCGCCAAAGTTCATGGATACCGAATTGGAGGAATTGCTCGATCAAGATCCGGCTCAAACGCAAGAAGAGGTTGCAAAAACTTTGGGAGTTGATCAATCAACCATTTCCAAACGTTTAAAAGCCATGGGAATGATCCGAAAGGTAGGCCATTGGGTGCCGTATGAATTGAAGCCAAGAGACGTTGAACGCCGTTTTATGGCATGCGAACAACTGCTTCAACGGCACAAAAGAAAGGGTTTTTTGCATCGAATTGTGACTGGCGATGAAAAGTGGGTCCATTACGACAATCCAAAACGTCGGGCAACGTATGGATACCCTGGCCATGCTTCAACATCGACGTCGGCGCAGAATATTCATGGCCTGAAGGTTATGCTGTGTATCTGGTGGGACCAGCTGGGTGTTGTGTATTATGAGCTACTGAAACCGAATGAAACGATTACGGGGGATGTCTACCGACGACAATTGATGCGTTTGAGCCGAGCACTGCGAGAAAAACGGCCGCAATACGCCGATAGACACGACAAAGTTATTTTGCAACATGACAATGCTCGGCCACATGTTGCACAAGTGGTCAAAACATACTTAGAAACGCTCAAATGGGATGTCCTACCCCACCCGCCGTATAGTCCAGACCTTGCGCCATCCGATTACTATCTCTTCCGATCGATGCAACATGGCCTGGCTGACCAGCACTTCCGTAATTACGATGAAGTCAAAAAATGGATCGATTCGTGGATTGCGGCAAAACCGACCGAATTTTTCACAAAGGGAATCCGTGAATTGCCAGAAAGATGGGAAAAAGTAGTAGTAAGCGATGGACAATATTTTGAATATTAAATTTGTAACCATTTTACGTCAATATTAGAAGTAAAAACATCGGACTTACTAAATTTTGTCTGGATTTTAAAGATAGCTCATATTAGGATACACCCTTCTTGATGCTCACAGTCAGCATTCTTAGCGAATGATTAGTCCGCTGACTAAGATTATGAGATCTCCTTAAACTATACACGCGCTGTCAAGGTTACCAACCTGATGAAAACTGGTGCTTCCTTCCTGTCTTTCATAGAACAAAACAGAGATGGAGTGCTTCATTTCTAGAAAACCAGTAAAATGCATTTGACACTTTGAACAAGAAGTTTGGACTAAAACTTTGAAGTTTATAGGCATCATAATATACTTATTAGCAAATTTAAATTTATTATAGTTACTGGTGGCTTTCGGATAATGCACAAAAGGTGTACGAAATCTTACTTCAACTTTTTTAAAATTCCTGGAACTCGATAGTCTCCGAATTCATCATTGCTGGCTGTGAGGTGTTTTATAAGCTCGTTCTGAAAGAATAAACTGTCAAGGAAGACCATTCTTTGGCCAGTGTGGAGAAAGGATCAAGCGGAAATATGGACAAATTATTCATTATTATTCATTTACTCGCATCGAAATTTGTGAGTAAATAGTAAAAAAATCATAAATATGCTACTGTCAAAAACCTGAACCAATCGCAACGGTTTATTATCTCTATATCTTACAAAGTTAAGTCCCTATGGTATTTATGTGTGTAGGTATGCTAATAACCATGCACAGAATGGTTTGAGTTTCTTACATTTTAAAGCAAATTTCTGCTGGCAGGTTTTTCTCGACATAAATTGCCAAAACTTACAAAACAGGCATGTCTATAAACCAAAATGTTTAAAAAAGTTAGAAAATGTATTTTCAAACTGCAGCAAATGTAAAAAAAAATCAACCGATTGGTGTGCTATTTTCTTGCTATAAAACTTTGAAATGCTTACTATCACGCCGGATTAATAAGATTTATCAAATATTTCGCATTAATATTAAAACTTTGAAAATAAAAGGAACTTCCTTCTAAAGATTCTGCCTATATTTATGTTTGCTTTATGCCAACCTCCACTAAACAGGATAAGTGAAAATATGCAGTGAATGCAAAGAAGAAGAATATATGCGCTCTGATTTCTATATCTACTGTTTTGTAATTGTGTTGCTCACTACTCCTTCATATATGTATACACACTTTGCCTTAAGGGGTTATATACCTTGTGTTTTTCAAAAAAATCAAAATAAATTTTATTTCTTTATCGTAAAGTACAATCCCTTGAGAACATTTTCCAAAAATTTCATAGAGATCTGAGCAATAGATCAAAAGTTACAGCGTTTTAAATTGTGCGTCGTCACGTCCTGAGCGTACGGCCTCATGCGGCGCTTGAAACTTTAAACGCGATTATCTCAAAAACGTGTTTTTCCAAAAATGCTTTTGCGGTGGACGCGATTGCAAAAAAAGTATTCAACCGATTTTTATAATTTTTTTTTTAAATTGTTCGTAATTGATGTCGCCTCTTAGTGAATGATCAACTTTTTATGTATAAATTTTTATTTTGCAGATATGAATTTTTTAATGCCAATTTTAGGACTGTAGAAGTGGAGTTTTTTAAAAACATGTTCCTATTTTCACAAAAATCAAAATATTTAATATATTGATCGTTCACTAAGAAGATATAACCCTATACTAATGAAATCTTTTAGATTTTTTGATTTCAGTTGACTTGGTGGACTTGAATCGCGTCCACCGCAAGCCTCTTCCAAAAAAGGGTCTTGGGGGAAAACGCCATAACTCCGCCATTTTTAAATATTTTTACACAAACAAAGCCTTTTTTTTTTCTTTAAACATTGTAATATCCAATAATAAAAACTTGTATACAATAAAATTATTGCTACATATCTTTAAAAAAAACCCAACATTCGCTAATTTCACCGGACCACAAGGTATATAACCCCTTAACGGCAGAGCTAGTAGTGTCAGAAATTACAAATCGATGTTGGCCCCCTGTAGTAACAATTTATATCTTACTTTCCTGAGTTCCGGATCATAGGAGCGAAAGAGCTAACGAGCTGGCCAGAGCCAGAGCTGTCAACTCAAAGCAATTAAGATGAACTACATCTGCAATCCTCATGACTGGCTAAATCAAAATGGAGCCAAACAAGCTGAACTGCGAAGCATATTTTTACCAAGTGGGTTAAGAAGAAATATTTTCATGACATTTATGGACAGTGGTCTCCCTTAAGAAAATATTTTCAGACTAACAGTCACGCTTGAGACAATCATCCCTTGTAAGAAGCTATTATAGGGATATTTTCAGATTAGCAATATATATGTGACCTGGTCTACGAAAAGGTACCTTACGTGCGAAAACAAGTTTTCGAGAAAACAACAGTTAAAGTGTAAACTTCTAAAAACCCTTGTAACTTTTTTAAATATTAATATTTTTCAAACTTTTAAACAAATTATGACTTTCTGGTTTTCATCATTTTAAAGAGCCTTCCACACACTATATATAATTGGCGCATACACCCTTTTTGGGTGTTTGGCCGAGCTCCTCCCCCTATTTGTGGTGTGCGTCTGGATGTAGTTTCACAGTTTCAAGCCGACTCCGCACGGCAGGTATTTTTATGAGGAGCGTTTCCATGGCAGAAATACAATCGGAAGTTTGCATTGAAAAATGGGAATGGTAAATGAACCTCGCGCCAACTCATCAAGCGCTGGACGTTGTGCACAAACGTGCGAAGTTGCGAATTCCTTCTGGCCACAGATAGATTGGGGGCGCGCGGGGGAACTTCTAAAGCTAAAAAAGCCGCAGTTTCGAATTTGGTAGGTATCCTTGCCGGGCATTGGCCATTAGGTGTCCGTGTGGTAAGACTTGGGATTGCTTTAAGTCCTTTCTGCAGAAACTGTCTGGAGAATGAGGTGGAATCATCCCAGCACCATTCTCAACTGCCCCGTTCTAGTCGGGGAAAAATGTAGACATCTGGCATCTAGGCTCTCACTTTTTTGCTACACCTGCGGATATTGCGGGTGAAAATATAACACCTGCTGATTTTCGTTAGTAGCTTGAAGTGGTTAATACAAAAGTATTTAGATATTTGGTCGTCGTCCCCTAATCGACCTTCTTCCTTTTCCCCTTTGCATGGTCAGCCATTTATCCTATCCTATCCTATGCAAGTAGTGTGAAGCTAAAAGTGAATCCTAATAAGAAATAATGTCAAAGATTCCAGGAGGAGCCATATCGAAACATCACTGATACCATTAGCTGGGTACTGGACTAATTCGCCTCAGGCGTTACTACTACCGATCAATTAGACTTTGAGGGCAGCAAAATAAATTCTGGTAATTATATTATACTATTAAAAAATTCCCAGAAAAAGCTGAAATTTAAAAATAATTGTTGTGGAAGTTTAAGTAGAATTTCCAGTAAAATCGATCAGCCGCGCCCCATAATTTTTACCACTAAAAATCACCAGTACGAAACTGCTTTCGCGACTTCCAAGATCAAAGCGTTTGCTAACTCAATTCGAATGCAAACTAATAATCATAAAACACATCGCACATCCTTTTAAGCGCCGCGAAAAAAAATTAATTAACTAAGCCACAGTTGAAATTAAAAAACAAAAAGCACCGCAACAACACTCTAACCGCTCGTTTGCCTTATTGGACTTTAACTTAGCTCTTGCCAACTTGCAGCCTGTTCCTTTTTGCTTTATTTAGATAACGTTTCAACGTAAGATGTGCTTGTTGCAACAACTTAAGTTGGTGTTGCACTTGCCATAAACGCGATCTTAACTAAACTAACTCGATTGGCATCGATCAGGCGCATTTCAAGTGAGCGCGCCCGCGTTGCACACACGCGTTTGGGTGGTAGCAGCTGCGCTAGAACAGCCCAGCTTTGAATAGAGCACTGCTTTGCTTGCAACATTTGCAGCTAACGTCGACATGCACAGCGGTGGCGTTGGCAGTGACAGTGGTAGCCTGAAATGTTTGCTAATTCTATTAGTAAATTTTTTATTGTTGGCCTTCAATACTTGTTGCCACATATGCAACGCGTTACAACCACGATTCGCATGCGTCCACAACTGAGTGATTCAATGTTGCGAAAATTGGAAAAAAGCAAGAAAAAGTTGTAAAAGTCACAAGTGCCTACTCGAGAATAAGGAGGAAAAGAGCGAACAGCTGCTGTATGGTTGCTGTTCTAAAAGTTGCAACTGCCGCAAATGTTGTTGTATTAGCAACATGTGCGGAAGAGAAATACTCGTAAGCAGTAGTGGAACGAAGAGGTGTGCGAGCAAAATTGAATGGATACTTGCAAGGAAGTTGCGGCTAAAACAACAGCAACAGCAACAAACTTCACACTTGCAACAGTGGCAGCATGGCAGCAGCAGCAAACAAACAGCAGAAAACTCTGCCGTCGCCGTCACTAACAGCCATATGGTTTTTCTCCACATTCTTATGCTTCTCTTTTCATATTTTCCTTGACTTGGAATCTTCGCTTTGCAGCAATGGCGCGTAAAAGAGGAGTGAGTGTGAGAATTGCAGCAACTCAAACAGCACAAGACTACGTGCAACGTCTGCGCTGGAGCGCATCAGCAGCAGCAGCAATAGCTGCAACAACAACTCTACCAAATATGATTGTAACAACAACAAGCAACGCCATCAACTGGGGTTGCAGTAGTGGCAATTGCGCATAAATGGCAAATGCGAGCGTGCAGCGAAACAATGGCAACACGTCTGCTACGTTTCGCGTCGGCTGCAGACGCAACAAAGCTAACAGCAGTAACAGCAAAAACAATTAAAACATAAAGCATAATGGCACGTATCATTTATGCAACATGAGTGTGTATTTTTTTCTCACATGATCGGGTAATGCAACGGGCTGTTGATGAAACAGGAGGCGGCAAACTTGTTAAGGCAGATTCATAAAGGGAAAGGGGCTTTGGGTAAATTTTCCACATACTTCAAATTTTCTAAACATACTTGTTTCCAGGTGTGCAATTTTCTAGCTCGTTGAATTTTTGGCTAATAAAAAGCAAGTGTTATTTGACCAGAAAATTACGTTGGATTTTAAGGAATCTTTAGTTTTTTCATCGACGTTGCTGGACTTTGTAGTCCATATAAAAAACCGATCCCGTGCTTTGAATGGAAGAAAAAGCGTGATCCTTAGTGCAATTACATTATGGGACATCCAGGGTTTTCGGGTGCGTTCTTTGATCAAAGCAGAGCTTATATTGCTGTGATTTTGAGATTCTTGATGCTGTGGTCTCTTCATTGTCCATGATATGCCCTCATCGGTTTAAGATGGACTGCAAAAGGTGGAGGTTGGACTGGGTAGGAGTTTTTTGTTTAGTACAGATTGAAGTCTCAATACAGCTATAAGTACTAAATTTCAGTAAAATCCGTTCAATATCCATTCAATCGCTGCACAGCAAAGTCAGACGGTGAGAATACATCAACTGTGGAGAAACTTGAGCTTCATGCTGCGGTTTAACTTCTCACTAAGCAAGAAAAAACACCAGAAATGTTTATAAAAATAATATTAGTCCTTTTATACAGACTCTTGTCGCGAAAAAATTAAAATTTATGAGATTCTGACTGACCCAACAGTCGTTGCTCTGTCTGAGCTATAAATACAGTGAAATCTCCCTTGACGGTGACTGTTAGTCAGTCAACTTTTGCCTGCCCAAGAGCGCTTTTTCGATTGAATATTAAATATTAAATTTCAGCTAATAAACTACATAAAACTAGATCCAAACTAATATGGTTTTGGCTTTCCATCTTTTTTAACAAATCGAGAGCAGTAAATTAAAGCTGCAAAGTCGCTTTAGGCTTGAAACTGCATTCAATGCAGTTTCGTTTGAGAACATTTCATTCGATTCTTCGATAATACTCTCAGTGCCCGTACTATTATTTTCAATAGTTTTCATGTTGTCATCAGTGACGAAATCCAATCCGAAATCTAGGTTTTTGGTCCATGTATTATCGTTATAAATTCCTCAGAATCTCAAATAGTTTCTCCAAGGATTTTTGATAACTCAATTAATGAAGCCAGCGTTGCTAGCGGCAAGTCATCTTCGGGCTTGAATTTAGTTGACACATTTCTGTTTTTGTAAGACCCTCCTTTTGAGAAATAGTTTTTATGGCTTCCGTTTGAACCCTTGTCCAAGTTTCTTTTACGAAATGACATTTATATTATACTTCTTTTAGCCCTCCAGTATCTAAGCTTACCAAAATATGCTTAAATTAATAAGTTTTAAAATTTCGAAGCACTCTTGATGTAAAAGCTGACAAACTTAAGTTGTATTACTAGGTAGTAAACTATTTTGATATTCCTTACAAGTATATCACGAGAGTGAGGATCTACGTTACATGAAAAAACGACACACTTTATCCGGCGAGTCCCCTTTTTAACACACTTTTATTAGGTCGGGTTGTATGTATGTATGTATGTATGTATGCATGTAACGGAATCTTTGAGCTTAATTTTCACTGGGTTCTAAAAATCTGATCGACTTGAAATTTTGCACACCTATCAAGGACCGATGACAATTCAATAATTTGATAAAAGTTTTCCATTATCCTTATTAGGATTGCCAGGATTAATATTTTCTTTTTTTACCTGTGGGCAAAAAGTAAGGTGAATTTGGTTGTAAAATGAAAAATCTTTTTTTAACACACTTTTATTAGGTCGGGTTGTATGTATGTATGTATGTATGCATGTAACGGAGTCTTTGAGCTTAGTTTTCACTGGCTTCTAAAAATCTGATCGACTTGAAATTTTCCACACCTATCAAGGACCGATGACAATGCAATAATTTGATAAAAGTTTTCTATTATCCTTATTAGGATTGCCAGGATTAATATTTTCTTTATTTACCTGTGGGCAAAAAGTAGGGTGAATTTGGTTGTAAAATGAAAAATCTTTTTTTATTCTTGTAAATCAGTTTCTCAGGCTCCCTCCACGAAATAAGTTCTTCATCCCGATTACTTCTTTATCACGGCCGATAACTGCATAGCTTTAGACTCACAGTCGATAAGAAAGGAATTAAATATAACACGAATATATCGAATCATTTATTCACTGACTGCAATGATAACAATAATTTTCATTCATAATAAGCAAAAAATAGTTTAAAGAAACTAAAAAACACGCTCTCTTGCTAATCGAACTAAAAAGTACAAAATAAAAAATAGTTTAAAAAAACTAAAAAACACGCTTTTATTGCTAATCGAACTAAAAAGTAGAAAATAAATTTTAATGACAAAGAGACCTATAATGAAGTAATAGCAAATCGAACGATCAGTCATAGTCAACTACCTCAGAACAGAATTATAACAAAAATTAAGATACAAATAGAGTAATTCAAATTAGAGTTAAAAGCGTGGGATGCTTGATATAGTAAATATTACAATCATTCTATTGGCAACTACCTATGTACAGAGGGTTATGAAAGTAAGCAAAATGCATCCCACGCTTTTAACTCTAATTTGAATTACTCTATTTGTATCTTAATTTTTGTTATAATTCTGTTCTGAGGTAGTTGACTATGACTGATCGTTCGATTTGCTATTACTTCATTATAGGTCTCTTTGTCATTAAAATTTATTTTCTACTTTTTAGTTCGATTAGCAATAAAAGCGTGTTTTTTAGTTTTTTTAAACTATTTTTTATTTTCTATTTAGTCAATATGTATGTACGTCGGAGTAAGTAACTACTCACTCACATTTTTTATGTTTTGTCTGTCTATCAGGAGTTCAAGAACGCTCAACAGAGGTTTTAAAGTTTAAAGTTAAATAGCATGTCACTCCGAATCATAGGGATACGTGCAATCAAAACCTATTCGCCTTGTACTATCCTTTCAAAATTGTTGTTTTAACAACATTGTTCATTAATTTCCTTCGACTCCTTCAAATATTTTGCTGCAGATGTACGTTCGTTTTTCATACGCGCAACTCTTTTTGTAAAAACAACGTATAGTACACTTTCGAAATTTCTCATAAAACTATCAAATTGCAAAACGGGTATTGCGAAAGCGATTGGCAGCATTTCAAAGTTTTTATAATGGAACTCTAAGTCGCAATTTTGCCGGCCACGTTTCAATTAGACAGACAATAGAACTAATCGATTCAAGTAAATATTTAACATAAGAAAGTTTTTATTCTGAATTAATTTTTTTTATCAGACTCTTGTTTTAAAATTTTGTTACGTATTTTATCTGAAAGTGAATTCTGCATTTGAAAAAAATGTTGTGCATTGAAATGCAATAAAATTTTTGATTCAATAGTAACCCCTCTGATTAGCACAAATCACCCAATTGCCTTTCCATTTTCATTTTGCTTTTCCCATTGTTTAAATTTAAATAGAGTGGACAGCTTTTAAAGGATAGGTTAAAAGTGGTTTTGTGTTTCAACTGAAATAAGTTCGTCTTTCCAAAGTAAACCATTGCCTATGAAGCGGTTTCTTTTCAACTTTCAAGGATCAGGCGTATCAGCGTATATATAAATTGAGGCATTATTTAAAGTGCTATCAAACTAAGTTGTGTCCTAAAAAAATATATAAAGTTATATGTACATATAAGAACAAAAGCGAGGACCCAGTAAGCGAAATATTCAACTATCACCAAAGCCATGATTGGGCGGACCCATTTCAAACATGATCCCTCCACAGTAAAGTTAATTCTATCTATTTTTAGTATAAACTCTAATAATATAATATTGGTAATCTTTGTATCATAACCTCAATAGATTACATTTTCTATTCACGAGCCAAAACTTCTTGCACAAAGTTTTTTGGCTCCTTCACAGCATGTGTTGCTATGTGCTATCTGCTATGTGGCAAGCAAGTTCCGGCCGTTTTTTTATTTTTGTATGGATTCACAATATAAAAAAAATATAGAAATAAAAAATTCGAAATATCAAATAAGTTTATGAAAGAAAATCAAGAACATTTCAAACTATAAACTAACACATAAGAGGTGGCGCAAAATTAATCATCCCCCTTATGGGAAGATTTATAATTTTTGAAAAAGCCCAACGTCAATCATATTTGACACTTGTGAACTAGATAGCTGCAGTTTACAAACAGATAAGCAATGGATCCACCTTGTAAAAAACAAAGCTCAATTATAGAATTGTTGTCTTTTTTCTGGTATCACGTCCGAGAAGAGGAAACTCTCATGAGTATTTCTATACCGGCATGACTTGTAGACTCACACCAACACCTACGTACTATACACTTCTCCACTATCTACCACTCTCCCCGCGGAACTGACAAAAAAGTATTACTTCACGGGGCTGGTTAGCTCATAGATAAAAAGTTGATGCCTACAAAACTCCGCGCGTCTTAGATCAATATGAATAAGAGAATAAGAGTTACATATATACACGTGAATTGCCTTCCAATTATCAGCTGATTCTAGCATATAATTAGTATTTTCTCCATTTAAGATATTAGAGGCTTTGGTGCATAGCGTAGGCATTTAAAAACGAACGTATTAACATCTTCTTCCCTCTCCGTGCAGATTGGGTAGTTTGTCAACTGCCTTGGCCAAATCTAAGGAAGTATTTCCTAAATATCCCGTGCCCTGAAAATAATTGAGTTATGTGGTAGTTTGTTCCCCCACGATGCCTTTCTTTTGCTGCAATTTCTTTACACCTTGCTCTCATCATTCTCAGATAGCCATAGCCTTATATATACTACATATCTTCATTTTTTTTTTGCCAAAATGTCTTCCGGGGTTAGTTCTGCAATGACGAAGGAAGACTTCGCAAGCGCTTATCCGAAGCTTATCAATTTTCTAAAGTAGCTATTTATGTTTAATGCGTACTATACTAAAGGGTGATTTTTTAAGAGCTATAGGAAAGTTTTTCAAACAAACACACGTAAATTTCAGAAAAATGCAAGACATTTTTATTTAAATCGATAGTACAGTCCATATGATGAAGATTATTTCATGCAAATGTTGACCGCAAGTGCGCTTCAAAGGTCCATCCGCTTAGTCCAATTTTGGCATACTCTTTCCAATGTTTCGGCCGGTATCTCACATATAAATGCATTAATGTTGTCTTCCAATGCGTTAATTGAAGCAGCTTGAATAGACATGAGCTTTAACATAGCCCCACAAAAAATAATCTAAAGGCGTTATATCGCACGATCTGGGTGGCCAATGGACAGATCCGGAACGTGAAATAAAATGTTCACCGAACTCGCCTCTCAACAAGTCCATTGTTACGCGTGCTGTGTTGCATGTGGCACCGTCTTGCTGAAACCACATGTCATGTAAGTCAAACTCTTGCATTTTGGGCAAAAAAAAGTTGGATATCATTTCATGGTAGCGCTCACCATTCACAGTTACGTTACGATTCGCAGCATCTTTGAAAAAGTACGGTCCAATGATACCTCCAGCTCATAAACCGCACCAAAATGTGACCATTTCTGGATACATTGGTAGCTCTTGCAATTCTTCTGGCTGATTTTCACTCCAAAATCGACAATTCTGCTTATTTACGTACCCATTGATCCAAAAATGAGCTTCGTCGCTGAACACAATTTTTCGATAAAAAAGTGGATCTTCAGCCAACTTTCCTAGAGCCCATTCACCAAAAATTCTGCGTTGCGGTAGGTCGTTCGGCTTCAATTCTTGCACCAGCTGTATTTTGAAAGGCTTCAGACCTAAATCCTTTCGCTAAATTTTCCACATTGTTGAGTAACAGAGGCCCAATTGCTGCGAACGGCGACGAATCGATAATTAATGGTCATCATGAACACTAGCCGATACAGCTGCGATATTTTCTTCAGTTCGCACTCTACGTAAGCGTGTTGGTGGTTTGATGTCCAATAATGTAAATTTGGTTCTAAATTTAGTCACAATAGCTCGAATAGCCACTTCCGTGGGTCGATTAAACTGATCATCGCTGTTCGTTTGCAAGGATTCATGGTTAAATTATAGACCAAACTGAAGATGTTTGACAGTGAAACAAAACTCGAAACGTGCGTCAGCTGTTAAAACCAACTGTTTAAAAAGATAATGCACACTCAATGTCTTCTTCACAGCATTTTCTAGGTGCGTTTTAAAGTTTAAACGTCAATCAATCATCACCTTTAGGTATTTAATAGCTCGTTTGGAATTGATAGTTACAGTCACAACATTTGCCTTCATAAATTCTACTGCCTTCCTGCTGCTTATTAGAACCACATCAGTTTTGAGCTAACCTAATTCCAGATTCTTGGACATCGACCAAGCCTTGATCCTGCTTAGGGACTCGTTGGCGATCCTCTTAGTATCTTGAATGTGTTTTGCCGCCACTAAAACCATGCTCCGCGAATCTGATCCTTGAGGAGCTCCTGCTAACACGATGGACCCCTCAATGCCGTTGACGCTTCTAGATCTCAGTTTACGGTCCATGAAATAGCTCCTAATTATTTTGCTAATATAACTAGACGCCCCTACTTTAAGAGCAAGCTAGCTATGTTAAAAGTAGTTATGTTGCAGAAATGTGAAAGATCTCATTTGTACACCCTGTGATGGAGCATATACCGAAAAGAACAACATTAATTTTGGTTTTGTACCGCTTCATTTCGCAAATTTTGTAATCTCTCCTGGTATATTTCATTTGGAGTTTTGAGGTCGACAGGTCCCCAGCAATGGGCTTATTATTGTTGGAAAAGCAGAGCAATACTGTCTTTTCATAATTGGATGGCCCTTAGTAATAATATCTACTTAGAGTAACTTATACTGAAGTAAAGTACTGTACTCGGTGTTTCAATCGATAATCATCGCACTTGCTCAGGCTCCCATTTATTCGAAAATAAGCGAAGATTTAGCAGGACACGATCTGGATTTATATAAAGCACTGGTATACACTCTCCACCTATGCCTTCAACTACGCATTTTTCAATTAGATTGGAGAAGATTATTAGATTTCAAAATTGTCGCAACGAACATGCGTGAATGCGTGGTATGACATACAGATAGGACAGAGTTCTCTTGCCACTTTTATTAATTTTATTAAAAAAAAACTCAAACTCTATTCATTGGAATAAAATATGTTGCGCTGTTCTCAACTAACAAAATATCTTTGTACTTCCTGGTAGGTTAATCAATTTTCAGTGGTTGTCACTCTCCACGAGAATACAGAGGTATCAACTTAGGTCAAAAACCCCTCCATTGTTATGGCAGGTGAGTTGGTTCTCAATTCCGTTCCTTTAGCTCGCCCTGTGCGTGTAACCATTGTGTTTGCTTCATGTCACGCTAGAAATCTTGAATAACCATTAACTCAATGTCTACTAGGCATTCAAAGATATATTTGTTAAGGAGGTTATGTTCCATTTTGCGCAAAATGGAACTATGGTAGAGAAAGTGATCAGCGTTCTCTACCTCCTCCGACTCTTGGATTAATGGATTCCAAGACCCATTAAATATTTGCCTATTCAATATACCTTGATTTGAACCAGAGTTTAATCAAAGATAGAAGATCATTCACGTTCTAGGCAAAATTTGCTTCCTGCAACTTGGCTCCCTGCCTTGTAAGCTTGTTTGCCTTAACATTTATGTTTCGAGCAAACTTTCAGTAAAATCCGAAAATTACAAAAATATATTTTCCATACTGAACTCGCTCTTACCTCAGATAGTGCAGCACGTCTCAGTAAAAAGTATGACGCCACCTCGCCAACAGTACGAATTGCTTAATTCAGAAAGTGCAATCTGCATGTTTTTGTGGTCAAGTGAGTATTTGCTTTGCGCAGTGATGCCAACTCGGACCATTAGCTCCGGCTTCACAGAAAAGAATTATGAAGCTGTAGGTACAAATATGTGTGTATGTATATGTACTGTGGTATTTTATGCATGTTGCAAGTAGATCTTCAACAGAACGATGATCAGACGAGACGTTAGCAGTTACTAATTCTAGATTACAACAACAGCAAAACCAAATCTAAATGTAATGCACCACAATACATATTTGATGAAGCAAAGAAATTGGTAGTAAACTCTCAGCAGAAACAATGTTGCACGAACTGTGTATAAAGAAACCTACAGCAAACTACACATACAAGGTGGGGCTATTAAATAACGAGACTGGTGATGCTATAGAAGAGAGTTAAGGCAGTTGTTTAGCATGAAGAACCTCCAGCTTCTGTAAATGAGTCCGTATGGACAAAACTTTTGTTTGCATTAGAGGAGCGTCTTCTTTAGCAGAAAAAGGGTTATTGTATGCCAAAATGATGCCTAAATAGTTCTCAATTTGAAGAAATATTTGCATAATACCATAAAAGTAATCTTGAACAAATTGGAGAATATAATAATATGAGACGAATCTTTTACTTATGACCCTGAAATGAAGTGTTAATCTATGCACTGAAGAGCTCTACTTCACCGGAAACAAAAAAAGCTCGAGAAGCGAAACAGAATACAGAGCAATGATAATTATCTTTTTCCCCAGGGTTTCTGTAGATCAAATATAAATTTGGGGAATAATGAGAAAACCAGATGTACAAGTTGTGATAGAACAAACTACGAGCTATACACGGGGGCTTGCTACAGTGCCCCATTTTCCATCTGTCTGAGCTGTTTGAGCTATATAGACATAGTGCAGCGAATAAATATCCAACGGCTTTGTTGGCTGGATCATGTCATCCGAAGGAATACAAACATTCTGACTCTGAAAGTATTCGATGCGGTACCAGCTGGTGGTAGCAGAGGAAGAGAAAGGCCTCCTCTGCGTTGGATAGATCAGGTGGGGAAAGACTTCACTTCCCTTTGTGTGTATAACTGGCATCAATTAGCCCGAGAAAGCAACGACTGGCGCGCTTTACTAAAATCGACTAAAATGTGTAAGTGGTTAACGCACCAATCAAGAATAAGAAGAATTTTCACAACTGGGCATTAGTTTGAACTAAGCCTTCTTATACACACATCTTAACACGTGCGAGTATTTCATCTTCCGCGACCCTTCGTAACATTGCAAGCTTAAAGTTTTTGTGGAGCATTTGCACCCTCTAACAGCCTTTTTAACCACATTTCATTGTAGCTCTTTTGAGAACGGGCCAAAAATATCCATTTAAGGATAATTTACAGGGTTAAAATCTACTACAAAAAAAATGTTAGTTAAATACTAATGTGGAAGTCTGAGGATAAACATTTTATTTCAAGTCGGTTTATGCATGATATTTTCGATAAATTAATTTCACTTTCGACCAAAATGTTAAAACTTTAACCCTCCGTAAAAGAAATTCAGACCCTCAGGACTAAAATTGTTTTCGGCGATGTTGATTCTGGAGGTATCTTCTTTCATAATTATTAGCGTTTATTCGTGTTAAATAACATTTGTGGTAAAGTTGTTGTACTGTGTAGGGACAATTTAAATATTTGCCAGCAGCAGTCTCATTATTTAATAGCTCTACCTCGTATGCAACTACTTATACATATTTGGTATAAAGGCTTACAAACGCAGAGTAGGGGCATTTTAGTAGTAAAAATGTATGTATGTGCGTTAAAAATAGAAGTTCTTAAATTTGAATTAAATTTAGGATCTCTTCAACTGGCAGCAGAAGCAACAGCAGTGAGAACTACAGCGGCAACTAACAGCTACGTGCGACGTAAAGAATTTCATTCAAGAAATTTGCAAATCAGTTTTGTGTGGCAAGTTGACAAATGAATGTGTGTTTGTGTATTCGCAGGTACTCGTATCATGTGGGACGTGGGACATACACCGCTTTGCTGCGTGGTGCAATTGGCACACTAAGCGCGCAGCTGTTGGTGGTTAAGAATTTATGCATGCAGCCTTACATACTCGTATATTAGTATGTATGCATATGTTCTTATGCACCTAAGTATGTCTCTTTGTTGCAAAGTAACTTAACAAGTGCAAAGAGCTTACAAAAAATTCAACTTCAACCGATTTCCGCATAAATAGACATGTTAGTATATTAGGGTGCATCAATCCCAAACAAAACAAAAAAACCAAAAACAAAGGTTATTTCCATTTTTTCCATTATAACTATAAAATTTTTAACTTTTTATGATATCCGCCCAAATATTTTGATATACATAGGTATATGAGCTGAAACGATTTGAAAGCAGCACTAAAAATCGAGTTTTTATAAATAAAATTAATTTAAAAAAAATTGGGTTTTGTGTGTTAACGTCATTCTGCACTTGCTTTCCGTTGATCTTCAAGTTCAATCTATTGCCGCTCAAAGATTGACGCTATTAGGTTGACAGGCGTTGGCCTCTGGAAACAAACTCCTGTAGGGCACGATAGCATTTTGAGGCAGATTTTTCCTTCCTACTCTGTACAAACTGGGTTTTAAGGACTATGCTAAGGATATCTCTCGAAACAGGCTGAATTGAAAGGAAGAGAGGGTCTTCACGGACTTAGCTAGCTCTGTTTTAACCGATGGATCCAAGATGGGATTTGAAGTTGAAGCGGGGGTTTTCTTTAGATTAGCCAATATTTAAACCGCCGAAAGCTAGCAGTATTTTTCAAGCAAAGGTCTTCGCGATCTGCAGGCATACAAAAGGCTTAGGTATCGCCGATGTGAGGGAGGCATAAATATCTTTTCCGAAATAAAGGCCCTGTCGTCGCCAAGTTGCAGCTCTCTTCTGGTCAACTCCTGTAAGGAGGAGATCAAACGTCTCGTATGTGCAGGAAACATTCCTCCTATGTGGGTTTCAAGGCATAGGAATATAAAGGAAAATTTAATTGCCGACAAGCTTGCAAGGAAAGGGTCGACATAACCGATTTCAGAGATCCCCACTTTAGACATAGTTCTCGCTTTGTACCGCTGTTGAAAGGGATACTCCACAACTTCTTTCTTAAAAACACGCAAGATAGATGGAGTTCTATCTTATCGTGTGCTCGAAAAGCACTTTGGCCTCAGTACGACAGAAGCAGGAAGGTTAAGGTACTTGAGGATCCCACGCCACTCAATTTCCAAGCTCATAGCGATGGTCATCAGCCATTAGGTGATTAGAACTCATGCGGATAAGCTTAGACCTCCGTACAACCCCCATTGTAGAAGCTATGGAGA
Organism: Anastrepha ludens; assembly: GCF_028408465.1. Taxonomy (NCBI): domain Eukaryota; kingdom Metazoa; phylum Arthropoda; class Insecta; order Diptera; family Tephritidae; genus Anastrepha; species Anastrepha ludens. The sequence continues at coordinate 39,432,134 of NC_071498.1, forward strand.
TCCTGCAGAGAAAGAGACTGTTAAACACTTTCTTTACAAATGTTCGGGTCTGGCGATTTCGGTTTAAGGGTTTCTTAGTGTGCCTTTTGCAGTTAGCCTGAGGTAGTTCTCCCCTTCTGTCTCCTCCACTACATCAACAGCACTAGATGGTTTTTCTCCCGTAAAGTTTTTAAAAATTTTTGAAGTTAGTGGTCCACATTATGGTCTCAAACCAGCACTCTAGTGCCACTTGTAGTGTACTCGGGGTACTCTTGCTACCTATGAAAATAATAAAATTGAAGCGGTTTGCATAATATTTTTTTTAAATTCTAACACAGGAAGCAGAACAAATGAGACGTATGATGTTAGGTTAAGTGGCTGCCCTAGCTTAGGGCACACTTGGACAAATATTTAAAATTCGTCCGTTATGATGCCATACATGGGAGAGAAGAAAGGAGAAGGGAAGGAAGAAGGAGCGACGTATGATGCTATTTTTGACTTTTTTAAGAAGGAGTCAGGTAGAAAAGTTTAATTATGAAAAGTATAAGGAAATATCTTAGAATTCTGAATCGGTCTAGATTTGGCTAAAGTTAAAAATAGCACCAAAAGTCTCATTATTTTGAACCGTTGATATAATTCCCAAGAAACCACAACTTTTTTTTTTGGTGAGGCTCCCTAATGTACAATACACACACATATACGTATGTATATGAGATTTATGGGCAAGTGGAATTTGCAAAAAGATGTCTATGCACATATTTGCCACATATTACTGTTTTTCCTCCTCACTTTGCATAATACTATGTTTACTTTCCGTTTTGTTTTCTTTTTGTTGTATTTGATACTTTTTATTCGCAGTGAGTTTGTCACATTCATCTGAGCAGTTGCATGTGACATTTCGCGCTTACTGTGCGAATATGCCAAAATATCTGAACTAACATATTATGGCTGAGAAGCCTCTTTGAGAACTGGAGCTTTTGTAATGAACTGATGAGTTTGTCTCCTCTCCCGTTTTTGTCCAAGAACACGCTTGCAATTCTAAATAGATTAATGGACATTTTAATGCGGCCACCTCTTTCATTCGCCTAGCGAATGCTTTAGATTATCAATTTTTGAGATAATCTATTGAAAACTTAGGTTGCCCCCTACAGCTAGAGCACTATTTTTCCGCTAAGAGTAAGACTTCACTTGTAAAGTCTTTGCGTCTTAAGGCTCATGCACTTTTAATTTAATTTTCTAAGTGAATGCATAAATCTCAACAATATTTATGGTGTTGCCTTGAGTTTCAGCTCAATGACACGATCAAATACTACTGGAACGATCTGGATCGATTTTATGGTTGCTGCATATTAAGAAGAAGAAACATACATGATTTGTTACATTCTTCCGAAATAAGTTTCCATTTAACCGAAATCCCTGGTAGCTAATGCATTAATATTATAAGTGTAATAATTATTATTTAGTTCTTACTCTTACAAATAAAAAAACTTTCATTTTATAAAGCACAGCTTCGTCACCTGCTACGAGGGGTGCCTTTTATATTTCGGGATTTGGCAACCCTGGTGTTGCAATCTGGCAACTGACAGCTGTATCGCAAAGTTTGACATTTTTTGGCTTTTACGTACTCAGAACGTTTTGAAATACCAGCGCTATTTGTGTTGTTTACAGTAACTTAAAAGATTCATCTCGGTCCAAAAATGGAATTAAATCGTGAACATTTTCGTGCGATTAGTTTTTATAACTTTCGACGTGGATTAACTAAGCAACATTGCATGGATGAACTTAATTCATTTTTTGGCGATGAAGCTCCATCAAGGACCAGTTTTTATCGATGGTATGGTGAATTCAATCGTGGTCGTAGTTCACTCCAAGACGAATTTCGTGAAGGTCGTCCGAAATCAGTTGTTGTTCCGAAAACCATTGATGCTGTGCGCGAACTGATATTGCAAGATCGATATGTGACCTATCGTGAGATTAAGACAACCTTAGGCATTAGTGGTACCAGCATACATTCAATATTGCATAAACATTTGGCTGTCAAAAAAATTTGATCGCGTTGGATCCCACACAATTTGTCAATCGCTCAAAAAAAGGCTCGTGTCGATTGGTCGAAGGAAATGCTCAAAAAATACGATCGCGGGGCTTCGAAACTCGTCTATGACATCGTGGCAGGTGATGAATCATGGATTTTCGCGTATGAGCCCGAAAGTAAACAGCAGTCGACTGTATGGGTGTTTCAAGATGAGCCAAATCCAACAAAAGTTGTTCGCGCACGAAAAACTTCCAAGCAAATGGTCGCCTGTTTTTTCGGAAAAACTGGAAATGTCGCAACCTTATCACTAGAACAACGCAGAACAGTAAATTCTGAGTGGTACACAACCATTTGTTTGCCAGTTGTCTTCCAAGAAATTAGGAAAACCAATCGCCAAAGGTGGATCACTCTTCACCAGGACAATGCGAGCTCTCACACATCGGCTCAAACAACTGCATTTTTGAGCACCCAAAACATCGAATTATTGGGTCATCCGCCGTATAGTCCTGACTTGGCACCGATTGACTTCTTTTTATTCCCGTCAACGTCTTTCGACACCTGAAGAAGCGGTTGCGGCATTCAGAATGCATGTTTTGGAGGTACCTCATTCAGAGTGGCAAAAGTGCTTCGACAATTGGTTCAAACGCATGCAAAAGTGTATAGATCTTCATGGAGAATATTTTGAAAACCAGTAAAGTGATTTTCGATGATTAAAATTTGTTTTTGTTCTCTAATCCCAACATATAAAAGGCACCCTCTCATGTTTAAGTTCCAGTTAAATTCCCAGATTTTAAACTTAACTTTCATACGGACATTTCAAAAATAACTAATGGAGTAGGCGCTGGGATATACTGTCCAGAGTTAGACCTAAGAAAGTCATATAAGCTTCCAGACTACTGCAGTGTTTTCTGGGTTGAGGTTTTCGCAGTTGGAAAGGCCACAGACCCAACTGTATTACTACAGGGACCAACTCCAAGGTTAACTTTTACATATATATTATATTTATAAGATTTTGTTATATAGTCAGACAGGCAATAAAGCAATTACATCGTTTAGTATAGCGTTCAAGATCGTTCTTCAGACAAGGGAGGCAGTAGAAAGGTTCGTAGCGAATTGTAAACTATATTTCCATTGGGTTCCCGGCCATAAGGCGTTGAAGGGACCGAAATAATAAACGATATAGCGAAAAACGAGGTCTCTCTATCCACGGACAAGATTCGAGAGTCTATCCATGCAGCCCAGAGTAATACAAAGATTATCTATAAACAAGAAAGTACACAAACAGTTATTACATTGTGTAGAGTAAATTTGCAATTTTTCACTTTGTGTACTTGGGTTTACTGTCGTTTGTTCGGTGCAAATTTTCTTTCACTCTCTTTCGGCATAATAGTCAACAACTTTGTTCTCCCCACATACGTTCTGATGCTGCTATTAGAGGTACTACAGTGCATGGCCAAGTCATTCAACCGCTAGGCCATAAAGAAACTGCCACTATCAATCAGCCACCATGCCCTTCACAACAAACTAAACGTCAACGCAGGGGCATTGAGTAATTTGTCACATTTTGTCAAAGCCTAACGTGCATAGCAGCAGCGAGAAAAGTATTCGTTTTGCCACTGGCACAAAAATGCAGCGTTCTAATATTGTCATAGCGTTTGTGTAGGCATAGCAAATTGTTTAGACTGGCAAAAAGTTTAGTATTAGCAAAAACATTTAATTAAAAATACATTTGGTTTTGGGCACACAATAACATTAATACATACATATATGCCATCTATATCTGTAAGAATACCCAATAGGGAAATAAACCTTGGAAAACGATAAACTCGAACTTGAATGTTGAGGGTTTCGCATAGCATCAGTTTTGGAAACACCATTTCGATTATATAGTTTTGATAACCACCTTTTTGTGGGCTGAGACTCGCGATATGGAATTCAACACGTATTGATTTCAACCAAAAATTATTCTTAAATACTAAGAGCTTTCGCAGGTTACTTATTAGAATAGAGCATTATGCAACAACGAATATTTTTTTATGCAGTGCAAAGCCTTAGAATACTTGGGAAGCTGCATATGTATGTAGTTTTGTCTTGAAATCACAGCATGGCGATCAAGGTTTTTCGTAGCGTTTAATAAAACAGAAATTATGGAGAAATATTGAACGACAGTTTTGTGCCTCACAACAAACGTTTTGAGCCAAGATGTGCCTTCCCCTTGGATACACACAACAAGCTAATTTAACTTAACTCCATTTAATTTAACCCAACCTAACTTACATTAACATAACTCAACTTCACTTAGCTTAACTTAACTTAACTTAACTCTTCTTAACATAACATAAGTCGACTTTTTTTACTTTAACTTACTTAACCTAACCAAAATTAATCTAACTTAACATACCCAGCAGGTCGAGGGAAAGAATACATCCGCGGTAAGGCATGCCTGCCGTAAGAGGCGACTAAAATCCGGCAGGAGAGGAAGGGGCTCGGCTCGAAAGGCCTCATATACCCCGAGTAACTCCAGCGGGAGGGCTGTAAAGCTCAGGATCGAGACCAGTAAGATCCTGATTACAGTATACTGGAAAATATTCTCAGATTAGGTGAACGTACAGGAGGGTGACACCTCACCGAAATGGCTGATAGGCTAATGCTACAATCGCCTCCGTGCCGTTAAAACTCTGGCAAACCTTCGGGTGCGTTCCTTGCACGTCACCATTAAGTTGATGGTGCAGTCTCAGTTGAGAAATCCTGACTAGTCTCTGTCCTGGCTCTGAACTCCATTGCCCATGAAGCGTAGAGTCAACCCTCGCATGGCCTCCCTGCTCGCATAGATAACCATGGGGATACTTAGGGAAACTGGCGCAATAGAGTAGGTGGTAAGCAGCACCCAACGCAGACGCCATTACCGGAACCGCATCACCGTCCTGCCAACGATTGATGTACGAAACGCCTTTAACAGCCTATGATGGATAGACATTATAAAGGCACTAGGAGAAAGGTTTCGAATACCTACATACCTCCTAAGGATACTCCAGAGCTACTTGAGTGAGCGTGAACTGCTGTACGATACACCAGATGGTCAGAAAACAAAAGCGATAACGTATGGCGCAGCTCAAAGATCTTTTCCTGGCCCCGATCTCTGAAAACTGAGCTACGATGAGATATTGAGCATAGAAATGCCAGAAGATACATATCTAGTGGGATACGCGGACGATATAGTGGCGGTCACACCAGCTCGGGACATTGAGGACGCTAGATGGAAGCTGAACCAAGTCATGATAAGGACACAAATATGGCTTGAGGACTACGGCCTGGAACTCGCCAAACATAAAACCGAAGTCATCCTTACACATATGACACGAGGTTACATGCCACTTAGTGCCCCAAAAAGTGGTAAAATACTTAGGTATTCAACGTGACTGCATGCTTACTTTCTGGGACCAGATACGGCATGCAGCTACCAAAGCAGCAAAGGTCACGGGTATGCTAAGTAGATTAACGACAAACATCGGTGGGCCAACACAGAGCAAAAGAAAGCTAATTATGGCGGCCACAAGCTCAATTCTCCTGTATGGCAGCGAAGTATGGGGAATTGTGCTAAACTGTAAAGCCAAGCGCAAAGCACTGGTAATTCTCGTGATCAGCGGGCAGATACCCATCAACCTCATGGTCCGGGAACGAATGGATGCATGGGACTCCAAGAAGAAATATTTCATCACTAGCTTCTCAGAACGGAGATGACAAACCATGCTGCGGTGGCAAAGCCGATGGACACTAAGCCGAGTCGCAGATCGACGGCGAAACTTATTCCATCAATTGGCAAATGGGTCAAAAGGATCTTCGAAGAAGTGAACTACTTCTTAACTCAGTTCCTCTCGGGCCACGGATACTTCCGGAGATACCTATACCGTATGGGCAAGGTAACCGATTCCAAGAGCATATAATGCGAAGCGCTGAGCGATGACGCTGAACACACGTTTTTTAGTTGTAACAGATGGCTAGCGGAAAGAAATGCTCTGAGGGAGCAAATTGGCGGCATCGCACCGAGCAACATAATAAGCAGAATGCTCGGACGCGAGGACAGCTGCATGGGGGTAAAGAAATGCATCGCGAACGTACTACGAAAGAAAAGATTGAACTCGACACAGTGCAACAAAGTGAAGCCGCTCAGATAGAGGCACGAGAAGACGAGCCTATAGCATGAAAGCTGGCTACAAATATGGTGGACCCAGACATGGGTGAATAGAATTAGTCCTTTATAGATGAAGTTCTGGGCCCTCCCGAAGTAATATAAGGAGAGCAGGGATTGTTTTAGTGGCCCCCCCACACGACGCAGTAGACGACGGTAGCTGTTAGTGCGAAGGCATTTTTGAACCCTAACTCAACCACCAAAAAAACATCTAGCTTAACTGATCTTGGTACGGCTAATATAAACTTGCCTTGGTCGAACTTAACATAACTTAACTTAACCTCATTTATCACAACTTACCCGTATTCAACTTAACCTAGCTCTTCATAACATAACTCGACTTAATTTAACTTAGATTTACTAAGCAAATTTCCTTACAAGGCACGCATCATACATTCTAATAGCTGTTAGCAGTCTTTGCATCAGCAGCAGCAATAACGTGTAGAAAAACCACTCCAAACGAGCTATTGTCGTACCGCTTGTGGCAATAACCTATCGCTCGCAGTCTGACTTTGGCCAGTCTCGCAAATGCGTCTCATGCCATCTGGCAATTAATTAATGACTAAAAAGTGGTGCTTGCTTTAATTTCTCAAGTATTTAACTATGATACACAATATACTGTATTTTTGTTGTTTTTTTGTGGTTGAGTCGCAGTAGTTTAATTACTTGCAACAGCAAGTTCAAGCGCATTTCCATCTAAGCCGCACTTTTCACTCAACTTCTTCAATTTCCATTTTAATAGTTCATGTTTGCAATAAATACCAGATATGTGAACCTACTGTTGTTGTTTTAAATTCTATTGCTCTACTATATACAAATACAATATTACTGCCCGCCAGCCAAGCGCATTATTTGGCCTAACGAAGTGTGAAGTGCTGCAGATTTCTTTTTTAATTTTTCATATATATAATTTTTTCTTCTGTGTACTTCTATATTTGTATGTGTGTATGAGTATACATTTATAGTAAGAATAAACTACAAGTAAAAGAAATTGCACACAATAAAAAAACTAAAATCTATAGTACTCTGCACTGAATTGACTATCCATTCAAAAGTCTGCTCGTCCTACCGTCCGTTCATTCGTCTGCCAACGTGCATCGGTTGTGTCGGTTAGTTAGTTGACTGGCCGCCGCAGCGGCTCGACCAGACAAAAATCTTTACGCTTCAGCGAAGCACTGGTTACTTCATTCAACGATTTTCCATGCACATGCGCCCATACATAAACGTAATAAATTGTATTTATTTATCTAAGCACGCTTGAGTGTGTGTGCCACGGGTAATTCATTAATAATAAAAAATAGGTTATAAACCTAATAGTTATTATTATTTGATTATAACAATTTTTAAAATCATATTAAAGAGGTTTAAATTTTGCCGTAAAAACACGAATGAGGTGCATACTGTAAATCATATCGCTTAGTACATTAAATGGAAATGCATAAATTTCTTAGTAGTTTAGGCTAGAAAGTGTACTCATTAAGAGCATTTAGGATTTTTGATTTTTTAACTTTCCCAAGCACTGCGGTTGGTGCGGTTAAACAAAAGTTATGAACTTTATTATGATCTATAGCTTCCAATAAGATAGATCACTAAATTGTGAGAATGAAGAAGAAATTGGAAACTAAAGTAATAAATGCTTTGATAGTGACAGCGAAGGCCGCAGCTGAACTCTGAAAAGGTATTTGTGTTGGCCGTTTAGAAGGATTGAATAGGTATGGTGAAACTGGATACGTTCAGTGTCGAAAAGAGGTGATTTGGATATCAGACCAAATATAGCAATGAAAGACAAGCTGCCTTAGAGGCACTGGCAAACGCTCGTACGCCATCAGAAATTACCGAGGAAGGTAAGATAAAGCTACATTCTATCACAAAACAAATATGCTTGAGCTAATGTATGTATCACAGCATTGTGGTATTTAGAGTACCGATCAGGCTGATCAATTAGCGAACTATGGATTTGCGGCTCATCTAATGCGTTCAGAGCCAATTAGCGGGCCAAAACTAGTATGGAGATAGCCGGACCTGCTCCCAAAAAGTTGGTTAGTCATTACGAATAAACCTAACAAAAGTGAAAGAAATTAGTAGAAAGAATTGAAAGATGACGTAGCAACGGCTACTACAGCTATGCATATAAAGGAACTAAAGTAATGGATTGTGATTCCAATAAAAAATTTCCAATCTTATCATAAGGATTACGATTCGAAGGCATGCACCTGGAATGTCCGGTCCCTTAATGGGGAAGGCGTATCTGCCCGGCTGGTTGATGTCCTCGTAAGAGCAAAGGCTGACGTCACTGCCATTCAAGAGATGCGATGGACGGGCCGAGGCAAGAAAAATATAAGAAATTGCGACGTATACTACTGCGAGAGAGCAAATTCAGCGAACTCTAGCTATGAATACCAAGCTGTGAACTACTGATTCTCTGAACCATAATATCTCTTATTGAAATGAAAAATATTTATTTCAGCTGCTCAAAGTTTAAAATCTGCGTTTGAAGGCGTAGATGATTTGTGAATTGAACGAACCTAGTATACAGGGTCTGGCACTCGAAATGTAACCAACTTCCGACCGCTCGCACAGCTTCAGCTGTCTGTTAGTTGGCTAAATAACAGTCGAAAGTATTTTTTACAAGCGCGCGGATGCATTTTGCCGAGAGTAAACGCGAAAAAAGAAAATCAGTAATGGATTTCAAACGTAATAGTGTGATTGCATTATATTTAGCTGGCAAATCACAGCCAGCGATTGTTCGTAAGCTCGAGCACCTTATAGTAAATAAAGTGTTTGTTTATCGCACCACTACTCGTTACAAAGATACTGGTAGCATCGCGAAATGTCATGGAGGTGATCATCAAAAGACTGCAACGTCACGTGAAAAGGTTCAAAAAGTGAAGAAACGACTTGAGCAAAATCCCCGACGAAGTGGCAATCAAATGACGAAAGAACTGAAATGGCGAAAGAAACTGACCGTAGCATCCACCGCATACTGAAAAATTATCTCAAAGTCAAACCTTTCAAGATCCAAAAGACGTACGATCTCACACCAAAACAGTACAAGTCAGACTTGAGCGAGCGAAGGAGCCGCATCGCTTGTCCGAAAGCGGTCAATTTCCGAACATTGTGTTTCCTGACGACTAAGTTTTTCAAATTGAGCAATTCGTAAACTCCCAAAACGATAGGGTTTATTTGATCGACCGTCCATATGAGAGTTTAAGTCATCGATTGGCCACCAGGAGGCAGCACCCGCCACAGGTAATGGTCTGGGGCGCTGTGACCGCAGATGGACGCTCTCCAATGGTTTTCATCGAGCCTGGCGTCAAGGTAAATTCGAAATATTATCCGAAAGGTATTCTGGAGGTTGCTTTGAAGCCGTGAGTAGACAAACATTTCGGTGGCAGACCATGGACCTTTCAACAGGACTCGGCACCATCTCACAAAGCTCGAGTGAACCAGGAATGGCTAAAACATATAGTTCCATACGTGGCTCTGAAATTCACCAGTCGCGAATTAAATAGATTATTATCTTTTGGAGAGAAGATCCGAACTAAAAGATTCACCAGTCTCGAGGCACTAAAAAAGCCATTGTCCGCGAGTGGGCCAAAATACGTGCAAATAACATTCGGGTAGCTTGCGATTCATTTCGGAACCGTCTAAAGCTATAGCAAGGCAAAAGGTGCTCATATCGAACAAAAGTAAATTGATTTTTAATTTTGTATTATTTTCACATTGTTTTCACTCTGAATTGAATAAAAGTCATTTTTCAAACTAAATGTATGGCATTTTTAATTGGTTACGTTTCGAGTGCCGAACCCTGTAGTTTCGGAAGTCAGGTAAGGTCATACGGTATGCCGCTAGGCTTTGACTTCTGGTATCATTGCAATGCCCAATCATGGTGAACAGATTTTTAGAGTTGTGATCTTTAGCACACTGCTATTCGGCTCTGAGCGAATTTAACAGAATCAGCTGATGAGCTGACGTTTCTTGGGATGTTTTTATAAAAAAAAAAACTGAGATTGTGTTAGTGATATACGACAAAATCAACCAATGACATTTCGTTTCCATCTGAACAACGACTGATTAGATGAGTGAGGGAGAAATGAGAGTTCAGAACTCGGCTGCCGAATCTCCCAAGTGCTGTGGTAGCCGCAGTTACCCTCCACCACATTTTCACCACAGTTAAAGAGCAAACCTTGTAAATCTATCACCATTGATGCCCAATAGCTAAGTGAGAGCTAGAAAAGAGACAAGTTGACCTACGGTAGTCTTAAATCAAGCATCAGACCTCTATTGCTTTGTGGCTCATTCACTGATATCGATACTCCACTCCCCTTAAACCTAATCGAGGTATGTAGGTATGTATTGTTCTCTATAATAAAATTCACGAAAGCTCTTTAGGAAAGTTCTCCACAATATGTAAATATAGGCCTTTTTCCGACTGGTAAATACATATGGTATTATATATACCCACCAACTAGCTAGATCATAGAAAACATTTTCGTAAAAAAAAGTAATTTCGGTCAAATCTTCGTTTCCGTTAATCGACCACTGTAAATAAATGCTGAACTCACTGACCATTCAGCTTTGGCACTTAAACACGTAAAATACTCTTTAGGAACAAACAAAAAGAATTTCAAATAAATATTCAAGTAATTAAAAGACCATTTGAACACAAATACATGCAGACCGGCGCATGGCAATCGTACACTAACAAGGCACTCAAAGTGCATTTAATCTAATTCGTGACATTAATGGGCCAAATTGCGGGAGTTCCAGCACAGCGATTAAAATATGTAAAACAAAAACGTCTAAAAAATAAATGTGCAGCAAAAAAATTCTTTTGGACTAACGTGGTTATCGAAGCATTGCAACTGCAACCAATATACGTATGTAGGCACTATGGTATAGCCTGGAGCAAAACTAAAAATAAAAAAGTATGAAAAAAATCTACAAAGAGCCGATCTAAGGCGCAGAAAGAGAAAGAAAAAATTTTAGTAAAAATCAGCAATTAACATAGAATTGCAATAAAATAAGAATTAAGGCAAGCGATTAACTGTGAATGTGCCGCAACGGTAAAAACTGCCAAAAAAATGCAGCTGAAATGTAGTAAACGACGCACAGTGTAACGTGGCCATACAAAAAGTAGTCAAAAATAATACGCGTTTAGCACACATAATTTCTAACCCAAAACAAGATATATATCTTTTATAGGAAAACTTGATAATTACCGTCCGAGCTTTGGATCATTCTTCTTCTTAGCTTCACAGTCCATGGTGCACCATAGCTTCATCAACAATTTTTCTCCACTTTATTATATCCACGGCTTTATTTCTCCGTTTGTGTACGTTCATTTTCTTAAGACCTGATGCGACGTCATTTACCCATCTCCTTCGTGTGCGCCCTCTTTTTCTTCCTCCAATCGGTATGGATGGGTTCACCCTGTCCTACACCGCCTCGATCCCGCTCCTCCCTTGAGAATAATGGTTCGTGCAATTGTGGTGCTAATCAGTAAAATAATAAAAAAATTAATTGTCAAAACCTTATTAATCAACAGCAATTCCAAAAACCTGCGAGTAAAAAAATGCAAGTGAGTTCGATGTATTAAAAAATTCTTCTGTCATATTAGACGCGCAATTTAGAATTTTGAAAACCGAATGTCAGATTCGTAATCAACAACAGTTCGTTGTAAAAACTAAGTTTAAAAAATTCTTGACATAACTAAATTGAACAGTACTACCAATTTTAATAAAATTTTATTGTTTTCCAAAATAAGTCAATAATATAATATTTCCTCTTTTTATTAAAAAAAATGGCAAAACCAAATTTTTCTTTTTAAAGTCGGCCGCCATTTAGAATTAAAAAAAAACCACAATACCTAATCCGACCCTAGTTCCCAGAATAAGCCTAGTATAGGCTCGGCCGTACCAGGCCGAGAAGTCTGCTCCTTCTTCACGGTGTGCCTCGCATTCGAGAAGGTCATAACTGTTTTCTTGAAACAATGCTTTCGGATGACAGATCCATTTTAAATTCAAGGCATAAATTAATCAAATTTGCTTGAACGACATATTCGAAAGGTTCTAATTTTTTGCTAAAATTTTTATTTAAATTAGGCCCTACATAGTTTTATTGTTTGCATGCTCCTGCTATTTTCTACAACTGATTGCACAAGGTGGCGCAAAATTAATCACCCTATCGGAAGATTTACACTTTTTGCAAATAGCGTCGCACGGCAAACATATTTGACATTTGAAGCTGATGTCGTATACAAACATACCAGCAATGAAGCGCGCAAAGGTCAAAATAAAGATTTCCATCGACCAAAATATTTTATCTTTATTTATTAGGTTGGCGAATAAGTTCGTAGCGTTTTTACCGAAGACTTTTATTTAAACAAAAAACAATAATTATATCAATAAGTTAATCAATTATATATTCGTCGTTGCTGTTTACAACCTCCTCCCACCTCTCGACCAATTTGTTGATGCCGTTCCGCCAAAACTCGTCTGGTCTGGTGTCAAAGAAGTTGTTGAGCCAAATTTTAGGAACCTCTTTGTTATCGAAGGTAGCGCCCTTCATATGATTTGACAGAGGGCAGAAAAGATGGTAATAGGTCCATGTAAGGTCCGGAGAATACGGCAGATGCTGAAGGACCTCCTCGAGGGCTAGCAGTGCGGCTTTGACGACTTCTGTAAGATGGGGTCTGCCGTTGTCGTGAAGAAGTATAGTTTGACCATATCGATCAGATCTTTTCGGTCGAATAGCTTCATTCACGTGGTGTAGCTGGGCAATATAGAAATCCTTGTTGACCGTGGCATTCTTTTCCAGCACATCCCAGTGCTGCATGCCCTCCCAGTCCCCCCAAATACATATCATGATCTTCTTTGGATGAAGATCCGGCTCGACTTCCGGCCTTGACGTATCTCCTGAAGCCACTCATCCTTTCTTTGTTTCATATAGATGTATAGGCACTATTTCTCATCTCCCGTGAAGCCTCAAAACAAATAAAAAACTAAATAACTCAAAAACACAATTGACATAGTTTTGTAGTGCAGAAAAAGTTCTATCGAATGGATACTTACCCTTTGCCAAATAGCTAACAAATCGTTGTAAAAAGGAAATACAAAAACCCTATGAACTTATAGTGGTGGCGAAACGAAGTGTAGGTACGAAGACTCTAACTTTTTATACGAAACAATTTTGCGCCAGAAATCAAATTTCTAACTCTACAAGATTTTGTTCTTGCGGTACACCATCTCATCATGACCCTTTTAACATTTGAATACAGGTAAAAACAAAATAGGACGTGTTGGACTATGACTTTGTCGCCTTTTTCTGAAATAGGCTACAATTACTCTATTGCAAAAGAAAATAAAATAAAATTGTTAAACTGTATTAACTTTACTATGTATTTTTCTTTACAAACCTCTTTCCTTCGCCGGCTCCCATTGGAACTAATTTTTTTTTATTTTTAACCTTTCGATAAAACAAAATTATTGGTTCTCCTGTACCTTGAGCGTTACTAATAAAACCACATTAAATATTTCTAATTATTCAAATATGAAATCTTCGCATTTTCACCGCCTTGTTACATTGTGCGACGCTGAGAAAGGGAGCAAAACTAAAATAAACTGCCATGAATTCAGAAAAAAAAGGAATACAATGGAAATTTTACTACAAACATACTTAAAAAACATGAATATGGGTTGAATAAGTAGGGAAAATGCGCCGATTCCGTAGACTTAGTTGTTGAGAAGGTGGGAAGGCAGGGAGTTGGGAAAGCACACTGGCGACGGGAATGGACGCACGGCGCATAGTTAGCCGCCAGCTGTGTGGACACGTTGCGTGCAAAGTGCGATGGATCAGCCGTTGAAATTTTGTGCTCAACAGCACAAATTGGTCAGTGAGCATTGCAGGTACTTAGTAATTCACCACATAACTAAATACTTACACTCACACACACATATATTTATTCGCTTAAATGAGCAGCTCAGCACCTACAAATTCTAATTCCAAACAAATTGTTATTCTGGCAGAGCACCAAAGTGGTGGAGGGAAGTGCAACAATTAAATGTAGGCGCTTGTATTATTTTAAGGAAAAATATATACGAATGTACAGATTATTAATTCAAATATAAACCGTGACCTACACTTGAAATGCAAGCGCTTGAATTCAAGTGGATGATTAGTTACAAAAAACTCAGGAATTTACTTCTATGAGCCGCTGCTTAAGCGCAACAAAATCTACCCATTTTTGAAGCGGATGGTGACTGTTGCTGATAAGTGAATCATTAACAACAGCCAAATAAAAGGGGCGTGGTCGAAATATCGTAAGTCGGTACGAAGGATAGCCCAGCTATAATGGACGAACAGGATGATTTTGCACTACCTTCGGTAGGATTAACAGAGAACCATATACATACGAATTTCCCTTCTACCGCCAACCTCTTAACTGTTAATTTGGAACTGTCAACATGAGACCGCCAGGGAGCAACCACACAAAAGCGGCCAGCTTTGGCCAACAGAAGGAGACAACGTCGGACCACACATCTGAATCTCTGGAAGTTTGATTGGAAACTTTTATCTGATACCAAATATTACCTGCTGTTCCTATAAACGGGAAATGATTTTGCTTACGTAAAATTTGCCTGAAGTGAAAGTAGTGCAAATTAACTATCCCAGTTTTTTCGAGAGAGGCATATTGGTGTTAGCAACAAGTTATCGAGTCGAACTCTGCATACTTGGATCATTGGAGCTATCCTAAATAAGATCTTTATATTTAAAACTTAAGCGCAGTCTTCCTCAGTCCATTGCATATGTAGCTTTCAAAAGTGGCGTGTAGATGTCAGTGGTGAATAATTCCTAGACGGTATCTTTTTTATGTCATCTTTGGCATTTATCAAGTAGACAAATATACAATTTTATCCGATAGAACAGCGTGCTGAAATTATTCAAACTTGTTATGAAAATGGCATATCATTAAAGCCGACATATCTCAAAACTCGTGATTTTTTGGTGGAAATAATGGACCCCGTAGTTTTGACGAGGAACTTTTTCATGGCAGAAATACTCTCGGAGGTTTGCCATGGCCTGCCGGGGGGCGACTAAAAAAACATTTTTGCATCATTTCATGCCCGAAATTTCGAAGCGAGTCACTAGCGATCGATAGTCACGTACCAACCCATTCAGCTACAGCGAAGACTTTAAAAGCTTTTTTTCATTTTGAGCGGACTTTTAACGGAATTTTTAACTGCACTTGTGTTTCCAAATTAACAATCTGCACGGAAGTGGGGATTGATTTTTTTATTTCCGCTTACTTTCATAACTATTCACGTGTACATATAATCCATAAATGAACTTTGTTCACCGTAAATTAAAAATGATTCCAAATTAAATTGATTCGGCTGTGGCTAAAGTAAAAAAAAGTTTTCCATTTAATTGCATGTTTACCCAGTAGACTGCCTTTTAAGCACCTTGGCTTTCTGATCGATGAATAACTCCCTTCCCATTTTCCGCCTTTGTGGCAGTTCCGCAGTTGAAAATGCAGTAATGTTATCCTCAAGGGGCAATAAAAGCGGAATACTTACCTTTCGGCAAAAGTTCAGAACCAGAGGTGGAGCTGGAGTTAACCAGAAACCCGTCTGTGTACAAAATAATACCATCAGAAGGGCAGTTGTCTCAACCGTCAGAACGCCCTTCATCCCTTTCAACTGCAAAAAAGGGCGCATCACAAAAAATATCTTTCAGTCTGTCATGAAGTGGCTTACGATAGAGATACACCTAGAGAAGCAAGATGCAGAAAGTCTTTAAAAATAGTAGTAGGTTGAATTAAAGACAAAGCACTCTACTCTTAAAAAAAGTTCACTCAGTACCCACGGAGAGTCATGCCCCTATATTTTCCAAAATAATCCCGATCGGGAATTTAATCAATCCTGCTAGTAAAACTTTGTGACAAGACTGTGAAAAGTAGTTGAGGGCAAAATTTCATAAACAGAAAAAAATTTAAAATAACATGACTAAAACAAAAAAACTGGGGTCTGTCAGACTCATGCACGGTAGAAGTGAAACTTCTAAGTTGGTTGTTCCATGCATGGGAGCCCCGGTTTAGATCTCTCCCCCCTCTCTCGTGTTAAATTCAGGTTTTCATATTTTTTTTTCTATATCACTCCACATAAATTTGTACTATTTATTTTTGTCCTTATTAGCTTCAAATTTGACACTTGGGTGCAGTGTCGCACTTGACGCTGACATTTCTTTGCACTTCCAATGGTATTTTTTGCCTACTTTTGGCGCGTTAATCAATTTGCTTTGATCACCGAAACGGTTGAAATGTCATTTTACAACCTTCTACTTAACCTATCGTCACTCGTTTGGCAAACGCACTCATTGTATCGCTTCGTCTCCTCCATACCTACCATCTATTTACTTCACAGCAGTTTCTTATTGCTTTCCCGCTTACACACATTCAATCGGTGCTTTATCTGATACTCACACACAGCACTCATTTGCACGGGCTATGGCTATCAATAATACCCGTTGTCGGTTGTCGATTGTCGGTTGCCTGCATGTCGCCAGTCTACTTCAATGCTTACTTGTGTGCTATATACATTTCGAATAGGCGAGAGTGGAAAGGAGCAGCTGCTCCTTGGCCCCGCCCATTTGACGGATTTCGGTAACGCTCCGAACTTACCGTTTCACTCGCCTATTTTCAATCTGCCTTGGGGCCCCCGACGCGCCTAAAGAAGTTTCACTTCAAAAACTTAAAAACTGAAACCTCTTTATTCATTATAATTCGTTCTCGATATGATCATTCTTATTCCTGACACATATTCTCATTATTTTCTTTCCATTTTTTCGACTGTTCGAAGTTGTAAATAACTACATTTTTTCGCTCCCGGATATTTTCGAATAGCTTAAGAATATGAAAGTAAGATACGCAGAAATAAAGGACATCTCTAGTAAAAAGATTCCAGACCCCAAGACCTGCAGGCAAAAAGGTAATAATAAAGACAGCTTCAAGTATTTCATTGTATCTTTCAAAATAATTATCTCAGTCAAAAGCTTACAAAGCAGCCTCGTGCAGAATAAAATAGTGAATATTTTTCTACCTCTCTTTAGACCACACATAAAACTTGTTGCAGTTTTTTTTAAGCAAACACAACATTTTAAATTTGTTTTCAATTATTTTCATAAATATTTGCAAGAAGTGAATCACATGCGCTTGACATCATTTAAAGCGAACTTCAACGCAGTTATAGCAAAAAAATTTACTTTTAAGAAACATTGTCTTTTGGAGGCATAAAAGCAAATCTTAGAAATTTAAAAGAACAAATCGAAACCATATTTCTAGAGAAAATTTCACCCACACTATCTTTTTGAGATTGAATGGACAACAATTTTGTGGACAAAATTTGTATACAAATTCTCCACGAATTTTGGCTTAAAATGGTTTTTCATTCTCATTCTATTTTTTCATCACGTGGTTGACACACTGCTTTTGCTAATCTTGGAAATTTTTTTTATTTTTTTATAGTCTCCATTTATTTTATACATCTGTCCATTGACATTCAGTGTGATGTTTAACAATTTGGTCAGGATTGAAACTGAGTTAAATCGTGTAATCGATGAGCTTCTATTCTATTTGTTTTACCAATTCCTTCAATTTTAAACATTTCTTTCGCCTCAATCCATACGTTTTCTTAAATACTTTCGTTTTTATCTTGCACCCGAAGCCGAGCCCTACAAAATAGTAGCCATGTGTAAACCCGCTCGACTTTGGTGTCAGATGAAATTCTTCAACAATATCAAACTGCTTAAAATTAATCATGCAATTTTTTTCTTTAATAACTTTTTTACTCAATAAAAAAATTATTTTGAGCAAAGGAAATCTTTATTTTGCTCTTTACAATTTTCTATTTTAGGTATTGTAGATGTCCATCAAGTGGCTCCTGCCAGTATTGATATAGATTTGAGCCCATTTTAACGCATTCCCGCCGAATATTCTCATTAAGTTTGGCATAGTTAAATCGAACGATCTTGCTGATCATGGCAAATTACCAAAACTGAAAATAACCAGACAAGGAAACACTTTCTTCTCAATATACATTGTGGCCCAGCTGTGTTTGCGGGTGCACCATCTTGTTAAAACCACATGTTCCCAAAGCCTCGCTCATCCAACTCCGGCAATAAGAAGAAGAATTCGCCAGTAACACCGACCCTATTGCCGATGACGTCCTCAATCACTCGCCCCACGAGTGCATCACACACGGATTTTAGAGCCTCAAAAACGAATATTTTACTTATCGACGTAGCCGGGTTGCGTCAGATTGCTCGTAAAGATTTTCGGCACAACTGTAATGATTTTTGACTCATAATGATACCTTGTTGCGGCTACCGTTGCCGAACGGGTTGGTGCGTAACTACCATTCGGAATTCACAGAACGTAGGTTCAAATCTCGGTGAAACACCAAAATGAAAATTTTTTTTTCCAATAGCGGTCGCTCCTTGCCAGCAATAGCAACCATCCGAGTGTATTTCTGCCATGAAAAAGCTCCTCATAAAAAATATCTGCCGTTCGGAATCGGCTTGAAACTGTAGGTCCCTCCATTTGTGGAACAGCATCAAGACGCACGCCACAAATAGGAGGAGGAGTTCGGGCAAACACCTAGAAAGCGTGTACGTGCCAATTATGTGTAATATAAATATGTAATGATTCCTTGTGGAGATCGAGGGTTCCCTGATAGTAATTCGCATGTGACTGGCGGTCAGCATAGATTAGCTGGTGCACTATTTGTACTTTACCCGGAAACATTTATAAGTATTTTACTAAAATTCAATGCAGAGTCCATTTGGTGATGCCCTATTACGTCGCGCGTCACCTAACTAGTTCTCAGCGACATCGGCAGCCGCGATATTCTCGGCCGAAGAACCAGTCCGGTGACGGTCACGGCCTGGTTCCGTCTTTTCGAGTCGAGCAACAAAGCGCCGGAATGTCTGACCAATTGGCGCGACACGATTAAGAAATCGACGTCGATATGCACGCTACGTCAATACCACTGACCGATTATTGATCGAAAAAGTCGACACAATTATTGCACGCTCTTGCTGAGTATCGCGCTCCATTGCTCGTTTGTTTACATACTGCAGCTGTTTAGTTTCTTCTTCTTCTTGATTGGCGCGAGTTTTGTTGAGTTTAACAAATCCGTATCTTTCTCCTGCGAACCGCCTCCAGTTGGGCACGCCTAATGAAACCTAGTCCTTCTTGACCTGATCTTACCAACGCAGAGGAGGCCTTTCTTCTCCTCTGCTACCACCAGCTGTTGCGGCATCGAATACTTTTAGCGCCGAAGGATCTGTATCCATTCCAAACAATGTCTCTCGTTCTTTATTTGCTGCACTATGTCCACGTTGTCGTAAAGCTCATATAGCTCCTCCCTGGACGAACAAAACTTACACTTTATAAGGTTCTCATCACGTCCCTGACAATATCAGATGAGGCGTCCCTTGCAGTGTTGGAGAGAAAGATTATGCGGAAGATTTTTGGACCTTTGCCCGTTGGCGACGATGAGTATCGAATAATGGAACGATGAGCTGTGTGAGCTATATAATTTGCAAACGTTAAATGATTGACGGATAACGCCATTTGCAAAAGTTCTCCAATAGAGTAGCTTCCAATAGAGTAGCTAATTTTGTACTTTTTGAAATAAAATTGGTTCTTAGATTTTACGCACCTTTTATAGAACTAATTACGTTGATTCTCGAGTACTTTATGACTCTTTTTAAATGCATTTTTGTTAATTAATGAAATATTATTCATTCAAGTGAGATTCAAACACAGAATAACTAACAACAAATACAGGCACTAATTCGCTTTCGTTGCCCACCTCTACCCTACTCCTTCTCAGCCGCCCACTCCCAGCTACCAGGGAATGAGGAATTCCCATATCATATCAACTTTGTATCGAGGGCACGCTGACGATGATCTGAAGTGAAATTCGACATAACAGTCGTGTTTTGTCCATCCAACGGGGAATGAAAAGCATCAAATTCACAAAAAAGCAACAACACTAGAATACAAAGACGTCTCGTCCCCTGCTTGTACGTAATTTCGCAGTATTGGCTTTCTTTCATGTGTCATGTGTTGATTTGTGCACTCTTCATTGCAACTATACCAGCTATTTAAATCTCTTTTTTCTTTTTTTGCTTTTTCCTAAGCCCACTGCATTTTTAGGTTACGAATTTCAAGTATTAACCAAATAATAAGGCAAAAAGGAAAGAGAACTCAAACGGCGGCGGGAATTAACCGTAAATACCAACGAATGTGCCAATTGTGGTCAACTGAATATGTACTGGTGGAAAAGCAGAGCATACATACATACATACACACATATACATATTTGTATAGTACATAAATATTTATAACCGCCACACGAAAGCTGGCGGCCAAGCAGCCAACCATTCACGAAACCAGTCGGCTGACCAATTCTAAGGCACACATTTTTTTTTTTAGCTCTTCTGTTTTTTTTTTTTGTTCCTTTATGCGCACGCGCTTTTACAGCTCTCTGGAATACAATGCCCTTGCGAAAAAAACGGTACACACAAAATAAAGTGCAGGAAATTTACAGGTTGCCATATCGGTCAGCGCTTTAATCCATCTTTTGTAAGCACTGCTGCTGCTAGTGCTGCAGATTCTCCTGCAATTCACTTCAATTCGATGTCCGCAGAGGCTCATTAAACGCTGCGCATTTTACGTTCATACACGCATACATTCACACAAACATACATTGAAGCATTCATACATTCGAAAAGTACTCAATTTCCAAGCATTCTCGTTATGGCCGTCAATTTCATTATTGGCATCAAAAGGCAGCAATAAAAATCTGCGCAAAAAATTGTTTAACAAAAAATGCGACAATGATGAAGTGAGCGAGTCACCGAGTAAATGCCATAAAGGGCTCGCGCTGGTGATGAAATTCGAAAATATCTCTTTATTCAAAAAGTTTAAGAAAAAATGCATTAAAATCGGAATGCAGCATGCATTTGTTGTACATCATTTGGCAGCTGCAACTATGCTGCCGTAAATTAGGTCACGCACAATAAAAATGTCCGCGCATGCGCGTGATCTGATGAGCTTCGCTGCTGTCATTAATTCTGAGAAGATTTTTGTTTAAGTTGCTGGATTTTTACTTGTATACCCTCAAACAAAATTTGAAATTTTTGAAAATTCGGATCGAATTTAAACCGGCACTTAACCGAGTAGTCCAATTGAACAACAAAAGTTTGAAAATAAAACGCTTTTGTCAAGCATGCATTTTTGTTGTTATTTTCTTTAAAAAGCTAATAGGTGCAGTACAAGTTTTAGGAGTACAAATTTCCAAAAAGGGTATACATTTTTCAAAGCGACCTTCGTCTACCCATTGCAACTGCCTTTGATCAACCCACTTGGCCACGCACAGAAATTGCGAAGTTTCAACGAGACGAAGAACAACACAAATGTTTGTTGTATTGTTTTCGGTCTTTGCTGTAATTTCTTTGCTCTACCTGCAATTTTGTGCGCTACTTAAAATTTTCCAATTTTTCGCAACAAGAAAAATTGGGCTATAAAAAAGGAATTTCGTGCAAATTTTTCACCATTTAAGTCGTTTAATTTTTGGTTACCAATATTTCGTGAGAACTACTAAAAAAAATTTCACCAAAAAGGTGTGTGCGCATTTTCCTTTGCGCCGATCACCTTTTAAAGTCATCAGCGCGACCGACAATAATAAACGCCAATTATCAGCTGCAGCATCACAATACGGCAACAACAATAATCTATAAGTGCATGCACAGGTATACTGTGAGTACGTGCAAGCGTTTGTATGTATGTATGTACTCCCATACAGCTGTTGGCCTCAATATTTTAGGCGGCTCATTGTGAACGTGTAACGACAAAATATTGTTGCCGGCTTACAACATGTTGCTAAGCAACATTTTGCTGTAAAGCAATTTTTCTATTGTTTATTCTCACGCACGCACTTGAATGCAATAACAACAACAGCTACTATAACTGCAACTGCAATATAAAGGACAAATAGTAAAAGTGCTCAGATGGGTCAATGGGCAAGCACACATGCTGATGCACACGCCAAATGCACACTGCTAGTTTTCTCCACATTCTCCAAGCACAAATTACAGAAATGTGCAAAAATCTATTTTCTATTTTATTAAATATTCGCACTGCTTCAACAAAAGCTCCGAATGTGTACGAATGCGAATATAAATCCAATGATAAGTCTCCGAAAGACCAAATAGTAAAAACTTTAAAAAATTATGGATAACTGTACTAAAAAAAAGGCAAAAACATGTTTTAATAAACAAGAATTAAATCCAAATTACAATTCAACAAATAAATACATTTCGTTCGCATGAAAATAAAAAAAACTATAATTTGATTTCGTCTCGTCGTTTGGTTCTCTATTATTATTATTTTTATTTCCTATCGTTTCTCCCTGCGCTCAACGTTATTCTGCACTTACTTCCTGTAGATCTGCAGGTTAAATCCATTGCTGCTCAGAGCGTTATTAGGTTGAAGGAGATTGGCCTCTGGAGACAATTTCCTGTAGGACATAGTAGCATCTTGAAGCAGAGCTCCCCTTCTTTCTCTGTTCTTCGCACTGATCTCTCCATCCGCAAACTGGGATTTGAGGGTTGTGCTAGGGCTATCTTTCCGAGCAGGCAAGACTGGAAGGAGGGGAGAGTCGGCACGGATATAGGTACCTCCGTCTTCACTGACGGATCCAAGATGGATCTGCAGTGGGATCGGGGGTTTTCTCTAAATCAGCCAGCATTTCGGGCAGCTTTTTCAAGCAGAGGTCTTCACGATCCTGCAGTCATGCAAAATGCTTCGGAATCGCTGTTGGGAGGGAGACATTAATATTTTTTTCCGATAGCCAAGCTGCGATCAAGGCCCTCTCGTCTCCGTATTGCAGCTCTCTTCTGATGAACTCCTGTAAGGAGGAACTCAAACATCTCGATCGAGCAGGAAACATCTCCCTTATCTGGGTTCCTGGGCACAGGAATATAGAGGGTAATGAAATTTCCGACGAGCTTGCCAGGAAGGGGTCGACAGAACCGGTTTCAGCTCTCCCCCTCTCAGACATCGGCGCCCGTTTGTCCGTTGTTAAAAGGAAACTACACAATTTCTTCAAAAAGCGCAAGACATATGGAGGTCTGTCTCATTGTGCGCTATTTCGAAAACACTATGGCCCCAGTAGCCCAGAAGCTGTGGGGATCCTGCAGAGAAAGAGACTATTGAACACTTTCTCTGCAAATGTCCGGGTCTGGCGGCTAGGCGCTTGAGATTCCTTATGGCCCACATTATGGTATCAAAACGGCACGTAAGTGCTACTTGAAGTGTGCCTGTGGCACTCTTGCCATTTTACCTACCTACCTACCTACCCTGGAACTGTATATAAAGTATACATACCACCTAATCAAAGAGTTCCCGAAATAAATTCCAAAAATAAAATTAATGTTTACCCCTCAAAAGTTATATTATCGGTATACCTCAGAGCCGTCTTCGATTTTTCCACTAGTCCATTTCGATTGTTAAAAGTTTTTCTGACTCGTGTTGTTAGTGGTTTTCTGACTCGATAAAACATAACAAAATCGCAGGGAGCCATATTTAGGCGAATTCGATGGCTTCTGGAAGGTATTTCTTTAGTTCTTAATCAATAATTCATGTATAATGATAGCACTGTTCAACGGTGCGTTACCGTGGTGCAAATTCCAAGAATTGCTTTCCCACAAATATTTTCTTTTTTGGTAAATTGCTCCATATAAACGTAACATAACGCCCAAACTGTCTAACCTTCTGGCAAAAATTCGTAGTGTGCAATTCCCTTCTAATCCACAAAAACCATGAGCATCACTTTCTTTTTTGACTGAAAACAGGGCGGTTTTCTTGGCATTGGTTCATTCGTTCATTCGGAGCTCTCCACTCACTCGCCTGATTGCGTGCCTCGCGTATATCACGTTTCGTCTCCAATTTTGATGCATTTGAGGAATGTTAGGTCGGATTAAGCCGTGACAATCATGCCTTTGGCGATATTCGATACCATCGCGGTTCCTTCCGTGCATGAAATTCAGGACTTTTGGGACCAACTTTGCAGCAACATGGCGCAAATACAAATCACTATGTTTGCCCCAAAAACAAAAAACAGAACTCAAATCAGTTGACGTAGAGCGTCACCTGCCAGTTAATCCGCGAACTTTTCGATCAGGGTGATGTATCTACATATGTATACTTTATATACATTGCCTCTCACTTGATTAGGGCCAAATTTTTTCATTTTCGTCCAATTTATTTTGAAAGCCTTTAAGAAATTTTTTTTTGTTAATAATTTAATTGTGTTCTAAAAAATAACATTTATTTTAAAATTATGTTCTAAAAAGTCTTCATCTCTCTAATAGGTCTATTTATAAGTTCGTGCGGTTTTACAACAGATGGCGTAACTTGATTATTATTCCATCGATCCACATTTCCAAACATTCATTGGAGAGCTACTGTCGTAAGGCACAAACGTCAGTATAAGTTTTTTATTTGAAGCGTAAACAACAATATTTTTACCACACTTGAAAATGTCGAATTTCGTGCCAAATAATGTGTTTTTGCGGGGAATTCTTCTTCATTATTTTAATATGAAGAAAAAAGCAGCCGAAAGTCATCGTATCTTGGTGGAAGTTTATGGTGAGCATGCTCTATCTGAGCGAACGTGCCAGAAGTGGTTTGCACGCTTTAAAAGTGGTGATTTTGGCTTGGAAGACGAAGAACGCGAGGGTGCGCCGCCAAAGTTCATGGATACCGAATTGGAGGAATTGCTCGATCAAGATCCGGCTCAAACGCAAGAAGAGGTTGCAAAAACTTTGGGAGTTGATCAATCAACCATTTCCAAACGTTTAAAAGCCATGGGAATGATCCGAAAGGTAGGCCATTGGGTGCCGTATGAATTGAAGCCAAGAGACGTTGAACGCCGTTTTATGGCATGCGAACAACTGCTTCAACGGCACAAAAGAAGGGGTTTTTTGCATCGAATTGTGACTGGCGATGAAAAGTGGGTCCATTACGACAATCCAAAACGTCGGGCAACGTATGGATACCCTGGCCATGCTTCAAATCCACGTCGGCGCAGAATATTCATGGCCTGAAGGTTATGCTGTGTATCTGGTGGGACCGGCTGGGTGTTGTGTATTATGAGCTACTGAAACCGAATGAAACGATTACGGGGGATGTCTACCGACGACAATTGATGCGTTTGAGCCGAGCACTGCGAGAAAAACGGCCGCAATACGCCGATAGACACGACAAAGTTATTTTGCAACATGACAATGCTCGGCCACATGTTGCACAAGTGGTCAAAACATACTTAGAAACGCTCAAATGGGATGTCCTACCCCACCCGCCGTATAGTCCAGACCTTGCGCCATCCGATTACTATCTCTTCCGATCGATGCAACATGGCCTGGCTGACCAGCACTTCCGTAATTACGATGAAGTCAAAAAATGGATCGATTCGTGGATTGCGGCAAAACCGACCGAATTTTTCACAAAGGGAATCCGTGAATTGCCAGAAAGATGGGAAAAAGTAGTAGTAAGCGATGGACAATATTTTGAATATTAAATTTGTAACCATTTTACGTCAATAAAGTTTCAAATTTCGAAAAAAAACCGCACGAACTTATTCATAGTCCTATTAATATACGTAAGGCAAGTGATAATTTTTATTCACTTGATTGAGGTCCCAAAGGAAATTATTAACATAAAAAAGACGTTTTGGTTGTAAGCTACTATATTTAATTTTTTATTTATTTAATAATGTGTACGACCAGCTTTCTTTATAATGACTGCAAAAAGCGAGTTGCAATAGGATCATAAAATTATTTAAGGTAGTTTAAATAAATCGTAAACCAAACTGATTCAATCACGTGAATCAATAAGATTTTATCTTCCAATCTCAAACACTTTTGCTTTAATCCTCCCTAGTTGTTATGAGGAGGGCTGCTAGAATAGTCAATAAATTATAAATATTCGACAGTGTGTCTTTTCGGCACTATTTAATGGTTTTAAAACTGTTTTTGTGTGTTTCGTGTTTTATATTGCACATACCTTTATTATTATTTTATTTTTGCCAAAGATTTAATTCCATTTGAGTTTCGTCAACATTTACTTCTACGTCTGGCATGACTACTTCTATGGCAGTGATGATAAATAATACTATAAAATTGTTATAAAATGTATAGTAGAATTATCGTCAAGACTTGAGATATTATTGCGACAAAATGT
This sequence comes from Anastrepha ludens, assembly GCF_028408465.1. Lineage (NCBI taxonomy): Eukaryota > Metazoa > Arthropoda > Insecta > Diptera > Tephritidae > Anastrepha > Anastrepha ludens. The sequence continues at coordinate 39,458,645 of NC_071498.1, forward strand.
TTGAAAGCCGAGGAGTACATCTTTATGATCTAAAAATCTCTCCTTCAGATTGTGAATAAATAAACCTGAGAATTGTATACACGGTGAAGTACGATAATGAGCTTCAATGCTTAGTGTTCAGAAATTGTAAGTCTGAGTTTTTTTTTAATAAACCCATTACCTTCAGCTTGCATCCCAGCATTATTGTAAAATTTTTTAAATTGAACTTCGACGAAAGTATTACTTCGTTACCATTATCGTCGTAAAAACACTGACACACTTTTTTATGTGATGTCCAAAATGTCTACGTTCGACCCATAAAACAGCATTTGCGGAAAGTCATGCTTCATTATTACCTTTTAAAGAAAAGTGCAGCTGAAACGTGTCGTATATTGATCAACATTTACGCTAATTACGCTCCATCAAATACAACTTGGAAAGAGTGATTTCGATGCTTCCAAAGTGGCAATTTCGACGTGAGTGATAAAGATTGAGAAGGGGCACCGAAACAATCCTAAGATACTCAACTAGAACAATTATTGGATGAAGACGCATGTCGAACCGTTGATGATATGTCCAAAGAGTTGGATGTTGACAGAACAATCATCGGTAAACGTTTGCACGCGGGAATGGTCCCGAAAGCAAGAAACAGGTTGTCACATCAATTGAATTCTGAACGGCAGAAAATAAAAGGTTTTCTGCATCGCATCGTCACTGACGATGGGAAATGGATCTATTATGACAACCCTAAGTGTCGAAAATGTTGGAGTCTGCTAGGTGAACTAGGCCCATCGACAGCGAAAAAAAATATTAATGCTTCAACGGTTATGTTGTGCATCTGGTGCGATCAGAAGGGTGTCATCTATTATTGGGTTGGGGAAAAAGAAATGTCGTATTTGTGATCGAAATTTGACGCTTTATTTAACGTACTTAGAATTATTCGATTCAAGTCAAATATGCCCCATTTTGTTCGCAAACTTGTTGCCATTTAGAAGGCAACTTCAAAACTTCCGTTTTAGCAGAGAATCGCAAGCTATCGAACCAACGCTGTGCTGTGCGAATCGTTACAGTATCAGGCCCATAAACTTCACAAATTTTTGCCGCCACTTTCGTTGCATTTTTACCTCTAAGGTAGTAAAAACGTAAAATATGATGAATTTCTTGCTTGGTGGACTTAAGACTGAAACGTACGATCACAATACTGTCAAAGAGACACTTGTAGTACAGATTGTCGTCTTCAAATCGCCGTTTAGTGTGACACGATCCAATAAGTACAACGCAAGATATGTTTACATTACTTTTTCCCCAACCCAATATAAACTCCTCAAACCATCTTCAACCATCACCGGCGATTGTTACCGACTGCAGCTAATGCGTTTGAATCGAGCTCTCAAAGAAAAGTGGCCGGATGGTAGACATGACAAACTGATTTTTCTGCATGAGAACGCCAGACCAAACGTTGCTAAATCGCTCCAGAAATATTTATAGGGACAGAATTGGGAAATCTTGCCCCACCCGCCGTTTTTCCCAGACATCGCACCTTCGGATTACCACCCGTTCCGATCATTGCAGTCAGCCCTTATTGGAGAGCGGTTCACTTCTTACGAGGCTCAATGAATGGATCAAGTCAAAAGAAGTCGAAACTTATTCCCATACCCAATAAAACCTCACATTCTTTAAATTTGTCGCACTCTCTATTTTCCTATTATTAAGGAATTCCTACTTAATAGGTATATATTTGGTACCCACATATTTCAGCTAATATTTATTCCCCCAACAATGCCACAAACTGTGTATTGTCTCATAAACGTCATGGCACTCACTCGCCAGCTTTACAAAAAACTAACAAGAACAAAGTGCAACAACATAGCTTAGTTTCAGGCCATTTGGAGTTGGAAGGACAGTGTTATGCTTCCTGTTGTACCACTGATCTATTTTAGCCCAATTTCATTTTACATATTTAACCGCTTCCTAAACTTTTGTTACCGTGTTACAATTTTCAATTGTAATTCTTTTATCCCTCCTACATTTGTGCCACACTACCCCACTACTGAGGCTGGTGTGCTGGTAATGCTGCAGCTGCTCGCGTCACATTGACTTTTTGCCTTGTTTGGTGGGCATGTGTGTGCCAAACTCCTTGTACATGTTGACAGCATTCTTTTTCCGCCTCCTACTTTTTCTGGTTATTGTTCGCCTTTATTGTGTCCATGTTGTTCCTTTTGCACAATATGTTTTTGTAATTTTTGTATTGTCACTCTATTGTTTTTACTGCTTGTTGCACGCTCACCCTCACAGCTTGACGGTCGAGTAGTTGGATATCGTAGTTGTTGTCTGATACACTTTTTTCTTACCGGCACTTAGCTGTTGTTGTAGTATTTGTTTTTGTTTGCTGTGCTGACATTGGTAAGATTGTGCCAGCAGCCTGGTGGCCTGGTGACTTTAAACTTCGGTAGTGTCCTCGGTATGGCAGTGAAATGTCTATCAGCGGAAAAAAGTTAGAAACAATTTCTGCCAGATATTGTCGTTGTTGTGGAAAAATGTAGTGCAAATTGAGCAAAGTTTTGCCATATCGCAAATACCTTGTCTGCGTCTATATTTTATCTCGAGACCACATTGTTGTCAAGATAATAAAACAAACAAAATAATTGCAATTAGTGAGAACATTATTTTCATACCCGTTTGGACTATTTTGTCATTGTTTGTGTTACATAATTCTTTCTGTGTAAGGACTGCAGGTATGTAGGGGAGTGGTATTTTAAAAACATTTATTAACTGTATAAAAAAAGGAAGCGAATGGGTCTGAAGAACAATGGATAATTCTATCAACAAACAAACCGTCAAGCACTCCCTTCGTTTCAACACTGTTAACAGTTATTATTATAATTTTTTTTTTTTTTTTGAATTGGTAAAGGATTTTTTTACTTACAAGCAAAATGTATGGCGCTTTTATGTATCAGCAGCGCTCTTAGTTGGCACTCGGCCATAATACTCGGTCTGTGCCCAAACAACCCTATTGACTATTGTGTGAATGGGTTGACAATAACCTGGTCGGAAAAACTGCCTTCGACTCTTTACTAATGGTTCAAAGCTTGATGCCAAATTTGGCTTTGCCGTCTACTGTAAGAAGTCAAAAGTAAACGTTTTGGCTCGTCTTTCTAGTCATCTTAGGTTATTTCACGCTGAAATTTTAGCCATTAATTAGGTTGCTGCCTGGTTAGGCAAAAATTATAAATTCATATTTATTCTGATAGCCAAGCGACGGCTAAGTCTCTTGGTGGTGGCGGAATATTTCCGTATACACCTAATATGGGTGCATGGGCACAGTGACAGGGAATGGTAAAGCCGAAAACTTAACGAAAGAGGGCACTACCACTCGCCTCCCCCTTGATATGTAGATTGTAGGTATACCCCCTCGACCTATAAACTGCGTGGTGCAAGCACGATTGTCACTTCAGCCAACACAAGATGGGTTGATACTCTGACATGTAATGCTAAAAAAAATACTTCGGCCAAAAGTGGGCACCAGTCGCTCAAAGACGCTACTTAATCGGTCAAGGAAAAACATTTCTATGTTAGTTACACTAATCACAGGTTACTGTTTCATAAGTTGACATGCTCAAAGATTGAACGTACCTCATTTCAACTACTGCAAAAGTTGCAAGAATGAGGAGGAGTTCGTTAGACACCTTCTCTGTTACTGTCCCGCTTGGCATGCCGCTAGGTTTAAATACTTTGGTTCATCGTTTCTAAATGATACAGATGACCTTAAGGATACACCTTAGTATCACTTAAAACAAAATGGATTAGCGAGGAGTAGCAAATAAACTGCTACTGTGGTATCACAATGGATCGGCAATGGTCTAAGTGAATTTTTCTAGAGACCGACTGCCACTTCTACCTACCTACCTACCTACCTACCATCCGATGCAGATTTATGGCGCAAAATCATAGTCAAAACAAAGTCTCTTCGTAATTTCCAAAATTGAGATTTACATTACGCTAGGTGTCAGAGGATTACTTAGCTTGGATACAAGTTAACCCTCTAATTCCCAGAGCGGTGAAACCACTTCATCTCTCGGATAAACGATAAAATACTGTGGATGGCTGCCGTTTCCAAGTCTGCCAGATATCCAAAAAAGTAAGAGCTTAGACAGCGCTATGCGATCTGACAAGAGCGAGGCAGTGGCAGAGGAAGTGTTCAACACTCTCCACCTTCTCCTCGTTTCTGCAGCGAAATAAGTCATTTGAAACAAACTCCATACGTTTCCCATGCGTTCGCATTAGACAGTGCCCGGTGATGACACCAACCACCGTACAAGTTTAAAGCTGATCTAAATTGATGAAGAGTATTTCTCTGTGCTCATTTCTTCTAGGCTAAACCTACCCATTGATCTCGCAAGTTGGATTCGTGGACCATCGACTGAAGTTTAGGAAGTGATGAAATTTTCCAAGTAATATATAAATAATATTTGTAAAACCTTTAAAACAAGTAACTCATTTTTTAAAATAGTCAAACTCGGAATCAAAAAGATCCTATGAAAGACAATAATGGATTAAAATGCTTTACGAAAAAATGTTCCCTAAAATTTTATTTCATATTTAGCTCTGATTTATACTTTAAACGTTATTCTAATTTTTCGAAACAGCCTTGGTCACAAATAAAAAAAGTTAATTTGACCGTCACAAAAATGTTATCTTTGGTCGAACCCTTTGCGGAGTTGAATTTACTGCAGAAATCTGCACGCGCCCTTTTTCTAAGCTTGTCTATTTATTTCCGTTATAATGGAAGTAAGTGTGCTAAGGTGATGCTTAAATATTTTAGCTAAGTAGAGATTCTGTGAGTTTAGCGTTGAGAGTCGTCCTTAATTGTAGAGCGATTCTGCAGGTGGGTTTGTTACGTAATCTTTGTTTCACTGCTCTTACAAGTTTCTCAAAAACAAGAAGCTAACATGTCGGTATGTCACCTTGATGTCAAGTCTTGCTATTTCATCGACCATGCAATTCCCCTCGATGTCGCAATGGCCAGCAACCCATGTTACTTTTGGGTAAAATAACTCGGTCATCTTGTTAACAGATGTGCAGCACTTCAGGCATATCTTAATGGCTGTCGACTGTTTATGAGGAGTTTTATCGCCACCTTACTCTAAGTGAAAATGAAGATATCATTTCCACGTACCGGATAACACTGTCCTAGAGTCGTGGTTTTTATTATGGCCCACAATTCAGCATGAAAATAACACTGCACTAGTCGAGGAGCCGAGAGATGAGAAAGATCCTTCAAACTTTGAGCCATCTATGATATTATACTTGGACGGTAAATTGTCTGAATTGTAAATAAATAGTTTAAATCCAGCTACACAAAGGAGCAAACCCTCTTTTAAGCAAAAAGCTCGTGAAAGCCCACCTAAAACGGACTAAAGAGCATTTAGAGCGAGCTCATTGGAATGTCTTCTTTAGACTACGCAATCCAATCGAAAACTTGTGCTAATTAATGAAGCAAAAACTACGAGTAGATCTCCCTTTCTTCAATTTATTAGCAATACTTTATTTCGACGTTCAAAAGCCACACTTTATGAATCACTCAACTTGCCCGTCCATTGTATTCCCCAAAAAGTTGATCCGTGACAGCATGCGTTAGAGTGGCCCTTGGACTATTCGCTGCATAAGATTGATGACCCTTTACGTGTTGACCGCGGCAATATTGCAGCCGGTAGAATGATGAACTGTATGTTTCATCAGCTTCGCTGGCTAGTTCATGTTGTGCGAACCGATTTACGCTTCTAAAATGTTCGATGTGGCACCTGCTGATGGAAGCAGAGGAAGACTAAGGCCAGTTTGCATTGATACGATCAGGTGAGTAGGGACTCGACTTCCTTTTGTGTCTCTACGTAGAGCCGGTTAGCACGAGAAAGAAATGACTGGCGCGCTTTTTTGAACTCACCAGGAATAGCTTAGGTAAAAGTAGCAAAAAAGAACAAGAAGAAGAAAAAAGTAATGATTAGCAGAAGGTTTTGATCTATGAATGGTTATGAAGGGCGTTTTTATACTTATATAGGAATCTCTATACGGATATGTGTCAAGCCAACTGTCTACATAAACAAATGTAATTAGGCTCGGGCATGAAGCACCAAATTATAGAACAAACTCTTTCTAAGAACTGTCGCCCCTCGGCGGGCAATGGCAAACCTCTGAGTATAATTCCGCCATGAAAAATATTCTCTTAAAAAACTATCTGCCTTTCGGAGTCGTCTTAAAACTGTACGTCCCTCCATTTCTGTAAAAAGATCAGACGCACACCAATAAAAGCTGTTTTTATTTTTAATTAAGCCAGTAGGCATTTCTGTATTCACTGCCACATTTACGAGCTCAATTTAAATACTTATATACCTGAAATTTACCTTCGCCTAATCATCTAACTGAGCAACTAATACGCAATTCGATGAATCGATTTCTTTTTACATTCTCTCTTATAGACAAAACTCATACAACATGAGTTCAACCTGCGCGCACCAAAGAAGCCGTTCCACCAGTAATTATTCCAATCCAGAATCTAAATTTTTCGTTTCTAGAAATAAAAATGTAAACAAAAAACATATCAGCCAATAAGAAGAAAACGAAAAATTAAAGTCGATTGAATACTCCACATTTTCACTTTTTAAAAAAACCAAGCTAATGAAAAACCTACTACCGTTAAGTGATATTTGTGGTTTCATCAATGTTAATAAAAACCACAAACAAAAGTGCGTAAACAAAAAACACTACACTAAATTTCAGTATGTAAATCGAAATTTTAGGTAAGTAGTTACTTAAGCATTTATCGCACATTCAATTTTTTTTTTTTTTTGACAGGGCGAAACAATACAATTAAGTTTAAATGTGCAAATGACTGCGATGCAATTAAACTAAAATATTCGAACAAAAAAAATCGCGTAACAAGAAATTGGGCACAATTTTCCTAAACGCGCAGTAAAGTTTTGGTGCAATTAAGCACCTTGTACCCTATACACAAACTCGAAAAGTGGCCGCTGATTTACATTAAATAAATATTTATTTAGAAATTATGAACGAAAGTGCATGCGCCTGTAGGTATTTTGTATGCTTGTATGTCCAATATATAGTATAGCTCATACGCAGTAAAAGAAAGTACAGCTCATTGTCTAACAAAAACCATACAAACCCAGTTTTCAAATTGTATGCAAAAAATAGTAAGAAAATGTAAATATTATATATTGCCTTCTCCAAATAGCGAACCAAATAACGCAGAATATCTTTTTATGTAGAGAAAAAAGGCAACATCTTCATGTAATAAAGCATTGCACTTTATTGCCCTAAAATTGAATAAGCTAGAAAACTGCGTATTAAACATGTTTCTATAAATTCTTATTAAAAACCTACGATTGTGATTGAAAGTTTGTGGAATTTTTCTCATTTGAGTATAAAATTATAAATTTGTATTTATGTGGTTTTTGCTAAACACCTTTCATAAAAACACTCAGCTAAAAAACAACTAAAACTTTAATAAAAAATTAATGAACATTAAAAAAATAAAAATAGTCAAAACTGCTCAAAGCATTGAGGTACTATCGTTTTGTCCAAAACGGCCAGAAATTTGTCTAGAAATTCCTATTAAAAGCCGTAGGATTGTGATTGAAAGTGTGTGGGATTTTTCTCATTTGTGTATAAAATTTGAAATTTTTTTTTATTGTATATGATTTTTGCTAAGCAACTTTTATAAAAAAAAACACTAAACTGAAAATAACGTTAATCTATAAGTAGATTATCTACTTTTTCGTCCTTAACTCCCAATCCGTAATTAAAACACGAGATTATCCATACAATATTTCTCTCTCGAAATCTGGGATTATGAAATAATCCTAGATTAATATATAAATATATATATATATATTGGCGCATACACCCTTTTTGGGTGTTTGGTCGAGCTCCTCCTCCTATTTGTGGTGTGCGTCTTGATGTTGTTCCAAAAATTAAGGGGCCTGCAGTTTCAATCCGACTCCGAACGGCAGATATTTTTATGAGGAGCTTTTTCATGGCAGAAATACAATCGCAGGTTTGCATTGCCTGCCGAGGGGCGACCGCTATTAGAAAAATGTTTTTCTTAATTTTGGCGTTTCACCGAGATTCGAACCTACGTTCTCCTTGTGAATTCCGAATGGTAGTCACGCTCTAACCCATTCGGCTACGGCGGCCGCGGCCTAGATTAATACCATACTTTTTTAAATACAACCCTGTGTTTCCTGTGTGATAGATAATTATTTTTACAAATTTAAAGAGAAAAGTCGAAGTAAAAGCCAAATAAAACGGACGCAGGAAAGAAAACAGATTTGTAAGATTAATTCTAATAAAATTTTTGTTAGGTATTATTAATTATGCATTCATACAACAGGGAAAAGCGTATTTCCATAAACGCTTTATCCACTTAATACTTATTATAAAATGTAATATCGAAATTCGCATGCGTATTACTGCCATAATTTTTGGAAATTTCAGTAAAAGTCGTTTACGGATTTCCTTTAACTGTTTATTACTAGCAGACAATTGCGCAATTAAATTAGCGATTCCTTCTCCTTGTCTTTTCTTCGTACTGTTTATAATAATTAAACAAACCACAAACTCCAAAATATTCCACCAAAGCAATTTCTATGAAGAAAAATCTTTCAAGTATTGACAGCTGATTGTCAATTTTGGAGGTAATCTGCCATATGTGAAGGGGTAGATTAATTTGATTGATTTATTGCTAATTACTGTATATGTGAACGTACTTTAAAGCTTCTATACAAAAATAATGAACACTAAAAAAAAGAAAAATTGTCGAAACTGGTCAAAGTATTGAGGTACCAACGTTTTATCGCAGGCTGTGTGTGGCACATAGCTACAACTTCACACTGAATGAAAGTATTGAGGAACGAAAGTACGAACTGAGACTAACGACGGCAACAATAAGAACAATATGGTAAATGGTAACACATATACACAACACAGCACGGCAGACCAACACTTGACCGATGAGCCGTTTAATTATTTTCACTTTTTCAACATTATCACTAATTTCTTTAGCAAATAATGGAAAACAGGAAAAGCAAAGTAAATATGCATAGAAATTAAGAACAACTGACAACAGACAGCACTTTCATTAGCATATGTATGTGCATGAATGCTTGTAAGCATGCACAGCAACAAGTAACTGCGATCAGTGACATCAATTTTTTGCCTTCACTCAGCATCATCAACATCATCATTTGCATTTACATTTGTACATTTTCATTTCATTTACGATTGCATTTTCAACTACAGACATACATAAATGTGCATATACAGGTGCATATGTATAAGTATATAAGCACATATTGCACTGCTGTCGAGTGTTTGCTTTTTATTAGTTCCATTTGCTTTTCTTCTTCTTTTTCTTGTAGTTTATTTACTAGCACACTTTTACTTACAGCAGGTGCTAGTGTTCAATATTTACATCGAAGGCGGTGAGTTGTTGTTGGATGTAAATAATACATATCATATCTGTTGATGATGGATTTGTTGATGCGTAGGCCGTGCCCAATATTTCGGCGCCTTCTTTGACGGCACTGATTGTGAGTAATTAAGTTGCAGTCAAGAAGAAGAGGTGGGATAAGAAAGCTGCAAGCAGCAACAAGAAGAGTATTAACTAATACCTGTAATGCATATTTGTATACATGTAAGTACATACATATGTATGTAAATGTCAGCAAGGCAAATAACAAAAACGCAGTGACATGCAAAAATCGAAAGTTTTTCAAGATTATCTGGCTACACTTACATCTGCATTTCCACTTTATTTCTCCTGAAGTACAATGCGGATATTTACCTGCCTACTTATGGATATGTAGGTACGATTGGGCAAGTATTTGCTGCAAGTAAAAGCGACAGTACTATTAATTTCCGACAGCATGAGACAACTACAAATCTTCACAAAGAGTTTTTTAATATGTGCGCTCAAGCTTTAGCAGTAAATAGCTACCATCTTCATAAAGCTGCAGTTGAACGATTCCATGTCAAGTGTCTTTGAGAATTGGTTTAGTGGAACACTGGAGTATAATAAGAAGTAAACTGAAAAATTAAAAAAAAATTATAATTTCGAGATTTCGGTTATTTGTAATATTTTCATAAAAAATAATTTTTAATTTTTAGGATAAAATCTACTTAAAAAAACAATAAATTTTTTGGAAAAATATTATATTATAAAATAAATAAAATATTATTTTTTTTGGATTTTTTTGTTTTAACATTTTCAGAGACAAACCAAAAATTATTCCCGTCCTCAATTCTTATATGCATAAATTATGAACCAATGATATACGATTAGATAATGAAGAAACAATGTTGATGAAAACACAAATATTTATGTATTATATAAGAAATCCAAATATAACAAATAATTAAAGTTTTATTGGCTAGATTTTCTTTTTTTTTTTTAGTGTTTTATAATAAGTTTTCGGGACAGCGCTTCAAAATAATAACAAACCCAACGGTTGACCTCGGTCCGCCCGACCACCAAGGGGTGCAGTCTGTGTGATATACGTATCAGTTTTGTTTCGAAGCGGGCCAAAAAAACCAGGAGTTAAAGTTAAGAGGTAGTTAAGCACAGACATACAAAAATATTCATCTGCAGAAAAAATCATGAGCTAAAGTTCCCTTGATCAAAACGTTCACGTAATATACTCAAAAAAATCACAATAATAGTTTACTTCTCAAAAGTTATATTATCGCCTTTAAAGTACTATCCATTAACAGCAGCACATTTATGCCAGCGATTGATTCCGCTCTCGAAATATTGCAGGAACATATTATTGGTACAGCCATCAGAGCCGTTTTCGGTTTTTGCCATTACTTCATTTCAGCTGCTAAAACGCGTTCGCCGTAGATGTTGTTTGACAATCTTTCTTAGAGTAATCCGAATTTATTCCAAATAAATACGTGACTGATACTGAGGTTCTTGACGATGATGATGATGATTTGTTGAGTAGGATGAAGAGACGATTGAGTTCTGAGAAACTAGTGTCCCAGGCGATTCGAAAATGTTTATGATATTTCACCAGCTATATAAATTTCGGTTCCGTCCGAGTTTAGAATGCTTTCGACTTCGCTTCGTTCCTAAAGCAGAACGAAGAAGCTATATATATATACAGGGTGGCGCACGAATCGTGCTACAAAAACAAAACGTAATAACTTTTTTTCTAATCAATGTATTTAACTTTTTGTTTTTTTATTGTATAGATAATTCAATTTTATTTTATGTAACTAATTAGTTTTGAAAATAATAGAACGTAAATGACCTCCATGCTCATTCACGCATATGCGACACCTGATGAGAAAATTGTTCATTGCGCACTGAAGGGTTGAAGTCGGGATCGCCTCAATTATTGTTGTGATGGACTGCTGCAATTCAGTCAAATTACTTGGTTTTGCTTTATACACCTCTTGTTTGAGATAACCCCATAAAAAAAAATCTGGTGCAGTGAGGTCAGGTGACCTTGGGGGCCAGCGGAAAGTGGAATTTCTGGATATCAATTTATTTCTAAATTTTCGTTGGAGCTCCTCCATAACCGGTCTGGCTATATGTGCAGTTGCTCCATCTTGCTGGAACCAAATGCTGTTAAAAGGGATACGTCTTCGCCGCAGTTCTGGATAAAAAAACTCCTTCAACATGTTTAAATAACGGTCCCCATTTACAGTCGCTGTTACACCGTTTTCTTTGAAGAAGTATGGCCCGACAATGCACCTTGATGAAACTGCGCACCACACTGTGACTCGTTCTGGGTGCAGTTCCATCTCATGGAGTATTTGCGGATTTGATTGACTCCATATACGGCAATTTTGCTTGTTTACATTGCCGTTTAGATCAAAATGGGCCTCATCAGACATAAACAAGCAATTTATGAAGTTGTTGTCTTCTTCGGCCATTTTAATAGTTTTTTGGCAAAATTCCAGGCGAATAGGCAAATCCAGAGGGTTTAATTTGCTTGTGATTTGAACTTTGTACGGAAACAAGTTTAAGTCATCATGAACTATCCGCTGCAATGACAGTCTGCTAACTCCAATTTGCGCCGACAAGTTACGAGTCGAAACTCTTGGATTTGCCTGAATTGACGATGCTACAGCCGCGATTGTGGCTTCGACCCGAACATGGGGATCTCGATGGTACGGTCTGCGTGCGATGCTTCCAGATTCAGCAAACATGTTCACCAGCCTCATAATGGTCCATCTGCTCGGGGGAGTGCCGCCAAACTCCCGCCTAAATTCCCTTTGGACGGAAATGATGGACTGCAAAGCATGGTACCGCTGCACTATCCAAATCCTCTTTTCGGTATCCCAAGCCTCCATTTTTTGTAAATCTAAATACTAATCTGCAAAATAAAAAAAAAAAAGCCGAGTACTCGCACAGAAAAAAAGTTATTACGTTTTGTTTTTGTAGCACGATTCGTGCGCCACCCTGTATATATATATAATTGGCCTTTACATCCTTTTTGAGTGCTTGGTCGAGCTCCTTCTCCTATTTGTGGCGTGCGTCTTGATATTGTTCCACAAATGGAGGTACCTACAGTTTTACATCGACTACGAACGAGAAATGGGTTTTATGAGGTGCTTTTTCATGGCAGAAATACACTCGGAGGATTGCCATTGCCTGCCGAGGGGCGACCGCTATTAGAAACTACTTTTTCTTTATTTTGGTGTTTCACGGAGTTTCGAACCTACGTTCTCTCCGAATTCCGAATGGTAGTCACGCACCAACCCATTCGGTTACGGCGGCCGCTTTAGTGCGATTTGAAATTCATAGTAAAGTTCTTGATGCCATCTACTCTTGAAAAGAAATATTATTATTGCATGAATTTTATTATTTAGTTCACATAATGAATAGAATATAACCGATTCTGGTTTAACAATATGCCAATTTAATTGTTTATAAAGAGTGGTCCTTATATTGGTTATTTTTTTTAATTCTAAAAATTAACCACAATCAATTTCGGTTTATTCGAAAGGTCAAACATTTCCATTATTTATGAAATACGATGCCATTCACTTGCCTGAATTGGCTGGTTTCTCAGTAGCGCACCCTGTTAATCCAGTTTTCCAAGTCCTTGGTAACGGCTTATTCCTCTTTATCATAAGTTGTTTCATCGAAATTCATCTATTGGAATCAAATCGTAACTTTGAGGTGTGTAATTGACATCGCCAGGACGGCTAATAACAGGATTATTAAATTGTCCATGTGTTGTTTGATATGGCGCGCCACCCTGCTGAAACTAAAGATCGTCCATATGTATATTTCTATGTATAATAAAACATCATTTATATATATGCCTTTGTAGTGCTCCCCTTTGACCAAGATGGTGTCTCCAACATAATTTTCAAAAAAACATGGGTAAGTGATGTCACTCTTCCAAAATTCGGGCCAAACTGTCACTGTCTGAGGTTACCATGTCTTCTCGATGACGATGTGCAGCTTTCTCGATCTTCACACGCGACAGTTTTGCTTCTTAGCATAGGCACCGTAGTGAAAGTGGACTTCATCAGAAAATACGGTTTTGACTTATTTCCAATAAACTCAATGTAGGCTACACAGCATTTTGAGCTACACAACCCTGATTTGATTCATTTCTCCTTGCAGTCTTTTCAAATGACTAACTTCGACCATTGCAGGAGTGGCGCCTCTTCCGGATGCTAAATCACCCGGAAGCTAAAGATTGTCCTTGCAGACGATTGGCCAGTAGTTTTGAGTACCGTTGGGTGATAGGCCAGCAGGAACATAGGAATCTGTTTGTCCCAATTTCGTTGGCACTTCCCAACTACCTTTCGGAAGTGTTCCTCAAGAGTGTGGTTGACTCTTTCGACCGTTCCATCTGATTGCGGGTGCAAAGGTCTTGTACGTGTTTTCTTAATCCACATCAATCAACACATCTCTTTAAATACTGCGGACTCGAAGCTTCTTCCTTAGTGCAATCCTGGGCGTGCGCCTGGCCCATTGCAGAATGGAATGTATGATAATATAGTACTGTGATAAAATTTTTTGATAATGTTTTCAATGTGTACTGTGTGTGTTACTATAGTAAAGAAAGAAATTTGAAAAAAATCCCATTTATTTTGAAAAGCGTTACAACATTTCTTTCAGTAAATCGAGGTGTACGTAAACTTTATTGAATCTCAGTGACTTTGTGTTTACATATTTGGATTCAGCCTTTTCATATATTTACTATCTGGCTGCGTGGACTGGTCGTACAAGTATATCACTTAATTGTCGATTCATCATGCCAACACTGCCTGTGTATTTATACCTTGTAAGCACACAATATGTAGACAGGGGATTTTGTAAATACATAAGGATGGGCATAGATGGGCACTCATTCTCTTAAAACAAAAAAATTTGCATGCGTCATGTTTATATGTAGGTAACTACATCAAAGTAGTGAAATTTTAGAAAATCTTTCCACATATTTTTTACTCCTTCAAATATCGCGACCTCGCTGTTATATAAATCATTTCGTCTGCTACAGACCTTTCCGTTTTTCATTAACTCGCCGCAATGAAGCAGAAAATTTGCAAAAGCACTTTACGCCAAACGTTAAGAGTATGAACTCGATGAAGAACGAATGCGTCGCGCGAGATAGACAACGCGAGTAATTCACCTTTTTCCCCGTTAAACAAATATACTTTTAGTAGCCATGCCGAATGGAGGCAGAAAAGGGCATGCAATGAAGTTTCCATGGAATACGCGTAGCTTTTGCTGGTATTGTATTAGTGCATATGTAATTGTACATTATGCATGTGCCTGCATAAGTAATATAAGTATGTAATGTTTGGCTCTGTTAAATTGCACTGGTGCGAATTTTGCAGCACACTTGTGTTGACCTTAAAAACTGCTGACCTCTATTTATCGTGTTGTGGTTTTTTGCTTTTAACTTGCGATCACTTAAGTATGTATATACATTTATCTATACATGCAAGTATGTATATGTAGTTATAGTATAATCATATGTAGACACTTGTTAGTACTCAGTAGACAAGCGCTAGGGCGAGACAGAATAATTCAAGCAAACGCCGAAACCCATCTAAAACAGCAAACTCAAGATAAGCTCTATAGAAATAAGCTGACTGAATTGGGTCGGGCGTATTATTCAAGAGAAACTGTCCATCACTACAAAGTATTAGTTCTAGGGTATATGTAAACAGATAAAGAGGCCGGTCACAAAGCGCTGGATTAGTGATAAAGACGAGCTAACATGATTATATACCAATTCCTCTGGTTGTATTGCTTGAAGCAGGCACTGACCGGCTCTCATATCTAAAGATTTATATAGCCCCCAAACAAAGAAACCATACGGTATGTCTGCCGCGGTTAACATTTTGAGTTTCCTAATGCGTTCATAAAACCCTACCTGATGAGTTCATAAAACCAAATGGCCTCAAAATAGGCCGAACAAATTTAATTTATAGTTTCATTTTTAATTTTCTTTGTTGCCATTCCACAATCAAGGCGCGCGAAACTCTAAGCAAAATTTTAGAATCGTCTTCTTGGGAAGCACTGTTCCAAGCGTATAATGAACCAAATTTACCTGCAACTTATTTTCATCGGCGGAATACACACTTTCAGGGCGCCACTCCGTTTTTTTGCGGAAACGTGGAAAAATTACTCGTTGACTGGTTTTACTCAAAAGGCAACCAAATTTCTGGCTAGACAGGCACAACTTGATCGTCAACTTATGTATGTAGGTAAGGTTAGGTTGGACGGCTGGTCCTCGAGAAAGTTTAAAGCAACTAGTTGTGAGGCGCAGGAAATATTTTCTCTATTCTATCACTTAGTCGTCTTAACTCATCGCAATATTTTAACAAATTTCAAATCAATGCAGCCTTTGCAGCGAATTCCGAAAACGATTTTCTCAAAACAGCAAACATTTAAGAAAAAGAATAAAACCTCATCTATGCTGATAATTAAAAAATAGTTATGTCGGGTACCAAAATTTGCGCTTATTGGACCAATATTCAAGTGACTGTTTACTATTCCACTAATAAATCGGTTGTTTGTTTTTTAGAGCTTCGGAAGTTCAACTGCTTAATGCATCGAGTTTTCGTCAAAGTGAACACAAATTCAGCTAGTGTCCTTTTTAATAATAGTAGCTGCTCTAGCATAAGGTGTACCAGAAGGATTTTAGGCTTGGGAACGATTCCTCAAATCCTGTCCCAACCCGATTCCACGCGTACTCTCTTACTTTTTCATTACACTGCACATATTTATATCCCGATACCAGGTACAGATTGGCGTTATGCTGATAAAATTATTGCAATTGTTCAGCACATTTCGGTTTTTTTCCATGTTGCAGATTGTTTTAAAAAAATATAACATAAAAAAATATTGTCCTTCAAACCATAAAGTACCAATTATTGTAGAGTTAATAACTTAACTTAACTTGAATTTCCTCAATTTAACTTAACTCAACGAAACATAAGTTAATGTTAATTTAACTCAAGTTATCTTAACTTAAGTTAACTTAGCCTTTCTTAACTTTAATTTTCCCAATTTAACTTTACATAACCTAACTTAACTTAACTTAACTTAAGTTAATTTAACTTAACGTAAGTAAAGTATTCCTCAATAGCTCACATAACTTAACTGAACATTACTTGAATCTTAAACTTAACATAACTCAAATTAACTGAACTTAACTTAATTTAAGCTGACTTAACTTTAATTTTCTCAACTTAACTTAACTTAACTTAATTTAATTTAAATTAAAGTTAATTAAACTCTTTTACAAACCTTCAAATCTCAACATAGTAGCCTGAATACAATCTTACATAAATTGCCAGCGGTGAAGGAATTTCACAGATGGTCAGACGCCTTCTCCAGTTCTCCAAAAAAATTTGTGTAGAAATTAACTTAAAAGGCATGTGAAGACAACATACATTGGCATGCCAAGAGAGCATAATTTTTTTCTGATAATCACGCCAACAGAAGATCTGTGTTGGAGTGTAAATAAGTACAGGCTCCCCGCGCTGCACTTCTAAAAGCCAAACATAGAAAGAATTGAATTCAACAAAAATATCGAATTACAAAGGCGAAATTTTTTTTACAGTTAATTGGAAACAATGTAAAAATGTATTTGTAAAATGTATTTTTGTTAATGTAATGATTACATTTTACTCTATAAGGCTCTCCTCATGCCGGACCAAACGGATGGCGCAGAAGCTTAGACGATGACAACATCCGATGAGGCGGCATTTGGAGTGTTTGGGAGAAAGATTTTGTGGAGGATTATTGGACCTTTGGACGTTCGTAACGGCAAGTGCCGTAGGTGATGGAACAATGAGCTGTATGAGCTTTACGGTGGCATAGACATAGAATAAAGATCAAGCGGGAACGCCTCATCTGCGTTGGAAAGATCAAGAGAAGAAGGACTTGGGTTCACTTGGTGTGTCCAATTGACGGTGGTTAGCACGAGAAAGAAACGACTGGCACGCTTTGTTGAACTCGGCCAAAACCGCATAAGCGGTTATCGCACCAATCAAGTTTGTTTAAATAGAACTTGACTATTATTTTTGATTCCCCCTACAATGACGTATATGCGAATAGTAAATCTGCGCACCACCAGCGCGTGATCTAACTTTATGTCACTGTAATTCCAATGGTACAAGTGCAACTCTCATTGATCTCTTTCTCTCTCTGCTCTGCTGCGCTCGTTCCTTCTATTAAAATCTTTTATAAATTAAAGCAGAAGCTCGGCCTTAATCCGCCACGTAAATCAGCGTCACACTACCACACATATTGCTGTTTTTATTCACGCCAGCTTAATTGCATAATACCAAATTTATGATAGCATTTTCACAAACTTGAAAACTGTCTTTACCTTATATACCTAGTGACCTGAAAAGAAACCATAATTTACATTTTATATAACTCTTATTCATATCCAGTTGACAACAATAATGTCCAACTAATGCAAATATGGTCAAAGAACACGATATTACAAAATTTACTGGTCGTTTTAAATATGGCATTAAAGGAGTGTGGCTCTACACAACCATCCACACATACATGCATACTTGCAAAGTGTGAGTAAATATAATAAATGTGGCCAAGAAACTAAGGCACCCGCTCAACATGGCCAACAAACAGCCTTGCCACAAATGTCACGCACCAAACACAAGCGCGACTGGGCAAGCAGCCACAATTTCTTCAAAAAAAAAATCAAATAAAAAATAAAAAAATAAAACAAAGGATAAAAGATAAAAGTAATAATAAAAGCATTCCCACACATATGCACGTAAATATGTGCATATAAAGTTGACGAAGAATATGCAGATGTGGCACCGTATATGGTGGATGCAACAACAACAAAATATGTATATTTGAAAGTACGCACAAGCAGGCATAGCAAAGCGTGCATGGCACAATAAGAGGAAAATCAGAGGAGGCAATAAGCGGTGCTAAGACCTACCGCTGGCCTAAAACTGATGTCCACCCAAATTCACGCCACACATTGTGGCAACTACAGTGATACTGGTACAGTACGCTGAACGTTTGGAAAATAAAATAAGATAAATCAGAAAAAACAAATAAAGAAAAAGAAGGGTACACATATCTTACCAAGTTTACACACATCTCGTCTCTGCTTGAAAACGATCTGCTAGGAAGGCTGGGGAAAGCAAGCAGCAGCAGCAGCTCATCATCATTCGCAGCGTCGGGCGGACGTGTTGTGCAATAGGCCACCATTTTTTGGGCGGATACGAACGTGTCATGTAAACGATAACCTACTCAGAGCGCATTACATCAACCATTTAAGTTAGTAGTCTGGATGCGCCACAGTCACAGTAACAACAACAACAAGAAAAATATGAACATGAAGAGCCATGATAGGAAGAAAAAATCAACTGATGTGTTGTTATTATCATAAAAGTATAAAAGCAAGATAAGGAAAAGGCAAAAATCACTGAGAAAGTCAATCAACGCAATCGAAAAAATACTTCGAAACTAAACAATGTGCAGAAAAATGCGTACATGCTCTACCTACATATATTTATATGAATATATGAGCATATATTATATTTATTTACTCAACAGCATGCGTCGAAAGGTTCTTCAATAGGATAACCAGAAATATGCATACACGTATCAGCTTCCTTGGATAAGATATGCACTCGGGACATTAAATAAAAAAGTTTTTTCTAAAATCGTTTGCCCCTCGTAATGGTAAAACTACGAATGCATTTTCTGAATGCAAAATAGCAAATATGTTTTTACTAAATAACAATTTGTAGCCCGCGCCTCAGCGCGCAAAGTGTTTTTGATTTGGCATAACACAATTAAAAGTTTCCTTGTAACAAACAAAACAAAACCTGAATTCAATTCTTCTTTTCTTACCCTATGTAAATCTGTTTTTTTGAGAAATCTGTTGAGGAAAATATATTAAATTTTATAATAATGTAAGTGCTGACCAACTTTTCCGAAGACAGTACTAGCCCAGATGGCCGCATTCTTTTTCATGGGCCACAATATTTCTATAGGATATCTTCAATATTTCCATTGCCCTAAAATACTTGCCAATGACGTTGAGAGTAGTCGAAATAATAGCGATCCCCAAACTGAAAAAAGACGATACGCTAGCAACATCATATTGATCAATAAGCCTACTATAGACTATTGTAAAGCTTCTTTCTGTCCACATTGAGCCCATACTGACGCAGATGAACCTAATACCTAAGCACCAGTTTAGATTTAAACGTAGCCATTCGACGATAGAACGAATCCATGTAAATAAGCGACGATATACATAAAAAGCAAGCGTGTGTAGCTGTACGAGTGTATGTTGGCGTAGCAAAGGGTCCGAATTCTTTTTTTTTTAGTTAAAGAGTATGTCAAATAATATTATAAAATATAATATATATATACAATAAAATTTTAACTAAGCTTTGATTTTGATTTTACGTATTTTCACTAAGAGTTTCCAAATTCACATCATTAAAAATAAAAATTTGGATGGAAACTTTTCTGCAAATTAATTAAAAACTAGTACAGAAAAACTCGAAAAATACCAAGCACTTATGCATGTTTCTTTTTTCCATACAAATTAAAATATTTTTTTTTTACTGACAGTAATTCAACTTTATTTGTCTTTATTATATTAATTAAAAACATTTTAAAACGATAAGTTTCCTTTGAAATTAAAGAAATTTTTGATTTTGCTTTATTTTGTGCACACTCGCTTGTTCAGTAGATCATTGTTTCTAAACCCGTGCAACGTCATAACATCGTTTAAGCAAGCATTGGGTTTCTCTGCCTCCTCCGATGTAATTCTATTCGTATTAGCATTACGTCGTTAGTTCCTTCATCGTTAGTTCCTTCATCATTAGTTCCTTCGCCGCCTTCATTGCAATATCCTTCATTTAAAGCTGTAGGCTCCGAATGAGGTTCAACAATTCACTGCTTGATTTCAGATTGGGAGAATGGGCTCTACTTCCTGAAGCAAAGTTACTATCATTAGCTATTTATAGTCATCACTCCGAAAGAGGAATGATATTGTCACAATCCCAGTCAGCCGCCTTTTCAAACAATTCTTGAAACTCTGATTGAACTGAAGCTCCAGTAAGAGCATCCCATGTACTAGCTAAAAATCATAACGCATTTTTCAGATCGATATTTCGCAGTAACTCATCAATAGTTTCTCAACGAACAAAAATGTGACTTAGAGGAATTTTTTGTAGTTCAATTTAGTAAGCCTTATAACGTTTTGATCCATGGGCTGTGTTAGAGCCGTGCAGTTTGGAGGAAAGCACATTAGAGATAGTTCTTTAACTTTCCTTCTTTGGGATGGCATGGAACATTATCAATAAAAAAGTGCTTTTTCCGTATGATTTTGTACACGAAGGAACTCTTTTACCTATTTATCCAAGCAATTTTTGATTAAACAAAAATTCTTTGTTTTGACAAAAAAAATGAACATACCTCTGGAACAAATATTTTGTGAAACCATACTTCAAATAAAGCTAAGATTATCCAAGTCCTTTTATTTCCTTTGTAGACGACAGGCATATCAGGAAAAATTTGTAATAAACGTGGATTCGCCGATTTCACATTACTTTAACTTTTCGATTTCCAGCAACATTTTTACAAGCAAGGAAAGTCTCCTTACTGATTTACTGCCCCACAGCCGAGATTTCTTTTGAGTTTTATAGGGTAAGAGCTTCCACAGTAAGCCAGTATAATCAGCATTGCATATTTAATTTTTTGTCAAACTCCGGAAATAGGTTGATGATCACTCTTATTTAATAGTTTTTCTCCGCAAATGTTTAGCCATCGTAATCCTCTTTTGGCTTTCTCTTTTAACATATCACTTGTAATTGGTAAGTTTTTGGGCCTTTGATTCCCAAACCAATTGAGCAACGCCTTTTCCATTTTTAGAAACTCGGAATTTTCAAAAATACAACAAAAGTCAAAACAAAAAATGGAAATCGAGGAAACAAGTTTGTAATGTCCCTGAGTACACAATGAAAAAAAAAACCAAATTGGTTCGCAAGTATCAAAGTGTGCAAGAATCGAGTTTCTACTATATACTTTAAGAATTATGTAATTGAATAGGTAGGTCAGCAAATGGCCTACCGTAACGAAACACCAATTCCACCTTTTTAGTATCCGACACAATTAAACAATCGGAAAAGTTCGGGTGTTCATTTTATTGCGAATGACCCTCTACATACTTCACTGTTTTTTAATCGTCGTCCTTTTTTCTTTGCTCTGCTTGTGCGATTCGTCTGTGATATCCTACTGTGTTAGGAGGTCGCCTCATATCAGCACGGCCCGTCTCGTAACAGAACCAGTTTCTCGTAGTCTTCGGTAAGTTCCATCAAAGGCGCTAACATCAGGTACTCGATTAGTAGAATACCGTAGTACTGGCACTCTTTCGCAGAGTTTGCTCTTCTCCTTAATGCCTCCAAGTACTTCCAATTACCCCTCATTTGTAGATTATGTGAGTATCGAAATACTTTCCTTTGAAATCTTAGGTTCGTTTTTAAACCCAAACCGAAAGAATCAATATTAAAAGTCAATAAAATATACTATAAAATAATGAAACTGACTGATATAAAAGAACTAAGCGTACGTCGAACGCCAGCGACCATCAGCTGGCAGCGTGAAGCCTTTTCTTTCTTAGGCAGTACCTCTCGCTTCTGTAAACAAATCAGTATAGCCGTAGCCTTCGTTTGTAATGAAGTTGCCTTTTTCTACCAAACCATAGAGAGCACAACCCAGTTCTCCGGCTCATTCCACATTATCTGTTCCACATTAAGCATTCAAATCTGCGTTAACAGTAGCAAGAATTGAGTTCGAAGAAGCAGTGAAAGAAACAATGGTATGCGTCTTTCAGGAGCTTACAGAAGAAGGCCCGTTTCGAAGAAGTCTCGCGTATTGCGTGGTAGAGTTAGATGGTCGTATATTAGACTAGATCTGTCCCCATACGAAGAAAAAAACTTTGCAATTTTCCACCCTAGTTTAAAAGCTTTGTGAGGCGACTAAAGAACAATAAATCAGCCCGAGCAGATGGACTCTCAGCAGAACTGTTCAAGGCCGGCGACTATGGCCTAATTTCGTGCATGCATCAGTTTATGAGTAAAATATGGCTAGAAGAAAGCATGTTCAATGATTAGAATCTCAGTGTTCTTTGTCCTATGTTGAAGAAAGGCGGCCCTACTATATACGCCAACTACCGAGGGATTAGTCTTTTCGACATCTCATATAAGGTTCTGTCGAGAGTATTGTGTGAAAGACGAAAACCATATGCGAGCTCACTGATTGGACCTTATCAATTTGGTTTTAGATCTAGAAAGTCCACCATCGACCAGATCTTCACACTGAGCCAAATTTTTGAAAACCCCTATGAAAAAGATAACGATACATTTCATCATCTGTTTGTCGATTATGCTGCTTTCGATAGCTCGTTAAGCGATCGCCTATATGCCACATTGAGCAATATGTTCACCTCTCCTAACCTTTCAATACCGAGCAAGGTTTCAGACAAGGCGATCCACTATCGTGCGACCTCTTCAACTTTCTCAGGGAAGGGGTACTGCGAAGAGCCGTTGTTCATCGAAATGGCACTATTTTTACCCAAAGTGTCCAGCTCCTTGCATATGCTGATGACATTGACATTATAGGGAACTGCAGGCGAGCATTTTCGCTATCGAAAGAGAGTCAAATAGAGTAGGTCTGGCGGTTAACGAGGGCAAGTCAAAATATATGCTGTAGACTAGGAAAGATACACGGCGATCCAGCATTTCAGTGGACAACTATACCTTTGCAATCGTCAAGAAATGTATATATCTTGGCACCGCTGTCATAACAACAAACGATGTCAGCCTGGAGATAAACCGACGAATCACGCTTGCTAATAATGGTTACTATGGTCTTAGTAAGGAATTGCGTAGCATAGACCTTCTCGCCCGTCAAAACTAAAACTCTGCAAGAAGCTCATCTTGCCCGTGCTTCTCTATGGCGCTGAAGCATGAGTTGTGTCGCAGTACATCTGTACAAAAGATACTTCGGAAAATCTTCGGTCCTATTCGTGTCGAATGAACCACTTGCTGTATGAGTTCTACGACGAGGTAGGCATAGTGAAGCGTATCAATATTCAGCGCCTGCGCTGGCTGGGCCACCTCGTGCGTTTGAATGCTGAAGCTCCAGAAATGAAGGTCTTCGGATGGCAAGTTATGGGACAACGACGTAAGGAAAGACCATGCCTCCGATGGAAGGACCAAGTTGAGGGAACTCTATCATCGCTTGGTGTAACAAATTGGAGAAGGCGCGCGAAACTTGTTACCTTCGGTCTTAGTCCGGTAGTGGGTCGGATTTAATCCTTGATCAGACCATATAACTAATTAACTAAATTTGTTACAATAGAAATGCAAAGACAGAAATGTATGGCTTAAGAAACTATTGTATTTAATGATGTATAAATAAAGTTATTTGAACTTTGTAAGTTACGAAAGTTATTCTAGGGTAAAAAGGTCTAAAAAATACTTAAAATTATCTTTCTAACTATACATCACTCTTTGGAATCGAGTAAAAAATAAAATAGTTGTGAAGAAAAACTTTAGGACTCGCGATGGACGAAAATTCATATCACCCTAAAATCCTCTCAAATCAAAATCTAAAACTAAGGGGGTTTATTACAAATTTATTTTTCCAGCTCATACCCTAGGTACGTATGTAATTATAATAAATATAAATATATGTATCAAATCAGAATAATGTCAATCACATTATCCAATAGCTACAACTCATATATACTAACATGTATTTGCAAATACCTTGAGGCTTGATACTCACAAAAATATCTATTTATATTAAAAAAAATTTTTATTTAAATTTTTTGTATACATTCAAATTAATATTCGTACAGCTTAATGATTTAGGACTTTATTTTTTGCGAATTTATTATTATTTCCCATTTTAGTTTTCCCCTAGAAAGTTTCGAAAATGATTCTCTGCACTTGGTGTTGCTGCGCCGCCGCACCTGTATTATGCAACGTCACGTTTATGTGGAGATTATGAACAATGCGATGGTGTTTGCATTAATAGATGGACGCATGCCCAACATCAAGCTGCTGAGAAATGGTGTGGCATAACAAAAATATGGCAACCACAAAGCAAAAATAACCACCTGAACTTCAAATAATTGCTGCAACTCATCATAGAAGCATCCACAGCAACAACAACACACATGCAATAACAATAATAACCATGCAATAAATATCAAATATAGCAACACCCAGTACCGTTGGAAGACGTGGCTGCAACGCCCGCAACGCCCGCAACGCAGCCTTTGATTGGCAGTTTTCTTGGCGTTCAACGTACAACGTTCAACTAATTATTTGATTACTCCATTGAACTTTCGGAATTGTGATGCACATACAATTTTTTTTTAGTCTTTTATTAGAGAAAAAAATCAGGAGCAAAGGGAGCTCACTAGGGAAGTGAAGGTGTACTGAGGTGCATTGAGGTGTTGAGCGTTTCTTCCATACTTCCAAACATGGGCTTTATTTGGAAGAAACTTCTCAACATCCTCGAAACTTTCTCTTTGTTGCATTCATATTAAATGGGCTAATCTAATCTAAAAATTCTCAATAAAAAGTTAAAAACTTTGATGTATATTATATTATTCATATTTTTAATGTGTTAACTTTTTTTTAATTTTGTACAATGCTAGGTTATAAGCTATAAAGGGTGGGCCATATAGCGTTTGCTTTTTGAACCACGTATTTTTTTGAGAATGGTAACATAAATGTCATGTCAAATGTGTTCATAATTTACTTAAAGGTTTAACATTTACGAAATGGGACGCTATACGCTTGAACAAAATTGGGAAATATTGAAAACCTATTTCCAAAGTGGCGAGTCTTCTTCTTCTTTTCAGATTTTCACATCGGTGGCTACGCCAATAAGCTAAATTGTCGGATTTGGGGCTCAGAAAATCCACACGTTACTGTAGAGAAGCAAATGCATCCACAACGAGTCACTGTTTGGTGCGGTTTTGGGTCTGGCGGCATCATGGGGCCATTTTTTTTCGAAAATGAGCGAGGAGCCGCAGTAACAGTAAATGGCGAGCGTTACCGTGACATGTTCAACGAGTTGTTTCCAAAAATTGAACAGGATGACATGGACGACATTTGGTTTCAACAGGACGGTGCAACTTGTTACACTGCCAAAGTTACACTCGAACTTTTGGCAACCGTTTTTGAAAACCGAATAATCAGCCGAAATTCCGATATCAATTGGCCGCCTCGGAGCTGTGATTAAGCCCGTTGCACTATTTTTTGTGGGGAGCCGTTAAGGCTAAATGCTATGCGAACCATCCAGAGACGATTGATGCTTTAAAACACGAAATCGAAGTTGCCATTCATGAAATTGGAGCCCAAACAATCGAAAATGTGCTTAACAATTGGGTTGGTCGAATGGCCTACTGTAAAGCCAGTCGTGGCAGATGGAACGATATTATTTTTCACTCATAAATGACAATGTTCAATCTTCAAAATAAAAAAACAAGTTTGAAAAAGTATTAATTAGTTTTTTTTTTTTTATAGCCGATTCAAAAAGCAAATGGCCCACCCTATATTATGGATTTTGCTTTATAAAAAAAATATAAAAAAATTAGGTACAAAAAAATAGTTAAAAGTTGGTAGCTCGTTGTGTGAATATTATTTCAAACGTAGGTGTATGTAGATAAGAATGCCTAACATCTTACTAACTGAAGAGCCCAAGTACTTAGAAACTAGTGAAAATAATTACCAACAGGCAACGGACTGCTCCAGAAGACAGAGTTAGGTCCAGAATAAGAATATGATCTAGGTCAAAAGAGGTTCTGGTAAAAGAGAACAAATTTTAAGTTTTCGAATCTTGGGAAACCCATTTAAAATAAAAAGACGTGCCGGTGATTGGGTACAGAATAAAAAAATATAGTTTATTCAAGACAAACTGCAGGGCAATCAACTGATCCATTTAGAGACAGAAAGGGGTTGTTAAGAGGTTTCAGAGATGAAAGCTGACAACGGGATTCACAAGGATTTATAGGACTTAATTTTTGTCTATTAAATATCTTAGGCTGCGAACTTATCAGTTGCCCCTCGTATCTTTTAATGTTTTTGGGTTTTAGGGAAATGCATTAGTTTACCTCATCAAACAGCAAAGCGACATTTTTTTTTTTGGACAGACACATGACGAATTAATGTCACAACATATGAAAGCTTATTTTCACACCCGGAAATACCGAAACTCACTTCCCACGCTTACATAAACTGTTTATTGTCAACTGAATATTGCATTTTCCATTCTCCAAAAAAACGTCCGTCACTCTCTGGTCTATCAACTAACATCAAACCAATCATACCATACAGCACTTGCAACATTAATTTTGCACATTTCCGTAAACACTTTGCAACACATATGCCACACTTCAGTGAGTTGGCAAAAAAGGTAAGAAAAACACCTAAGTTTAATCGCCAACATTTATTGCCTGACCGCCCATGCGCCCACCTACCAGCTTGTCTCACAAATACGTACATATGAATGTGTGTGCGGTGTTTTTTCACTGCCACTCGGTCAGTCGGATTAATAGACCACCAACTAAAGTCACTTAAACGCCACCTGGCCACTCGACTCTCCATGAGCCGACTCTCCGTTCGACTCTAACAAAAAAAGTGTTATAGCTATTTCAAGTGCGATTATCTTTCAAGGAAATCTATAAACATATCCACAAACATTTGCACATATATATGATTATATTAAAGCGCAGCCTCACTACATGTACTTGTGTGAGTATTCTTCTAATGTACATAGTTTTTTTCCTTTACCTTTTCTCTACAACCTCTGCGCCCTACCATAATTTCTGCAACTCCTCTTAAACTCATTCACAGTCGTGCTGCAGTCATCTTTTTCAGCCACATTGCACTGTTGTTCTTGGCTATGTTGTTGGCGGACAGAGTAACTTTTTTTAATACGAAGGCAAAAATAGTAAAGTTTGGTTTAATTCTGATTTATTGAAGGCGAAAATAATAACAGATATGCCGAATTAATTCTCTCTATTAGAATGAAAGAACTCGTTCATACTTATTAGAATTAGTGGAGTATACCAAAATCATTTTCAAACGAAAATTTAGTTATGTACTCGTATACCAGTTGGACTCAAAGAGAGTACAAAATGTAGATCAAAGCAGCAAAGTCTGAGTCATAACTGAACTCAAGCGGTAAGATAAATGATATAGAGGCTATTGCATGGATATTTAGCCACGGAAAGCGTCTTGCAGACAAGACAGAGAAACTTTCAAACAAAACTTTTATCAGGAAGATGCCTAGATTCCCAAACCGCTGGGCTCATATTAGAGAAAGATTTCGAGTCGCTATAACTAAACGATTTTTTTTTTTTTTACACTTTTCATTGGGGGCGATTTTTAAGTGGCGGGTCCCAAACCCAACGCGCAACCAGCTATCCTGGAATGTTTCGCCTTCTCACGTTAGCTCACTCCCGAACGGATGTTCGGAAGCTACCCAGAGGATACGTGGGCTAATCCCGGCCGTTGTGAGCTGCTTGAACCATATGCAGAAGAATCGTCCTGGCCATTGCCAAGTGAATGGCGATCAGTAACTTTCCCCACCTGCGTGGACTTCTACACATGGAACCATCCTGACATCATTGGCCTTAACAACCGCGCTGTTAGTTCTGCCTTCTCCAAACTGCATAAAGAAGCAAAGCGAATGGGTCTGGTGGTGAACGAGGACAAAACGAAGTACCTCCTGTCTTCAAACAAACAGTCGGCGCACTCGCGTATCGGCACCCACGTCACTGTAGACAGTTATAATTTCGAGATTGTAAAAGACTTCGTCTATTTAGGAACCAGCATTAACACCGATAACAATGTCAGCCTTGAAATCCAACGTAGAATCTCTCTTGCCAACAAGTGCTACTTTAGACTAAGTAGGCAACTGAGCAGTAAAGTCCTCTCTCGACGAACAAAACTAACACTCTACAAGGCTCTCATCATGCCCGTCCTAACGTATGGCGCAGAAGCTTGGACGATGACAACATCCGATGAAGCGACGCTTGGAGTGTTCGAGAGAAAGATTCTGCGTAAGATTTTTGGACCTTTGTACGTTGGCAACGGCGAATATCGTAGACGATGGAACGATGAGCTGTATGAGCTTTACGACGACATAGACATAGCGCAGCGAATAAAGATCCAGCGGCTTCGTTGGCTGGGTCATGTCGTCCGAATGGATGCAAAAGCTCCGGCTTTGAAAGTATTCGATGCGGTACCTGCTGGTGGTAGCAGAGGAAGAGGGCGGCCTCCTCTGGAATCGATTCGTCTCATCAACTTCCCATTAGTGGGGCTCTCATACACAGTCAGAGTAGCACATTAAAAGCTGGAAACGTTCCCTATCTGACCACGATAATTTTTCAAACACAAAGCGCTAATTAATCTGCTAGCTCTAAGGCGGTACAACTGAGAGGTTTTGATTTATTATTATTATAGTACTTACTTATTGCTACCGACAATATAGGAAGAGTTAGTAGTAGTGGAGTAGCAGAGTTAGTTCCTGGGATATACAACATCTGATATTTTGCGACGTTAGTCGTTGACTTTTTCGGATGGATCTCCATCCGAATATATTTTTCAATGTACATACACAGTCGCTATGCGTCTCATGTCATATGGAATATTGTTGGCTTAAATAGGCAGCGGATTCAATGGTAAAATTATTTGATGTTTCAGCCGGGAGTCAACATCTACCTCTGGCTCCAAAGCGGGGGAGTGAAGTTTCGTTAGTATTTTTCTGAGATTTGATAGGAAACAAAACACCTCTTGATCTTCCTTTGACATAGAAGACGTAATAGAACACATAGAAGTCAATATAGTTACATTCTGGTCTTGGACATTTATTGACAAACGTCTATTACAGTATATATACATCTAGTGAATAGCATCTTAAAACAGTTCCGAGCGGGCATTATTTGGGCCTTTCGTTCTCGAAAGGCGCCGGACAGGCGCTTGTTGAGTAGTTTATCTTAATCTTTATATCATGAACTCAAGCGAGAAATGGATCGAACGTTAAATAGGAACCTTTATACCAATAAAACAAATATTATTGAAATTTCTCTCCGAAATTGTATTCTTAGGCCGCCTTCATCTCACTGTCATCCGAATATCCTCAATCCCGTAACTCTTTTGTAGATTTGAAAAAAGTCGCTGAACTCCGAGTCAGTCCTAAGAGTGGTTGGTCGATTTTTGTAGCATTTGAGGCATCTTTAGCAACTAGAGAGGTGCGGGTTGTCTTGCCAAAATGCACTCTGCGTTCTAACTAGCCAAGGCTCGTCAGCATGACGGCCTCCCGCGCCTTACTATATATATTGGCGTATTGGACATTCATAGGGATCCATTTTGCCAAGTAATCAAATAATAAAACTCACTCGCTATCCGAAATTGCAGGTTTCATTACCGGTTCCAATGTGGCTGGAAATTTCAGATGTCTTCTGCAGCTTTGCATGGTGGCACGGATCCGAGAGGGGAGATTTTCAATAACTCTGCTATATAGATCTGGTTGAATTTCAGCAATAGCCTTGGTTATGTTTACTTTGACACGAATGGTCGATGGCGACTTACTGGCATAGACGTAGGACTTTAGAAAATCCAACTAAAAATGTCTAGTTGGGTAAAGGAATAGAATTTTATTGCGCATGCGGCCTCTACGCAAGAGATAACCGTACATTTGCACGTCCTGCTCAATCGAGTATCTTTTCATGGTGATTTCGTATCAGTGACTAAATAATAATCAGCATATTTGACAGCCACCGCCAACTTATTAAAAATCTCTATAGTATCCAGCTAAGGAATTTTCCAGTACTACATAAGTATTTGTACATATGTATGTGCATGTATGTTTAAGTATCTCCATAGTAATATAAATATGTTTTTGGACTTGTAGACTCGTTAAATGAACCGGATTGCATTTGTTGTACGAAATTAATGTTCCCAATTTCCATAAACCGTTTTAAAGAATATAAAGTACCGTTATATGTATTTCCTCAATCTTTTTCTAATTGCTTTTATTCTGTTTTTGGTTTTTAGTTTTGTTTTTCTTTGATCACAATTCAATTTACACTGCGTTGCGCTGATTAGCTTAATGTAGCCAGTGAATAAAAATTGGTTTTAAATTTCACAAATTGGCAAGCACACATTGCGGTCAACACTCTTATAAGTACAGGGTGGTTCAATAAGACCTCACGGTTACTGTTTGTTTACTATAAAACACAACAAAATTTGTCTAAATAGTTTTTTTATCATAGGTATTTTTCAGTCTGTGATAATTATAATTATTTGAAACACAAATCCATTAAATGCCCACGTCTACTCTTTTGGCAACACAGGATGCGCATATCGAAATTTGTATTGACAATTTAGCGAAGTTGACCAGTTCATCTCACCTACTTCAAGCCGTAAAAAAATGTTTTTCTTGTCACGAAAATGTCCACCGTTCACCACTCACTGTAAGAGATCGATCAAAGAAGTGCGGTCCGATGACTCCGACAGCCCAAGCACCACACCAAAGAGTTGTGATATTGTAACGTTTTGCAAATATCCAGTTTCTTTAAATTTCTGCAGTAAATGACGGCTTGTTGACTGAGACGACTGATCCTACAGAATGCTTATTTTCATAAAAGTATTTGATAGCTTTCACGCATTGTTAAACGGACTAAGTTTGCCAAAACTTGCAGTACCAATAGTCTCATTTTCAGCAAAACAACCCTAGCCTTATTCACACGAATAACCTAAGTCACTTAGAGGCGTTAACCTAAGTCTTCCGGTGGATGTGAAATATCTTGGGATATTCCTAGATATGAAACTCACGGGAAACTCAGCTCGACGTGAGCACGAACGTAAATAGGGCGCTGAAAGTTTTCGGATAGTGTTTGAGAACTTTTATTAAGAAATAGGGTCTGAGACCGGCTATGGTGGTGGTGGAGGTGTTACCTGAGTGACACAGCCCAGACCCAATCAGCACAAAAGCTGGCATTATGATACACTTCTTATAGAACCACTGATTTTTATTAGTCGAACCTTCTTGATGTGACTATGAATCTGTTTGTGTCGAGAATTGGGGACCCACAGAGACAGTGAAAGACTGTTTCATTAAATTCTTCTTGATTTCAGCTTCTACATCTATCGTTGTACAGCCACCCCATCTTCGTGGCATAGTCTCTCAAAGGCCAGTGTTCGGTTATTGTTGACGTGATTCTGAATATGTCTGCTCGTGGCTTTCTCAATAACTCGTCAATTCAGGTTTTATTGAAATTGGGCCACTGTTGTTTAGTTATTTTTCAGGCATTCGTGTTAGTCCATCTGTCAACGGCCTCCCTTTTGCGCACGCCTTGGTGGCAGACTGTATTGTTATGGACTGTGGTACAACAACGAAAGTTCCAAACACGGAGTTTTTTGAAAGATTGTCTGAGCATTGTCCTCCGTTTTTGGCACCAAATGACAAATTTATACCTGGAATCTATATCGGTATTTTTCTTACAAAAAACTCTCTAGGGAAGCTTGGTAGGAACTCTCTACATCGATGGCTTCAAGACTGAAAACTGGGTGTTTGGGTAGTAACTTCAGATGCCTTATTGCTTTTGGTATGATGACGAGGATCATCATCATCGCCCCTCGACAGACAAGGGCAAACATAAAAAATATCTGCCGTTCGGAGTTGGCTTAAAACTGCAGGCCCTCCATTTGTGGAACAACATCAAGACACACGCCACAAACAGCAGGAGGAGCTCGACCAAATCCCCAAAAAGGATGCCAAAGGTCTGTCTATCAGCAATCTTTGCAAAACTTAAAGCGACATACAGGATAATTTGCAAAAGATAGCGAGGAAATAAACTCAGGGTTTCTAGTGACAGCCAAACTGTAAAAGCCTTCGAAGCCGCTCTTACCTCTGTAAAATTGTTAAGGAATGTAAGTTGAGGCTAAATTTTGTTTCAAAGCGGAATGAGTTTGAATTTATGTGGGGACCGGGACTCTGTGGAACTCAAGGCAACGAATTTACTGATGAATTGGTAGACTGCAACTCATTTGAGTGCTGCATTGAATCGGCGCCAATTTTTGAGCTAAGTGCAAGTATGACAGAATCCGTCGAACAACAGGTGGCTGCAAAATTTGTTCTCAATCAGAAGAGGAGGGAACTACGAGCATTGATAAGACTAATTCATAGGGCTTTGGTCAGCTTTGTACTGTAACAAATATTTTATATTAGCCAACTGTATTTGTGCAGATAGGAGCATAAACAACTAAACTTGCACAATGGGCAAATAGGTATTTTAAGGTTTGGTACTAAGGCTTGCGGCCGCCGCAGCCGAATGGCTTTGTACGTGAGTACCATTCGGAATTCAGAGAGAGAGCGTAGAGTCGAATCTCGGTGAAACACTAAAATTAAGAAAACTATTTTTCTAATAGCGGTCGCCCCACGGTAGGCAATGGCAAACCTCCGAGTGTTATTCTGCCATGAAAAAGCTCCTCATAAAAAATATCTGCCGTTCGGTGTCGGCTTGAAACTCTAGGTCCCTCCATTTGTGGAACAACATCAACAAGCACATCACAAATAGGAGGAGGAGCTCAGCCCAACACCCAAAAAGGGTGTACGTGCCAATTATATATATATATATATATATATACTTAAGGCTCCGCTGCAAAAAAATTCAGCTTGTGTGAGCTCTGGGACACAAGGGTATACCCGAGAGTTAGGTAGCTGATGCATTGGCTAATGAAGCTACGGTCTTGGAACCAGGCCTCTAAAAATCCTTACTGGGAGGGTGAAGAGGGTACAATGTATTTTATGTGGGTACCATCCGACGTCGACCTTACCCCACGGTGCACAAAAGGATGAAATACAACCCCACTTAGAACCAAAAAGGATCTACCCACATTTGATTGTTAAACAACAACCACCATATTACTCCCCGGGGGGCCAACCCAAAATCAGAACAAAGCGAACTCCGAGGGCTCCTGCTCCCCGTAGTACTGGGTTTAAGTATCCGGCCAGACTTCGTACACTAAACTGCTACCTGGTGAACTTCCATACAGCTCGGGACTGGTGGCCCCATAGCTGGAAGGATACTATCAACAGAGGTTTAAACATCTCATAAATCTCTTTATAAATAACCTAAAAATGATCTCAGGCATTCTTATTGATCATTCTAGACTACGAAACCTACTGCATGGGCTATAGATATGGTCTAAAGACCTGTTCCTAGAAACACCATCACACGCGCTCCTGAAATCCGATGCGTTATTGAGTAGAAGCAAGCTTTTCGGTCTGGCAAAGTCGAGAGAGACGTACATCCGCTCAGTCTAGGACCCCGTTAGATTTATTGAAAAACTGTGTATGGATGAGGTATTGGAAAAGTAGAGTGTGAAGAGTGAAGTAGAGTGGAACTTAAGATTCCAAATGCTATGCTCTACGGTTATCTAACTATCTTGCTAAAAATGGTCAAAATTTGAGGCTTCACCTAACATAAGAAATAAATTGCTATTAAATTCTTGTAGAGAAAACATTACAAAAT
This sequence comes from Anastrepha ludens, assembly GCF_028408465.1. NCBI lineage: Eukaryota > Metazoa > Arthropoda > Insecta > Diptera > Tephritidae > Anastrepha > Anastrepha ludens. Next base: position 39,492,754 of record NC_071498.1, read on the forward strand.
AATAAGTTTAAAAAAATGTTATAAAATTTTTTGCTTCTAATATATTTGTTCATATAAAAATTAAAGTGAATTCATAAACGCGTAGAAAGCGACAACAGTTTATCAAAAAATAGAAAAAATATGAAGTCACAATAATTGAAAGCAGCTGGCCTTGAAGTGGGCCTACTCTGACAACCACATGCGTAAGTCGCTTAAAAGCCCAAGCTACAAAACAAATTTTGTTGACGCATATGTGCACAACCTTGGTTAATCCCAGCTGAACCATTGTTAATAATTGTTAATGGAACAATGAGCTGCATTCACAGCTGTCGTCACATATCACAAAATTCATTTTCTTTTTAAGGTATTTCTTCATGCTTATGGTAAACGGCTGGCAGACAGTTCATTGTGACAAATTATTGTTAAATAATCAAACAATCACTCTCTCTCGCCCTTCCTCACTCTCATTGCCTCACTCTATCGTTACTTTCAATTTTCTGCCATTCATTCGCTAACATAGTTTTATTTAGCGCACATTCGCATGTGTGACGCCTGTTACTCTTTATCACACACTCCCACACAAAGGCAAGAGTCAAATAGGCATCACAGCTCATTGCCAGAGCGGCGTTTTAAGGTCATTACGCATTCGTGTCGCGTTTGTTAAAACAAGGAAACAATTTTCTCATTCACAAATTAATTATAAAAAACGAAATTGGTTAAAAGTACGAGAATCAAGGCCATCGATTGTAACATAATTATATAAATGCATGTTTCCAAGTAGTTAAGTAGCATAAGTACCATATATTCATGTACCCAACTAATATTTGGGGTATTGAAATTTCGGATAATTTTTTAATACATTTCGTGATGAAATGCTGAAATACAGGGTGGCGCACGAATCGTGCTACAAAAACAAAACGTAATAACTTTTTTTCCAATCAATGTATTTAACTTTTTGTTTTTTTATTGTATAGATAATTCAATTTTATTTTATGTAACTAATTAGTTTTGAAAATAATAGAACGTAAATGACCTCCATGCTCATTCACGCATATGCGACACCTGATGAGAAAATTGTTCATTGCGCACTGAAGGGTTGAAGTCGGGATCGCCTCAATTATTGTTGTGATGGACTGCTTCAATTCAGTCAAATTACTTGGTTTTGCTTTATACACCTCTTGTTTGAGATAACCCCATAAAAAAAAATCTGGTGCAGTGAGGTCAGGTGACCTTGGGGGCCAGCGGAAAGTGGAATTTCTGGATATCAATTTATTTCTAAATTTTCGTTGGAGCTCCTCCATAACCGGTCTGGCTATATGTGCAGTTGCTCCATCTTGCTGGAACCAAATGCTGTTAAAAGGGATACGTCTTCGCCGCAGTTCTGGATAAAAAAACTCCTTCAACATGTTTAAATAACGGTCCCCATTTACAGTCGCTGTTACACCGTTTTCTTCGAAGAAGTATGGCCCGACAATGCACCTTGATGAAACTGCGCACCACACTGTGACTCGTTCTGGGTGCAGTTCCATCTCATGGAGTATTTGCGGATTTGATTGACTCCATATACGGCAATTTTGCTTGTTTACATTGCCGTTTAGATCAAAATGGGCCTCATCAGACATAAACAAGCAATTTATGAAGTTGTTGTTGTTCTTCGGCCATTTCAATAATTTTTTGGCAAAATTCCAGGCGAATAGGCAAATCCAGAGGGTTTAATTTGCTTGTGATTTGAACTTTGTACGGAAACAAGTTTAAGTCATCATGAACTATCCGCTGCAATGACCGTCTGCTAACTCCAATTTGCGCCGACAAGTTACGAGTCGAAACTCTTGGATTTGCCTGAATTGACGATGCTACAGCCGCGATTGTGGCTTCGACCCGAACATGGGGATCTCGATGGTACGGTCTGCGTGCGATGCTTCCAGATTCAGCAAAAATGTTCACCAGCCTCATAATGGTCCATCTGCTCGGGGGAGTGCCGCCAAACTCCCGCCTAAATTCCCTTTGGACGGAAATGATGGACTGCAAAGCATAGTACCGCTGCACTATCCAAATCCTCTTTTCGGTATCCCAAGCCTCCATTTTTTGTAAATCTAAATACTAATCTGCAAAATAAGAAAAAAAAAGCCGATTACTCACACAGAAAAAAAGTTATTACGTTTTGTTTTTGTAGCACGATTCGTGCGCCACCCTGTACTTGTATATTATATTCATTGTCATACCTTTAGGGATTGCTGACTTTTCATGAAGACTAAAAACTAAACGGCAGCATAGTTTTTGTGTACTCTATAAGACCTGGTACAGAGATATCCCAATATGACAGTCAAAAGTCAAAAAGTGGATATAAACTTACATCGGAGAAATTATAAGATTCCTTAAGTCAAACCTTCATCAATTGGTAGTGCTCTACTAAAGAGCGATCCCATGCCAAGTGATCTAAGTATTTTGGGCATTGGCTTCCATTTTTCTAAAAATTGGTTTATTTGCAGGCTTGAGTATCCTTCCTCTGATTTTTCTTCTTTTTTTTTATTAGCTTAGACCATGCTTAGTGATTCCTGCAAGTTTTACAATTGGATTTCGATAACTTCTCAAACTATATTCAAATACATACAATGAGCCAGTTAAGAAATTGAACAAAACGCGGAGCGCTCGTATATTACATTCATTTTCAAATCGATCGATCTTTGGCGACTTACATTAATAAGCAAATGCAAAGTATATTTCACTGGTTCGCTGTATTTTAATATAACTCGAAAAATTAGGACGATAGTTGGTTCCTTTACTTAACTAACCCATTACGCCCCTCCGGTAGCAGCCAGCAAAAGCATTTCATTCGGAAATACTAGAAAATGCTGGCTGGGTTTAGTAGGCAATTCTAAGAGCTTTTCAACTCGTTGATTGCCCTTCTTCTGCTTATGATGGCAAACAAACAAATTATAAAATTTTAATTTTTTTAAAACCTCGCTTCTCATTAATTTGTTTAATTTACTGCTGAGTTTTTCAAAGTATCAACAAACTACCCAACGTCAAATTTTCATATAATTTTTAACGTATGTTGAAATACTATTTATGAGTACAAATTTGTCATGCAGTAAACAGTTAGTTCAACACTAGATTTCCAGTAAGTATTTTTAACTGTTTGCAGAGAGATAATAATATTGATCTTGAACAAATTAACTCACAAATACTTCAGTAATCGACTATAGACTAGGCATAAATCAGTTAAAAATAATTTCCTGAAGCCGAGCATTAGCGCATGAAGCGCTAGCGAAACTTCATTAGAACATAAATAAAATATCATCTAAAAAATTCTAGTATAATAATATGAAAAATGCCCTTGATTTTTGAGAATTTTTTGTCTAGCGGTCATGTGCATTTTCTCCATACAACGAATTTTTTTAGATAAGAGTTTATTAAGTAGAAAAACGTTACAATATTTATGTTATCGCACAATTTACAGAATATGATATAAATCTTAATTCTACATCATTATATTTATATATTTATCACAGGTTTGGTTTTTTAAACGATTTTTTCTTTTTTTCGAAGGAAAAAACTACTATGAAAAACCTCCGCTATACATCTTACAAGTTAGGGTTACTATACGCATTTAAGTACCACGACCTAATTAAACATTAAGAAAGTTCAATTATTAGCAGATTGTCCGAAAAACTGGAACGAATTTTGAATCTTTTAGTCAAATTTTGTATTTGATCTGACAAAATCTTAGTTTTTGATTCATCATGAAGCTTTCTGGTGGAGTCGTAGCATCATTTGAGTACCTTATTTTGGCAGATTTGCAGTTTCTTAACATGTGACTTTGCGATATTACTCCAGGCTGGACAGGCATATAATATTATTGGCTGAAATATAGACTTATAAATTATTAGTTTATTTTCATCACTTAAGCCTGAGCGTCTATTTATTAGGGGATATAACATTTTAATCGCCAAATTTACTTTCTCCTGTATGTACATACTTTACAACGAATGCTGGAAATTTTTTTCATTCATTTTTGGGTATACTTTTCTTCTTCCAAATTGGCACAGTAACTGCCACGTTGTGCAAAGCTCGTTTCTGGCCTCTTCTAGCTGATATTTGATTATACACTAAGTATATACACTAAGTGAATCCAAGTCCTTCATCACTCGGTCTTTCTAACGGAGAAAAGAATATCCCCTTCCTCTTTTACCATCCACCTTTATAACCAATGGCTCAAAACACTCGGAATTCCATCGTCTACGAAATTTGCAAAGGTCTACAAATCTTGCACAGATTTTATATTATTTCAAATTATTTCAGGTGTCGTCTCATGCGATGCTACCATCGTCCATGCTTTTGCGGCATACGGAAGAGGTGCGTATTGAGAATTTATAAAAGTAAATGTGGCTTTTGTTAGTCGAGACAAGGTTTCACTTTTCAATGAGTGGAACAACTTCAAGGTGCACACCATAAATAGGAGGAGGGGCTCGGCCAAACACCCAAATAAAGGTGTAAGAGCCTATATATATACATATACCATATGTACAATAATTTCACATCCTCTGTAACTGCTTCAAGATATCAAACTTTCGTTTAGTCCCAATTAGTAGAACAACAGTGGAGTTCATACCATAAACTGACGGAGAAACTCCGTCTATGAAGGTGCAATTCCATAATTATTTCTGTCAGCCGGCATCTCAGGCATTTTTGCTTCTTACTTTTACATTTCTTTCTCTCTTCAACTCCTATTAACACTTTGTTATCCACTCTATGCGGCGATACTCTTCATCAAACTATGATTCACAGACGTCGACACATTGAGCTCAAAAGAGCTTTCAGAAGATAGATTGACGGTTTTGTAGGCTGATATCGCGCGTGTAGCCTTCTAATATCTAACTTATCCTGAGTTAATGCGCCAACGCATTTTTGCTGCAACTGTCTGTAAGAAAAAAGGAGCATTCTTTCTTTTAGATGCATCCAACTGCTTACGATACCAAAGTACAAAAAGTAAACGAAAGGAAGTTCTGTTGTAGGTACAAAGGTTTTCGACTATAGAACAAAGTATAATACTTGAACAAGTCTTATTAACTAAGAATGAGTGCAACAAGTGCGATTTAACCGCTGAGAGAAAATTTGTGATCACTTTTAATTTATAATCAGATGGATTAAGTCTATAAAATGGAATTATTAAAGTACATAGTCCCTATACTTGATGTAACATAATAAGGCTCGAAGTTCATTTATAACCACTGCCTTGCTTTGGAGCCGACACCCTGTCACAATATGACTCCACATCAGAAGTGACTCAAGGCTGAATTCTACACACATTTGGGGTTAGGTCACAACCGCCAAGAGAGTCACCGAATGGTCGTTCCTAGAGAAGACTGATTCCAGATGTAATGACTTTTGTTCATTTAAATCTCCAGTTGGACCTCGTAGCCGTTGATTTATAGTAATTTATTTGAACACTTCAAGCACATACTGCCCAAACATTTCTATACTCTGACTACTAAAGGCCACACCAAGCATCTCGTCTCAAGCTGATAAATTTACAATATTTGAAAATCGTATATATTTTCGTTAATCTTTTAATGTTATTCCATGTATCGCTGATTGTTCTTTTCTTTTGTGAAGTATAAGATTCTGCGTTCTCAAGCCCAATCTTGGAGTTCCTTATCCATTTTATTTAGCAAAAATCGAAACAACATATTCCCTCAGCGAAATCAATGCGTGAATTTAATATTTTATCCGAAATGTTTTTTTAAATACTCTTCACACTAATCATTAAAAAACTATTCCTCTACTAGTCTGTACGAGTCATTGATCATACACTGAAATAAATAAATAAATACCGTCCCTCAATCAACTTAAACCCACATCCCCAAAATTTTTAATATCCGAGTACATCGGGCATTCGCACAAGACAGGGTTCCTGTTCTCCCTAACTACCCCGCTTAAAGATTTTTCGGGCACGTTGCATTCATGCAAAAAGTCTTCAAGAAGTCATACTTTTTGCAGGAAACTAGGCGGAGAGAATATCAAACTAGACATTTTCTAGAGCAACAAAAACGTCACTATGTCACCCGATCTTTGGGAGCTATTGTTCAGTGTACAATGCAAATTAGGAACTCTGATTTGATTTATTACGAGCTGCATGACCCAGCCACCATGCGCCTGGGCTCACCTCTTCTGAAAGGTTGGTTGCTCATATTAATTGTACCAGTACACTCTCTTTTTCTCTCTAAATATTTATGTGCAGGGTAGCGCAAAATTATTCACCCTTTCGGAAGATTTATAAGTATAAGTTTATAAGTTTTAGGCAGTATAACTTCTCGATGTTATGATACCAAGAGTATATTATTATTATTATTTATTAGATATATCAAAATGCTTATATCTAAATATAGAGGAGTACTAGCTGCCATGGCTTACGACTCTTTCTTTAAGCATGTAATACCTGAGTTGATTTAGTTCTAATTATGGAGTTTAAATAATCTTTATTGACTTACATTGTTTCAGAAAGTTATATATTTTATGAATGTTTTCAGAAGAAGGTTTTTTAAGAAGTGCGGAGGGTTTAATGTCGCCAAATATTTTGATCCTGTGGCTTGGGAGATTGGGGCATTCATCTAGTAAGTGGTCGACCGTGGAAAGTTATCCACACCAAGGACATGTGTTTTTGGGTTTCCCTGTGAGGAGGAAGAGTATATTAAATAAGTTTTTTTAATGAAAGAGCTTAATTCGAAACTTCCTTCAGCTACAAATTTTTTCCACCTATCAAATGTGTAGGCAGTAAAATGAGTTTGTGTGAAGTAGTTTGAAGCACCCAAAAAAGCGTGGAACGTTTTCAAGTTAATGCATTGAAAGAAAAATGTACAAGATTTATATAACATGCCGCACGCATTCCTCATTTGATTACAGCGAGTTAACAAATGCCGCTCATGCCACCAATCATGTTTTCTATTTTAATGTGCATTTTATGATTTCAAAAAAATAAGCCCACACACAAAAAAACGACTACAATAAAAACCGCTACAATAAAGGCAACTTAATGGAGGAGCAAATGACAAGATGCCACCAAAAGCATGCGGTGGCAACAAGAAAATGCCACGCGCCAACTTCAGGTCAAGTCTAAAATACCAATTTACTTAGCATTGCATATATCTTTTGACTTTAACTATATGTATAGGTGTATATGCCCTGCAGGAAAATCCACTAGTATTAAACAAGTAAACTTCCGCAACTAGTCCGCACTCCTACTTATTTCCTACCATAAGCAGCTGGTGAATTTTTCTCAATGATATTGTAGAAAATTTCACTTTCCCCTACTGCATGCCTATTCCAATAAAACGGAACCAGTATTAAATTCGATAGCACGCTCTGCATCCGTTAAATACTGAATTCGGCCTCGGCCCTCGCTACTACAGAAGAGGTATTTCAGTGACATCCGCTGTTTAGAGCACAGGATTCCTATTCAAATGTGGTACCTCTCCCTTCTGTAAACAAATCTTCTTCTTCTTGATTGACATGATCACCACTTACGCGATTTTAGCCCGGTCTAACAAAGCGCGCAAGTCATATCTTTCTCGTGCTAATCGGCACCAGTTGTACACACCAAGTGAAGCCAATTCCTTCCAACGCAGAGGTGACCTTCCTCTTCCTATGCTTCCACCAGATGGTACTGCGTCGAATACTTTCAGTGCCGGAGCGTTTATATCCATTCGGACGACATGGCCCAGCCAACGTAGTCTCTGGAGCTTTATTCGCTGTACTAAATGCTTTTTTTTCTTTCTTTTTAGTCAGGAGGTGTAAATCAAAATGTCTGAAACATCATCAAAGGTGCGGTCACACCAATTGTGGCTTGCTCGCACTAACACTATAATATTCCTCCTCCTCGGCTGATTTTCCCCCTGGAACGCGTTAGCATTTCTTCAAGGTGGAGCCGCGTTTATGTCTACTGACACAACAGGTTCCTGCGTCCAGGTTCCGCTCCTGTGGGCGTATGGAGATTTTACGCCATCGATAGTACTCACTCCTCCCACTGGGTCCGAAAGCGGTTGTGGGGGGAATTAAACATCGGAGAAAATGCAATAGTCCGATACTCACAAACTATTGTCTTGTCTTCAGTTCGGTACTGTTGTGAGTGTTTGGATCAAGCGTCTGTGTCTGTCGTCGGTTTGTCTAAAACAGTTCATCTCCACTGTCCACCTCCTAACAAAGGTACCAAAAACTTTGTAATCAACGAATAGGCTTTATATTTATACGGTTGTTTGGTATTTTTCTTTCCCCCTTCCTTTTCTCCTAAGAACTGTCGAATTATGACTTAGCTGGATTAAGTACATTGCATAAAAAATAATCTAGCTGGTCTTGCTACCTAATTAATTTAGTATCTTAATAGTACTGAATACTTAGTCTATCTTTCTGCGTCTACTGCTGCGGCCGCTGTTGTTGCTGCAGTAGCAACTGCTGCTGTCGTTTCTGGGCTTTCCTTTCCCAGTCAATGCGGTTGAGCCTCGTCACGTCTGTAGCCGCGAACGTTTTTGCGGCGTCCCATTTAGTGATGGTCGAGCACATATCCTGAACAAATCTTGCGTGGGATGGCGGGTGTTCGAATACCTTCGCCAGCATTGCTCGTTCTTCACTGAAACGTCTGTAATAAAAGGCCACATGTTCTGCGCTCTCGACTGTATTCGAGCAACTCCGGCAAAAAGGGCTGTCGGCCAGCTGGAAACGGTGTAGATATTCAAGGAAGCAGCCGTGTCCGGTAAGTATCTAAGTAAGGTAGTAGTCAATATTTCCATGCTTCCTATTCATCCACCCTTCAAGATTCGGTATGAGTTTGTAAGTCCACCGGCTTTTGGTTGACTCATCCCATCTTCTTTGCCATTCGACCATCGATCGCGTTCTTTCTACCGCCTTTTCTACTATCGTCGATTTCATTCCTTTTACTCCATAGAGACGATACAGCTCCATCGTATGAATATTCACTGGTATCTTTCTAGCAATAACTGATACCGTTCTATAAGCGCATGCAGTACGTAGTGCGCCGCGTCTGTGGGTGCGCACTACCTCCCGCATATGGCTATGTTTAGCCTCGGCCCATATCGCTGCCGCATATAACACGATAGAGACCGTCACAGTCGATATGAGTCATCTCCTCTCTCCTTGCGGGCCACCTATGTTAGGCAGAATAGAATTCTCGCTAGCACGCCATTGACAGCCGCTGCTTTACAATCACCTACGACACTTGCTGTCACCAAAGTACAGAGGTCCAAAAATTTTCAGCAGAATCTTTCTCTCAAACACTCCAAAGGACGCCTCATCGGATATTGTCATCGTCAAAGCTTCGGTGCCATATGATAGGACAGGCACGATGAGAGTCTTGTAGAGTCTTAGTTTTTTTCGACGAGAGAGAACTTTACTATTCAATTGACTATTGAGACCAAAGTAGCGCTTGTAGGCAAAAGATATTCTCTGTTGGATTTCATATCAGTATAGCCACAAACTTCGCTCGCTTATAGTTGGGTTTTATGGCATCGGAAAAGTGTTAAGTAAACAGTAAAGAATCCCTTCTGCTGTGGGCCAAGCCGATAGACTAGTGTGATCGACTGGAATGGTGGAATACAACAATTAGTCAGTCCTTCTTCAGCATGAGCAATAGCTGCGTTACTTCTTTCGTACTATTGACCAACACAAGCACAGTGTTGTAAACAAACCGTTGTCATCCTCCTTATTACGTCAGAATAGGTATCAACGAATTCCTACAAATTTGCTGAAGCCGATTAGGTCGTCGAAAGAGAGAGACTTGCCATTAACAAATCCTAAGTTTGATTCTCTGTCCGGTGAATTCAGTGTATATCTTCCGTTTTTAAATTATTTTAGATAAATAAAATTTGTTTCAATTCATAAATTTAACAAATCACATTTCGATAAAAATTCATATGGACGAAATTAAATTACATTAATTGAATTTTAACAGGCCACATCAGCTTTCAGTTCAATTCTAATCAGCTCATTATAACTTGTGGAGTCGTAGTCGTCATCCGGCGTCGCTATTCGACCCTGGTACTGTAAGCCTAGATTAGATTAATAGCAGAAAGAACAGCAAGACACTTAATACCTGAGATCAGAATTAATATGTGTATTGTATAAAATCTCTATTCGGTCACAAAGTTTTCACTGATCCACATATTATTATCATACGAAATCATTTGCTCAGATTTCATTTACAGGTAGGTTGTGTGCTTTCAGTTACCAATACCCTATGAAGCAAAGGCCGAGCCTTGTAGAAGCTCTGCAGTACGCACAATTTACACTGGACGAAATGTGCTGAGCTCATATTTAAAAAGTGCTGCATTACTAATCGACCAGTGAAAATGTTCTTGACTACTCTGACAATGCAGGGGGGTTAAGGAATGTTTGAGTATTTCAAAATTCTTTACTGATATAGCCGGAATGAAAGCTGCGATCTGTCGTCGTATCGTATACATTCATTAATGTTTGATTCGCCTTATTCGTACGAAAATTTCGCCTAATGGAACTCCATGGCACTGCAAAGGAGGTTTCTGGACTTATAAATTTATGGGGTGTCACTTTCCTTTAGAGGATATCTGCTACTTCATGAGGTATGCTGTCATACTCCAAAACAAGATACCGCTATTCATGACATAGTTATCGAAAGCGTATGAAAACGATAGAATCGTACTAGTTCTGAACCAGAAGCATGTTGCACTACCTGAATTTTTCCCTGCAGGGTGCTTTGTACTCGTACCATATGCATTAGCGAGCAAATTAATTAACAAGCTTGCGACTTCTAAAGTGCTATTGTAAAATAGTCACAATAACAAAAACAATAACATTTATATTAAGAGATAGAAAATAAAAAATTAAATGCCTTATAAAACGTGCTATGTGCAACATGCCATATGGAAAGTTCATGTATTCGCCAATGCAGCAATAAAATAATAGGAAACAAGTAAAGATGTTTTTAAATTCGGGCGAAACTGAACTTTATATACCCTGCGCATGCTTTTCATGAAGCCTCATAGACATAGTTGTAGTCACAGACATGATCATGGTCATAGTCATTGCCATAGTCATAATCAGACGATGCCATAGCAGTCATATAGAGGAAAGTCCCTATAGATCTCTCGGTCAAAGAGCTGCAGAGGCTGTATAATGTAGTGCGAGATACACCGCGCGGTGTTGTTAAATAAGAGGAGAGGCAGCGAACTATCAGAGTGTGACAGCAGCACTGGGAGAAAAGTACAAATGGTCATTGGATGTACGAACTGATACCAGACATAGCGAAATGGTATCGAAGGAAGCATGGGAAGTTGACTTCTAAGTGACGCAACTGCTAAATGGTCACGAATGTTTTAAATAGTATCTATACTACTTTAATTTGGAGAATTAGCCCTTCTGCATGGTCGTCCCTGACGAACCAGGCAGTGCAAGGCATGTGATAATCCTGTTCTGCGTTTCGACACCGAAAAAAACGGATTTTTGGAGAGCATCCCACAGAGGCAAACCTTACGATGCAAATGTGCAATAAACCTGCAAAATGTTGAGCACTAAATGGTGTAGAAGGGCGTAGATGAAAACGCTGCGTGATGAAGAATGGTTCCGAAAAGCGCACCCACGGCCACAGCTAGATCAGCAGGCTGATAGAAATGCTAAAGAGTCGTTGCAAGACGAACTCCGGACAGATTCTCGTACTGACAGAGACTGACTGATTTGAGTTAGCATAACGGCCTCCCTACATATTACTTAACGGCAAGGTTCCGGGAGGATCAACAGTTTTAAATTCCCACACTGACGGCCACCATGGCCATCTAGGCGTTCGACACTTTCTTCCTACTGAAAAAAAAAAACATAAAAAGGCATTGTCGTAGTCTAATCATAGCTTAATCAATGTCATAATCATAGTCTTACTCACAGTCATATATAATCATAATCGCAGTTATTGTCATATTCATAGTCATAATTATGATCATAATCACAATCATATCCATAATAATCGGCACAATCATGGATATAGTCCAACCAAAGTGATAACCATAATCAAAGTCATAATCTATCTATAGTGGCAGTCACAGTCACAGCCATGGTCATTCTACATTATTTTCCAGGTTAAAATTTACGTATGTTGATGGAAAAAAATTAAAAATTATTTTGCCCATTTTCATTTGGCAAACCCCGATCCATTTTCAATTAATCGTATTTCATACTTTTTTAAGTAATCTAAGCGAATTGACTTCGTTAGCTCCGAAAATATCAATTTTTTTGGTGTGCGCGGTTATTAATTTATTTTACTAATTTTGAACACCAACCCACCTTGGGCCAATGATAACTCAATGTTAAAATTTCCTTGAAATATCTCAATTTTCACTGGAACTCTACGGGTATACGGGCAGGCAGACGGACATATGTAGCTTTTAGACAGTCTTGGCTCAGTTGATTCCCCCATTTGCTCTGCACTTGTCAGTAAACATATGCCATTAACTCCATCGCTTACACCAGGCTGTTACAAAACACCATTATGTGAGCCCTACTCCACTAGCACGCATGGGTATAAAAACAAAAGCGCACTTGCACCAGCAGCAGCACCACCTGAAGCTACGAGCAGCCGCTAACATTGCACTAACGGAATTTCAGTTACATCAGCTTGTAAGCAAATTAACAGTAACGACAACATAAACTGACAATAAAAATCTACAACAACAAAAAGCACCAACAAACTTATAATAAAAAGTATGCAGTTATTTTGACTTTTAATTGAAAGCGAAAGTGGGCGCGTGCGCAGCGTGCTCTTAACGGCTGGGCAAAATATTTCACATGCGAGAAATCATAGGTAAAAACTGCACCCATTATTCAGGCAGACATTGAAGAACTAACACCAAATATACGTACACATTAATATAGTAGGTGAAAAAATATTTTAAAATAAAAAAATTTGGAAATTATTGTTGCCAGTATCACTCAGTTGCGTAAGGCAAGATCTTCCATTATTGTCATCTATGGAAAGTCACTGTAAGTTTTATGTGCAACTATTTTTATTATGAAACTATTTGTTATTGCAAGCGAGAGTCTGACAAGGTAGGCACTAAATAAAATAGATGGCAGCCTAAATGGAGTTTAACTATAATAAGGTGTATTTCTGCCCGATCTCCTTCTATAAGAGCTGATATTCAAATATTCAATTGTGCCTAAATACACCATACAGGTGGTCTGTATCATCTTTTCCGTTGCGAAGCTACGAAGAATTCTTCCCGCAGAGTAACTTTTAAGGCACTACTTGACCTGTAAATATTAAAGAAAAAAGTTTCAATTTTCATACAAAGCAATCGCCATTTTTTACTTTTAAATAAGCCTTCAAACTATTAGGCCATTCAGCTCTTACAGCACGCACGGTTTCCATGAATATTGACGTCGCTGCTCGAGCCAAAGATTGTTTGAGGCTCTCCAAATTTCTGTGAAGCCTTTGACAAGCCATGTTCTCCAATTCTGACCGCAAACTGTAGTCCAAAGAATTCAAATCTGAACTTCCAGACGGCCACTCTTATGCAGCTATGAACCGAGAATTATTGTTTTTTAGCCACTATTAGGTGATTTTGCCTTATGAGCAATGAATCTTTACTAGAACATCCAACGCTCTCCATTGAGGAGAGTACTGCGCAACTGATTCACCACGCCTTTTAAGACATCGTCCTGGTACACTTTTGCCCCGATCTGAACTCCTCGCAGAAATTAAGCGATGTAATGATTTTATAAAAAACTCCCCACCAAACCGTTACGGTGTCTTTGCAAGCTTTAGCATAAATTTTGTCGTCTTATTTATTAAAAACGTGTCACGGAAGGAGCTGCTGCATCTGACGAATCTAATGTTCTGCAAGCGCTTTGTCAAAAGATGACCAGTTGAGTGATGGAAGGCTTTCATGTAGAGATCATCTCTAATTAGTCTTAACATGGGTCTGGTCGATACATTCATTTCCTCCGTTTTCTAAGAGAATTTCTACGAAGTCTTCTCGAACGGATTCTATGGCTGAACTGGTTCGAAGCACGCGAAGACAGCCACTTCTTTTTCTGTCTGTCACTTCAGACGTTTGGGAAAAATGATGCGATAAACACACATTCTCGACTTATTAAGTTTTTCAGCAATTCGTGAATCTCACTTGCACTTTTACCACATTTATGCTACGCAATCACTGAGTTGCGATTTTCCTTAGCTCCCCACTCCATTGTTAACAAGCAACAAATAAAAGCAAAAATACGGAACTTTTTCTGCGAATTTGTTCTCGCTGTACGCATTCTAAAAGCTTTCACAGACTTTATGGCAAGACTAAGTAACATTACTGCTAATGTTTTTATTTTGCCTCCTTCTATTGTATTTAAATTGCTATTGGCGTCGCTTTATTTATAAAAAGTGTTATCGGCATTTTTTGCACGTGAGGAGACTTAGGGAGATGAAATTATTACCAACGAGTTCAAAATTAATGCTTCTAATGAAATATGTACTGTTGTTTCATGAAATGGGCCACTTTTGCGGGAAGCATTCCTATGCTAATCAATAAATGAAAAAAAAAATTACTGGAAAATGTCCCTCGTGGTTGATTAAATACCAAATACCCCTGATTTTAAAAAGAGCATACCCTGCCATAGCACACCATTTCATAGGAGCAAAATTGTGAATGAATTCCCGATAAAAATTGAAATTATTTCGTGATGCTATTAACAGTAGTCGAATATTTTCTTTTATAGAAATTATATTTCCACATAAAGGGAACACCTAATGAAGCGATAGAAGTCCACCAAGTCGCTGTTATTACCATCAATAAAAACACCTTCTTAAAAAGTTTATAAAGGACTGCTGAGGGCTTTAAAGCCAGCAAATAAGTTAAATAAGGTAGCTATCTCAGCCCACTGTTTTTCTTTATCTTTAGTAATTACATTCCATCCGTTTTTTTATATCGCATTTTCTGTTGTATGCAGACTCCATAAAACTACAAGAGGACTTAACCAAATTAGAAGTCTGATGTGATGATAACTGCTTAATTCTTTGTGCTGATAAATGCCAGCCCTTGTCTTTCAGTAGTCGCAAAGTTGCGATTGATTTCAATTACAAATTGCGCACTACCACCCTGACAAAATTTTCTGAAAAGAAAGACTTGGGGTCATATTTACATCGATAATGTTGTTTTCTAAACATATAGACTTTATAGTTGCCAAGTCTAGATCTATGCTTGGCTTTGTAGTAAGAAATTCACAGAAATCCCAGGATCTTTCTACGCTGCAGAATTTGTATTTTTCTCTTGCTAGGTCAAACCTCGAATATTGCAGCATTAATTGGGATCCATCCATATGGACTGATCTTTAAGAATTGAGAAGGTCTCGTGAAACGTTTCTGAACTTGCCTGCCTATAAAAGAAGATACCTTTTGTTAGCATTGGCAGCATTAGAAATGCGAAAAAATTGCATCGGTAATGTTTATAAAGGACATAGCCATAAATCATATCAAATGCCACTTCTTACTGGAGCTAATACTTTTTAATTGTCCTGATTACAAGACCAATTTTAGACGTAATAAACTGCTTACACGTTGTATGAGCCAGTCTAACCAATTTTTAAAAATTTAGATATGTCGACCCCTTTCTGTGTTAACCTAGTATCTACACAATCATAATTTTCAGTAAATCGATAAAAATGTTAAGAGTGACTTAACTTCTATGAAAAGTTATAACTTATTTGATACCATACTTATAGTATGTAGATACGAGGTTTTTGAATTCGAACATGTAGATACGAGAAAAATCGAAACGCTCTGAAAAAAATTCTATAACCATTATGAACATTGTATGTTTAGTTTTACGTAACAGGAGTGCTAAGGAGTGTTTTTCACTAAAAATCTCAATTTCGAAAAACAAGAAGTTACGAGGTTAACACAGAAAGGGGACGATATTCTCTAATTCACGATTCTGACTTTTAAGTCAAAACTTAATATGAATTGTGACTAATGTATCTCACCGTACTGTTTAACATATATTTTATTAAAGCTTTATTATAAGTAATCTATTTGAGCTGTGCTTTAATTCGTGAAATGAATAAATAAATAATATATTGTAAATTTTAAATTTTAAGGCGCCTCAATGTACCTATGTACTACCTTTTGTTTTTTTTTCGGCTTATCAAAGTTCACTTAAAAGTGTTTACCCCACATTTAGACAAATTGAGGCAACAAATAAACAAGATTTTCGTAAAACAAAACTACTTCAAACTGCAATTATATTTTCTCCACTCATTAACAACTTTGCCTCCCCATTGGTACCGTAAACAATAAAATGCAACGTTCGACCACAGCCTTAGCCATTTAAGCAGAAATAAATCAAGTTGAAAAGTCGTGTAATGCTGCATGAAAATTAATAAGCTTTTCAACAAACTTATAGAAGCAAAAACAAAAATGTACATGCAACTAATTGGCAAGCTGCGTGGCACTCTCGACCGTCACAATTTATTTTTTCTACCTCTTACACGCCTTTATATGATTTAAGGTTTTATTTCGTTTTTTTATTATATTTATCATTAAATTATGTTTTGGCATGCATTTCTTACTTTTTAATTTATTTTTATTTTTTTCACTTGCTCTTTTATCTGTGCGTTTTTAGGCAAAGCCTAAAATTCGACACACTTACATACTTAGGTCCAACAGTGCAGCTGTTGCTACACTGCCACTAGGTCACTATTGTGGCACTTGTGACAGTTAACTAGCTGAAGTCTGCTTAGCCGCCACGCCGCCACATTCTTTGCTAAGTACGCATGATTAATTGCCGCAATGCAAGTGTGTGGCAACGATGCTTTATTTTCCACACAGTTCCGTTTTTTTGTTTGTAGCAACTGCATGCTCTTTTCTTCTTCTTTGTTGTTGTGGTAGTTTTTTTTTTGGTTTTGTTTTTGTATATTGTTCGTTTTTTCCACACGCATGTGCACCAACAATAGGAAAAATGCTACTGCTAGCTGACCTACAAGTAGCTGCTTATTATAGCATCCCATAGTGTCAAAACAAAAGACTTAAGCAGCAAACTTGAGGTTGTATACGGTGCATTCAAGGAGGAGTATATGCACGTATCGGAGTGTGCGTGCGTTGGAAATGTCACTTTTAATAGCTAGATGATTTATGCGCACTTCACTCGTAGCTACACAAAAACATTCTACAACAACAATACACAATCGACAATAAACCGCAATGTACGTATGTGTGGATATGAAAACTGCATATATCAGATTTTTTGTACAACCTTTGTTTTGCCACATCTGACCGTGTAGCTTGTGTACAATATGGGATGATCATGGCAAACATTGTTCACAAACAGGCGCGCATATGCAAACACACACACACACTTATGAATATTTAGGTACATAGATGTGGTGTATAGGGAAAAAAACGTATGCAATATTGCGATTGCATTGTAAGCACTTTCACAAAATCATTGTCACTTTCTGTGAAATGTCGGTAAGTTTTTATTGTACATTTTTCATTTTTTAATATTTTCATTTTATATTCGCAATACTTAGATACTTGTAGGTATGTACATAGGTACTTGAACTTTCTTTTAACTTTGTCAGTTTCGTTTTCAAGTCTTCATTTTTTGTTTATAAAAAACTGTATACGTTTTCCTGAATTATGTAAATAGTAGCGTGCTCACCTTACGATGCGTTGGTAGGCAGTCTCCACACCCGAATGGGTTAACTCTCGCAATGTCAATCCCGGGATTTTCAGGACTAATTGTCAACAATGCCGGCACTTGGATCGGGATTTGCAGTTTCTTACAAAGCTCATGATATGGAGACAGAAAACCAGCATGTCATAGCAAAAATCCAACACTGATTTTAACTTTTTAGTAAATATGGATATGTTTAAACGTTACAAATAAAAACAAATATACAAGTATACATAAAATATATATGTATATACAACTAAATTTCTGACTTGTGCGGATGTGACAAAGAAGCAAAAAATGGTATAAGCTAAATGGAGTAATTCGAGCGTGGTTTTTCTTTTATTATCATTCTTAGATACTCATACTTTAAACTGAAATCTCTGTAGTATTTCGATATTTGAGTTGGTTGCAGTACCCCATAGCTGGATACCGTATGTCCAAATAAGTTTAAGAATGGCCTTGGGCAAGAGAGTTTTGGATTGGGATCTTTTTATTTAGTTACCAGAAGAAAGAAGTAAGTTTTAAACCCAAAGCTTTTCTTTTGGTGTGGATGTGAATTTTGAGATCATTAATACTTAGAGACCTAAATACTTAGTTACGTTGAATTATGGTATCTCGATGGCATCTAGTTTTACTGGAGTTATCTTTACAGTGCTCCCTTTTGATTTTAAATGTTACTAGAACCGATTTGGCCTCATTCGCTTTAATTCGCCAATTTTGCAGCCATTGGGTAAAGTCATCGAGACATGTTCGCAATTCTAGAGTAGCTGTATCAACGGCCAATGTTTCAATTAGGATACCTAATGAGGCAGGCATCATGCGTAAATAACACTACATATATGAAACCTAGAAAGGAGACTTCGGCCCACCAGCATTTATTTTGTGGAGAATGGTTACTTTATTGCCTTTTTTTTTGTCGGGACAACTAGCAAGTGCAGCACTCAGGCATTAATTGAGTCCATTGTACTACACTTGGATTCCCTTTTATTTTTCTTAAAATCTACCCGATCTCCGAAGAAATCTGAGTAGATCTTGTGGTGCCAAGGAGCCAAGATGGTCGCTTCTTAACACATCAGTGCCAAAGACCTCAAACCTGATTCGAGCGAAGGCGGGGCAGACGCACAGGAAATGGTCCGCCGTCTCATCCTCCTCTTCACAAGCTGTCTGAGATGCCCAACCTTTCCATGTGCTTTGCCCACAGAAAGTGGCCCGTCATCAGTCCAACCAGCCGTCTGCACTCCCCTCTGCTTAATGACAGAAGTGTTTGCGACAGTTGATCTGCAGCCTCTCTCAGCCTGCCAAGCTCGCTTGTGGGTGGTAGTTATCCATTTGCTAACCGTGGCCTTACTTGACAAAAAATTGTCTATCGTCACGATGCGAGTTTATAAATTAATAAAAATTTATTGGAAGAGATTTTTTTACTTTGGAAAGTGGATCTATCAAAAGCTTGAGAGGGGTCGAAAAAAGCTGCTGTATAGAATTATTTAAGTTCGAAAGCGTAATTTATATGCTCGACGAAACCGAGCAAATTGCTACTTGGGAATCAATTGCCTTTTCTCAATTAAGAGATTGCAAGAAATAAGATTGCCATTAGTTTGGGGATAATCGAAAGTAAATTTATCGGGCGATATGATTTGGGATTATTTGAGTTTTTTCCGGGTTTTAAAATCATTATTATTTAAGCTATTTTTCACTGAGGTGGGACAAATCCTTTCAGCATGATTGCATTGAAGAGTTGGGTGAAAAATACTATAGATTCATTTAGGAATTATCTTAAGGGATTTGCTATTATTAAGTCGTAACCAGGGGGTTGTGGGTTTTAAGTGGAGTATAGCAGCTTTTATTAATTTTTTTGTGCACTTCCTTATTAGCAAATTCATTTCAACTAAAAATGAAAAAATTTGAAGTTGGAGTTGCTTAGTCTGAGTTGGGAACAAAAACTTGAGAGAGATGTAGATGTTTAGCAAAGCAGTCCGTTTTCTCAGCGTTTGTTTTCGTCCATGATCTATCGGGCTTTATGGTTGCTTTTTTTATAATTTTGTATCCTGTCGGCCACGTGAGTGTTACCCTTTTTTTTTTGGAGCTGGGCATTGATGAACTTTGATGTGGAAAACAGATGGAGAGGCAGATCTATATGTGTTTGCAGCGGCAGCCAAGCTGCGCTCATGGCCTTAAACAGCCGCCCAACCACAACAGGAGTAATCTAGTCCTGCAAATCCAGGCTTAACTATGTCGGTAAACATCCTGGGACACGGAGGTATCGTAGGCAACGAGACCTCTGACTCCTTAGCTAGGATGGGCTCTGAGGCCAACTTCTTTGGCCCGGAGTCCGTCCTGCCACTCCGGTCGGCAGCCAGCAAAGCAACGGTCCGCAAATGGGTTATTACAACTCACATACGAGCTTGGCAGACTAAGAGAGGCTGCAGATCAACTAAACTGATGTTACCTGTCATGTCCGACTGACTGACGCAAATCCTTCTGCCATTAAGCAGAAGGGACTGCAGACAGCTGGTTGGACTGTTCATGGGCCACTTTCTGTGGGCAAAACATATGGTAGGCATCTCAGACAGTGTACTCTGCCTAGCTTGTGAAGAGAAGGATGAGACGGCGGCACTTCCTGTGCGTCTGCCCCGCCTTCGCTCGAATCAGGTTTGAGGTCTTTGGCACTGATATGTTAAGAAGCGACCACCTTGGCTCCTTGGCACCACAAGATCTACTCATATTTCGTCGGAGGTCGGGTAGATTCAAAGAAATTTAAAAGGGAATCCGAGTGCAGTACAATGGACTTAATTGTGTCTGAGTGCTGTACTTGCTAGTTGTCCCGACAAAAAAACAAAATGTATTGCACGCAATTAATGAAGTGTTCCGTGCTTCAATGATATCTTCACCCATTTTTAGTGGGAATTTGGTATTTCGAGAATTGATGTCTAGTTTTTTAAAATGGTTTTTGGTTCATATTGTGCAAGCATTCATGAAGAGTGAGGATTCTGGGTGAATGGGCTCGAAATGGATTTTAGAGCTAAACTCTAATACTTATACTCGCCCGCCCCTTCCAATCAGCCATGGCACTCGTCTCATATTATTAAGCTAAAATCGCGTAGAAACCTGATTTTAGCATGTTACCTAAATTTACAACATTCTGAATGCTTACTGCGACCCAAATCTATCGGGATTTTAATTACTATAAAAATGGTTGCTTTTATCGATAAAACCACAACAAGAGCTATCTTCCCATACACTCGAAATTGTCCAGACATATTATTATTATTATTATTATTATCAAGCCATTGCACTGCCACCTCTAATGTCGAGTCTATATTTGGGTGTACCAGCCTTTGTCTTACAAAAGCTGCACACTCGCAGAGCATGTGCTCTAGAGTTTCATCTTTCAGCTTCCTTCATTCTACAATGTCAGATGCTTTTCTACTAATTCTAGTTTTCTGAAACGATAAGGAAGATTACAGTTTCCCTATAGTATCCCGATCCATGCTTAAGATCTTCTAGAAAGATATAGTTTTTAGCCTGCCCTGAACTCTACATCCAGTGTTATTTGAATTTCGTGTCTTTCTAGTCTTTGATAGCTTCCTTTAATTGGGCTTTAGTCAGCCCCTAAAAGGATTATTAGCTCATTGCTCCATGACGACATGTTACTTACCGTATTACAATTTGTGAATAAGCCTTTTTGAAAAATAAATTTGACAAGTGATTCACAAAATAGGTATTTTTCAAAAAACTTATCAACTCATAACAAATTAGGGGGCGTCCATAAATTACGTGAGATGTTTAAGGGGGGGAGGGGTCGAGTCAAATCTCATCTAATCTTACGTTGGAGAGAGGCGGGGTCTCGGCAAATATCACGCAATTTTTTTTCTGATTGAAACAAAAAAATTGTACATGCTTAAGATTTAATCTCAAGAGTAATCGTGGTATGATTAAGATCATTCACTAATTCGTTCGAAAGAAAATAATTTCATTCATACTTCGACGTTATACATTACTACTGTCAAACCACCATATTTGTTTTATACCAAATAGCTCAATTTAATTTGAATTTGCGGTACAGTGTAGCCCGTCGGTTGTTTTCGCGCCACTATGAGCCGAACGCCCTATCACTCAGGTTGACGCTGAATGCCTTCATCAGCACGCCTATTGATCTCTATTGCCCAAGTATACGTGATGATTTAGAGAAAATATGCTGCAGTACATGCGGTATTTACTTCGCATCTATCACAAGAGCTGCAGAGCACAGGAGAGCAGCTCACATTGCACCAGCTAAGCAAGCGCGTATGTTCCGCAAAGTGCGACCCCCACGGATTGTCACAAGACGAGCTAATGAGTTACTGTGCGCAAGCGTCAACGGCTTAGAGTGGCTAGATTAGAACGAAGTTGAAGGAGCACATGATTTTACTGAAAATCATATGGACATGTTGGTCCCAATAGTCTCTCTTGAAACCGCGCATGATTCTCCATGGACTGAATTAGAGTAGATATTCTTTTTTTAATCGCAGTAGTTACGATTTAAGTATTCTATTGTTAAATTTTTATTACACTTATAACTCTCAGCAATATTGATTACTAGTCTTAACTAGTCGTAAATAAAAGCACGAAGCAAGTTTTTTTTTCTTTTTACAATAACAATCCAACGCGTTTACATAAGAAACCCACATTTTGAAAAATCTCACGTGAGATTGGGGGATGGGGAATGGTTGTTGAATAAAATCTCACGACATCTCACCAGGGGGGGAGGGAGGGTCAGAAAATTGAAAAAAACACCTCACGTAATTTATGGACGCCCCCTTAATGGATTTTGGACAGTTGATTTAATAAGCTGCACCGGCAATTTACTTTGCTTTGCAAATAGAGCACTTTTTCAGTAATTTGCTTAGCTAAAATTATTGGCTCTTCTCAATGCAAAGCGGAGGCTTAGAAAATCCTTAAATTTGTTTTTAACAAAACAATGATAAAAATTAGTAAAATTAATTATGATAAATAATAAGTTATAAATAAATTTGTTGGTGCAACGAAATGCCAATAAATTTTGAGAATTTGCATATTTTATCGCTTATCCACAAATTTTTGTTGCAACTCCACTCAACTCAACTAACTCAATCAATGACTTCGAGTGGCTTTCACTTATAAAATTAGTGCAACATGTAACATTTCGCAAATGAAGCTCGTGTTTTAATTTTAAACTTCTTCTTCATGGGAAAAAATATCGTTTTGAATGATCAAAAAGTGAAGTTACGTGAGTTAGCTAATGTCGTAAAGCTATGGCTTTATATTGCATGAGCATTTGAGCATGAGAAAGCTTTGTTCAAAGCAACCGAAACCACAAAAATCAGCTGGAAAGGCTATGGACTCGGTATTTTGGGATGTGTTTGGTGTAATATTATCTCACATCCACCGTATTCGCCAGATTTGGCTCCCAGCGACTACTGGCTGTTCGCAGACCTAAACAAGAGGAAATTTCGCTCCAATGAAGAGGTTATCGCTAAAACTGAGGCATATTTTAAAGCAAAAGGTAAATCGTTCTATAAAAGTGGTATTGAAATGATAGAGCGGCGCTAGAGTGATTGCGTTGTAGATGAATAAAGCTAATTTAGAACAAAAAAAAACGAGATTTCTTCGTTAGGCCCGTACTTTTCAGCCCATGTGTTAAGTAAAGTGGACTTTCACTAACGTATATAAGTATTTCAGCCGGAGCTTCATCGCAGTTACTGAGTTTGCATCCGCAATAATTTGTTTATAGATTTACGAAAGTGTGGTTTAAAGTTAGTAATTTCGCTTCATATTCACCCCAGATGAATAATGCTTGCTTGAATGGATAAATAGATGTGTGTCTTTAGACTACCTCGCATCGCAGCTCAAGCTAGTAAATAATATAACAATGTATGAACGACTATATATACATACATGTTACCACACTATGAGGCAAGTACAGTAATTCGGTGACGAAAAACTTACTTTCCCTTTTTATAGGTTTTCCATCAATTTAGACAAGCGTAATCTGAACATGCATACATACACAATGTACATAAGCAAGCAAGTTGAAGAAAAGTTGTACGCACAGGGTGGTCCAAATGCGGTTTTTGTAATTCTATGTTGATTAGGAACTTGCAGCTTTTTTCCGCTCATAATGTGGCCTATCAGTCAATTTCATACTCCGCTATACAAAAACAGTCGCTTTACGCTGGAATAAAGTTGAGAACTATTACCGAATTATTATCTTATTATTGTTCTTTCCCAGACGAGACACATTTTAAACTCGGCAGGAATATTAGTAAAAAAATGGCCTCATCTGGGGATCACATCGGATGTCAGGATTCAATGCATCCGCAGACTGTGATGGCTTGCTGTGGACTTTGAAGTAATGGCAATGTTGATGAATTCTTCGGAAAATGCTGCTAGAAATATAAATAATAAATATAAAGAGAAATAATACATAAAATAGATATTATAGACAGCTTGGGCAATCTTTGGTTTCACCAAAATATAGCACTATAGACTCATGAACAATCGATCGAAACTCGGTCATGGTGTTAGTAACCGACGAGATGAGTTCAAGCCGCGGGAGCCGACGGACTGCCGGCTGAGCTATTCAAACACGGGAATGAGGAGCTGGTAACGTGCATGCATCAGCTCCTTAACAAAATATGGTCGGATTAAAGCATACCTGCCGATGGGATTTTAAGTGGACTCTGCCCAATCCATAAAAAGTGTAATTCTGCAATCTGTGCCAATTACTGCGGGATTACACTTTTAAATATCGCATATAAAGTTCTAGCGAACGTATTGTGTGAAAGGCTGAAGCCCTCCATCAACCAACTGATAGGACCTTATCAGTGTGGCTTTAGACTTGGAAAATCCACAATCGACCAGATATTCAAAATACACCAAGTTTTGGAAAAGCCCCATGAAAGGAGAATCGATAAACCATCTTTTTGTCGATTTAAAACTTGCATTCGACACACGAAAAGGAGTTGGGTATATGTCGCGATGTCTGAATTTAGTATCCCCGCAAAACTAATAGGCTATGCAAAATAACGTTGCTCTCCAAGCCGTTCGATACGAAACGAGGTTTCAAACAGGGTGACTCGCTGTTGTGGGACCTCTTTAGCTTGATGCTGGCAAAGATCGTGCGAGCCCCAGAACTTAATCGCTCCGTCACAACTTTTTATAAGAGCGTACAATTGTTGGCGTATGCCGATAATGCGTCTGCCTTTTCCAAACTCCTGTCATCCTGTGCCAGCTGGGAAAATATTGCGGTACCAACTGATGGTAGCAGAAGGAAAAGAATGGCCTCCTTTGGGTTTGAAAATCAGGTAAAACGAGAAAGAAGCGATTTTCGATCCAATCAAGAAGAAGAAGATAATTTCAATTGGGCCCTTGAAACTACGATTCGCGACTTTATATAAGGTCTTCTTAAGGACAAATGCTGTATAGATATCGATCAAGCCATTAAAGAGATAGGACCAAAAGTGACAAGCAAGACATTTTTGCAAGTCTTACCGAGGCAGCCGCACATATGAAATTGCATTCTATAAATAATCTGATTATTTATTTTTTCCATTCAAGTCATAATAAGCATATAAATTAGAGACTTTTTAATTAATTTTCATTTATTAAATTCATGTATTTAGACTACCCGGTACGTTATCGAATCGCATGGAAAAACTCTTAATAGAGTAGGTTTCAATGTTCCTGCACTTGTGCGGTGTATGTAGGGCCAAAAGCAGGTAAAACAAAAGGAAAGTTTAGTGGCACAGCTTAACTCGCGTCATTGACTTTGATGAAGACTTTAATATTCTTCCACAAGTGCATATCAAAGCCGCTCCAATAATGAAAAATCCGCAATAACTCAATCTGACATTTAGTGAGACTATACAGCAAAGTGGAGTAACTTGGTTGAATGGCTTCGTTAATATTATATGTTTCTAAGCTGCAAAAGGTAGGATATATTGGGCGACATTTATATCTGTATTTAATTTATTTGCAAACGAAAGCGTTTTACTATCAATTAAATATTATATTTCCTACAGCAGATTTACATTTTCAGAAAGTACATAGAAACCATAAGTTAAATTAGTTTACTCTTTCCATTTATTTATTTTAGGTATAATAGCATAAAATAGAGATTTGATTTTGTTCAAGTTTATTTTTGCTAATTTAAGTTAAGTTAAGTTCAATTGAAGTAAATCAAATTAAGTTAAGTTTATTTATGGGAATTCAAGCAAATTGACTACCAATCGCCTGAAAGTATTATTATAGTTTCTGAGTTGAGACCACACATCCGTTTAAGGGCGATCTATTCTGAAAAGCTGAGCCCTGGTGGCATTTGGTCGACGACTTTGCATTAAAATGCAAACAAAATATTGCAGCAAGAATGATAGAATACACGATTGCGCCTTCCGTGTGGGAATGAAGAAACTCATGGTGAAAAGTCTATGTAGGTGATTACAGCATCAATCAAGTTGAAGAATAACCCAGCTGACGCCAATGAGACATTCACAGTTTATTCAAGGCAATTACTCAGTGCTCTTTCAAGTACAGAGATAGTTCCATTCCCTTGTATGGTGAAAAAGGCCAGAATGTGTGGCCAATATCTGACCGTTAACTGGCTCTTAGTGAATTTGAAAGAATCAGCTGATTGACTGACGTAACCGGGGTCATGACAGCGGTTTGTTTGCGAAAAACTGATATTGTGTTGGTGATATACGAAAACCCAACACAGTCTGCGCTCACTTTGCTTCGTTTCCATCTGAACAACAACTGATTGGATGAGTGCGTAAATACGTGTGAAATGAAGCCGAAGTTACCTGCTCAATTTCGTTTTTCACCATAGCTGAAGGCCAAATCTGGTAAACTATTACCCTTGCAGAACCTGCACGAAAGAAACATTCGGGAATAAAATTTGGTTTGTGGAGAGGAGCTGTTTAATCTTAATTCACTAAAATAATATTTTGAGAATCTTTTGCTCAAACACCCCCATGGGATATTGTCATCGTTTGTCCTCCGTTCAGATTAGCAACATGGAAAATTCTTAGGACTTGAATTTTTTTTTAGCCAAATAGAAGTTTACCAATCAGAAAATTATCAGGTCAGTCCATAAGTTCGTGCGCTTTTTTAAGGATGGTTTTAAAATTAATAAAAATATGTTTAAAGTATTTATAAATCAATAATATATTTTACTTCATTATTTACAATGTCTTCCCAACGTTTGGGCAAATTTTTAATTCCTTGCTCAAAAAATTGTTTGTCCTTGGAGCCAAAATACGCTTCGATATCCCTTTTTATAGCTTTTTTGAGGAGTAGTTCTTGTTACTCATATGGGATTGAAGTCCACGAAAAACGCAATAATCACAAGTTGCAATATCCGGAGAGTATGGTGGATTCGGTATTAGCTCCCATCCAAGCTCGTTCAGCTTGCCTAATGTTTGCCTTGCGGTATGAGGTCTTGCGGTGTCGTGGTGAAACAAAAATTTGCGTCTATTCACTAAAGACGGTCGATTTTTGTTAAGTGCCTCATTCAGGTTTGATAGCTGATGGGAATAATAATCACTAGTTATCGTCTGGTTTGGTTCCAGAAGTTCATAATAAACAATACCGGCCATATCCCACCAAATAGACAGAAGAATCTTCTTGTGGTGAAGACCAACTCTAGCGGTCGGTTCTGGTGTTTCATCTTTATCTAACCATTGACGTTTGCGAACAGGATTATTGTAAAGGACACATTTTTCATCCCCAGTAACGACACGGTTCAAAAAACTTGCATTTTTAAGCCGTCGCAGCAGCTGAGAACACACATTCACTCTCTGCTGAAGGTAGGCGACGGAAAGTCTATGCGGAACCAATTTTCCCAGCAGCGACAAATGTGTATTAAATCTCTATACTCCTCGTAATTTTAATCTCTAAGTGAGCAATAGCCTTTAGTACCTCGAAATTGTATCCATCATAAATGCTAGTCAAAACGCTAGAGCGCAAACTGTTTCTACTTCGCTGTTTTATCAAGTCAATTCGATTTTGGCGCCCTGTGGCAGCCATTTTGTTTTGGTAACATCTGTCAAATTTTTGTTTATTATTCAGTTGTTTATGCCAAATCATCATGGCAAGTTACACGATTGAACAGAACGTTCGAGTGATAAAATTTTATTATCAAAATGAGTGTTCATTAACGCAAACATTTTTCAATTGGCGCGGGTCGATTTTGGCGCCCTGCGGCAGCCATTTTGTTTTGGTGACATCTGTCAAATCTTTTGTTTATTATTCAGTTGTTTATGACAAATCATCATGGCAAGTTACACGATTGAACAGCACGTTCAAATGATAAAACTTTATTATCAAAATGAGTGTTCATTAACGCAAACGTTGCGCGCATTGCGCCCATTTTTCGGTAGACGTGGTGGCCCTTCCAATTTCTTATGGCCCATATTGAACCATATGGACCTAGACGACATGTGGTTCCAGCAGGACGGCGCTACGTGCCACACAGCAAACGCCATTTTATTCCATTTCAACATCTAGCCGCCCTTATTGAAAAATCCTTTATATTTTAGATAATCCAACCCAGTATATAATAAGCTCATTCGCATGATTTTGAGTTACGCAAATTTTGAGTTACTCTGCTTTCTCATTAAAGGTGTGGCTGTTCTCAAACAATCAGTTTTACTTATGGCAATTATGAGTCCCATATTTTTCCGCTTTCCAACTTCGCCGTCGATTGCCTCATTTCTACGACAGTCTACAAGGCAATTTACATACACCTAAGTTTTTCCATGCCAACTCTCACTCTCTCTCAGCAACAATAACCAAGGCAACGAACGATTTGTTAGTAAACACAAATAAGAATAAACAACCAAATAGCAAAATTCAGCAGCAATCCATCACTTTTCCTACCAGTACCTTTTTTTCATTCATCATTAGTTTTTGCAGGCAATTTTCAATTTCTTCTTTGCTTTCGCATAGTTGTAAAGGGTGATCAGATTGGAGGTACTTTTTACTTTTTAAATACATAATTTTTTCAGCATTCATTGGCATGGACGCTCAACTTACGATCTTCGGCGTCGAGGCCCATTTTCGGCTTCATGGCTAAGTCATAAGCAAAATCGCCATATTTGGGCTGAAAAGCAACCGTTTGGTGCGGCCTGTGCCTGTGTCTGGCGCCAATGTAACGCTATAACGTCATGATAATCTACTTTTTGATGCTGGAAATTGAAGCCCGTGTTTGCTCAAAATTGAGTTCCAACAAGATGGCACTACTTACCATATAGCCTGTAAAACAATGAATTTACTGCGTCGTTGCTTCGGTGAGCAATTTATCGCTCGTCACGGACCAGTTGATTGGCCACCGTGTGATATCACACCTTTGGACTTTTATTTGCCCGGATATGTAAAGTATAAATGATTTGTGGAAGCCAACATTACTAAAGGGTTTCACGAGATACCGACCGAAGTCCTCCAGCGAGTCAATCAGAATTGGTGTTTACAGATGGCCGAATTACGGCACAGCTGCGGCAAACATTTTAAAGGGATTAACTTTAAAAACTAAATATCATGAATGGTTATGCACAAAAATAGCAAAAATAGATTGCTTGAATTTTGAGATTCAATTTGAATTTTCGTTGTTGAAATTTCAATTTAAAATCCGATACCTCTATATTGTTCACCCTTTAAATGTCAAACTTGCTACATAACTCATTGCCACATTGTAGGGAGTAAAAAGGCGCAAACATAAAGAAGAGAAGACAGATGGAAAACTTTTGCACAGAAAGGCAAAGAAAATTTCTTTTAATAAAAATGAGTAGAAAACTGCAACAAGTAAGAAAAAAAGAGTGCAAAACAGAAGAGATTGCATTATGGTTTTTGCAACATTTATTGCTATTCATTTGCTGTTGCATTTATTGTATGTATTTATGTATGTATGTATATTACAAAATGATTAAATCACACGTGCTGTACGTCGCATCAAGTCATTTTATGAACATAATCAGCTCAGCCTTCATGTTTTATTCCCATATTTGGTAACAAAAAAAGATTCATGCAATTTGAGTATCAAGCCCAATGTAGTCAATTACTCAAAATCATCTACTCCTCTTTTTAGATGCTACATACATACTCGTACATGCAAACTTATTTCCAATGTGTATTCTTTTGCGTATCTGAAGGGAGCAGCCTGTTATTGTATTGTAAAATTTTAAATGAATTGCCTGCATTTTTGTGCCGAAAGAACGTCAATTTGTGGTTTGTCGGCATTATAACGGGACTTTTCATTTATAAAAAATATGTTTTCTTTTTATATTTTCAACGAATTAAGTCTTTAGGTTTAATTTATACAAATAATACACAGAAAAAAACAACTGTCAAAAATTCAAGGAAAAGAAATTGATCAATAAAGAAGGGTTTCCATTTCTCCTTTTACTTACGGCCAAATGTAATGTATCATGATCAACCATTTACTTTCCAATGTTTTCAATCACTTAAGTAAAACTTCTACATTGCCAAAAATAATAATTCCCTTTAAAACCTCAAGAACGTATCAAACTTTCATTGAAAAGTTATTTATGTATGTCAGTTTTGGCCAAATTTAGAACATTGCGCCATCTAGCTCGTTCCCCACGCGGCATCACAATGGGCTATGAGCCTATGAGTCGCCCACCAGTGGTTTCTCTCTCGAAGGACTGGCACGGAGCACTTTCGTTCATCCTCGAGACATGGCCAGCCAGCCATCATAGGCTTCACTATGTCCACATCTCGGTATAGCTCATTCAACTCGCCATCGAATACGGAAGTTATTCTCGCCTATGCGAAGCGGACCAAAGATTTTTGGAGAATTCTGCGTCATATTCAAGGACGAAGATGATTAGGCTTTTGTACAGTGTTGTTTTCGTTTTTCGAGATGGGGTTCTAATTCTCAATTGCCTACTGAGCACAAAGTAACACCTGTTGGCAAGAGTTATCCTTCGTTTGATCTCTAGGCTACCTATGTTAAACGCCAGAACGACGTCAGCCTAGAAAACAACTCCATGCGTAGGAAAATTCTATTTTTTTATCACGATTCAAGTCGCAGGAACGATACACCCACGTTTCTAAAAATTCACTTTACTGAGAATGATAACAAGAAAAATAATATCCATTGTATTTAATAAATCTTTCACTGGTATAATAAACTCTTAGTGTAGAGGATTATCTTTCTCTTATTCAGTTCCTTCCTATGTTAGTGTCTCCTGGGCTACATTGTTATGCGAACGACAAAGTTCGGAATCGTGATATGTAGATATAGCGTCAGCTCCTCCTTGGCGGTTTTTCAAAGAGCTTTTGTCTTGGTACCCAGCCCAGAGAGACCACATCTAAATTTAGGGCAAATTAATTAACAGTGAGGCATTTATCAACAATATAATTACGTGAGACTGCAGAAGACGTAGAGCTACAGGAAAGAAATTTTTGAGAGTCCTCTACAATAGTTTGAACGAATAGGGTGACATTTGGGAAAAAGGATAACCAAGGGATGCAACAACATACAGATACAAATAGGGTAACGCATCCGTAGCTGCGTCTAAAAATTTCAAGTGAATCAGAGGAAAACTGATAATGTTATCGAACTTTGACTGAAAGAATTTAGCATCGGCAACTTGGTACTAGTAAGGCTTTAGGCTAATTTGAGCGATTTTTTTTTTTGCAATCGATTTTATGCTTTTCACATATTTGAAAAGGTTAACACTTCCGTAGCTTCGTGTGAAAATTTCAACCAAATCAGAGGAAAAGTGATGGAGTTATAAAAGTTTCACTTAGAGAATTTAGGAAGGCTAACTTGATACTAGAGAGGTCGATTGAAAACTCCAGCAGTGAACCTTGCACTGGTACACAGATGGAAGACAACAGAAGACATAGGCGCATGAATATATTGCCCCAGGATCATGCCTTCTGTGCCGATAGGTAGTTTTGCAGGCACCTAGCAAGCGGATGTGTATGCCATATGTCTATATACAGAGGTTAACTTAGACAGGAACTTTCGGGATGAGCGAATGGTCATTCAACACTCAAGGATTTGTCTTCCTATGTGCTTAAGTTCACACGGGTCCTTGAGTATATCGAGAAACTGAATGTGTTAGGAACGCATCCGGCTAATTTGGGTCGCGGAACACATGGATATAACTGAGAACGGAGTAGCAGACCTATTGGCAAGAGGGGCTGCGGCTTCGTCATCAATAGCACTTCCATGTCATTCCACAAAAAACATATCGCAACCTAAATACAAAAGGGTCACAACTCAAAATGTACTTCTGCTCAAATATGAACGAGACGTTATCAATAAAACGGTCCGCGGATGACATATGGCAAAAATAATTTTTTTGTTTTTTGGTAGGACTTTTATAAGCTTACATGGCAAATTTCAGCGTGATATGTCACATAGTTTGTTTTCTGTGCTACTGTAAACAAGTCAAGCTCGAGTGTGGAAAATTTTGAGTTGTGACCCTCTTGTATTTAGGGTGCGATATAACTCTCCCCAGAGATAAACTGAAAATGCTCACGGACATTCTCATAGGTCATTACAGACTACGCAGTCATCTCCACATGGTCCATTGGCTCTTGCCGTTTCTGTGACCAATCCCAGGAGACTACAATATACCTTCTCCGTCAATGCATGCGCTATAACGCGGAAAAGGTTGAAAGATCTCTATAATTTGCAGTCAGAAGAAAGGCACACACGGCTCAGTCCAACCCAGCTTTATCTTAAGTTTAATAGGGGACTGGGTCTGGATGAGGTACTGTGATGGAGAGAGGGTGCAAATGACCATGAGGTCGAAGTGCAAACCTCCAATAAATCTAAAACCGAGTCAGGTTGGTAGCGAGAACACTAAACGTCCAATAAAAAAGTAGACCAACATCAAACCTGGGCTTTTCTAGAAGATGAAATTTTCCTTTAAGGTTATATTTAGTAATTATCCAACCTGATAGCGTGTGTTATCTATAAGGGGGTCTGAAGACGTTGGAGGTTGCTAGTATTTTCATCAATCCTATTGAGACAAGATTCGATCACCAAAAATGGTTGAGGTAAATGCTTTTGTTTTTCAACCCTATTGGGACTGGGATCCAATCCTCATCTATGACCCGTTTGCTGAAGTTGATTGAGGTAATTATTTCTGTTTGTCAATCCTATTGGGTCCAGGATCCAATCCCCGCTTGAGGTTATAAATGAACTCTCTCTTAGTGGCTCGTGGGTGACCTCCTTTCCGGGAATATTTCGATACATTTTAACCGTAATTGAGTCTACCTAGAGTTGGTTCAAAAGGAATCCAATTATACTCAAAATACGAATAAATTCCGTTCATTTCTTAGCAACTTGCAACATTTTTAAAGTGCGCTGCATAATATGTACCTATGTATATATGTTGATATATATATGCATATGTATGTATATATTTGCCCTTCTATTGTAATTTTATCTCCAGAAATCACAAAAACAAAAATTCCTGCAGCGCTTGCAGCCCTTTTCTTTTGTTTGTGCCTTAATAACATTTCTGCTAATTCGCCAAAAATTCCCTAAAGGGCCGAAAACCAAGCAACCACGCATGCGTACAAACCAGAGATGCCAATAGTAGTGCTCGTTGTTGATAGCGAGATTTCGGGATATTTTTAATATCATATCGAAATCTCGGGGTTTGTTCCGAATAAGGAAAGAATTAAGTGAAAATGCCATCAGCTTCCAGTTATTTCATAAAATTAAAATGATTGACGTCATGTTATGATATAAGAAAATGTTGAAAGTTAGAGCAAAACAGGTTACTCGTAAAGGGTGATCAGATTCAAGGTACTTTTTCAAATAGGGTTTTTTGACATATCATGTCAAGTCTAAATGCTTTGTTAAATGAGCTTTGGTTGTGGCATTGGAGGCCACGATTACTAAAATAATTCACGAGATATCGACCGAAGTCCTCCAGCGAGTCATTCAAAATTTGTGTTTACGGATGGCCAAATTACGGCACAGTTGCGGCCAACATTGGAAGGGATTGATTATCTTTGAAAAATAAATGTCATAAATAGTTCTACACAAAAAAATAAAGATTGTTCAATCAATTCGATTTTTCGTTGTTTTATTTGAATTTAAAATCCGATACCTTTAAATTGTTCACCCTTTATATTTAGAGAAATTGATGAGATGGCTTTATTTCTCTGTGCTAAAAATGGTAACTTCTTCTGAGTGTAAGAAATGTAACTCCATGACTCGCATCTGTCGATTTAATGAGCAGTGCACTCTGAGAGCAGGTCAAGAATAAGACTCGAGTAGCAAATCTGCGGGCGATTGCAGCTCTTCAATATCGAACTTACCTTGGTTTGGCGTTTTCTAAATTATTGCTGGAATTTGGTGCAACAGACTAATATGTTTCGGACCGCAGCCAACTAGGTCAGGCCCAGTTCATTAGCGATGCTTCGTTGTGTAGGTTGAATTTTCCGATAATTGTACCAAAACTCCATTACTTCCCACTTAGGCTTTAAAGTCGATTTTTAAGTTGTGACTGAGATAGTGTCTAAAAGGGCGTTAAATACTCTTAAATAATCGATCTTAAGCCTCTAGTCTAAAATATCGGAAACTTGGGGTTTATTTTGATATATTTAAACTGCCTTGATTAGAATAGCAAATCATAGCAAAATGTTTTCATTTTATTGCACATAAAATGTACCAACGAAAACGCCATTTTGCAAGTAAAAGTTTCATATTGAGTTTTTGCACGGAACAAAAAGGGGAGTTTTTGTGGACTGATTTAATGTGAGAGCAGAATCTTATTCCAAGACTTTCCTGTACCTTAAACAAAACAAATTTGTGATTTATACCGGGACTCATATCAACTAATTCCAGTACTATGTGCATGTTTTACACTAGGGCAGGTCAAATTCTTTCTCTACATCGTTCCTGGCAGATACGGATTCTACAAACAGTTATAAGAAAAAGAGTTCGTTCCAATTTTTTTAAAAAGCGAGTCTGCTAGGAACGATGTTGGAAAAAATCGCTTCATACAAATTGACCCGACCGAATATACATATATGTAAACCAGCGGCCGCCTTAGCCGAATGGGTTGCTACGTAACCATGAAATGACCAAAATGAAAGACCAAAATGAAGAAAACGTGTTTTCTAATAGCGGTCGCCCCTCGGCAGGCAATGGTAAACCTCCGAGTGTATTCTGTCATAAAGAAGCTCCTTTAAAAAAAATATCTGCCGTTCGGAATTGGTTTAACTTGTGGAACAACATCAAGACGCACGCCACAAATAGGAGGAGGATCTCGGCCAAACACCCAAAAAGGGTGCATGTGCCAATTATATTATATATATATATATATGTATATATGTATGTAAACCAGCCCGAGACGGCAGTTGGCTTTTATGAGCGTTGCTTCAAAAAGCATCGATATCCCGAAATTTCAGGACTGGCATCCCTAGTGCAAGAGTTGTCAGTGCCAGCCCACATGCGTACCAAAATGTTGCACGCTTATCGTGCAACGCACACAACATTTATATGTTGCATAATCACAGTCATCATTTTGAAAATGAGCAACCTGCAGCCGCAACAGCAACAACAACAACTTGCCATAAGAAATGGCAATCAATGCACACTTATCCGCGGCCTTTAATGGACGTCTTTGATTGTTTTCGCATGCAATCTTTGTCTGTTGTTGTGCTTTTTTTAGTTTTTTATTTTTAATTTTGTTTTGTTTTATTGTTTCACTTCTTTTATGGCATCTTTACATGCATTTTTGGCAATTGCTTTGGACACTTTTGCACTGCTGCTCTCGTTCATTCAGACTCACTGCATTTCGGACTTTCGCTGTTGTGACTACTGATGTTGCTGTTGATTAAGTTCCAACGAAAAAATTCTTTTCTGCCTGCTGTGTTGATTTCTCCGAGTTATTTGCTGATTTGGCTGCTGTTGCTTTCAAATGATGTTTGTTGTTAGCCATGTGGTTGTTGTTTCCTTTTTTCTTAGCGCATAATCTGCTTTCGGGCTACGCCAATTTGGTTACTTCGATAGGGTTAACCACGCACTCCAGCCCACTGCCACTCCGCCTTTTGCTGTCATGTCAAGTTATCTCGGTACCAATGCACTGACAACATAATATTATGGCCAATTAGTGGCCAAAATTTATACGCAACCTGCAATTCGCACAAAAGTTTCGGCTACCCATTTTTTTTTGTTTTTTTCTTTTTGTTATTACTTATTCTCGTTGTTATGTTATGCGACTGCAGAAATAAGGGCGCAGGCGTTGCTGCAATGCAACGCAGTCGAATATTCCTTGGTCTTTCTTGCACTTCTTTTTTCTTTTTATTTCTTTTATTTTCACTCTTTTTCGGTACCTGTGCCCTCCAGCATTTCTTACCTTAATTAGCGCTTAATGCTGCAATTTGGTACAATTTTCCACAACTGTTGCAATAGCGCATAATTCGTTGAATCCTACGCGCCGCCACAAGCAACGTCTGTTTGCTTTTTGTTGCTAATTAATTGCTCTATTCCGAGAGTGGCTCAGCGTTCACCTTTTATCCCTAGTCGATTGTTGGATCTTGCATTTTCTTCGTTATTCGCTTCACGTGATTTTTTTTCTTACTACTAATCTTACACATACATATATACGCATATTAATATCTATTTATTGCACATTTCAAATCAACATTTGCCACACATTCTAGCCACACCTTGAAGCATAAGCTAGTTGACAA
Organism: Anastrepha ludens; assembly: GCF_028408465.1. Classification (NCBI taxonomy): domain Eukaryota; kingdom Metazoa; phylum Arthropoda; class Insecta; order Diptera; family Tephritidae; genus Anastrepha; species Anastrepha ludens. Next base: position 39,529,134 of record NC_071498.1, read on the forward strand.
TCAATTAAGTCAGTCAATGGCCAAGTAACCCAATTCATTTAGAATATGTACGCGAGGCGACAGCTGCGCACACGATGTGTCACAGATATAATAGCGATCAATCAATCAAATCAATCACGTGACTTGCATTACCAACAGTAAAGTGGACACGTGAAATCCATTGAGAAGCAGAGTTTATGGTATGCTATTTAAATCTGTAACGGTGTCCATCAGCTGGATCGGGATTGGCGCGGTGGTTGACCAAAAATGTTTACCGGTCGTGAGGCGTATGTACATATTTTTAGAAATAAACTAAACTAAATAGTGTTTGGGTAAGAGAAATCCATTATTTAAATGGTTTAAAACTATTTTATGGTCGATCTTTAGCTCCTGGGCGATGCTACGACTACTAAGTTGCCGCTCAGCTTCGATTATTTCTGTAATTTTATCGATATTTTCGACATTATCGACATTTTCTTCAACATCAAAAATGTCTGAACGGAATCGATGAAACAAAATTTAAAAGTAATTAGCTGTTACAGTATCGACACCATTCACAATTTTAGCGGCCTGGCTTTAATTTATGCCTTTATCAAAGAAAAACTGTAAGATGTACTGAATTTTCTCGTTGTTGACTTCCATTGTTAACACCCTGTAACTCACACCTGAATGGAACAAACAAAAAACAGCAAAAGAATTATTTTGCCCCAAGCTAATATGAACTTCAAGTTCGTCTAACATCAACCCTGCCACTAGGAGTTGCCTCCATAGCTATGTGGCCTTGTTCGTTACTACCTAGCATTCAGCTTGTTTCGGATCATGCTACGAAAATTTGAGAATTTTTTTTTTCATATACGAAAAATTAATCATCCTATTTTGTTTTTGAATAACTTTTTTATCAAATAACGAAAATGATTATGAATGATGGAAATTTCTATTTTGACATTTACACGCTCTCCATTGCTTGTTTGTTTGTATACGGCACCTGACTAGTCCACTAGTCTCAAATACGACGCCATTTGCAAAAATTATATAGATAGGATGATTAATTGTGTGCCACCTCGTAACTTTCGTCCCTCGGCATGCAAGCACAAGCTTCAATTCTACTTTTGCCCTGATCCTCTATATCTGGGACAGCAATAAGATGCAAACAAAGAAAGCTCGAAAACACCTTAAAATGGTGTAATCCAAAAAATATATAAAGTATGGGTTGGGGAATGAGTTCATAGCGATTTTATATGTTCTTTTATTTTACAGCGATTTGTTTGCTGTTTAGCAAAGGGTAAGTATTCATTCAATTGAACTCTTTCTGCACTACGAAACTATGTTAATTGTATTTTTGAGTTATTTCATTTTTTATTAGTTTTGAGGATTAGAAATGGAATACCCAGAAGGCAAAAATCAACATTTTCAACACCTGCTCTTCTTTGCTTTTCATCGCGACCAAAAAGCTGCCAAAGCAGCCCAGGACATTTTTGACGTGTATGAAGAAAATGATTTGCAAAGTTCAAAATTGGCGACTTTGACGTTGATGACACGCAGCGGAAATGAAATCACTTAGGAAGGAGAACGACCGCCAATTGAATCCCCTTAATTCAATTGGATTTACCGAAAAATTGGGAGACTGAGTGCCTCACGAGTTCAACGAAAAAAACAAAGAAAGTCACCTTCAAACTGCTTCTCAGCATCTCGCCCGCCATCGAGCAACACGCGGACACCGCTTTTTATACCGAATCGTCACGGGAGATGAGAATCGGTGCCTATACATCAATATGAAGCAAAGAAAGGAGTGGGTGGCTCCAGGAGACAGGCCAAAGTCGAGAGTCAAGCCGGATCTTCATCCAAAGAAAATCATGGTATGTATTTGGTAGGACTGGGAGGGCATGGAGCACTGGGATATGCTCGAAAATAATACCACGGTCAACAAGGAGTTCTACATTGCCCATCTACACCGCGTGAATGAGGCTATATGAGGTCCGATGCCCTTGTTAATGGGAGTAAGATAAATAAAGATTTGAGAAAATTCTTGACGGCCGATTGATTCCATGATCAAGGGTTTCTCTGGGCTGGTCTTTCTAAGTCAAAATTCACCTAAGGCATAGACTTAAAAGTTTTGCCGGAATACCAATGTAGTTTCCGCCCGGGACGGTCAACTTCTGACCAAATATTCACAGTTAAGCAATCAATGGAAAAATGCTATGAACACAATATTGATGTCCATATGCTTTTCATTGACTTCAAACAGGCGTTTGACACCGTCAACCGAATGACAATACCACCGATCTTCGAAAAATGCAAAATCCCAGAAAAACTAATCAGGCTAATAATGAGGCCCTTACGAAACACTGAACCCAAAATCTGAACCCTTTCACATACAGAGTGGTGTAAGACTGGGCGACACACTTTTTTTAATAGTGCTGTGCTGTGTAATAGACGCGGTAAACAATGCCAAAAGTACTTGAGATATAATGAATAGAACAAGTGAATTATGTGCATACGCCGATGATATAGCTATATTCAGTAAACCCAAGAGTGCACTAATATCAACCTTCTCCGAAATTGAAGAAGCGGGAACAAAAATTGGACTAAGGATAAACGAAAATACCTGCTGCTCTCCAGACTGCAGAACAAACAGCCATCAAAAGAGATTGATATTGGAAAACACGAATTTGAAGTAGTAAGCGCGTTCACATACCTAGGCTGCACACTGACGACAGATAATTCGATGAGTCTTACCATAGAAGAATGAATTCAAGCAGCTAATAGAGCATACGCATCACTTACAACACTTTTTAAATCAAAACTCCTTAGGCAGGGTCTGTGCCGTAATTCGACCGGTGCTGTGCTATGGAGCTGAAACATGGACGTTCAGTGAAAAATATAAAAAAACTGCAAACATTTGAAAGGAAAGTTCTCAGAAAAATATTTGATGCAGTCAGAATTGCACAAAACGAATGGCGCATACGATGGAATGACGAACTTATTAATGGCGAAAATGTAGTACGTTACCTCAAAGCGCAACGAATACGCTGGTTAGGCCTTGTTATGAGAATGGACAGGAAAATTTTGGAATCGAACGCATACACAAATAAGGCAAAAGGAAGACCAAGATCGAGGTGGATAGATTAAGTGCAAGAAGACTTGGAAGAGCTTAATCTAAAGAACTGGAAGGAAACGGCAACGGATAGAGCAGCATGGAGGTGTACTGTTCAGCAGGTCAAAGCTCACAAGAAGCTGTAGCGCCAAACGCTGATGATGATGCTGGTCGAGGAGCACTCTGGCATCTCCTGTTAAAGAGCCGTTTCCTTACTGTATTATTTTTATAACTGTATTGAGTATTATACGCCTTTTTAGCCATATGTTCAGTTTACACCCTAAAATCCCTTGCGCTCAATTTTTTCACATGGAATAACATCTGTTCTCTCTTCAACTAACGCGCCCAGCTTGCAGCTTGTCTCTTTCTTACATTAGGTCAAAATAGTAGCATCTGAGTTAGTCTCAACAGGCTTGGCCCACACTGCTAATAAACCATCTACAATGACAACAATTCCGAAGGAATTTTACATTAATTTCATTGTGAGAATCGATAAATTCAATTAATGAAAAAATCAAAGTCAATCACATGGTTTCCTCTGCAAATCAATCAATCAATCTAACAATCAAAGTGTCAAAGGTGTTGCCTCGTGCGCTAACAGAACTAATGGAATACAATAACAAGAAAAGCTTTTCGAGTGAAAAGTGGAAAAGAATTAATGAAAGATAACACCCATTAATTCAATAATTCCATAGACGAACGTCAAAACAATCGATTTAACTAATTTGTTAGAAAAAAATAAATAAATGTGAAGTTGTAGAGAAACTAAATGAGAAAAAAAAATAAGGAGAGTATGAACAACGGCGGCCGCCGTAGCCGAATGGGTTGGTCTTTGACTACCATTCGGAATTCACAGAAAGTGCGTTGGTTCGAATCTCGGTGAAACACCAAAATTAAGAAAAACATTTTTCTAATAGCGGTCGCCCCTCGGCAGGCAATGGCAAACCTCCGAGTGTATTTCTGCCATGAAAAAGCTCCTCATAAAAATATCTGCCGTTCGGAGTCGGCTTGAAACTGTAGGTCCCTCCATTTGTGGAACAACATCAAGACGCACACCACAAATAGGAGGAGGAGCTCGGCCAAACACCCAAAAAGGGTGTACGCGCCAATTATATATACATACATATATATATTATATATGAGAACATAGAATTTTTATAAGTAGGAAATGGGGATTTACGCTACATTTTCTGCAGTAGCAGAGGTGCTGATACCGGTTTGAATCGCATATTTTAACACTTAGGTTAGGTTAGGTTGACCTGGCTGGCTGAAAGCCATCACATACACCTTTGGTCCTTAATGGTACATTTTTCTAATAGCGGTCGCCCCTCGGTCAGGCTATCGTAAGCCTCCGAGTGTATTTCCTCATAAAAAAATCTACCGTTCGGTGTGTACAGTATTTTAAAAATAGAAGAAGACTTGTGGAATATTTTGGCTTCAATGGAGCGAAGAAGCTTTCCCATCATGTATGGATCCTAATTTCATTAATGTGGCTGTCTCAGCTAAAATTTTCTAACGCCTTCATGATGGTTTCTGAATTTAACTAGGGTTATCTCTCACGGCCGTCATAGCCGAATGGGTTGATGCGTGACTAATATTCGTAAGACGTAGGTTCGAATCTCCGTGAAACACCAAAAAGAAGGAAAAGTTTTTCTAAAAGCCGTTGCCCCTCGGCAGGCTATGGCATACCTCCGAATGTATTTCTGCCATGAAAAAGCTTCACATAAAAAAATAGTTGCCGTTTGGAACTAGCCTGAAACTGTAGGTCCCTCCATTTGTGGAACAACATTGGAGGATGAGCTCGGCCAAATACCCAAGAAGGGTGTAAGCGCCAATTATATATATATATACATATCCCGGTTGATATTCGCCTTAAAAATCCTCGAAACGGATTAAAACGTTGCGTTGGTCATCGCCCCGACACGCCAAAAGTAATTATGGTTCCAATTGGTAGTGTGGAATGGACACATTACCCATCTTGGTGTGGTTCGAGGCCTGTGCAAACCTCTGCGGTATATTTAGTCCAACACTCGGTTCTAATGCAACTCCACATCGATCCAATCTCTCCCCATGTTTGGCCGCAATAAAAGGTCTTCCCAAGGCAGTCGATCTTACTGAAGCTTAATTTCCTAATGAAAATCCCTTCTAGACTGAAGAAAATCCAACAGCCAACACACCCGTTAAGATCTACACGGACGGATCTAAAATGGACACCTTTGTAGGATCAGGGTTATATTGCGAAGAGCTTTCTAGCAGAGAATCCTTTAAACTATCGGATCACTGTAGTGCTTTTCAAGCGGAAATAAACGCTATTCATGAAGCCTTAAAATGGTTAGAGATGAACAGAATATCATCAACAGATATCTGCATTCTATCAGACAGCCCAGACGCCCCAAATAATATCAAGAAGTGCCTTACGTTGTCGGCAATCTCTTAATGAGATGACCAAACAATATCATATCATCTTATGCTGGGTTCCAGACCACAGGAATATACCAGGGAACTGTAGAGCTGACCAACTTGCAAGAGAAGGTACCTGTATGCCAAACATAAATAATTTTTTGGAGGAACGTAATTCCTGATGTGAGAAACTGATTGCTGAGCGTTATGTTATGCTGCTGAACTGACAGCATAAGTCCTTGCTGTAAAAATGGTATTCGGGCGACATCTCATAGTTGTTCTTCGTATCTCAGATGTAAGATGTGGTGTAGAACCGACCGCCCAAACGCCTTGTGCATGTGTTACCAACAAGATGCCCTGGCCCAAGTTCTATCGGCTAGCGATATGATACTTTGGAGCCGGGATCTGTTTTGCACAGGATAAAACCAAGATCAAGTCGTCAGAAGGCTCTTTTTAAAATGTTTGTATCTTTTACAGTCTGTTTCGTTGTATTTGTGAACTGTGTACCAACCCAGAGCTCAATCAACTTCATCCATATAACAAATAACTGGGATTGCTTCTTCCCTTAGTACATTATTTGGAGTTAGTGGGGCAGAGTGTAAAGTTCCGGCAATAAACGTAAAAGACCGTTCGCCTATGAACCCAAAGGATGTTATCTTAAAAATGCGTATATGTGCGGGTGGCGGCCGCCGTAACCGAATGGGTTGGTGCGTGACTACCATTCGGAATTCACAGAGAAAACATAGGTTCGGTGAAACACCAAATTATTTTAATATTCTCAAAAGAACTGAATTATTCAAGATATTTCAATAAAAAACTGAAACAAACAATTAATATTTTCGGTTTCGATGCTTTCAATCTTAGCAAACAAATGTTTCAGCAACATTTGCACATAGCAACATTGTTGATATACACAGCTAAGACAAGCACCCCAAAATATAATTTCTGCTTGGCAGTATGGCGCTGCCAAAACTTCCCAAAACAAATTTCTTGTGACAGTTTAACACTGGTCTAAAATTTTCACCGGATCAAAAAATTACTACAAATGTTTGTCGCATTGCGAAGGTCATTATTCAATTCAATAACACTTACCGGCAAAATAACTTCGGCAAAAGCCGCACAGCATCGTAGCTTATTATCAACGACAAATCAGTGGAATTTCGATTATAGCACATCCTGCAACATGTCTAAAACTGCATTGGTTATACTTGCCCCCGGGTCTGAGGAAATGGAATTCGTTGTAGCCGCTGATGTCTTGCGTCGTGCCGGGGTAAGTGCAAAAGAGGCGAACAGTCAGTCAATAATAGATGCTTTAATTTGAGTTATTTTTAAATGCATATAACTTAACGCCAAACACTTAGGTTAAGGTAACCGTCGCAGGCCTGCTCGGTGCGGATGCAGTAAAATGCTCGCGTGATGTTTGCATTGTGCCCGACACATCTTTGGAGATAGCAAAGGGCGGTATATTCGATGCTATCGTTTTGCCCGGAGGGCTTGGTGGCGCAAAGGCAATGTCTGAGAATGCAGTGCTTGGCGCACTGCTCAAAGAACAAGAAGCAGCTGGACGTATTGTGGCGGCTATTTGCGCTGCACCTACCGCGCTTGTTGCGCATGGCATTTGCTGTGGCAAGAGTTTGACTTCGTACCCTTCGGTTAAGGATAAATTGAAGGGATCGTACAAGTAAGTGCATTGAATTGAATTTACAGTTTGGTTTTAAAATTTTTGTATTTTAACTTTTTTACGTTAGATATGTTGACAACGAAAAGGTGGTACAGGATGGTAACTTGATCACCAGTCGCGGTCCTGGCACAGCTTTTGATTTCGGTTTAAAACTTGCAGAGGTTTTAACTAGTGCCGATAAAGCTAAAGAGGTGGCCAAGGGAATGCTCTTGGCATAAAGCTGCATAACAGCGAGTGATAGAAGGTTTACCTAGTTGAACCAAAAACTGTTTTGTCTAACTTTATTTATGGAAGAGATATTAAATATTTCTATAAAATTCGAATAAAACAACGCTTAAGGATTTATTACGATTAAAAAAGAGATTATTGATTTAATGTGTGCTGCAGTGGGAAACGCAAATTAAAGTGTGTAACAATAGATTATTTAAATTAGCAAGAGAGATTTTTAAGATATTTTCTTAACACACAGATGTTCAAGAGTATTGCGTTCGGAAACATGATCTGGTTTTATTATTTATTATTATGTATAGGGGATATATACAATATAACTAACTAAATTATCACACTGGCTACTAGGGCCTTCGCTTTGAATGTTTAATTTTTAATGTTGAAATTGTAGCTTATCGAACTCAAATGAATATGCGCATGCATGGAAAATACAAAAGGCATAACAAAGTATGATTTCAACATAAAAAGTAGAGCGGCATAGACAAAATATACTGAATAAATTTTACAGCTAGGTTGAGTATTCAGAAGAAATTTCTTGCCACGTTAATATTAAAAGAGAATACGCTTGCCTGAATTTATCTGCACTCAAACAGGTAACTTCAGTTTTTTGTCACCTCGAAAGTGCAATCAATTGATTTTTTAATATCATGCGAGGCTTCTGTACGTACATGCATACTTATGTAAAGCGGCATTCGATCCGTTGAGTTCTGACATTGAAGTGTTATTGATTAATGTCGCCCACCGCTTCAGTTTTAGCCTGAGGGCAGAGTTTTCTAATTATGTTTTATGTCTGATAGTGTAGAAGGCTTTCGATAATTCCACGGCTACCAGAGCCAAGATTTCAGTAGTGAAATCAATATGAATGCTTTCCACATTTCGGCAGTAATAAGACAAGCTGATCAGTAAACATCAGATGGATAGCCCTACTGAAGTAACACCCTCTGTTCACAGATTTTTAAAACGATTTAGATGCTTTCATCTTCCAATGACCAGTTTAAGCAGCCTATTTTGTCCGTATCCACAGACCGATACAATTTAAATTGCTAGCGAAAATATCTTACGCATCTATTCAATAGGTGTCAGCTTTCCTAGAGGCTAGCACCCACGCAGACATGTGTTAAAGCCTAATCCACCTCCCACGCGCGTCGGGAGGCACCTCTGCAGCTACACTAACGAGATCCAGGCCAAAATACAACTACAACCACTGCACCGGACAGTGTATAGACAGACATTAAACGACATCCATCGGGAGACTCTTACCCGTTATCGACATTCACCTATTCACATACCCTCTCAAACTCACTCACCTAACAGCCCTCTCCCTATGGACCCAACATGTCGAAACTCCACGTTTCTTGGGCCTATCATTAGATCAGTTAGACGATGACCATCGGTGACTACTCCACACAGGCTGTATTTAGTAAACTGCTTCAACAACAACATCTTTTCTACATCAAGGATGAAGTTGCAGATTTCTAAACGTTTCTCGCATTTCGTTCGCCTTTTTTTCGAGGTCGTCTTTTTTTATTTTCCATCAACTTCTTTTTCCAGCTTACAGTTGTACGGTGCAATAAATTAAGGAAACAAATTTAAATTTTTTGTTGCTTTATTACAATTTTTATCTGTATTTTCGCTTGTATTCCTTTATTCTTTTTATCATATTTTGTTATTTTGCTGTTATTGGTTGGTTGTTAGTTTCACTTCTAGATTTAATACGTTTTGTTGCTGTTGTTCAAGTTTTTTTTATTGATTTTTTTTTAATTATATATTTTAATAATCATAATTTTATTATATGTATGTATGTATATAAAGTAAATATATACATATAAATTTATATATATATTAATATATTATGTATTAGAAATATGTATAAATTACTATGTAGATAATTTATTATCTACATATTTTCTTGATCGTTTTTCTTTCAATTCTTCAAAGTTTACAATCTCCAAATGTTTTGCGTTGTGTTGCTGTTGTATATCGCTTTTTTGGTTTTATATGTTTAAGCTCCCTTCCCTATGCAAAATTACCATGTTTTATAAAATTCTTTTAATGGGATGTTATTTTTTATTTATTTATTTTGTAGTGTTCACATTTGAATGCATTTACTTATTTCAATTTTTCAATGCAAAATTTTCAATTATGCACAATATTTCTTATTGTATTTTGTAAACTTAACTTAAAATAAATTTGTTTAAAAACTTAAAACAAGTAAAACTTATAAAACTAATCGACGCCTGTTTCCTTATTGTAGAACGCATGGGAGTTATTTCCATGCATGCATGTATGTGTGTACCTAGTATGTATGCAGTTGTCGTTGTTGTAGTGTGGAGTTCAGAGTAAAATTAGTAAATAGTGTGATATAGGAAAATTGTAAGTGTATTTTTAAATTTATTGTTTAATATTAGTTTTTTTTCAGCATTTACTTTTGGATTTCTTCGAAAGTTTACTTTTTTAATTATTTTTCAAGGCGAAAAGTGAGCAGAAATTCGCATGCAAAAAGGTAGCGCAGAAAGCACCATACATATTCTCGTACATAGAAGTTATTTATTTCAGCAAAAAATATATATTTTCGTTATTAAATTTTCTGCTTATAAAAAGCAGGGGCCCCGTTTTATAAACCCTATAAAAAATTATTAAATTAAGAAAAATGAAAAATTTATATAAAAAACTTATTCCTTCATTTTATCTTGTCAAAACTAAAAATTTAAAATTTTATCTGAAAAAATATTTTACTAAGTTATCTCGTCATTTACAAACTTTTCTATTTGGAGTTCCGTTGTTTTGAATTAAACATAGAAAAATAAAAACTCACTAACGATAGAAATATGGACCCCTATTTACTCAGAGCCCTTTCAGAATAACTCCTTTTCTCGACCATCTGAATGACAAAATATGACAGTTTCCAACGACCGATATTGGGTTATGGTGCTCACACTCACCAACGTAAACGTATGCCCGTACGCCCATATCAGCTGACACGATGAAACAATGTTCTACGATACTACGGAACGGAACAGTTTAGTTTCATCGTGTCAGCTGATACGGGCTTACGTTTACGTTGGTTATGCTACAGCAACAACATTACGCAGTTATGCTACAGCAACAACAATAGCTACTTGGAAATCACATAGATGCTTCAAAGAAGCAGCCGATTGACTGTTCACAAGTTTAATAACCTTTAAGGATATAAGCATTTATTTTAATGATCAAGCGACGATGAACGGCTGAGGCCATTGAACAAAGCAGACAGTTTAAATTAGTCGAGAAATGGTTTCCATCGCTTGGGAACAATATTAATTAAATCACTGTTCAACTAGCTAGACAGTCAGCCAACGACGAGTTAGTTTTGGGCAAAGATCGTTCTCTAGGTGAAAAAGTTGCTTGGCTCTCTACGTAACGCCTCAGTTAGCGCTGGGTCTGTCATGTTTCAAGATAGCTTTGGACAAGACGGAATTAGTTGCCATCGTAGGAGCAACTCAAGCTGATATAGCCGTAACACTCAATCGTGATGACGCTGCTAACCGTGTATGTTCGTCAAGGCCTTTCTGTGCTCTATACAAGCCAACCATTCATATGAACAGCCCACAGAGTCTCATTAATTATTCATTTACTCGGTACTGTTCACTGCCCTTCCTCGCTTTTACTTTTCCTTTCGCTCTTATCCAATGGTATTACAATAATGTGTGCTATAAACTTAAAGCTCTCCATTTGTGAGGCAACACCATGACATTTACCACAAACTTTAAAGAGAAACTTGAGCAAAACACCTGTAGAGGATGCATACGCTCGTCTCTTATTATTACTGAGTGTATTCTGCTTCCCATTTCTAAGAGCGCATTCGCTACATACTTTAGGAGGTTTAAAACGATTCCACTTTATTTTCACTTTTCGGTGATCATTTGTACATAGAGACTACTGCGCTCAAACCGAACAACAGTCAGGCATAGCTCAGGTTATCTTTCTTCATTAGCTCACCCCCATGTAGGTGATCATCGCTTCGTCAACCCGATCACCACGCCTCAGCACACCAGCCTTACGAGATTGATGGATATTCAAAAGACAGTCGGATTTACGGTAGCGGCACACTCCGTCTGGACTGTTGTACGTATCTGTTGACACTCGTCAGCTCTACATTACTCACTCGTAGTTAGTGTGCTTACGGAGCACTGTCTTACACCATCTCACACAACTAAACTAGGAGTGGCGCAGAATGAAATTTGCACAGCTTGTAACAAAAAGTAATGCCCTTTATATTCTGCGTCTAAGTTGCCTTGGTTATGGATTCTCACCCTTATTTAGAGAGTTCTCCGATCAGAGGGTCTGCAAACTAACTAGGAAATGGCGTCTGTACTTCCATACACTCTTTCCACCACAGCCCGTTTCACATTACCAGAACGAATCGGTTTTCCATCCCGCCAAATACTGATAATTGAATTCCCCAACTTCAACACTAAACAGCCAGTTCTGGTCTAAGTGGGACTATTTGTTAATCAGCCAAGTTAACATAACCTACGACTTATGTTGTTATAACAACAACAAAACAACAGAGGTTAACAGGCAATCGTTGCCGCTTTATCAGTCGTCGTTTCCTTGCGTTACATCAGGGTTTGTATACGGATAACATTTTTCTGCCGTGATTGCAGGTGTCTCGCTCTCTGACGGTCAACCAATGCCTCTTGATATCACATGCGACTTTTACCCTTTTTGGATGTTTGGCCGAGCTCCTCGTTCTATTTGTGGTGTGCGTCTTGATGTTGTTCCACAAATGGGCGAACCTACAGTTTCAAGCGAACTCCGAACGACAGATATTTTTTATGAGGAGCCTCTTTTTCATAAATACACTCGGAGGTTTGTCATTGCTGCCGAGGGGCGACCGCTATTAGAAACAACTTTTTCTTTATTTCGATCGAGATTCGAATCTACGTTCTCTCTAAATTCCGAATGGTAGTCACGCACCTAACCATTCGACTACGGCGGCCGCCTACCGATGTTACACTATTAGAAACAAAAAACGTCTACGTGGATTAGGTATAGCGTTGCTATTTACTGCACTCTTTACCCAGCCATGTTCGTCAATTTTTCGTTTCTAACTTTCTGCCCTTTTCTCATGTATTTTATGTGTAGACCCTGGCTCGCACCTAGCTAAAAGCCTTATAAGCCTTATAAGTATGCTTCCCAAGTCCAAGCCATGGCTGACCGTCGCTCCCCTAAGGGGAGTTGTTGGCTCTCTACCGACCTTCCTTTACTGCTCATTATTGTGATTATTTTTGTTAGTTTTGCTCTTTTTTACCTTACGCCCACGACGATCAGTGATCAAAATTATTCGTTCGCTTCATAGTGTATTAGATATTTTTAGAAATATTTTCCTAAAGCATTTTCGAATTTAACTTCACTCCACCTTCGTAAACTTTTCTTTTCCCTTCTGAGTTTGAAAATGTTCAATTTTGTTTTACAATTTAATTTAATTTACTTACAAAATATAGTTTTCTTACTTTAAGCATTTCATTGAATTTAGATTATTTTTGAAAAATGTAGTATACAACTGTGTTCGATTTTCGAAAATAGTCTTAATTTTTAATTTTGTATATTATCGCATTTTCGGCATTTGATTTTTTTATGTTATTATAACCATTCCATTACTTTTTCCATACAATAAATCTACATATTTAACGTTTTTTTCTTTTTGGTACTTTCCGACTTTTTTTAATTATTTTCTTTTACGCTAAGCGTAGTGCTCAAATTGATTTTAATTTTATCTTATGCCAAAATCTAATTAATTTTTTTTTTTCAAACCATGCCACGTTTTATACTATATTATTCAGCGTTGAATTTAATTGTTTTTAGCTCAAATTAAAAGTATTGAAATCAAGTAGATGTTATAATTTTGTTATTTTCCTTTGCTTTCGAACATTTTAACATCAATTTAAGCCAAGTTACAAAGGATTTCCTCCTATAGTTTTCTATAAATTTAATTTTGTTAATGTTTACGCAAAAAAATGTTCCGCATTTAGTTTTTTTACTTAACTCGCAATACATAATTTTTTAATTATTATATAATTTAATTTATTTATATTTTTCTGATTTTCATTGCGTGTATAAAAATATCAAAAGGGTTGCTTCTTATTTATTTATTTTTTTTACTTCATTTTAGTTTTTTTTTTATTATTTAATTTTTTTTCGCTTTTCGGTGCATTTTTTTCTTGAATTTGTTATATAATTTTTTATTCAAATTTGCTGTAACTGTTTTGCATGAAGACTGTATGTGTTGTATGTATAAGTGCTTTCAGATTCAATTGCTTATTCGTCTGCTAAACCACAGCAAAACTTTAATTTATTTCGTTTTTTGTTTGTTTGCCTAAAATATTTGATAATCAAATTATATAGATAAATATACTTTTGAACACGGGTTTAATGTAAAGAAAAATCAATTCTCTGATGTATTATTTGTGTATGTTAATTATTGCAAAAATATTCAAATATTTGAGGTTAGGATCGGTACTGCTAAAATTTCCGTTCTTTACTTCAACAAAACATTTTACATTTACACTCGGTTTTATATAGTTTTTGAGCATTTAAGGAGCTTTCGAGTTCGAAATGAAGCTACGCCTGTTCTTTTTTGTCATGCCTGTATTACAATTTCGAGTTATCAAATAATTTTCAATAAATAATATATTTGTGATAGAAAAATACGAACATGAGTTACTTGAAGTTCTATTTGAAATAAATGACATAAAAGCTCTGAAATATTTAGATAAAACATGCAAATAAAGACATATATAAATATTTATAATTTTTTAAAATATTAAAATGACAGAAATTCTTTTAAAAATAGTCGTCAAAAATTGTTTATTTATTTGATCTGATTTTTTTTCAAAATTTTAAACCCTAAAAATATGTCCAATGAAAATCAACAAATATTATAAAAAAATCTTCTCCGCTTCTAAAAACCATAAAAATCTCAGCACTCTCAACTTTTAATAGCTAAAATATACATACAAATAATTTTGAAAGCAGAAGTTTACTTGAAGTTCGTAAGCTATAAAAAAAGAAATATATATGTGTGTGTTTGTGTTAAGGGGTTATACGCAGTTATGACTTTCAAAAAAAATCGATTTTTTTTTTGCATTTTTGTAATGTACATATATTCAAAAGTATACGCACGAAATTTGAAGTAGATCTAAGCAATACTTTCGGAGTTATACCTAAATATGTAGAGATGCCTCGGCACGTTTTAAGGCACGTTCAACCGGTATTGAAACTTTAAACGTGTTTTTTTTCAAAACGGCATTTTTCAAGTCGGTGTACACGATATCTCGAAAACGGCTTGTTTGATCGGTCAACCGTTTTAACTCAATCTTTAAAGATACATTTTCTAGTAATTAATCGTTCCTTTTGTAAATCTGATACTTATTTTCCATTTTATAATCAATTTACGGCCAAATTTTAACAAATTTAAAAATTGAAATCATTTCTTTTAAAAGCTGCCATTTTGTGAAAATTCACTATTTTGATTAGCCGAACGATTAATTACTAGATAATCTAATATATTAACAAAATTCGTTTGGTTTTTTGATTTCAGATAATCCAATCCTGAGTTACGATGTACACCGTAGTCTTTTTTTAAAGGAGGTTCCAGAAATCGCCTGCAGCGCGCTCTATAATCAACATTTTCATAAATAAACAATTTTGTTACGTTCTTGAAGGATGCTTTTATAACCGCCAAAAATTTTCAAATTAAAATATTCTGAAGTTTCTTCAGGATAAATCCTTGACAACCCGTCTTTTATTTGCTTCATAACTGCGTATAACCCCTTAAGAACTTTTCAAAATACAAAACCAAAAACTAGAACTAACACATTTTCAAAGCCCAGATTGGTAGGATCTTCGAAATTTAAAAACAAGCACCATATGGAAGCGTAAATATCGTTCGACTTTTTTCAATATTCAAAATTTAGCAAAAACGTTATTAGATTTTATTATTATTAGATTATATGTTATTAGATCATTATAGATTTTCGAAATTCGAAAACAAAACACAAGTTTTGAGACCTTGAATTATTGTAATATTCATTCATTATTTAAATGGTTTTATTTTTGAAAACATTGAAAATCATTCAAAAAAAATGTTTTTAATTTGCAGTAGATTTCATAAAATGATTTTCTTTCTCTATGAACCACTTAGACCGTTATTTAGTGAGTTTAAATAAAATTTAGATTTTTTTTCCTTTTTTTGTTTTTTGTTGTTGAACTCACTATTTCCAATTTATAACCCGAGAAACCTGAAAAAATCCATTTTTCGTTACTACGAAGGAGCGAGAAACATTTTATATTTCCAGACAATGATTGGGCGTTTTTTTCAATAGCGTATGTCTCTGCCAAAAAATCCATTTTAATTGGTTAAGAATTAACTTTCTTTTACAAACTGCGGTTTATTTGTCGGAAGCGTTTAGGATTTACTCGCTAGAATTTTCGAAACCAATTAAATTTTGTGCGAAAATATTTGGAACGAAAATTTTCGATGAATGTCAATTTCCCAAAATAAAACGTATATCACTTATAAAAAATATATATTAAAGAAATTCTAAAATTTAAAATTTAAGGTTTTTTTATGAATTTCACACTACTTTTTAGATAAAAAAAATGAATTTGCGCCAAAGAACAAAATTACAAAAATAGTATGTGAGCTAAGGTTAGGAATTTCGAAAAGGCAATATTGTTAAGACGGCTCGGGGTTGCTTAAAAACACATTTGTAAATTTTTGAAAAAAGAACTATGCTTATACGACTTGTCAAACCTTACTTAAACTCTCAACACAAACTTACTCAACACAGTTTGTCATTAGCTGTCAAACCATAATTATCGATATCGGTAGGTCTCATGCAGTCAAAGAAAACACCCTTTATGAGTGTATAAAGGGATCAGTCACAACCACCTAATAAAATTGTATCAAAATCTGTGTGCAAATAATTTTTAACTTTTTTAGTATTGAATAAATTTTCACATTGAAAATCCATTTAAAAAAAAAATTAAAAGTAACCTAACAAAAAAATTTAAAACTATTAACATATTATATAACGGCATTTTCAAATTTCGAATATAAAAATAGCATTTTGTATTTGTATGAATCAAATAATTCAGGAAAGGACTTTAAGCGCAAATTGATATTCGAAACAAACCACTAATCGATGACACTTGATGAGACTGTAAGGAGAATAGTTGAGTTAAAATAGAGGCAGTAAATGCGTCAATAATTTTTGATTTCGATTCTGCTATGAATTTAAATTTCGAACTGGATTTTTTAAAATTCTCTACCCTCTAGATATCAACATTGTGTTTTCGAAATAGGTTTTTTTTTGTTTTCGAAATTTAATAACCCTTGAAAAGCGTAAGCATTAGACTTTAACTTTTGATGAATATCGCAGGAGTGACCAGATTTAAAAACCGATAGTGGTGTGTAACTCTTTTTACTTTTCTTTTTGTCATGAAAATTCGTATTAAACCTTTAATTGTCATTTAAATCATATATATTTCCGTAAAATTAAAAACCAAAATAAAGATTAATTCGAAGTCACTTCGCAACTCAAAATTAGTGGATTTGGTATTAAAAGATATTTTCAAACGACTACAAAAAATATTAAATGAATGCAAAAAAAGTAAATATTAAAATATGAAAGAAATAATAAAAAAGGGTTACGAAAATGTATCAAAGTATGTTCAATGTTTCTACTAAACTAATTAACTACTAAAAAACTATGTGACATACAAACTTCACTTTCCACATGGATTCGAAAATTTTTTGATGTTCGAAATTTTTTCAAATTTAATTAATCCAAGCATATTAATGCAAAAAAGGTTTCGAAAATTTTTTGATGTTCGAAAAATCTTTTCGAATTTAATAGATCCAAATGCATTAGTACAAAGCCAGTAATGAATTTCTCAAATATTAAAGAAGTTATTGAACTTTTTTTTGCAAAAGCTTTCTCACTAAATTCCAATTGAGTACAATTTCTTTCTTTACGTTTGCAAAACATTTCCAAATATGCAAAAAAAACTCTCTCTTAATATATTCATAGCTTTACTACAATGCTAATTTTAAGCCCACATACCTAATGGTGTTGTGATTATAAACATGCAATCCACATATTCTGCTATTTTTTCAATTAGAGTTAAACTCAAATTTAGAATCATTAAAAGGCATTACTATTTACATCTGAATTATAAAAGAAAACAATGAGAAAACATTTCAAAAACATACAGTTTTTTATGTGAGACTTTGCATATTCGAACGATTTTGAGCCGATCTTTATGCCGAGATTTATGCTGAAAATAGAATTCGAAGCGCGATTCGTCACCACTGGGTTGGAGCGATTAATTTAAATAGAAGAGGTTAGAGTAGCTGGAAAATTATTCTGAAAAAAATCAGTAATTTCAATGCTGAAAAATATTTGAAGTAAAAATGTAAACATAAAAACAAACTACATTCGATTGGTTATTCGATGATTTGGTTAATCGGAGATGCCACTGATCTAAATTCTTTCAACTTGAACTTTGGACGCAGCTTTCAAACAATTTAAAGGAGTATTGACTTGAATATTTATGTGTTCGAAAGAAAACTTTTTTTGTGTGTAAGTGGCATGTTTAAAATATTGTCAAAATTAAATATGTTGCCGAATAACTCGTCAAATTCGTAAAGTATTGCTGACATATTTACCTAAACACGACACTATTGTAAGACAAATGTAAGAACGATAATTTTATTGGCTTAAATACTTTTGAGTTATAAAATTATCTTCTGTAATCTCAAATTGAAATTTCAAATCGAGTTGCAACCGAGTTTTCAATCACCAGATAAGATCGGAAATCTAAGTAAAGGAGAAAAGAAACATAAAACAACAACAAATAACTAACAGACATTTACAATAGTGTACGCTTAAACATTTACGCTTGTTTTCAAGTTTTTTTCTCTTTTTATTGCATTTTTTTTCTTTTCAAGCAAAATACACAATTTATAACCTATTAATTTTACTTTTGATATTTATGTATGTATGTATGTGGTATGTAGTATGTTATTAGTTAAATTATACATTTTCGCTGTTTGTACATTATTTTTGCTAAAGTTTTTTATTTCTGTAAATTTTCCTTACTGTCGTTTTTATAGTTGTTTTTTAATTTTGTTTAGGTTGCAATGTTTCATAATAAATTTTGATATATTTCATTAGCATCGGTTGATTTTCTACTTCCCTCGACTGCACACTTCATTCAGAACTGTTTATAACTGTATTTTGTGTGAACTCACGGAACTCTTATATAGTATAACGGAACATGTAAAACGTGTAGAAAACACAAAAAAAAATTGTAAATCGTCAATTATGTATTTAGCGCACAGCACAAAACCATTAAACAAAACAAAATTTAAACAAATTTATTTACGAGCAGGTTTCGACAAAATAAAAAAGAAAAATAAAGTGCGCGCATGTAGTTTAAAGACTTCTTGTTTTTGTTTGTTTCTGTTGTACATTAGTTGCATCATTATTTTAAGAAACAGAAATAATAGCAATGAAGCAGGAAAAAGAGACATTAAATTAACTAGTTTTATTTCCTTCCTTTGTTTATTAAATATAGTAATTTATTTATAACTAACTTTAACCATTTCGCAGTTATTTTTTATTTATATATATATAATAATAATAAATTGTAGTACTTATTATTTTCCGTAATGTTTTTGTTGCTTCTGTTATACTCTGTTTTTGCTTTTGTTTTTAATATTATTATTTATATGTAGTTGCAATTGTAACCGTAGTGTAAAAAATAAATTACGCTTGTTTATTTGTTGCCTTTTTATTATTTTTTATTTAATAGTAGTTGTTGTAGTTGCAGTATGTACTAATATTGGTAGTTGTAGCAGTAATTGTTGCTGTTCACTATATGTATGTATTTATTTATTTATTTATATATATATGTACGTATGTATGTATATGTAATTTAGCGGTTTAAATTTTTATTTACTTTAATTATTACGTTTACTTTTAAATTTTATTATTATTCTGTATTATCATTATTATTATTAATATTTATTTATGCTGTTTTTTGTTGTTGTAGTTGCTGATACGGCTGTGCGCGCCATTACGTCCACTACTGCCATTGCTATTCTGCTACTTTGCTAGTTTTGTGTAGTTGTTCCTGCCGCAGTAAGTAAGCTTTTCTGCGTCGCTGCAGCCACCGCCGCAACCGTTCACGGTGCAGACAAAATCGTCGTCCGGGCGGAATGGTATGTGTCGATGCGTATGCATGCAATAAACTGTTGCTCATTCAGCTCTTTTAAGTCGCCCCATCCGCCAAAGTGTTTGCACTCACAACGGGGCAAAAGGACCAGCAGCAGGATTAGCAGTAATAGGGGGCACCTAGAGCGACGGCAGAAGCCAGAAAACATACAGATGCTGTAGTTTAGAAAACCTTACTAACTTGACTAACACCAAAAATATAGTTGCTAATGCATTGCGATAGTATAGCAGCATGCAGGCGTGTACGCTGTGGCGGTGACTGTGACTGTGATTGCAGCAACTGCTGCGGCGTTGTAGGATATTTATGTAGTTTCGATTGAAATTTCGGCTGCTGCTGCTGCTTCTTTATTTGTTTTTTCTGTTGTTGCTGGTATTTGATTTGTTGTTGATGTAGTTGCTGTTGTTTTTGTTGTTTCTCACAATAACGATGACGATGGTGCTGATGACGATGATGGCAGTAATGATCATAAGGACGATCAATATTATATTGTTGACGTTGTTGCCGATCGCAACATCATTCACATTTTATTCGATTCTATTGCATCGATGCAAGGCCAGCCGAGCTGCTGATGTGCGATGAATTACCTAATGTGGATGCCATATCCTGATAGCTGAACTGTTGGCGTGAAAAAACGAAATCCAATTATTTATTTATTCATTTAAATATGTAGAAGCTTGTTTTTAATTATAATTTGTATGTATTTAATTACTCTTCAAAAGTAATTTTCGAAAATAATCAACATATTTCGAATTTCGAAAAAAAAGTTCCATTATAAAACTGTTGATGTTTTTATTTATGTTGAAAATATTATTTATTTCATTTTCTCAATTCCTTAGTATCAGTTTACGAATTACTTTTGCAATTTGAAAACAATGAAGTGAACATGATTATTTAAAAATTCACTTAAAACTGTGTTCTTCAATGAAGTATCAGTTTCATATATATTTTCTTAAATGAAAATTATTTTTTTAATTATCTTCAAAAAGGATTTCCTTATTTTCGAACATGGAAAGGAAATTTATTTTTTTGTGTTTTGTGAAAAATATTTGTTTGAGAACTGCTTTAATCATTTTTTTACATGGTGATTTTTTGATGTCAGTCTCGCGAGCCAATATCTTTTCTTGGAATAATTTTGAAAAAATGTCATGTTTTATTTTCATTAGCGAATATTTTCCGAATATTTTGATCCATAAAAATACAAAAAAAACTATTTTTTCGAATTTCGAGTTTCAAACATATTTCGATTTAAAACTGTTTTTAATTCATTCTCGTTTCTACTATTCAAAAAAAAAAAAAAAAAAAAAATATTGTTAATATTAAAGTTATGAAAATTAGGAAAATTCACGAAAAATTTATATTTCAAGCTGAAGTTTAAAAAAAAAATTGGCAAACTCTTGAGAACGCGAATAACACCGATCTTTGAAGTAAAGAGAATAACTAACTGAATTCAACAAAACCACCTCTCACGGAAAAAAGGATCCATAAATTAGAGTTATTGCGGGAGAAAAGGAATACTTTCTATTCGAACGCTGAACACATCGATGAAAGCACCTTGGATTTCATGGAGAAACGCTTCTTCGCGCTGCTGGATGGACTAGGTACTGTTACTCCTTAAATAGGCTGACTGAATTCGCAAAAGAGTTGGGTTCGAGATAAATAGACAGTGGAAGCGTTGTCGAAATACGATTTGTCTAACCATTGTCAAGCTTTTGTAAGCCTTTGCAACATTTAAGAGCAGCGCATGCAACCTAAATTGGGGGTATTCGAAATGCTAATCTTTTGACTAAATGGTTTAGAGATAAACATGAATTAAGTTGAGGAAATTGTGGCTGCTTTGAAATCTTTAAAAGCAGATCACACTGCTGATTCAACCTAAACAAACATAACTGGTCAACTTTGGAAATTCGAATATATTTGATGGTAAAATGCCGAAATTTCATATTGCTTAAAATTTATACTATAATCACTTTAATTTACTTTGTATTCAACTCACCTGCGCGAAAAGTGGCTCTTCTGCTATCGAACCCAATGTACCAGCAGGATCTGGCGGTGTCAATTCTACACTTTCTCCTGTAAACTCTGTATCGAAATAACGAGTATCTGTATCGGATACTACTTGTGGTTTAAAAGGCGGTGTTATCTACATGACCATACGAAAATTGTGTAACTATCATAACATTAAAACAAAATAAGTTTTATACTATCTATACCCTTTTATTCACTAAATCCGTCCAATTAATACTCGCAAAGAAGGGATGCGCTTGTATCTCTTTGACATCATCTTGCCCACCACCAAGACGATGGATTGGATCCTTAGCCAATAGGCCGGCAAGTAAACTACGCGCCTCATCAGTTATTGTGCGGGGGAATCTCACTTCCTCCATTAAGATAAGTGCGAATAGCACATCATGATCTTGATTAAAGAAAGGAAGACGTCCACATATCTGTCGCAAAATATGCAAAAATAAATAAAGTGAATTACAATTGTAAATTGAAAATTAAAAAATACAATAAAAATACGGGCAAAAGTAATGATTTTAAACGTATGTCCACGAAGCGGCGGAAGAATGTACAAAAAGAAGCTACAAACCATCTCATACATGACGACACCAGTACCCCACCAATCGACTGCATGCCCGTAATCGTTGTCCTCTAATACTTCAGGCGCCAGATATTCGGGCGTACCGCAGAACGTCTTCGTAGTACGGCCAAAGGTGATATCCTCTTTACACAGCCCAAAGTCGGCAATCTTAATGTGGCCATCTTTGTCCAACAACAGATTCTCTAATTTTAAATCACGATATATAATGCCTTGAGAATGTAAATAACCCAAAGCGGAAATTATCTCGGCACCATAGAATCGCGTACGATCCTCGGTGAAAAGACGTTCACGGCTCAAGTGAAAGAAAAGTTCACCGCCGTTGACGTATTGCATCACAAAGCACAGACGATCGTTGGTTTGAAATGAATATTTAAGTGACTATAAACAGAAAAAGATATTAAAATGTATTTGTGATAAAATTATTTTTTAATGTTGTTTTTATACTTACAATTAGGAAGGGATGATTCGTAGTCTGTAACACACGGCTCTCTGTGATAGTGTGCGCGATTTCATCCCTTTGTATGATAACCTCCTTTTTGAGAATTTTAATTGCATACAGTTTTGCGGTGGCCTTTTCACGACACAGAATCACTTTGCCAAAAGTACCCTTGCCAAGCACTTTTAAGAACTCGAAATTTTCAAGGGTCTGTACAAACAAAGCAAAAATAAAAATACAAATATTAATAAAACCAATTCTTTCTCAAAAGGAAAAGAAAAAAAAAAATTATGTTTATAAATTAAAAGATTTTTGCGAAAACAGAAAGTAGTCGAACTTCGTCATGGCTATTAAGTATGGTTCCTTCACCAATTCGCGAGTTCTTTTGCAATTTCGTAACTTCATTTAATTTGTTTAATCCTTTCCAATTGTTTTAATGCCATTTTATTTAAAACTCTTCTCTAGTAATTTTGTTTAATTTTTTGTTTATATATTTTTATTTTAAATTAAATTATTTCTACTGTTTATTTGTTTGCGAGACTATACACGTCGGTGTCGAGCAGGAGCCTAGTGAGGGCAAATACTGTCGATTCCCACCCACATGAGTCCCGAAGCTAAGAGGTAGTCATCCCTCTTCCTATTTTCCTTTCCCAATTCGAGTTTTCCTTTCCCTCATAATTCTCTCCTGGGCAGGAGTAAGCTGTCATACGACCGGTGCCGAGGCTCATCGTGGCTGGAGGTCCAGTTCATCGAAAAGTCCCGTCACAAACGGAGTTACCGAGTACCTGGCGACCTTCTGTATTATCTAACCTCACTTGCATACAGGATCTTTTGTGCGAATGGACCTTCCCTTACTCTGCACTTGTGCTACCATAAATGAAATACTTTTTTCAAACGAAAGTTCAGATCTCTTAAAAAACCGAAAGGAGGTAACCACACCAATTCACCTTCCGTAAATGCTCAATCTATGAGCTGCGGCGCTGCTAAACCTTGGGTAGGACCTGGCCATGGCACTCCTAAGTACCCAACAGCGGGAGGGTCGACTACGTTTCCACGACAGTCGGTTCTACGTTACCTAAACGACCCGGATTTATATCCGGTTAAGGACTGTCACTCCAGCAGCATTCCGCGTATGTAAGTATGGGGAATCTTTATGCTGCTACAACAACTACTGCTCGTAGTCTTAACAGATCTTCTGCATTGACAGCAGACACCAGGGAAATACGTTTTACTAAGCACAGGCATTCTTCTAAGCTGGCCTATATCAAAAAGTGGCCAACCATTCCGCCTAGATTTGCGGCTGTAGACGAAGATTTCTTATCCGAGAAGGATAAGGCCTCGTTGACGTGAGCCAAGTCCATCAAATTTGATGGGCCTAGTAGTTCTCATTCGTCCCAGGCAAATATCGTGGAGCCAGCGTCTAAACAACAGAGGTCCTCCGAGCAGCAGCATGCCGCTAAAGGGCACAAGGCTGCTAAACATGTTCCAGGACTCTTATAGCTATGTTGTTTCTAAAAATCAGTGGAAGTTGCTTTGGCCAACGTAGATTTCAGCGTTCTGGAGGAAAATCCTGGTCCTCCTCCATCCTGTCCGAAAGCGTTTCCAAATACAAGATTCGATGGGCGGTTAATAGTTTCAAGCCTCTTGACCACCTGGCCCCGATGGTATTGCTCTAGTAAAACTTTAGCGAATGCTTGATCCAGCGATACCATGGATTTTGGTCGTTTTTAAAAGTTGCCTCAGATGTCAGAGAGAAACCAACGTAGTTTTTATTCCCAAAACAAGGAAAATTTTGTATGTCCTTCCGAGGGACTTGTCATTTATTGTTAGCATCAGTTTTTTTGATATTCGAAAGGATTTTTGTTTTCTGATTATTTGCAAACTGGTAGAACAATATATTCTGAATATTATTGTAACCTTTTAGATCAACTGAAGGAAAAGATTGGTTAAAAAAACACCAGTTTCAAAAGAAAAAAAATCTTTTTCATCAGGACAGTGAACCGCGTTACAAGAGCATTTTGACAATGGCTAATATCCATGAATTAAAGTTCGAATTGGTGGAGCATCCACCGTATTCAGAAGATTTGGCCCCTAGCGACTTCCATTTGTTTCCAGATCTAAACAAATTCATGCGTGGAAAGCGTTTTTCATCAAATGATGAGATCATAACAGCTGTGGAAGCGTATTTTGCAGTCTTCCAGATTCTCACTTCAGCGATGGTATTCATAAATTGGAATCTTGATGATGTGTATTGATGCTCATGGAGACTATACTGAATAATAAAGTGCATTTGAAACCAGAAAATTGTTTTTCTTATCGAACCGCAAAACTTATTGAACAACCTAGTATAAGTAGCATTGCCAATTCAGTCAATACGAGATAATAGATAGTCTGACAAGTACTTCTAAAAAAATTTTGGGACTTCAGGCGCTCGAAGGCGCTACCCGATCGATCAAAGAAAAACGTCTCTATACTAGTTGCTTTGATCACATGCTAAAAGACTAAATGTACCTCATACTGATGATCTTAGAGATAAAAGTATCAGCCAGATCAATGGGTTTGCATTTAAAACAAAATGTTTTAACGAGGAGTAACAGGTAACCTGCTGCTGTGGCATCGCAATGGATCGGTAACGGGCTACGTGAGTTGGTTTAAAGACCGACTGTCACTTCCACCTACTTTGGTTTTATGTCGATATTTCAGCATTATTTTTTTAATATTATATTTTAATATTCTCATTTTAAGTTTTTCTCCCTTATTTCTTTTACACAGCAAAAAAGAAAAAAACTTTTCCACCCCTTTAATTTTTATATTGGATTCAGGGAATGTGAGATTTTTAATGCCAGTGCGCAACGCACTAAATATTATTAACAGATCTTACAGCGAGTTAAACGAGTATGTATTTATTAGACAGCCATGCGATTTTACTACTTTCGGGGCTTTTTTGCACCGAAGCGATATGCAAATGTCAATATTCGCCATTTTTTTATTTATTTGCGTTTTCTAGACCATTCACTTTATAAAATCTTACAATTGCAGAATCTTTACAAGTGCAGAATAGGATGTTTCATTTTATATTGCGAACTTTGTAAAACTTACGACTTTCTTAACGCCACCGCTGTTGCGCTTCGTTGTGCCCTGCACAGAGAAACTGTTACGCAGTTCCACTTCGGCAATAGACGCCATATCCACATCAGACATATCTGTTGAGGTCGAAGGCGACATGGCCGTCTCGCCCAACTCACTCAGGCGACTCGCTACGTTTCTGTAGTGAAAAACAAATAAAAAATAACTTATTTGAATAGAATTAAATGGAGCGTCAAAGACATTTGATTATATTGCATTTTAATTAATTTATTATTATTGTTGTTTTATTTCTTATTTTATAAATTTTTTTGTTAATTTTTTTTAACTCCTTGAGTGGAAATGACGGGCTTGGACCTTCACGATTTTCTGTATTAAATTTGAATTTGACGGGCGTCGCCCGCAATATATTTTAATTCATTACTTTATAAACCTATTGTATTATAAAAGAAGAAGTTTTTAGTTGTATACAAATATATTCCATAAAAACAAACATATTTAACTTTTGCTGAAAATTCCATTATTCTTTTTTTTTTAATTTTTATTTTCTGTATTTTGTTTAACTTTTCACTTTTTTATTCTGTTTATGTTGTTTATTACTTATTTTTTTAATTTAAAATTTTTTGTGTTTGTAACTTTTTTAACTTTTATTTTTTTTTTAATTTTTTTATTCTGGTTGCTTTTTAATTTTTATTTTTTTCAATTTTTTTATTCTGGTTGCTTTTTTTATTTTATTTTTTTGAATTGTTTTTTTCAATTTCTTTTTTAATTTTTTATTTGTTTGTTTTTAACATTTTTATTTAATATTTTTATTTTTAGTTTTTTATAGTATTTAAACTTTTTTGTTTTATTTTTCTCAATTGTTTTCAGCTTGAGAATTTTCTTCCGAATAAAGCACATGTTTGGAGTATTTTATATGGAAGAAAATTGTTTACATCGTATGCAAAGAAAATTTGTCAAAAAACACCGAGAATCTTGAGCCACTTGACACTTGCACGGTATTACAGGTATGCTGAAATGTAATGGGTTATAAAATTGCATACCCAGAATTTTTCAAAAAAATGTTGTGTATTTTTTATTTTTATTTTTTATTTGCTAAGTTTTTGTGAATTTTGTACAAAGTTTGGCTCAAGTGGTTTATTTTGGAGATCGCACTACACTTTTATGAAAACATAAAAAAAATTAACTACAAAAAAGCTAACATTTGGAAATTCGTCGCGCTCCTATAATTTTGAGCACAGGTGTATTGTATTTTCTTTTCTTCTTTTTCTTTTATTTTTTCAATTTTTATTTGTTTTTTTCCATATTTTTTGTTTTTTTATTCTTTTACATTTTTATTCTTGTACTATTTTTAATTTTTTATTCTTGTACTATTTTTATTCTTTTACTTTTTTTATTATTTTACTTTTTCGTTCTCTTTTTTCTATTCTTTTATTTTTCTTTATATTTATTTATTTATTAACTTTTTCTGTAATTTTTTATTACTATTTTAATTGTTTTAAATTAATTTATTTACTTTTTTTACTTATTAGTATTATTATTTTTTATTTATTATTACTATTTATTTCTTATTATTATTATTTATTTATTATTATTATTACTTTTTATTTATTATTATTATTTTTTATTTTTTATTATTATTTTTTTATTATTTTTTTTTTTTATTTATTACTATTTTTTCATTTTTTAATTATATTTTTTTTTTATTTTTGCTTTTTTTTTTTTTTTTTTTTAATTTAATTAATTTAATTTTTTTTTTTTAATTTAATTTAATTTTTTTTTTAATTTAATTTAATTTTTTTTAGTAATTTGTTTTTTAATTTTTTTTTATTAATTTATAATTTTTTAAGGCAATTTTTGTATTCTTGTACCTATGTATGATGGAGCATTTCACTTAAAAGTCTCACCTGATAGCATCGGTCCACTGTTGCCTTTCGATCTCCCTTTCCACACAAAATGTGCGCTCGATCACATTCGTCCATTGTAGACCACGAATAATAAAGGTGAACGGTTTAGGTCTATCGACTGTCATAATTTGACAGCCTCGTACTGTGAATTTGTTTAATGGATCCGCGGTGGCATTATTAACCGGTGGGCTTTTATAGCCCATCAATGTGCCATCGTCGCGCAGTACGAAATAACGTGAACGCCAGGTTTTTATATGTTCGCCGCGCTTCTGTAGCCAACCTTCTTTCACTATAGTCGTATGTTGACCACCCCCGAGCGGTTCATATGTGGGCGAGGTGCCGAGCGCAGCTGTGCTGCTGTTCGGTGCAGCTGTGCCACTAGCAGCCATTGCGTGTATGCTGCCAGTAGTGTTAGTGTTGCTGGGAAAGTAAGTATTGGTAGCAAAACGATGTTGTTGATAATCTTGATGTTGCTGCTGTTGTTGTTGCTGTTGTAGACTTATATTGTAATATGTGGGAGGCAATGTTGTAGGGTTTATAGTTTCTATTGAGGGATCTGTTGTTGTTGCTGTTGTTGAGTAGGCAGTGTTGCTGCTACTATTATTAAAACTGTTGCTGTTGTTATTGTTGTTGTTGTTGCCGTTATTGCTACTACTACTACTGCTGCTGAATGGATTCGAAAAGGTGGCTACAATACTCGAACTCAACAATCCAAGCGCCGACGAGGATGAAGAGACACTTGACGACGCAGAGGCAGATCCTGCTGAAGTGGCCAATGCGGTGGTATTTATGGCCGGCGTTTTGCCACCACTTGTTGCGACTACAGTTGATCGCCGCGACGACGAAAACGACAGGTAATTCGTGGTGAGGCTTTTTCAAATAAACACAGATCACAAAAAAAACGAAAAACGCTAAAATAAAAGCGAAGTTGGCTAACAACAACACAAACGATGTGTAGGCATTCAAACCAACGATTAAACGAACGGAACGGTACGGTACGGGGGAATGCTATACAAAAATGCAAGACCAACAAACAGAGTTGATACGATACCGTAAAAGTAAAGCTAACGATGACGGAGGCGACAATGGGTGATGACAATGCCGCAAGGTAAACACGCACTGTTGAAGTAAACGTGGCGTGCGATTTTTTAGTTATTTGTGCTTTACTACCGAAGAAAGCAGATTTACCACTGGCACTATAAACAAATATTTCTCAGCACTCCAGCCGTTCTCCTTATTCAGTTGTTTTGTTGTTGCGCTCTTTGGATTTTCTTCGATTCCACATACTTAGCATTATCGCTCCAGAAGAATTCCAAATTCATACGTCATAGACTTTAGTACGTAGAATGTAGAATGCGCGCGCGCGTTTATTCGTTCAGTGCACTTCGGATTCTGAAATGGAAATGAAGAGGAGACAGACATTCAGTTAAAGTCACGCTACCAAAAGGTAAA
Organism: Anastrepha ludens; assembly: GCF_028408465.1. Lineage (NCBI taxonomy): Eukaryota > Metazoa > Arthropoda > Insecta > Diptera > Tephritidae > Anastrepha > Anastrepha ludens. The sequence continues at coordinate 39,558,282 of NC_071498.1, forward strand.
CAAAATTAAATTGCAAAAACGTATATACATATAACAACTACATGCAAGCACTAGCGTACGAATACTAACACTGAGCAGAGTAAGAACAGAGAATGCAACAGAAAGTCATTGATGCGCACCCCACACCGTGCACCGCAGGCCAAACTACACACATCACAATGAAAATCGCAATAACAACGTTAACAGCGGCCGCTATAACTGCAACAGTGCCCATGCATATGTAAGTCAAAGCCACACAAACAACTACAGTATACAAACGCTAACACACTCACACAGGCATACGCGCACACACTGCAACAGACCTTTAAGACGTAAAAACGCGCAACGCGTAAAATTTTAAATGTCGCAAATGATTCATGGCACAAAAATCCCCGCCATGGCCCCAACAGACCGACCACCGACCACCGCCCTCCAACCCAGTACCATCGCCGCCATCACCGCCGTCACCACTGCCAATAGTGTCCATCAAGCGACGCAAACAACAAAATATTGACGAACCTCACTCTAGCCAGCCAACAGCTGCTGCTGCCGCCGCCACCACTAGTCGCCAAAATTCAAGCAGCCGCCAGCCAAATGCCATCATCAGCCATAAAGCGCCGCTGATCGGATGGCGATCGCTGGCAATTGCAGCATATCGATCCCTAACCCCCCTCAACAACAATTTTGCTATTGTTTATACACATACTCGTACACCCATTGACAAAACAAAACCCCACGCACCACTTGTGAGTATAAATTTTGACAATTAATTTTATTAAATTTAATTTTAACTGATTTCAGTACAAACATAGTTCATTTTTTAACAAAAGTGATATGAATAAAAGTTTCAAATAGTTTGCGGAATTGGGGAAAATCCATCAAATTTTCAGTTTTATAGCCCATTCAAGTTGAGAATAAAAAAGCCAGGGCTTGAAGTGTCTAAAAACTCGCATAAATTAAAAAAAAAATTGTATAATATTATTGCTGGTATTGGGCATTTCTTCCATATGAAAACTCATTTTTCGCTTTTATATGAAGGAAAAGTACAATACCGTAAGCAAAGCAATGTTATCCAAAATTAACGCTATTTTTGAGCACTTCAAACCCAGACTTTATTATAATTACTAAAATCGAATGTTATAGCCCATTCAAAAGTGCTTTAAAAATTCTGATTAAAAAGATGGAAATTTTATGAATGAATTTTTATGAAATTTTTATACAAAGTTTGGAACTTTGATTCATTAGGCTTTGGTTAGAAAATAAGCCATATTTTTATGGAAACAGTCATCGACTAACATTCATAGCGTACGGTTGTGTTTAGTAGCGATATCGGTGATTTTCGTTTGCGTTTCAATCGCGTTTCATTTGCGTTCTTTGTCAACTTTTTTTCAAATTTGTTTTACTCATTATCTTTAACTTAATAAGACGTCCAATTTTTTTTGGTGCTCTAATAAGGTTTTAAGGTAAAATGTCCCCTGGGGGACCTTCTCTTGGAGATAACAGGTTTGCCCTGTTGTCCTCAAGTCCCAAACCAAAACGAAAAAAAGTGCAAAATATTACAAAAGAAATATTTCCGGCTCTACCTTCGGTGAAGAAAGATAACCCTAAATATATTGTAGGAAGTGCTATTAATTCCAACAAACCACTAAACAAATATTCTTGCTTTGCTGTCCACAAAGCTCTAAAGAATATTTCCTCAGAAAATATCGAAATATCTAACCTAAGAGATGGCAGCTTATTGCTTTTTGTGAAGAACGCTTCAGTTGCGAAAAAATTTTTGGCTACTACTAAACTTATTGGAATTTGCGATGTAAAGTTCGAAATGCACCATAACCTCAATCAATCCAAGGGTACAATATTTGCACCTTGTCTCAACGACATTCCTGAGGCTGAGATAGTTGAGAATATGAGCGATCAAGGGGTAGTTTCAGCGTATAAATTTGTCAAACATATTGAAGGTCAAACTATTGCCAGTGGTGTTGTTTTACTTACATTCGATTTATACACATTACCAGAAAAAGTTGAGGTCTCCTGGTATACCACCAAGGTAAGGCCGTATTACCCCAACCCAATGAGGTGCCGAAATTGTCAAATTCTTGGCCATACCACCAAGCGCTGCAATAATACACCTGTTTGCGACATATGCGCTCTCCCTCCTCACACCCCCTCGTCATGCTCTCGTACTCTCTGTGTAAATTGTTCGGGCAACCATGCTGCCTCTAATAGAACATGCCCGAAATATGTGCAAATGAAACAAATAATAGTCATTAAAACGGACAAGAAGTGTAGCATGCGTGAAGCAATAAAAATGCATCGAATGCAAATTCCTCCTGCTCTTAATGAGCATTCCCTCTCCTTTTCAACAGCAATAAAAAATTCAACTTCCAACCAACAAATAAATCCCAACAACGAAATTAGCACTAGCAATCTCCAAAAAAACTCTACTCATAACAGTAATGAAAAGATACTTAAGAGAAACTCTTCCAACGAAAATATTCCAAACACACCAACTACATCATTCAAGTCAACATCAACCTTATCCTCCAACAACAATTATAATATTCACCTAGAAACCGGTTTCCTCTCCTCTAGCAGCAACAACGATAATATCAGCACCTGTAACATAAACGCGAAAGAAAACAATGAAAACACCGATAGAACTATTGATCTCGCAGCTATTAATGCAGTTGATAACTACACTACTAATACCAAGATTACTTCCTTACTCTCACAGCTCTCTTCCTCCGACACTTCTTCACCTCCTCCTCCATTATCTGCCTATAGCAATGAAATCCATTCACATAACATAGAGTAAGTGATGCGAATATTACAGTGGAACATAAATGGTCTTTTTAATAACTACGTCGACCTAAATATCTTAATTAACGAATTCCAACCAGAAATAATCGCATTACAAGAAACTCACATTCCATTTAATAAAACTGCATACCCTCCAAATAAATACATCAGCTACTTTCATAATTTCCCTCAGAACACCAGTTGTAAGCAAGGTATTGCATTCTTCATTAGAAGAACAGTTAACCATAAATTAATAACTGTTAACTCTAATATATCATGTTTAGCTATACAAATAGACATTGGTTTCAAAATTACCATACTTAATTGCTATATCCCTCCCCATCAAAACTTTAACTGCAAGGAGTTAATTGATTTAATAAATATATCAACCCCATTAGTAGTCTTGGGAGACTTTAATGCTTGGAGCCCTTTATGGGGCTCTAAAACCACTAATGGTAGAGGAAAAACCATTGAAGACCTCATTTTATCTCAAAATCTTATTGTTTTAAACGATGGCCAACCAACGCACTTTTCAACCCACAAATCTTTCACCCATCCTGATGTAATCCTTGTTTCCGCATCCATTTCTCCCAAATTTTCCTCTCGCACTCTAAGCGAACTACATGGCAGCGATCACTTTCCTCTGATAACGTCTATTTCCATTCCAAAGTGGTACGAAGTCAAGCCAATATCAAAGTTTATTACTGATAAGGCAGACTGGGTTAGGTTCCAAAGCATTGCTGTTGATTTAACGAATAAAAAACTAGTATCACACAACATCAACAGGGAAGCAGCTAATATTAAATCAATAATCCGTTCTTCTGCCCACATATCAATACCACAAACAAGCACTAAAAAGTTTTCCGCAAAGTTACCTTATTGGTCTAATTTGCTTACTATTTTGAGAAATAAAAAACAAACGTTTTGGACAATATATAAGAAAACAATGAATGAATCTAATTTAATCAACTTCAAAAAAGCAAACGCAGTGTTCAGAAGAGAGTTAAAGGCTGCTAAAAGAAAATCATTGGAAAAAATTACGTCCAATATCACCCCTTCGTCTAATCCTAAACAGATTTGGTCTGACATAAGAATGCTAACTGGTTCCTCCCCTCGTTTTCACATACCATTCGTATACAATGGGCAAACACCTATTTACTCTCCTCAAGATATCGCCGAACTATTTGCCAAGTCTTGGTCAGCTTATTCACATAATTGCAATTTTCACCCCTCATTCAACACTCAAAAAAACCGCTTCATTCATTACAATTATTCAAATTCTTCCCCTTCACCCAAAGCCTCCTTAATTGAAATGTCAATTTCAACTTACGAATTTGACTCCACGATTTTTAAAATGTCAGGAAAAACACCTGGGGCTGATAAAATTTCCTACACAATATTGAAAAATCTACCCTACGCCTTAAAGAATAGACTAGTAAATCTTTATAATGATATATTCACTTCAGGTGTTTTCCCTCAAGCGTGGAAATCAGCCTTAATTATCCCTATCCCAAAACCAAATAAACCTTCCAACCACACTGCTAACTTCCGTCCAATATCCCTACTTCCATGTATATCCAAAATATTAGAAAAAATTATAGCGGTACGAATAATGTGGTTTGCAAAAATAAACGGATTTATCTCTTCCCACCAATTTGGTTTCCAAAAAGGCGTGGGTGTTATTGAACCGCTTTTATATTTTGAGCATTTTTCTAACACAGCTCTAGCATTAAGTAATCATGTCTCAGTATTGAAGTTAGACTTTGAGAAAGCATTTGATAGGATTGGCATTCATGTGGTACTCAGGCAACTTAAACGCTGGAAAGTTGGCACCAAAATATTTAACTTCGTTAAATCCTTCTTAAGCAACCGGAAACTCTCAGTCAGCGTGAGGAACTACAGATCGCAGACTTATAAACTATCAAATGGTATTCCCCAAGGCTCACCGCTTTCGGTGACGTTGTTCACAATAGCATTTAACGAAATCAGTTCAATCATTACCTCTAACTCACTTGTAGAACATTTCACATACGCAGATGACGTTTTGATTTTCTCAAAAATAAAAGACCTTACAGAAGTTAACAATATTTTCTCTAGTATACTAAGTAATATATGTAAATGGTCCGAATCATCGGGAGCTATTATCTCAACAAACAAATGCTCTACCTTTCATTTGTGTAAAAAACATGTCTGTCACTTTCCTACATTAACCTTCTCAAATACACTAATTCCTCATTGCAACTCACTCAAAATACTAGGTTTAATATTCGATAAAAAACTTACTTACAAAGAGCATTGTAAAGCTACTAGACTAAGTTTATTTGCTAGACTAAATATAATTAAATTTTTGTCATCAAAACATTGTCATATACATCCACAAGTACTTGTAAATATCACAAAGGCATTATTGCTATCAAAAATCGATTTTGGGCTTTGTATTTATGGATATTGTTCAAAAGTAAATCTAAACCTACTATATGCTCCCTACCATGCAGCAGCCCGAAGAAGTATTCGTGCTTTTCCGACGTCCCCAACGAAAGTTGTTCTCACGGAAGCTGGATTACCGGATATAACCCTCAGAGCTATGCGTAATACAACGATTCTCTTGCCAAAGCTTTTGCTCTGTAGAAATGAAATTCTTTTGTCACAAGTCAACTCAGCTCTGCTTACGTCAGGAAAAAAAAACAATAAGCCTTCCGCCATTCAACGCTGCGTTGAATTATACCAGCAATTGAGTATAATTTCAAAACCGAGGTTGATACCAATTCCAGCCTTTCCTCCAAACATTGATCCTGATGAGTTGCTGTTAACAGATCTGGCTAACTTACCAAAGGAATCTACTTCTTCAGAGGTATATCTTCAGCACTTCAACCAAACATTAGCTCAATTGGAGAGTGATTGGGAGACTATTTATACAGACGGATCCAAAACGGACACGAATACTACGTTTGCAGTAACAAATCATCTTGGTGTCACCATTGCTGTCGGTTCATTGCCATTATACTGCTCGGTATTCACAGCCGAAGCAGCTGCATTACTTGTAGCAGTTAAATACGCTTCCCAGAAAAGGAGAAAAATTATAATTTGCAGCGATAGCAAATCTACTTTGGATGCTATTAAGAACCAGAGAAACGAAACACCACTAGTTACAACCATTCGAAACATATTACTTCTCAATAAAAACACTATAAGAATCATGTGGGTTCCTGGCCATTCTAGGATACCAGGAAATGTGTATGCTGACAACAGGGCTAAAGAAGCCGGACATGAACCATTACATTTTAGTGATGATATTACTAACAAAGACATTCGAAAGCTGGTACAAGAGCATTTGCATAAATTTTACGCAAGTAATTGGAATACCTTTCAGCACCCTTATAAGAAATACAATCCCACCGGAGCGAAACCTTTATATCCCTCTAATATAGCCTGTCAAACTTTAAAAAAATTCACGCGACTCAGGATTGGCCATTCAATATCTACTCACGCTCATTTGCTAAATGGTTCGCCCAAACCATTCTGTCCTCACTGCAACTCCATCGATTACTCAACCATACATACTCTTGACTACTGCCAAAAATGGGAGGAATGTAGAAATGCGATGTTTCCTAACTGCAAGCCCACTGATTTATTAAAAAACACAGATATTAATAGTATTTCCTTAATTTGTAAATTCATTTCACAAACTAGATTAAGTATATAGATCATTAAGCTCTGAACAATCCATATAATCCATAACAGCTATTCCTAACACTCACCCCAAAAACTATCCTTCCTCTCCACCATAGTTCCTCCTCCCTTAACTTTAACCTCACCCAAAAAAACAAATTAGTATATTATATTAGTATGTATGTATAGTATATGGATACTTAAGTTTATATTATCATAAGCCGAAGGCCCTGGCAGCCAGTGCTTACTACTTACGTGTGACAGTTATTTATAATTGTAACTCTTGTAAAAATAAATAAATAAATAAATATGGAAAAATAGTTAATATTAAATTTAAAAAATATTTGTCAAAATTTATAATCACAAGAGGTGAGTGGGTCCTTTTTTTGTCGACGGGTGTCTATGTATACGTATGTACATATTTTTGAATTTAAATGCAACCGCGAAGCGATATCTCCGTCCTCTGTTTCTGCAAAACAATCCATAATTTGACTTAATCGCTTATATTTTCACTGTAAAAGCCGCAATGATGTTTTGATGAATTTTTCAATTTTATTTCTCTTTTGTTCTATTTCATTTATTTTTATCATATTCAAAAAATAAAAGAAAATAAAAATAACTAGTGGTTTAGCGTATTGTCATGCTACATACAGGCACGTTAAAGTGTTTGTAAATATGAGTATACATATATGGACGTGTATGGACAGCCGTAAATACGATAAGAGCATAAAGGAGATCCGAGAAATTTAAGCAATTCTTGGTGAGAAAGACTTGAGAAATTTAATTTTTGTGATAAATTTATTTTCAACTTTCCAACAACATTAAAAAAATTCATCAAATTTTCAACAGAATTTCGAACTTTTTACTTAGAATTTTAATTTTTTTCTAGTATTTAACATGGCTCAGTCATTTATAGTCTAGTAAAGCACAAGTTTGAGGTCGCAGAAAATTACCATTGATTTTTAATATATATATATATATATTATTTTTATTTTTTTTTGTACATATTCTCCCAATCAACGCTTAAAGGGAAGGAAATGCAAAGACCGTTCGAGGAAAAATAAATAAAACTCAACGGAAATTTTCAACAATTGCAAACTTTCTCTGTGTTATACTTGAACCAGAAAAAGTCTAAAAATTCAGGTTAAAAAGGTGAAAATTTTGATGAAATTTCGAAAATTTTCGAAAATTGTGTTCAAAGTTGGAAACTTTCCTTTATATGGTACAATTGGTTAGGGCAAGTATAAGACCGCTCGAACGTTTTCACTTAGTTTGACCTCTACACAGGTCCAATCAATGAGAAATATTTAGTATAATATAATATAAGGGGGATAGAGGGGGGGAATCCCCATTCTAAAACTGAATAACGCAGGCTTACACTTTTTAAGTAATTTATTGTTGAAGTTGTTTAATTCAGCGAAAAGTTATCTCATTTGTAAATCTGCAATATTTTTTGCTTAAGTGTAGAATTGAGAAACATTTATATACATTGTTTTTTATGAAAAAATGTGTGGTAGGACAAAATTTAGAATAAATATTGGAGTATAAAAACAAGTAAAAACACGCACGTGACTGTATATTTATGCAAAACTATTATTTTCGGAATATTGGGAGTTATAAAGATTGTTCATGAACCACTCCCAAAATTGCTCATGCACCCGACCCCAAACAATCACCACCATACAATTGGATTATCCATTGAAACATTTCCATCAAAGTTTTACCAACTGTAAAATTGTTTTCGCTATCTCTTTGGATGTTTTCACCACTACACATGCAATAACTTCGCTAACTCCATTAGTCCAAAGTATTAACATGCTTGGGCAGTACCTTACTTAGTGAATGTTCTACCTTTTCGATGATAGCAATTTCAAATAGATGGGTTCACTAGAAATAACATTTTTTAAAAAGTCTTTGTGTGTAAATTTTACTTCGAGAATTCCTACATTACAACTTCTTTACATTAACGTGTTTATTTGTTTGATATGTATAGACTTTGTTCGATACAAAAGCGCGAAAATGAAAACCAACACATATAAACTTATTTAAATATGATATATGTAAGAGTATGCCCTGTAAACAAATTAACCCTTTCACTCTTCTACACTCGCTAAGTTCATCCGTATGGTATTTATTGACTTAACAGAATTCACGTCAAGGCGTGAATATTTCTCACTACAGTTGTATACACACATACACGCAAACATATGTATGTACATAGTATCTATATTTCTCATTGCGTCAATTGTTTTTGGATACTCACATTTCAAAGCGGAGCAATGACGCCACCGATCTTTCCAACTCAAATAAAAGTGAAATGCTGCAGTTCATTAGCTATATTACGAGTATTAATATGCAGTATGCATAAAATTTGTTTCATTTTTTTTTCTTTTTTAATTTAAATTACAATTTGCAAATAGCAAATAGCAAAGACGTCAGGATACGCAAATAAGTATGAAGTTTTAACTCAAAACTTTTTGATATGCCTAAAGTAAATTTAATTTAGCAGTATTTTCCTCACAAGTTTAACGTTTTAATTCTCTATTCGGAAAAAATCATTTATGAAAATCATTTTAAGCTTTCCAACATCACGCCCTAGATATAAAACAACTTAGATTAACAGTAAGAATTTGGAAATCCGTTGTAGAGAAAAGTTGCGATATGTCCAATACTCGGATTGGAAGAACAAAGAAAGACATATTATAAGAAAAAAAAGAAATCCGATAGCTAATGACCCAAAATCAAAATTATTTTTAACGAAAGCGAATTATACTCCCATAGAAATAAAATTAGATTTGAAGGTTTAAAGATTTTACTTTCGCAAAAAATTATTGAACTTATGAACCGCACCACTGTATACTGTATACTGTAAAGATATTATATATTGGGTAGTCGAAAAAGTCGTTTCGTATTTTGTCAATAGACGTCGTTGGAGTCATCTATCTCCAGTGCTACCAATCACATTGTGTCATACCATATGGTGTTAGAAAGGTGACATTTTAATCTTCATTTAACCAAAAAAAAATTAAATTCGGAGAAGTTAAAAAAAAGTTATAGCTGTTCAAAAATGAGTGAAAATAATGAAGAAATTCCCTATATATTGAAATTTTTGTATAAAAAAGGGAAGAATGCCACGCAAGCCACCAATGAAATTTGTGAAGTTTACGGAGACGATGCTGTATCAGTTCGTGTAGCACAACAATGGTTCGCTCGCTTCAGTTCAGGAAATTTCGATGTGAAAGATGCACCTCGCCCCGGTCGACCTATCGTTGAAAAAGTCGATGAAATTATGGAAAAGATTGACCAGGACCGTCACATAAACTGCCATGATATCGCCAAGGCACTAAACATTCATCATCAAACGGTTTTGAACCATTTAAAAAAAGGCTGGTTACAAAAAGAAGCTCGATGTTTGGGTACCACATGAATTGTCTGTGAAAAATTTAATGGACCGAATTAACATCTGCGATTCTTTGCTGAAACGAAATGCAATCGAACCATTTCTGAAGCGAATGGTAACAGGAGACGAGAAGTGGATCAAATACGACAATAATGTGCGAAAAAGATCATGGCGCAAGGGTGGTGAAGCTCAACAAATGGTCGCAAAGCCAGGATTGACGCCTCGAAAGGTTATGTTGTGTGTTTGGTGGGATTGGAAAGGAATCATCTACTATGAGCTGCTCCAGCCTGCTCGAACGATTGATTCTACACTTTACTGTCAACAACTGAGATTGAAGCAAGCAATCGAAAAAAACGGACAGAACTGATCAGCAGAAAGGGCGTCGTCTTCCATCAGGACAAAGCTAGGCCACACACATCTTTGATGACTCGGCAAAAACTGGGAAAGCTTGGCTGGGAAATTTTGATGCATCCACCATATAGCCCTGACCTTGCACCATCGGACTACCATTTGTTTCGGTCAATGCAGAACTCCCTTAATGGAGTAAAGTTGGCTTCAAGAGAAGCCTGTGAAAATTACTTGTCGCAGTTTTGCGCCGAGAAACCACAAAAGTTTTACACTGATGAACTAATGTCTCTAGAAGAAAAATGGCAAAAGGTGGACGACCAAAATGGTACATATTTGGTTTAATAAAGTTCATTATAAATATAAAAAAAATGAGTGAAGTTTGATTAGAAATACGAAAAGACTTTTTCGACTACCCAATATTACTTACTCTCTGCCTACGTAGAAAATAATATAAATAAATAAAAAACACAACAACCACATCTAACCAATATCCTAAAACAAAAGTCAAACTCATTTCATTACCAAACAAATGTACAACACCAGCATTACATTTATGGAAAAATTAGTAATTTTTCATTCGCTGTAATAAGGGCTTACTTATTGTGGTAGTAGTTCTGTGAAAAATAAAGAGTGGAGTTTTTCATACAAAGGAAAGTCGCAAAGAAATTTAAATGAATTCAGCAGAATGGCGACCTTTTGTACACAAAGTGTGGTAATCGTATTATAAACCAGTTCGGTGATGGCAATTGGTTACCTCGGAGCTGCTGAGCTGGCCCAGTTAGAGTTTTCTTTGTGAAGTGGAATGCTTCAGAACCCACGTCGTGAGACAGAATCAGAAACAATTAAAATGTTCTTGAAAAATTGGTTTAAAATGTGTGTGACATAAGAGAAATCATCTTGCATCAATAAAGAGAATGTTTACGTTTTCTAATAAAATGAGTTTTCCTCACCAGCTTTTAACTACTCTCTTTCCACTAAGAACTCAAAACAAAAACAAAAAAAATTAGCACAAACCGATGTCCGAACAGAAAAGTCAAACTGATTTCATTATCAAAGAAATGTGTAAAACAAAAACTACAGCAGTTTATGGTAAATTTAACCATGAAGGGCTTACTTAATGTATAAATAAAGATGTAACGCAAAACCAGGAGGGAGTTTATCATACAAAGAAGTCAAGACAAAATTTCAGTGGAAAAAAGGAAAATACAAGCCATTGTTTGAGTGTTGTCAAATGTCATTACCCCGACGCCTACGTAGACTAGTGACCTTCAATTAAATACCAAGAATTGGCAACAAATTTTCAATGTACATATTGATATGGGTAAAGTAAGGTTTTAGTAAATTGGCATATCGCCTAATACAGGGGAGTCTACAGTGAATACAATTGTTCATTGGTAAGGCATTGTAATTACACATACCTGTGTGCATATATAGCACATGTCTAGTTCGAAAAAAGGAGTGCAGAAATTCAGATTCGCAACAAAATACAAATGCAATAATAATAGCAATAACATGGCGCATCCAACCTTGTAAAAATGTACATATGTATGTCCATCTGCTCTTTCAGTTTTAGTGGGCGTCTTAGTATTGTTCTGAAAATTGTGGGAACTGCACTTTTATTGGTTGATTGTAAAACATATTTGATTATTTGGAATACAAAATTAACGCAAAAATTGTGAAAGCAAAAATAACACCATACAGCATAAAGAAAAATAAAAAGGTGCCAACAATAGTTTTTGGTATAGGGCGCAAAATAAAAATATAATAAATAAAAACATAAATATATTATATATAAAGGGTTTTTCAGTAAGAGCGCTTAAACTTTTGAACTTTTTTGAATAAAATACAAGCGGTTTGACTTTTTTACCTAATTTTTTTTTATTATCGAGTTTGAACATATACATTTAAGTATGAAATTCGATTTCTTTTTCATGACCACCGCGTGCACGTTTTACGAAGTCCAATCGTTGAACCCAATTTTCGACCACTCTTTTGCATAAATCGGCCGAAATTCCAGCAATTTCGCGTTCAATATTGGCTCTGAGCTCACAAATCGTCGCCGGCTTGTTACTGTAGACCAATGACTTCACATAACCCCAAAACGGGACGGCTTGTTAAATGGGCCGTAAAATGGCCGTAATGCTCTTAAAGTAGCAGCAACAGAACGATTATTTTCATAAAAAATTTGCACGATTTGCAATCGTTGCTCAAGTGTGTAGCGTTCCATGATGAAATGTATACTAATGAAGTTTACAAATGACAAGCGAAAAATAAAAAATATTGCGTCGTTCGCCCTCCCTATCGGAAAAAAGTTGAAGCGCACCTATTGAATAACCCTATATATATATATATATATAAATATCTATATATAAATGCACATTTTTATGGTAAACAACTACGTGATCCTTACATTTTAGATATTCTTGTATGATGTGTTTAGAAACTCTACGTGAAAAAAGCCGCGAGGAATATTTTTGTGGTAAATTTTAACTCTCTAACTCCTCAATTGATGGGCATTTTTTGTCTTTCCATACCCCGGAATATATTCAGAAAATTCAAAATATTTATTCTCTTATTTAAATATTTATTTCTCAAAAGTGATATCATCGCCTTAGAAGTACTCCCCATCAATTGCAACGCAGTTATGCCAGCGTTTCATCCAGCTCTCGAAATATTTTTGGAGCTTTATTACGGTATAGCCATCAGAGTCATCTTCGATTACTTCGTCCCATTACTTCATTTCAGCTGTTAAAACGCGTTCGCTGTAGTGGTTTCGTGAATTCGATGGCTGTTGAATGGTATTCATTTTGATCTTGGGATAATGATGGCACTGTGCGACGGTGCGTTATCGTGGTGCAAAATCCAAGAGTTGTTTTCCCTCAAATCCTTTCGGTTTTGGCGAATTGCTTCACGTAAACATCTCATAAAGCCAAAATAACTGTCAGAGCTTCTGGCAAAAATTCGCGATGTACAATACCGCTGTAATTCATAAAAACCGTGAGTATCGCCTTTTTTTTTTTGACTGAAACGACGTGGTTTAGTTGCTTTTGGCTCGTTCAAAGCTCTCCACTCTCTGCCAGCTTCTTGATGGTTAATTTGCTTTATTGATCAACTTGTCTTTTCTTTTATTGATGTTCTCATCAGTTTTCGATGTTGATGGCCTGCCACTGCATTCGTCATCCTCTATGGACTCACGAGCTCTTATGAAGCGTTCCTACCACTCGTTAACGCCCTTTTTCTTTAGAGTATCAATACCTAAACAGTCTTCGCACCATTGAATTCATTTTTAATACAAACTAGTTGTTACAAGTTCATTCTTTTCAGTAGAAAATATATATATTTATTAATTAAAAACTTATTTAGTGCACTAGTAATAATAAAAAAATTTATTTACCTTCTGCTCAAATATGAACGAGACGTTATCAATAAAACGGTCCGCGGATGACATATGGCAAAAATAAATTTACGCATACATCACGTCTTGTTCGCGATTATTTGAACAAAAATAATGTTAATATCGTTCCGCAAGCACCGTATTCGCCAGATATGGCTCCATGTGACTTTTTCTTGTTTCCCAAGCTCAAGTTGCCGCTCCGTGGAAAACATTTTGAGACAATTGAAGTCATAAAAGAGAATTCGAAGCTTGACTTGTTTACAGTAGCACAGAAAACAAACTATGTGACATATCACGCTGAAATTTGCCATGTAAGCTTATAACAGTCCTACCAAAAAACAAAAAATTTATTTTTGCCATATGTCATCCGCGGACCGTTTTATTGATAACGTCTCGTTCATATTTGAGCAGAAGGTAAACCTTTTCACATATTATTAAGCGAAAAATTGTAGGTACAATAGAGAAAAATGCTAATTATAATACTTCAAGAGGTTAGTCTATCTTGGAAATTGTTGTTGTGTTATTAAATTAGAGGTGAAGGCGATGCCAAAATCGTGTTATCAAGGAAATTACTTTGAATGGAAGAAAATGGCCGCTCGCTATTAGAAAAACCTTTTTCTATCATTTGATGTTTGAGGCCCGTAATGGTTTTCGAACCCTGATACTACCGCATTATAACAACGCACAAAGCCTTTCGAATACGGCGGCCGTCAAGTGGCTCTAAGTAGACGGAAAAGATCACATAAGGGCATATCAATTGAGCTTCCCGAACTGCATTCGACATTGTTCTTGGTTAAATAGGCGCTCCTAGAAGGAATTAGGAGGAATAGACGACACAATGGAAATTAAAGAAAACAATTAGCAAAACTTTCGTTCTTGTAGTTGGTTATCGGTAATCTGCTACAGCAGCACCAATCCGCCAAACCTTGATTTTCATAAGAGTCTGCAATGGTTTTTTGTGTTTTGTTTCCATCTGGGAAGCGTCCCTCCGATAAATGTTGGTTCGTTTCGATATCTTTTCCATAGAGCCACGTCTCGTCAGTAGCAATGATGCCTTCTTATTGGTCCAACGAAAACGTTTGAATTATTTAATATATTTTTAATATACAATAGTAAAACTAATTTGTATAGGAAACGAGTACTAGCTGTCGGGCCCTATGCCGACAGCATTTTTTAGCGACATTAATGCATTGCTAGTTGTACGAAAAATCAGCACTCAATGAAAACATTTTAGTAAAAAATATGCAGCTTTTTACTTAACATCTGTCCAACAAGAAAATAGCCATTGAGCTGTGACAGCTGTCAAAACAAGACGGGAAAAAAGAAAACGGCTCGGAATTTTAGCTTCAGTGAAATGGTTTCTACTACCTTGATGGACACACACAGATAAGCGGGCGTATGTTCTCAAATAAAATAAAAATCCAGAGAAACTTTAGCAAAAATTTAGAAAAGATTATTGACTTAAGTCGTTTTTCTGACTTGTGCACGACCTTCTAATTGTTTATTAATTTTTTTGGTTGGTATCCACCATTATTTCTTTTTTTCTGGCTAGTCATAAAAAACGAGGCAAAATAACTCTTTTCACCACACGGTCACAATTTAGTCTCGAAAAGTGATGCGGCAAGGTGAAATTAGTGTGAACCAACAATAAGTATTGCAGTTTTTTCTTTTAAATAAGGCTACCATCTAAAAGTAATTTACATGCCTAGCGCATCCGCCCCTGCAATTAATTACCGAAGTTCTTCAATTCAGCAGGCTCTCAAAACACTTTCTTTGCATCATCCGACGATGACTTAAGTAAAAGCTCCCAATGTTTTCAAATGTCAACTTGACTACAAGTGGATACCGTTTGCTTTCGGAAAAGTATTTTAGTGAACTCAAATTAAACTAATTCCGGGAAAATACCATTTACAAATGCCTATACATATGTATGCGCATTTAGTAAATGCACACTAAAGTTATATTTATGCTAAGTACATACGAGTACAACACGTCATCCGCCATAGTTGCGTCGGTAGTAAAGTAAACACCGCCACACAGCGACTTGCCAGTTACACACTTTGCCGTTTTTTTTTTAATTATTTTAGTTTTTGCGCAATTTTTCCATCCAACACTTACTTGTTGTTGTGTATTTGTGCACTCCGTAGTCCGAAACAAAACAAGTTGAATAAAAAAACAACAACAACACACATATATATGTAGACTGTTTTTGTTGTGTTTTAGTTTCTCAACACGTTGCAGTTGTTGTTGTTGTCGTTGTTGCTGCTGCTGTACCATGGAAAATGCTGACTACTCTGTTGTTTTTATGACAATGCAATTTAAGCTTTCAATGGCGGTCACAAAAACAACTGCCCGTCACCAAAGTACACGCACAAACATTCGCGCCGCCACCCACCACCACTACCAACGCCGCAATTACCGCTACCGCCGTAACATTGCAGTGGAGAGTAAGTACGAGTAATCGTACTACACTCAGTCGAGACGGTAGTTGTTGTAGTTGCCGATGATGTAAAAGCACAAAATCAACAAAATAATTACAAATGTGGACAAAATCGCAACTGTCAGCGCCAATAGTTTTTCTTATTTACATTAATAATTGCTTTAGTTAAATATTTTTGTTATTATCATTGTTGCTGTGGCTGTTGGTTTTGGTTATGTTGAAGTTGAAGTATGTTGAAGTTTGCAATTTCACAATATTGCAGTTTATCAACCCTAAAATGAGCAACGAGCAGCGCCACAAATAATAATCAACAATTTCATATGCGCGTTCGTTCGTTTGTTTGTTTGTTTGTTTTGCAAAAAGTCCACCTGATTTCTTGACAACGCACATACTATATACATCTGCCGGTATATGCACACAGTGGTGTGCAAATCAAATGCAACTGAACAATCATGCTTTGCGTTCCACTGCATTTCATTTCATTCGTAAACACAAAGAAATAAATACATTATAAGATTATTATAGTTAATAAGGCATACCGACTTTCTATTCAGCAAAGTTGTGCTGAGAATGGGCAGGAAATTACTTTTCGAATAACTGCCAGACTGAAAAATTACAGAACGTAATTGCAAGAGCAGTCATACTATCTACGTGGAAGTTTTATTATTTAAAATTCACTCGCAAGCTAATTTTCGAACACATTTTTTTTGGTTGTATAGACGCGGTTTGTTTCGACAACAAAGAAATTACTACTCTCATCTCTCGAAATGATATAATGGAAGTTAAAATGAACATTCATAAGCATCACTGTTCAAAAAATTTCGAGTTGGAGGCGATAAAGCTTTTCGAATTTTGCGCACATTCCTTAGGAGCCGCTTGTTTTTTATGTGAAAAAGTGCGACTGGTTTTCCAAAGCAAACCCCTTCTCCGCGTGTAGACATCAGACTAAAAGAATTTCATTCAAGCTGAGCAAACATTCATATATTTGTATGGGGTGTTTTTTCAAGAACTGGGGAACTTAAAATCATAATACAAAACCGAAATATTATTTGAATGCATTTTTTTTATAATCTGGTAGATAATTTCATGGAATTTATTTTTCGAATATGATACCCGGCGTATGTTCGAGTTTCATGGACCATTCGATCAGCCGTATGGCGTTAATGGTGGCTTGAATATTGCAATAAATCGGTTGTTGAACGCGCTGTATAACAAGTTGCGACGTCTTGTTGGAACCGTATGTAGTCGATGTTTAGCTGATTCATTTTTGGAATTTAAAATTTAGTCAGCGCTCGCCGCCTACTATGATATAAAGGCAGCTGCTTCCTCCTTTGTTATGAAGTTCGCGAACGGATTTATTTATTTTTTTTTTTGTTTTTTTTTAAGTAAATTTCCACAATTATATTAGAAAGCATTGTTTTGACGTTAAATTTTTCAAGATGGCCTGCCAAACCTTGCTGAACAGAAATACCAACACAGCTTGCCATTCTCAGCTGTCAAACCATAGTTATCGATATCGATAGCTTTCTTGCAACTAAGAAAAAAGTTATACTCTTATTAGTATGCACATTAGGGTGGAGTGAATATATTTTTTTTTTAATTCCTTGTGATAGATCTACAGAAACTGGCTTTTTATTTCAGAAAGAAATGTGCAAAATATATTATTTGTCTAATGGTATGTTAAGAAAGAGAGGCACACCTCATAGTTAATTAAACCACCTTAAATTCAACCTTTTAATTTTCACTTCTCAAAATTATGTACGTGCATGCTTGCATACCTTTATACATATACTTGATTTCATAGCGTTTTCATGGCCTTCTAAGGTAACTTATAAAAAAAAAATTAATAAAATTAAAACGCATTGAAAAACCTTGCATAGGCAATTGAGAATACAAATTGTTATAATTTGCGCTACTTTTTGTATGCACAGTACTGTACATGCATATGTAAACATATATACACATAGATGGGTGTTTTCGGCTATCTTCGCAAAATTACCTTCACCGCTTATCAGCAATTATATTACAGTCGACTCATTTTGTTTACAACAGTGCCAGATCAAGTCGCTAAGCGCAGGGCAGATTTGGGTGCAATATACCATATTTATGGAAAATTAAAAAATGCAACTATGTACATGATTTGTTTTTGTTTTTGTATTTATACTCGTAGCTTAAAAACACGCTGCTACATACATATTTTTTCCTTTTAAATAGCTTTTCAATTCGCGCTTCTTTATTTTTATTTGTTATTGTTTTTGTATTTATCAAAAACACGTTAAATATGTGGCACGAGGCAAAGCGCACGAGAATCGCTTTCGATTGCACCTGAATTGCATTGCATTGTTGTGCGAATTGTCATTAGCAAATAATTCGAATGTAGGTGATGACAATCAGCAATGTTGTGCGAGAGTATGGCTCAGCGAGGGGGTGATAGCAAAAGCAAAAGTAGAGCGCCCTGACGGCAGTGGCCGTGTATGTATTTATGTACGCACATAAATACTTGCAAATATACTTGCACACATCGAAACATACAAATAACAACTCCACTTACACACACACGTGTCCTCCTCTCGTATGTTTGATCGACACTTTGACCGATTTGTTCATCAACCACTTGAGCGCAATTGAGGTATTCAGGTGTACGAGTAATTACAACAATAACAATGTAGAGAGATCAAATATGATTTTAGTATTTCCAAAATTTTCTCAACCCTGCACACTGACGTAGAAAATTGTACTCAGTTACCTCTAAGAGAATACTGAGCATTTACACTGACTTAAGGGGGAAGTCTACTGTGACAAGGGAAAAAACAGGCTTATTTTCCGGATTTTATTTCTAACAAAATATTGCTCGTACATAAAATCTATTTAAACTCTTAATTCAAGAATTTTTTTTCTTTTTTTTTGCCTAAAATTGATGTTACTATTGTTTATAGCAATTTAACAAATAACGATATCAAAAAAATCCTATGTCAGACGAGAGACACTATTACAGAGAATATATAATTAAATTTTTAAGCTGATTCATTTATCAGAACTCGAGATATCGTGTACACCGTATACAAAAACTTAGTTTCGAGAAAAATGCGTTTAAAGTTTCAGTATAGCAGGTACGCGCTTTGGAGCGCTTCGGGAAAAG
This sequence comes from Anastrepha ludens, assembly GCF_028408465.1. Taxonomy (NCBI): domain Eukaryota; kingdom Metazoa; phylum Arthropoda; class Insecta; order Diptera; family Tephritidae; genus Anastrepha; species Anastrepha ludens. The sequence continues at coordinate 39,577,450 of NC_071498.1, forward strand.
GTCGAAATTTCAACGAAGAAAAATTTAGCCAGCTGTAACACATATTGTACCTTATTTAAGAGGGTTCAAAGTATTTTTTAAGCTAATAAAAAAAAATCGATTTTTTGAAAAATTCACAGTAGACTTCCCCCTTAACAAAATTTAGCAATGTTGCTACTACAACGGTAACAACATATTTAGATTTGTTCATTCATAAAATAACAGTAAAACTGAACTAACTACAAAAAATTTTAAAATTTTACTTTTGATATGAGCCGCCTTTTTCGCAACACCCTTCAAGTTAGAGTTTCCTTTTTAGCAAAGCTTCATTTTGACAGCTGTCACAGTTCGATGGCGTATCTTTTGAAACATGTTAACTAAAAAATATAATTCGATATCGCTCGAGTGCCGCAAAAAATAAATAAAATTGCATTGAAATTCACTCGGAAAGAAATTACAGAATCTGTCCTAAATAAGTGCTTTCACCAAGATAGTGCTACATGCCACACAGCCAACGAAGCAATCAATCAGCTGCAAACGAAATTAAAAGGGAAGGATAATTTCACAATTTTTCACATCAATTTGTAGATCACCCGATTCAAAGACTTTTAAAAATTTTCTGTGAGGCCGTCTCAAATATACAGTTTATGTGAATAAGCAAAAAACAATTGAAACAATTATGCCTAAATGTCATTGAAAATTTTAATATTTGTAAGCAAGTACGCCTGAGAGAATTGGAAAATATCACTTGCCATTCATTAACTCTCTACTCCAGACTCTGTGAATATAAATACAAAGAATCCAAATGCAAAAATGTATTCAAGCCCCAACTCCACCTGTGCACCCTGTATCAGCTGTTAATATTGCAATAGGCTAGTATTCTAAAAGTTAGACCTTTCCCAACCTTCATAAAATGCTCTATGCAATTACTTTTAAGATTACTATTTACGAATAAGGTGACATCTAGTAGAAAAATCGGAAATGTGAAATGGTTAGCATTGAAGCAGCCTCCCTCTCGAACTTACATATATTGAAGGATTCCCCATCATAAGGGTAATTTTCTTAATTCGACAAATCACCTTAATTTATCTAGTTTTAAACTAATTCATTTCCGTTTCCACAACTGCCTGTTATGGATATGTCGTGGAATTAAGATTTTTCCATTCCAGTGTCGATAAATATTTCTCGCTTCAATAGCGCCATCTGTTTTGTCTGTAAACGCAAAACGACTGATTAACAAATAACATTTTTTTTTCTTTTTAGTAATATGAATTGTGATGCTTCTCAGGTAAGTTCACAAGAACTACTTGCATACGAGGTTTGTTCAAAAAATAAGGTGAATTTTCAAATTTCACGGGCTATGTACATTCGACTTTCGATTATTATTTTTTTTATGTTGGTACACTCGTTTCGAAAATATGTTCACGGTTTTAGCAATACAACATGTTTAGTTTATTTTGTCAAAGGCATAAATAGACAAGTGTTTTGCGTGTTCGGCGATTTTGTGCTATGGACTCTTGGCTCTCACCCTATGCCACTGTCAACATGTCAAGTGTTTTTGAGCATTTAATTCCATTTTTTACACAAAATTTTATGCAACTTATTTGATCAATTAGGTTAATCTTAGAAATATCATAAACAAACAGAAATATCACGGAACATAGTATCACGGCAGGTCTCCCTACAGGAAATTTTGGAAGCATATTGAGCTATGTAAGCATTTAAGTGGAATTGATGAATGTAAAATGACGCAAATTCAAAATGAGTTTCTTTACCAAAAAGATAACCGCATACCACTACTATCTGATCATCAGCACTCTGTGATTCACACAGCAATTACGTTGCACAATTTCTGCCTCGACATTTTTTTGTGTAATAAATTAAAATCCGGAAAAAAAATCTATTAATGACTTTTGAGGTAACGTAAACGTATATTTGCGCGTGACACAAACTTATACATTTTATTTATAACTTCTAAACTGTTAATCGTTTCTAGGAACTGTTGTACAATAAATCCAGTATTGCCTTTTTCATATCACCCGAATCTTTGCACTGAAGACTAAAAACTGCATGCATGTAAATAACTGATATGTGCCCATTGAAAGTGACAAGTCGAATGATTATTTTTTATTACGAAAATTCATAGCAAAAAAGCACCATAGTAGCAACTAACGTGGGCGGAGGAACTGCCCGGCGTAATAGTTAACAATTCCTCCATGAAATATAAAGAGATATGGCAAAGTTAATAAAGTCATCAGAAAATGTTTCAAATTAAACTACATATAGACATAGAGAAGGAAAAATGAGAACGCCCGATGGTCACTATTTTCAGTGAGACAAACAAGTTTTGACTCAATGAACCTTTTCAGAATATTCAATATTCGCAATGTTTTTCATGCCAATTTTTTTCGTTAATATCGTATATAGTATGTAAATACAGTTTATACCGCAACAAAAGCAACATTTCTAAAGTTTCAAACTTTAAAAAACATTGGGAAAAAGTTCATAAAATTTTCAACAAAATTTCGAACTTTTTGCTCAGAATTAAACATCTTTTTTTTTTGGTTTTTGTTTGTTGTTTTTTTTTGTATGCCGTTTTATAGCCAGCAGAAAAATTATTACCAATTAACAAGAATTTTTAGCAGTTTCAAACTTGGCCTTTGTTACTCTTGAATTAAATTAGTTAAGAATTTGCATACCAGAATAAATTCTTGTGAATTCGTAACAGTTTTAAACCTCGATTTATACGGCTTTTATTTATATTTTCATATTTATTATGTATATTAAAAAAAAATAGCACGAAAATCCTCTCAAGTATTCTAAAAAACATTTTTTTAACTCACTGTATATATAAAAAACGTGAAATATAAAGAGATCTTACATGAAATACTTTTTCGTGAATTTATAAAAATGTTTGAAGAACTGATCTACAAAACTTTTGCTACATTATGTTGCATCCAAAGAGAGAAAATACATTTATGGGTGCTTGTAGAACTAGAAAGTAAGATTGCCTCCAATCATAGTACATCACAGGGTGACCTTGCATTATCAGCAATCAGCATTAGAATGACGAAGAATAAAGTATCACCATCGAAAGTATAGGACGTAAGTTTTTCGATGCACCTCTGTCTTAATATTCGACTTTAGAAATTTTAGTCAATAATCGAATGAGTATTTTCTAGAGTCAGTCACTACCTAGTAGGTTCCCAATATAAATGGAGGTCACTGTTTATTCCTATCAACCCTTATTCATATCAAAAAAACAAAACTGGATTTTTGAGAGAGGTAATGTGGGGCGGCCGCCGTAGCCGAATGGGTTGGTGCATGACTACCATTCGGAATTCACAGAGAGAACGTAAGTTCGCATCTCGGTGAAACACCAAAATTAAGAAAAACATTTTTCTAATAGCGGTCGCCCCTCGGCAGGCAATGGCAAACCTCCGAGTGTATTTCTGCAATGAAAAAGCTTTTCATAAAAATATCTGCCGTTCGGAGTCGGCTTGAAACTGTAAGGCCCTCCATTTGTGGAACAACATCATGCTACAAATAGGAGGAGGAGCTCGGCCAAAGACCCAAAAAGGGTGTACGCGCCAATTATATATACATATATATAATGTGAGAGTCGTCACAGGAATTCTAACATGGCATTGCAGATAAAATTATTATTTTACTAAGCTGAGAATATATGGTATTCTAATGGAACTTGAAAGTTCTATAAAATAAAATATACTAAATATATAAAAATATTTATTGTATAAAAATAGTTAATTTTCGTCAGTCAGCGCACAGCGTCGTTTCAGCAACACCCGAGCTGAAAAGCGTGTCCATGAAGTCAGTTCTACGTTACCCGAGCGACTCGGATTTATAACCGACCAAGGACTGTCACTCCTGCAGCATTCCCCAAATATTTAGGAGGCGTGTTATGTTATTACAATACCAAAACTAGCATAAGATCTTATATTCTTGAATAAGCTATTGCTTGGTAAAATAAATACTACTCTTCTAAAACTCGACAGAAACAGAAACATGGTGATCTTTGCGAATGATGTAGTAACCCGTAGAATCCCGTAAAGAGCACCAATGACGTTCAATTTATGAGCAGAAAGCAGTAACTTAAAGAAAAGATTAAACTAATGTTGCCCACATTTCAAACGAAGACTTCCAATTTCAATTAAAATAGTCTAGCAAGAAAAGAGCTTCTCTTGAAGTGGTAAAAACTGAGTTGCTTAACTAAACTGGGACCGTGAACGTTTCGGCAAACGTACGAAACGCAATTTGGTGAGTCCTTTGAACAGAATGGGATCATATATATAGCTTGTTTCAATATTAAAATGAGGATTGATGTTAGAAATAGTTAATTTTGTTTTACAACCAATGGATATCAATATTCTTCGAATTCTCCATCCTTTGTAAGTGTTTTTCAATGAAGAACTCAGGGAAGTTTTTTTTGGAAGAAAAGAAATCTGTTGTTCGCTCAAGAACATCAAGATTAATTCTTTAGAAAATAGTTTCATGTTTTTGAACTGACTCTATAATCAAAAAACGATCACAAAATCATGATTAAAGTGGAAAATTCGAAACCTCCACATATTTCAAGACAACTTTTTGGAAAGTAACGTTTTGCGTAAATTTATACGAGTATCAGCTGTTTTCAAAAAGAGTTTTCTACAACAATTTCAAAGTTATTTTTAATTTACCTTGAAAATTGTCGAGACATGCGCAAGATATCTTTCAAACAACTTTTAACAGCTCCTTTTCTGTACTGGAAGAAAGTTTGAAAAAGCGTTCAAGGCTTTTTCAAGTTTAAGCAAATACCCCTTATTTTACCGAACCTTCTGGCGCTCGATTATAATTATGGCTATCACTGACTGCTCGTATAATCGAGTAATGTCTATCACTCCGGCGCGTTTACCATAACCTAAAACACAGATTTTTACGTGACGTGAAGTTTACGACTACAGGGTCTTTCAAGATGACGTTTCTTTCTAGAAGTCTTGTTTTGATAATTGCAATAGTTAATAGGGGACCGCCGTAGCCGAATGGGTTAGTGCGTGACTACCATTCGAAAGGCGTATATTCGAATCTGCGTGCAACGCCGAAATTAAGAAATTTTGTTTCCTTATAGCGGTCGCCCCTCGGCAGGCAATGGAAAACCTCCGAGTGTATTTCTGTCATGAAAAAGTTCCCCATAAAAAATCATCTGCCGTTCGGAGTCGACTTTAAAATTGTAGGTCCCTCCATCAGTGGAACAACATTAGGATGCACGAAACAAATAGGAGGAGCTTAGGAGATAGTCATCTCAAAGTTAGAGTTTATGTGAATAAACCAGAATGTATTGAAGCTTTGAAAAGTTAAAAATCGTCGCAAAATTGCCAATATACAGCCAAAACTATGCTCAAGATTTCACCACTGGAATTAGCATCTGTTAACGTGCGCGCGGAGAATATTCGGAAAATATATAGACCCTCTTTCTATCTCATAGTCAATAAGCAGATTGTAAATCCCCAGTCCAAATATGAAACTTGTATGACATTTTGGTTACTACTTTTTCTTCACTCTCTTTTCGAATAACATAAATTTGCGAGCTGCAATATCGAAAAGATTGCTTCACAATGGGTGGCTTACAACGCAATAATCAATCAATTGAAATATTCTTAATATTAATTACGGATACCTACAGAGAATTGTGTTAATAATAGCAACGACTGCGACTTAAATTGATAATTATTGAATAAAAATTCAGCATGAAAAAGCAACGGCACTATACTGGCTCTCACATAAAGTACGCACAAGGGTTCACTAACGAAAGGAGTAATCATATCCGGCTCCGTCTGGGCGAACGGTAAATTCAGCAAAGTAAATTAATAAAACGATTGAGCCACGATGGATTCCACTGGATTGCAATTAGGCATTGAGAAGACTGCGTACGACTAATTAAAAGCTAATCAAAGCATTGCCCTTTGCAATAAACGCAAACATCAAATGTCAGACGCAGCATAGCAGCATCAGACACAGCGGGCGGCTGTAAGTTTCTTCAGAGTTGAAGCGATAATTCTATAATTGCAACAAAATGGTAAAAATAATATTAATGTATGTGTATAGATAATTGGTCTAAGACGAGTAAGCTCAATGGTAAAAATATGTATATACAATATACATATACATACATACGAGTAACTCGAATTTTGTGTTTTTTTCAAAAATTATTTATTTATTGATTAATATCTATTTTGTCCCCTTCAAAATGGTCCCCATGGTCAAAAAATCATTTTTTTATCTTGTTCAGCTCCTCCTTCGATGCCGTCTTTATCTCGTCAATCGTAGCATAGCGTCGTCCTTTCATGGGCCTCTTCAGTTTCGGGAACAAGAAAAAGTCACAAGGGCCAGATCTGGGGAATACGGCGACTGTGGGATCATTATTGTCTTGTTTTTGGCCAAAAAGTGTGGGATCATTGTCTTGTTTTTGGCCAAAAGGGCGTTTCTGGCGGATTGCTTAGCGCAAATTGCGCATAAACGGTAAGCAAAACTTTTACATTCAACCGAACTTGGCGCGCTTTTTTCGGTCTTGGTTCGTGCGGCAGCTTCCATTGAGATGATTGAGTTTTGGTTTCCACGTCATAACCATAAACCCACGATTCATCACCAGTTATGACCTTCTGGAGCAAATTTGGGTCCTCGCGGACAGAGTCCAACATCTCATTAGCTATGTTCATGCGATGCTGCTTTTGGTCGAAATTGAGCAGTTTTGGTACGAATTTTCCGAAGACCCGTCTCATGCCCAAATCAAATGGCACGAGCCAATCGATGTGACTAGGTCCTCAGCAACTTCTCTAACGGTGATTCGACGATTTGTCAATACCATTTTCTTCACTTCATCAATTTTTTGGTCTGTTGTTGAAGTGCTCGGGCGTCCGGCACGTTTTTCGTCATTCACATCTTCTCGGCCTTCTGAGAATATTTTGTACCTCCGATAAACGTTGCTTTGGTCCAAAGTAGCTTCTCCGTATGACAGACAACATTCGGAATGCATTCGCGCACTTAATTTCGTTTTTCACACAAAATTTGATACAGGTTCTTTGATCCATCTTTTTGAATAGGTAAAAATCAAAAACTTGAAGAAACACGTGCAAACAAATCAACTGTCAACAATTAACTGAACATTCAAAATGGCCGAACTGGTCCGCATGAGTGAGAGACATGAATACCAACATATCGCCACAAAAAAATCAGAATTCGAATATACGTAACCTGCGAAAATTCAAAATTGGCAATACTTTTTGAACACACCTCGTATACAGATTTATATACACCCGTTGACAGGTAATTAGAAATGCGGTCAGTTTGACCACTTTTCTTTGGTTTTTTTTTAATTTTCGTAATTTTTTTTTTTTTTTTTTTGAAAATTATAGTTCATTAAACAAATTTCATTTAACTAGATATTTTTTTAATATTATACATATATTTGACTAAAAAGTTTCTGATGTTTATCAAATATTGTCCAATTTTTGTATTAGGTTAGGTTCGGTTAGTTTGTGTGGCTTTCATCCGACAAACTTAGGCCTGAATAGTTCTATTGTGATATCACTGAAGCTCGTCTTTTACACTCCTAAGTCTTCTCTGAAGCCTTGGCCGTGGCCGTGGTAAGTCTTTTTTTGTATAGAGCAATGTATGTATGTACACAGGAGGTGTTCCAAGATTTCCTCTTCTTCAATATCTGGACAGCTTCGACAAGAGTCAATAAGCGTTTGCGTGAAGCAATACGAAAAAAACGCCCGAAATTGTGGAAAAAAAATGCATGGCTTTTGCATTATGATAATGCATCTGCTCACTCATCTTTGCTTGTGAGAAATTATTTGGCCAAAAGCACCACCGTTATCATGCCTCAGCGCCCCTTCGACTTTTTCCTGTTCCCAAGATTATAGAGATATCCATGAAAGGTCGACGTTTTGCGACGATTGGGGGGATAAAAACCGAATCGCTGAGAGAACTCAAGGACATACCAAAAAGTGAATATCAAAACTGCTTCGAGGATTGGAAAAAACGCTGGCACAAGTGTATTATGTATATCTGAGAGGGACTACTTTGAAGGAGATAAAATAGAAATTGATGAATAAATAAATATTTTTTGGGAAAAACTAATATTCACCTTATTTTTTAAACACACCTCGTATCTGGGTGACTATTTAGCGTTCTACCTTTCTTTGAAGGTTCATCTGCTTTGCAATTACCTTCTATATTTCTAGGGTCTAGCATATTTTGAAATGTTACAATACTTCGCATAATAATTTGTGGCATTCAATTGCCATTTTGACGAATGTTTCACTGACTCTTAACGATTTCAGAGCAGCCTGACTAACCGAGTAGACATATACTTCCCTTGTAGTTAGGGCAATAAGCCCTCTCTTGTGGCGATAACTTCGGCCTGAAAGACACTACAGTCATTAGGCATGCGGAAGGATGCACTGATGCTCAACTTTTCAGAGTAAATTTTCGTATTCAGTTTTCAAATTTTAATTGTATTGTTTTTCTTGTAGCATAAACTATATTTTTAGGCCCTGTGCTCTAATGGGAGATAAAGGAAATGATGATGATTAAGAGCTAATATATATTTTTACAAAAAAAATTAAAAAAAACAGCAGAAAAATAGTCAAACATGGTGAAAATATCGCGTTTCTAAATAGCGGTAAACGGCTGTACAAACACATTTATATATTTATGTACATACATATGTGTGTGCGCATATATCCAACCAGATGGAGGGGTCACTCGAACTAAAATAAAATTGAAGAACAGACAAATCTTTAGAATAACTAATCAATTCGACACGTTTTACTAAAATTCCGAAAACAAATAAAAATACAGCCAGTTAATTAAAAAGTTACAACAAACACAACGACCTGGCGATACCAGTTAATAGTTAGACTTGACGCACTCCTTTGACTGCAGTGTGTACTTTTTTCTTTTTTTTTATTTGAGTCCGACTCCATCTTTTGATTTTGAACTCAATCAGGTACGCCATGCTTCTTTAAATTGCTTGTTGACGTAAACAAAGAAGAGCTAGAGTGGAAGACAAAAATATGAGGTACATTTGCACGTTTGGTTTTCATCTGCTCCGGACAGTGTAAAAGATTCCCGCCGTTGTGGTCATCATTGTGGCCATTAATGATTTCAACGAATTCGACCTGTTTAAAAGAGTGTAATGTTTTGCGCGCCGAAATAAATCAGCAAAGCAGCCTCGCATAAAATAAAAAATCGAAAATATTGCATCACCGATGTAAACAGAAACATAAACAAAGCCAATAGTGTAGGGCATTGACAGTTTTTACGGAATAAGCGAATACAACAATACGTCAACAAAAGCATAAGTGATGGAAAATTAGGAAAGTAGTGATGCCATATTTTTTTTTTTTTTTTGTGTAGCAAAATTCATTTTGAAAGTAAAGTTTATTATAAGCGACCTACAGAAGTGAACTTCAGTTCTTATACAAAAAACGCAATACAAAATTTATGTACTAAAAAACAAGATGAATGGTACATATACACATCGAAAGAAGTAAGAGTTTAGACAGCGATGTCGCATTTAGACAAGAGTATGACAATGACAGAGAAAGTGTTCTACACTCTCTACTTCTTCCACTTTCCTGCAGCTTCGACATAAGCTATTATAACATAAACACCTTACGCATCCCATGTGTTACCATTAGGCTGTGCCGGGTGATGATGCCAAGTAGCAGAAAATAGTTGAGATGTTGGGCTAAAACTGTTCCATGTATTGACGTAACATATGGTAAGTTTGCAGCAAAAATGCCACTATCCAATTCAATCAATCACTTATTCCGAAAAGTGAGCTAAATTTTGTATGCTCAAGTTTTCGAGATATTTGCGATTTACCGTTAAAAAATGTTATAAAAATAAACACTTCTGTTAGGAGTTTGGACGAGTTGCTCCTCCCATTTGTAGTATGCATCTTGATGTTGTTCCACAAATGGATTGACTCCGTCCGAAAAATTGTTTTTAATGAAGAACCATTTTCATGGCAGAAATATACTCGGAGGATTACCATTGGCTACCGAGGGACGAGAAATTATTTTTCTATCATTTTGCTATTTCATGTACGGAGATTCGAACCTGCGCACTCCCTAATAGTAGTCATTCAATATTATTCAATAAAAAAAAGTGGTTCACCTTAAACAGATATACGTCAACGAACCAATTGGATAATCTTACTACGTATTGAAGTAAATCACAGATAATAAATCCTCGTCGTCTTCACGCTGAATTGGCATTTGGAGGTCGCAAAGTCCACCCGTCGTTATGAAGAAGCCGTTGCATCCACAACAAGTGACTGTTTAGAGTGAGTTTTGACCGAGTGAAAACACGAACCCAATTTTTTTTTGTGGCTATCGAACGATATGGTTATTTTTTGTTGCCCAAATTGGGGATAGGTATATTAGCCCTTGTGCGCTTTTTCTTCGAAAACCGAATAATCAGACAAAACGATGAAATTGCCGATTTTGAGATTGACGCCAAGAAACTATTTTTTGAAGCACCGTTAAGGATAAAGGTTACGCCAACCAACTATTCAAAGAGTAAACTCATAAACTCAAAACGACCATTAGTGATATAAGTGCCGAGACTCGCGAAAGTAGATATACTGAAAAATTGGGATGACAATGGATTACTGTACAGCCAGCCTTTAGAAGTTATTTGAAAGAAATTTGTGTTACAGGTTTATTTTTTATTATATATATTTATTATAGCTAAACTGAAATAAATTTCAAACGCTATATGGGCCACTCTTTATCTAAATAAAAATAAATAAGAATCAGTAAGACACCACAATTTTATGAAAATCACCCAAAGTGGCAACTCCATTTTAGATGACGACTATGCAGCAGGAATCACAATTTGAAACCCGTTAATATTCATTGTAAATACAAAAATGTTGAGTTTCTTGAAAATATAGCCCGACTCGCAAATGTAGCTGCAGTTGTTGCTGCTTTAGTCATCAAGACAAAACGAATCCGCAACAGCAGTTGTTATTGCTCAGTAAATGTCGGCTAATACACAAAAGGAACAACTTAAACAGAAACAAAAATAAATAGAAAAGGGAGTATAACGCACAGTTGGCTGCCATTTATTGCTAAAGCAAGCGCATCAGCACCACGATGTAAAAACCATTGTAAAATTCTGAATTTCGCCATCAGCAGTAGTAAAAAAGAAACTAAAACAGGACATAATTTCGCGCAAGTTAATAAGACAACCGATAGATGAACATTTTTTTAATTTTCGTTGCATATTTTTACTTTCTTGAATTATTTTGTCTTTTAAATATTTTCCCCGCCATACACTAAAAAACTACGCACAGTGAACAAGGTACGGTCAAAGATATAATACATTAGTGTAAAATTTATGAAGCTCTTACTAAAAATTTACAAGTACTTTGCGAAGATAAAACAAGTAAAAAAGTAAGACTCAAAAGTATGTACAGGAAAATTAATTTTATAGCCGTGTGCGATTCGCAACCTCTGCTCGCTTGACTAACATATGGCAGCGACAACAAAGTTATCGAGCAAGATTCTCCACTAGCGAGTATAGTTATGCCTCATAAAACTGGTGTTACTCACTATATTCAATGCTGACAACTCTAATTTCTGATATGAGGAAAATTTAATTATTAATACTACCATTAAGTGCTTTCAAACAAATATCATTTTTGCCAGCTCTTTTCCAGTGCTCCCAACGTACATTTATTCGTGTCAGTTATTTCTTAGTAATCGAATACAGCTTATATTAGGTTGTTTTTGTTGTAACATAATGAGTTTTCCTTCCCACAAGTACATATTTGGGGAATGTTAAAAATTCGAGTCGTTCCGACAACGTAGAATCGACTGTCGTGTAGAAGATATACAACTTCGCTTCCGCCATTCTTCCATAGAACGCTGCACTGCTAAGCGCTAGTCAAAATATGCAGATCTAAAATATTTTAGAATAAGCTTAGGCATTTATGAACATAATAACAACGCCGCATCACAGGATACGGTATCGAATTAATGCGTCAATATCAAAAAACGGTCACATTATCAAGAGAGACACGTTAAGAGTTATCCACCAGCATGATGAGTCTCGGTCTCATGTCACAAAAAGAGTGAAGACATACTTAGAAACACTGATATGTGGAATGTGAAATGTGAAATATCTTACATCACCCACCATACCCTCCAGACGTTGTTTATTCCATTTCGCGCTGATTAGCATCAAGGATGACCAATTTGCTGTGGTGAAAAATAAAATTATGCGAACAACTTCGGCGCCACGCCACTGGGTACTCGGCAACCGAGATCTGCCCGCGCATTTCACACACTCGTCCAATCAGTCGTCGCTCAGGCAGCATCGAAACAACATAAACGAAGACTGTGTTGATTTTTTCGTATATCACAAACACAATCTAAGTTTTTTTCGGAAAAAACCGCTGCCATGACTCCGGTTACATCAGCCAATCACCTGATTCTTTCAAATTCGCTGAGAGCCGGTTAACAGTATAATCTTGGCCAAAAATCTTTTCAACATGAATAAGCATTTTCGCTCTTGTGAAGAAATCAAAATATCATTTAATTCATGGATCGTCTCAAAAGATGACGAGTTCTTCCGAGGCGAAACTCGTGTACTACCAGTAAATATTTAATCACTTTTTTGAAGTAGCGCAAAGTTCTGTACCTAATAATAAATGTGCATTTTACTTAGGTTAAATGGTTATTTTTGTTGCAGCTTTTCAAACCACTGCCAATACCTAAAAACAGCTTCTCTTGACGCGAACGACCAAAGGAAAACGGAGTATTCTTTGTATGAATAGGTTGAAGAGGGCAAATGAAATAATGACCAGAATCATGCGAGATTTATTCTCAAACGTGACATATGATAAAAAAATCGTATTTATGGTACGATAAGTTGCATACTATTTAAAACAGAATGCTTCTTTTAGAAAACAGATCCGTTAAGTGGCGCTGTGTCAAAATTTTCCAAAAAATCCTATTTGTAATTCACTTCTGAATAATTCAGTTAATTGCCCCTACCCTTTTGAAAATAATTAGCTCCTTTGACCAGAGTGCTATCTCAGTTAAGTGATGTTTATTATTTGCACTCATCTCTGACTTACGGAGCTGTTTGCAGCCTATTATATGAATATTTTTAAGTAGCAATTAAGCTGTTTTGTGAATGTGTTCTAAAAATTTATACAAGGAGCACTATACGAAGATATATCACGAGGCGGCTTAACAGAGGGTGTGATTCCTCATAAATTGTCTTTGGGCACAGTCAGTTCTATAATGACCAAAAATACAGGGCCCGCCATCTATCGTTACGGATTTGAACTAGGTATTATTTGAAGAATGGTAACACTTAGCTGTCATCTGATTTGACAGAAAATTAGTTTTATTCTTCCGCTGAACGAAAATGGTTGTGTATGCGCTCAAAGAACGCTGGGAAATATTGCGACATTACTTTGAAAATCATGGTAATGTTGCAGAAAATGTACGAAAATTACGTACGGCAATGGGAAGAAGAAAAGCACCGAATGAAGCGTATGTGCGTTACTTTGCGAAAAAAGTAAGCGAAACTGGGTTGCTTATTGACAAACCAACGCGTGATCGACCAAAAACCGCGCGGTGCCGTCAAAGACCAGTGTTATGCCAACAAACCAGCAACAATTGATGCACTGAAGAGCAACATACGCGAAGTCATAGCTGAAATACAGCCGCATACAATCGAAAATGTGTTGAAAAATTGGACCGATCGTATGGGATGGTGCATGGCTAGCCGAGGTGGCCATATGAATGAAGTTGTGTTCCATCATTAACCGGAAGGATTGTACTTCAAAATAAAAAAAACAGTTTGGAAAAATATTGAGTAGTTTCTTTTTTATAGCATTTTTAATTCCGTAAAGTTATATGACGGAACCTATACTAAAGTACGAATTCTGAAAATGCCCAGTTGAGCCTAAGAGAAAATGTAATTCATTTTCCTTACTAGGGCATTAAAAAGACGATAATGGCATGGGTATTTTTGTTGTAATTTTGCAACTTGAAGTAAAATCTATTATATAAAACATGAAAATCTAGTATATAATAAATAAAATCCAGTACATAAACAACATTCTAGATGTTATATAACTTGCATAGCTCAAAAGCTAAAGAATTCCAAAATGGGTAGATAAAGAGGATAAATTCTAAGTTCTTATTCCGTTCGAAATCACCATAAAATTAAATTAGAATTTGTAAGGTAGCCGCGTTTTAGTTATTATACTAAACATTTATACATTCACAACATGAATTTTAAAATCTTTAAATTAACTCTCCTTAGCTGCCCTGCTCTGGCGGGGCTAAGATCTAGGCATCTTGGCTCCTACTTCTTTGTCACGCCTGCTGATATAGCTGGCGCTGACATTAAAAATCTGATGAATGTCATCAGCAGCATAAAGCGGTTGACGCAAAAATAGTCATCGTTCGTAATCCGCACGCTCCCAACTATCCCAGCACCACCTCTCCCCGCCCTCTCCCTGTATCCCATCGGTCTTTCTCTCCCGCCTCACCCCTCCATAATGGCATCACAAAGGACGAATCCTTCTTCGTCCAAGTGTGCCCATTCCCTGGGCAACCATATCAACCTACTCGCCCGAGATATAAATTGCATCCCTTTACTTAAATAAATTTCTATATTTTCTCCCTAATTGTGTCTAGCCCGCAGCTGTTCTATTAGCTCAGTGCTGATGAATGCTGAATAGGCTCACTTGCGCCATTAAGGTGGAAGGCCTATAAAATTATATAAAAACAAATCACCTGACAACTTGATTCTCAACGCTTTCAATTGCCGTAGGAAAAAAATATAAAATTAGTTAATCAAGCTAAGTTAACCCACGTTAAGATGAGTTAAGGTATGTTAAATTAAATTAAATTAAGTTAAGTTAAGTTAATATAAGTTAAATAAGGTTAAGTTAAATTAAGTTAAGTTAACTTATGTCGCTTGAACAATCATTTTGAGGTTTCTTAGGTATGTGACTTAATAAGCCATTTAAGATTAACTTTCAACTTTCATTCATTAATTTTAGTTTAGTTGAACAACTTTGCACCACATTTGGGATGAGCTATCTGTTGTTGCTGTGTCTCTGTTAGACATTTGACAATCATGTCATCAATTTTGGAATTTTTCCCCCTTTAAGGTAGTGCTGGTAAGCGCTGGTCAAATACTCATTTTTTATAGATATTTTTTAAGAATTTTTTTTTAAGAAAATAAGTGCAATCATTTTGATATTATAGTATGTAATTATTGACATAAGTATTAGTTTTTATGCAAACATTTTTTATAAATACTTCTACTGTAAAGTTATTGTATCATTCGAATATGACTTAGATTAAAGGTGGGCGTGTTTTTAATCCGATTTGAATTAAATCTACATAATATATTGTAATATTAATCTAAAGAAATGTTCAGTTCAACCTTCATTGATTTACTATAACTCCTATTTTTGGTCGCTCATTATATGAAGGACGTACACTGTGCACCACCAGACTAAGATGCCAACGAGGATAGATCAAACCAAAGCATGGCAGTGCCGGTCAAAGCGGAACATAAAAGACTGGCAATGTGAAAAACTTCATCAATGGGTGCAACACTGCACTCATTTGCCAACTTGCACCACATTCATGTGTAAATTCATACATACTTGGGTACATATAAGCATGCATGCATACATGCATATCAATATGTAAGCACCGGCTGGCGCGAAGAGACCACAATGGCACGCAAACAACCAAAAACGCAAAGCGGCGGCGCTTCATGATTTTCATGTTGTGATGTGTGCAATTTACTATGCGCCGGCATATTCGTATGAGACACACCGAATGTAGCCAAATCAGTCATTGGTGGGAATGGGAGGCGGGGGGGTTAGGTGAAGACCACTTTTAGAATTGCAATTTATACACAAAACCGAAGAGGAATAGTGTAAAAACCTTAAATAAGTGGAGGGAAATAATAAAATTGTATTGTCTTATTTTTACGAGACGCTCCCCCATTAACATTAACAAAGAACGAAACAACCAAACATTCTACAAACAGCTATGCCAAGTCAAACCAAAACCAAACCAAACCAAAAGCCATTTCGACTTTCACAGGCGGCAGAAAATAAAAATAATAAAAATTGCCAAAAGCACAGACATATTCATAGTCATTGACGTGCACCAAAGCGGACGACGAGATGTATTATTGGCGCCGACACAGAAACAACAACACAAGTAGCATCGCTACGACATTGCAACATTGTACATTGTTGCACTCGGTTGGCATTTTTTTCGTTGTGACTTTTGTAATTTTTATTGTTGTTGCTACTGGGGCGTCTGCAGGTCAAATGAATAACTCGCCATTAAAATTTTAAGATACAAAAAAAGAAAATAGAAAATCGGAAACAAAAATAGTAGCAGAAATAAGCAGAGAAATCGATGAAAAAATAGCTCAAATTATTTGCGAAAGTGTATGAAGGATGAGTAAATATGCACATATGTACATTCTGTCAAAGAAGTACCGAGAATTGTTCAATAAAGCGCAAATTAATTATTTAATCATCAACATTTATTTTATCGCCTTCAAAATAGGGTCCATTCGAAGCAATACACAGATGCCAACGATTAGTCCAGGTGCTTTGCTGACCTTTTAAACGCGTTTGAAGAGATCTTCTCAGCGAATTCTCCTTAATGGCCTCTATCGACATAAAGCGGCGTTCGCGGAGTGGCAATTTAAGTTGTACGAGTAGGGAAGGAAAAAGTCATAGAGGGCTAAATCCGGTGCATACGGTGATTGTTCGATAATATTTGACTTTTTGGTCAAAAAAGTGTTCACAATATGAGTCTTTTGAGACGTTATGATATTGCAAGATCCATGAGTTTTCTTTCCACAAATTTGGTCGTTTCCTACGCACATTCTTCCAAATAATATTCTTTATTTACTGTCTAACCATTTGTAACGAATTCCGAGTGCACAACACAATGCTAATCAAACAAAACGAGTAGCACGACTTTCACTTTTGACCTACTTTGACGTGGTTTTTTGGGTTTCGGCTCATGTGGATAACGCCATTCAACCGCCTGTTGACTGGTTTACATGTTAAACTCCTATACCCACGTCTCATCACCTATGTTGGATAAACGTTGGATCCGGATTCACTTGCTCAAGCATGTCTTCAGCCACCATTTTCCGATGAATTTCTTCAAACAAATTCAACTCTCTTGGAACGAGTCGAGCAGCCACGCGTCTTATGCCCAATTGATGGTGTAAAATGTTCCGAATTGATTCGTGAGATACGCTAAGCTCACGAGCTCCCTCTCTCAACCTTAAATGATGGTTTTCCAGCACCATTTTCTTGACTTTGTCGACATTTTCATCCGCTGAAAACATTGATGGGCGACCAGATCAGGACAAATCTTCCACGACTTCTCGGCCCTCTGCAAAAGCATTATACCACTCGTAGACCCGTGTATTTTATAAAGCACACTCGCCATAGGCTTTCTGCAACATTTTCAACAATTCGGCACACGAAAACCCGTGTAAACCACAAAATTTAAGACAAATTCTTTGTTCGATATTTTTATCCATAGTGAAAATCGCGGAGCATACCTGCGGTTAACTGATATAATTAAATGGCGTAACAAACTAATTAACAGATCACGTTCAAACTCTGCGACACTATAGAGGACAGTTGTACCAACATTCCAGCACAAAAATTTAGACATATGTGTAACGCTCGCTTTTTAAATAAAAAATTCCTAATATTTTTTGATAGAATGTATGTAATAGTACGGATAGTTACAAACATGATAGTGCGGCACAAAATAAAATCCAGTTTTTGCTGTATTACTTTTTTGCGTCCAAATGTTTTGATATTTTTTTAGTTATTACTATAACGGTGAACAAAAGTCCAGAAACTTTAATAAACTGCATTTTCTAAGGCAAGAAAAAAATAATTTTTTGTTGCGCTTTTCTTCTCCAACGTTTCTCAAATTTAGATGATGTGCTCGATTTCTGTGCGAAAATATTTATTAGAAACAGAAATCGCTGGTACATGTGTTAAAGATGTAATCTCTTCAAGCTCCAGCGCGTTTAAATCATAATCATAAATGGTATGTTGTGTTGTTGTTGTTGTAGCAGCATAAACATTTCCCATACTTACATACGGTGAATGCTGCTGGAGTGACAGTCCTTGGCCGGATATAAATCCGGGGCCTTTCGTTCACGTAGAACCGACTGTCGTGGAAACGCATAAATTTTATCACCCAGTGTGGCGAACGCTGATACTATCGCCCCCAAACTGTGTAAACCAGTGAATGAAGTACCAAACTTCAGGTTGGTATTTAATAAGAACACGAACTTTACTTGTTAGTAAGGACTATTACAATAATTCAATATGGAAATTCCTTTATAAATAGTTATTAGTTTTAATCAGAAATAAAATCTGTTCTATCGATAATCCATCAGCTGTTCATGATCTCACAAGTTTATTAAATCTTGTAAACAAAATAAAACATGAGTCAGACTTTAGGTGGCAAAGTTCAATAAGAAAAAAAAACATTTTTTAGTAAGTAAACTAGTGCTGACTAGTAACGACTTTATTAATTAGTAAATATACTGGAGTGCACGCGCCATAAAAATGGCGAAGACCTTTTGGGACGTAATTAAATTGATGAATACGAGTATAGTATTTTGGCAAAAGATTTATAATATTGGAATAAGTTCCCGTCCTCGTAAAACAGGTGTCGCTGCTGATACTAATAGGACTATGAATAAGTTCGTTGCGGTTTTACAACAGATGGCGTAACTTGATTATTATTCCATCGATCCACATTTCCAAACATTCATTGGAGAGCTACTGTCGTAAGGCACAAACGTCAGTATAAGTTTTTTATTTGAAGCGTAAACAACAATATTTTTACCACACTTGAAAATGTCGAATTTCGTGCCAAATAATGTGTTTTTGCGGGGAATTCTTCTTCATTATTTTAATATGAAGAAAAAAGCAGCCGAAAGTCATCGTATCTTGGTGGAAGTTTATGGTGAGCATGCTCTATCTGAGCGAACGTGCCAGAAGTGGTTTGCACGCTTTAAAAGTGGTGATTTTGGCTTGGAAGACGAAGAACGCGAGGGTGCGCCGCCAAAGTTCATGGATACCGAATTGGAGGAATTGCTCGATCAAGATCCGGCTCAAACGCAAGAAGAGGTTGCAAAAACTTTGGGAGTTGATCAATCAACCATTTCCAAACGTTTAAAAGCCATGGGAATGATCCGAAAGGTAGGCCATTGGGTGCCGTATGAATTGAAGCCAAGAGACGTTGAACGCCGTTTTATGGCATGCGAACAACTGCTTCAACGGCACAAAAGAAAGGGTTTTTTGCATCGAATTGTGACTGGCGATGAAAAGTGGGTCTATTACGACAATCCAAAACGTCGGGCAACGTATGGATACCCTGGCCATGCTTCAACATCGACGTCGGCGCAGAATATTCATGGCCTGAAGGTTATGCTGTGTATCTGGTGGGACCAGCTGGGTGTTGTGTATTATGAGCTACTGAAACCGAATGAAACGATTACGGGGGATGTCTACCGACGACAATTGATGCGTTTGAGCCGAGCACTGCGAGAAAAACGGCCGCAATACGCCGATAGACACGACAAAGTTATTTTGCAACATGACAATGCTCGGCCACATGTTGCACAAGTGGTCAAAACATACTTAGAAACGCTCAAATGGGATGTCCTACCCCACCCGCCGTATAGTCCAGACCTTGCGCCATCCGATTACTATCTCTTCCGATCGATGCAACATGGCCTGGCTGACCAGCACTTCCGTAATTACGATGAAGTCAAAAAATGGATCGATTCGTGGATTGCGGCAAAACCGACCGAATTTTTCACAAAGGGAATCCGTGAATTGCCAGAAAGATGGGAAAAAGTAGTAGTAAGCGATGGACAATATTTTGAATATTAAATTTGTAACCATTTTACGTCAATAAAGTTTCAAATTTCGAAAAAAAACCGCACGAACTTATTCATAGTCCTATTAATTGTGTGTTCGCTCTAGTAATAATGATTTGAAGGTGTATATATGAGGTCTCTATCGCAGTAGTTGACTTTTGTTTAAGGCGTAAAGATCCCTTTTTATCTGGCGTCAAAAATGTCAACGTTCGTCCCGTAAAAACAGCATTTGCGGAAAGTCATGCTTCATGTTTACCTTTTAAAGAAAAATGCAGCTGAAACGTGTTGTATATTGATTAATATTTTCAAATACAACTTGTAAAGAGTGGTTCAACGCTTCCAAAGTGGCAATATCGACGTGAGTGATAAAGATCGTGAAGGGGCACCGAAAAATCGAAGATACTCAACAATAACAATTATTGGATGAAAACGCATGTCGAGCCCTTGATGATATGTCTAAATAGTTGGATGTTGACAGCTCAACCGTCGGTAATCGTTTGCACGGGATGGGAATGGTCCATAAAGCAGGTAACTGGGTGCCACATCAATTGAAGGAGAGGGATATCGAGATACGTTTGGTGGCGTATGAGATGCTTCTTGAACGGCAGAAAAGAAAAGGTTTTCTGAATCGCATCGTCACTGACGATGAAAAATGGATCTATTATGATAACCCTAAGCGTCGAATATCTTGGAGCCTGCCAGGTGAACCAGGTTCATCGACAGCAAAGCAAAATATACATGCTTCAGAGGTTATGTTATGCATCTGGTGAGATCAGAGGGGTGTCATCTATTATAAACTCTTTAAACCATATGACACCATCAGTAGTGATCGTTACCGATTGCAGCTAATGCGTTTGAATCGAGCTCTCAAAGAAAAGTGGCTGGAATGGGATGGTGGACATGACAAACTGATTCTGCTGCATGACAACGCCAGACCGCACGTTAATAAATCGATAAATATTTAGAAGAACTGAATTGGAAAATCTTGCCCCACACGCCGTATTACCCAGACTTTGCACCTTCGGATTACCATCTGTTCCGATCAATGCAGTCAGCCCTTATTGGAGAGCGGTTAACTTCTTACGAGAACATCGCGAACGCGCTCAATGAATAGATCAAGTCAAACGAACTGGAATTTTTTGTCAGAGGAGTCCGTAAGCTGCCTGAAAGATGGAGTAAAGTGTAATGAAAATGAAAAAGAAGATTATTTAATATAGCTTGCATGGGTTATTTTTCTAGTAGAGCTAAGGGTGAGGTTCAGCGGACTAAACAGGGCTAGTTTACTGGTGCGGCAGCCTTTGGTCGGGAAAACCCCAAGTCATTCCTGTACGCAGAACCGGCTGCCATGGGAAAGATAAATAGTGCTTTTCGTTATTACTTTGCAGTTCTCGACGAGCAATAGAGTACAAAAATAAAGTATTTTAATATGGTTCTTAATGATAATACATGAATTTCACATCGTTAAATGATTTCTTAATTTTTAAAGTTGCTTTAGTGTTGTGTTATTGTTGTTTGACATCATTCTTATTTACATTGTACTGAAGGCTAAAAAAGTTAGAAATTCATCAATATAGCGAAACAGCGGTTCTTTAATTCTGTCTAGACATACCGCATATTTGTATATTAATATAAAAACACTTATTTATTACCTCCATATTCAAGCTGTAATTCAACCGTAATTCTCCACCTATGCAGGCATTGCCCGTACAGTCGTATTTATGTATGTATGTATGTATAGTATATGTGACCCATTTTTCAAAATAATGTTCCTAGGTTACGAAAACGTATTTCTTGGCATAGAGTGAAAGCAAGCAAAAATAACGCAAAACGAAAATCGCTTTCAAATCACTAAACAACAAACCACAAACATTAACGCTGTCGTAGATCGCAAAAATATTAAACAAAACACTAAAACGCTAATAGCTACATAGATCGTCGCTAAATTAAATCGAATTTAGAAAATGCCATAGAAAATACCGGCGACAGTGGCGGCGACATATCACAAATCTACCCTGTAACATCTCCCCCTCCAATTTTATTTAGAACAAAGTGTGGTAGTCCTCTTCCACAGTCCGCCTACCTGTACGTTTGTCCTCTACTCAACGACCGCGCCCCACACGCCACACATCGCACCACTTTCAACAGTTCTGTTGCATTCGCAGCAACAAGAATATGCTATTTGCAAAAATTGGCAAATATAAGAAAAAATAAAAATAAAAAAAGCGAACACGCACACAAAGAAGCAGGCGAATGTTCAGACGAATCAATGTGATAAACACCAACAAACACTAGACAGCGGACAGACAGACGACAACAGCAGACATTAACGTACGCACACATAAACAAACACGCACACACATGTTTCTTTTGAGCAAATGAAATCAGATGTGGAATAAGAATTATTAATAAACTACGACGTATGATTCAAAAAAACATTCGCTACGAGATTTAAACAGTGCTGCCAGGTTGGATGCACAGATTTTGTCGTTTGTCACACCAACGATGTTGGCAAGATCCTCACTCCAAGAATTTCAAAACCAAGGTGTTGCTACTTAATTTCAACCCTAAAACTTGACAGCTTGTGCGACTGAAAGAAATTTCTAGTCTCCATAAGATATACGGCCTATTTTGTACGGCACGAGCACACGTTCTGGCAGCTTCAACTTTAAAGACAACCACTAGGTTGTAGATTAGATTACCCTATGAATGCAATCTTTTGCGTTTTCACTAAGGATTTCCACCTTTTCGCATCTTGTGCGAATGCAACTATCAAATATTACGCATTTTCTGTTTGGCAGCTCAAAGCTAATGCATTTTTATCAAATTACTTTAATGTTTTTACAATGCGCAAACATACAAATTTGTTGTCGCCAATTAGTAGTGCATCTGGAACGAGTCATCCAAATTTGGTTGCATATGCGTGAGTCTAGTTGCCTATAATTAGGCGTAAAGTATACACCATTTATGTGCATTAAAATATGCATATAAAAGAATAGCCATGTAAAGTATGTAAATTCAAGGTCTACACTTTTCTTGCAGGAAAACCATTTAAAAGCAGTGTATTGCTATTAACAATGAAAGTACCACCATTGCCTTTCGCAACTCAATTGGTTTCCCCATGATTTTTTTCGGAAGCTGGTGGCCGGCCTGCTACCTTCAATTGACATAGTCAGTGAACCGTCCAGTCCAGACATATAAACACAAATACATAAACTTATTTTAATACATAATTACAATTTCCAGAATGACAAGATGACGTTAACAAGTCTTTTTTACCTTTGTACGTATGTTTTAGTTTTCCACTTACTAATTTTCGCTATTCTTTTTTGTTCACTTTTACTACTACCATCGCTTTTCAAAAATATACGAGGCACAAATACACACACTACGCCGAATGGGACGAAGCGAACTATTGTGATTACCGAGTCATTTGATTTTTACAATTCTCGTTATCTCCTTCCTCCTTTACCCTTCTGCTTGCTTTTACACTTTTTTGCTTACAAATATTGCACCATATTTCGAAATACCGTAAAAACTTTCTTTTTTTCTTTCAATTACAATGTATAATATAGACACATGCACTGGAAACGTGAAAAATAATGTATTAGAACTTGCTTTTTGTTTTATACAATGTGTACTTTTCGCCGTTCTTCTTAATGGGACGCCATTTAACTTTCCATCAAGTTCGACGCCATTTTAGACCAACACTATCGTAGGTCAACCAACCAATGCATTGTGGAAATTGATTACCATTAAATGTATATTAGTTTTACACAATTTCATATCAAATTACAACGATACACTTTTTTACAAACAACTCTTTATGTAATTTTCAAAACACATTGCGTTTTTCACCTTTTGAGTGTTAAATTTTACTTTTCTCCACGCCGCGATCTTTGTGTGTGACTACTTGACTGCTTACGCATACACACCGTTTGACAGTAACTTTCGAAAGGCTAATTGGGCAAAAGAGAATTGGAAAAAGCGGTGCTGCCAACCTGCCATCTTCTTCAACTGCTATACAAGAATTTCGAAATATATTTTCATTGGGAAATGAAAAGCCATATTTATTATAGTACAAAATACTACAACCACCATAGCATACAAATTTTATATGCTCAGTTTTAATAAATTTTGTGCCCCGTTCAAGGATCTGTATATTAGATGCTTTAAAAATTATCTAGATTAACACGTAGAAGTTTTCAAAACATGGATAGAGAATTGAGATAATGAATTATGATATTTACATATACCACCCATTCATGTTTCTTCTCGACAAATCTATCTCTCTTCTAATTTTGTATATATTTCTATCTTTATTGATCTCTTGTTCAATAAGTAAACATTTCTCTGATATTTCGAATCAGATACAAGGCAAAGTTGTAAAACAATTCGAACAATTGTGTTTCTGTTAGTTGGGTTTACACCAGAATACTTGTTATACCTCAATGTCTATCATATCAGACGGTTTGAAATAGCATTTTTTTGTGGATGGGGAAAGAAAACGGACTGTATATTTTTAGGTACTCAAAAATGCAGTTTGGCGGGCAGAAACCTTCATTTGTGGTTTGATGATACATAAACAAACATCATATATGTAGTAAGCTCGTTTGAAACCGTCTGAAGAAACTATTGTAATTTCATTTATATAATTTTTATTTGTTTATTTTGCTTACAGATATCTTACACACTAATTCAATTATTTAAATGTTACGAAAATATTATGTTTAAATGTTCTAATACCAACTTTAAAACCTATAATACTGTTTTAATTATTATACTATCGAACACATTGCCTGAAATATTCCTTCATTTAATTATTGGTTTTGTTAGCTTAATGATTATTTCTACGACTGCAGGTCGAGATATGAGTTTGCAAGAGATTAGTCCACTCATTCTACTTAATGTTGTCAGTTATGACATTTCAAGCAAAAATTTATGAAAATTAGATTGGTACAGTATGGTATGGAATTGGTATAGACGCTTAAGTCCTAGTAATTTCCGTCTTCTGATAATAACACAGTTGTCACCGTAGACATGTTTCTAATTTGTCATGCGAAACAGTTGTCTTAATAACATCAAAATAATACAGATACAAATTGGCGCCTTTATGATATGCCCAAAAACAATTGTTAATTTTCAGTGACCAATAGGCAAATGTCAAAAAACTACTAATGTCGCTGCTGTGTAAACCAAATTCAAATCAATTTCCCCCTAGCAGAGTAATAGCTGACGTAGGTATATCAAACTTTAATGTCGTGCCTTGTGGTTTTTTCGTTTATAATCTGTGAATGTAGAGGATTATGTGGCAACTCCCATAGTCATAGTTCTTCCAGAGAACGTAAATTCATGAATTTACGTTCTCTGGTTCTTCAATGGGCTATAATATTTTGATGAACATTTTTTTAAGAACACCTTAAATTTTTTCCATAGTAGTGTTTTCTACAACAATAAATTCCCGAGGAAATTAAACATTAAATCATCTCTGATTATCTGTTATGTCGTTATTTCTTCGCCCTCTTCATTTTGTTTTACTTCGTTTGACAATCGTATTGACGGTTGCCAGATCAGATGCATGCATTTTAAAGCAATAATATGGGAATCACCCCGCAAACTACATATAATTTAACTTAACATAATATAAAATTAAAAAATTAATGTACATTTTTTAATTTCTCGCTATTCTTTCTTAGGTAAAAATAAAGTATTCCCACTATTTCTTAAGACAAAACGAAAAATTAGGTCCGTTCAAACCTTTTATTCTTACCACGACGGTATTAAAAGTTGTTTGCGCTAATTAAAAAAAGAACAGATAACGAAGGCCTAAGAATAATTTTTCGTTTCCACGACAGTCGGTTCTACGTTACCGAAACGACCCGGATTTATATCCGGTCAAGGACTGTCACTCCAGCAGCATTCACCGTATGTAAGTATGGGGAATTTTTATGCTGCTACAACAACAACAACAATAATTTTTCGTATTACAAAACTATAATATCTCCGAAGCTACTTCACCGTATACAAAAAAAAAAAATACATCGTTGCTATGTTTATAAAATACTTTTTTAAATCGTTTTTTAAATTTTGTGTGTGTTTTTATGAAAGGGAAACAAAAAACGTACTGTCATGTTGGGCATAAGTAAAGAATAGGCACCATTTCGCTAGATGAGGTTCAGCAGAATTTTTTATGCGGATTACAAAGGTACTAAAAGTTTATAAGAACCAATTTATCTTGAAAACCACTTGAAACCCCAGTTCTTTTGATGTAAAAGCATACTTTTTAAGTAATTATATTATGGCTTGAACCAAGTAGAGCTGAACATGTTGAAGGTTAGTAATAGAGCGCTTATTGAATACATAAGTATACACGACGAAATAATACAACCGTCCTCATCAAATACAATAATTTTGTTCTCATTCGCCCATGAGATATTCCGTAATTGTGCGTTAGTCCAACTCGAGCGATTTAAACCATAAAACACTGGATCTAGAGCATATACACTTGCCTCTAAGTTTACACTTAAAATTTTGTATTTAAGTAGGTTAGTAATCATAAAATTGTTAATGATATTACGAATTTGGCTAAATTAAAATTTTTTTTAAATATTTTTAATGATCAGGAGGTGAAATTTCGTAGTACTTAATTTTTAGTACCTAAATTATTTGTTTAAATGATGTTTCAAATTATTCCTAATGTATCGATTAATTACTGCTGTTTCCGATTAACTATTTCTCCTTTCTCCTTTAAAAACTCTAATCAGCTGTATTGCACTCTAATCAGCTGTCCTTTGTGTTTACTATTCTTCGTTTGTAAACTTATTTATTCTAATTTATAATGAATTGTATTCACAAAATAACAAATACTTGTAGATATTTTCATCGGTACGCAAGTAGCATATCTAGAAATATTGCAGATTGCACAATATACAGTTTAAGTTCAGGTAAATTACAAGTATGCAGTAATATATTAGTTAAGTTATTAACTAAAAATGTCCATTTCAGGTCATGGCAAGTGTGGTGTTTCAGTCATACGCGTCTCTGGTCCGCGCACCAAGCATGCTTTACAAGCTGTGGTCGGTTCTTCTTATGAGCCGAAAGCGCGTTATGCCTATCTCAAATCTCTCTATCATCCTGAAACTAAAGAAATAATTGATAAAGGACTTGTTCTATGGTTTCCTGGGCCTGCTTCATTTACCGGAGAAGATTCGTGCGAATTTCAAGTCCACGGTTCTCTAGCTGTAATTGCCGCAACTCTGGATGCTTTAGGAAAGGTGCCTGGTCTACGGCCGGCATCTGCTGGAGAGTTCACCAAACGCGCCTTCTACGGTGGAAAACTTGATTTAACCGAAGTTGAAGGGTTAGCTGATCTAATACATGCCGAAACAGAGGCACAACGGAAGCAGGTTTTATATAATATTTTTCTTACAATTTGTCACAATATTTAACTTTTCGTATGTTAACAGGCTATGCTGCAAAGTGTGGGTGCGCTCTCCCGTGTTTATGACAATTGGCGCAGACGTCTTATACGCTGTGCCGCACATTTGGAAGCCTACATAGATTTTGCCGAAGAGGAAAACATTGAAGACGATGTAGTGATCCAGTTGAACAAAGAATTGCGACGTATTATTAGTGAAATTCGTAAGCATTTGAATGATCAGCGGCAAGGTGAAATGTTGAGAAATGGAGTACGCACCGCTATTATTGGTGCACCAAATGTAGGTAAAAGTAGCTTCCTGAATATGATGTGTCAACGGGAAGTAGCTATTGTAACGTCCATAGCAGGGACTACACGGGACATCATTGAAAGTACACATAATTTTGGTGGCTATCCTGTTGTATTTGCCGATACGGCTGGTTTGCGTAAACAAACGCAGGATATCGTTGAATTGGAAGGCATAAATAGAGCAAAAGAATGTCTACTCAATGCTGATCTAATACTATTGCTCACGGACGCCCGTGAACTGTGCGCAAATATAACGACCAGCAACGGAACATGTGACGAATACCAGTCTTCCTACCTACAGCAATTGGATTTAGATGCTAGTATGTTAACGGGCAAGCGTATAAAATTAATAGCAAACAAAACTGATTTACTCTCAACGACAGAATTACAAAAGTTGATGCAAGTTGAAAATGTGCTGCATATCTCTTGCAAGCAACCAACTGCCATTCATATGGAAACTTTTCTAAAGCACTTTGAAGAAATGCTAAGCGAGCTGTAAGTTCTAATATATGTGATTGCTGCTTGATTTATTTATTTATTAATATAATCTACTCCATTTCTCACAGCTGCGGTCAACCGTCTGCCGAAAACCCGCGCATTACACATACGCGCTATCGTCAACAGTTAGAGCGTTGCATCGAACACTTAAATATCTTCTTGGATGAATATGCGCCTGATATATTTCCTGATATAGCTATTTCGGCACAAAAACTGCGAAATGCGCTCAAATGTATTGAACGCATTACAGGTCACGTGAGCTCTGATGATATTTTGGATGTAGTTTTCAAAGACTTTTGTATAGGCAAATAGCGTGACACAGTGAACTGACGGGCAGATAAGCTCATAATGTACTTATTTGCCGGATAAAAATCGACTATATTATTCTATAAGTTACTTAAACTGCATTTATAGATAATGCATTGCATTTTCTCGTGAGTGTGAGTTTTCATGAAAGAAAGAAATTATTCGAAATTTGATAGACTTATAGTGTAGTCATGTAGTTATAGTTCTTATATTTAAGTTACAAAATATCGTTTTGTAAATTTTTAGTCCTCCGCGGTTTACAGATGCAATAAATGTAAAGTATTATAATGTTATTTATGTGGTTGAGATATATACAGCGCTTGAGCAATTGTGCTCCCATAAACGCCATCGGAGAATCTCATAACATATGTCCAGTGTGTGAAGGCACCCCGCACGACACCAACCACCTTTTCACATGCCCCATCAAACCCACTCATCTAACACCCCGCTCCCGATAGACCCAACCTGTCTAAACAGTCTACCGTTAGATGAGCTAGACGAAGAAGAGCGGTAATTTACACTACACTGACCGGGCCAAGTATACTGCTACAACGACAACAATCTCACAACATAGAGCGAAAGCGGGCGATCGCGAAGAATGGAGGCTTTATAGACGAGGCAATGATCCACCCCGTACTGTACGCTGAAGCGCCATCGCCCATCATATTATTTGTAATAACTGTATTAACCTGAACCACGGAACATGATTCAAGCTCTATTTGCATTACGTGTCAAACTTATCACAGGATATCATATAGAAATACGCGATTGAAACTAAGACTTGATGAGGAAACTATAGAGTTTGCTTATGAGGTGACTGTCCTGGGTCAGGGGCATTGCTCTGAGCCAAGTCCTGCGTTATACAACCAACCGAGCAGCGTGAAACTTTTGGAGAACCCTTCAGCTTACAATGCGACAAAGTGGCGCCCACGACAGTAGATCCCATATTACTGGAACGACCCTAATTTATATCCGACCAAATGCTGTGTCTTCAGCAGCATTCTCTTAACATTTGTGGACACTTTTCATACTTAGCACAAAGGCACTGCAGTGGTAAGTTAAAAGAGGTTCGATAAATTGCGTTCATTACTCCTATTCTCGCTTTCAATTTTCAATAATCATTTATTTAAAACTTCTGGTATATTTTACGCGAAAAAAAGTAGCAATTAATTCTTTTTTTTTAATTTAATATTTATTGCATAAAATAAATGTCGTGGAAAAATTAGTTTTTAATAAAAAGAAAAAGTAACAAACAATAACATATGTAGTAAGTGTATAAACAGATTCACAAATTTGTATAGTTATAAATACAATATACGAACATACATACATGCAGTAAAATAACCTTTTAATGGTATCAATTGGTATGACTTTTTTTTATTTTGTGGTGCATTGTCATTCTGTGATTGCATATTCAGTTATTCTTGTAGTTTCTAAAGGTTAAAATTCCGAGTCCTATTTATCATATTTTACTTTTCTTTTGATTACTTTTTAGTTGTTCATATTCCAAAAGGATTTTTGCAAAAACTAACGACTTTAAATATTGACAAACACTTAATTTCGCATCATATTGAATATTTACAAAATCATTGAGTAAAAAAAAAAAAATATTTATGCGTTTAACTACAATTTTTTCTATTAGAATTTCAACATAACATATCTAGGTATTTGCAGTTGGCAAATTAAGTACAATAATTATTGCAATTCACAAAGGTTTTAAACTATCTGCAGCAAAATTAACAGCTGGTAAATTCAAAACTTTTTTTTTATAATATTATAGTATTTATATGTATTCTGTATAATTTTAATATCCTTCAGAGAGAGCATGCTTTTCGACTTGAGTGCAGTATTATTTTTCTAAGCTTGGTTATTTAAATTTTAATTTCGCTTTTGCTTATTTTTTGTATTTGATTGAAAAATCACGCTATACACTTGTTCATCATAATATTTGTTTTTGTCTACGCATTTTTGTTACATTTATATACCTATAATATTTCGCTTCGTAAAGTATTTTAGATGTTGTAACATAATTTTGGGCGCGTGCAATATCCGACTATAATAAACGAAGTACAACAGTCAGGTGGCAAATACATACATACATATATACATGCATGATAACAATAATAAGCGTGTGAGTTTTAAGGAAAAATCGTTCAAACATTTAGTAAAGTAGTTGCGACCTAAGCTATAATTTTATTTGTTCAACAGTTTCGTTAAAAAAGCATTCCCTTTGCGACAATTGAGCTATTATCCATCCACTGTGCTTGTAGCTTTTAGTAGTATAGACTCTTCGGTCGATTAGCAAAAAATAAGCGCTAGATGCCTTTTAGGCGCGTGTATCAGTCATCGGCGTGATAGGAGACGTAAACAGCATCACCACCGATGCTGATCAAACATTGACCCTGAAAAATGTGGAAAAGATAAAATTAAAAAAATATAAAATCTTAAATTAAGTAAGTAAAATTAATAATATATTTACTTGATTTTTATGCTGATTATCGACCAAAATCAGTTCACTCATATAGAATGAAACCATAGCATTGCCGCCAAGAGCCGATATATGAGCACGAACCACAGCCAGCAACTGAAAAACAACAAAGAAAAAAAATATATTTATACAAATAGGAGAATAATATTTTTACGCAAATAATTTATAAAAAATGGCATAGCTCGACAAATATAGTCTTGAGAGATCTAGTCTGTGGTTATCGTCTAATAGGCGTTATTAGTGTTTTTAGATATACAGTCGAACTTCTCTACAGTGAACTTCCATATAATGAAGCTCTCCTTATAATGAACTGGTTTCGAAGACACTGCTTTTTCGTTCTACTTTCGGTGTATTTTTGTCTCCTTATAATGAATTTCTATATAGTGAAGTTTTCTATATAATGAACAAATTTTACAGCTGGAAATTCAAGCGTCCTAAGTTTTTGTCTCCATATAGTGAATTTTTTCAAAAGTTTTCTGTTGCAAAAAATTACAGTTAGATGTGGAAATTAAAACAGAAAGAGCTGAGCTATTACAGTTTTATTCAGTGATTGAAGTTAAAATGATGCATCGAAGCAGCATTTCGCTTGAAAAAAAGTTATTAATGATTAACAAAGTTAATGAAGGAAAGAAAAAAAAAAAGATATTGCCAATGAATTCGGAGTTCTTCCCAGCACTTTATCAAATATTTTAAAAAATAAGGAAGTGATTTTAAAAAATGCGGAGGATTTGGCAGTAAATACCAAACGCAAAAGACTTCGACCTTGTCATTTTGAGGATATTGACGAAGCAATGCTGAAATGGTTACTCATTGCACGTGGTAAGAATCTCCCTTTATCTGGACCATTATTGAAGCAAAAGGCCAAAGATTTTGCGGAAGCACTAGGACACCACGAATTTGAGGCAAGTACAGGTTGGTTAGACAAGTTCAAAAGTCGGCATGGCGTTATTCAAAAGACATTATGTGGGGAAAGTGCTGACACCAACATAGAAAACCGTGATGAATGGGTGACGAACGTCTTACCGAAATTAATTGAAAATTACAACATTAACGACATTTTTAATGCCGACGAGACTGCTTTGTTTTTCAAATGCTTGCCAACTAAAACACTGGCATTCAAAAATGAAAAATGCTTTGGTGGGAAGCAATATGACTGGATCAGAAAAGCTAAAATTGCTGGTAATCGGAAAGGCCAAAAATCCGAGGTACTTCAAGGGAATAAAATCTTTAGGTGTCGATTATGAGTTTAACAAAAAAGCATGGATGACCAGTGAGATTTTTACGAAATGGATTGTAAAACTCGACAAAAAATTTTGTGATCAAAACAGAAAGGTGTTGTTTTTTGTTGATAACTGCACTGCCCACCCTAAAGATGTAAGAGACAAGTTGAGAAACATTCATCTCGCTTATTTTCCTCCCAACATGACTTCGTTACTGCAACCAATGGACCAAGGCATTATCTACAACATGAAACAACATTACAGAAAACGAATTTTAACGAATATATTGACTCAAGTGGATGAGGGAAATTCTGTTATGGCCATAGACTTGCTGCAAGCAGTTCGAAATCTTAGCAATATATGGAATGTCTATGTTAAACCAGAAACAGTTGCCAACTGTTTTAAAAAGGCTGGATTTTCAAAAGATGTTATGCAGATTCCATTTGAGCATTGGGATGAAGAGGACCTTCTTTTAATATCGGATTAGGCCGCTTTACAGTCTTCATTTAAAAAAGTAGCAAATATCGAAGCATCGTTTGATGACTACGTAAATGTTGATAATGGTGTGCAGACTTGGGACAAACCATCCGAAGAAGATATTCTCAACAACATTTTTGAAAGTCGCGGAGTTCCAGCTGAACCTGGTAAGCATTTATCTTTTTATAGTCAAACAAAAATTTAATATGTAAATATTATTTCAGATAACGATGAACACGATTTGACCGTTGAAGAATTGGCAGAAACTGAGGAGGCATTACCTACGTTGATACAAGCTGCTTCATCCATTAGCGTAATTAGAGCCTTTGTGGAAATGAGGAGTGACGTGCCGATTAATGTTTTCAACTCTCTACATGATTTGGAAGCTTTTATTGAAAATGAAAAATGGAAGACTGTAATTCAAACCAAACTCACTGATTATTTTAAATAAAATTACATAAAAAATCAATGTTTCTTTATAATGAAGTTTCTATATAGTGAAGTGATTTTCAGGTCCCGTGCGAATTCACTATATGGAAGTTCGACTGTATTATATAAGTATTTGTATATTCATAAACATGTATATATTATATATTTACAGAATACAACACACAATTTTTTGTTGTTGTTGTTGTAGCAGTAATACACTTTTGCGTGACGGTTGCTGAAGTGACAACACCTGATCGGATATACACCCCCGAAATTATTATAAAGGCACGAGCACATACAGACAAGTTCTGACTTGTTACTTATTTATTTTTTAATTTAAATAATTGTTTTATAAAAATGTAGTTAATTCTATAATAAATAACAAAAAAATCCAAGTTTAGAACTTTGTACAAGATTTATAAAAATAAAAAAAAACATTGGGTACGCAGTTGTATAGTCCATTAAATTTTAGTACCTATAACAAAATACAAGTTTGAAGTCGCCCAACATTTTCGTTGATTTTTCCCTCTGAAGATGTTGCTCATTTTCTCCATATAACGAATGCACGCCATTTTTTTATAGCATTTGAAACTTGAATTATTATGGTCTTTATTAAATAATGAACTAAATTTTGAAAAGAAAATTATCGAAATTAAAAAATAAATAAGGAAAGAGTCAAAACTTGTAGCAGCATAAACATTCCCCATACTTACATACGGGGAATGCTGCTGGAGTGGCAGTCCTTGGCCGGATATAAATCCGTGTCGTTTCGGTAGCATAGAACCGACTGTCGTAAAAACTTGTCAATATGTGGTGCCTTTATAACAATTTCGGAGAGTGTATGAGTCAGAGTGAGTGTGACTGTGAAAGAAACTTGAATTCGAGAGTATGATTTGGAATTGACACAAGAATCTATGCAATGAATTGATGGTTAAACGTGATAAGTTGAGTTAGAGAAGTTAGACAAGGCGACCATTAATAGGCATTTTGAAGGTGTAGACGAAAAATATTTCTTAAACGGGTTAGAAGTTATGAAAAATGTATTGCACTTGACCGTGAACCAGTAAGAAGTCGTGATTTTCCTTGCTTTCACTTTATTATAGTAAAATCGAATGGGCTATAAAACACATACGCTTTCTACATATTCTGATAAAAAAGCTGAAAATTCTATTTTTTTTAGAAATTTGATCAATTTTTATGAATGTTGTAGGTTAGGTTATGTTGACCTGGCTAGTTGAAAGCCATCACATAGACCTTTTGGTCCTTAGTGGTACCAGATGGAGCTTGACAATAACGTTTCCTTGTAGTAGGCTTCTTGTAATAAGCCTGCGTCTTTTGCAAAACTAAGTAAGCTATGAAGCTCTAACCCTGAGAGACATTCTAACCTCTCATATTGTAGAGCTCCTAAACATTTCATTCGGGTTCTAGCTAATGCAGGGCAAGAACATAGAAGGTGAATGTTGTGAATAGTTTAGAACTTTGATTTACAAGTTTTTTGTGTTTACTTATATATGTAAAAAATAAGCGAAAAAATTGAGTATGAAAAATATGGCAAATACCTAAAGTGACTTAAGGAAGCGAGCACAAGTGTATTTAAATTGTTTTTGTTTTTAAGTTTAATCTTAAGTTTTTTAGATTCAGAACATTTCTGACACCCCTCATATATACAAAATAGACATTGACTTAAAAAACATAATTCCTGTAAGTCAGAGCCTATGGTATGGTACTAATTATGCCTTGCTGTCATGCATTGTTAAGCTACAATAACATCCCATACTCGGAATGAACATTCACATTAAAGCAGCAGTAGATTTCACAAGAATCTCACCTCAGTTATAAACGAGTGCACAAAACCGCTAATGCCACCAGTCTCGCGTATTGAGGTCGTTTCACGTATAAAAAAGAAATTCAAATTGCCCAGATATTTGTCAATGCGACCACCTGGTATGAAACTGAGCGGTGTTATATCAACGCCGTAACGATCGCGTAACGGGAACTGCAAAGGTTAATAAAACGGCTAATAGAATATTGCATTACTAGGTAAAAAAAGTGCATATCTAAATATATAATATATTTATATGTATGTATGTATTAGTATGCATATCATAAATATTACTTTTTATTACTCTTTACTCACATAATAATTGCGGTTTATTGCACTTCCTTTCTTGCTCTGCTGTCGTGATGGTGATGTTTTCGACAATTTGAAGCTATTTAAGCCATAGGGTGGTAAATTTGACGTGGGTGTTGGCGTTTCAACCATTTGGTCTTCGTCGAGTGGAAAAATGTAGTCCTCTTCTTGTAGCGTACGTTTATTGCCTACAGACACACCATTAGTATCGGGTACATCGGCAGTTGTCCCGTTCGTTATGCCGGTAGCTGCTGCCTTACGACGATATTTGAATTTATTTGCATCGCCCAGACCGAGCGCCATGCCAGTGACTAGCAGCTGAATTTGATCCTGATTTATTACATTATTATAATTAGAAATGCAGAGAAAAGAAGATGAGAGAAAGTAACACTCAAGCACTTACACTTTCTGGCAGATCGAGTCGGAATCTCAGATCGCATATCGCACAGGGTATCATTGTACGTAATTTAAAGTAAATCGTCTGCAAAAGTCTGTAAACATACAAAATTGGGCAATTTTAAATTAAAATGGCGAATAATCACACATCTATATATATAAAAATGAAATGATGTTCGTTTGTCCGCATTTTTTTGGGCCGATACGAGGCCAATTTTATTCGTTCTTTTTTCATATTATAGGGATCCACTAGGGGAAGGTTTTTAGCAAAAAAAATTTCTTTTAAATATTTTCTTCATATAAAAAAAGAAAAAATCAAAATATTGTCCAAAACAAAACTTGCTCGATTGTTAGATTAAAGTAAGTTTCGAATCGACATTCATTTTATGTGTACAACTTTTTTTGAATTTTTTGTATTTGTATTGTGATACAGAAATGTATTGTATACAGAAATTTCAAATGATTCGAATGAAAATTTTTTTTTTTTTTTTTTATTTCTTCCATAAAATATTACACCTGTCGTTAGACAATAAGTAATTTGATTTACAAAAAGATGGAATGAGAGTGATATTGAAGGGCCAATGCCCCCAAGCTCATTTAGAAGAAATATATACATATTATTTAAAAACAAGTGGTTAACAAACAATGATATATACGATTAGTTGACAATTGATTACAAGGATTTTGCAAGATCTGTTGGTGTTTGACGGTTAAGCCGACTTTGGGTAGATTTTTCTTTATTTGGTAGTCTTCTCATCATAGGATTTGTATGCGTTAATAGTCTATTTATGTGTCTTCTGCTAGCGCTTTGTATTGTTTCATCAATAGTATCGATGTCAAGGTCGCGATGAATATCTGCGTTAGGTATGTACCAAGGTGCATTAGTTAAGGTCCTAAGTATTTATGAAAATAATGTTTCAATTCAATTGAGCAATGCTTTCTTTGACCAATTCTATATGGAAATGAATGCGTTTGCAAACGATGTTTTCGGCTATGAACAAATGTTGGAATCGAATGAAAAAGGAAAGAAACGCGAAATGATAAAAAAAATTCTTGGAAAATTTAAAATGAATGGTGCTTCATTGGAAAAATTCAAAGGTAATAAGAACAAACACAAGATAAAGTTAGAATTCGAATTTTTAGATTTATTTTGTTTATTTCTCATTTTTTTCAGAAGTACACCACACAACAACTCATTCCAACTCTGATTTTGAAATCCTGTTGGAATTGGTGATCGATAATTTTGTCACTATAATGGTCAATGGAAATTTGCGTGTATCAGACCCTGCATATTATTTACCATATCAACTTTTTATGGAACATATGGACCAAATGAACACAAAAAAATAATTTAGTTTTGTTTTGATTTTTTGCAACATTTTGGTTTTCAGTTAATACAATAAAAACAATACTGTTTTTTCGTGAACACAAAATTCTAAATTTATTACGTTGTTTGTTTAGAATTTTTTTAGAAAAAAAGTAAATTTTTTGGTTTTGAGGAAATTTGTTTATTGTTGCTATTTGTGAAAGCGTAGATATTTTTAAGTATTTGACTATAATCCTAAAAGTTAATGGAATACCACTATGACACATAGAAAACATTTTTTCAAAGGGGTGTTTTTCGAAAATTATAAAAAAAATTGTTTTAAAAAATTTTGAAGAAATAAAGTAAAATAAAAAAATTTCGAAAGCATGAAATTTTTTCAAAACCAAATTTTCCTCAAAAAGATAAAAGAAATTTCTTCGAAGAGGTGTTTTTCTAAAATTACAAAAAAAAAAATTTCAAAAATTTTAAACAAATAAAATAAAATAAAACTTTTTCAAGGGTATAACATTTTTTCAAAACAAAATTTTCTGAAAACCAAACAAAATTAAAAAAAAAGGTGTTTTCAAAGCATTTCATATTCCACTATTAATAGAGAATACATTTTTTCGAGGGGGTGTTTTTCAAAGCGGAAAAAAATCTTTTTTAGCAAATCAATTTAAACTTTTACAAAAGTATGAAATTTTTTCAAGAACAAAATTTTCTCAAAAACGTTAAATTAAAAAAAATAGTTTTTTCAAAATATTTAATTTTCAGCAATTAACTGAGAAGAAATTTGTTAGAGCGAAGTGTTTTTCAAAACTTCAAAAAACACTTTTTAACCAAAAAAAATAAACCTTTTTTCAAAAACAACAGGAATGATAACATTGCCTAACAATTTCTGCACTTTTGCACAGTCTAAAGAGGCATTGATACAGAGTGTATTTCCAAACATAGTTCAACATTACAAAAACCAAGATTGACTCAGCGAAAGAGCAATTTTAGCTGGGAAAAATAAGGACGTCAATGATATAAATTCAGCTATTTTAGATCAAATACCTGGTGACATAGTTGCGTATAAGTCAATGGACACTATTACTGATCAAGATGAGGTCGTAAATTATCCAACTGAATTCTTAAACTCACTCGATTTGCCAGGCTTACCACCTCATAATTTACGATTAAAAATTGGAGCACCGATTATTATGCTGCGCAATAGTAATGTGCCCCGACTTTGCAACGGTACCAGACTCGCTGTGAAGAAGCTAATGGGTAACGTTATCGAAGCAACAATTTTGAAAGGAAAGTACAAAGGAGAAGACATTTTGATACCCTGAATTCCACTGATTCCGACGGATTTACCATTCGATTTCAAACGTTTGCAGTTCCCGATTCGCCTTGCCTTCGTTATGAGAATTAATAAGGCGCAAGGACAGTCTCCACAA
Source organism: Anastrepha ludens (assembly GCF_028408465.1). NCBI lineage: Eukaryota > Metazoa > Arthropoda > Insecta > Diptera > Tephritidae > Anastrepha > Anastrepha ludens. The sequence goes on from NC_071498.1 coordinate 39,615,858, forward strand.
ATGTGCGGTATTAATTTAGAATACCCAATTTTTTCTCATGGACAATTGTATGTAGCTTGCTCGAGTTGGCAAACCATCGTCATTATTCACGCGAAAGATGAAAAAACCAAAAACGTTGTCTACCAAAAAGTGTTACAATAAAGTTCGAATGAAATTGTATCAAAGAATTTGCTTTTTTTCGTATTAATTTTATTCTCTTTCAGCAAATCATTGAATTTATCGTCTAGCGAAGCGGGCGAGGGTACGCTAGTATTTTCATAATTTTGATTCACAAAAAATTTCAAATTTTGTAAGTTTAGAGTTAAATATACAAAAAAATGGCGCAGCGCAAAAAAATTAAGTGGCATTACTTAATTTTTCGAGTTTAGAGTTTATCGTAATATATTAAAATGGCGAATAAGGGCACTTTACAGTTTTGAACTTTTTGCAGGTCAGAATTTATTGACGAAGAAGCAAAAATTTATTCTACTCTTTTCAGAATTTTTTGATGTTCCAGTTAGATGAACAAAAATGTCAAAGCTGAAAAAACACAGTTTATAAATTTTTTTTAGTTTAGGATTTAACTTTATATTTAACATAATAAAATAAACTATGAAATATAGTGTATTGGATTCAATGGAGTTTTATGTGTCTGAAGACGCAAAAAGACAGTTTGATTTTAGATATTTTTTTTTAGGTTAAAGTTTAATGTTATATTTAATATATAAAACGACTATCAAATTATAGTTTAATAGCAAGAAGTAAAAAAAATATTTTTTGTGGTTTGAGTTTTATGTATTATAATAAAATTGGCGAAAACGCAAAAAAAAAATATTTTATTTTAATTTTTTTAAGGTTTAAGGTTAAGGTTATTTTTCTAAATTGGAAGAGACGAAAATAGGCAGTTCGCATGTCTAATTTTTTTTTGGAAATTTAAGTTTAATATCCGAAATTGGCGAAGAAGCAAAAATACCCTACATTTTAAAAATTTCTCGATGTTGGAATTTATGTACAAAAAAATAGTACGAATGCCAAAAAGTAGTTTACATTCTAAAAATGTTTGAGGTTAGAGTTTTATGTACATACGATACTACTAAAACAATATACTACATTTTAAAGTTTTTTTTGTTTTGGTTTGAGGTTAGAATTTAATATGCACAAATTACGAATAATACCTAGTTTCTTGCAGAGAGGCTAATAAATGAGTACGTATACTTAAGGGGTTATACGCAGTTATGAAGCAAATAAAAGACGGGTTGTCAAGGATTTATCCTGAAGAAACTTCAGAATATTTTAATTTGAAAATTTTTGGCGGTTATAAAAGCATCCTTCAAGAACGTAACAAAATTTTTTATTTATGAAAATGTTGATTATAGAGCGCGCTGCAGGCGATTTCTGGAACCTCCTTTAAAAAAAGACGATTTACGGTGTACATCGTAACTCAGGATTGGATTATCTGAAATCAAAAAACCAAACAAATTTTGTTAATATATTAGATTATCTAGTAATTAATCGTTCGGCTAATCAAAATAGTGAATTTTCACAAAATGGCAGCTTTTAAAAGAAATGATTTCGATTTTTACGTTAAAATTTGGCCGTAAATTGATTATAAAATGGAAAATAAGTATCAGATTTACAAAAGGAACGATTAATTACTAGAAAATGTATCTTTAAAGATTGAGTTAAAACGGTTGACCGATCAAACAAGCCGTTTTCGAGATATCGTGTACACCGACTTGAAAAATGCCGTTTTGAAAAAAACACGTTTAAAGTTTCAATACCGGTTGAACGTGCCTTAAAACGTGCCGAGGCATCTCTACATATTTAGGTATAACTCCGAAAGTATTGCTTAGATCTACTTCAAATTTCGTGCGTATACTTTTGAATATATGTACATTACAAAAATGCAATAAAAAATCGATTTTTTTGAAAGTCATAACTGCGTATAACCCCTTAAACAGGCGGCAGCCGTAGCCGAATGTGTTGGTACGCGCGGAAGTGCGTAGGTTCAAATCGCCGTACATAAAACACCAAAATGATAGACACAGTTTTTTGGCAATGGCAATGGCAAGCCTCTAAGAGTATTCCTGCCATGAAAAAGCTCCTCATAAAAAACACTTTGCTGTTCGGAATCGGCTTAAAGCTGGAATTAGTGGTGTCGTAGCCATAACGCCATAGCCTTAACCATAAACAGCTGATATTGAAGTGTAATTAATGACAACATTTACATTTTGTGATAAAAACACGGATAATTTGCCACTAAGTCAATTAATTGCTCATCGTTCATTTCTAATATTTAAATTTTTATCGCAAATGTTAAAGCAAATGTAAAGTATTTCACAGCTGCCTACGGCTTGGGAGAAAAATCAAAATTCAATAGATACATACGGCTACGGTTATGGTTACGACGTTATGGTGGGGCACCATATGTTTGATCAGAAGAGCTGATTGCTATGGTTACGGTCATGGCTAAGGTACGGCACCATTAATCGCAGCTGAAAACTGTAGGTCTCTCAATTTTTGGAACAACATCAAGACGCACACCACAAATAGGAGAAGGAGCTCGGCCAAACACCCAAAAAGGATCTAAGCGCCAATTACATATATATAAATATAACTATACTATAAAGGTGAATGTCTGTACGTTGTCCGCGCATCACTACGAAACGACAACCCCAAATGACGTAAACATTTTTATACATTCATATTTTCACCCAATGAAGGTTATAAGCATGTTTTTATGATGAAACTCCCTTCCCACAGCCCCCAGGCCGCGCCACCACTCTCAATCGTCACTAATAATCGAATATTTGCTTAAATTTAATTTAAAAAATCTTAGTTTTTCCAATTTCCCACTATTTATAGCACACTCTAGACTTCATAATCCGCATAAGCTGTTCAACTATGACCCAAATGCAAAGTTCAAAAACGGTTTGAGATAGAAAAATAATAAAAATAATTTTGCTTGATATTTTTCTGATTGGTTGTTTTGATTTTATTCAACGAGGCATAGAAACGGATGCCGGGTATTGTAATACAATATTAAGGTTATTAATAAAAAAATATTTTCTATGAAATTATTGTTTGTAATTCTTTTATATACATATCCTAAATCCCTCAAATCTACTCCTACGCGAGCGGGGCCGCTGATTAAAGCTAAAAATATATAAAAATATAAAAAAAAATATCTATTCAAAACATTTCGCCAAATAACTGAGAATGCTTGTCCGTGGTTAATAGACTCATAAACTGGAGAATGTGCGCTCGATCCTTATTTTGTAAATGGAACATAAGCAAATAAATTAAAGTTGTTTTTAGCAACGGCTGCCTCGAGGCATGCTAAGATAATGCAACCTGATAAAAAAAGTTTCTCATTAAATTTGACTGATCATTTTGGGGCTGAAAGGCTTGGTGAAAACTATAAAAATGTTTGATACACACTCCACAACATTCGCTCACTTCCTTCAAACACTCATGACAGTGTAATTGAATTTTCAAGATTTGCAGATGCCTGTATATACTTCCAATGTTTCACAAATATTATAACCGTACTCACCGCTGAAAGTGTTTGGGAAATCCGCTAATATTTTGGCTGACATCTAATTTGGCGCGCCATACTTGTGTAAACATTTGCAGATTCTTGACGGCCTCCATATCTAACATACCGGGCACACTTTGCGTGTTAACCACGTGGAAACCCTCCGGTGGATAAGTTTCCATGAGCAATGAAATAATTTCTAAATCCTCAATATCATCTACTTCTAGAACACAGGTATCTTTATTGCCACAATTCAAATCGATCTCAATCACTTCATCATCCGATTCATCAGTATCCGATTGTTTATCCAATGTCGCTCCACCGCTACTTATCAAATCCGGATCAATACATTTGAGCTGATAAATTTCCTGATTGCGTTCGAATGTCTCTTGCAATTTCTTTTGCAATTCATTCAATTTCTGTTTATCCGTCCACGTATTGCCAGCCACAATTTTTGGCACCTGAGGCACTGGCAGAGCGGTGAGGAAGAGTGCTGTGCCCGTCGCTATTAGTGCAATCATTCGTTCACCTATAGCTACTTGCGCTCTCAAACCAAAAATGGCATTCATACCCTTCGCTTTTAGCTTGTTGATAAGCACACGATGTAATTCGTACTCCAAAAAGGGCAGACCATCCGATATCTCTTTGGCATTAAGTTCTGAGCGTAGGTCTTTTTTGGCACGTACCACTTGCGCCTGCATGAAACAACCCCGACCTGTGACATGCAAATGTTCTGGCACCTCAAGTGTCGCCAACAACACATCTGGTACGCGTCCTTTGCGACATATAGCGCATTTCTTCATCTTCACATTAAACGGCACCGACGCAAGATTATACGGCACATGACATACGCTGCATGCCGAATTTTTCACAAGATTCATGCTGGGCGGCAGCATATTTTTTTTGCCTACCGAACTGTGTGTGGCAGCGCCCAATGATGAAGACATCGTCGAGTCCTTCGCTGCGATGGATACGGCCGCATCGTTGGCCATGCCGTTTCGCAGGTCTTTGAGTGTTTCACGTTCCTCCAGTGAGGCAGACATCACAACGCCAGTGTTACTCAGACCAATGCCAATGCCGACTGGCTTTACTACTGTGGGGAGTATATCAGTTTGGGATACGGAGCGGTTATAGGCCATATTAATGACGGCCGCTGTTCCTGTCGCAGAGAGAACACAAACGTCGTCACTGAAAGTGTGGAAAAAGGAAAAGGGGATTTTTTATTAATTATAAATAAATGTACGTACGATAAGGATGAAGGAAGTTGTATTAAAAAATTAAATATATTACTTCAAAAGAGGTTAAAATATTTTCAGTTGTTGGAATCGGTACACAGCGGTAATTTTCAAAACTAACTGATAAAGAAAAAATGTATAGAATTGGTTTAAGGGATAATCTTAGAGATAGAAACACTTATATACATTTATATATATATATATATGTATATAATATATACAGTGAAACCTCCCCTTGCGGACACCTCCAATAAGCGGACACTCCCCATAACCGGACAAAAACTGAGGAACCAAGCTTTATGTTGTGTTTTTAGAACGAATTCCACTCTAATAACCGGACGCGGACACTTTTTCTCATTTTTTTTGTTCTAATCACCTCTCGAAAGTGGACGCGGACCTCTCGGTAACGGACAAGCAAAATATATCATTGAACAAATGTGTAAAGAAAACAATAAAAACCTCCCATAAGCGGACGCGATACTCTAATCCACGGACAACAAAGATAGTAGATAGACAATAGTTGAAATAAAAGATATTAAAAGAATATGGATGGGCGGTTATAACGTCAACAAAAAGAAAAAGTTCTTAAACGCCGATGGCTCAAAAATTGACCATTTGAGTTTCGAATGGTTCGTTAAGGCCAGAAGCCAAAATATACCAATATCGGGTATTATTATAAAGGAAAAAGCAAAAGAAATCGCTGGCCGATTAGGTATTCAAAATTCTTCTGCGTCAAATGGATGGTTGGAGAAATGGCGTAGGCGTCATAATGTGACTTTCAAAAGAATATGTGGGGAATCTTCCGAGGTTAATTTCGAGGATTATGTGCCAAATCGTGAAATTATGTGTGAGTGGCTAGAAATGCTTGATAAAAAAAATGGGCTGCCAGAAGAGAAAAATTTTATTATTTTTGGACAATGCTACAACTCACCCTCGCGATATTAAACTAGATAACATAAAGTTGATCTTTTTACCTGTTAATACAACATACGTTTGTCAGCCCCTCGATCAGGGTATAATACAAAATTTTAAGTGTCATTACAGATGCCATATAATCAAACAAATTAGGAGACATTCCAATGGACAGACTTTCAAAAACTTTTGACATTTTGGAGGCTGCTTTTTTATTAAATCTTCATGGGACAACGTAACGGCAGAAACAATTAAGAATTGTTTTTCGAAAGCCGGGTTTCAAAAAGCTCCGCTTGAATGTTCTGACTTCGAGGCAGAGGATGATATTCCCATATCGACACTAGCGGCTTTGATAAAGATTTTAAATGAAAATCACCAAGGTCAGTATACAGAAGAGTTTTTGTTAATCGACGAAGTTATTAATACAGAAGACAATAATATTGACGTTGTCATTGACGAAATTAATACTGAGGAATTATCTGACGGAGAAAGCGAAGACTCAAATCATGTATGTGTCCAGGATGAATGTCAGATCAAGTCATATCCTGAAGCATTATAACAACTGCGTCGCATTAAACAATTTCTAAGAGACGATATTACTGGATTCCAATACGCAAAGACTTTAGAATGTCATCTTGAAAACCTTTTTCTGAAACATAAACAGGAAAATCTACGACAGACTACGGTATATGAATTTTTGAAGCCTAAAATATAAATTATTATTTATTATTTAATATATGGAAAATAACAATAAATTATTATTTTACAATAAAAAAGGAGCACTAGCTGCCAGGGCTAAAATATAAATATTTTCAATCAAATATGTATATTCAAATGTGTAAATATACTCATTGTTCCCAATATAAAAATGTACATACATACATACATGTATATTTTTCAATAAATATGAAAAAAACTGAACGTACCATAAAAGAACATAAAAAAATTATTTAAAGAGGTGGGATAGTAATTTTAACCTAGATTTTTTTTTCAACCCCCATAAGCGGACACTCCCCATAAGCGGACGAAAATTGTGGAACCGTGAGTGTCCGCTTGTGGGAGGTTTCACTGTATATATATCTTTACCTACTCCCTGGTAGCTTCTTTTTTTGTTTTAACGAAGTTCATTAAGTCAAATAACCCATTTTGGTTGCTGGTCTTTTCTTTTTTTCGGGTCGAGCTCTAGTGTTATCAGTGCATAATTTCTATGTTTGCTTCAATTCAGGTTTACTCTATTAGGAAAATTTTGCAAAAACTGAACAACTGAAAAATTTAACAGCTAATTTGCTTAATAGAAAAATTAAAATTAGTTTAGCCATTAAGAATTTTGAAAGTATTAAAAGTATTAAGGGGTTAGGGGTAGTCAGAATTTTCAAAAAATCGATTTTTTTTTTTTTTGCATTTTCTTAAAGTATAATGTTTTAAAAATATTGTGTAAAAATTTGAAGTGAATCCGACAAATACTTTTCAAGTTATTCAACAATTAACAAAGGGCGCTCAGCCGCTCCGGAGCCGATAGCAAAACTTTAAATGCGTTTTTCTCAAAACTATGTTTTTCAAACTGGTGAACACTGTAACTTAAAAACCGCTACGTAGATTTCAATAAAATTTATACAGCTTTTGAAAAACATAAAAAACTTGTGCCTGATCGAAGGATTTTTTTTTTTTTTTCAAAAATTTCGATTTTTTTTTAACAATTAACTGTTGGTTTTTTCCCGAAAATCTGAAAAATATTTCCTGAGGCCGCCATTTTGTTCATTTTGAAAAAAAAAAAAATAAAAGCTTCGATCCGGCTCGAGATTATCTATCAATAAAAATAATTTTTCTCATCCGATTGGTTTTAGATGAATCTGCAAGGACTTGTGATGTTCACCGCAAGGGACTTCTGGAGAAACGGGCTTCACACAAACAGCGATAACTTTTGCAATTATTAATTTTTTTTTTTTGAAATTTTGGTGAAGTCAAGTTAAAACATGATATTTTTATGCTATGTTTTTTATTTTTGTTAAATAAATTAATTAAGTAGCAAAAAAAATTCGTGAAAATCATCATTTTTTCGGGCCTCTGACTACCCCTAACCCCTTAAAGTGTTTTCCGTTGCATTTGTAGTATGCATGCATTTTCTTAATGTTCTTCATTCAAAAATATTACTGCACTCCCCCGAATAGAATTCATTTTATTAGCAATGAAAAGAAAATAATTGAAATATTACTGTAATGAAATAATTTTATAAGCTAAAATTTATTTCTTTGGTGTCAAATTATCAGTATTTGTCGTTTGAATTTGGCAGCACGTTTTTCGAGTTCACATGGATTCAAGGTTAAACTACAGGTGCCATAACCATATACTGGTTGTTCAATCAATTTAGCGGTTCGATAAGAGAGGGCGTTGCTACTACCCTCAATTTTTGTTGTTACGTTGGTACACTCTTCATATTAACGTATATGAAGAAATTTGTATTTTTGGAAGGTTTAAAACCAAAGGAACGAAGCCTTATGAACGGATGTTGAAAGTGTATAAGAACTTTTCGCCATCCATTAGTACAGTAGAAAGATGGATTGCTGAATTTAAAAGTAGTCGTATAAGCCTTGAAGACGATCCCCGTTAAAGAAGTCCAAAAACAGCAACAACACCAGACCTCGTGGAAAACATACAATATATCGTATTGGAAAATCGTCGAGTGGCTGAAAGAGATTTAGTAGAAGCCCAGACATCTCAGCAATATCAATCAGCAACACTGTAAGCAATATTTTGACAGAAGTATTGGGCTTCTGAAAGCTGTGTGCACAATGAGTGTCGCATTCGCTAACAATGGAACAAAAGCACATTCGAATACGACTTTCTCAGCAAAATTTAGAGCTTTTTCGACGGGATAAAATGGATTTTGTGCATCGATTCATCATATGGATTAGACTTGGGACCATCACCTTGATCCTAAATGAAAACAAGAGACTAAAGACAGTTACAAACCTGGTTCTTCGGCTCTGAAACGAGTTCGTGTCCAGAAATAGTCCAAGAAGGTGTTAGCATCGCTTTTTTTTGGCATGCGAAAGGAATATTGTTTGTGGATTACTTGCAAACTGGTAAAACAATAAATTCTGAATATTATTGTAAATTTTAACACCAGTTAAAATTCGTGGAGAAAGACACAGTTTGCAAAAGAAAAAATTCTTTTTCATCTAGACAATGCAATCACAGAGCATTTTGACAAGGGCTGAAATCCATAAATTAAAGTTCGAATTGTTGGAGCATCCACTAGCCACCGTATTCACCATATTCGGCCCCTAGCGACTTCCATCTGTTTTATAACAACTGTGGAAGCCTATTTTGCAGCCCTTCCAGATTCTCTCTTCAGGGACGGAATTCATAAATTAGAATCTCGTTGGAACAAGTGTGTTGATTTTCAGGGAGACTTTACTGAATAATAATGTGTATTTCAAACCATAAAATTGTGTTTTCCTTATCGAACCGCACAACTTGTTAAACAACCAGTAAATCAGCTGTTCCAACCAATGTTAGGGGGAAACATTGCAATTGATTAGTGGTTCCATGACATAATATCATAACCTTAACCGTAACCATAGATATCAATTGAATTTTGGTTTTCCCCGTAACCACAAACAGCTGATTGCTAATTTGCTGCATTGTGGTTGATAATGCATTAATCTTAAGCATTGCGCACTGCTGTTATCTTTTCTTTGCTTTCCGCATTTTCGAAATGAACAAATAAATGACAATGTCCGTAAATATAAGCTATTTATGGCTATGGCAGCAATAACAGATGGCAGCAAATATCATTATGGCTCAGACCACAGCTAAGGTTATGGCGTTATGCTATGGCGCCTCGTGTTTAACCTATAAGGTAGTGATAGTAAAATGTTTGCAGTAGTAACGAAGGGTTGTATTCGCAACTTTTCTACGATGGACTGGATATTCATAGCCTAGGTGTCTTTAATGCTCAGCAAAGCTTATTTAATATCATAGCTTGGTACATTAAAATACTTTCAATTACTAAAAAAAGCATAAGAAATGTATATCTGGGGATGAACACCGGCTAATATTGGCATTACACCCTAGTACACAACTATCACATCGAGTACAAAAATTGGTTAAGATCGTTAAGTGTATTAGGTTGAGTGCCATTGGATTCGGGTTCGATCAGTATCCGTTAAACATCTCTAATATACTTTCTGCTCAAATATGAACGAGACGTTATCAATAAAACGGTCCGCGGATGACATATGGCAAAAATAAATTTTTTGTTTTTTGGTAGGACTGTTATAAGCTTACATGGCAAATTTCAGCGTGATATGTCACATAGTTTGTTTTCTGTGCTACTGTAAACAAGTCAAGCTCGAGTGTGTTCTTCGAATTTAACGATGGAAATTCAAGTTGAACAAAGAATTTGTTTGAAATTTTGTTATTCCAACAAAATTTCGGCTTCAGACGCCTTAAACATGTTGCAGACAACCTATGGGGCTCTGCTCTATCGCGTGCACGTGTTTTGCAGTGGTACAAATCGTTCAAAGAGGGCCGTACATCGGTTGAAAACTTGCCTCATGAACGTCGTCCAGCAACATCAGTAAACGACGAAAACATCGGAAACGTAAAGGAAATTGTGCTTGAAAATCGCACAAATCGCAAAATCGGTTAACGCTGAATATTATTTAGACGTTTTAAAGCGTTTGCGCGAGAACATTCATCTTAAAAGGAAGGAATTGTGGGACAACAAGTCATGGTTCTTGCATCACGATAATGCACCAGCTCACACATCACGTCTTGTTCGCGATTATTTGAACAAAAATAATGTTAATATCGTTCCGCAAGCACCGTATTCGCCTGATATGGCTCCATGTGACTTTTTCCTGTTTCCCAAGCTCAAGTTGCCGCTCCGTGGAAAACATTTTGAGACAATTGAAGTCATAAAAGAGAATTCGAAGCTTGACTTGTTTACAGTAGCACAGAAAACAAACTATGTGACATATCACGCTGAAATTTGCCATGTAAGCTTATAACAGTCCTACCAAAAAACAAAAAATTTATTTTTGCCATATGTCATCCGCGGACCGTTTTATTGATAATGTCTCGTTCATATTTGAGCAGAAGGTATATACATATACATATGTATGTGTAGGTATAACTTTCTTTTCGTACAACATATGTACATAATATCATAAAATGGTAACAAATATTCAAAATTTTCACTCACGATATGGTCGTCGCTTCAGAGTAGCCCAACACGACATTACAGCCGAGTGCGCGCGCATGAGAACGTATTTCCATGCGCAATTCTGTCCACCACGAGTCACGTACTTCGGGTTCGTCGGGATTGGGTACACGCTCTAACAATTTCACCGAACGCGCTGCTACAGTGGCACCTAAATGCAATATGAAGCCAGGAGGATATTTTGTCATGGTTAAGAAAGGATACTCCAGCAGGCCTTCCATGCCATCAGTGTTGGCATTTTTTCCGCCCAACGATTGACTGAGCCGCATCATCGCTGTAGCGGCTACCAAACGTTCACTGGCCACACACAATGAGTTTCCTAATAGAATGGAATGGAAATATTTTAGTAAAAGAAATGCATAAAAAATAAAATTAAAATAATAATTATAACAAATAAATAAACAAAACTATTTAGTATTTACATTCGCCAACATATACCAGCAATTCTAAGTAGATATGTAATATATGTATGAATGTGTGTGTTGGTGTATTGTGTGGTAGCCAATGTGAACATTGATTAAATACAATTATTTGGAGCAGAAATGAGCTTACACCACTGACATACATATACAATTACATAGATACTGTTGAAGTGATGATTTAGATGATGGAGCAATGCAATGCAACGAATATGTATTTATGTATGTGGACATCAACTTCCAATTACTGCAATTCATGGAGAAGTGAGACAGGTAGCAAAATTTGAAAAAAAAACAACATTGGTATGTATCAGGTGTTCTTTAAGAGTTTGAGAGCTTAAAATGATAATACAAAAGAGAAATATTGTTGGAATGAGTTTTTTTATTATAATCTGGTAGATAATTTCATGGCATTTATTTTTGGAATAGGATATTCGGCACATGTATATCTGCCGCGGATACGAGCTGCATGGTCCATTTGATCAGTATTGTACTTTTGACTATTTTTTCCAATGAATTTGGTCGTATGGCGTTAATGGTGTTTTAAATACTGCTAACCACTTGACGCTCGGGCTTTTCCACAAAAATGTAACCAAAAACATCAGGTTTTTTTTATTTTGCATTTCTTTAAAGTTTGTATATATTTCTTTAGGTTTAAATTGTTTAAAAATATAAATAAAAAGTAACAAGTAGCGATTGGCAAGCACGGTTCGTTCATGTGGCGTATGTACAATAATACAAACATGTCGAAACCTGTGCACTGCACTCAGGTTGGTTCGTACTCGGTGGCGCATTCTAGTATGTTCACTGCACGCGAGCGCTGTTCGCTTGAGACCATTAGGTCCGAGCTTGATCAACTAATCCACTTCCGTCAGAAAATTCGGTCGGTTAAACACAATTGTGACGGGGACGGACCGGTTTTAAGTTGACATTTTGTACAAAAAGTCTGAATTTGGTATCCCCACAAAACTAATACGGCTTTGCAAGATGACGTTGCTCAACACCACCAGCGCCGTCAGAATTGAAAATGACCTCTCCGAGCCGTTTGATACCAAGCGAGGCTTCAGACAGGGTGACTCGCTGTCGTGTGACTTCTTTAACCTGATGTTGGAGAGCATCGTACGAGCCGCAGAACTTAATCGCTCAGGCACAATATTTTATAAAAGTTTACAATTGTTGGCGTATGCCGATGATATTGACATCATCGGCCTTAACAACCGCGCTGTTAGTTCTGCCTTCTCCAAACTGGATAAAGAGGCAAAGCGAATGGGTTTGGTGGTGAACGAGGACAAAACGAAGTACCTCCTGTCTTCAAACAAACAGTTGGCGCACTCGCGTATCGGCACTCATGGCACTGTTGACACTTATAATTTCGAGGTTGTAAAAGGCTTTGTTTATTTAGGAACCAGCATTAACACCGATAACAATGTCAGTTTTGAAATCCAACGTAGAATCTCTCTTGCCAACAAGTCCTAACGTATGGCGCAGAAGCTTGGACGATGACAACATCCGATGAAGCGACGCTTGGAGTGTTTGAGAGAAAGATTCTGCGTAAGATTTTTGGACCGTTGTATGTTGGCAACGGCGAATATCGCAGGCGATGGAACACTGAGCTGTATGAGCTTTACGACGACAAAGACATACAAACGCTCCGGCTATGAAAGTATTCGATGCGGTACCAGCTGGTGGTAGCAGAGGAAGAGGAAGGCCTCCTCTGCGTTGGAAAGATCAGGTGGAGAGGACTTGGCTTCACTTGGTGTGTCCAATTGCAGCCGGTTAGCACGAGAAAGAAACGACTGGCGTGCTTTGTTAAACTCGGCCAAAATCGCGTAAGCGGTTATCGCGCCAATTAAGATGAAGAAGAAATGTGTTGTAATTTTGACAGCAGATATCCGTCAACCCATTACCCGCAGTCCGCTGCAATTCTGTTCAAGCGGTAAGAGGTTAAGCACGTTGTATGTAAAGTTGCGCCGTCTTGTTGGAACCAAGTGTCGCCGATGTTTAGCTGATTAATTTTTGGAAACAAAAATTTAGTCAGCATGGCTCGATCGCTCTCGCCATCACAATGTAACCGCAGCTCCTTTCTCATTTCGAAAGAACTTCGCGAACAGATTTATTTCTTTTTTTGGTAAATTTCCATAATTAGAAAGCGTTGTTCTGGCGTTAAATAATTCATGATGACTTGCCAAACCTTACTGAACAAAAATATCAACACAGCTTGCCATTCTCATCTGTCAAACCATAGTTAGCGATATCGATAGTTCTCATGCAGCTAAAAAAAACACCCGATGTCTAAAAACTAATTCTGTAGGCAAGACAAAGAAATACCATGCATCATCATATCTGCGTAAAATTAATTCTTTCCCCTTGACCTCGGCTCGCGAACCAGTATAACCTTTCTTTATTATTGTTTAAAACTATTTAACATATTCTTGAAAAACTCTTCGAAACAAAATTTCAAATGAATTATCCATTCAACCATTTGCGAAAAGTTCGTTTATGAAGCCTGCAACATTTTTGGGTGCGCCCTTGCAGTTGGACTTTTACATTTGGCCCCGACTCTCAACGCTAAGTTTATGAAGTCCGAGCACAGTCACCAACCCATGAGTGAGTCAGTAATCTGTCAGTGTGGAGTTTTTAATTAAGGGTGCGATAGAAGGAGGTGGATAGCCTGCTATTCGAAAAATGTCTAAGAATCTCAGATGAGTCTAATACAGGGTGGCTGATGAATTTTGCTACATTAAGAAACTCAAATAACTTTTTTTTTATTGTATGGAATTCATTTATTTTTTTTTTCAAGTTGAAGGTCATTAAATTTTATTAAATGTAGCTTAACTAGTTTTAAAAATAATTGAATTTAAATGCCCCCCATGCTCGTTGACACAAGTGCGGCATCTTAGTAAAAAGTTGTTCATTGCTGCTTTGAGAGTTGCGACGGGAATAGCCGCAATTGTTGCCCGAATGGATTGTTTTAGTTCATCCAAATTTGTTGGCTTTGTTTTATAAACTTCTTGTTTACATAAACCCCACAAGAAAAAGTCAGGTGCAGTAAGGTCAGGCGACCTGGGGGGCCAACTAAATTCGGAGTTTCTTGAAACCAGTTTATTGGGAAAATTTCGTCGCAACTCTGTCATAACAGTCTGGGCTATGTGAGACGTTGCCCCATCTTGTTGAAACCACACAGAGTTGAAAGGAATTCTCTTTCGGCGTAGTTCTGGATAGAAAAATTCTTTCAGCATTTTCAAATAACGGTCTCCAGTAACCGTAACGGTGTGACCATTTTCTTCAAAAAAATAAGGCCCGACAATACAGCGTGAAGAAACCGCACACCACACTGTCACGCGAAGAGGATGCAATTCCGTCTCGTGGAGTATCTGTGGGTTAGAAGTACTCCATATTCGACAATTTTGTTTGTTCACATTGCCGTTTAAATCGAAATGGGCCTCATCAGACATGAAAAGGCAGTTTAACATGTTTTGGTCTTCTTCCACCATTTGCAGGATCTTCTGGCAAAATTCCAAGCGAATCGGCAAGTCTGCTGCATTCAATTTGTTAACCATTTGAATTTTGTAGGGAAATAAGTCTAAATCTTTGTGCATTATTGTTTGCAAAGACTGTCGGCTGACACCAAGTTGAAACCCTTCTTGTTGAAACCCTTGGATTGCTTTGTATAGCTGCAGCTACAGCAGCGATCGTTTCCTCCGTCCGAACTGGTGGGTTTCGATGATAAGGCCTTCTTGCGACTGTTCCTTGCTCAGCAAAATTATTCACCAGTCTCATTATGGTCCATCTGCTCGGGGGATCGCCGCCAAACATCCGCCTGTACTTTCTTTGTACCAAAACTACGGACTCCAGTGCGTGATAGCGGCGGACTATCCAAATTCTTGTTTGCGTGTCCCAGTTATCCATTTTAATAAATTTTAAAGATCAATCTGCAAATTAAAACAAAAATGGAACAGATAACTTAAAAAGAAAAAAAGTTATTCAATTTTTTTTTGGTAGCGGCTTTCATCAGCCACCCTGTATTTTGACTCAGACCATAGCAAACTTCAAAGGACAATAATTTTTTCGACGTGCACTCGTGGAAACATTGGTTAGAATCAACGCAATTTAGCGGTTGAATTACATGGAAGATCTGAGTATCAATAACATCCACAATATTTGTGTACCTTTAGCCGATTTCGGGGTTGAATGATGAAGATCGACTTAGATTGATAAACCTATCACTACAATCCATACACATGAGAGACTCATTTATCATTTACTTCAGCTAGATCCACGACGGCACAGATGGGCGATGTGACGTTTGATCGCTTCTAAAAGCCATTATTGCAAAAATTGAAAACGGTCTTGAAAAATTTAATAAAATTGTTAGAAAATAAGAGGTATTGGCCAAAACAAATATACAATTTAAACTCCATCACAAACCCTACATTGCTCGATTGAGATCGATGAAACCAGTGCGAGATATGATGAGGTGTAGTATAAGGTTCTATGATTTGAAATATTATTGAGTACTTGGTTGTCTCGCGAATGAAGAATAAGAAACCAAGTCGATCACTTTTTGATAGACGCAAGTCGCACTCACAAATTTGTAAGCATACAAAAGTGGGCCGAGCTCCTCCTCCCATTTGTGGTGTGCGTCTTGATATTTTTCCACAAATGTGGAGGTACCTACTACTTTGTGCTGCCTCCGAACGACAAATGATTTTTTATGAGAAGATTTTTCATGGCAGAAAGAACGTCAAATACAAAGCACAAAAATGAGCGATATTTATTTTCTATCATAGCTGGAAGAAACATTAAATTTTTTTTGGGTTTATACAGAACATCGTTTTGGCCATTACACTAAGTTGTATATATAATTTTTTGTTGTTGTATGTGTGTATGTATTTAGATAAAAAAATGTATGTGCATGCTCTGAGGGTGATATACTTATTTAAAAAAAACATGCCACATTCATTCACCACAGAAACAATTATTTTTGTATTAGCTTAAAAACGAACGCTCAAAAGTAGATCAAATGACAGCCCTATTCCTAAGGAATAAAAAATTAATCGCAATTTAAGAGAGTCATCAATTTTTGGTATATTGTGAAGAATTGGAAAGTACTGCAAAGCGAAAACTACAACCACACAAAAACTTTTGTTACTATTACAATTTACATGATGGGAGTTTAACCACATTTAAGAGCTCTCTTAAATTTCAGAAATATTAAGCGTTCTATCGTTAACACCTGATCTTTATTTATGTACATTTGAGGTTTGCTGACTGCACACGACTCCTGTTCGATAACACAACAATTTTTAATAGATATTCCTAATCTTTGTAATTCGGTATTTATTAAGCCAAAAAATTACCCATCACTCAAAAATTGAGAGAGCAAAGTGACAGTTCGACGCTAGATCTGAAAGCATAAGAGTGAACTTTTTGTAAACAAATTTATTTTTTGTAGAAGCTGGTCTCTTGTGCACTTCTACGCTTTTCGTCGGTTCGAAATTTGCAGTTCATAGTAAGAAATGATAAATTTAAAAATTTAACAACTAAAAATCTAAGTATGTAAAGTATATTTATGGTAATTTTTTTGGATATCACAATAATGTTTTAACAATCTCAGCTGATATGTCCTCGTCTTTCGGCTTTTGCAAGTGATGGAAAATTTAGCGTTCGTTAACTTTTTTGCTTTTCCTGCTTTTTGAGAGAGAATTTTCGCTTACGCTCTTGCTTCGACTGATGGCTAATTTTGCTATCGAACGCAACTATGGCTGCCAAAACTGTTAGTACTTTTAGGAAAGAATGGTTATTTGTCA
Organism: Anastrepha ludens; assembly: GCF_028408465.1. Taxonomy (NCBI): domain Eukaryota; kingdom Metazoa; phylum Arthropoda; class Insecta; order Diptera; family Tephritidae; genus Anastrepha; species Anastrepha ludens. Next base: position 39,632,978 of record NC_071498.1, read on the forward strand.
GTTTCATGTTTTGCAGCATTTTTTATTGCCTAATAATGGAAATATTTACTTTAACGCAGCAAATTTGTATAAGTATATATCCTTAGTCCTGCCATAAATTCTGTGACAAATTTTACAATGCATACAGCGAGAACAAATTCGTAGAAGAAGTTCCGTTATTTTTGCTTTTGTTCGTATGCACTGTGTACTCATAAATTATACTTAGTTTCATGGCAAATTTCGCTTGTAAAAAAATGGAGTTGGGGCGAAGGGAAATCGCATTGCAATGATTGTGTGGTAAAAGTGCAAGTGAGATTTACGGATTGCTGAAAAAACTTAGTATTTTGAGAATGTCTGAAGTGAAAGACAGAAACAGAAGTGGTCGTCCTCGCGTGGTTTGGACCAGTGCAGCCATAAAAGCCGTTCGAGAAGGAATTTGTAGAAATCCCTCACAAAGCAGAAAATCATGTCTAGATAAATGAATGTATCGACCAGATCCGTCCGTCGCTTAACTGGTCATCTTTTGACAACGCGCTTTAAGAAAATTAGACTTCACAGATGGCCATGGAAATATTCACTGTTGAAAAAGTTTTTAATAAACAAAACGACAAAATCTATGCTAAAACTTCTAAAAATACAAAAAATGTTGTTTCAAAGATTCAGCGTGGCCACCATCGATCCTCCGTAATGGTTTGATGGGGAGTGTCCTGTAGAGGCATTACATCTCTTCATTTCTGCGAAAAAGGAGTTAAGACCGGGGCAAAAGCGTATCAGGAGGATGTCTTAGAAGGCGTGGTGAATCAGTTGCGCAGTACTCTCTTCAATGGAGAAAAGATATACAACTTTTTGGCAGTATGTTCGGTAATTATATTATCAACCGTCTTAGCAAAATTTCTGTTAGGCGTCTCGAGCTTACGATTCGACTCCGTTATCCTTTATTGCCGTAGATTGGTGGTTGGTTGATTAGTTAAAGTGACGCATCATCCAGAATAAAACTAACGCTCCCACACCATTTTGTTGCCGCATCCTCGTTACCAACTTGTTTAACAGTTATTTATAGCATGACTATATCCAGTCTGTGCGGTTTAAGAACCTTATTAGGGTGTGGACATCTAAACCGGACAGTTGTTCGAGACTCTCGAACAGCGATTTGCCCAGAAATAACATTCTGTAATCCATAGGGCAGGGCATTCACATTGTTCTCCGACAAACCAAAAGACAGTTATCACTGTCGTGAGTCTCCAGCCGTCCCGTCGTTTCATGTCTATCAATGTTGATGAATTCCTAATTCGGAGGTATTTTAGGCAGATTGCATTTTTTACTGCGCTTAATGGTGTGAATATCGATTCTGTAAGAACGTTATTCATGGCGAATCCCCCTCTTGCCAGTTAATCTGCTTTTTCGTTACCTTCAATATTTCGATATCCCGGGACCCATGTCGTAGATTGTAGTTAAATATTCAGTTATTCGAATAATCTGGAAACTTACCAGAACCTTAAGGCGACTATCTATCAAGCCACCATTCGTGAGTTAGCGTTAAAAACCCTAAATATTTTGAAATGGTCATGAAATGCTGAATGAATTTAAAAGACGTAATATTCCACAATTAATTGGAATTAACAAGAAAAAATTCATTGAAAAATAGTTAATGCTGTTTTTTATAGCCGAAAGATTGTTTTTGCATTTACGTTTTTTTTTAATAACTTCACAGTATCTCACGAATATTGTGTCAAGTCTATCGGAGCGAAGCTGACGAAGTTGTGACGAAACTGACGAAGAAAAATGACGTTGCTCCAGACCGGATTTCTACACCTGCTCGATTTTAAAGCGTTTTTCTGAAACATTTTTATTTTTGAAGTCCGCGTACGCCATGATTCTAAATCTACTGGACGAAATGTCTAGTAATTTTTTACATAATTCGCCAGATATTCGTGGGAGCTTTTTTTAAATAATTCCAAATACTACGAAAAATTAAAAAATCTTAAGAAAGAATCCTCCCAGGTAAAATCTTCTTTAACACTTATCCACTTTTTTCGTTTCACATGATTCTGTTACAAGTTATGATATACAACGCGAAATTTTCATTATTTTGCTATGAAAACTTAGGAAAATATAATTTGGGGCAAAACAAAAATCATTATATTGGCGTAATATTGTTGCACAAATGGTTTATGGTCGATGCTACGACTACTAACATGCCTGTAAACTTCGATTTTATCCGCATTATCAACATTATCTTTAACATCAAAAATGCCTGAATGGAATCGATGGGACCAAAATTGCACGTAATTAGTAACACAGGCCGACAAAATTTAACCAACATTCAGACCCAGAAACCAGACTATATATTTCCGAAGGTTTATGATGCGCTGAATCCAAATCTGGCCTCAGAATTGCTCTATTAGTTTGAGTTTTCGAGATGAAAACCTGAAAATCGATTAAGATAACATAGACATGATATATTCGATTACTAATTTTCTTGAATTGAGTCTTATTTTTCTTAAAATTTTGTCTCACACCATAAGTGTGCTGACTCACCACATCCCTACACTATCTAACCTTTGGGTACCGAGTCACACACAGCCCTAACCCCTAGAAACCACCCCTATCATACCGCGAGCAGGCTAACCCACATAACCGCAAGCAGGCTTTCCCACAAACTCCAAATTTACATACTATTAATCCATATATTTCAGGCCCTCAAACCCAAGAAAATTAGTAAGCGACTATATCATGTCTATGTTATCTTAATCGATTTTCAGGTGTAGGAAAATTTCGAAACATGAAAATTTCAAAATGCGATATCTCTGCGAAAAAAAATGATATTTGAGCAAACAAAACGCCATTTGAAAAAAGAAGGATTGTATTTAAAGATGCCATCCTTTAATTTTGGTGAAAGAAAACATCTGCAAGGCTACATAACCTCAAATATGGGCAAAAATGGGGTTTTTTGCACTTTTAGGTTAGGATATCTCGAAAACTCAAACTAATAAATTAATTTTAGTTATCAATCCGAATTTTGCATGGACAGAGAAGCAGATATTAGTTTAAATTATTTCGGATACTTTTCCTTGTAGACTAGTGTAATTAGTATTGGCACCATAAACACCATTCACAATTTCAGCGGGTTGGCTTGCATTTCGCCTTCCATTTAACACCCTGTAACTTACAACTAAATGCAACAAACAGGAAACTGCAAAATATTATTTTAGTGAAAAATGTCACCTTGACAACGAGGACAAACTTTAAATTGTTTGATCAATACTTTACGAGATATTACTCACTACAGTAATCTACCAATCTACGTTCCTACGACAGTCGGTTCTACGTAACCGGAAGGACTCGGTTTTATATCCGCCAAGGACTGTTACTTCAGTAGCATTTCTCGTATATGCATGGGGAATGTTTATGCTGCTACAACAACAACAACAACCGAGAAAATAATATATATTATATAATGGTCGTTTAGTATCGCCAAAACAAAAAAAAACTTAAAAAAATGCCCTTTTCAACCGAATTAACCTTACGGGCGAAATAAAATCTAAATTAGTTACCGAGTCAATCTAGCGTCTTATGAATTGAGATTCAAAAATTTTATTTTAGTAAGATTTCTTGTAATGTTTTCTTCATTTTGTGTGCCATCAAGCCGCTTTTCTACATTTTAATGTTTGATTTGAGTGAGCATTAATAAGTGAGAAACAGCGAGCAGAAGAAAGGATTTGAAATCAAAGACAAAAACACCAATTAATCACTGAGAGAGTGTTTCATTCAGGCATACAAATAATTTATCGATTGAATCTAGTAGGAAAATTTCAAGAACAGCGAAAAATATTACACACTAAAACATTACGTACGGGAAAATTGGAGCTAGCGTAAAGACAAAGAATTTGTTTAGAGAGGCATAACACATTTTTTTTTTTATTTTTTTTTTTTATTTACTTACTTTTGCGATGTAAAACTGTATTTTAAAATTTTGTATTTGTGGTTAGCATGAGAAGAAAATAGATGGCAGGGATTATTGTAATAAAAGTAAGTATGTATTAAATTTACTAAAATTGTGGTCCAGGAAAAGTTATAGTTTTTATCAAGAAATAGGTATTCAAGGACAGTAAGTATTAAGTATACATTTCCGACCATTTACGCTAGAAGTCCGTAGCGAGGCATATCTCGCGATGTCTACATGACATCGAGTCATAAAAGCACTATACGATGCTTTAAAAGTGGCATTAAGTTAAAAAAAATTGTCCTTTAACAAATTTGTGTTTGGTAAAATCAGTTGTATGATTAAATTTTATAGTTTTATTTATAACTTACAGACGTTTAGACAAGCGTACAATTTCTTTTAAATTACCTCAAATTGTAATTTAAATTACCAAAATTTCAAATTGTAGTGAACAAATTAAAGTATCTTTCATTCATGGTCGTTTAAGAACTGAAGAATTAGAAATAACTTATGACACTGGTATTGAGATATTTTGGGAGTAAATTTTTAAGACAAAAAGGGGTGATGGAGGTGCAACGTTTCCTCTTTCTTCATGAAACACTCTATATTATTGAGGCTGTTCTCGGAAACTTATGTAACAATTTTCTTTTACATTTATTTGTAAGATCGTGGCTTTAATGTAGCACTAATGAAAAAATAATACAGCTGAAAAATAAATAATATACTTTCAGGCGCACTTTGCTCATTCTTACAATCACACATTCGTCCGTTCTAAAATCAATAGCAACAAATGTAAAATAAAAAATCATTCTCACCTTTTGGCGTAACGCTCAAGTCTGAATCTGACGAGCGTCGACACATTTCCGTCGGCACCTCCTTCGATGCAACCGCTGCCGCTGGTATTGAATTCGTCACGCTTGTTGCCGTCGCTCTATCAACTGCCGCCGTCGCTGGCGAAGTACCCGCTGCAACTGTTACTGCATTACTTGCGACTGTGGTTGCATTGGACGCTGCCGTCGTTGTTGCTGACGCATTCAATGCCAACTTCGATGAACTGGGTGAGAGTTTGGCTCGACCACCGCCGCCGCTATTGCTGCTACTACTGCCTAACATAAGCGCTGCTGACGATGGCCCACTAGATAACGCATTAGCGGTTGGCATTGCTGCCGCTGCTGCCACAACAGCTGCCTGTGCCGGCGATGTGAAACGTTTCAAACTGGGACTGTCGGTGATGCCAGAAGATGCGGCGGCAGCTGCCGCTACCAAAGCGTTATTAGATGCCACAGCTGCTGCATTGATCTCGTTCAATGACCTATGATGATGCGAAGGATGATGTTCGCGTTGACGATGATGACGATTTTTGGTGCAAAGTAGCGGTGTGGATGGCGATGAGGTAGGCACGGACACAAATACGGGCGTTGGCGTTCGCGTTGGCGTAGGCAATGATGACGGCAATGGTAATGGCAATGGCAATGGCGGTGGCGCAAGCAAGTGTGAATTCAGATTATTACTATTGTGATTAGTAGAGTTTTTATTTTTACTTAAATAAACGGAATTGGAAACACTAGGGTGACTAGGGGAGCGCTGTGGACTACTAATACTACTACAAGTATCGCCTACTACGTACTTTCTGCTAGTTACAGGGGAATTAGCATTAACATCAATATTGGTGGGCGGCGCCGCAGCGCTAATTGTGGCTACGCTAAGTGTGCTGCTACCTAAAACTGGGGTGGGTATCTCGCTGGTCTCTGAGGCGCTACTGTCATCCACAATTGTCGAAGCATCCTCTTCTATAAAGGGAATCTTCAAATCAGTTTCCGAAGGTGTGGGGGTAGAGGGACAAATTTTAAATACAGGACATTTATTATCGGCAAATGTTTTAATAGTGACTGGTAGATAAGCGGAGCTTGCATCAGAATCCGAAACATAGCCATAGGCATAGGCATTAGTAGCGTACATATCATCTTTTGTGGTGGTTAAATCAAGCTCTCTAGCATTAGCATTAGCATTGTTAACTGTTGTTGGTGAGTTGGTGGCGCTGCGTCTGAGATTGATCAGCGAACGCGAATGGGCAATGTGCGAGACTGGTGGTGGTGGTGTGCACACATCGCCATCCCAATCAATGCAAATCTCCGGTTGTGAAGAATAATATGCTTTGCTATCATTTATTGGCGGTTGTAGTAGCAGGGATTGAGGGTGTGGTGCAGTGCGACGTTGTTGCTGTGGCGATGGCGTTGGCGATTTTTCTGTTTTCTTTGGCTTAGACTGAATGAAATCCTAGAAAAGAGGCAACAATCAGGTGTGCAAATGGGTTTGAAATAGAAATAGAGTGGACACAGTTGAAGAGTCCATTCAATTGTAGGCCGGGAAGGAACTAACGAAATCAAGCAAAATTTTGAACAAAAACTAATATTACCCAAATTACAACGTTGCATATCCAATGTCTTCAAGTCAGAGTCTGGAGTAGTACTTTGAAAAGGTCTATCGCCTAACAGGTATGGGCAAAGCTTTTCCTTTTTAATTCATGGATTCGCAGTGTGCGTCTGTCTTTTTGTTTGGATTTTATGAGAAACCCTTTCATTGCAGAAATGCGCTGAAGAAGAGGTTTGTCATAGGCTGTGCAGGATGCAGTCATCCTAGTAGAAAATACAAATTCCAATTTCTATTAATTAGATTTGTTACCAATTCTCTTTTAACTACTCACCGCAATCTGGAGTAAAATAAGAGTAGTATTCACTAACTACCTTTCGGAATTCGGCAAGAACGTATCGAACGAATCTCGGTGAAACACCAAAATTAATAAAAAGTTGTTTCTAATAACGGTCGCCCCTCGGCAGGCAATGGCAAACCTTTGAGTGTATTTTTGCCATGAAAAAGTTCCTCATAAAAAAATATCTGCCGTTCGGAGAAGCTCGGACAAATACCCAAAAAGGGTGTACGCCCCAATTATACGAGTATATACGAGGTGTGTTTAAAAAGTAAGGCGAAGCCATTTGTATAGCAGAAAATCACCGAACACGCTATCTTATTACGCCTCTCACAAACAAACTTAACATGTTATATTGCTAAAACCGTGAGCATATCTTCGAGACGAGTGTGCCAATATAAAAAAAAAACAGTCACATCACAAATCATTCTACCTAGCGACATACACCGACTCATTCATGTACAGAGGCAAACCAAGTTACTTCGTGAATGGTCGTATTACAAACATCATTATTCCAACATCAACCCTAAACGTTCCAAACCTACATATCCAACATCGGTACCCACCAACCACATTACCCCATACACACGACTCCGTATTGGGCACACCATAATCACCAGCGTACACCTATTACAGGGTAATACACCGAACACCTGCCCCTTCTGCCAAGCAACAGTCAGTGTACATCACCTACTGGTATCCTGCCCAGAACTTGCTTCTCAAAGGCATCACCACTTCAGGAACACAGACCCTCTTCTACTTCTAAAAGAAGCCACTGAAGAAAACATCAAAAATATTTACAAATTTCTGAAGGACACCGACCTACTCCGTCGTATCTGATTCAACATATAGTATATCACCAGACAGCCGAAAGCCCCTGCTGCTAGCGCTGCGTTTGCTTAGTTTACTTTTAATTTTATTATCATGTAAGCTCTAAAAAATAAAAAATAAATAAAAAAAAAAATAATCGAAAGTTCCTAGCCCGTGAAATTTGAAACCTTCACCTTATTTTTTGAACACACCTCGTATACCAGCTCCAACACCACAACCAGTTTTAGAGCCATTAGTATAGACTGTATCGTCGAAGCTGTTTAATGAGAATCCCTTACACCATTCCGCCTGAGATGGAAAGATAGTGGCAAAATTCCTTCTGAATGTTACCGTCGGGACGACGTAGTCAGTCCTATTCGAGGTGGACTGAGTGTGTCGCAATAATAGACTGACATGACCATTTATCCTTCCAGCGACCCGCTTTATTTAACCTAAATGCACTCATGGTTGCCATATTCTTGATGTGCAGATCTACCGGAATGTTGTTGTTGTAGCAGTAACTTTGCCCTGTCAGTGTAGTGTAATCACCGGTCGTCTTCGTCTAGCTCATTTAACGGTAGGCCCAGGAAACTAGCTGTTTCGACAGGTTAGTTCCAGAGAGAGGGGTGTTAGATGAGTGGGTTTGATGGGGCATGTGAAAAGGTGGTAAGCGTTGAGCGGGATGCCCTCACATGCCGGATGTTTAGTATGTCGGGGTCGATTCTGGATAATTAGGAGTTTAACCTGCTACAGCATCGGAATAACGCATGTCAGTGCATTAAGAACCTCTCTACGACATGATTTGATTTCACCGATCGTTCTCGCACAGGTTGATCTTTATATTCTGCCAAGTTATATGATATTTCAATCCCTCCCTAGAGCAAAGCAAGGGTTGAGACTAAGAAAATCTTTTCTTGGCACCTCAATAGGCCTTTGTTTCACCCGACTGAACTCTTTGTAAGAGCAGCCCATCTGGTTTGGCTAAACTAACCTTAATGATTAAAGTATTTTCCATAGTGTACATCGAATACACATTATTGCTATCGCTTCTCAATTTAGACCATAGAACAACTCGAATTTGACCGAAAAATTAGTATTAATTCCCGCTCTCTATGGGGCGGTACAGGCGGTTCTGGGCGTAAACCGCGGTACACTAGACAGCGGTAGTTTACTGGGGCGGCAGCCCTTGGTCGGGAAAACCCCGAGCCATGCCGGTAACGTAGAACCGGCTGCCATGGGAATGGGGCGGAAACCGCCTATCGTCTTGGGCGGAAATCGCCTATCGTCTTGGTTGAAAACACTGGCAGTTGGTATTTATATACCAAATGTATGCTTATTAAAGAAGGTAGTTTGGGTATTCAAAGTTTTAGTGAATCTTTTTCTTTGTACTAAATTTCGTTTGCGTGCCCTTCCCAATAATGGCCACCCCTCTCACTGCACCTGCACATGTTGCGACAATGTCTTTAGGTCGCGCAGCAATGAACGCCGTGGTGTTAAATCTGTCAAACTATCCTCGAAGCCTTCCAGCTCGCTTGGGCGTATCCACTTGGCATCAACCTCTTCGTTGTCCTTACATATTTTCAAATAAGTCTGCATTTTCACAAGTTCTTCTTCCTCCTCGCGCGCCATTTCACACGCGAACTCTGCTTCTGACCCCGAACTCTCTGAATTGCTCAACGAGGGTGTATTTGTCGAACATGAGCGAATTGCACCTGTGTCGTGTGCGTTCAGCTGCAGTCGATGTGGTTCGTGTTGCGAGAACTCGCCAAATGGATGAAAGCCACCAATGGCGCTCACTACATCCACACAGCTGCTACTATCGCTACGGCCACAGCTATCACTCGCCATCGATGGTGTATTGTAAAATTCGTTTTTATTGTAGTAGAATTGTTTTGGTTCGCCACGGGCACGTTGTAGTTCAAGCAGCGCGTCCAATTGATCATCACAAATATTCGGCGAGGAGCGCGTGCTATCCGAATATTCAGATATTGATGTGACTAATGGTGGACCAGCCTTGTTGGTAGCAACGCCGCAGCTGCCGCCACCTACCACACAACGTCTCACCGATGAATCTGCACTCACCGAACGTAGTATTACGTGATGGGAATTGACGGCGTTTTCATTTACATTGTTTACACCGCTACTACGCTTCACAGTTGATGTGCGCTGGAGCAAGGCTGACTTCGTGCCGCCGCCGCTGGCACTACCAAACAACTTATGTTTAGCCTTGAAACTCTTACGTCGACGCATATCGTAAGCAGTGCAAGTTGAACTACGGCCCGATGAACCTGAGGTAGTAGCGTCATCTTTGATGAGACCACCGCTGACGCAGAGGCTGGTCAGCGAACGTGAAGTGCTGCTAGGCGACTTGGATTCGATGCTATCGCCGAATTTCCGTAAGAATGCATTATATTTCTCGTTAAGCATATTTCGCGAAGAGTGCGTAAAGCGCTTCATATGATGGCGCAACTTTTTCGCCGGCTTCTCACCACGTCCATCCTCTTGTCGCATCAGATCGTGCATGATTTCGTTGTCTTCCATGGCGCCGGTATTGGCGTGCTGCAGATCGAAAAGTGCTGATGAACATGATTTGTGAATTTGTAATTCACAAGGAGGCGGCTGTTCGGCGAGATTGATGTGCGAACCCGTCAGAAATTCTATGTACTTCATGGTACGCCTGATGCCAGTGACAACAACAACAACGTAGCCATTTACGATTGATTGATTGATTGATTGAATGCAGAGTATTAGCGAATATGTACAGAAGTGGCATAATTTGTTATATTTTTTGCCAAAACGCAACGCAAACAGCAACAAGAACAAACGAAATGAGCGAGCGGATAATTATTAGGTATTTACGTAAGAGCATAGAACGTATGTACATACATACATATATACATAAATCGGTTATGCGTACGAACAGGCGAATATACGAGCGATTAGGGGTAGCATTACAGAAAATTTAGTTTTTATAAACCCAATTTTAATTCAATGTTATTAACAAGTTTCAAACAGAGTTAGCCGTTTTTTGTTTTTGTTTTTGTACAATGATGAGAGTTAATTGAATTGGATTTGGGTAGTCCATTTATAGATTTAAGTGATTTGAATTTATTACATACATCGATAGGTATTTGTATTAGCAGCGCACAAAATGAATGGGGCGAGAAGAAAAAGTTTTTGTTCGTTTAGGGAGAGGGAAGAGATTTTTTGTTTAATTTAATACCATAGTCGCTCTTTAAGAAATTACAATTAATATTTTAATATATAACACACATATAAAAATATGAAAAATATTGTATAAAATAATTCCTATAATAACAATAAGGTCACTACCATAAAATTGGGCAAACCGGAACTGAGTTTACTTGGCGATGGTTGATGATGATTCAAAATGAGCAAAATTAAATTATTACATTGCTTTTGTAGCAACAACAAAATAATATTGGAAGCTTCTTGCAGCCGTTGAAATAAAAATATTTTTTATTCCACATAACTACAACAATATTCCTACACTTTTCCAATACTTTGGAAAATAATTTCAAAAAGCATCAATTCAATTTTAGAACTATCAAATGTACTTTAGAGTTATGAAATGTACTTCAGAAAGCGTCAAGTGCATTTTAGAAAATATTAAATGTACTTCAGAACTATATCTAGAATCTCTCCATAAAATTTTTTATTTGCAACCAGCGTTATTTTCATACAAAATATTAATATATGCCCTTTTTATTTGTCAATTTGATTATTGATAGAAAGAATTAAGAAACTAGGTATTTTCACTGCTCAACTGACATGTTATCAAGGGATATTGTCGAAACTACAATTGACTTTTTTTAAAGTACCTTTTTCTTTTTGTTTTGTAAGTATAATTGACGTTTTCGGATTACATTTTACACTTTTAAAGTACCTTTTTGTGTTTCTAAAGTATAATTGATTTTATCGGAAGTACTTTTCAACGTTCCTGAAGTATATTTGACATTTTCTAAAGAACATTTTACTGTTCCACGGTCCATACGATGCTTTCTAAAATCGAATTGTTCTTCTCCGAAGTAGTGTTCGAAAAGGTGTAGGTGCCTTATAATAAGGGTCGGAAAATTTAACAACTCCCTTGCATCTGTTATTGCGTTGAACTAAACTGCCCGTAATCAATGTTAATTCGCATCCCTCTTTATAAAAAGTTTTTCTCATCATGTCTCGAACAAAATTTCAATTTTTTACTTTTGCCTAGTCGAATCTAAACTAAATTCATCACCATCTAAATGGATACACCTAGCGAGCAGTAGTAGTCACTTTTCTGATACAAATAGATTGAATTTGAGCAACAACAAAAATAAACAAAAAACTATGTTTTATTATTATTATTATTATAGGCTGCGCAAAAAATAATATTTGGCAAGAGCAAATCTAATAAACATACATATGTACGTACATATTAGGGATGTTAATTCTGGGATTCCGGGATTATTGGCCAACACTCCCGCGACTTTCGGCATTTGTAATTTCTTACGAAACATATGAAATGGAGACAGAAAAGCATTAAGCCTTTTTAACATACCTCAAGTTACTTTATCAGATATGTACACGCTAAAGTATTATTAAATGCATATAAAGATAACTATTATCTCTTTCTCTTCAAATTAAAATCCATTTATTTGTTATTCATGAGAAGGTAGGAGAGTTTTTCAAATAAAATTTATGCAATTTTCATCGAGTCAAGTTGTTGTAAAATAATCAACATCGAAATCTCTGGACTGTAATAAGAAGATGCCGAAAATCCCGAAATAGTAAAACATCGAAAACAATTACATCCCTAATACATATGTATGTCATTATCATCATCGTTCCTAAAAATATTACCCATACGACACGTCGCAAACCATATCTGGCATCTATCTGTTATACATGTGATGAAAAGTATTAAAGTTAGCGAGTTATTAAAAAGTTGCCCTTCGTAACATCCTTTTTTAATTGTTTACTGTTTTGCTTTTGTATAAAAGATGATGCCACATATTTGCCCACGTACATACGTACCTATATAAATATATATAAACATAAACGTGTCCTTGGCCTTATTCATCTATACCCATACGTATCTCCATGCATTATTGTCGCAAACAATTCAGAAAATGCGTGTATGTGTGCGTGCGTTTGCAAGCACATGTGTACTTATATCATCAAGCAGCGGAGACACCAGCTACGGCACTATTTGCTGAATGTTTTATGCTTTTACAGTCACAAAATTGGCAAAGCGCACAAACGCACATACACATACAACACATAAACGTAGTGCACATAAGTATATGTGGAAAACTAAGTTATAAAAATAAAAATTATAAAATTTCCTTTACAATATACTATATCCACATCACATAAAGCAGTACTCACTCTTCAATTAGCGCATTATCTGCTGTTGCTGCCGCAGACTGGCTGCTTGTCGTATCTTTGATCAAGGTCACTGCAGTACCAATGCCGCGCGCCACCACTCCGACGTCCCCTTCCAAATCGAAGCATTGCGTATAACCAATAACAGCATTTGCGCCCATATTAATAGCCTTAAGGCCCATTTTTCGTTGCACCTTTTATATGGCGAATGCCGCCAAATAAGGAAAAAATAAACAAAATGCATTGAGTATACAAGTCAAGCAAATGAATTTAGTAGTTCACACTTACTTGTCCCGACAATTTAAGAAATACTACTTGCCTAGCCTCGTTCGAAGCTCGTGGCGTTCGTATTTTATCTATCCATTGATATTCGGGATCATCGTTGACAACTAGCTCTTCGACAAAACCGTGAATGATCTGCGCGCGATAACCATATGGTATGCATTGTGCTGTGGATTAAAACCATTTATTCGCAGCAAATGTATGATCTTAAAATAACTGTTGCAACTTACAGTGGAAGAATGGTATGCCACAGGAACTCTGCCTGAACTTGTTTAAGTCAGAGAAGAGGTCCACTTTGACAATTACGTTGACTTCGCCGCGTATACCATGCATTGTATCGAAAACGGGTATCCAGCCAGATAACACAGTACCCTTTCCATGCGTCGTTGGTCCGGACATCTCCAAACATAAGGGATTCAGGCTTATATTCACTTTGCCAATAGCATCGTTGGCTGAGTATGTATCGTAATCCATCAAACGGATTTGTAATGGTTCATCTTGCAGTTCAGCATCATCAACCTCGAAACGAAACCTGTAAAAAATTGCAATCAAGAACAACAAACAAATATGGAAAAATAAACGTGTGTATGTTTTTAACACGAGCTGCTAATATGTATGAACAAAAGCACTAGAAAAACTAACAAATGAAGAATCTAGCGATTTTATAACTTGGCCAACGCTATAAGTACTATACTTCAATGTCTACTATACCCATCTTATCTTGTGGTCTTATTATCATAATTATTCCATTGATAGCATTTCATTAGCGTTCTTATATGCCGATTTCTTTACTTAGTACATCACATTTTATTATTACAAAGAATTGTGTTCACGCACAGACACTTACCAGTCAGTATTCCACTGTGGATTTAAGCTCTTGCGACAAACGTCTGTCTTATGAGTGACATTGCCTAATTTTATTTCCACATATGCGTCGGTAGTATCACTGCTTCTGTCCATTACGGGCAAGTTGCGCCCGGCTTTGATTTTCACACCAACTTTGCCTGGCATTTTTCACAGCTGCTAATTATCACTGCTGTTGCTGATGATCCTCCGCCTCCTGCCTTCTTTTAGCTTTCTTGTGTGTACACATACAAGCACAAACGCCTATGCCTTTTGGCGAATTGTCCAATGATTTAGCACACGTTGCTTGCAGGCTTAAATTTGCTCCCTTTATCTCCAGCAATGTCTGCCGACCTCAACCGTTGCCTCTACGATGTTCCACAATAGGCTGAGCTTCCTTAAATACAATATTTTGTTATTTTCACAAATAATTACTATTAATTTGAAGGAAATAAAGGAAAACTGCACCAACTTTTATCACCACCAGTTTATTGTGAAGGAAAATCTACGTGCACTGTTCCCAAAATATTCAATAAGAACTGTCAAATGGTGGGATTACTTTAAGAGACCATGTAAGAAATTAACTATTGTCATATTGCATTCACACTTACGAGATTAGTTGAAATTTTCTGTATAGCTTAAGTAGACGCAATGTTCTAAATTTCGGTAATTCCGGTATAATTCTCCATTTCACACGAAATTGTGATATGAATCTCAGTTTAAGAGCAAAATCTTTCTTGAATTTACTTATTGTGATCGATCAATACACTCTCGACAAGACCAAGCGGGGCATTCTCCAGATACCGAACGGCAAATATTTTTTATGAGGAGCTTTTTCATGGCAGAAATACACTCGAAAGTGTGCTATCGCCTGCCAACAGGCGACCGCTATTAGAAAAAAACTTTTTCTTCATTTTGGTCTTTCACCGCGATTCGAACCTACGTTCTCTCTCTAAATTCCGAATGATAGTCACACACCAACCCATTCGGCGACGGCGGCCTTTTTGTCTTACACCAGTTATCACCCTTGAGAACTAGCATTCGAATGTTGCAAAATGTTGACGCTGTGATAAGGGGTTTTCCAATAACAGGTGTTATTTTGGAATGGATTGCGCTATCGAGAGAACATTAACAATTTTTTTATGGCCAGAACTGGATGGTATTAATCTGGACAACGTTTATTTTCAACAAGACGGCGCTACGTGCCACACAAGCAACGAAACCATTTATCTTTTACGGGAAAAGTTTCCGGACCGTTTATCTCTCGAAGAGGTGATCACAATTGTGACTTTGTGACTTTTTTCTTTGGGGCCACGTGAAAGAGAAGGTCTACGCCAACAGCCCAGGGTCTATTCAAGCCCTAAAACATGGAATTCCTGAGGCTATCGAGGATATAGGGCAGCCACTTTGGAATTCGGTTATGGAAAATTTCATGAAAAGGATATTGTCCTGTAAGCGTGGTCGTGGTGGTCGTTTGCCTGATGTTATTTTCCACTATACTACTATACTTTCCTCTTTATAATGAAATAAACATCCGAACATTTATATTAAAAAATAACATTTTTCTTTGAATATCAAAATAACACCTCTTATTGGAAAACCCTTTATTATCATTTTGTATGGGAAATAATAACATCACAAATATTTTGGTTAAAAAATGTTACAAAAATTTTTATTTAACATTTAGTAGCGAATTTTGAACAGCTCGAATATCTATATTTTGTATGATTTCTCTTAGGGCGAATCTATTAAAGTTGGTGTTGGTAAATCAGCAGATAATTTTTTTCTTTCGCCGTGTCCATGTGGCCGTCAGCTCAGAATGAAACAAGGCGAGTTCTTTATTTGTTTTCTAGTTTCTCAATACTTTGCTTTGATAATCAAAAGTACCGAACATTGTTGTTGGTCTACTGCCACTACCTTTATTGAATGCGCCTTGATTTTTCTACTCTGGTAACTATAATGTGGTGAGGCGGACAATTACGAATTGAATGCATCCCTGTTTGCTAAAAATCGATACCGATGCGACGCCATATTTTTTCACAGAGTTCTTTATATGTGTAAAATTTTTCTACTTTTGGAAAATTAAAAAAATCGTGGTATAAAGGGCAATATAATATGAAAATACAAGAAATCTAAATATAAGTGCTTATTTTAGCTTCATAAGTAAAAAGTTCGTAAAGAAGTAAGGCGAGTAAGAAATAATTGCATAAGATAATTTTTACTTGATTGCCGGGTTGAAAACTGCATTTGCATTTCTCAAAAGTATAGAGAAAAATATTTTGTGTGTGAGGAAAATTTTGGTGTAATTGTATAATTGTAACAGAAGTTAAAAATGGAAGCAGCACCCACAGCGATGGTTGCACCAGTAGGTGCACCAGCACCACGTGGTGGTTATCGCGGCAGAGGTGGACCAATGCGTGGAAGCTTCGAACGCGGTCGCGGTAGAGGCATGGGTCGTGGTCATTATATGGGCCGAGGAGGTGGCATGATGGGTGGCGGTGGACCTCCACTACAAGGTATGGGCCCAGGTGGACGGGGAATGCGTGCACCTCGAGGATCAGGTTATCAAGGTCGTGGGAGTTATATTCCACGCGGAGGTGGCCCACCAATGCGTGGTGGTCGTCCACCGATGTATGTTCAGCGTAAGTACAACCGCCTTTTTGAAATACATATTTTTTTGAATGCAAATTTTACAATACACAATAGCAAAGCAACACACAGGTGCTGAAAACAATAAAACAGTTTCACCTGTACCAACAGCAAGCTCGGCTACTCCTGCACCAGTTGCTGATGGCACAGCACCAGAAATGGCAGCAGCTAGCAACGGCAGTGTCGTAGCAACGGAATCTGCAGTTGCAGCAGCAGTTCCCGTAAGCGCAAACGGTGGTGTGAGTAGTTTACCACCACGGGGACCACCTCGCGGTCGCGGTTCATTCTCTCGTGGACGTGGAGGTTATAATCCTCATATGAACGGTGGAATGCACGGAATGGGTCCTGGTGGGGAACACGGTCAAATGCCAATGCGACGTGGTGGCCCTCCACGCGGCCGTGGAGGTTACGGTCAATCAATTTCACGATCTCCAATGCATTCACAGCCACACAGTGCTAATACACAGATTGCTCCAGTACCATCTTTAAAACGTGGTTCACCAGGTGGTCCACCAGGACCGAAACGTGGGCGTTATGAAGGAGGTCCTTATTCACAAAGACCCATGGCACCTAAATATCATCAACCTATGCAGCATGCAGCCCCAATGGCACCACCAGCCAGCTATGGTGCTCCACCCAGTCACCACCAACAGCAAAGGTATGGTACACTTATTTGGTTTCCGGAAATATTTTATAATTTTAAACACTATTTGCAGTCATCACAGCTATGCTACACATGATCAGTCACAAGCTGTCGACCCGTATGCCCAATCCTACGCAGCACCAGCTGCACAGTCATATAATGGTTACGGACAAAGCGGGTATGCTACACATGCGTCATCTGTAGCTCCAGCCAGCAGCGCTTATTCACAACAGGGTGCCGAATACGATCAAAGTCAATATCAGACATATAGGTACGTAAGATTGTAGTTGTTTGTGTTTGAAACGATAAGTAAACATTTTTATATTTGTTAGCTCTAGTAGCTATAGCACTCAACAAGATACGCGTTATCAAACTTACGGGCAGGATTATACACAACAGTATGGCGCTCCTGCTGTTGATTACAATACTGCACCGCAGGCGGACTATTCGCAGCATGGACAACAGGCCTATGATGAGCGTGCTTATGCTGGCTACGGTAAGTGTTCCTAAAAAGTTAAACAAATATTTATATATTGATAACTCTATGCTGTAGTAAACCAAAAATAGGTTTTAGTTGAAATACAAACTCCGAATATTCGTACATTCTTTAGAAACGAAAGTATGTAAAAAGGCAACACAATACCAAAAAATCACACATCTAGAACTAAATTAATGTATTTGTAGACTATTATTAATAAATATCGCTATTTATACCTGCTCCCATTTATATACAGATTCACAGTATCAGCAAGGCTATTCAAACGCAGCTGGCTATTATTAAAAAAAAAAACATAAAAACCTGCGACATTTGATGGGACACAATTAAACGCTGTGCGTCAGAATACTTTCCAGTTTTAAGTGGAGGAAGGAATGAATAACAAATGCTGCACTTGTTGTGTGAATAAAATGAGAAAGTTAATAGATATTAAGAGTTTTATGCCAAATATAATGAGCATACAAAGTAATTTCAATATTTACCGTACAGAGCTTAAGTCAAATATTAATCAAATAACAAAAAACAAAAAAAAAAAAAAAAAAAAAAAAACAGATCGTTGAAATAACGTTGGTGGTAAAATATCGAAATCAACTTTCAAAACTTAAAATTCTGGGTAAATTTAAATAACCATATACATACACACTTAAACAATCGACTAGAAAATAATCACTTTGATCTATATGTTTAGTGTTAAGACAGGAGAGTAACCAATTTATTTGTTAAAACTTACTATACAATAAAAGCGAATAATTTCCCATACTTCCCTCCATTTACGTCCCAAAATGCCCGCTTATATACTTGTTTAGTAATGAAAGAAAAAGTGCAGAAGAAGTACTTGATATGCAAATATCTAAACAATTTGTACGAATTATTTTAGCTTATATTTAAGGAAAACTATTGACTATTGATTTCTGATTTATATATTTTAAACAATTGACTTGACTACAATTTATTGAATGACCAAACAAATAAAAAAACACAACCGCACTAAATTTTTTTAAATTGCTAGTAGTAATTATGCCTATTATTGTTTTGTAAATTATATGCAAAAGAGGCGATAAAATAAATCAAAAAGCTTAAGCATGTAAAAGATAAAAGAATTAGATTAAAATGCAATTGTAGCTGCTACTATTCTGCATACTGCAAAATTGCTACTTTTAGTTTTAAGCTAAAATTGATATTTCCATGCACTGAACCTATAAAAAATTTTATATTTTACGGAAAATTGACAAACTAATTTTTTGTTTAATTATATAACATACAAACATAAGGACAACTACATATATAGTTTAATTTTCAAAAAAAAAAAAAAATTACTGATAATTTTGTCTTCATACTTCAAAACTAAATATGTATATTTATTTCTCATCAAAAATATATATATATGGAAAATATAAAGCAAGTACACGTAACAACATATACATAATATATGTAAATGCATTGTAGAATATGAGTAGCTCTATTCTATTACAAAAAAGTAAACAAGTTTATGTTTGAAATAGTCGCGCATTAAGCGGTTAGAACATCAAATAGTAGCTACGGAAAAGATTAAAAAAAATATATGCTAAAATTCAATAAAAAGTTAATATCAAACTCGTTGCAACTGATTAATTTTACTCGAAATCACACAACAATAAAAAAACTGCAATGACTGTGAACAAAAATATGCAATTCTTCCTCAAAAATATTGAATATTTTGCAAATGGTTATGGATCTAGCGCTTTGATATGCTTACCTGTCGGCCTAAACAAAAAAAAAAAAAAAACAAGTGCAAACAAATGTGACAACTTTTTATGTTTTATGTTTATCTTTACAAGTTTTGATGATTTACAAAACGTCACAAAAAGCAAATCTAAAAAAAAAACTATATAACAGCTTTAAAATGCAATCCAACTGTGATAATCAATTTAAATCAATGAGAAAACAGAAAAGTAAATTTGAGGCTAATTCCCATATCTCTGGTTAAGAATTTAATAACCAACAAAGATGAAAGCAATTACTGCTGTGGGTCATACTAAATATATAATATAAACTTCAGTGGCAGTTCCTTTATTTTTTTATGTTCGAAAGCATTAACATTCTGCCAATGATATGTTGCGAAAAAGAAATATGAAAGATATTTCTGATGATCAAATGTCTTACGAATTTCAATCATTTCAAAATCGAAACTAAGGTTTCCTACAAAAGTCAAGATAAAAAGATATGTTACAGATCTACATTACAAAATCTTGTTTCATGCGTTATGAGAAGATTTCCGGAAAATTAACAGAAGATCTCATTTCATAGATTTTTATAAATTAAAAAGGTTTTTTTACGGACTGGCTTTGAGCAAATTTAGGTTCGAATTGTAAACGAAAGTTTGAAGTCACTTTTTTTTTTTTTTTTTTTTTTTTTATTTGGAGCAACTAATATCAATTTAAATTATGATATTGGTCAGGGCTACACATTTTTTGTGTAACACTTTATAAGCGAATGTAAAAAATACTAACCAGTGCTTTATTTTATATGAAAACGAAATTATATGTTCATGTGTTCAGTATTAAAAATATAGAAAATGAGATTATAAAAATAAGACTTGAAGGAGCTGCAACGTAAAAAAACAAAACATGAATCTCCTTGGTTTACAATATATGTAAGCTGTAATTAATTTTTTTCATGCCATTCATTGTTTTGCCGAGTTCCGATTATACTTGAACCAAATAGTATTTACATAATATTAACTTTTATTTACAACAACAAAAAAAGACAAAAAAACGAGGTCGAAAGTAAATTAAGCATTCTTTTGATTGCATAGAGTAATTTCTTCACAAATATCTAGAAACTAAAAAAAAATAAGAAAAAGGTACCTGATTATATTGCACATCGAATACGATACGAGAAACAAGTGCATTATCAAGAAAACTGGGTTTGAAAGTATATTAAAAATTATTTTCGTAGAACTATTTTCGAGTAGAATAATTTCTTCAAACATATCTACAAACTTGAAAAAAAAGAAAATTAAATAATTACATATGTTGCACATCGAAAAAGAGAGCAAAGTATACTACTAAAAAGTAAAAGAGGTTTCAAAGTAAATTAAACATTATTTTGATTTTGCAAAATAATTTTTTCAGGAACAACTAGAAACTTAAAAAATAAGAAAAAAACTTCGAAAATTAAGAAAAAATGTTGCAATTAAATGCTACATCTAGCTTCTACTTTGTGAAATATGAGTTTAAAGTTCATTCGCCTGCAAATTTAGCTATAAGAGCACGTTAATTTTTTTAGTGAACTTGGTAAATTCGCTTTTAACCGCAGATATTATGCATACATATCTACATATCTTTGGGCTTCCAATCACTATAATTGATCTGGCTTTATTAATTTTGATTTTATACTAATAATTCCTTTTAAACTTTACGGTTTAAGAGGTATGCATATTTCCATATGAAGTCAAAAAGGGCGAGGTTTGTACTTCGACCCTAAGCCCTCTACTGATATATTTTCATATTATGCTCCATCGCGTTGATTCGCTCTCCCACATTTTAATAACTTCACTTGGATTCCACTTTATTTCACTTAAATTTTCTGCCTTCATTTTATTCCAATGCGTATATGTATGTATTGGTTTTTATTTGAAGTCCTTAACAGTTTGCATTCCACCAAATATTTTCTTGGTATTTTTTACAAAAATTTCATGCAATTAAAATTACCAAAGTTGAGGAAGGCAAAAGTAAACAGCAGTTTATTCCGTGTAGACATTAATTGACAAAGCGAATTTACCAAAAACATTTTTAATTTGATTTGATTATAGTACAGATATAAAAAAGGGCTCGGAAATATTTTATTGATATTCGTTGATATTTAAGTTTTTTTTTATATACAGTTAAGGAAAAAACTCTACATACACCCCCTTAGTTTGTATTTCTAAGATATTCGTAAGGTAAATTAATAAAGCGTTTGCATTAATATTTAAAGGACCAAAAACAAAGTTTATTTACATAACAAAAAGCTAATTCAAAAGCATAACAATAACAGAAATAACAAAAACAATAAAAATTCATGAGAAAAAAGTCTACATACAGTGTTAAAAATCGAATAGAATATTTGATTTCTTTTAAATAAATAAAAGAGAACAATATACTTTTAATATTTTGTAGGACCACCCTGGGCTCCAATAACCGCCTGAAGACGACGTGGCATAGACATCACCAAATTCTCCGTAATACTGGGCGCAATTTCCGACCACGCCTGAGTTAGGGCAGTTTTCAGTGTTTCACGACTTCTGATATCATATTTGCGAGCAGATTTTTCCAAAACGTCCCAAATATGCTCAATTGGGTTAAGGTCTGGTGACTGGGGAGGTGTTTTGAGCTGTCTTGGTGCATGACAAAGAAGCCAGTCTCGAACAATATGCGCAGTATGCTTGGGGTGGTTGTCTTGTTGGAAAATCCATTGGTTTCCCAGGCCCAAGCTTTCCACAAATGGCTTCAGATTTTGTTCCAATATTGTCTTATACTAATATCTATCCATAACGTCTTCAACAAAAACCAATCGACCAACTCCAGATGCCGCCATAGCTCCCCACACCATAACACTACCCCCACCATGTTTCACAGTAGGTATAATATTTTTCAGCAATTTCCCCGTAAGATTTGTTTTCTTTTCGAAGAATAACCTCCAAATTTCTTACTGATTGTTGAATTTCTTTTCTATTTGCCATTTTTAAAGTTAAAACGTGTTTTACAAATCGCTTTCTGAATTTAAATAATTGTAATGTTTGACAGATAAAGCAAATCAAGAAAACTAACGGGTTTTTTCCCTTTAAGTTCTTCATTTTCCTATGTATTTTAAGAGTTGCCAAAGCTGTATGTAGACTTTTTTCCCACCGATTTCTATGTTTATCGCCAATAGTTTATAAGTTACCAATATTTTCAAACTTTTTTTCTTCCAACATTCTTAACTATTAATGTCGTAAACATTCACATTAAAATTATGTTGAATATTATCACTAGTTCTCTAGAAGTTGAAAATAGTTGGCTGTATGTAGAGTTTTTTCCTTAACTGTATATAGCACGAATTATGATTTGATCAATATGTTAATAACTGCATAGTGCAGAATTCGATAACTCGTAACTACGTAATTAATTATTTTGTTGTTAGAAAGCAAACTAATAGTGATGCATATACATACCTTATGCTACAACAACAAAATTTTTGATATCGACATATCGCACTTGTTACTTTAAAGCGTAACAACTCAAAATCTGAACATTTTCAGTAGATACGAAAAACTGTTTCCGTAAATATTAATAATATTATATATTACAAGGAAAAAAACTAGTAATTGCACGAAAATATCATTAAAAACAATATGACGGTTGTTTCATTCTTATTTGTTTAGTAGTTGCGCTAAAATAACAAATTTTTTAGTTGTTACTCTTTTCCTGAAATTTTTTTATACACTTAGTGGTATATTTTAAACAAACCGTTTGGTTGTAAACAGGCACAATTCAAAATGTTACACTTTATGTGACACAAATTTGTTCAAACACTTGGAGACAACTAAAAATGTAACTCTTTAGTTGAGACAAAAGAAGTCATTCTGAAAACAAAGAGAGAGTCATTACGGTTTTTTAACGAAAGACTAGACAAACCACTGAACGATTTTTACAGTGGGTAGAGATGACCACTGTACATTGTTTTCTTGCAAAAAACTAAAATTTGGAAATTTTGAGTTGTTACGCTTTAACGTAACTGCGAAATTGAAAATTTATTACCCTATTACTATGGTATTAAAAAAATCGAGTTTAACGCTTGGGTACCTATGTTGGTCTGTGGGATCACTATGACATTTAAATATTATTGTTGGCTTGAAAATTTTATTTATGTTGAAATTAAATCAATGATATAATTTTTAAGAGTAATCATTACGACGGGACATTGACATTCGTATGTGCATAGATACGATAAACCATTTATTTATCATCCCACAGCCCAACACTTAATAACTTGAGCCATAGAAATTGAGGGTTTAAAACTTACCATACATACATATAGGTATATGATCCGTCAACTTTTTAAACCACTTGAACCTTATGGATTACAAATCTCAGATAGAAAGTATATATTTTATTAAAGGAAATTTTGGAATCTCACTACCATAAATGAAAGCGTGATATGATATATTCAAACTAAAAATTAAGTTAATAGCAGACATTCTTGTCTTGCGTATAAAAATGTGCCCAGACACATTAACTATAGAAAGAAATGAATGGTAAGTGCAAATAACAAACTGTGATAATGTTGTGATTGATTAAAGTGTGCAGTGCTCAAAGTGTGCATAGCAAAATAATATCTTATTCTTACATATGTATAAGAAAAATAATTTACCTAGTTTAGTTTTCTGCTTTCCAGGCTTTAAAGGCGTTATAAGTGATAAAAAAGTTTACAAAAGGGAAACAATGAAAGAAAAAGTTTATATAAACAAAAATTTTGCCCAACCCGGATGCAAGAAAGAATTCAAATGGATTAACCAAGGAATGGTAAATTTTGAAATTCCTTTGAATTACATACATATTTATATATTTTGTTAAAATTGTTTAATTTTTGTTAAAAATTATGATCAATACATAAGTTTGCAAATATATTTTTGTTTGTATTTTATTGATTTGTTATAAAAAAATTATAATTTTTAGACAAAAAAAAACCAAAAAAATTTAAAACTAACGACAATATAATAAGTGCAGAGAAAAATAAACAATATGGAAGATAAAGAAATTTATGAAACGAAATCCGAAATATGACAAATAACAATAATCATAAATCGTACAAATATTGATTAAAAAACAAAAAAATATGTCAACGCATAGAATGGTCATTAAAAAGAAAGAAGCCATTGAGAAAAGTAACTATACGAAACGAAAATTTTATCAAAATGTGTCTGAAAAGCCAACATTTCGGCTGTCGCTTGGGAAAGCGCGCATAAAATATAGAAAAAAAGTGTCAATATTACAGCTAAAGAGTGATTTTAAGACTGCAATAAAAAACCAAATGCTTTCATTAACTTGAAATAAATGTACATAGTACAAGAATACGCTAAAAAGGCATTAATGCTGCCTTGACTAAAACGGAAAGCAAGCAACGCATTGATATTTTCAACAAAGAATTCCTCAGTAACAAGACGATTGATTTAAGGAAAAAAATCCACATTATTTCATGAAGAATTATTTACCATAAATATATACGCTTATATATAAATTCGTTAAGCAAGGCCTTTGCTTAAAATGACAGAAGGTATAAAATAAAAAATCTTTATTGAATGATTTCAAAAATCTTTGAAGTATAGAAAATAACAAAAATACTTACAGCTGATCAAAAGAAACAAAACAAAAAATAAAAAAGCTTAGCAATTTAATGAATTCAAGCAACCGTTTTAATGCAAATACCTATATTTATTCCTCATTTTCGCATTTTTTATCCAAACAATAAGTTATCAACAATTCGTTGCAAGAAATGTACACATTGTTTTTAGCATAACAGTTCTCTAATAAAACCAAAGCCTTAATATAAAGACTGATTTATACAACCCCAAAATCTAATTAAACAAAAATAATAATAAATAAACTGCTTTTCGAATTTGTACACGAACCTCAAAATACTGAATTAAAAGTCTTAACAATTTTTATTTAATTTTTTTTTAATGCAAATTTATCTTCTGGGTTGTTTATGTTTTTATTCATTTAATAAGATTCAATTTATTTGTTAAATAATTGTTTTTTTTTATAAATTTTCATTTTGTGTGTAAAACAATGTCACTGTTTCTAGTATTGCTGACTGAATAAATCGTTTTCTAAATATTTATGTGTTTTTAATAATGTTAAAATTTCAATATAAATAATTTATTACGCAACTAGTATCGAGATCTTGTCAACAAATCGAAATACAACAAGGTAAGGCGATATTTATGTTAATATGTTTTTTTTTTACGAAATATACTTTTTTTTTTATATTGACACTTTAATTGAATACTAATAAA
The DNA here is from genome assembly GCF_028408465.1 of Anastrepha ludens. Lineage (NCBI taxonomy): Eukaryota > Metazoa > Arthropoda > Insecta > Diptera > Tephritidae > Anastrepha > Anastrepha ludens. Next base: position 39,658,729 of record NC_071498.1, read on the forward strand.
TAAAAAATTATAACAGTAAACAGTTAGTGCATTGCGACTGCCCTAGCTGAGTGGGTTTGTGCGTGCCTACCCCTCGGTTGTTCTGGATTCGAAAACACATTGCGCAAAAGATTTTTTTTTCTAATGGCACTCAACTCTCAGCAAACAATGCCAAACCTCCGAATGCATTTATGACACTAAAAAATCTTCTCATTAAAAACCATCCGACGTTCGGAGTCGGTATAAAACTGTAGGTCCCTCCATTTGTAGACAAACATCAAGACGCGCACCACAAATTAGAGGAGAGGCTCGGTCAAAACACTTAATAAAGGATCTACGCGCCAATAACACACAAAGTCATTCAATACAATTTCCATTAGCTGCAGTAACCTCGACCCGGGTCCAGAAACGATTGCATTGCCGAATAAAATGCGGCTTATTTATATGGGCCATAATGGTATTAATTGGAGTATTCAGAGAAGAAATGGTGTTATGAGGATATTTATTGGTTTCACGCTTAAGGCCGGCGAGCCAATTAAAAGGTCAAAAAAATCGATTTTTCCCCCCCCCCCCCCCTGAAATCAATAGCTTAGATATTCAAGGACATGAGACACAAATTTTCAGAGTTAAATTCCAAGTATTTGCAGAGCTACAGAGCCGAGCGTAGTGCGGCGTCGAGCAACCGTGCGCTTATTGTTGTAGTGTATTGTTTCTGTGTACGTCTCTGTAAGTGTTTGTTTCTCGGCTTTTCATTTTCACGATTTTACCTAATTTATGTACACGATTGCAAAAAAACTAAACGAGCTATCCATTTCATTCAAAATGCGTTATCTTCAGTATTGTTTTCTCTTCTATGTGAACTAAAAAAAACATCCAAAAACTTTTTTTAAGCGACTTTTTTACCCAGTTGAAGAATTTTTTTTTCTTGAAAAACTACTGTTTTTTTATACCTTCCCCAAAAATTCGAATTTTACGTGTTTCTCCCAATTTTCTTAGTTCACATCGAAGATAATTACATCAAAATTAATAATCTTTTTTTTTGTTTTCAGATGAAAATTGCAAGTTGTATCTTGTACAGAAGTTGGATACTTCAGTGGCAAGGCGCTCTGGGAATCTATTGATAACTCGGCTTACAATATATTGTTGGAGATTGTACAATTTTTTTTTTTTAGTTCAAATATATATTAAACTATCCCCAAAACTTCATTTGGCTAATTGTTTTTTTTCTCATCCTACGCTTCGCGAAAACTACTGAATTTAGGACATCTAATTGGCCCGCCGGCCTTAACTACACCCCATACGTAGTAATGGGGTGTGGGGATTAAGTTCAGGGGAGTTGGGTGGCCATAAGTTCGGTGTTATGTGGTCATGAAAATTTTCAGCTATCCAATCATGTATGAAGGAGCAGAGTCTTACTGAAAGATGTATGGGCTGTCACCGCGTATACTATCAATCTAGGGTTTCACTACGATCTCGAATATATGCAATAGAATATGCAGCAGAATTCACTCGAGATCTTTGAGTAAAGAAGAGTGGTGGCATAACATGTTCTTTGTTGCTCACAACATCTAAAACCATACAAGTGGTTAGAAACTTCGTGTGCATGACAACAGCAACCTCTGTAGGATTGAAACATATCTGTGTTTTCTGCGATTGGTATTTTTGTCTTGGTAAACATTTTTTTTCGTCCGAGGAAATCCTTAACATCTCAGTCGCTTCAAGCTGTTTAATTTTGTTTAGAAGGCGTTTTTTATCGGATAACTCGCTGTACTCGTGTTTGGTCCGACATAAACTGTCTTTTGCGCGTTACGAAGGATGTATACCGAAGATATTCATGGATAACTCAAGGGATAAGGGTCTAACAAACGTTAACTCCCTCGCAATTTAATTTTTGAAGGGTCCTCGTCAATGATCGCTTGCACTTGTTGAATAAATTCTACTGATCGGATAGTGTCGGAACTTTTCTCGTGTTACCATGCCATTATTAAAGAGACATTTTGCAACCATTCTACAATTTTCTTGGCTGTAGCGATGTTGGACATTGCAGCTGCATATACGCGATCATTTTCAGGGTTATGGGGTTGTAATAAAAACAGATTTTAGTTAGAAAAGATGATTTCCTTAGTAACATTTTACATCTTTCCCTTCGTTTTTCATTCTGTAACTACGGCGCTGTAGTTGAATGGGTTGGTGCGGTCACGTGACTCATTTTAAAACTTTTAGGGAGTTTTCTTACCTAAACGGCATAATTTTTACGAATCCGTTCACGCACGACTTCAATCGCATTCTTAGTTCTGACGAAACGCTTTCGTTCAGTTTATTCCGTTATTTTTAAGGAGTGCGTTTCGAAAACAGGTGGATGAATAAAATCATCATTAACTAATAGTAGCTTATGGAACTGTTTGCATTCTAGGAGGCTCTAACATTGAACATGTGTGTACATGACGAGAACAATACAATGTATTTATATGCCCGACTGGTACTAAATTTAGGCGCGGAACATGAAGGCACTCTGTACACAGATTCCACTAACTCTTTAGAGATATAGAGGCTGCGACGGTAACACTGTTAACATCCGAGGCTTTCTTTGTAGTAGCTCAACGCCCAATAATTGAAGATCTTAGGAAAGAGGAGAAAATCAAATAATCATTCGAAGTGTTAATTGGGGAGCACAATTTCTAAATGTTTAAGCACCAGACGTTCTCGAGACAAATGGATTGCGTTACAGGCATAACCCGGACTTACATTCTGTGTAGCACAGTAACTTCAGCAGTAACCCTCAAACATGTATTAGAAATGTTGTATAATCTTACAAGCTTGCGTAAGCTCGAAATAAAGTCGAACGACTCGTGCCGTAATTAAGAATTCTCATACAGTGTTCTCACAGACGGTGGAATGCCCTGGCGGTTTGTAGATTGTCATATCACACCATTTAAAAAATAGTTAAAAAAAGAATTCTCGTGGAACTTCTTAAGAGAAATGGATTTAGACGAGGCATTATGAGGCATACCTCTACTAACATCTAATCTATCTAAGATAACATACGACACACCACTCCTATGTAGTTTTAAAAGCGATCTTATGTTAAGAAATTCCACAATGTCCTCTTCCCTTCAAAAAATAGCTTATATTCGAACCTTTTGTCCATCTTTGTGTTCAATTGAGGATCTTTCTCTTGAAAGTCAAATGGTATTTTTACCCGATTCTACATACATATATGGTGATTAGAATTTCTAAAGCGCGTTTTGTTCGTGCTTTGTTTTTGAAATTTCTATGCTGCGAACTCTTCATACGGGTGCTTTAATAGTTTGACAGAGTCGATAGTTCTAACAGTATAAAATACTTCCCATGAATATTTGGCGAATGCTGCTGAAGTGATAGTCCTTATCATATTTAAGTCCGGATGGGTCTGGTGACGTAGAACTGACTGCCGGGGAATGGTAGAGCCGATAGTCGTACCAAAAGTCTTTCTATATTAAGCTCAAACTTCTTCAAATGCAAAATATTTCCGATGAAAATACTTAAAGCTATTTGCATATTTTCACAACAAATTTCAAGCTTTTTATAAAATCCTTGTTGGAGGATGTCTGCCTGCTCGTTGGCATCTATTCGATGTTATACTCTTCTCACTTCTAGGAATTTCTCAATTGATCGGATAGAACGGTAATCGTGTTATCCAATCAACTAAGAAATTAAGTTCTATCCTTTGCATCGATTTGGCGAAGATAAACATTAAGCCCTTTTACGGCCATCGCAACTTATGACTAACTCAGAAATAATACATTTTTTAAATACATCTGTAATCTTACCACTACCATGATCCCTAGAGAATGATCGAACATCGATTTTTGCGGCTTAACCGAATTTTAGCCCCTTTCAGCCGAAGCCGAACCAAAACCAAACTGAACATTTTAAACGACACGAGTAATAAGTAAGCAATGACTTTTTTAAAAATCTAGTATTGTTAGTGATAAATAATCAATACCTACGTCTCAATCACATTAACATCAGCTCATAACATATACTTACTATGTTTGAAAAATAACAGAAAAAAACTTATTTTTAAATGTGAAATTTCGGACTTTTTAAGTTTTATCCATAATAATTTAAAAAAAGTTCCCCCTCTGAATTTGTTAAAAATATCCCTCATAATATCCCATGATCAGCTGACTACTGTAAAGTGCCAACACTGACGAAAATACTTTTGGCAGTGTGAAGCGAAAAAAAAGAAAAGTATTTGTTTACGTTTCGTTATAAATATACATTTTTTAATTAGCGCCACGACAACATAAAAATGGCTTGGATATCAGGCTTAGCGGATAAAGCTGAAAATATTCTGAATAAATTGGATCAAAATGCCGCAAGTGCACTGCAAGTTACCGCAACAGTTGGTGGAGCTGGTGATGGTGATAGTAGTGAAAGTAATGCATTGGAAACGATGCGACGCAGCTTGTCTAATAGCAAATTGTCTTTAAAGGCAGCATTATCGCCGGCCAAGGCTAAAAGTACTGGTAATTATTTTTTGAATAGCGTTAAAAGTGGCATGGACGACACCACTGGAACGTATGCTGCCGGATTGTCTGATTCAGTAGCGTCTAAAGAAAATATGGAATGGAGCATTAACTCTGTGGTCTCGTCCCGTCGCAGTTCTATTGATTCCCGCCCAGATGATGTCACAATCGAAGTGGGAGATACGAGTCCAAAACGTGATTTCCTTAAAAAGGTGGCTACTGAGGGATCATTACTGATAACCCCTCTGGAAAACCAAGAGTTGATGGCTTTTAAAATCGCGTTGAGCGAAGTGACCAGTGAGCGTGATGAATTACGGGCACGTATTATCGCAATGAATCGTGATAATGAGAAAACAGCATTGGTAAAAAGAATCGAAGAACTAGAGTCGCTTCTTCAACGTTTGACTGATGAGCGCGATCAGGCACAACATGAGCTGAGCAACGCACGAAGCAATAACAATGAATATATGCATTCAATTTCAGAGCTAGAAACAAATTTAGCTAAAATGCAACAGGAGTACTTAGAGACGTCGCAGAAATTACAAATGCAATTAAAGGAAACGGAACAGCAGCGCAAGGAGCTACAAGCGTATCGTGTCAAAGCCCAATTGGCTTTACAAATGAAAGACAATCTAATAACTGAATTAAAATCAAACGACTTATCTGCAGGCAGCGCTGGAAGTAGCGATGGCGAAACGGACTTACGTCTGCTGCAAATGGAATTTGATGCCCTTAAACAGGAGCACCAACAAACCTTAGAGGAATGCAGTACACTGCGCGTGCAATTAGATGATTTGTGGCGTGACTGGCAATTAGTTAACGAACAAACTACCGAAAATACGGCCAATGCACGTGCTGCAGAAGATGCATTGCGAAAAGAGCTGCGTGCAGAGAGAGCACGTTTGCTTGCTGCCGAGTCGGAACAGCGTGTACAAGCCCAGGAGTTGGTAAAGTTGCGCCAGCAGCTGAGCAATCAGATGGCAGCATCTGCAACGCGTCTGCAGGAAAAGGAGACACAATTACAACAACTGCGTTCTGAGTTATTGCGCCGCAAGGCAACGACACACACTGAAGATGGCATAGCTGCAGATAGTTTAGATGAGCGCATTAAAGCGCTCACACAAACACTAGTAGACAAGCAGCAAACTGTAGAACGCATCACAAGCGAGCGCAACGCACTTCGTATTCAATTGGAGAAAATGCAGGATCAGCTGCAGCAACAATATGCATTTAACAGTAGTCTGCATCATGGTAAGGCAGTTTCGCGCAATGCACTTCTCTCGAACACCACTGATGACGGTTTGTATAATAAAGTACTTATTAAAGAGTTTTTGTATTTAACATAATTTTTCTGCTCTATATTTGTAGTTAAAGCACAGTTCCCACTACTGATGCGAGAGAATCCCTTCGACAATCGCGTGGCGCGTCGTGTAAAGCGTGTCTACTCCTCACTCGATTCAGCTGGCATCCGTCTAGGCGCTTTTCTTCGTCGTTATCCGCTTATGCGTATATTTGTGCTTATGTATGTAGGTTTGTTGCATTTATGGGTTATCTTTGTACTGATATCGTCATCACCGAACTGAATGAAATGAAAATTTTAACAGTTTATGCTTGCCGTTTCGAGGAGCTCTCACTTCTATTATAATGTAAAAAACAATTAATTTAATATTATTTTTAATATATTAGAGAAATATATATTAAATGTACATACATGTGTAACTATTCAGATTTAAAGTCGTTAAAACAACAAATATAATATATTGCAATCATATTTATTAGCGTGCATATTCATATTAGCATGCAAATCCCTAGAACTCTACAAGGAAGTTGGTGCAAGAGTAGCTATCTTCTCAGACAGTCAAGCAGCTATTAAGGCCTTAGACTCCAACTACATTTCATCCAAATTGGTCTTACAGTGTAGAGAGGAGCTGAAACTGCTCAGCCATTGGCTCGAAATTACCCTGATATGGGTTCCCGGTCATAGGAACATACGGGGCAATGAGATAGCGGATGAGCTAGCAAGAAAGGGCTTGACACTAGACATAGCAGAGGCGGTGGCAGTCTCCACCCCACTGAACACACTAAAAGCATCCATTGCTTCATACTATCATGCTTTAGCCGAAAGAAGATGGAAGCAAATACCTACATACATGTATTACAACAAAAAACACATGGCCGTCATACAAAATCCAAAGGACGAATGACCTCCTAGGATGTTCTCGGCCAAACATTTCACGTATCACTGCAACCCTTACAGGACATTGGAAAGTAGGGGATCATGCAGCTAGACTCAATCTACCCTTCAATCCTATCTGTAGAAGCTGTCAATCGGAAGGGGCGAAGGAGAGTCTGTTCCACTATTTATGTGAATGTCCGCGACTAGCCAGGGCACGACTCCGATCCTTCGGTAAGCCTTTCTTACAGCAAATTAAAGAAATCTCAGACATAGTGATAAAGGATTTGCTGCTATACTTGCACCTCACTAAATGGATCTGACTTGGAACCAACAAAAAAAAAAAAAAAAAAAAAAAAAACATCATCTTCACACGAGATAGTGGTAGTAAAACGGTGCTGGTCACTAATTAGGAGCATTTTCAGCTCAGAAATGTTCAACCACCTCAACAACAACAACAACAGCAATCATATTTTTGTTGATAGTGAATTACTTGGATTTAATTTTTGTGTTTTCATTAGGTCTTTTAGAAGTATTCTTAAAAGTATAAATTCAAAATCCGTTTCATCAACAATTCTTTCGTACAATAAAATTACTTCATACCGGTTACCCGATTTTGGCCGAGTTTAACAAAGCGCGCCAGTCGTTTCTTTCTCGTCCTAACCGACGCCAGTTGGACACACCAAGTGAAGCCAAGTCTTTCTCCACCAGATCTTACCTCTTCCTCTGCTACCTCCAGCTGGAACCGCATCGAATACTTTCAGAGCCTCCGGCTCCATTCGGACGACATGACCCAGCCAGCGTTGCCGCAGGACCTTTATTCGCTGCGCTATGTCTATGTCCTCATAAAGCTCATACAGCTCAGCGTTCCATCGCCTGCGATATTCCCCTTTACCAACGTGCAAAGGTCCAAAAGCGTGGCTTGGAGTACTTGTTGGCAAGAGAGATTCTACGTTGGATTTCCAGGCTGACATTATTATCGGCGTTAATGCTGGTTCCTAAATAAATGAAGTCTTTTACAACCTCGAAATCATAACTGTCAACAGTGACGTGGGTGCCGATACGCGGTGCGCCGACTGTTTGTTTGAAGAGAGGAGGTACTTTGGTTTGTCTTTGTTCCCCACCAGATCTATTCGCTTTGCCTCTTTATTCAGTTTGGAATAGACAGAACTAACAGCGCGGTTGTTAAGGCCGATGATGTCAATATCATCGGCATACGCCAACAATTGTACACTCTTACAAAAAAAAAACAATTAAATTTGAAATTTGAGTAGAAATAAATGTTATTGCTGTAGCCATGATCTCTTCAAAGAAATGAAAACGATAGTGAAAACTATAAAGACAACTAACATATAAGAGAGGAAGGGTTCTTTCGAACCTTTCATTGTTCGAAACATTGATGAAAGAAGTCTTCTTATCTATGAGTTCCCACAGGAGGAACATTCATTCACCTTTTTAAGAAACTCCATTGTTCCTTTTTAATTAAGATTTCACTTTAGAAAACAGGTAGATGTAGCGCGACAGGATATCCCGAGATCAAGACAGCTGGCCCAATATTGGTATGTACCACAATCGAGAGAATTCAAAAGGTGTAGCCAACATCAGCTTGTTAACCGGTTCAGCGATTGGAAAAAAAATCAGCTGATTTGCTGGCGTAACGGCTAATTTTAATGTTTTTTCTTTACCGTCTGAACAACGACTAATGGCAAGGATAATAAGTAACAAGCAGGGATGATAGAATATCAGGTTTGGGCATCCGAAGGAAGATTGTGAGAGTAACTTCGCTTGGCACATCATTGGAGACTCGACAGCGGAATTTCGTTAACAAATTTCACACACTCGACCAATCAGTCGTTGTTCAGACCACAGTTTTTTCGTAAACAATCCACTGTTATGGCCCTGCTAACGTCAGCCAATTAGGTGATTTTTTCATATTTGCTGAGAGCCGGTTAACGGTCTGATCTTGCCCATACCTCTAAAAATATTTCACCATGTGAACAACGACTGATTGGTATATCACCAACGCCATCTAATTTTTTCATAAACAAACCGCTGTCAAGACCCGGGTACGTCAGCCAATTAGCTCATTCCTTCAAAATCGCTGAGAGCCGGTTAACGGACGGTGCAATGAAGTAACACTAACATTGGCTGCGTTGGTATTTTCTTTTATCACCAACACAGTTTCAGTTTTGGCGTAAACAAAATGCCCGTATATGTTTAAATTGCCAACAAAATCCATAAGTTAGAGGAAGATACAAAATCACACGTATACAAATATCTCTAGCAATTTTTTCACATTGACATCAAGGATGTGATACAAACTTTGCCGAATATTTTAATCAAAGTTCTTGTAGGGCTATTAAATATTGTACCGCCTATCGGCATTCGCGTCACTGTTGGCAGTTATAATTTTAAAGTAGCTAGGGACTTCGTTTATTTTGTTTGGGAACCAACATTAACACCGATACTAATGTCAGTCTTGATTGGAGTTTCCAGTGACAGTTTGGAAGCACTGCAGGCCCTGGAGAACACGAAGCAAGCCTCAAAACTTGGAAGGAAAGACGTTCAATTGATGGTCGGTATTATTACAGGACACAACCCATGGGGTCACCATATGACCACCATTAGAATCATTGAGGACCCAATGTGCCTGTCTTGCTTGGAGGAGGCGGATAGCACTGAGCACTTTCTCTGTAAGCGTCCTGCCTCTGCTAGAGCAAGGCTACGAGTTTTAGGTTCCGATGTCGTGAGAATGAGTAATATTCGTTCTCTAAAACTAGAGGATATTTAGAGATTTGCCAAAGAATCTGGAAAATTCTCACAGGACTACCTTTATCTCTGTCTCTATTCTTTTCTATCTCTTTCTCTGATAATTTTCTCCTTTCTTCCTTGATTATCTACCCTATTTCCAGAGCTCTAAAAACAATGGGCTTTTTAGCCTGAGTATTTTGGGAGCCACCTTGGCTCGACCTATTCAAATTTCCATGTCAGTCTTGAAACCCAAAGGAGAATCTCACTTGCCAGCTAATGCCACTTTAGACTACATATGTAGTCAGTTAAGTAGTAAAGCCCGCGCTCGACGAACAAAACGCACACCTTATAAGTCTCTCATCATATCCGTTCTATTGTACAGCGCAGAAGCTTGAACTATTCAGAGAAAGATTCTGCAGAAGATTTTTAGACCATTGCACATTCGGGACGGCAAATATCGGAGACGATAGAGCAATGAACTTTACAGAGACTAAGACATAATGGTTGTAAAGGGTTAAGGTGTGGCCCTTTAGCACTGCGACCATATTGATCTATTGTGCACCCTATGCTGTCTATTGACTGTTAAGTATGCTTATGAATTGTACCAGCTCCTTCTGAGGGAGTGATTGAAGGTCTTCATCTGTAAGCATGAACTTGTTTAAAAACCTTTTCCTTCTATGCGTCAACCCCGGACATTCGATAATGAGATGTTCTATAGACTCCTCATCTTCGCAGCAGAATCTGCAGGTGCTGGTGTTAGTTATGCCTAATTTATGTAAGTGTTTGTTGCAGGTGAAGTAACCCGTGAGGGCGCCTGTGAGAGTGCGAATGCTCTTTTTGTTTAACGTGAGGGCCATGTTAGCTCTTTTAGCGTTGAAACTTAGGAACTTTTTGGAGTGTCTAAGACCCTCTACATTGTTCCAATGCTGATTTAATAGAGTTTTGGCCCAGTATTTTACTTTTTGTTTTAGGTTGATTTTGTTGAATCCGAACATAGGACTAGGTCCGATGAAGTTTTCAACTGCCCCTTTTTTGGCTTGAAACTCTGCCTTTTCGTTGCCGTCATATCCCTCATGCCCCGGTACCCAAATTAATGAAACATTGTTTTTGCCAGATTATTGAGTGCCTTGTGGCATTCTAAGATGGTTTTTGAGCTGTATGTCTAGCTATCTAAAGCTTTTAGAACTGATTGGCTGTCCGAGAGTATTTTAATCTTTACTCTCTTGTGGTTTCTGCGTTGCATGATGTTTACTGCTTCCATTATTGCGTATAGTTCCGCTTGGAAGATAGTGGTGTCCCTGGTGAGAGTGTATGATTTGTGGATTCTGGGCCCCACTACTCCTGCTCCTACACCATAAGGTGTTTTTGATCCATCAGTGTACCATTTTTGTGAATCATCATTCATCCATTTCGGGTTTGTTTTCCACTCTATCCTCTCTGGAAAGGTAACTGAGTATCCTTTTGTGAAACAGAGGGTTGGGTCAATGTGGTCTGAAACTTGAGCCATGCTAATGGTGTTTTTGATTTTGTTTAGGATATTTAGGTGGCCGGTGAGGTTGCCCAATTTGAAATTTACTTTCATGTGTAGCATGAGTGCTTGCGTAGCTGCTTCCTCTTGGATTGCTATATGAAGTGGTGGGAGATTAAGGAGTGCTTCCATGCCAGCTGTTGGGGTAGTTCTCATAGCCCCTGTGATGCATAGGCAAGCAAGCCTTTGTACTTTTCCCAGTTTGGTTATCGCTGTTTGTTGGATAGATTTGCTCCACCATACTAGTGCCCCATACAGTATGATTGGTCTAACCATTTGGGTGTATATCCAGAGGGCCATACTAGGGCTGAGGCCCCAGGATCTCTCTAGTAATTGTTTGGTTGTCCACAAGGATTTCGTGGCTTTTTTTATTATATTATTTATATGTGATTCCCAAGTGAGTTTTTTATCTAAGGTTAAACCTAGATATTTGACCTCTTCCTTTAGTTCTATCACTGTTTCATTTATTTTCAATGCAGGAAACTCTACTTTCTTTTTCTTGTGAAGGGGATTATTGTGGTTTTGTTAGCCCCTCCTTTTACACCATTCCCATGTTGCGCTCAAGGCACTTTGCATTAAGTCTGTTAGTGTCTTTTGCCTTTTATTATGTCCAGATATGTCATCTGCATAACCAATGGTTATAAAGAGACTAAGACATAGGGCAGCGATAAAGTTCCAGCGGCTCGCTTGGAATACAAACGTTCCAGCTCTGAAAGTGTTCGATGCGGCTCTTGTTGGTGGCAGTAGAGGGGTGGGAAGTTCTCTTTTGCTGGAAGGATCAGCTGGAGAAGGACTTGAATTCCTTTGGTGCATTTAACTGGCGTCGATTAGCGCGAGAAATAAACGATTGACGCACTTTTCTAAACTCGGCCCAAAATTGCTTAAACGGTTATTGCACCAGTTATTTATAAATTTATAGGTAATTATAAATAAATAAAAGTTATATTGTAAAAATACCATTTTGAAGCAAAAGTACTATAAGACGTTTTTGAAATGCTTGAGGTTTTTTGTAATATTCGAGAGGAAAAAAATGTCTTTATTGAAAACCATAAGTTCTTAACATTTTTGTAAGTGCTGCAAAATACATCTTTAGTTGCGGGTCTGCATTGAATTTTTTATACATATTTTTGATGCGTTTAAATAAATTACATTTACAAATTTTATATTTCTTTGCATTTATATGTATGTACACATAATATATTCTTTATTTATGCACTCATATGCTAAATGTAAAAATTGTTTTTAGTAAATATTTATATCTGATACCTTTTCATAGTGCGTAGAAATAGTTATATGTTTTATTATTTGTTCATTTATTGATGTTTGCTGCAACGTCTCCGCTCCCTCGTGGTACTTATTTAAATAATATAATTTATAGTCAATATTTTTTATCAAATGTACAATAGGAATTGTTTGTGGTTTTGGCCTTTTGTGTTTTTTTTTTGTTTTGCCTAACAAGAATTATACAAGCCAACTAAAACAACAATTGGTTTTAAGAAATACTGTGTTTTTGATTTTTTTTGTTGTTTTTTTTTTACAAGCTTTCATGCATTTACGGTTTGCATGCGCATATAAGTATATATTCCAGATGTAAAGAAAAATCAGAATATAAAGAGATCAACTTGACAATTTGTATTGCACATACATACAAAATAATTATATAAATTTTGCGCTTTGCAACATTTTTAGTTTTTTTTTATATTTATTTAAAAATGTTTTCAGTTGCAATGATTTGTGTTGTCATAAAATTATGCCACACATATCTACTTATTTTATAAGGATATTCATGCTTTGATTAAGTATTTTTGTACATAAAAATTAATAAAATTCAATAAATGGTTATATTTTTTATTAAATTTTATTATATCGTATAATCTATCGGGTCGTTCGGCTTTGTTGGTTATTCACATGGCGGTCGTGCTTGAATGCGTGGAAGTGTTAGATGATAATGACTATTATTGTTGTTGCAAATCAAAGAGTACTCCAAACGGTCGATTCTTGTTGGTTTTGTGTTTTGAGGTGGTCGTCGGTAATGTTTCGAATTTAACGCCTCTTGCCGAAACGCAAGAAAACATGATCAACATCGGAACGTTTCAGTGGCGCCTGATCGGTCAACATGGCTATTGGGTGAGAGAGTAAGCAAAATAATAGTAATACAAATAATTAGCATTGTATGTATGCATGTGTAAATTTTATTTATTTATTTGTATGAAAAATAATTATAATAATCTGATGTGCAAATTAATTTCAATCGAAATTTCCTATTTTACCTGCAGCCTCACTATTCAGATACGATTTGAGCGCTGTAGCCAACTGCTCCGAATTGTTGAGTGCTGAGCAGACCTTCTGAATGTGTGGTGGCATATCTTCCACCATACCCGACTGGCAGAATGGTGGCATAGCCATGGCGGTGCTGGAATGCGCAGCAGCGATCAGAAAGATGGCGAAACAGAGAATGGCGATCATTTGGCTTGACATGCTGGAAGAAGGTAAAGAGAGAGAAATTTTCAATTACATTTTTTGTAGTGCGAAAGAAAAAAATTGTAAAGCCCCTTCACCTCTTAAGTTATATAAGTACATGAATATATTTATAGAAGATATCCTTATTATCTGCATATTTTTGATAAAACAAAACTTAAGTCAACTTAGCACTTTTATTTATTTGATATTAAATTGCTAGCTTTACTCGAAGTATTTAACAATTAATCATTTATAACAGTAGCTTAAATAACTATCTTAAAACAGTGCAATAAATTACTTAATTAATTCTTGATAAATCTGAATTTTTTGAGGTAAAATCCACTTTAGTCGATTTGTCCAAGATTCAGAGATATATACGTATGTATGTATCGGGTGTTTTCTTTTTTGGCTGCATGAGAACCATTGATATTGATAACTATGGTCTGACAGCTGAGAATGACGAACTGTGTTGACATTTCTGTAGAGTAAGGTTTGACAATTCATCATTAATCGTTTAACATCAGAAAAATGCTTCCAAATTGTGGAAATTTACTCTGAAAAAAAAAATTTTTCTTCGCGAAGTCCATAGAGCGAAGTGTTGAAGAAGACGCTGAAATCTCGATTCATCGTCGTTCTAAACTTGTTAGCCTTTATCTTTCGTCTACGTGGAAAAAATAAATGCCATGAAATTATCTATCAGATTATAATAAAAAAAATGTACTCCAACAGTATTTCTGCTTTGTATTATCATTTTAAGGTGGCCGCCGTAGCCGAACAAGTTGGTGCGTGACAACCATTCGGAGTACGTAGGTTCGAATCTCGGCGAAACACCAAAATTAAGAACAAGTTTGTTCTAATAACGGTCGCCACTCAACAGGCAATGGCAAACTTCCGAGTGTAGAAGCTCCTCATAAAAAATATCTGCCGTTTGGCGTTGGGTTAAAACTGTAGGCCCCTCCATTTGTCGAACAACATCGACACAAATAGGAGGAGAAGCTCGGCTAAACATCCAACCAAGGATGTACGCGCTAATTATTTATTTATTATCATTTTAATTTCCCATGAAAATCTAATTTGTTTTTCAAATATTGGAAATTGAATAAAATTAAATAAAAAAAAAAAAAAACAGTGCGGTCACGTTAGAACAGTCGCTTGTGTAGTATTTTGTGTCAATCTGAAATAACACTCGATCAAGTGTAATTTTTACGTGCCAAGGTGCCACCAATTTTTAATTCTTTATAACACCGGGTAAAAACTAATTTGCTTATTTGTGACAAACCACTATGGAAGAAGACCCCGAAAGGGGCAGAAGTAACTACTTCGCCATCTTAGGCGAAGAACCAAAAACTAAACGAAAAGCCTACAATGTCAGCAATCACTATGACTTTCCAGCGTTAAAATCTATCAAACCCGCAAGTACCCAACAAAACTTATCATGCCCATAATTTTTATTAATAAAAAGCAAAACAGAGAAATCAATTAAAGCCTACAAATTTTCGCAGTCAGCAAAGCACTAGAATCGATAACAACTGAAAAACCTTTAGAAATATCATTCACTAAAGAAGGAGACTTACTTATTCTGGTTAAAACTCAACAACAGGCGAATAAATTCCTTAAAGCAAAAAAACACCCGATATAATTAACGCCTACATTGTTTCCCTTGTGTTTGCCTAAGCTTCACTTCAAATTTATCATATAAGTACCTACAAATGTACGCATTGATTTGCACTATATTCTACATAAAGGTTTATGAAGTTTTATGCTCCCAAATATCAGTTGGTTTTTAGTGAGGAGCTTTTTGTTGGCAGAAATGCATCCGAAGGGCTCGCCATTGTCAATTGTAGGCGACCGATATAAAAATACCATTTAAGAATATGGAGTTCCAGTCTAAAACTCGATTTTTCTCTACCAGTCTTCTATAAATCACATCGCACTCCACAAGGTGGCCCTCAAAAGTCTCGGCGGTTGTTTGCTGAGTTTGTATAGTTAATTTCTTAGTTTACAGGGTCTGGCAGATGCACGGGCTTCAGCTATCTGTTAGTTGGCTAAATGACAGTCCAGAGATTATCTATGGTCCAGAGTATTGTTTACAAACGCACAGAAGCATTTTGCCGAACGCGAAAAAAAAAATCAGTAATGGATTTCAAACGTAATTGTGTGATTGCAAAATATTTGGCTGGAAAATCACAACCAGCCATTGTTCGTGAGCTCGAGCAGCTTAAAGTAAATAAAGTTTTTGTTTATCGCACCTTACTCGTTACAATGATACTGGTAGCATCACCAAACGTCATGGAGGTGGTCATTAAAAGACTGCAACGTCACGTGAAACGGTTCTAAAGTGAAAAAGCGACTTGAGCGAAATCCCCGACGACGTGGCACTCAAATGGCGAAAGAACTGAAAATAGTTGACCGTAGCATCCGCCGCATACTGAAAAATGATCTCAAAGTCAAGCCCTACAAGATCCAAAAGGAGCATGATCTCACTTCAAAGCAGCAACAAGTCACACTTGAGAGAGCGAAGAAGTTGCTTCGCTTGGCCGAAAGCGAGCAATTTCCGAACATTGTGTTTTCTGACGAGAAAATTTTTCAAATTGAGCATTTCGTAAACTCCAAAAACGATAGGGTTAATTTGACCGACCGTTCATACGAGAATTTGAGTCTTCGATTGGCCACCAGAAGGTAACGGTTTGGGCCGCTGTAACCGTGGATGGTATATCTAGTAAAGATTGACTGGCAGTCATCTGGACGCAAGTGGGATATGATCCTGTGCCCTCTGTCGTTTCTGTGACCAATCACCAGAGACTCAAACATACTTTCTTCTTGAATGTGAAGCTATAGCGCGGAGAAAGTTGAGACATCTCGTCCAGATGCAGCCAGAAGAAAGGTATATACGCTCAGCTCAGCCCAGCTCTATCTTAATTTTTTTTTAAAGGAACTGGATTTGGATGAGGTACTGTGATGAGTTGAGCGAACAAAATGCCATGAAGTCGAAGTAGAAATCTCAATTTTATTCATTCATTCATCCAATTACGTTAAGCGAAAAACAGTACTTTATCTGTAGAAATACCTAAACATCGCATTAGGTTTGTTTCAACTCAACAACAAACCTGTTAAAGTGACCAGTTGGAAGACTCAAAGCTTCTAGTAAAGTATCTGACGGTGATCTGCTTGTCGACAGCTCACGCCTTCAAATTGGTGACCACAAGAAATAAATAATGCAGCCAGCAAGAGTTATATAAGGACTACGTGGAATACGTGATCTGTGCATGTCCGGAACTCGATAGGCTACTTCTTAGACGTCTGCATGGTCTAGAGGCTTTTGGCAGAGCATTCAAGGAATTCGATTTATTATCCCCTATCTAATAATAATAAGTACAAGTTGCTCAGCAAAGAATAGCGAAAGCGTCTCTGAAGTGGGTTATCGATATATTATACATACTATAGAAGAAAAGTTCTTACTTCAACTCATCAAAGAACCAGCAATATACCCATTGCTCCTGGTTTATGAAATGAAAGTGTCGTGGTGCAGTATTCTGGAAATACTAGGACGCTGTCTTGGCTTGTCAGCTCAACCTAATCGTAGTACACCAATGTATTTAGTGTAACCAATTGCAAACTAGTATCAAACAGACTACCATCGCAAAGTAGCCGGTGGAGTTAGCTTTAAACTCCATATGCGCGTAGTTCACTTCACTGCTGCCTGGTGATGTTTAAATTCGTTTTTTTCTATAATATTCATAGAAGAGAATTCGCAGTATCTCACTTCTGTCTGGTTCGTCAGAAACTATTTCTTCTGTTTTTTTTAAGTTTATTCCTATATTTTCTTTATGTTATCAATACTAATTGCACCACAGCATACTTTTAGCTTAGTTTTCTTTCCAATTGTTTCCACAGCGTTTAAAATGCGCAACAAGCGTATTATTTTTCTTGCACCCCATGCCAACTTCATCAAATGTCAGGAAAGGAGCTAACTTTGGTTGTACCATGTCAAGCTTTCATATTAAAATTTTCTTATTTCCTTCTGGGAATAAATAGTGGTTGAAGTGAAACTTTTCGATATGTTCCCCTTCGTGTTTAAGTTTGAAATAAAAGGGATTGGATGCCAATTATTTACATGCATATGTATGTACATTTTGTTTTGTTTAAATCTGAGTTCAAATATTGTGATAAAATAAGAAACATTTTAAAGTTATAAGGAGAAAGAAGTTATTGGGGTGAAACTTTAAGTATGTATGAAAAACAAATAAATTTTTATAATGAAACAAAGTGTATTAAATAAAGTGGAATAAGTATGCGACATCTAAGGTGTATATTGTCATTGTTTTTTAGTCAAAAAGTTCAATATTGAAATTGAAAAATCATATGTACCTTCAAAACGAAGAAAGCAATTATTTGAAAAAGAAGAAAAATAATTCCAACCACAATTTATTTCCAAATAATTGTGTTGGATAGAGCTGACACCTGAATTTTATTGTAAAAATACCATTTATTATATTTAATTTTAATTCTGTTTTAATAATTAATTCTGTTAATTAATATTTACGATATTTGAAAACCTATTTTAGCACAATATTAATTTAGTGATAACATATTTTAAAAATAAGTTGAATAATAAATAATAGGTATAAAAACGTGTTTAAGCAAACTTGAATAAAAAAATACTTTTAGCTGGCGTTGCCATATATTTTTTCGGAAATTGAGAAATTGATTACAAAAATATATTTAGTATACAATAAAATAATATATAAGTATAGTATGTATATAAATGTATCAATGTAAAAGTGAATATAACTTTACTCCCACAAATTTTTTTTGAATGGTGTTGCCATTCAATTTGAAAGAAAAATTTAAATCAAAAAGAGAATTTAATCAAAAATGTAATAGGTGGTATCATGAACACAACTTTAATTAAATTATTCGTTATTCGCGTTGCCACCTAACTCTTAAGACGCAAATTGTAACCAATAGTGCAGTTGAATTTAGTATTAGGATCTGGGTATTACGCAAATTATGATTGAACATTTTAAATAAGAAGTATTTTATAATGGTATTGCCACTTATTTTTATTTCAAGTGCTAGTGGAATTGACGTACAATATAAAAATATATTGTATATGCATTGAAATAAAAACAATTTCAACTGATTTCCCTTTCTTTTCAAAAGTTTAATGTTAAATATTTTAAAAGTATTTATTTTTATATGCCAGTAAAACAGTGTGATATATCATACCTGAGGAACATTACACTCTTTCAAATTGTATTTTGTACTATAGTTGTAGTGATGGCAGTTTCCTTTTGATTTCATTTGTTTTAAAATCATTGTAAAGCTGCGATTTGAGTAATGGCCATCTCATGACCAGACGCACATACATACATGCATTGACCACATCCAACCATCACAAGATCCGATAGTACCAGGAAATATAGTCGAGATCATGATGTCTTGAAAGTATGCATGTGATAAAATTTCGTTGACAATCAGCGATATGCAACGTGCATTGAAGCACGCAGAAACGGACTCTAAAGTCGAAGTGTTACAAGTATGGTGGGAGGGGGTGGACAGGCCCAACTGAGGTGGTTTCCTTCGGAAATAAACAAAACTGGGGGAAGATTAAAGTATGTACATACAACAATGTATATGACGGACTGCATGTGAAGAGTAACTGACGTACAGCCTAGTGCTCAACCACCTTCCCGACGTTTTACTTAAATGCTGTACCGGGAGAGGATGGTACAGTGACGGTAGGAGGTTTACTTTGGGTTAAAGTCCTACACTGACGGGGTACATGCTGTCAATGCCTCCTCCTCTTCAAACAAAAACAGTAAACGCTCAAGCCAAAAACTGTGAAAACAATTACTTTTTATTTTATTTAATAGTCTTAAAGAAGAGACAATTAGGAATACTCATAGAATAAGATTAGTCACAAGCTCTTGCATAGAAATGGCTTAAAAATAAGCGGCCTTAAAAATCATCGACCAACGATCGATCAATCGAATACGTTCACTTTTATAAACAGCGGACTTTGGTTCTGAACAATTTCAGTTATTCGTGCGTTTTAGTAATTTGGGTCTTTCTATTTTATACCGCGGCTAAGTGTCAGAATTCAGACATCAGTTCCTGGTGCCGATTTGTGGCGGCTAAAGTGACTGCTGGGTAGGTAGGAAAAAATGTTGAAGTGGCAGACTGGCACACCCCAAGTAGCACTACATAAAACGCCGGGTTGATACCATTATGAGACCTCCAACGGGCAGATATCTACAGCCAACCAGAGGTGGAGCACTGCCCCAGGCTGTCGAAAAAAGGACCATAGTAAAGTGACTGCTAACTGCTTTTTAAATTCGAGGTAAGTAACATCACTATCAACATGAGGCTTCTCAGACAAGTCAAAAAACAAAAGCCAAAACAAAGTCAATACAAAGCTTAGATTTTCAGACCACTTTCTTTTATTGCTGCTGTGTGGTACACGCTGAGTTTCTGCCTTCAGACCAAACGGTAAATAAGAGTAATGTGAGCGTATTGAAGCATTTGTGGCTTGGTGAAAGACCATGAACCGGCTCTTAGCGAATCTAACGTAACAGCGGTTTGTTTACGAAAAAAACTGAGATTGTGTTGGCGATTTATAAAAAAAACATCATCACAATCTCTACTCATGTTACTTTGTTGTCGCCTGAATTATGACTAATTGGACGAGTGTGTGAAATTAGCGGCTAAAATTCTGCTGCCGAGTCCCCTATGACGTGGAGGCTGAAGTTACTCTAGATCAGATCAGATAGATTCGAGGCTTGCACTCCGACCCTATGGTCTTTTATGGCCCCTACTCATCTCAGTACTTCATTCAGACCCAGTTCCCTTATTAAACTTAAGCTAGAGCTGAGTTGGACTGAGCGTATGTGCCTTTCTTTTGGCTGCAATTGGGCGAAATGTCTCAACATTATCCGTGCTATAGCGCTTCATTCAAGGAGAAGGTGCATTGGAGCCTTCTAGAATTGGTCGCAGCTGCGCAGTCTGCAACGGCCTGTTAGAATGCCCCTGAGCACCATAGCGGATGACCAAACCTGGTAATCTATCATCTTTGCATTTGTGGCAAAATGTTTCACACAAGAGGACGGATTTGTGCAGAAGCAACTTGGGATTTCTTCAACACGACAATGCATCGGCTCATACACCTCATCATGCAAATTTGGCTGTTTGAACAAACACCACCTTAAAGACATTCCGTAAGCTTCTTTATATCTGGCATGCCCCTGTGAGATTGTTGTCTGTTTAGGTAAAGCATTTTGAGACGATTGAGGCGATAAAGGAGAAAACGCATAAGTTGGGGAAGGCAATCCAAAAATCGGTCTATGAAAAGTGGGTTGAAGATTGATAAAAGCCTTGTGATATTTTGTGGTCCTCTTTAACGATCTCGCACGGCTATTAATACAACAACCTTTATGTGACTAAAAGTGTAATACACTAGAGCGCTAATGCAGACTATTGTATTGGTTCTTAACTAATGAGATGCTGATGTATCTGATCTCATCCTTTCTATCCAAGCAACTTTGCTGGCCCAGGGAATGCCAATGCCAGATTATTATATTTTTTCCGGCAGTTTTCAGAAGTAGATAAACTAATTTTTCGTTTCATCTGCTAAGACTTTCATTCTAGGGCCAATGATGAAGTTATTGTCACCATTAACAACAACAACAGCAACAAAACAACATAGGAATATCGTTAAGCTCTATATTTAAGTAAGAACATCAACAGAAGATGCATAAATGAAATCATAAGTAACTACGCACGTCAATGTTTGAGGTCATACGTATGCAGCACAGGAAGCTTAGTTGTGTGCTTGTGCGGCCCTTACACATGTGCGTCTATGTTTGTACTGTATTAACTGCGAATGTAGCAAGTGCCAACACATCAAAGTGCAAATGATCCATCAAATGAAGGCTTTTCCCGGTGTACATATGTCTGCATGTATACACGTGTGACTAGGTATATATGTATGTATAAATATATACCTATAAACCTATGCCAGTTAGTGTGGAGGAAGAGTGCTTGCGAATGCAACAAGCATACTTTCTGGCGTAAAAACGTACATGTACTCGTATGTGCAATACAAATCAGTGTCAACGTGTATAGTGTGTATGCAGTAGTGACACTGAAAAACTTGCACTCGGTAAACGCGGGATGAAGGTCTCACTATTTACAGGTGAAAACCAATGCGATCCCAGTGAGCACTTGAAAATGGTAAAACTGCGCAGCGACCAGTCGAAGACACGATGGGAAATTTCAACAAAGGGCAAGTGGAAGAATGGTTTGCAAGAAAGCACGGGGAAGCCGATTACCACCTTTCCCAAATCCTTAGTGTTCATGGATGTTTTAAAGCATACCTTCATCGCTTTGGGCATGCGAGAAGTGCGAGCCAGGCATCGACGAAGATGTGGAACATATGTTTTTCGTATGCCCCCGATCAGCATGTGGCTACCGAAATAATGCAGGAACTTCGGTACAGTGAGCAGGCAAGGCGAAGAAGCGAACGCCAAGAAAACGTGTAAGCCATCAAACACGAAAATGCAGGCAAACTAACGATACCAGACATAGAAACTTACTTTTCTATGTTATAGATAGGGGCATTGCGGTTGGGCGAATACTGATACAGCAAAGGGTGGCTCTCTCATCAAATGATTTAAACAGTGGGTGGTTACAAGCAAATTCGACTTTTGACGTATTGCATCAGGGCGGAAATGGACGTAGAGGCTAGCGCTCAAACCGTTTCTCAACGAAATACTTAGTGCCGGGGGGACTGGTAGGACGGTAGGAGGTTTAGTTCGGGTAAAAGTCCCACACTGACTATACAAAGTCTATTTCCAGGTGCAAAGTATATATATTATGTACATATATATGAATAATTGGCACGTTCGTCCTTGTTGAATGTTTTTATAATAGGCTTTTTTATGGCAGAAATACTCTCGAAGGCTTGCCAAAACGCTGCCGAAGGGCATCCGCTATTAGAAAAAGCCTCTTATATTATTTGATGTGTTTCATGCCTGCTGCAGGTTTCGAACCCGGGCTGCACCGAACGGTAATCACGCATAAACCCATGACTTTTTTACCTGGAGGCTCTTCTAACATGTCTATCTAATCGGCTTAAGAGGGGTCTCAGTACCTTTGCCGTCGTAAGGATCTTGATGTTTATTGATTGGCTCAAAATTACTTGAAAGCAGAAGATCCAGCCAGCCGTGTTCATTTGTTGTTTGTCAGTATCATTGCTGGGACTATTGATTGTCCTCCACTTGTTAATAAATTTCAGTTTAATATGCCTTACACATATCTCCGCCAGATTAAAGGCTTAAACGTTGGAATTGGTGCGAATGCTATGGCATGTGCTGAATTAACGTTGTTTTTCAATTCTTTAAGTGCTGATATTTCGTAGCCATATGCCATTTTAATCAACCACGTTAGGTCTTTTCTTATCTTAACATAGTCCACAAGAATCTGTTAATTCATTTACTAAAAAATAAACAAAAGTGCATCGATGAACTTCCTATAGTAAATATGTGCAGAAGACATTTGAACACAATTTCAAGAATAATAGAATACAAGATTGACCCCATCACAAAGACGCAACATCACACTGGTACTGTTGCACGAGAAAAATGTGAAAATGCGTAGAATTACATAAACAACTAACGAATAAATTGCTCAAATGTGATATCAAACATACAGCGATTTTGTCAAATTCGCTGACAGCGTAGCGGTACCACAATTGGCGCCCCGTGTCTATCGTTACACAATTCCTGTTTTTCAACTAGTGAAAATCTAGCCATTACCAGACTAGTAATAGCACAGAGTTTTCTTGTATGTCCTACAGCAACTATGCTGCTACAGTATTTAAGTCTCTTCCATAACAGGAAACAACTAAATTGTGCTCTGTTGACAGTTGGCAAATCAAGTGAAGTGAAATGCTTGGATATATGTGTGAATGTATACGCATGGAAGTGTGCGTACTCGTCTTGCAGTAACTTATCTCATCATTAAGACGGCAGGATAACGGGATAATAGATAAAAATTACCATCATGACTATATCACACAAAACTTCTATCAATTTGTTGTTGCACAACACGGCATAAGTGATATAAATAGGAAGTGGATCAACGTAAGCAAAGTAAAAGGAACCAGGTGATAATAACAGTATGCGGAAAAGAACTTAAATTTTTTAATAATCTTAATAAAGTGTGCTCTGAATTGTGCCCTTAAGGCATTGCTGTTAATTTGTGAAAGGTGTAGGATGAAAAGCTTAAAATGTTGCACACTTTGCGGCGTATTAGCGTATTATTAACGGTTGCTTAGTTATAGTTATTGCGAGCTTTGTACTGCATACTTTGCGGATCTTCTTGAGTCTAAAAGCTAGTTGAGATGGATTTACTAACAGCTGTTCATAAACTGCTAAGAAGCAGATAAATTGTGGAGCAAATGCTCGGATTATATAATATTATATATATTTACTTAAAAAAATCGTAATTTCTCATATCAAGTGACTTTTTTTAATACATTTATTTTTCAAAAATTCTCCGACTCTAAGCTAGAGAGAAATTATGCTATAGTTAATATTAGTGGCGTAGCGCAAAAATATTTCAGACAAATCAAGGCTGAGCCTCTCAAATTTGTGGTGGCCATATTGATGTTTTCCTACTACTACAGGGTCCTGCAGTTGTATCCCACACCCGAACAGCTGTTGGGATTCATGAGAAGCTTTGTTAGAGAAGTTTGATCGAAATCGAGATAAATACCGCTTTTTTTAAATTTTCGTAGAATGCCATTGCATTAGATTAGATGGTTGGCCCGTTAGGTATTGGGGATGAAGATATGATGTGTACTAATAGGGAATTTGCACAGGCGGCTAATATCCAAGGGTGATAGCTCTTCAGGCGTAGTTGAAACTAAGAACTAAGATGTGTGAAACTAGATCTCGTGAAAGCAGGATAGCCGGCAAGTAGATATATGCTGAGTTAATTCCACCTTATTGTCCTTCGGACCGCTACCGCAGAAGAGACTCGAACGTTGATTGGGTTTCTTCCTTTGAATTTCAAACGCATAGTGTTCCGTTCGGACTGATACAAAAAATGAGAGAGATGGTTTTGATAGTCTTAGAGGTTCCCTCTGATCCACCCTTGGCAAGCGGGACTGTACAAGCTTATACGTTAAGGTTCCTTGACTTAAAGAACATCTGATAAAGAAGAGAACTAGGTAGCCAGTTGAACACTCATTTAACTACCGAACGAAAAAGTGAATTCACTCGGGCTACACTACTGAAACGAAGCTGCTTGAGAAATTATTGTATGTTGCAAATTGTACAACTTTCAATACCCCTTCATCCTGATTAATAATCAATAATGAGTATAATATTATATGAGTATATTGGTGAAGAACATTATTTATGCAGCGGAAATTTCACAGAAATATCAGTCTGCTTAGTATTTATGCGATGACTGTCATTTTATAAAAAAAATATATATTACTTGAAAGTGTTCACCACTTGCTATGAAACTCAAAATCCCGGTTATGCCAAATTGTTCGTAAGCAAAGCAGCGATGCAGAGTTCAGGCATGGTGAAAGAATTCAGATCGTTAACCGGCCCCCAGCGAATTCTAAAGAATCAGCTGGTTGGCTGCCGTCACCAGCGTCATGACAGCGGTTTGTGTTGATGAGACAGTGTTGATAATATATGAAAAAAATTAACAGTCTTCCTTCATGTTGCTTCCTTGCCGTCTGAACAATGGCTGATTGAACGAGTGTGTCGATACGAGGAAAAGAGCGGGCAGAGTTTTGTTGCCGAGTCCCCGGTAAAGTGGATTTTTTTTCGTTTTTCACCACGGCTGATTGGCCAAAACTGGTAATCTATCATCCTTGGAGCTCAAGTGGCAAACGGATAGGTGACAAAAGAGCGATAAATAGTAGCATTACTCCTGGATGTCACTATTGCGTGACTCGCTGCGACAGTTCTCTGCCAAAATTGTAAAATAGAGCGTGTGAAGAAGAACAGAAAAAGTGAGAGAGTGACATATCTGTTGCATGACAATTGTGAGAATTTCAGTGACGATATTTCGTCCAGTGTGGGCTCTGAGTTTCTTCACCAAAAAAAGTACACAGAAAACACAAAATGGTTAACGTCAAAGAATAATTTTTTCATAGCAGTTCGTATTTAACAAAAGTAAACATTGAATAACATAAAATTTATTAATTCATAAAGATTCTAGCCGAAAAAATATGTCTTATCGTGAACCAAATTTCTGAAGAAAGAAGAAATGTTTCGAATTATTTCATGTTTTTAACCACAAATGAGAGTTTCATGCACACTAAAAAGGGCACTAGGCACTAAATCATTTCATTTTGCCGTTTTAATTTTCAAAATACACTGAATCTAGTGTTTAAAGCGCCAAGTTGGCAACTATGACTTTGCAAAAATCAGAGAAATAAATGGCGGAGGAAAGTTAAAGAGAAAGCAAGCAGCGTTTCCGTGGAATCACAACTGTCATTATTCCCGGTATAATGCTTTAGTTATCACTACCCTCGCTAAATGCGTAAGCTTCGCTTCAAATATGCCAGTTTTCAGATTGCACACCTTCCCAATTGAATTCCATTAGCTGTGCGATCTTTTGTTCGATTGCGCACACATCTACTAATTCTTGGTTGTAAAAGCATAAATACACACACAGCGTATGCATGTAATACGGCGCGTGTAGGAATTGCCGAAAAAAGGCTTAAAATAGAATGCGCGTTGACAGAAAAATTTGTTAGGCAGCTCGTGGGTATTTGTCACGTTTCGAGGGGAATCGCATGTGCAACGGGTATTGCAATGCAGATATACAATTAAGCACATGTGCGATTATGATAATTGTATGTATATATAGTATGTAAAATAGCTGATTAGAACACCTGCATAAAATCATATAACACAGATTGCATTAGTGATTACATCCGCAATAAAAGCAACTACGTTTCGTGAAGCTTATATTTGCACTACCAACAGCATATCCTGCATGGAAATCTGCTGATTCTCAACTTGTTGACTTTGCTTGTTAATAAGGCCAAAAATGTAAATTTTCCTGGTGCGTACATTGTTAGGTGTTACAAATTTTGAGGTGAATAGTTACTATGCACTGATGACGCAATTTTCCGTCCTGGGCTTTTGGGTTAGCGAATTTTAAAATACAGCTTAATTATTACTACATTTTTAGGGGGTTAACTTCTATCTATGTTACATATGATATGCCCGTATAATACTTATTATACATTGCTATATATACATACATATATGAGTCCGGCGACTGAGATTCTCCTCCATTTTTTGGTGGGCATCTTGCAGAAATGGAAGGACCTACAATTTTAGGCTACCGCAAACGCCAGATGAGTTTTATGAACAGCTTTTTGATGGGAGAAATGCATGCGAAGATTCGGCATAGCCTGTCGAATGGCGACTGCCTTTAGAAAAACAACTTCTATAATTTAGAAATTGGAAGAGGAGATATGAACGCATAACTCATATCCCGTACTATAAGGTGCTGTTTTACATTTACTAAAAATAATCGACATAACTATTTCGAATTATTGAATTATTATAACCGAATTTTGAAAAGCTTGTGTTTGTTTTTTTATTTAAATTTTTTTAATTTGTTTGAAAATTGTATAGCTACGATTGCTGTAATCTTTTGAACTGGTGTGAAGTCTTCCAAAAACTAGGAAAATAATATTTTTTGTTTTTTTTAGCACCGAAGGCCCAAGCAGCTAGTGTGCTCTTTTTTTTTTTTGTTTTTAAGTTAGTGTAATATTTTATATTTTTCTATTGTAATAAATAATAATAATAATAATAATAAATATTTTTTGATTTAGTTTTGAAGCCAACATTTTCAAAACCATACATAAAAAAATGCAGAACAGTATGTTTCTATTTCGAGTAGAAGAAAAATTTTATAGCAGCAATTGTTTCAAAATGTATAATTACATGGTCTAGTTTTGAAAATTTGAGTTTTTCACAGCGACAAACAATTTCAAAGTAATACAAACATTTGTTGTTTTTTTTTTAAGAAATATTCCATAACCATAATACATTTTAAAATTTCTAGTTCAGTGATTTTGTTTTAAACAGCCTAGTTCACAGTCGCAAAATCAGAAACAATGTTTCAAACCTATTAAAAATTTTCAAAACCTTACACAAAAACAAAAAAATTAAGTAAAATTGGAAAAACTTTTAAAATTTTGGAAAATTTTACAATTTTTTTTTAAGAAAAATTATATTTAATTTTTATAACTTTCTAGCATCGTTTTTTTCTTAAGGGCAAATATTAAAATAACGAAACGCTTGCCTAATAATATAATTATATAATTTTTTTTAAGAAAATTAAAAACAAAATTTTAGAACAAAATTTAAAAAAATACGTAATTTTTCTTAGGCCCAAAGATTATGCATATAAAAAATAGAGATTTTTTAACATTTTTTTGGAAAAAATTTTTTAGAATTTAGAATTTAGTTAATTAAAATTTTTTTTCTCTATAGAAAATTAATTTTTTTAGAAAAATTTGTTTCCGGAAGAATTCTAAATTTCTCGACTAATTATACAAGTCCTACTTTTTCATGGGTTCCAATATTAAAATAACTACATATGTTTGATTCTTCTTCAGGAGTTAGTCTAATAATATGGTAATAAAAAAAACTTTTTGGACAAAATATAAGAAAATTTGTTTCCACAAGAATCTGAAATTTCTAGACAGGTTTTACAAGCCTATCTTTTCGTAGATTCCAATATAAAAATAATAAATCTAATAATATTAAAAAAAGAATTGGAAAAATTATGAGAAACTCTGTTTCCAAAAGAATTCAAAATTCTAGCTTAGTTATACAAAACCTATTTTTAATAGATGAAAAATTTGGAAACATTTTTTTGGAAATAAATTTTAGATATTAAATTAATGAATTATTTAAAATTTAAAAAAATCAAAAAAAATTTTTTTTTAGAAAATAATAT
Organism: Anastrepha ludens; assembly: GCF_028408465.1. Taxonomy (NCBI): domain Eukaryota; kingdom Metazoa; phylum Arthropoda; class Insecta; order Diptera; family Tephritidae; genus Anastrepha; species Anastrepha ludens. Next base: position 39,687,140 of record NC_071498.1, read on the forward strand.
TTTTATTTAGAAATATTTGTTTCCAGAAGAATTTTAGATTTCTAGCCTAGCCATCGAAAGCATTATATACGACATTAAACTTCCTGCCGGTAGATCTGCAGGCAAAATATGTCGCGCGTAGTGCGGCAATAAGGCTGAACACTTTAAGTAAGAGCTATGTTCACGGAAAAACCTGGCTGGCACTTCGGAGCTTCCCGGATTGATGGCCTATGCACTCCCGCATACATTTGCCATTACAACGTTCACGACCCTCCTACCCTCAAGGGAAGAGTGGAAACGGGATGATTTAAGACACGGCGAGTCTATCCATGTATACACAGATGGCTCAAAGCTAGAGGCCAGAGTGGGCGGAGGTGTATACTCCGAGCATCTGGGGATCTCCTTCAATTTTCGGCTCCCCGACTACTGTAGTGTCTTTTAGGCTGAACTGATGGCAATAACGAAAGCCGCCACACTGGTACAGTGTAATGCGGTATCTGAAAATGACATCTACATTTTCATGGACAGCCAGGTGGCGTCCACAAAACAGTCGGCAATCTCCAAGGTAGCCATTAAATGACGCACATAACTTAATGAGAAGGCTGAGTCATTTCCCTTAGGGATAATATGGGTTCCTGGCCATCGCGACATCGAGGATAACTGTAGACCCGATGAACTAGCGAAACTCGGTACCAAATTGCCCGAAGAGCAAATAGACTATGACATAGGCGTACCCTTACAAACATGTAAGGGACTCATCCTTGAAGAAATCATAAAGAAAGAAAACAAAATATGGCGTAATGAAACCACCTGCAAAATCGCCGTCAACAGTGGCCGACTGTGCTAAACGCACAGAATCTAAGCCAAAATAAACACAGTCTTGGCACACTGATTTCGGTCATAACGGGGCACTGCCTAATCGTTAAGCACGCCCAAAGGACAGGTGTGCAAGCACATGACTTTTGTTGAAGTTGTCTTGATGAGGAAGAGGAAGAGACAACTTTGCTCCTTCTGTGCCATTGTCCTGCTCTATCCAGAAGGGGATTTACTATTCTCAGTTCTACAGAAATAGATGATACTCTAAAATTTTTGAAAAGCACATACTGGGGGGGAGAAATGGGGACAGCTCCCTACGCGGCATCACAATGGACTACGAGCTTGAGTGTGTCCCACAGGACACCTAACCTAACCTAACTTAGCTTAGTCTAACAAGCCCTATTTTTCATAGTTTCCAAAACATAAATAACTACATACAAATGTTTGAGCCCTCTTCAGGAATATGTTGTACGGTTTTTATTATTTTTTTCTGTTAAAATACTCCGTTTCTCCAACGATAAGCCTACACATAACTTGAATCAATTTATTATAATTTTTTCAACACATACATATGAATTTGCGATATCCACTGAAATATTTTTTTAAACGAAATTCCTAATTTTAAGTTACAAGAAGCTCTGCGTTAATTTTTGCTTAATAATGCAAACACAAAATTTATATTTTTAGAAACTTCTTTTATGAATACATATATAATATTTCTCTCTAGATCACTCACTTTATGTGCTGAACTAATTCGCTATTTTTTCGTGTTTATTTATTATTTAATTTTTGATGCAGTAAAAGTACCGCAACATGTATTTCAAAACACTTTTATCAGTTTCCTTCCAAATACCATATTCCAATCTCTACGCACCTGTTGATTTTGTTTGTGCTTGTAGTTGTGTGAATTTCACTAAGGTTATTCAAAAGTAACCGTCGTCACTTGTTGTTGATCTGAATGAGTGAATTGGATGCTGTATTTGTTTAGATATTGCAACTGTGTTGTAGCAGCACACTTGTTTGAATGATGCTGACTACAAAAGGATACGTGCTTTTATATGCAACGAAGTCAACTTTTGGTGCTGGAAAGAAATATACAGCATTCCCATTGGCTGGCATTTCCAGCGACGATTTTGATTGCTTGCCATGTGGGTAGTTGCTCATACGCCCCCGGTGTTGGGTGTACGCGTGCACGTATTTAGTATTGCAGTGACACCAGCACATGTGTGTTTGTATGTGTAAAAATGTTACTTGTTGAGTTTATCTTAGAAATTAAAGTTTTAGTATGGGTATTCACCGTTAACTTTTGTATGGATATACGCGTGCATTGCGTTTGTATCCATGTTTGTATATTACAGTCATCGACTACCGTTATAATAATCAATTTAGTATTTCATAAGTTTTTATACACTTTTTTATACCTAATTATCCACTTTTTAGTGAAGTCGCCACAGGACAACACGCGTAAATAGGATTTTATTAGACATTAAGTTATAATACAAGCGCAAATACAAATAACTATTTTTTGTACTGTTAAATTTAATTACTTTTTTTGTTTTAATGCGTTGTCTCTGTTAAATATCAAACGATAAGTAATGAAAAACCATCACCATATGCTTCTAGACACTCATGCACTGTAACTTTTATGTTAGTGTTTATGTGTTTGTGTTTTATAAATTGTTGCTGCACTGGAGAGTAGACTAGCATAGGAATTCAAACAGCAGTTCTTAGTGAATATTAGTGCCTACTCGTCTACATATCGTTAAAAATCAAAACTCGTGCAAAAAAGTAATATATAATAAACAAAAAATTTAATTTCTAACAAAACGGCGTGTGCTACCGAAATTAAATATTACATTTACACATAGTTAAGATGCTTTAAAATACTTTTGCTATTTTACCTATTATATTTTATAGACTTTTATAATTTTTAAACATTTAGCAATCCCTTTAGTAATCCATCGCCGCTGTATGCGCCACAACCAAATTAAGGTGTTCCGCTCACAAGCTAGACTTAAGGTACGGACACTAGTATTCTTTGAAATTCAGAGCTAATCCCTATGAACAATGTACACCTTCACTGGGTCCGAGCGGTACTTCTTCCATTCGTATTCCCTCAAGAGAGGAGTGGGTATTGTGCAACCTTTTTAGACAGGGCATGGCAAACATGTTTACAGATAGTTCGAAGCAGGACGGGAGTGTTGGTGGGGAGTGTTCTGTAGGAGGCAGCCGCAAGCCAACGAGCCTCGTCAGGCGGTGCCACATATGGTAGACGAAGGCAATTTTGATTCTGACGCCGTCAGCAGCCTCTATTTCGATGACCGTCACATCCTATGAATAGGATGGGATTAAAAATATTTTTAAATAATTTTTTGCTACAATACCTGACCTGGGGTTACTCCGGTCAACTGTATCTTGACTAGAGGCCAAGAGCTCGTTCTCTGAGGGAGTTCCGAACTTTCGCTTGTGTCCGTCCGTCCGTTTTGTTATTAGACCCGTCCGACTGTCATTTCGTTTTGTGTTTAAGTCAGTCCATTTGTCCGTCTGCTTGTATGTCTGTTTGCTTACGCTATCCGAATTGTTTTGTTTTTGTTAGTACATTTATCTGGGTCTTACGGTCACCTACCCCTCCGGAGGGCTGCCCATGTCGCCGTAGGGGAAATAAACTGTCCGCAATGGCAGCGCCCCACACCATGGTAAGGTCACCGTTACAACCAGAGGCGGCCTGATATCAGGAGGGCTGCGTTAAGAGACATCCTAATTTTATCCCCCAGTTGCCAAACCCACTCAATAGGCACGGGTCGAGTTACACCTTGGGTTGAAGAAGTTTTTTTAATGAAGTTCGACTTCTGTGGTACGCGGGAGATAGTTATTCTCCTACCCCCCGTTTCTGGAAGGTGTTCCTCTATCCACCACCTGGGGAGGTACCCTCTAGGAATACCAGGTTCCCCGAGGGATGATCAATTGTACCCTCATTGATTTTTTATTTCTTTATTTTTAAAGAATATCTATGCATTCTATTACAACGGAATTAAAATAATTTGACCGCAAATGCTATGTTAGTTGCATTGCAAAAGTAAACATTTCTTAAAAACTGCTTTAAGGCACAGCCTAAAAAGGAACTACAGGGTGAACGATATGAAGTGTTACCAACTTCACACTGCTTGTATCTGTAAAACAGCTCATGACATGAACGTCAAAATTGTTCTAATGACAGTTGAATATATAGTATTGTTTATAAGCCATCAAAATCATTTGCGTCTCAGTTTTGTTGGATTTTTTTTTTCTGTGATGGAATTCAAACGTAAAAGTGCGATTGCTTATATTTGGCTGGAAAATCACAACCAGTCATTGTTCGTGAGCTCAGCCACCTCAAAGTGAATAAAATGTTTGTATATTGCACTAAAAAACGTTACAATGATACTGGTAGCATTGTAAAACGCTATGGAGGTGGACCAAAAAAAACCGCAACAACGCCAGAAATGGTGCGGAAAGTGAATGCTCGACTTGAACGAAATCCACGTCGAAATGGAAGAAAAATGGCCAAAGAACTAAAAATATCGCAAAACAGCATTCGACGCATATTGAAAAATGAGTTCAAGGTCAAGGCTTACAAGTTCCAAAAAGCACACGATCTTTCACCCCAGCAAAAAGAAGTTCGGTGCGAAAGAGCAAAGGAGTTGTTGCGCTTGCACGAACGTGTCGAATTTCCTAACATTGTGTTTTCTAATGAAAACAATTTCCCAATTGAGCAGTTCATAAACACTCAAAACGATCGTGTTTGCTTGACCGAACGCTCATACGAGAATTTGAGCCTACGTATGGCCACTCGAAACAATTTCCCATCGCAAGTATTGGTTTGGGCCGCAGTGACCGCTGATGGGCGCTCCCCAATCGTTTTTATCGAGCCTGGTGTGAAAGTGAATGCGACTTATTATCGGGAAAATATTTTAGAAGCTGCTTTATAGCCAGGGACACGCAAACATTTCGCTCGTAGACCATGGACGTTCCAACAGGACTCGGCACCGCTTCATAAAGCTCGTGTGAACCAAGAATGGTTAAAAAATCATGTTCCACACTTCATTTCGTTCACACAATGGCTTTCGAATTCGCCAGGTGCAAATCCGATGGACTATTCCATCTGGTCCGTTTTGGAGAGCAAGCGATTATACGAGAATGGGCCAAAATACGTCAAGATCACATTCGTGCAGCATGCAACTCATTTTTTGACTGTTTAAAGGCTATAGTCAAGGCAAAAGGTGGTCATATCGAGCTAAAGTGAATATATGTTCAAATTTTAATCATTTTTGAACAATTTTGTATTTGAAATCAATAAAAACTAATTTCACACAAAAAAGTTATGGTGTTTTGAATAGGTAACACTTCATATCGTTCGAAAATATAAAAATGAAAGTATCGTTAATTAAGACTTGTGTCGTAGAGTTTTCGGGGAGAAAATTAATTTTACCTTTAGTTTTAGCAAAACTATATACATATATATTTACATTTTATAATAAACGGAGAAAATGCTTCCATCGTTCAGAAATAATAAATACTAAATAAGCAAACCGAGAAAATAACACTTTCAAGTAACCCCCTTTTTATTAAAAATTTAGCTCTCATTCGCAAATGTCAAATGTAAACAAAAAGAGTTGCTCGAATTAATTCTTAGCTTATTTGCCAATATTCCAGTCAAATTTATCCAGCAGCGAGTTGTAATCTGTTTGATCTCAAAGAGAGTCATATTCAAAGAAATTTGCAAATGCATAATTCGCAATAACTAGTAAAAATTAACCGCCGCTGATTGAATTCCTTTTACATAAGAAAGTGTATTATAGAAAACATTAGGAGTATGAAAATTAAGTATTTCATGGGAAAATCACTGCAGAAACTTTGCAAAAAAAAGTTTAGTTACCCGATTTAATTTTTTATTTTTTGCTTTTATAATTTCTAACATTAAATTCTACAAGTTAATATTTATCTGCATAAATTACAATCAGTTGTATGCTTTCAGCTATTTCCTCGCAGAAATTTGCTCTCAATAATAAAAATGCAAGTAAAATTCTTTCCCGCAGAAACAGCTTCTTCTTAATTTTTGTGTATGTGAACGCCAAAAGCTGATAGTTTGTGATAGTTTTAAAAAAATTAAACTGTACAGCAGCCAAATAATGCGGAAGAGGAAGAGCTGTATAATATAGGATCACCTGCTATTTTGTTTCTAAACTTTATAATTCTTTAAGGGTCTCTAATAGAATTTAGTGACGCATATTTTTTTGAACAATTTAGCCCAATACTTCTTACCGGAGAGGGTCATTTTGACCTTTGTTTTTTAGAATCTGAAAAATAATTAATTTGTAAGAAGACTAAAATGCTCCAGAAAAATATTCCCCTTAAAGTTTAAGAAGGGATCCTCTCAGGCGAAAACTGCGTGCGATAACGTACAAAAGTACGTCATTAATCTAGTTTGCGCTAAATATTCTGTGAAGTGCATACATATCGCACCCTAAATACAAAAGGGGCACAACTCAAAATTTTCCACACTCGAGCTTGACTTGTTTACAGTAGCACAGAAAACAAACTATGTGACATATCACGCTGAAATTTGCCATGTAAGCTTATAACAGTCCTACCAAAAAACAAAAAATTTATTTTTGCCATATGTCATCCGCGGACCGTTTTATTGATAACGTCTCGTTCATATTTGAGCAGAAGTACATTTTGAGTTGTGACCCTTTTGTATTTAGGGTGCGATATGTTAAAGCTCAGTTTGGGTCATGATGAAATCATCCTAAGAAATGAATGCAAATCATCTTTCCCTTTACTTTCATTGAAAGGTACCCTAAAAGTGAACGATAAAGCACATTAATCCTCTTCAAAATTTCGGTGAAGGTTAGCGATGTTTCAAGCATAGGGAAGATACGCTGGAAAATGTAAACAACCGATTCATTCCCTGCTACGTCATGTAGTATCCCTAAAGACCTGAAACCTAATCTGCTATAATTTCAGCTATTGTTGGAAGTTTACTCTTAATCTTTTGAGTATAAAAATAATAATCAAGCCTCTCCTCCAATTTGTGGTGTGCGTCTTGTTGTTATTGTATTTCTATGTAAATATACATTCATATAAATTAATAAATTACGAATTCGTATCCGAGCTCATACCGGGCTTATACTCACGGGGCCAAAGTTTCAATTTCGTTTCAATTTGACATTACACTTCGTTGTTTTGCCTACTATTCGTCGTCGTTTGTCGCTCAAACAGACGAATGATACGACTCCGACACGAAACAAACATTCGCTTCGCAATAGAGAATGATGACGTTAGACGCAAGTGGAAAACATTTACTCATGCGGCTAGTTTAGTTGAACCGGATGTGGAACCACCATAGGGATCAATCACCCCCTACACAATACTTACATAAGTGGTATATATTTGGCCGCCGCAGCCGAATGAGTTGGTGCATAACTACCATTCGGAATTCAAAGCGAACGTAGGTTCGATTCTCCGTGAAACACCGAAATGAAGATGAAGTTTTTTCTAATAGCGGTCGCTCCTCGGCAGGCATGGCAAGCTTTTGAGTGTATTTCTGCCATGAACAAGCTCCGCATAAAAAACAAAAAAAAATATATGCCGTTCGGAGTCAGCTTAATAGTGTAGGTCCCTCTATTTGTGGAACAACATCAAGACGCACACCACAAATAGGACAAGGAGCTCGGCCAAACACCCAAAAAAGTTTGTAAGCGCCAAAAACAAATTAGGCAACTATTATTGTTATTATTATTATTTTAATTATTAATATTATTATTAAAATCTTTCATATCACCACTATCATTTTTTTCTACACAGCTTTTTCTACTTTAAACTCAACAGCTTCATCATTTGCCATATGTTTTATAACAGACAGAATGTGTCGTCATTAATATATGTATAAGGAACTCCTCGGTAAAATGCAAATATTTAAATCTGCGCTAAAGGACATTTGAATAAAACTGCGCAACAAAACCACTAATGCAGTAATGCAACATACCTACACACTGCATTGTACGTGCGTATGAATGTATGAGCAAACAAATAACTCTCAAGGCAAGCCTTGATTTAAAATTCTCGTACATTCAAGTTGATACGCAAAAAGATCAGGCGAATGAAAGTGAAAGGCAAAATGAAGCGAGAAGGGTGGCGAAAATTCGCGTAATCTGTCCTTTATGGCTTTGGGATTTGTATTGAGACAATGCAATTAATTTTGCAAGAAGCGTGTTTGGAATACGAGTAGCTTACAATCGTCAATGGCGACGCTGAGATGACAGCCAAATCAGAGGAGTACCTACACTGATATTGGCAATAGTCTTTTTAAGAAACCACTATTGTGGAAAATAGTGAGATAACCGCTTTTCGGTCAGTCGGTGTTGTTAATACATTTAAAGAAGAGGTGCCATTACCACCTTACTAGTTCGTCTGCTCCTAACTAACGGTCGTTCATTCAATCAACTTAATCAAATTGTTTGACGTCTGTGGTTGTGGGCATCTTTTCACATACACTCATAAATATAAACAGATTATACTGCGCTAATGTGTACTTACACATTTAATATCCCATAATGTGTGAGCACGTGTATGTATGCATATGTACATTAGTATGTGCATACGCTTAAAATCAAAAGAAAGGGGGCTCTTCGAGAATGAAATTTTTTTCGTATGTATGGGCATAATTATTTTCTGTTGACGCCAGTCTTGTCACTCTCACTATTGTATTCTTAATATAATATATGTGAAAGTTTGCATACATATAAACACTAACCACCACATATACATGAAAGTTGGTTATAGTTTCATTGATTATGGATGTATGACCAGCATTTGCTGTTAAATTTTTTTTTTTTAATATCAATGCACGTATACTGTAGGCGTTTACTTAAAAATCATCCAAAAACTATGTATTTGAATTTACATGAAATTTGCATAAACAAATTGCAATTCTGGCCTACTACATCAGTTGAAGCTCGTCAGCAACTTGTGTACACATATGGTCATTAAAATAGCTACCAACCACTTTCATACCGAAAGTGCAAGTTTTTAAGTTTATAATAACAGATGTTCAATTGTATATGGTTTTAATTTCATAATATAGTAATAGATATAATAATATAAATTAGTTTAACTTCGTTTCTCCTAAAAACAATGGAAAGATTGGTGGATCTTCACATTAGAGAAAATCTAGAAAAGAACACACCTTTGCATAAATCGCAATACGCATATAATAAAGGGAAATCTACAGAAGGAGCTCTTCACTTTCTCGTATCAAAGATAGAGAAAGCTCATTATTCTAAGGAAATCGCCTTATGCGCATTTTTAGATATCGAGGGTGCATTTGATAATACAGATTATCGCTCAATTGATAGAGCATTACAAAATAAAAACATTGACAAGCCGACCATAGGGTGGGTAAAGGCAATGCTGGAAAGCAGAGAAATCAGCTCATCTCTAGGAGATGTATCAGTCTCAGTCAAAGCATTAAAAGGATGCCCCCAAGGTGGTGTTTTGTCACCTTTATTATGGTCCTTGGTTATTGACGACCTATTAGTCAAACTAAGTCAGTTAGGCTTGGAGGTAATTGGCTATGCTGACGATATTGCAGTGATTATTCCTGGCAAATTCGACAGAACAATATCCAGCATTATGAATCAAACATTAAATTTCATTCTAAACTGGTGTCGTGCAGAAGGACTTTCCATAAATCCCAGCAAGACTATTATTGTACCTTTCACAAACAGATATAAGTTGGACCTTGGTTCAACTACTGTCGAAGGAACAAATATAAACTATTCCAATGAGGTCAAATATTTAGGAGTTGTTCTGGATAAAAGATTAAATTGGAACTCTCACCTTAAATCGGTGATAGATAAAGCCACCAGAGCCATGTGGGCATGTCGCAGTCTCCTGGGGAGAACATGGGGTATTGACTCCAAAATGATTCATTGGATGTATACAATGATGATTCGACCAATCATTACCTATGCGTCCCTTGTTTGGTGGCCCAAAACCACACAAAGAAACAGCCAAGAAATTACTGGCAAGTCTTCAAAGGCAGGCCTGTTTGTCTATAACAGGTGCCATGCGAAGTTGTCCTACAACTGCAATTGAAGCGATAGTAGGATTATCCCCACTGCATATATTCATATGGAAATGTGCAGCTAGAAATGCACTAAAAATGCAAATCTTGTCAAATAAGGAATACAATGACTTTGGTCATATGAGTATTCTAAGAAAAATACCGGATAGGGATATTAGCTGTTCAGTAACAGACTACATGATTCCGAAACGGGTCTTCAATAGAAATTATGAGATAATTATCTCAGACCGTGATGAATGGGAAATTGGAGGACCTTGGGTTAACCCAAAAAGTCTGAAATGGTTCACTGATGGTTCAAAAACAAATACTGGAGTTGGTGCCAGGATCTTTGGACCCAACACAAAAGTTTCAGAACCCATGGGCAAATGGCCCAGTGTCTTCCAGGCCGAAATCCAAGCGATTTCGATCTGTTCACTGACAAATCTAAAAAGGGGTATCAAAGGGGCCCACATAACTATATATTCGGACAGCCAAGCGGCACTGAAAGCACTAATGTCTCATTCTTTGGAGTCGAGACTAGTGGAAGAATGTGTAAACAATCTTCAAAAATTAAGTACAAAAAATACGGTTGTACTTTGCTGGGTTCCAGGTCACTCTGGAATCGAGGGTAACGAAATTGCTGATGAACTGGCAAGGGCTGGATCGACGTCAGACCTTATAGGACCAGAACCATATTGTGGTATCAACTGGGCGGAAGCTAAATCTAGGGTAGACCAGTGGGAACATACTCTCAGAATAGCTTACTGGGAAGATAATCTGAAACTTCGTCAAGCCAAGAGGTTGGTTAGACCTTTTACCTACAAAAAGGAACTGATTAACTTACGGAAAGTAGATATCAGGAAAATAGTAGGCTTTCTTACGGGCCACTACTATCTAAACTATCATCTTAACAGAATTCAACTTCTCAGGGACACTGAGTGTAGACTCTGTTTTGAGGATGATGAAACAACGGAGCACTTATTGTGCGAGTGCGTTGCACTGGCTAGAACCAGAATGCAAACTTTCCACCGTGATCAACTGGATCCGGAAGAAATAAAGAAAGCTCCTATTACAGATATACTAAGGTTTATACGTATAGCAGAAAAATTGTTGGAAGAACATGGCTTTCAACCAACTCCTTTCCAAAGGCAGAGAACAACTAGGCAAACTAGAACCTGATGTAGTGGTCGGGTAACTTTCGCGGATGATCAGAAGGATCATCCATACTAAATTAGGTAGCTTGACACAAAAGATCTTTTAGGTCGCAGTGTCGGTCATTGGACCACCTACTAGGATAAATTATTATTTATTTATTTAAATAATATCAAAGATCTTTTAAAACTTCAACTAGTGACAATAGGAACAAGAAGGAAATATTCATGTGGTCATTAAAATAGGTACGAAATAGAAAGAGATACGATTCAAAAAGAACTTAGTGATTTAATTAAAAATGCTGTTGAAATTATCGAAGTTTAATCAATAAACACTGCGTCCACCATGATTGTAAATTACGTTTTGTATTCGATTTTCATAGAATTGATAATCCTACGGCAGCTTTCTGTGGGAGTGGAATACCATAGGTCTTTAATTCGATTCGCTTCTTTCAATCTTTCGATTGGGGCCACTCCATAACTTTAACACAATTTTGTAAAAACCATTCACATACTGGCATTGACGAGTGTATTATATTACATAAACATCATTTCTTTTGTTGGTTATGAGGTGAATATGCCCCAAGAGAAGCTGGGGGAGAACTCTTGCCCTTTAGGACGTCTGACATTTCATACCCTCCGGTCCTCACCATGAATTTTGCTCTTGAGCAATATTTTTTCTCTTCCTTAAATTTGCTTGTTTCAACAATGGAACTTTACGAGCTATTTGGCCTGCTAGGTTCATATTTTACAAACGACGTCGTACAGTTCTCGCTGATACTACGTTGTTGACTTCAGCTGCAATGACCTTTCATGACTTAAAATCAGACTTCTTAACAAGAGTCATTATTCATTTAATTATCAGTAATGCAAGCCGTTTTCTTTTTGCCAACACGTTGGTCTGTGAATTTTTTTGAGTTTAAGGACATTTACAACAAAATTTTTGGGACCATCCTAGTGACTCTGCGATAAATTTGTACGATCTTTTTTGATTTTGAAGATTGATAGCAAGCCTTAACTCCTTAATTACGAAAGAAATTCATATTAATTATTAGTTATTGAATGAACTATTTATGCTGCATTCAATATTCGTTAAAATGCACTTAATTCGTTAAAATGCAAGAACTATGTGCATAGTTTTTATTTTAATGGCCACGCAAAATTAGATTTATGAAAGTAACCGCATCTGTGCAACCAATAACGCAACTTAATATATCGGATCTTTTAAATTCACAACAAAACACTGAAGCCATTTGTAAAATAAGTGATATTTCAATGGTAGTTTTAAATTTTTTCGGAGCGTCATGAGGAAATCGATAGATATAGTATGTAAAGCCAGCGTACCTATTGTAATTACTATATGTGTATATTCTATATGTATGTATATAAGGACGTGCTGTATGCCCCAAGTTGACGGCAATATATGTTAAATGCCTTTTAGTGCCGGTGCTAGTGCCTTTATTCTAGTTTCAGAGGCACATTACGGATATGCACATTAGGGTGGAATGCAATCTTTTTATGCTCTCTTGTGACATACCTGCTGAAAGTTGGCTTTCTATTCCAGAAATAATGGTGCAAAGTATTATTTGCATCATCGTATGTAAAGAGGTGCCCTCGACACCATTCATTTTTTTGTAAAAACGTTAAATTGCGCCTTTTCGTTTTCACCTCCCAAAATTATATTCATTGCCAAAATTATGTCATATGCGTGAAAAAGATACACTTGTATTTACTTTTGGTTATTGTTAGTGTATAGATTGATTTCAAAACGTTTTTATGGCCTTCTAAAGTAGCTAATAAAACTTTTTATTATAAGTATTATTGATGTACTTTTTTATATCAGGTGTTACTCAAGCAGATAAGTTTGAATGGTCCGCAAATTATTGCTAGTAACGAACCTATTGGTCGTGAACTTTTGTTTGAGTTTTTAGTTATTTAATTCTGATCTTGATTTCACTTTATCTGGAACAAATCTTGTAAAACTACTGAATTTATTTGTTTAATATGGTATTTATGTTAATTGTAAATAAGTTATTTGCCCAAAGAGGTCTGTTTAGTATACACTTTATCAAGGAAGTGTTTTGAAATTTACTAATCTAGCGAAGACATATTGCTTAAGAATATATGTATTTTTTCGTAGTTTTCTTTCACTCTTTGCCTTTATTTGCCTTATATTGACACAACTATCAAGAAAGTATTTTTACATTTGCAATTAACAGCTTTGTATGACCACCTGGACCATATATGAGCACTTATACTTATATGACACCTGCTTCTCATAGGATGATTAAATTTTTGAACACCCAAGTCATCTTGTACCATCCCTTTAAAATAACGTTTTTGAGTTCTGCTCGACCTTTTGAGTGTTTTTTGCATTTTTTTCTTTAAATGTGCTCACAAATTTTCCACTTATTAATATCCGCGCTTTGGGCTGGTGTATCCAATACTTTACTACAATTAGAAGGAAGCCACATTCTGGCCCTATGAGCTTTATATTTTGGATCTTTGTCCTGGTAGCACTTAAATTAAGGTTTGTTGTCAAGAATGAAGCCAAATTTTGTTGCACTATTTTTCAAAAGGCAATGCAGAATATTGCCGTGCATCCATCTTATCTTCTATTAACAGCAAATCACAAATCACACCATATTGTTAGTATAATATTCCGCCTTTCTAATGCGTCCAAAGACTATCTCCACACTCTATTGGGTCCATCGTTACAATACAGCTTGATTTTAGATTCATCGCAGAATATCACATCTCAGTAGCTGTCTGGATGAGGTACGTATGTTAAACTATGTTCATATATGCATTAATTACCAATAAATCCACAAAACTAATCTACCCGTTCACATACGGCAGATTACCTGCAAAATTGACAATCAGCTGCCAATACTGTTATGAACAGTTTTTTGTCATAGAAATTATTTTGGTGGAATATTTCCAATTCCGAGCTCACTAGCAAGGTTTCTTATAGAAATCTACGGGTTCGCGGCTTTCTTTTTCTGAGCAAAATATGTTCGGCGCGATCAGAGACTGAGTCATCTCCAATGATGTCCGTTTTCCTGGCATTTTTGCGTTCTTTATAATTTATATAATATATAATTTGAAATTTTGATAAATAAATAAGGCTTACCATCATTTTATGACTGATGGATGACTAACGCGTGTATAACGGTATATAAAATCATCTTAGCCAATGATGCCGAAAATAGGTATGTGAAAACACTTCGTTGACAGCTGAGAGAAGTACTTGTTTTGTTTTTGTATTTTTGAAGTGAAAACTTCTTTAGAATCGTTGGAAGAGATTTGAGACTCGATGAAACGAAAAAGCGACACTACACGTATATGTGTGTGGCTGCGTACTGCTGAGCCACGCTAGTATAGTGAGTATTGTAGTATGTATTTAGTAGTATGTATACTACACTGCCTATTACTTGCTTTGGTGTTTAGTTCAAACGTCATACGTATGTATGTTTGTATGTATGCTAGTACGTATGTGTGCGCGCCTGCGTATTACGGAGCCACGGTGAGCGAGAAGGCATTATGTATACCTACACTACACTACCTAATACTTGCTTAGACCAAGCGTCCTACGAATGTTTGTGTGTATGTTAGTACGTCTGTGTAATAAACGCGTTACGACGCTCATAATAGCAACCGCGTGTGCTGTATTGCGTCCGTATTTTGATATTCGTAAATTTTTTCATTTTTAAATATTCACCGCAATTGCAGGCGGTGTTGCAATATACCACAATCAAAATGACGGTACTCGTATTGTAACTCCACAGATAGATCTGAATGCACAGCAACTAGAATCACTGTCTGTTCAGTTCTCTAAAGTGGGAGAAATATGTGCATGCGAAACCAGATTGAGCAATGGAAAAACAGTTTTAATTGTGGCAATTTATATTTCACCGAATCAATCAATAAATAGCATCACGGAATTCATTCACGAAAATTTAATAAATTATACACCAGAAGTATCGCGGATACTTAGAAAAGATTACGATAAAGTTCCAATGATTTTAAGTGGCGATTTTAACGTAAATTTTGCATTGGACACAGCGGTTCCTTTAATTGACTTTCTCAATACAACATTCAATTTAAAAATGTGTAACAATCGCACTGAATCGACAACATGATCAAAAACAACAATTGACGCGGTATTTCAAAGATATGTTGACAACATCGAAACCAAAGCATTTGTATCATATTTTAGCTATCATAAGCCACTCGTATTTGTTGAAATTGAAAACATTGAGGATGAATAATAATAAAATGAAGAAAATAAAATATGAACTTTATAGCAATATTATAATGAACCTATAATTATCCCGCTCCTAATGCTGCTTTCGTCTCATTCTCTCTCAGTTTGTTTTACGGAAGGTTTCACTTCTATCGCGTTTAACCGTTAGACTGGTATTTTTTGTTTTTGCTTGCCTTTGGTAGATTCAATAAGTTAATCGTTACGTAAATCTATTCAATAAGAAGCGATGGTTTTAGTTGAAGAAGTGTAAATAACTGTACTGTTGATTAATATAAATGAATAAATACTACGTGATGCAAAAAAAATGTCTTCCAGTGGCCAGCTTGCATTTTGAATGATGTTGTGGCGATTTTTATTATTCATTATTTAAATTAATATTGTTATTAAAATTATTAATATTTTACTTTAGTATATATATATAATTGGCGCGTACAACCTTTTTTGGTGTTTGGCCGAGCTCCTCCTCCTATTTGTGGTGTGCATTTTGATGTCGTTCCACAAATGTTAATACTGCAGTTAAAAACGAATTACAAGAATTAAACTCAAAGGCTTTGGTATATGAAGTTTTTTAATAGCTGTGTAAAATCTCGATTATTTTTTGACGTCATAACGTCTTATAATTCGATTTAGCCGGCTGCACGCACGAAAAAATGCGTCGTTATCTTGCTCAATCGTCGTTACCTTGCTCATGCGTAGTTACCTTGCTTGAACTGCAAGCGAGATCGCGGAACGAACGACAAAGAGCACAATCGGCCCCCGCATTCGGCAACGTTCGACATCTTGCTCTTTCCTACTTAAGTGAGCGTATATATGTATGTATATGCGCATATGTAGGTATATAAATTCACATACTTGTATTTGCATATGCCTTCTTCCTGTGTGCATGGTAATGATCCATTTCTCTGTTGAGAATAGGACGATGATAGAAAAAGTAGGAAATGAAACTTGACCTATTCCATTGCGATTCCATTTACCTCCTTCTCTATATCCATACAAAATATCTATCAAACAAATAAAATTAAAATTTTGTTTTGAAAATTGCAACCATTACATCAGTACTTTCTTATGACGTTGTCACGATAAACTATCGTCAGTAAACCGACTTTACAGACAACCTCTTTTTTTCAAATTTAATTAGGCTATTGGCTACACAAAACGTTCTTCTAAGAAGATAACATTTTATGATTTACTTTTATAAAGTAAGTAAATTTCATTTCACTGCCATGCCATTATAAAACAAAAAACAAATATTAAAAAATGTGCATATACCCTTGCTCTACCTTAACGCGCATGTTTCAATACCCTATAGGCAAAACTTGCGCTAATTAAGCAAATATCTGATTCACTATTTATCTAGTAGCAAAGTCTATCTTCAGAGTATGAAGGTACTGGGCCAACGATTGCTTTGCTTCAGCAACTGTGAAAAAGCATTAAAAATATTCTGTAGCGTATGAACAAACACGGGCACGAAATACCAAATGATAGAAAAAGTTTTGTCTAATAGCGGTTGCCCCTCGGCAGGCAATGGCAAACCTCCGAGTGTGTGTCTGCTATGAAAAAGCTTCTCATAAAAAACCATCTGCCCTCGGAGTCTGTGATTAATTGCATATTGCTAGAAAATCAGCCAAACTCGCCTTAATAATCAGCAGAGGTTTTTCCAATGTATAATCTTAGGTGCTCTGACGTAAACGGCCCCGAACCTTGTCTTTGGATAAATTAACCCCATTTTTCCTTAAAACTACTTGAGCTTCCCACAGCGAGCAGTTCGGCTTCATCACAAACAAACCAATGATCTTCTGATCTTATTTTGGAGGGTTTTTTTGGCATCGTTCAGGGAAGTCTTCAATATTTTTAACTTCTGCATACGTCTTCGACTATCTGAAATATTGTGCTGCCGATGCACGTAATATTTCCTAATTGCACAACCCGTATTGCATAATGAATGAATTTACCTAATTTACTGAAATAAATTCCTTATTATATGGCAAGAATTCAGCAGAACCGCTTTTTGAAGGTCCAATTTGAGCTTCTTGAGGTCCGCGAGTCGATGTGATAAGTGGCAATATGCAGACATTTCTAAATTTCCACTGCCGCTTGATGTCAATACCCAAATCGGAGTATTTACTGATTTCCTCAGTGGACGTTTTATGAATATTTTTGTTCAATGGAACGCCACTGTCTATGACAAACGCGGTGTGCTCATTTTTATCTGCTACAAATATCTCAGATCTTTTAACTTGTGGTATTCGTAAGAATTATTCTGCCATAATAGAGAACCATGTTGTCGTCCTAATGCACTGGTTCTGCAACATACCTGTAATAGGGTGTATTTTCACGATGAAAATCGTACATTTAAGCAAGTGATAGATGCATAATTTTTTTAACATCTTTGTGTACAGTACACCCCAGCCAATACCTGGTTCAGGGTTACGCCACACCTACGACATATTATATGTCTTCCGGATCTCTGATGACGTACTTTACACGATCTCGCATATTATTATTATTTATTGTTAGTGATGAAATACACTAGATAGCCTTACCAAGGACTTCAGTGAATGTAAGTTATTGTACCACATTTCAATAAACTATAAGCACATACGGTGGCCGCCGTAGCCGAATGGGTTGGTGCGTGATTACCATTCGGAACTCACAGAGAGGTCGTTGGTTCGAATCTCGGTGAAAGCAAAATTAATAAAAACATTTTTGTAATAGCGGTCGCCCCTCGGCAGGCAATGGCAAAACTCCAAGTGTATTTCTGCCATGAAAAAGCTCCTCATAAAAATATTTGCCGTTCGGAGCCGGCTTGAAACTGTAGGCCCCTCCATTTGTGGAACAACATCAAGACGCACACCACAAATAGGAGGAGGAGCTCGGCCAAACACCTAACAGAAGTTTACGCGCCAATTATTATTTATTATTATAAGCACATAGGTTACACGCGTAACCCTTGAAAAAGTTCAAATGGAAACCGTTCATTGTGATACCATCTGGAAGAAAATAGAAAATAGGGATAAAAGGCAAACGTGGATTAGTTATGAATTGTGGAAGCGAAAGCACTGCGTATAAGAGTTCCTCAGTGTCCTAGTCATGTTTCTAAATTCACTAAAATCACACCAGTTCTATACTAACTGTGATGCTTCGCCTTCTCACGTTAGCTCACTCTCGCACGAGTGTTCAGAAGCTACCCAGATGTTACTTGAGCTAATCCCGGACGTTGTGAGCTGCTTGAACCATATGCAAAAAAATCGTCCTGGCCACTCCCAAGTGAATGGCGATCAGTAACTTTCCCCACTTGCGTGGACTTCTACATATGGAACCATCCTCCCAAACTCCTCCATTTAAAAATCCGAAACCCACCTTCACTAAACACCGACACTCTTTCATATCCTCGACTTTTATATTTCTCTAAATTAAGATCAAATATAATCAACTTCAACTTTACAATAGCTCGTACATATTTAGTATTTACATGTAATATAGTTACTTGATTAACTCATTCGCTAATAAATTATTTTCTAAAAGCAACAAACAATATTACTTATGCAAAATATTTCTTTCTGATCCCTTCTTAGTATGTAATTTTCATTGATTTGCATTTAATTTTTAATAGACAAAGCGGGATCAGGTGCATTCATTGCGTAACCCAAGGTTTGCAACGCACGTCTTAATCCGCCAAAAACATATGGATCTTCAATGGTAGATGGTAGATGGATCAACTCATTCTTTGCGAAGTCTGCCATAGCCTTACGCATCGTCTTGCCAGAACGTGTACGCGGTAGTGCTTCTACTGGCGCAACCAATCGGAAAGCAGCGATTGGTCCAACAACGTCACGTATAATTTTGATAATTTCCGTTGACAATTTCGCTTCAGTCTTCCGGGTATCCTCTTTTGGTATATAAAGACATAGCGGAACTTGACCTTTAGTCGGTTCAGGAACTCCAAATACAGCTGCATCGACTACGTCGGGATGTCTTAGCACGGCATCTTCTAAACTTGACGTGGAAATGCGATGGCCAGCCACGTTGATAACGTCATCATCGCGTGCCGTCACATATACGTAATCGTTCTCGTCCTTATAACCAGCATCCATGGTGTCGTAGTAGCCCTGATAACGAGACATGAAAGAAAGTGCGACAACAAATGTTAAATAGGTAGCAAAAGGCTTCAATTATTCTAATATATGTGGATAGTTTCGACTTAATATTTAAATACACCACAGGATTATTTTCTTAATTCACTCGTGCTGTAGTGCTGAACGTCTCTTTCTTTTCTTAGTAATCTCCATATCTTTTGGATGGTATCAGTATCCACACCTAAGTTTCTGTTGCGACCTGAGTAATTTTTCAAGCAGTGTGCTCTCCAAGCATTTTAATTTTTCTATGATCTAGCCATCGGGCCTATTGTACTTTAAAAATATCGATTCTATAATATATGAACTCATTATCGAGCTGGCATACGTTGTGACCTCGATCGACTGGGAGCCTATTAGCTTATATTTATTCCTAAAAGTAACATTACCCTTATCGGTGAGCTAAACTATTTGTCAAAAAATCAGTAGACATTTTTTAACAAATTTCGCCATAAGAACGCCGATACCCTCTGCCCTTATAAAGTTGGCTTTCACAAGGAGACTGGAGAGAACTTCGAGACTTAGAACAAATAATTGTAAAAGTAAATTGCTTAAACATTCCAATGTAGAAAAGCATAGTTGAAGGCTTAGCTCTTCAGCTACCTCGCTAGATATCAGCGTTAGACCCGCGTTATCATGGCACAATTACATTCTGTATATTTTAGCAGGTTAAACTCCTATCCAGCATTGAACTCGACCAATGCAAATGTACATATAGGTAGGTAAACCTACCCATTTAACTCCCCTCTCTCAGAGGTTCTGCCCCATCAATCCGTTTTCCGTTTGGTCTAGAGTTAGGTGATAGCAATGAAGACAACTGATGGTTTTACAATGTTAAAGAGGAATTTGAAAACTACTACTACAACAACAAAGAAGCATGCTATCTCTAACTCACTTTTAGCATGAGTTCTCAAAATAATTCGACTCTCACCTGAGATAAGATTTCTCATTCTTTCACGTATGGATTAGCTTAATATTAGACAGACCATTTATGGTATCATGGAATACAATATTTACTACTTTTTCCCAACTTCTCGGCATTTACCTATACTAATATTTAAGCATTTCTGTCCACATTATCCCAAGTCGCCCAAAGCAGCCTGTTGAGGTCCACATCTTTCAGAATGTACCCAAAATACATATATACACAGAGCTAACAAATAGTTTTATTGTTTAGAAACTAACGCCTCGAGTATTTCCATAAAAGCAAAAAAAGCTGAGCTTCGAGTGCTCATGAAAATATTTTTGAGCGAAAACCCCATCAGGTGAATCAAACACAAGCATGAAAAACTTGGTGAGGGTATACCATCGATCGGAATCATCCACTACTCACTTTCAGCGTGGTCGCACTAACACAAGTGATGCCCAAAATAGTCAATAAAATTCGCGTTATGATTTAGAACGAATGGCGAGTGTAGGTACGCGAGCTCAGATAGACTTCAGGGCTTTAATTGCAGGTGATCAACGCAATTGTTTCCTAACGAATTTTTACGTAATTTCGTACTAACGGCTAAGGAACAGTCGAAAGAAGAGTGAATCAAAGCCAAAGAAGATCAGAGTAGATATATCTGGTATCAAGGTCATTGCGACAGTTTCTTGGATTGCACAGGGTGTCACCCCCTCATTTACACTGATTTGAAGCAAAAAATACCAGATTTCCAGAGGAGAAAAGTTTCCTTCTACCAGCACAACGCACTGGCGCACAAGTCCGCAGTAGTAATGGAAAAACTGAATGAATTTGTTTGAAAATTGCTCTTTTAACATCCTTCCAAACATAAAGTAGTGACTTGGGCAGTAAGAGCTTTGGATCTCTTGGAAAATTGCAGTTAGCCACAATCCCATTCCATCCCATACTAGAGGCCAAGAAATAGTGAATTAAAGTGGAGGAAGTCCAAGGTAAGTATGTCCACCAACAAGGTCATGACGACGGATTTAAAGCAAAAACCACAACATTTCCACTAGCACAATGCATTGGCCCACAAATTCGCGGTAACAATAGCATACATAAGTGCATAAATTTGGTTTACGAGTTGCCAACTCAGCCTATTTGCAAATACTCGTATGAAAAAATGAAATTTGGATCGAAAGAGATTTTGGCAGTAAATGACTTGGGTCGAAAGAAGAGGTCATAGATGAAACAAACACTTGTTTATAGGATTTCTAGAAATCGTACTACTTGGAGGACATCATAATAGAGTTAATAGGAGATCAAGATGTTTGTTTTTTAGAGTGTTTCCTATTTTCATTCTCAGGGACTTATTGGTGCGCCCTCGCAAAAGTAGGTGATGCAACGTTTTGTTTCATTATCTCATTATCGAAATGTTTCAAGTTCAAATTATATTTTTTGGGTAATCTTTCTAAATCTAAGCTAAGTTTTCCTTAGTACGCCAATCTTACCGGATATTTCTGAAAATATATTTTCTTGAAGAGCTCATCATTTTTATAAAGGGTTGACATGAATCCTGGTGGAAGCGGTAGCTTCAATGCAATACGCCCCAATTTGGAGGTCTCACATTCTTGACCATCTGGTTTCAGTACCTTAACTGGTTGATAAAATGAGTTATACAATTTTGAAAGTAAGACAAATTAAATGAAGCCAGTTACATTCATATTGTTACTTACCGTTATAACCAATAAACGGTAATCCAGTTGTGTACTTAGGTGGATTCAGACTATGTCCGAAACCGATACATGTTGAAGTAACTGGTGATCCCGACTCTGTCTGCCACCAATGATTCAGTATCGGCACTTTAAAAACCCTTTCCATCCAACTCTTCGTTTCCATATCGCAATGCTCGCCAGCAATGAATATGGAGCGCAGGGATTTAAGTGAATACTTTTGTCCATATTTGACTTCAGGATCAGCACGACGTATAACACGGAAAGCTGTGGGTACCGAAAAGAGTGCATTCACGCGATGTTGCTCGATTATTCTGTGAAAAGATAGGATTTTCAAAAGCATTCACATTTGTCAAATATGTTTTTAAATCGCACCTAAAGTATTGGCCTGGATCAGGTGTGCGATCTGGTTTACCCTCATACATCACACTTGTCGCACCCAATGAGAGTGGACCATAACATATGTACGAATGTCCGACAACCCAACCCAAATCAGAAGCGCCCCACCACACATCACCTGGTTTGATGCCATAAATTTTTTGAATCGTATAAATCAATGAGACCAAATGACCGCCGGTTGGTCGTTGCACACCTTTTGGTTTATCTGTAGTACCCGACGTATATAATATATACAGCGGTTCATTGGCTTCGACA
This sequence comes from Anastrepha ludens, assembly GCF_028408465.1. Classification (NCBI taxonomy): domain Eukaryota; kingdom Metazoa; phylum Arthropoda; class Insecta; order Diptera; family Tephritidae; genus Anastrepha; species Anastrepha ludens. Next base: position 39,709,865 of record NC_071498.1, read on the forward strand.
GGCACACAATCGACTGGCGCGCCCAAATGTAATACCGTCTCCCAAAGCATATCTGTTTTCCAGTTCAAATTGGAGCTACGTAATATATTATCTCGTATGTAAATTATATTGCAAACCGGCTTCCAGTTCGACATTTCAACAGCGTCATGCAATATGTCTAAATAGGGCACCACCTTGCCAGGCTCGACGCCACAATTTGCGGAAAGTATAAACTTTGGCTCCGCATGCTCAATGCGTGTGCAAAGCTCGCTGGCGGCAAAGCCACCGAATACAACAGAGTGTATAGCACCCAAACGTACAGTGGCTAACATGGCGACAATTGACTCCGGAATCAAAGGCATATAGATAACTACACGATCACCTTTTTGAAGACCCAAGCTCACAAGACCGCCAGCGAAAACTGTAACCTGAAGGTGATAAGATTAATTGTAATCGAATCGAACCAACTTAAATATTACTCATTTCATACCTGATCATAGAGCTCCTGGTAGGTGACATGGCGCACGGTGTTCGTCAACGGGCTGTCATATATCAGCGCAACTTTGCTGCCATTTCCATTGAGCACATGCCGGTCCACAGCATTGTAACAGGCATTCAGGTATCCACCGCTATACCATTTCGTAAATGGCGGATTACTGTTGTCCATAACGCGCTCCCATGGCTTAGACCAATCGACTAAACGTCCAAGTTCGCCCCAAAATTCGCTTGGATTCGAAATGGAGCGATTATAGGTGTCCACATAAACTGGATCGTGTGAGTCCCCAAGCAGTTCATCTGAAAGTAAAATATGTATGCTTTTTAGCAACAATTCTAAAATTATACTTCTTACCATAAATTTATACAATAGTATTCTCACAAGCCGGACTGACCATTTACAGAGGTTAGTGGTAAAGGTACAACGGAGAAAGGCAACACGTGTAATATTGTAAGACACCTATATTCAATTACGAGTTCGTGAGTTCATTAGCCTATTCGAATTGAATCGCTTACTAAATACGTAGATAATAGGCAAGTTGAAATCTATTTAAGTATGCAATTGCAAATTTCATCGCGCCTCTAATATAAAAATTCATTTCAAATGAAGCAAAACAAATATGTCGGATGGGTTAGTAGACCTTCAGGTCTTGCATAAAATAAAATCAACCTCACTTGATATGTTTTCGTTTTATTTAAATAGAAAAACTAACGCAACCAAATAGAAAGAAAGCATGAATATTGCTACCTTTCTCAAGCTAAGAATGTACATGAGTTGGATTTCGCTTTTAAAATTTATATGAGTAGTTCATTTCGACCAGACATTTCCTTCTTAATTTCAATCGAATTACATATGTAGGTATGCATGTAGGTATGTAGAAAATTAGTCATGTAAAAGAAATGAAAGATACCAACAAAAAATAGTACTGAGATAGTCGTCTGACTGTCTACCTACAAGTACATACATACATATAATGGCATAAAATATTGCGACAATTGATTCGAAACTTCGAGTTGAAACTGAAAGATGTTGAAACCCTTAGCAATAGTTGCATCGAAGGCAAAAACGAAAGGCTGGCGACTAAAAATAGATGCACTACAATAATCTGAAGTGCAGAAAATCATGGGAAAATCTTAGCCATGCACTCATATCGAATCGGTCAAATCGAATGTTCACGAAGCTAAGGTAAAACTAAAATTAAAAGTGCGTTTACACGAATATGTGTGTGTGTACATATCTACATATAATTGGCGCATGTGGCATGCGTCTTGATGTTGGAGGGATATTTTAAGCCGACTCCGAACGTCCGATGGTTTTTATGAGTAGCTTTCGCCATTTTCCATAATAAAATTCCAACATAAATCAGTGAGCAATGAGCGAAGTGTTTTTCCAGATACCAATGCTCCAAAGAAATGGTATTCTGGTGAAATCTCTCCCATGTTCGTCTGACTATATGAGGGGTAGAATAGGTAGATCTGGTGGCTGTCAAAATTACACATTTAAACCTATCGTAAGTCCATTGTGATAACACGGGAACGTTGTCCTTACACTATGGGATAACTTTCAAACCAATTTGTGGCTTTTAAAAACGAGCTTAACTTCGTTAGTTTAAGATGCGCTATATCCGCTACATCTATTAAAAATGCATTAGCAAGTGTGTGAAGTCTTCTTCGAGCTAATCCTTCACACTCACTAAGGAGGTGTTTAATAGTTTCCTCTTCTTCTGTATTGTAGCAGCTTCTACAATAATCATAGTATAAAACTCCCAGCCTTCTTGCACGGTTACCTATTAGACAATGTTAATACACCCACCAATGCTATTGTAGGTATTCTCTCTATTGTCTATCAGTAACTTACAAGTGACAATGGGTATAGGGATCAACGTTTTATCCAATTGGATATCAAGGATTGTAACAATTCGAACAAGTTAATCTTCTTTGCAGTTTCCTGCTATATTTCTGTGGCCTGGCACCTAAATAAGGTGTACTTTGTAGTATTGAGACACGTCATTTAGTAGTTTAAAACATTCTATGACTGTGTTTGACGAATGTGTTTTGGATTCTAGCGCTTTTATAAAGGGGTTTTCAATTGGCGCGGGTCGATTTTGGCGCCCTGTGGCAGCCATTTTGTTTTGGTGACCTCTGTCAAATCTTTTGTTTATTATTCAGTTGTTTATGCCAAATCATGATGGCAAGTTACACGATTGAATAGCACGTTCAAATGATAAAACTTTATTATCAAAATGAGTGTTCATTAACGCAAACATTGCGCGCATTGCGCCCATTTTTCCGTAGACGTGGTGGCCCTTCCAATTTCGTATGGCCTATATTGAACCATATGGACCTAGACGACATGTGGTTCCAGCAGGACGGCGCTACGTGCCACACAGCCAACACCATTTTATTCCATTTAAACATCTACCCGCCCTTCTTGAAAAACCCTTTAGTTGCTTGATTGTCTGAAAAAATGAAGACTTCGTTTGTGTATAATTCTCTCGTTTTTTTTTTCGCTGGGGTCCTTCCTTAATAGCAGTGACTTCCGCTTCAAATACACTACAGTGATCGGATAGGCGGAATAATTGCTTTATCTCCAGCTTTTCGGAGTAGACCCCTCCACCTACTTTATTATCTAATTTTGAGCCATCTGTATAGATAGTTATTTCGAAGGAAACATTGTGATAAAGGATTTATTAAAGTTAATGTAATTGGTATAACAAAAGTCTGTTTCACAAGGAATATCGGCGAGTTTCTCCAATCGTTCTGAATGAGTTTATTTACCTTAATCTAAGAGCTGATTTGGCAGCTACTTGCTTACCGAATAATTCGATTGGTAGTAAGTTCAGTATTATATTTAATGCATCTGTAGGTGTAGTTCTAAAGGCTCCACAAAGACAAAGACTGCCCATCCTATGTATTGATTGTCTTGTCTAGTATTAATCCCAAGTAGCGGGCTTCCTCCCTAATTGAGAGTATCGTGCCACTTAATGACGGAGGAACTAATTCCTAGTAAATAGAACCATTTCGATTTTGTTTGGGTTGACGTTTAAGCCGTTTGCTTTCGACCACTTTCCTACCGGATAGTCCTAGTCCTTGCATAATTTCACATATAGTATTGGGAAATTTCCCTCTAACTGTCACAGTAACATCGTCCGCGTAGGCTACGATGTGGGCTCCACTCTCCTCCAGTCCCTTTAGCAATTCATTTATTGCCAGGACCCAGAGAAGAGGAAAGAGCACACCGCATTGAGGTGTTCTTCTGCTAACTTTTTTCCGAATGCTTGAGTCTCCAAGGATTGCATTAACAAATCTGCTCATAAGCAGATAAAGACCAAAATAATTCTTATGGTGATGCAAAAAATGTATTTTTAAGAGCATGCTAACGTTCCATTTTTTTCAGTTATGTTAGCATATTTATTTTTATATAAGTTTGTCAATCTTCAGTACGATGCGCACCCAAACGAGTTCGTTATTCTTTATAACGGTCTTAATGGATGTCCAGGCGATAAAATCGCCAAACATTTTAACCAGAATTTAAAAACATAAATTGGGTACGAAATTTTAGAGCACATAAAATTTTAGTGTAATAAAGTGCAAGTTTGAAGTGGATCTAAATTTTCTCCAAATAACAAATGCACGATTTTTTTATTTTATTATAATATATTAGCGCTTAAGTTCATTATTAGGGGTTTCTCCTCTAATTTGTGGTTTGCGTCTTGCTGTCGCCTCCAAACGGCAGGTAGTTTTTATGAGAAGCTTTTTCATGGCAGCAATACATTCGGAAATTTTGCCATTGTCATTTGGAAGGCGACCACTTCAGAAAATAACTTTTTCTAATGTGCACAGAACCTAGGACCACACGAAAATTACAAGTATTTTGGTACCAAACTTTTATACATATATAAAACTATCCTTTGAAAATTTTTAAAAACAAGAATTCAACGGTTTTAAATTTTGCACTTAGTTTTTTGTTTCTTCCGCGTCAGAGTTCCGCTCATAGGTCAGACATTTAAATTTCACTTAAATTATTGTACGCGTATGTATAAGTTCTCGAATAATTAAGTGTCTAATTATTCGTTTATATTCAGACATACATACGTTAATGCATATGTACACACACCCATTTTGTATGTAAATGTACACTTACATAGAAGATCAAATAGCAGTTTTGCATTTCCATTAAAACGAACCCTTTAACCTGAAACACAAAAAAAGAGCCAAAAACGGTGACTACATTTATTGTGAAAAAATTAAATTAAGAAACTAACTGCATTTTGTATTTTGAACGGTTAATCTTAATGAGCAATTGGGAGTAAGAATATTTAAATGGAAATAAATATTTTTCATTTAACTACTTAGTTTTGCTTTCGCTTCATAATAACGGGTTTGAGCTTTTAAGCAGAAAAACGCAATGAAATATTTCGCTGCACTTTGAAAATTTTTTTTTATAATAGTTACTAAAGTAGAAATTGGAACTCGTAATGAATCACGATTTTACTAAATTAGGTTTTTTCTACTATGTTCCTATAAGTAAAAGCTGCTCTGTTGTTAAGCTAGTAAGAAATAATGATTTATTTTACTAAAAATTTTAAATAACTGATGGAGGTGTCTGTTAGGTCGACATATTAACCAACATTTTAATATTTAACCGATTTTTCTCGTGGAGGTTCAAAATAAAAAAATGAAATCACTCAAAACCTTAGGCTAAACAACTGGAACATGTACTTTGAGAGAGTATCGTAACCGAATATCTGGAACATTACTCCAACCTTAGGCTGTTTAGTAATTCAGCACTTAACTGATAATCGCACTCCAATATTTATGACTCTATGTCTTATAACACTTAAGAGATTCCATAAGACACAAGATGCAGCCATTTGATTATAACTTTGGAACTGTCAACGACCTTCTTTTAAATGGCAGCCGAAATTTGAAGTCAATAGCAAGTTTATTTTCTGATTTGTGCGTGTTTTCCGTATAGCTTTTTTCAGTTATACAAGCAATGTGTTGTGATCCAGATTTTAGTGACAGCAGGGAAGTCGGATTGCCACTAGAGATGAGACCTGGTTGTTTAGTATGACTCCGAAGTACGTAAACAAAATCAGTAGTGAGTACAATAAGGGTGGGAAACGGTCTGAAGGCCAAGTTGATTTTATTTTTTTCTATATGCGTAGCATTATTCGTTGTGATTTTTTCCTGCCGTATAGGTAGTTACTGCAAAGTTCTAAGACTATGGGCACGTTTTTACGTACGTCGCACAAACTGGTCGAAAACAACTGGACCATGTACCATGACAATACGCCGGTCCATTCCTCTTTCACTGTGTAATAGTTTGAGACGAAAATAGGCATATCAATGTTGCCACTCCCCCGGTGAAAAACGTATACCAAATATAAATATGTGGCGTGTGACTGGAACTATAAAGCAGATAAGACTTTTTCTTCCAAAACTCTGTTTAGACAAGCAGAAGGAAAAGGAACCGAAGCAGCGAAACTCTCTTTACCGGCCTATTGTACTCGTACAAGTGCTACAGGGAAACCAAAATGTAAGGCATAATAGGAAAAGTAATCGGGGAATAAATATGGGTATGGATGCTCCCACACTAATTACAGTGATATTTTGTGCGGCGATTACTATAAAAATAAGATAAGATAAGTCAAGTTTCAGCTCTTAGAAATCAATTTTTGGAGGGCGAGAACTTATTTTTGAAATAACAAAAAAAAAATAACCTCAAAAAAAACTTTTATATTTTCAAATCTGTTGTTTCTTTGCTAGACTGAGGTTACCCATGGGTGGCCGAAACTACCGAATTTATCTTTATTTTGACGGTTTTCGGGCTGTTGAGAGCCACTTGAAGAGAGTAAAAGTTTGATAGAGGTGGTAAAATATATCAAATTTAGTTATCTACTGTTTCGTGTTAGAAGAAAAGAAATTAAAAATCATAATAAATGGCAAAAAATAACTTAAAAGCAATGCCTTTCGGGCAAGATATTGTCTATTTTCTGTTTCAGTTCTTCCGAGTTGTTTACAGTCCATTGAAAGAGTTTTTTGTTTTTACGCTTATTAACCCGAAACCTGCCCGACTGAGAATAAACGTTCAGCAGTTGCAGAGCTTTGCAAGCAACATTGGAACCGTCAAAGTCTCAAACTTTGCTCAAAATTCGACAAATATACCAGAGTTCTTTTAAATGGAAGAAAATCTTCAACTTCATATGCAAAAGGATTGTAAAAATCAACGCGATTTTCGAGAAACTTCAAACTTACACTTTATTATACTGAAATTTAATAAGCCACAAAGCAGTCAAGGCGCATTCATTAAAGGTGGTGGCGCTAGACCAACAACAATGTTTTGTACGTTTGATTGTCAAAGCAAAGTATTGGCAAAACAGAAATCAAAGAATGAATTCGCTTTGTTTCATTCTGGGCTGATCGCCACATCGACACGGCAAAAAAAAAATCAAATCAGCTGATTTACCGACACCACCTGTAATATATTCGCCTTGAAAGCAGTATGCTAAAATTGTTTTTCAAAATTTTGATACACAAAATTTGAAACTGTTATGACAATTTTTGATGAATTTTTCTGAATTTGAGAAAAATTGAGAATTTAAGAAGAATTTGAAAGTTCGAAAATTTGATTTAACATACACGGCCTTTCTTTTAAGTAAAACCTATATTTTTATAAAAATTAACAAAAAAGATTTAACATGACAAATATGGTGAATATTGTAGAAAGGGGTGATGAGTGTTTCAAAATGCATGCTGAGATACATTTTGCACATACAGGGTGGCTGATGAAAGCCGCTACCAAAAAAAAATTGAATAACTTTTTTTCTTTTTAAGTTATCTGTTCCATTTTTGTTTTAATTTGCAGATTGATCTTTAAAATTTATTAAAATGGATAACTGGGACACGCAAACAAGAATTTGGATAGTCCGCCGCTATCACGCACTGGAGTCCGTAGTTTTGGTACAGAGAGAGTACAGGCGGAATGTTTGGCGGCGATCCCCCGAGCAGATGGACCATAATGAGACTGGTGAATAATTTTGCTGAGCAAGGAACAGTCGCAGTCATCGAAACCCACCAGTTCGGACGGAGGAAACGATCGCTGCTGTAGCTGCAGCTATACAAAGCAATCCAAGGGTTTCAACAAGAAGCTTATCTGCTCAACTTGGTGTCAGCCGACAGTCTTTGCAAACAATAATGCACAAAGATTTAGACTCGATTTAAACGGCAATGTGAACAAACAAAATTGTCGAATATGGAGTTCTTCTAACCCACAGATACTCCACGAGACGGAATTGCATCCTCTTCGCGTGACAGTGTGGTGTACGGTTTCTTCACGCTGTATTGTCGGGCCTTATTTTTTTGAAGAAAATGGTCACACCGTTACGGTTACTGGAGACCGTTATTTGAAAATGCTGAAAGAATTTTTCTATCCAGAACTACGCCGAAAGAGAATTCCTTTCAACTCTGTGTGGTTTCAACAAGATGGGGCAACGTCTGACATAGCCCAGACTGTTATGACAGAGTTGCGACGAAAATTTCCCAATAAACTGATTTCAAGAAACTCCGAATTTCGTTGGCCCCCCAGGTCGCCTGACCTTACTGCAACTGACTTTTTCTTGTGGAGTTTATGTAAACAAGAAGTTTATAAAACAAAGCCAACAAATTTGGATGAACTAAAACAATCCATTAGGGCAACAATTGCGGCTATTCCTGTCGCAACTCTCAAAGCAGCAATGAACAACTTTTTATTAAGATGCCGCACTTGTGTCAACGAGCATGGGGGGCATTTAAATTCAATTATTTTTAAAACTAGTTAAGCTACATTTAATAAAATTTAATGACCTTCAACTTGAAAAAAAATAAATGAATTCCATACACTAAAAAAAAAGTTATTTGAGTTTCTTAATGTAGCGAAATTCATCAGCCACCCTGTATTAGGGCACAAGAAGAAATTTACTAATTATATGATGAACAAATCGATGGAAAAAACCAAAACATTTTCAAACATATTTTATTTTTTTTAGCTGCGACGCATCGGGTAAACTTATTTTATACAATATAATACTTAATTATATATTGAATATTTGGCCGAGCTCCTTCTTCTATTTGTGGCGGGCGTCTTGATGTTTTTAATATAATTTATAATTATATATATATGTATAATATAAAAATTGTATATTTTTATTACATTTTAATTTTTTTCACTTTGAAAAAAAAAATGCTTGTTATTAATTAAAACTTTTAAATTTTATGTTCATCATTATTTTTTCTTTTAATAAATGCCAAATAAAATTTTTTTATTAAGAAAAATTTTTTTTGAGATTATACAAAGTTGTTTAAGGTAAAGTATCTAAGTTTTTATTTGTAAGTTTATTTATAATCTATATTTTTTAGTATTTTAAATGAATATGTAAAAAATATTGTGGCAAAATCTCGAGCCGAGCAATATAGGCAAAATTATGAGTATTTGATTGCGCCAGGCCGGGTTTCTATAACTGCTCGACTTTAAAGCGGTTTTTGGAAACATTTTTATTTTTGAAGTCCTTGTACCCCATGACTCAAAATCTACTGGGCCAATCGTTTTAACATTTTGCACAGAACTCCTTCCTATAATTTACCATGCATTCCTGTGCTCTTTTTGGTATTTTTTTTTTGTATCGTACGAAGAAGAATTTAGCGAAAATCGGTTTTTTGACTTCTAAATTGACTTGACGAAATTGAAAAAATATAAGAAAAGTTCTCCTAATTAGACCTTGAGAAACATCTTCTTTAACAAATGCGTTTGGATTTTTAGTTTCAGATAATTCTATTGGGAGTTATGATGTACACCGCAAAACATTTTCTTCGAGGCGCATACGGAGATTTACTGTGATTCGCTCAATTTTCGATATTTTGCGATGAAAAAGTAGCAAAATATTGCTCAAATGTTGTTGTTGTTGTTATTATATAGAAATTGATTAAATAAACTAACATTATCGATATCGCCAAAAAAGATATCTTTAAACCATGCCTTTTTCACGGAATCAACTTTAAATGAAAAGTAGTGCAATATGTGCGACTTTATTAAATTTTATCCTTAATTTTCTTCTCGTTTTTATAAAAAAATTGATTTAATACACTGTAATTTAAATATATGTATGTAGCATAGGTTTTCTTCAACTTACTTTTTACAACATTGCAGCTACTGTTAGATCCTTTCTGGCCAGCCATTGCTTACGGCGAAATTCGATGTTGATCTTATGTAATGTTTTTAACTAAATTTTTACTCTTATTTCTCTCTAGTAACACTGTTACCGTTATTTTTTGAAATATTCGTTTATATCTTGCCGTTTCACTATAAATTCAAAAAAAACTCCTGCATTAGTCCTTTTAAATAATTATCTACTATTATTACACTTCCTTAAACGCTTCTTCCTCTTTCGTTTCTAATAAGACACCCAGCCGTTGTCGTGAGTTGCTCAAGTGAAACTGAATTCCAGTTTTGAAAACGTATATTCTCAAACACAAAATAAGCGCGTGGCGGAAGAAAGCATTAAGTGAGTTTTGAAACATATACCCATACATACAAATAAGAAATAGTGTTATGTGATCAGCGGCAGCTTAGAAATAAAAAGTAAAAGAAAAATAAACAATGTAAATATCGTCCCCTTAGTATTAAAATAGCCTATAAATTTTTTGATGTTTGAGAAAATGAATTTCAAACTTTTTGTCGAAAGTAGCTCTCACTCAAATCTCGTTATGTCTGTATTTATTATTTTTTGACTGACGTTTTGACCCACTTTGTGGAACTAGAATTTGACAAAATTTTGGCCACATATAAAATCGACGATGGAGAATCCAAATATTCAATAAAAAAATAATAGCCTATGAGCACATAGGCTATTGTTATACTAAGGGGACGATATGTATGTTTTCACAATCCGAGCAACATTGTAGCTATTTATTTTTTTAATTTGCCATATTCTAAATTTTCTACACAAAATTAACATATGTACGTGTATTTCAAAAATTTGCAATAAGATCAATTTTAACAAAGTAAAGGGTGACCAGATATCAATGATTGTTGTTTCCAATTGTTGTGCTTCAACAGCTGTTAAAGTTAACATTAGGGGCGTGCAGCTGTAAATATTCAGTAACATTTGCCATTTTATTATGCATCCCGGATAAAGGATCATTCAAAAGACGCGCTTAGATGTTGTTTTAAAATAAAACATGTACACATTTTTTTTCAATTCATAAATGCGTGATTGTTGAGAACATCGAGATATCGATGTTGAAGATGGTTCAGCAACACTTTGCGCTACAGCAGCAATATTCTCCACACAAAGTCCAGTTTCAGGTTAGCCAGTCCCTTTTTTATCCTCGACGAAACTAGTTTCTTGAAATTTTTTCACCGCTTGATTTTTTATTCGCACCATTATTTCGCACGATGTTTTCCAAAATCAACCACTTTCATAATAATTTTCAAAAATTTGAAAGGCGGCCGCTGTAGCCGAGTGGGTTGATGCATGACTACCACTCGGAATTCAGAGAGAACGTAGGTTCGAATCTCGGTGAAACACCAAAATTAAGAAAAAGTTTTTTCTACTAGGGGTGCCCCTCGGCAGGCAATGGCAAACCTCCGAGTGTATTTCTGCCATGAAAAAGCTCCTCATAAAAATATCTGCCGCTCGGAGTCGGCTTGAAACTGTAGGTCCCTCCATTTGTGGAACAACATCAAAATGCACACCACAAAAAGGAGGAGGAGCTCGGTCAAACACCCGATAAAGGGTGTACGCGCCAATTATATACACATATATATATAATTTTAAAAATATATTTCCTGTGAAGACCCATTGTAAAAAGTGTCTTTCTTCAACAAGCAAAATTGATATAATATAATTGGAGCGAATAAACCGAATTGCAAAGTGGTTGCCCTATGTCCTCGATAACCTCACGAATTCCATCTTTGAGGTCTTGAATCGACCCAGGGCTGTTGGCGTAGACCTTCTCTTTCACGTGACCCCAAAGAAAAAAGTCACAAGGTGTTAAATCACAAAATCTCAGTGGCCAATTATGATCACCTCTTCGAGAGATAACACGGTCCGGAAACTCTTCCCGTAAAAGATCAATGGTTTTGCTGCTTGTGTGGCACGTAGCGCCGTCTTGTCGAAATTAAACGTTGTCCAGATCAATACCCTGCAATTCCGGCCATAAAAAAGCGCTAATTATCTCTATTCTATTCAAAATAACACCTGTTATTGGAAAGCCCTTTACAATCCACAAGTGCTCGATCAAGCATTACTGCATCACAAATATTAACTGTTTTATGCCTGGCGGCAGCAGCGTACCTTCTTTCTTTCGAAATGAGGCAGGGGAAACCGTTGACGTCAATGATTCTCAGTACAGAGCGTTATTAACCGACTTTAACATTGATATATCCGAGTTGTATGTAGTTTCAAAAATACGGCACCATATGCCATACAAGCGACGCAAAGCTCGAAGTCTTAAAGGATAAATTTGGCAATTGGGTTATCTTATGGTGAGCCTTCATACCCACCGCGATCAGGCTGCTTGACACTCCTCGATTACTTTCTCTGATGCTACGTCAATTGGTTAGTCTGCGCCAATAAATCACCCACTTTGGACGCACTCGATACCAACATTTCAAATGTTATTGCTATAATAATGGCACACATATTGAAACGAGTCATCAAAAATTGGAACGAACGCACTGCCTGAAAACCCGAGGCGGGTATTTGAGTAATGTAATATTCCATACACAATGGCAAATATGCAACTTCAAAATAAAGTCGGAATCAAATTGGTACTCGTATCTCATATTTTCGAAGTTTTATTTAAATTTTTTTCCATCGCCTTTATCTGGTCACCCTGTGACGCAAATTAAAGGACGAAATGTTTGCAGCCTATAACATAAATTTTAAAATTTTAGTTTTATGTATCGTTATTTTTTAGTGAGTACATCAATACAATAATGCCCTTTTTGCTCTTCTCCTGTGGAGTGTCATATATGTAAGTGTCTACCAAGCATATCCACAGAAGGTTAGTACATTTCATAAAAGTTTACTATAGATTCATCTTAATGTTATGGAAGCGTGACGTGAAAATTACTACATACCATATCTTTAAAAATGACTCGAAGCTTGAGGCCGAGTTGTTGGTTGCGCACAGTTTTGCGGGTGTGATCCAAGCCAGTAAATGTAAAATTGTTTAATTCAGTATTATTTTGGTATAAACCGACAATAAATATTATAATTCAGTCTATAACGAAAGTTGATTAAAAAATTCTGATTTTTAGCATATATTTCACTTTTAAAGGCATTTAATTTGTTGGATAATAAATTTCCCGTAGAAAAATTATTGTTTTAGGCAATTTTAGAAGACTTATTTATAAAGTAATTGTCGTGATCTGTTTCACAGTCATCTATAAATAGAGGAAAGTAAGACAATTATTTCCTGAAGTTGGTCCAATTGTTGACTGTAAAGGACCATATGAAGAGTTTGGTGGAAGGTAAGTTCATAATAGATGATCCAATCAAAAACACAGCAAAATCTTCGTAACCGTAAGTCCCAACTAGGCCACCGTTTATGCCACCGTTTTCCTTTAGCGTTGTCTCTTATCGTAATCAGTCACCATCCGCTTGAAATATGGGTCGCACTCTGCTGCTTAGGTAAACTTATGTTGGAAAACTGTGGATTTAGAGTTTAACGTGGTCGTTCAGCGTTGAAGATGAACGGCGCAGTAGATAACCAAAAAATACAATAACACTAGAATTTAAAGGACTAGCAGCGAAAATTACGACGATCGTTTGAAAAATCCGTGCAAAGTCAGGGAGATGACATTATCAAGGTTATATTTAGTTAGTAGCGTCTCTTGGAAGAACACAGACCAATTTTCAGCCAGATCGGTACATATCTTTGTTTCTGGCATTCGTTTGAATCGAGGAAGTCGAGTGATTTTCCATGTCCATGATGACAACACACCAGCTCACGCCTCAGCAGTTATTGTTGTAAAATTAATGGAAAAATGGTTCCAATTCGTTTCACATGCCTCCTATTGCCCAAATTTGGCTCCCTCGAACTCCAATTTGAAGAAATGGCTAGCGGGAAAAGATTTTATTCAAACGAGGAGGTGATTGCATAAACGAATGGCTATTCTTCAGACTTGGACAAATCCCATTATTCGGAAGAAATCAACAAACTAGAACAGCGTTGGACGAATTATATAACCCTAAAAGGAGACTATGTTGAAAACTAAAAAGGTTTACTTCAATTACAATAAGTAGTTTGTATTTTTGCACGCACTTTTCAAACAACTCTCGCAGAGTGATTGATGTAAATAATTTTAATTTAAGTAAAAAATTTCATAATGCTATGCAGAAAAAAAATGAAGGCAGGCTCTTCTGCATTCTTATTAAAACACATCTCAAATTTAGACATCTCAGAATATTCTATAACAGTGCACAAAGCTCTAGTTCACCCGTACTAGAATAAAAAACAGAGTATCAAATTCAAACCTCATCGTGGTTGGTCTCCTTGCCGCGGGGATGGGGCTTAAATGAAGGCTAAACTCCTTTTAGGAATTTAACCTATCATGAACTAAGAGGGAAGCTCTGTATGGGGATTGGTCGAACACCCTTACACGATACTGCGTGTGCGATGCTCGTCCAACCACCTATACGGAGAGTACCGTACCAACACATTCCCAAGTCAAGGTGTGCTTGGAATCGTGCCGAGGACTGAATGGTGCAGGGAATTAAAACATGTGCATCGCGAACGGAGTTTCCCTCTCGAATACCTGGCCGCCTTCGAGAGTAACTGTGGCCTTACCTCGGTAAGGGGCGCTGCCGCGGGGGACCCCATTACTTCCCCTAAATACTCGTGGGTTGTGGAGCTTGACGTAGTCAGGCGAAGCAACCGTAAGAAACAGATGATATGAACACACAAAAAAACGAACAAAACAAAAAATTTGTGCCGCGCTGCGACACAATACCATCCTCCGAGGAGGATACCCTGCTGGCCTCTAGTCAAGATACGGCTGAGTCAGCAAAGAGTAAGGGAAGTACCAGCCATAGCACACCCTTACTAAACAAGCAACAACAACAACAAAAAGGCCGCTAGAAAACACAAATCCGAGGGTGCCCTCATGAAGTCTCGCTACACGAAGGCGAGGTTCATTCTAAGCAAGATTGCCAAAAATGAACTCGCTGGAGCGACTGACGAGCGCGACGCGGCCGACAAACTGAAATACCAGCAGGTGGTTAAGGAGTACGAAGACTTCTTATCCAACAAACCCAAGGAGGACAACAAGAAAAAAGGCGATGCGATGAAAAGGAACAGGTCACAGGACGTGATCGACCAGGCACCGAAGAGACCTAAGGTGTCCAGCAGCATCGAAGAAACAAAGCAACGACCGTTCAGTGAGGTGGTTAAGGATAACCTCCTATATGCACTGATCGACGAGACCACAAACAGCGGCAAAGTGGTCCTGCAGAAGTGGGGGCAAGTGGAGGCCAAACTGTCCAAGCTCGTGTTAGACAAGCATGTGGTTGGAGCACAGGGCGGAACTCTCCCTTCCTTCGATTCTGCAGGAATACTTCGCGGCTGTAGGGTTATCAAGTGCGACGACGACTGGTCAAGGGTTGTCCTAGAAAGGTGTGTTGCTGAGATCAGCAGCACACTGAAGGCTTAAAACTTAAGCTTATTCCGGCCAAGGACATCCCCTGCCCTCCTCGCGCTCGCATTTGGCTGCCGGTGATGGACTTGAGCGGTGCAGAAGTGCTGAAGTACCTGAAGTCACACAACCCTGCGGTGCCGATGGACGACTGGGCAATCGTGAAGGCAGAAAAACCGCAAAAGAGCAGCATGTCATTCGTTCTGCAGATTAACGATGAGTGCCTGCCAATACTAAAACAACACGACAACAAAATGCGGTTTGGTCTAAGAAAGGCCAAACTAAAAATTTTCAAAGCAGACAGCAATGAAAATGAGGAAGACCCAGATGAGGCAGACAACAACATACAGCTAGAAAGACTAGAAAAGCTCGACCTAGCTGAAGACGACAATAAATCCGATGCCTAGAGCCATACAGGTGAATCTGCAGCACTCGAAATGTGCTACAGAGAACTTGGATGTCTTCCTTAGGGAAGGGGACATCGACATCGGTTTCATACAGGAGCCCTGGGTCAGAGACAAGGAGATTAGGGGGTTCCAAAACAACAAGAGCATCAACATATTCTACAACAAAGCAGACGGTAAGCCACGGTCATGCATAATCACTAAAAAACACTTAAAAGCTTTTCTGTGTTCTAATTTTAGCACTCCCGATTTTACGGTGGTGAAAGTGGAGCTACAGAAATCGGCGATATACCTGGCATCGGTGTATATGCCACATGAGAAACCGGCGCCGCCAGACGAAGTGGCTCGTTTCCTGTCAGCATTGAACAGCACGGACAAACTATTGATGGGCTGCGACGCAAACGCAAGAAACGAACTTTGGGGCAGTTCAGAGACGAATGAAAGAGGTGAGTCACTTTTCGAATTCCTATTAAACACCAACCTAGACATATGTAATGTAGGGACCACCCCAACCTTCACTTTTCCGAGCTCGGCAAATTTTCCAGGCTGGGAAGAGGTCTTAGACATTACCCTATGCACAAATAATAATTCCCAAATAGTCACAAATTGGAGGGTATCCGACAAGAGATCCTTTTCAGACCACAGCTGGATCCTCTTCGATATCAATCTTAAGCTTGAGAAACCCCTCTCATATATAGAAATCCCAGAAGAACAAATTGGCATACATTCCGTAGAGTGACCCAGTCTAAACTTCAAAACTTAAATAGAACCATAACGACAAGGGAAGACCTAGATGAGAAAGTAAGAGCTTTCGAAACTTCCCTGACGAAAGGACTTGAAGCCTCATGTCCCGCCACATATGGCAAAACAACCTATCCTACGTGGTGGAATGAAGATCTAAGTCAACTCAGGAAAATGACAAGAGAAATCTTCAATATCTGCTACAAACACAAATACTTCAAACTCTACAAAGACTGCCTTAGGGAATACAAGAAAGCAATCAAAGAGACTCGGACAGAGGCTTGGAGAGATTTTTGTAGTTCCATAGAATCGACCAAAAATACGGCCAGACTAGGCAAGCTTCTATCCAAGGAACACTCCTGCCCTTCCTTCTTGAAGAAAGACAACGGAGAGTGTACAAAATCATCAGCCGACACACTAGAACATCTGGTAAATACACACTTCCCAGGCAACACTGAATATATTGAGAACAATACTGACAGTGTTCAAACATCCAAACTATCACCCATTATAATCAACCACATCGTATCCCAAGATAGAATATTATGGGCGATAAAAAACTTTGAACCATATAAGGCAGCCGGTCCAGATGGGATATTCCCAGCCATGCTGTGGAACACTCGAGAAACGACGATTCCTTGGCTGGAGGTCTTTTTCAGGAAAAGCCTTATGCTAGGGCACATACCAAAGAGCTGGAGGAGGGTAAAAGTGATATTTATCCCTAAAGCTGGTAGACGCGGTCATGATACAGCGAAAGATTTCAGACCCATCAGCCTATCCTCCTTCATCCTCAAAACTCTCGAGCGACTGTTGGATGTATATCTCAGGGAAAAGATTACAGACTCAACGATTTCACCATCTCAACATGCCTATCTCAAAGGAAAATCCACAGAGACAGCTCTTCACGAGGTTGTAAGTGCGATTGAGAGGAGCATAGAATACAAGCAATACTCACTAGTCGCTTTTCTCGACATAGAGGGGGCCTTCAACAATGTCACCACAAGATCCATAATTGAGGCTCTTAACATGTTAGGCATAGACACAGGTCTCAACGAATGGATAGAGAACATGCTCAAAACTAGAATAATCATCGGTGAGGTGGGCAGCAGCACGATAAAACGCTCTGTCAACAGGGGAACCCCTCAGGGAGGAGTCTTATCCCCTCTACTGTGGTTACTAGTCGCCAACAACATCCTCACCAAATTTAACCAAAAGGGAATTAAAGTGGTGGCGTACGCGGACGACATAGTGCTTATGGTTTCAGGAATGTTTCCAACCACAATCAGTGAGATTATGGAAGGAGCTCTGGTATTACTCAGCAATTGGGCCACGGACTGTGGTTTAAGCGTAAACCCGAGAAAAACTGAACTGATGCTATTCACCA
Source organism: Anastrepha ludens (assembly GCF_028408465.1). Taxonomy (NCBI): domain Eukaryota; kingdom Metazoa; phylum Arthropoda; class Insecta; order Diptera; family Tephritidae; genus Anastrepha; species Anastrepha ludens. Next base: position 39,727,548 of record NC_071498.1, read on the forward strand.
AGAAAACCAAGGTGCCAAACTTTAATCTCCCAAAACTAAACGGCGTCAGCCTCACGCTAACCAAACAGGCCAAATACCTAGGGATGATCCTGGACCCCAAACTCAGCTGGAAGTCCAACGTAGAGTACAGGGTAAAGAAAGCGAACATAGCACTTTACACACGTAAGAGAATGTTGGGAAAAAAATGGGGTCTCCAACCAAAATTATCCAACTGGTCCTACACAGCCATTGTAAGGCCAATACTAACATATGCGGCACTAGTTTGGTGGCCTGCAACAGAAAGGAAATACAACAAAACTAAGCTGAACAAGATACAAAGAACAGCGTGTATCCTAACTACAGGAGCGCTTAGCACCAGTCCTACTGAAGCGCTCAATGTACTAACACATCTATTGCCATTAGATTTACACATTAAAACAATAGCTACTTGCAGCGCGGTGAGACTCAGAGACATAGGAAGCTGGACAACAAGGCCGTACGGTCACAGCAAGATCCTCCTACAGGGACCCCCGCTGCTCAAAAACGGATCAGACTACACAGTCCCCGACCTAAACTTCAAGAAAGGCTTTACGGTACGCTTCCCACCGAGAGCCGAGTGGAGCAAAGGAGAGGTGATTGGAAGACACGATATCGAAATCTATACCGATGGTTCTAAGATGAACTGTGGTGTGGGAGCTGGCTTCCATTCGGAGCCACTCAACCTATCTCAATCAATTCGTCTTCCTGATTATGCCACCGTGTTCCAGGCAGAACTTTTAGCGATCAGAGAAGCATGCAAATCCCTAGAACTCTACAAGGTAGATGGTGCAAGAGTAGCTATCTTCTCAGACAGTCAAGCAGCTATTAAGGCCTTAGACTCCAACTACATTTCATCCAAACTGGTCCTACAGTGTAGAGAGGAGCTGAAACTGCTCAGCCATTGGCTTGAAATTACCCTGATATGGGTTCCCGGTCATAGGAACATACGAGGCAATGAGATAGCGGATGAGCTAGCAAGAAAGGGCTCAACACTAGACATAACAGAGGCGGTGGCAGTTTCCACCCCACTGAACACACTAAAAGCATCTATTGCTTCACACTATCATGCTTTAGCCGAAAGAAGATGGAAGCAAATACCTACATGTATCACAACAAAAAACACATGGCCGTCATATAAAATCCAAAGGACGAATGACCTGTTAGGATGCTCTCGGCCAAACATTTCACGGATCACTGCAACCCTTACAGGACATTGGAAAGTAGGGGATCATGCAGCTAGACTCAATCTACCCTTCAATCCTATCTGTAGAAGCTGTCAAGCGGAAGGGGCGAAGGAAAGTCTGTTCCACTATTTATGTGAATGTCCGGGACTAGCCAGGGCACGACTCCGATCCTTCGGTAAGCCTTTCCTACAGCAAATTAAGGAGATCTCAGTCATCGAGATAAAGGATTTGCTCCTATTCTTGGACCTCACTAAATGGATCTGACTTGGAAACAAAAAAAAAAAAAAAAAACTTCATCATCATTTGACGAGATAATGGTATTAAAACGGTGCTGGTCACTAATTAGGAGCATTTCAGCTCAGAAATGTTCAACCACCTCAACAACAACAACAACAACATCAAATTCAAAACCGCCTCATTTGGTCAATTTTTTTTTTCTAGCACCAGGACATAGTTACGGTCACACTGCTAATAATTTTTTTGGTTTTTGTGTTTCAGATAAATATAAGAGCCAAAATGGTCAACACCGTCAGGTCCAATTTTTCGAGAGGGTCAACTTCAGCGCTATTTTTTAAATTATGAAAATTAAAAACAATTTGTTTTTTTTTTCATTTTTATATGTAAAAGAAGTTAAATGAAAAGCCTAAAAAAGTTAAATATCGTTTTTCAATTTTTTATTGTAAAAAAAATTCCTGAAGTACTAAATTTTCGAGATCTGGACCACCGGGACCGCTTAAAAGACTTTGCGCGCAACTATGTCCAAATTCTTAATAACTAGATCCAGAATGATAGATCACACAGTTTGGCCATCAGAACTAAATATGTGAGAGTAACTTCGGCTGCCATGTAATTGGGTACTCGGCAGCAGAATTCTGCCCGCTCATTTCACACGCATTCACACATTTGTCCAATTAGTCGTTGTTCAGACCGCAACGAATTGGCATTAGAGTAGGCTTCGTTGATTTTTTTCGTGTATCACTAAACAACTTCAGTTTTTTTCGCAAATCAGCTGATTCCTTCAAAATTGCAAAGAGCCGGTAAACAGTCTGATGTTGGCCACACCCTCTGATTTTTTTTCACCATGATAGAACACTATACTTTTGCTAAAGTTGCCAAAATTTACATCGAACGTGAGGCTTAAAAAACCGTGCAACATCGCGGTTGTGATTGCAACTCGACCAAGCCCGTATATAGCATGAAGGTATATTTCAACTACTACTAATATTATTCTTTGTATTAGTTTCAGTAAAAAAATAAAGTTTTATTTTTATTTTTTAATTCATAGTTATTAATTATTCTCATGCAAATAGTTCCAAACGGCCTAATCTTCTTCAATGGAATAAGTGCCGGTTAGACTCGACGATTTTCATGATTTTATCGATTTAAAAAAAAAACACATTTTTTTATATATGTATGTTATTTATAAAAATATTTTTTCTACAATTTTTTCCAGTAATCACTAAAAAATTATTTTTACTGCAATTTTTTAAGTAATCAGTAAAAGTTTACTGGTAATGCAAACTAAAAAATTATATTTTCTGCATTTTAACTGCTACTGCAAAGAGCTCATCTATGGCCTCAAGGTAGTTTTTGGGCCCCCTACTTTTCGCTTTATTTATAAATGATATTAGCAGATGATTTTCATTTGCTGCAATAAGAATCCCAGAGGATAGCACATCCTACATAGACTGCAGGCTGACTTTAATAAACGCGTTTCATGCTGTACATATTCGTATACGAGTATCTCTTTAAATTTTAAAAAATATTTTCATGTCACTTACTCTAAGTCACGTGATATTCTACAGTCGTCATATAATATCTCTATTATTATTATTACTAATTTGTTATCACAAGAAAAAAAGGGGTACAAAAGATATATCTTAAATATGCCCTAAGATCTTTAAATTTTTCCGTCCATATCTCTTTTATACCTCCCGCTTGTTATTAATTGGATTGAAGTCGCTTCCGTGCAGTACGTCCAATCTATCGCTTTCTTTCGTGTTCAATTTAATTCAAGGTGGCTTTAATTGTACGTTTATTTTGCAAATCATTAACTTTCTTATTCCAACGAGAGCTTCACGATGCTCTTACCCTTTTTTTCTCAAGCTATTCAAAACGAATTTCGAGTCCAATGCACCTCTTTCTTAGATTTTTTGTAAATTTAATGTGATCTCGAATTTCATATCGTTAGATTCTGCAATTAATAAAAATCAATTATCTTTTTTTAATTCGCTAATAGTTATAATTGTATTGTACTGTATCGATCAAGAACTTTCGTGTTTTTTGACTGACATTAAATATAACATATAAATAAAAGTGCTACTCAGCAAAGTGTATGCATATAATAAGAAGAATAAAAGATAAAATGTGGCTTTTCAGATTTCCAGACATATCTGGTCAAAATGAGCTCTTTAAAAGGGGAAGATATATCCACTGCCGTAGGAACTTCAATGGGGGATTTCTGAGCAGGGGCTGGGGTGCTTGAGTGCAAAAAAAAGTTTCTCCTTTTTGTCTACGGCAGGTATCGAATACGGATCCAACTGAATGTAGTCACGCAATAACTCACATAAATCAAAATGGTGTGAACCTTGTCCTCCCTCAATAGCTTCGACCAAAAATCTCAAACGTTTGCCGACTTCATTCAGTTTCCCAGTTCAAACATCTTGGCGTCGTCATTAACATCGCCCAGGTTTTCCTTGGGCGACACTTTTTACAAGGCACATACAGCTTCCTATTGTAGATATTTTTTGCAATATCGTGTGGGTCCATCCTCCGAATATGTCTAGCACACTTAAGACGCTGAAGTTTGATGTGGTCAGTGATTTGGACGTTGTTTAGCTCAGCTACGTATTCATCGTTTTAACGTAGTCGATAGTTGACGTGATCTATCCCCACCGATCCAAGGATGCGGTGTAGAATTTTTCGCTCAAATATATAAGTAGCGCATAGCCTAGTTATTGTTTTATGGAGTTTCAGCTTCATTCGCTTAGAAAAGAACGAAGAACCTAGAGCCTTGTATGGCGAAGAAGACCACGTTTCCCGTCTAGATCCTCGCTTACACCTCTTGTTTGGCTATTACGTCCGCCGAGTTGATAGATCCAAAATATTTGAACGGGTGACGACTTCATGCCTGAATCCACTTTGGATTTAACTAACGTGAAATGATGAAGCAAAATGACAGATATAAACCTTAATTTTGCTCGTTTGGTAGTTGGCCGTGGCGTTTGTCACTTCTAATAATTTTCAAAATAATTCTTGATGAGGTCAAATGCAATGTGTGTACAAAGCTTGGTAAAAAAGTTTCATTTCAAATTCATTTTCAAATTTTGGAATATTCCTTTATATTTTATTACTGCCAAGCATCTCCTATGCATGAAATTGACGACCAGGGCTTATAGAATACCACTCTTTCTTAATCCTTTCCCAAAGTTCTTGCTTGTTTCGCGCTCTAAATCCAGCAATCCTTTTTTTAGTACTCCCATAGATGTTCTGTAGGGCAAAGGTCTGGTGACTGTGAAGACCACTGCAAAACCTTAATCCTATTTTGAGTCATCCATGCCTTAACAACCGCTAACGAATGCATGGTGTCTTTATCGTGCATAAACTCCCACTTTATAGGCATTTCCTCTCTAGCAATCGGAAGCATGGTTATATTTGAAGTATTTACGTAGTCCATGGGGCACATCTTGCCATCAATCAAAAAAATGCACCGGATGCAGAAAAGCAGCGCCATAACATTATTGAGCCGACTCATACGTATGCCCAATTCACATGCGATATTCCCCGGCTCTTTGTGCAAAACTTACCGCTGTTCTGCTCTTTCCCCTCGGTATTACCAGTTAAGATATTCCTTCGAGAGGGGCAGGATGTGTTTATTTACTCATTTGTCTGCGTTCATTATCATAATGTCTCAGGCTTCGCATAATTGTTGAGACTACGTTACAACCATTTCAGATTCTAGCATATGTTGTACTAGGCTAGCGGCTGTCTTGCTCTCGCCATTCTAACCGGGCGTTCTCAGGAGTTTCATATTTTTCTTGGCAGTATAGGCAAAAGGGGGAGCCTGTGTGCTTGTATTTGTACAAATAATGCCCGAAACAGCCATGCCCAGTTAAAAACTGTGTCAGCATGAAATTTACGTTTCCATGTGTTCACCGGATCCACCTCTGTATGACGGGGATCATAGTGAAAATGGTTCTTCCCTTCCCACTATCATTCTATTTGGTCTACCAATTTTGCAGAGTGTTATCATCGAACCTGTAGGGCGTCCCACAGTGAGGCTTTGTCTACAGATATCTTGGTCTCATCTGAACATAGTATATTTAATCAGTGTTCGCAGCAGTTTTCTTGCAGCATTTCATGATTCCTGCAATTTGGTACATGGTTTTGCTTTTATTCCATAAGTATCATATTTGATGAATTTCTGCTCCGAATCAGTTGAATGTTTTCCTCGGCCCATTTTGATAAGTATTTGCTAGTGTTTGTATAAAGTTTTATGATAAAATGAAAAATAAGTCTTTCACGTCAATTAAAAAATGCAAAATTAATTTTATTTGTTTTTATTTTTTTTCCACAAAAATACGAGTATGCCATAGTTCAATGTTCAAAAAACACTGAGAAGCTGAACAAGCAATGAAAGCAATTTGCCAAGGTATACAACGGTACTTTACAGCAATGGCGACTTCGATTGAACGATCAGTTAAAAAATATCTACACGTAAGAGTTGCAAATCACTCTTGTTTCTATTATTTTTTCCACCAGTGTACATATGTGTATTTATATGAAACTCTAAACTCGGCATAATTTTGTTTTATTTCTGCACAAATACAATACTGAAGTAGTATGGGTGCGGAGTTCGTTTATTAGTAAAAAAGTTATACATATTAAGTATTATTTCTTCTTTTTTTGTGACTTTTTGCTTTTCTTTTGTGGTGGTGCTTCCTCGGTTGGATTGACCGCTGAAACATCCGACATTTCTACATTCTCACTATCTGTCGTCGACTCTGCGCTAAAGCCCTTTATGTATGGTTTCACCAATTGGAAAACAAGCTTTTCATGTTGAACATTGCGTGAGTCCAAGCTTAAACGTACAGTGACCGGATCAAATGCGTGAAAAATTACATCACCACAACGCTGCGTATAATCCTGCAGGGAAGTTTGCATGTTACGGATGAAAATTTTAAAGTTATTGTTTAGTAAAATAATAAAAAGTAGTACGCACCTCTTCGTTAAATTTGAATATTACACTACCGGGTGTATTCTCTTTATCGCCGGATAAGGAGTTCAGATACACCGTGCCTTCCAGACCGAATTTCGGTATGAGCACTTGTAATGCATTTTTGCGTACAAACAGTACATAACTGTGAATATAAACAACAATCGCCATATAATTGAAGGAAGTCAAGATACTCATTTGTGTTAATTTATCTTACCCTTCTTCGTCCTGTGTTTTTCCACGGAAGAACAAGTGCGTATTTAACGCTACGGATGCACGTCCAGCATATTGTGCCATTTTGTGGCGGTAATTTAGATTATGGCATAACTCTTCGTTTAATTTCTTATCGAGTAAGTCAGCGTATGTGCTATCAGCGCCTATAGATGCAGCCAGCAACCGATGTACAATGATGTCAGAGTATCTGGAAAAATAACCAATTTTAAAAACTTTGAATAAATAAGATTACATATTGCCTACCTTCGGATTGGCGATGTAAAATGCGTATAAATCGGCGTCGCCAAACCATAATGGAAGAATTCCTCTTGCTGTAGAGTGCCACTGATGAAGTAAACTGCTTGCATCATGCAGCGTGTCGTCAGAATACGTATCATTGTATTAAAATATGCATTATCTGGCTTCACACATGCATCCAATGAGCTAGCCAACTCCAACCCCGAATCAATTTTAATTTCGAAGCCTTGATGACTCGCAGCTTTTATAAGTGGTTCGAAATTGCTGGGTGCTGGACGCGGATGTCTACGTAACATAGCACATTCAGGAAACTCTGTGCAAATGTGTTCAGCCACTGTGCAATTAGCCAGTAACATGAATTCTTCGACCATGGAATTCGTTTCACGCACTTGTTTCGCCTCTACTTCGAGTGGCTCATGTGTTTCGCTATCCACCTGGAAACGTATCTCAGGTGAAGCCAACACTAAAGCGCTATAAAAACATAAAATTAGTTAGGAAAAAAATAAGAACTTACTATATTAATAGGTTACCCGTTATCCATACGTCTCCTTTTCAATATCTTAGCGAGTCTGTTGAGATTTCTAAGCGATTTGGCGATTTCAGTTTGCTGTGTGGTATCATCAATGATGATTTGAGCCTGTTCGTATGTCATTGCTGCCTTGGATTTGATGACGCTTTTGTGAAAGCGTTTCGCTAAAATATTAGCCTCATTATCTAGTTCCCAAATACAAGAAAAAGCAAAACGCTCCTCTCCACCTACTAAGGAACACAAATTGGAACTCAACAGTTCCGGCACCATGTCAATACGTTTGCCTACCAAATAGACAGTAGTGCCACGAGCTGCAGCCTCATTATCCAACGCATTGCCGGGACGAATGAAGTGACTTACATCAGCGATATGTACGCCCACTTCCAAACGACCATTAGGCAGGTCGCGGCAATGGAGCGCGTCATCAATATCCGTGCAGCCTGGTGGATCCACAGAGCAAATATATAAGTCACGCAAATCGACACGTTTTTCATAATCCTGCAATCAAATGAAATATCAATACATTTACACAGCTAAGTAGTTAGGCATTATTAACCTCCGGGGTAATGATCCATGGCATTTGTGGCAAAAAACTCAGAACTTCTTCAGAAAACTTGCTGTGCGGCACATCGTGCTCCAACAGTATTACCTCATTTTCGGTATTCATATCACCTAACGGACCAAGACTGCGGACAAAGTGACCATGCGGATATCGAGAAGTACGCGGCCATGAATCTATTGCAACGATTATGCGTTTATTCTGCAGTTGTTCCGCCTGACGCGTTTCTATACGTATACGTGGAATTTTACGATCAGCAGGAACGAACAAGTGGCGTGTTGTGTTTTCCAGCAGACTAGGTTGTAATATACCACAGTATTGCCGCCATTTGCGGCGTATAATACCTACCACTTTCCCCGTAGGTCGAATTTCTTCTGTTTTAGATACGTTCTTTTCAAACACGACTTTCTCTTTTTCAGTTCGTTCTACGTTATCACCCGGGTCTTCATCGACACCTTCTTCTAAAACGATTTCACTAGGTGCAGCCCACTCTTCTTGAGGTAAAAGCTCAATTGCTACAATATCACCGTCCACGGCACGATTCAATGCTTCCCGTCCTTGAATAAGCACCTACAGTTTAATAAAACACATAATACATTAAAAACATTTAAATGAAAAAAAAAAGAATATATTTACCGGATGCTCGTAACCTTCAACCGAAACAGCACCCTCAAGGTAATTCTCACGCGATGCCTGAAAGGACCCCTGCAGAAGCTTTTTCATCCTAATGCCGTCATGTATTTCGTTTACACTTAAGTGCGTAGGGAAGATTGGCAATGTTTTCTTGTCACTTTCGAAATTCTTCCGAGCATACTTGTCAATCAGCATAGGAAAATCAACTAAAGACTTTACATACTCCTCAGCGTTTGCTACCAGTATACCATCCTTTTCTGCGCGCTCTCTATTGTCGGCATCGTCAGTAAGCATTACAACCCTGGTACGCGGGCGATCAGACTTTTGGAAAGTGCGACTATTTTGTGCTTCTCCCATATGTTGATCATACCAGAGTGTAGCTTTTCGTATAGCGCGATCATTACGATCATTAGCACTCTCACCGGGCTCACGCTCAACGTACGTATCCCTTTATATAGAAACCATAATAAATAAAAAAATACTAAGAAACCGTACATGGGCTTACTTGTGGTGTTCATTCACAAATACATAGAACCCTCTTGGCTTATGCTGCACAACTTCGCGAAAACGCTTATAAACCGCACTGCTATTATGCTTCACCTCATTCAATACCGTGGACAATACAATCACGTTGGATATAGCATCCTCTTCCAACACATCGATCTGATTCAGTACCACATTTGTATCCAATACTACATAGTGCGGAAAAGGGAATAATTTGCTTTTAACCTCGCGTTCAGGAAGTAAGGACACAGATGTTTCATCCTGTACACAGTTCTCACAAATCTGGGCACCACAACCCAAATCATCACGAAGATAATGCTCACGCACAATCTAATAATGCCAAAGGATATGTTTTGTGAATTATGTTTTAAATTAAGTTTCAATAACATTAATATTTGGTACCTTCAGAATATTGCCACGCTTTGTTTTGCGAGTAAATTCGCGTATTGTCTGCATTTTTACAGAAGATTACTGATTCTATTAATTAAAGAAAATGATTACCATAAACTCTCTAATGGAAAGCGGCTAAACATGTGGAAAAAAACAAATGTGCAATCGGTAAACAGATGATCAACAGAAAAAAGTTCATATATGTAAAGTGTTGTCAACACTAAAAGCTAAAGTCATGAGAATTAGAATATAATGCGAGGAACATTAAATACAAGGATGATAGAACAGAAGGCTGCGCCTTCCGAAGTCTCTGCATCGTCAGATTCCATGAGTAAACAAACAAAAGAAAGGGGATTAACTTGTTTGTGAAGAGGCAGGAAGTCCAAAGCAATAAAAACTACCAATAACAAAAAATTATACAAAGAAACACTATCTTGCCATGGCGTCATCCACATAAAAACACAGAAAAACTGCATTTGGTGATATTTTTATAATTCGTGCTTTCACAATCTAACTCGCGATTCTTCGTTTTCATTAGTTTGTTTTATTTAAATGTCACAAATCACAATATTACCAACCCATTCACTGAATTTTTACAAAAAAGCAAACTCTTCTCCATTTTATGTTTTGTTCGTTTGTTTTGTATTGGTAAGCAGCTTGACGTCACACTTGTGAAAATCGCAGATATATTCCTGGTTGAATGCGAATGTATTCCGGGAGATATCAAGAGAACAGCTCATTTGACTTTTTTATTTGTCTTGCTTACTTGATTTTCAGTCCATAGAGTTCGTTAGTTATTTTGCAAATCACCTCGGTATACTACATTAGCTACGGCATATCTCGAGAAATTTACATCCACTTACATTTATAAAAAATTGCCTTAGAACTATTAAAACATAATAATATAATCATTTGACTTTTTTATTTGTCTTGGTTATTTAATTTTTAGTCCAATCATACAACCTACTCGTATATCTCATAGAGTTCGTTAGTTATTTTGCAAATCACCTCGGTATACTACATTAGCTACGGCATATCTCGAGATATTTACATCCACTTACATTTATAAAAAATTGCCTAAAAATTACTATTAAAACAGTTATTTCTGTCAAAGTGCATTCTTCCGTCTTAGAAATAATTAGTTTATCTTGACAATCTGCTATCAGCTTAAATATGTTCTCCCAAGTTAGCAGTACCAGCAAAGCAATGCCATTTGGGCATTTTGTTTATAACCCATAGAACGTCAAAATCTTTAAGCAAAGATTGGCAGTTTATAGTAATTAACATTGCAAAATTCAGTGACCAAATAAATAGTAAAAATTCAAAGTTATAAACCTGCTACGTCTAACTGCTTAATCTGACTTGGAATATACTTATTTTTGTTGGTTAATACTCCTTTGCATCAGCTGATTTATAGCAGTTTCATTATATAAAAGTACAATTTCAAAAAAAAGAATTACCGAAATATAGCAAATTATAAATCAATTAATGAAAAGCTCTGCAATACAAGTTACTTTGATTGAAAAATATACAAATTTAATAGCTCAATTAATTGTATATTCGTCTTGTAAATTCACCTAAATGTGAATATTTTTTATTAAATTATTTTGATATTATTATTAATATTTATTTATTTATTTTATTATTTATTGATTATTATTTAAACTTAAATTTCCCGACGATCAAATGCCGATTGTTAAACAGCTGACTACTATTTTGCTAACTACCGATTAAAGTGCCAAGCTTGCCACAACGACACTTCGTTACTTACGTTGGCGTTTAGTCGCTTTCGTTGGATTTACGAAGTTACGAGCTCGGTGTGAAAACCCCTATTATTATAATTAAAATGTATACATATATTTTGAAAACCAAAAAAGCTATTTATGTACCTTGGGAGTGTTCTCGAAATTTCAAGTTTAACAACCACAATACCCCGAAACGGTAAATTAATAAAGAAAGCGATTAGCATACATATCCGCTAATTTTTCGGAAATTATCTTGCAAAGAAAGCTTCGCATATTCTCATATCATTATTTACATTAAATTTATCCCAACTGAATTCGGTACAAAAGAAGCAACACTGTTCGTCGGCCACACGTGTGTTTCATTTTCATGTGTTTCATCATACTTTATTTTATTCCTCGATCAAGTGGCTAAATATTTTTATTTTGTGCGAAAAAACGCTGTGTTTTATATTGCAATATGGTTATTGTGGAAAAAAGTTTTCCGCGAGGCGGAGTTTTCACAAAGGAAAGTAAATCAGAGGAGGTGAAAGAAAATATAGTAAGTGCGAAGCAGAATTACCCTAAAATCTACAAAACAAACTCACCCCTCCCTTCTATCTTTCTTCCAGATATTTGGAGCCCTACAAAAGAAAATCAGGAAACCAAAATCTAAGAAGGTTGATGGACAGAGTGGCGACGTAGATACGGAAATTGATCAAATTCAGTCACTGTCTGCCGAACTCTTGAACTATGATACTATTCAAGATGGTATGAATATTATGGGTATAGTAAAGTCTATAGACCAGCTACATCTCACCATATCACTACCTGGACGAATGACAGCTCGGGTGTCAGCATTAGAAATTTCAGACTCCTATACAAAAGCTACCCGGGAATTTCTACAACAAACTAATTCTGACAACAATTTCAAGCCACTAACAGATTTATATAACATAGGACAAATAGTATATGGACGCGTACAGGAAGTGAAACAGAATGAATATGGTCGTATGCAAATTTTGTTTTCATTTCGACCGAGTGAAGTGCACTCGGAATTGTCGCATACCAATATTAAAAAGGGATTCATTTTTAATGGTGCAATAGAGGAGATACAGGAGCATGGTTATATTATTGAGTCAGGTATTAAAGGACTACGCACCTTTGTGCCATTGGAGAAAGCACAGTCTAATCACGTTGTAGGAGAATTAATTTTTCTAAAAGTGGAAAAAATTACAACAGACAAAAGAGTTAGCACTTGTATATGCAAAGAAATCAACCCGGATAATATGAAAATTAAGAATCAAAATGAGCCGAATATTGATTACATTTTACCCAGTACAATTGTAAAATTTTCTGTATCGAAGATACTCAAAGACGGTCTACAAGGTACCATAATGAATGAAGGATTAACAGCATATGTAAACGAACACCAGTTGGCAGAGCCTTTGGCGCTACCAGAAGATTATGAGATAAACTCTACAGTAAATGCGCGTATTTTGTACGTAATGCCACTTACCAAACTTGTTTATCTAACGTTAAACTTGCGCACATCGGCCAATGAGCTATCTATTGAGCAACAATATAAGAGAGGCGATATTATAGAGGCAGCTAGAGTACACCATTTGGGAACAGGTGGTGTAATTTTAGTGCTGGATAATAAGTTTAAGGGTGTGCTCTCTTATCGCACTATTAAATCCAACTATAAGGGCAATTACGACCAGGACGAAGTATTGGTCAAGTATGCAAAGAAAACGAAGCATAAAGTGCGTGTTCTCAGCTATGATCCAATGGATTCATTTTACATATGTACGGACGACGCAAAGACCGTTAACGAAAAGGTTTTCGTATTGGATGATGTAAAACCCGGTGAATTTGTTACAGCAACAGTTAAAGAATATGAACCGAAAGTTGGAGGTTATAGCATGCAGGTTGGTGGAGTAAAAGGTAAGTGTTGCAAATATAATAATAATACGGAAAGTCACATCTAATACATTATTCTTTTGTAATTTATAATTTGATAACTTTGGCATTTAGTTAAATCTTATTTATTATAACAATACAAATTTGTTTGTATATTTTTTGTCTCAAAATTGAATAAAAACCAATAAATATCAATTGGTCTTTCTTCAATTTCAGGTATTATCGAAAAGTTATATCTTGCTCCAACACCCAAAACGCTGGAGGCAAATGCCAAAGTTCGCTGCCGTGTATTGGCTGTTAGCACAGATCGTAAAACAGTATATCTGACCAATCGTCCGGAGTACTTGTCCAAACACGGTAATGTGCTTACCTCGCTTGTAAATGCGCATCAAAATAGTACTTACCTGGGTACAATAGTCCAGTGCAATGAGGAATATATATTGGTAAAGTTCTTCAATAACCTTAAAGGAATACTATATAGGCAACGTTTGAGTAACTTACTGGGTAGCGAGATGTATAAATTCTATGAAGGACAAACAATGGCATTCCGTGTATTAACCAAAAAGGGTGAACAAATTACGCTAACGCTGGCCGATGATACATTCGGTTTGGGTGAAATATGCCCAATTACTGTGTTGCATACTTTGGAATCGGGTTTGGAAATAAACATTTCTTATCACCCCGAAGGTGACTACGAAGAAGCAAATGAGAAAGACCTTGAAGCAAATGCAATTGCAGTGAAAGGACTAGTGCCACTGCGTTTGCTCTCCGATTATCCTGATTTATTGTATGCCAAATTGCGTACATACACGCCTGGTTCACAAACACAGGCCGTTTGCATTTTAAGGAATATATTCAGTTTACGCGATGTGCCATATTTTCTAACGCATTTAACGAACAATTGGCGAAATATAAAAAAAGGTGACATTTTGAAGGCACATGTGAAGAATGTACATGAGGATGTTGTGGAGTTATTGGTGCCGATACGTAACTATGGCAAATTGGTGAAAGTGCATATAAAGATGTTGCTGGTAAATGCATTTAATAGTGCTAATATTCAACTTACGCCTGAACAAGTGGTCTATGTGAAAGTACTGAGCAAGGAGCTTGCCACGAAGACAATCACAGTCACGGCAAAATTAACAGATGTGTGGGACGGTGAGCTTAATAGCACGGCACTGTACATTGAAGAGTAAGTATTTGTAGAATTTCCAGGAAACTCCTATAGGTTTTACCATACATAATTTCTCATTTTCTTTCCAGTTATCTAAATGAAGTATCTGAAATTAAAAAAGCTCGTAAGAGATTGGGTCACAGTATTGGACATCACAAAGTTGGTGAAAAAGTGGTGGCGCATTTCCGTGGCATAAATAAGGACACGAATGATTGGCACTATGAAATCGAAAAAACGAATGTGTTGGCTGTGGTGAAATCTTCGCTGGTCGGAAAATCTAAGCCACCCAAAGTGGACGCAAAGCAAGACTGTCTCGTCCTTTGGGTGGACTACTCAACTGAGTTGGTATATATCAGCAACAAGCAAGGCGATGTTTCACACGTCAATTCAAATATGCATATACCTAACAATTTGGTAGCTAAAACAGGTATTAATGCCAAAGTTTTGCTGATGACGGACCAGCTTTTCATTTGTTCGCTGAAGAAAGGTCCTAATCCGTTAATTTATTGCCCTCTACGGTTGCATTTTAACGATTTTGAGAATTCAGCTAGCGCCGGTATAACAGAAGGAGATTTCTGCAAGTTGGCCTTCATACACGAAAAGAAGCCAATTGCAGTGCCGGAGAGCACTTGGAAGCTGTGGCACGATATAAAAAAGAAACGCAAAGCCAAAATGGAGCTTGAAGATGCACCAAAAATGAAAAGAGCAAAAATTGAAAAGGGTGCGAAAGAGTTTATCGATGAGCCTATCAAAGCTGAAAAGCAGCCAAAAAGCTCACAAAAGATGCCGAAAAAGGAAAGAAATCACTCAGTTGTAGAAAGCAACTTGCCAGCCGCAAAGAAGAAAAAACGTGAAGTCGAAGCAACTGATGTGCTATTCTACGAAGACAAAATACCCAATCAGATCGTTGGCGTTGATGAAGCTGGCTCTTCAGATACTGATGAGAAACCCAAACCGAACCAACTGAATAAACCTAAACCAAAATTGTTACCCGGCATCAGCGGTTTCTGGAACACAGACCTCTCTCAACTGAACGATAATAAAGCAGCGGCTTCAAGTGACGATGAGGATGAAAAAGATGACGCAGAACAAGGGGTACAAAAGAAGAAAAAGCTTACTGCTGCAGAAAAATTCAAATTGCAACGCGAAGAGGAGGCGCGTCTACGTGGAATCGAAGCAAAATATGCTGATCCGAATCATCTTCCCGATAGCGTTGATCAATTCGATCGTTTAGTGCTATCTGAGCCAAATAACAGCAAACACTGGATCAATTATATGGTCTACCATTTGCAGTCGGCGGAGATCGATAAAGCGCGTGCTGTAGCTCGTCGGGCCATTAAAGCCATATCCTATCGTGATGATAATGAACAACTCAACATTTGGGTGGCATTATTGAATTTGGAGCTGCGCTATGGCAATAAAGAATCGTTCGATGAAGTAGTAAAGGACGCTGTCACCTTTAATGATCCACTCAAGATTTATCTGCGTACAGTGGAGTTACTCTGTGATGCCAAGAAAACACAAGAAGTCATTCAGATGATCAGTTTAATTACAAAGAAATTCAAAGCCCAACCGGAGGTGTGGCTAGCGGCAGCTAATGCCTATTTTAACATAGAGATGCACGAACGCGCGCAGCAACTGTTGCACAAAGCACTCGCGTGCCTGCCCGAAAGAGAACGTAAGTAGTGGACTGAAATTCGTAATTCAAATAGTTTAATGTTTAGAATAAAGAAATTATATTTAGGTAGTTTATTAATTTGTTCTTAATTATTATTATTTTTTTTTTCATAAATTAATATATTCTTATTTTACCTCTTTAGATGTCAACACCATTGTTGCTTTCGGTAATTTAAATCACAAATATGGTTTTAATGAAATGGCACAAACCCTACTCGATCAAGTGGTCACCTCATATCCGAAGCGTGTAGATGTGTGGGCACAATATGTAGATATGTTAGTGAAGACACAAATGATTGATTCAGCGAGGTTTGTACATAATTTACATATAGTTTGCTAATTACTACAATAAATTTATTCCTATCTATTATTATTATCATCCCTCTGTAGAAGCGTTTTGGAGCGTGCCGTTATACAGAAGATACCAATGAAAAAAATGCGCACAATTTTCAAAAAGTATTTGGAATTCGAAGAACGTTTTGGTACGGACGCAGATGCGGCGAAAGTGAAGAAATTAGCTAAAGAATATGTGAAACGAAATGCTCACCTCTAAACCACTGTTTTTGAATATACATATGTACATTACATTATTGTACATTATTTTTAAGTTTTGAATAAAAATAGTATAATATTACATAATAGTGTGTTACAAAATTTGTTTAGCTGCTCGGCCGAATAATGTGGAAGTGTATATCAATTTCCGATTCTAAGGATTTGTAATACATGCATGTATTGCATGTACAGTTATGGACAAGGAAATAGCGCAGTTTTAGTGTCCTCTATACGAATTGTTATTTCTTAGAAGATTAGCTGGTATTCGTACATATTTTTATACCAATATAGTGCTGTGAATCACTTCTCTCTAATATCGGTCAATAAGTCCCGTTAACTTTTAATGTTTCTTTTTGCAATGTTTTATTAGAAATGCATAAATATGTATTACTGCGTTGGACCACGAAGAGCGCAGCTATATTTCAATTATTAGTTGAATTAATTAAAGCTAATTTTTTCTGTAAATTCTTGTTTGTTATAATTGCCCATACAATTTTCCTTTAAAATCGTTATTGGGCACGAAAATGGATAGAAAGTCTCACTGCTTACTTGAAAAGAAAAAATTATTTGGGACCTTTAAAACAAACAAAAACTGCAGAAATAATGAGTTGTTCGTAGTAGTATACAAAATCTTCAAATGTATTAGTACAGAAAAAATATGCTTAAAAGAAAGAAAGTTCGAAAGACGCCAGTGCGAAAGGCTATAATTTAGCGTTTCCACGACAGTCGGTTCTACGTTACCTGAACGACCCGGATTTATATCCGGCCAAGGACTGTCACTCCAGCAGCATTCCCCGTATGTAAGTATTGGAAATGTTTATGCTGCTACAACAACAACTATAATTTAGCAAGACAAGACTATCATCAAGCAAAATAAACGTGCCCGTTTTAAATACTCTAGAGCGATAACGCTGGAAATAAATTAGGAATATAGCCTAATATGTCAAGTAGACTTATGCGAAGACGCGTCAATGAAAATAAATTATATGGGCGTATCAGCAGAAAAAACCCGCTGCTGTTGAAAATAATTACAAGGCAGGTTTGCTTGGACCAATAGTGAGAATATATGGCAATATGGGTAAGTTTGCTTATCTTACAATAATATTCTCAAAAGTACGATGGAACCATACTACTTCGAGTCAATCTACTAAACTGGTTATTCATGCATGATAACGACCCCAAGCATACAGCAAAAGTGAGGAAAAATTGGCTTCCCAAAGAAAAATTGCAATTCTGAATTGGTCAGCACAGAGCACTGACCTTAATCTCATTAAAAATCTGTGGAACGATATTAAAGTTAAGGTTGCACACAAAAATTTAGAAATGCCAAGGAGTGCAGGAAGTAGGAAGTAAGTAATAGAAAGTTTATTTCGCAAGTGTGAAGCAGTTATACAAATTTATGGATACTCAACCAATTACTAATCTTCTTCTTCTGGTCGAGTTTAATAAAGCGCTTCAGCCGTTTCTTTCTCGTGCTAACCGGATGTTGTCATCGTCCACGCTTCTGCACCATACATTAAGACGGGCAAGGTGAGAGTCTTGTAGAGTGTTAGTTTTGTTCGTCGAGAGAGGACTTTACTGCTCAGTTGCCTACTTAGTCCAAAGTAGCACTTGTTGGCAAGAGAGATTCTACGTTGTATTTCCAGGCTGACATTGTTATCGGCGTTAATGCTGGTTTCTAAATAAACGAAGTCTTTTACAACCTCGAAATCATAACTGTAAACCGTGGTGCCGATATGCGAGTGCGCCGACTATTTGTTTGATGACAGGAGGTACTTCGTTTTGTCCTCGTTCACCACCAGACCCATTCGCTTTGCCTCTTTATCCAGTTTGGATAAGGCAGAACTAACAGCGCGGTTGTGAAGGCCGATGAAGTCAATATCATGTACGCTCTTATAAAATATTGTACCTGAGCGATTAAGTTCTGCGGCTCGTACGAAGCTCTCTAATATCAGGTTAAAGAAGTCACACGACAGCGAGTCATCCTGTCTGAAACCTCGTTTGGTATCAAACGGCTCGGAGATGTCCTTCCCAATTCTGACGGCGCTGCTGGTGTTGAGCAACGTCATTTTGCAAAGCCGTATTAGTTTTGTGTTCCATTCTCCTTTCATGAGTCTTTTTCAAGATTCGCGTATTGTAAATATTTGGTCGCAGTTAGACTTTCCAGGTCTAAAGCCACACTGATAAGGTCCAATAATTTGGTTTAGAACCTAAGAACCTTATAGGCGATATTTAGAAGATTAATCCCGCGGTAACTGGCACAGATTGCAGGATCACCTTTCTTATGGATTGGGCAGCGCACACTTAAATTCCCAATTACTAAACGGGTAAGAAATAAATCAACAAATTTAATCAATTTGAAATAACTAATTTCTGTTTTTCTTGTATGTCGATAAAAGTGCGCTATTTTAGTGTCCACTTTAAAATGTGATAAATTCCAATTTTTCGAACTCCTTATAATTGTTGATATTGAATTGTTATTTATTTACCATTTTTTTGATAATACTGAAATAAAATAATAAATTTGTGCAAAAAGAACTATTTTGCAGGGCCCAGGCCCGACGAGAGAGGGGTGGATGGGGGACTTTTTACCCCGGGCCCGGAGTTCTTAGAGGGATCCGGACTCGAGATTATACGTATTTATAAGAATTAGACGCAATTGGAAAGGGCCCGTATTTGCAATTTTCCCCCGGGGCCCGGATATGCTCTCTACGGCCCTGGCTAGGCCATCCAGTAAAAATAATCATAATATCATCAATCGTTAAAGTGGAGAAGTGCGTTATTTCTCTGCCCTATACGAGGTTTGTTAAAAAAATGAGGTAATTTTTCAAATTTCGCGGGCTACGTACATTCGATTACTACTTTTTTTTATGTTGGTACGCTCGACTCGAAGATATGTTCACGGTTTTAGCAATATAGGTAGCATTGTTGAGCCTCCAATATTTTTTGGTAGCTATATTTTCCGAAACAATAAGAAAAAAAGGTGTGTGTGTCAGCTCCGACACGCGACTGGAGTTTACTCCTTAAGAACGATTACCGTGATATTTAAAAATATATTTAATATGCAAAAGGAGTAAATGAAGACCTTTTCTATATTAGAGTAGAATGGGGTAAGATAGGTATGGGGGCACAATAGGTAGGTGGGGTTTTCGTCGCACTGTTTTTGCAGAGGTCATCCGTCTTATGTGAATTGAATACGTGGTGGGGAACAACGTTCGCGACTGTCATTTCGGCCGTCACCATTGATTAGTTATCCTAGTTCTGGCGTCGTTTAGTTTTTTGTGAGCTTTTCTCCGATATAGCATTTTTTTTATTCTACCGGGCAGTGCATTTAATGTATGTAAATATTTGTCAGGTGAGTTTTATTTTACGTAGAAAATAATGCTGAACACGAATAATGTGTTAGTTTTTTGATATTTTTGTTTTTAAAAAAATATATCGACACTAACATAAAACATGTGCTTGGGGGCACTATAGGTCAGCCGTCTGGGGGCATTATAGGTCACTACTTTTAATTGAATAAAATAAATTATAATTGTTTTTGCAGCAAAATGGTGCGTAATTATGTGCGAAAAACGCCGAAACGAAGTGAAGAGGACGCAAAAAACGCAATCGCGGCAGTCCGAGATGGCGCTAGTGCTCGATCAGCCTCTAAACAATTTAAAATTCCGTTCGAAACATTACGTGCTCGCGTGATGAATTAAAGAAAAATTCCTAACTTTTATAACATGTGCAGTATTCATACTCTATAAATAAAAGTTAAAACGTTAATTTCCAAGCCATGCACATTGTTCTTTTCCCCTCACATATAGTGACCTATCGTGCCCCCCGATTTTGAAAATATCGAAAAAAAGTACCTTTGTCTTATTGAATGCAGCTTCCAAAATATTTAGCCAAACATAAGTCAGTATAACCAAAATGTTAGCAGATAAATAACCTTTCAAAATCTTGCTTATTTTTCAAAATCAATGCAAAAACACCGTAGCAAAAGCTCTCCAAAAAGAAAATGACCTATCTTACCCCATTCTACTCTACTGGAAAAATATAAATTTATTTATTCTATTCGCTATAGTAAGCCACCTGGAATGAACAATTTTTTTAGGGTTTTTCTTTTTTAAGCTGTCGTTGCAATGTCCACTTATAATAGCACTACAAATATCAAATAGGTATTTTTGATCCGTACTTAAATCTTTTTCACTGGATATATCTGGTAGTGTGAATATAATTGGTTTATAATTGACGAAA
Source organism: Anastrepha ludens (assembly GCF_028408465.1). Lineage (NCBI taxonomy): Eukaryota > Metazoa > Arthropoda > Insecta > Diptera > Tephritidae > Anastrepha > Anastrepha ludens. Next base: position 39,748,343 of record NC_071498.1, read on the forward strand.
GAAAGCTTCTCACAATCCTTCAATTTTTTCTCTATTTCACCGTTAAAGCTTTCAGACGTAGAGCCGTCAATGTATTCAAACAAATGTCTAAGCGGTAGTTAATTGGCAGATGAACCATTGTAAGGGTTTTTGAAACAATCTCCTCCAAAGGTTCAGACGATATCACTGGTATATGTAGGCTCTCAACGAACGCACAAGCACTAGATAGGAAACGGAAATAAGCACCAAAATGTGGGCAGTGTTATTTCTGGCTAGAAATTAGCAACCACAAGGAAATATATATTTCCTACAAGTTTGCACCAACAAAGTAGCGCCACAAGGTAAGCAGTGCTTTTTCTCACTAGAATATAGAAAAAGGGCAACGCGTCACTTCCGTCAGCGTACACTTCCGGTGATTCACACGATCTTACTACCCATATTTTTCATACCATGGGCCTTATATATCGTTTCTTAAGGAGTAAACTCCAAAAACGAGTTTTTTTAACTTTATAATTTATAAATTATTTTTATTTTCGAATGCGTGGCCGTGCTTACAAAAAGTGATCTGCTTATGTCTATTCACGAATACATGTAGCTAATATATATGTATATATACTATATGTGCATATGTAACTGCATTAGACTACCGATAAGAGAGTTATGCGTACATATGTATGTTATGCTAAGCAAGTGCCTGCATATGCTTTGTATGTTTGTATGTCGTTAAACGAAAGAAAATATGATAAGGAATGTGTGATAATAACATGTAACATAACATAGCATTTTATGTCACTTTCCGCCGGAGTTTTCATTGAAGACTGGAAATTAACTTTCATTACGCCTATCCTTAAAAGCGGCAATAAAAATAATATTGAAAATTATAGGCCGATTTCCAAACTATGTACAGTTTCGAAATTATTTGAGTATACATATATGTATGTATACATACATATATAATTGGCGCGTACACCCTTTTTGGGTGTTTGGCCAAGCTCCTCCTCCTATTTGTGGTGTGCGTCTTAGTGTTGTTCCACAAATGGAAGGAAATGTTGTTCCTACAGTTTCAAGTCGACTCCGAACAGCAGATATTTTCATGAGGAGCTTTTTCATGACAGAAATACATTCGGAGGTTTGCCATTGCCTGCCGAGGGGCGACCGCTATAGAAAAAACGTTTTCTTAATTTTGGTGTTTCACCGAGACTCGAACCTACGTTCTCTCTGTGAATTTCGAATGGTAGTCACGCACTAACCCATTCGGCTTAAGGCAGCCGCCGTAGTAAAAGACAAAATATACTTTGCTGTTAAACATTTGTTATATCCCAATCAACATGAGGTTATTCCGGGCAGATCTACATTAACGAATTTTGCTGTCTTTACGGAGGACTCTTTGGAAACATTTCAAAGAGGTTTCCAAATGGATGCGATCTATACAGATTTCTTTATGGGTTTTGATATCGTATCTCACCCAATATTAATAGCCAAACTTGAGCTTTTCGGCTTCACTCTTAATTTCTTAAGTGGTTAATTTCCTATCTCAATAATAGGCACTGTGTCGTTCGACTTGATAATGTATCGTCTTACTCCTTTTTTGCTTTGTCTGGTCCACTACTATTTATCCTCTTCATTAACGATATTTCTTCCTGTTTTTCATTGAGTAATTTTCTTCAATACGAGGATGATCTAAAAATCTATTATGAAATTAAATGTACAGCAGTTTCATCCATTCTCCAGTGTGAGTTGAATAACTTATATAGTTGGTGTGTGCATAATCGTTTGTTCCTAAACATTCCTAAACATTAATAAATGTCACTATACTTCGTATGCGAAAGTTTTTAATGTTGTTCCAACAGCTTACTATATACATCTCGAACTTAACGAAAAGAATGGGTGTTTATTTTGACTTCAAAATCAACTTCCCCACCCACATAAGCTTTATTATTTCTAAAATGTTCGCAATGTTAGTCTTTATTCGACGAAATAGTTCTTCGTTTTCTGATCCCTATACTCTCAAACTGTTGTACTCGTCTTTAGTTTGGTCCAGGTTAGAATACTCGATGAAATTCGTTGATCCCATTCCTTCCTATCGGTGTCATTGCTTATTAATAAATCTAATGTACTTTGAGTCTAGGCGTGTTCTGTTATCGATGTGTTTTGTCTTCGATATTTGTGCGGGCTCAATAGATTGTCCGTATCTGCTCAATAAAATTAATTCTAATGTTCCCTCTCGCATTTTCCGTTGTAATGGACTGTTTTTTGTGGGTATTGCTAAAACTATTTATGGAATGAATGCTCCTTTTATGCTAGCGTCCTTCAGCTCAATTTAATACCTATTCTTCTTCCTTAGTCTTCGATTTCTCTTACTTTAAGTTTTCTTTTAAGAAGTTACTTATAAGACTCTTGTCATACGGTATTAATTTGTATCTACCTATGTAATAGTCTGAAGCATCTTGTTTGTTGATTAAATAAATAAATAATTAAGAATACTAATTTGTAGAGTATGGTATGGGATCAGCTGCTGCTACGAACAAGCATGTTTTGTTTGTTTGTGAGATGCATAAATAAGAAAAGTGTTTAGCGTCTTCGACTCTTGGCTCTCCTGGACTCTTCCATTGGGACGATCGGGCTTTGGTGTCGATGTCATAACCATATACCCATGATTCGTCACCAGTTATGGCTTTTTGAAAAAAATAATAATCGAAAGTCGAATGTACGTAGTCCGCGAAATTTGAAAATTCACCTTATTTTTTTACCTCGTATGAAAAACAAAATTATATGGGTTCAAATTAAAAATGGGCAATCGAATTGTCTAACGAAAAGGTATTTGCATTTAGATTTGAGTTAAAATTTGGAACATTTTCCTCACATTTTGCTTGTTCTCTATATAAAACATTTAACAAGAAATCCAATAGAAGCAGTCAAAATTGATTAAAGATGGAGTGTCGTTTCTTCATCATGTGTCAGATCAAATTGGATGCCGTGGCTGATACGGGCATAGACGGGCACCAGTTCTTCGCTCTTAAAAATTTAAAGTTTTGGCAAAAGATCGTTGGGGAAGATGGGTTTACTTGTATATTGGATATTAATAATAAATATAAATAATAAAGTTTATTTAAAATAAAGTTATAATAAAACGAATTTTAGAAATTCAACGATAACTTATTACGAGTTGATACATATCTCACCGAGTCCGTCGAGGTGGTGGAATTCTAACTTTGGGAGAATAATTACTCTCGATTCCGCATTCAAGCCGTCGGTTAAATTAATATCCGGGTGTGAGAAATGGAAATAATGTATGAAATTTAGAAAAAACATGTATCTTTAGATTAAGGGGGCAGCTCCTCCAGACAACGAATTTTTCAATCATTGTTTGGGAAAAACTGAGAGTATTTATTATCTTAAAATTGATTAATTAAAATTAGTTCCATGTTAATATTCCTTTTTTTTTTGTAAATCGCGGCACTATAGCTGCTCAAACGTGGTTCCTTTAATTTGCGCCTTGGAATGTACAGCCTATTTTAATCAACTGAAATCAACCAGACAAAAATTTTCATTAAAATAAGTTTCTACTTTGACAATACCTATTTTTAACGAAAAAAAATGAAAATTTGAAGTGAAAAAGAAAAAAATTACACGTTTTTTATAAAACAATTGATCAAAAAAATATTTTTGGTGAAAATTAACATAAAATTTGCAAAGTTATTTCGAAAAAAACGCGATTAAAGTTTTCGTTCTTACTCATCTTTCGTTCGCTCATCACTTGACTGACTTTATAGGGACTTTTTAGACTTTCTATTAAGCTTAAAACATTGAAAAGATATTCTTTAGCTTGTAAATGAATTTTTAAAGCAAAAAAAAGGAAAATTTGAAAGTGCTGGAGGAGCTACTTTAAATTTTAATTAACATTCTTACTTAGATGTTTGACTTAGTTTATACACCAATTACATTGTAGCAGCATAAACATTCCCCATATATGTATGTACAGGAATACTGCTGAAGTGACAGTTCTTGGTTGGATATAAATCCGGGTCGTTCTGGTTATGTAGAACCGACTGTCGCGGGAACGGCTTGTTTACTATATTGTTGTTGTTTATTGTAGCAGTGGTTGGCACCCCAGCAGGAAATGCTTTCTGAGCATCCTACTATGAACCTTAACTGGAAGCAGTGTCGCTTCTCTGTGAAGATGTTGTAAAGGAGGCATCAAAAGATATCTCGTGGATTTCCTGATAGCTGTATTTTGGCGGGTTTGGAGCTTCATCCACTTTGTATCAATTGTTCCAGGTGTCTAGATGGCTGCTGCATAATTCAGAACCGGCCACCCAATTGGTTCCAATGTCGGCAGCATGAACCACTAGTGCTATTGGCTGACAAGTGATGTGAGACCCTGTTGCGATTTTGAACCTTAGTGGCAATGCCGGTTGTATGCGTCGAGAAGGAGCAAGGAAAGCAAGCTATTAAAGGGACGCCCATTAATTTGGGGTGGTTTACAGTCGGTATTGATGTGTCATTGACTTTAACTTTCAGATGTACTTTAACCTCCTTCATCCGAATCAGATGGTGATTACGGTTTCCATGGGTTTAGTGGGAGAAAGTTTAAAGTTCCTCGCCGTGAAGAAGCGAGAAAGTTCGGAGACATAGTTGTTCACTTTTGAACACAAGCCATCCATATCTTTACCGGACGCCATTTTCGAGCAATGGTATAAGAATTTCAACAGCAAGGGAGAAATGACATCAGTCTGCAGTAACCCTTGCTTTATCCTCCCCTGTTTGGACTTGATTCATGCTATGGTAGCGCGGAGTGTTGAAAAATACGCCGAAATGTCGATTCGTAAGCATCTTGGGAAGATCGAAAACAATCCTCAAGCCGTTAACGAGTCACCATTAAATCCATCCAAATTTACTGTTTGGTGGGGCTTACACGTTGGCGCTAAGGATTTTTGTTTCCAAAATTAATCAGCTAAATATCGACATCCGGTTTCAACAAGACGACGCAACTCTCTGTTCAAGCAGTGGTCCTGTTTACTGACCCCATCGTTCGTGCGATTTAACGCCTATGGATCACTTTTTATGGGGCTAAGTTAAATCATTTGTTTTGGGCCGACAAACCAAGAAATCTTGAAACATTGGAAGTCAATATTCAAGCCACCATTGATGCCAAACGGCAAGATTTATTGGACAAAGTAGCCAAAAATTGGACTGATAGAATGAACGATGTAAGTTGCAGCCGCGGCGGACGTATTCTTCTTGATTGGCGCGATAATCGCTTACGCGATTTTGGCCAAGTTTAGCAAAGCGCGCCAGTTGGAATCACCAAGTAAAGCCAAGTCCTTCGCCACCTGATCTTTCCAATGTAGAGGAGGCCTTTGCTATCACCAGCTGGTACCGCATCGAATACTTTCGGAGCCGGGGCGTTCGTATATATTCGGACGGCATGACCCAGCCAACGTAGCCGGTGGATCTTTATTCGTCTATGTCGTCACTAACGTGCAAAGGTTCAAAAATCTCCCGCAGAATCTTTCTCTCAAACACTCCAAGGACGCCTTATGGGACATATGCCAGATATCATATTCAAAAAACAAAGGCCATGAAATGATGTACCAGATTATAATAAAACAAATTCATTCCAACAATATTTCTGTTTGTATTATCATTTTAAATTCTCAACCTCTTAAAAACACCCGATATTAGTGAACACTTAATACAGATTTGAACCATTAAAATGCTAACTCCTTAAACTCAGAAAATGCCCTTGAAAATATAACCTTAAAAAAATGTTATGTTCATAACACCACAATTAAAAAATAAATTTTTTCCTACCAACTTTTAACTTATTGCCGAGATTAAATCCAAGTGCCCAGACTTAACTAAACTCAGAGCAGGTTTTATAGGCAGATACTTTTTCAATTCCCTTACGGCACTATTTAGCGTGGGGATGGTTCTTTCTAATCTAACCCGAGTACCAAAACCAATTCTACCTTTTTTACATTGGCAAAATATACTTTCTTCCAAAATACATTCCATTCCTCCTTTTCCGAGGTTCGTTTATGTTAGGAGAATAGTGGGTTTCCCTGTGTTAGATCCTGTGAGAATTGTATTCCTGATCTAAGCAATGGTAATTGACAGTTCGTTCCCACGACAGTCGGTTTTACGTTACCGAAACGACCCGGATTTATATCCGGCCAAGGACTGACAGCAACATTCCTCATATATATGGGTATATTCAGAAACGCATTATAAATGCGCAGTAATTGCAGCGCTGGCAGCACTGCCAATGTGACAAGTGTTGCAATTGATAGATTGGCAGTATTAAAATTTTTCCTGCAAATAATGCGCGACGTTTGATACAAAAATGGCGTTTTGGAACGCGATGCATTTGCAGTACTGCCATATTTGCATTTCTGGACGCATTGCCAACACTGCAAAAGTACGTTGCGCATTATAATGCGTTATTGAATATACCCTATATCAGAAAATAACCTGAGAGTACTCTATTCAGAACATCGGGTGTACGTTACCGGAGCCCCCCGGATTTATAAACAGCGAATGTTGCTACAACAACAACTCCTCGATTCTCTCAAATATATAAAATTCAGAATTTTTCTCGCAAATACTATTTTATATTTGATCTTATGATTTCTATGTATAGTAAATTATAAAATTACATTGAAATAAGTTATGATAAAGTATTCAGATGGAATAATGCATGGTGATTATGGTAGGCAATGCCGACCCGGTCGTGTTACTTTGTATGAAATAGAAGTTAAATGGCTGTGTCTATTTCTATATGATGTAATGAAATGATGCATGTTTTTTAAAACTTCAGAAAAAAAAGAAAATAAATCAACATTTTACTCTAATATTAAAAAAACATTTTGATGGAGCATGAAAGCTTAAGACTTTTTCGAGGTTTGTCCATTCAAGTAATTAGAATATATTACAAAAGTTATATGAATGGTAAATAGTTACGTTGATGAATAGCGTATGGAAGTCTTAAATTGTTTGGTAACTTAGGGAAATATGTAAAGTATATGAGAAAATTGCTTTGCGTTGTTTGTGGTTAAATAATATCTATGAAAATTCATATTGCAGCCAAAGTGCAAAGTTCTTATTGATGCTTTCTTCCTTTTTTGTAATTGTCTGTGTTGAGTCTTTCTAACAGCTTCCATGTTCCTACGAATTGCAAACATACATATTTATTTAAAACATAAATTTTAACTAAATCTTAAATTACTAAATAGCCACGCTTCTAGTGTGCAATGCGTTAGCAAAATCGCTTAATTCGCGTATATTTTGTGTTAGAGAGGTTAAAGAAAATTATCCATAAATATATAACAAATTGAAAGCGCGTCTCAAACGAGTTGCATATACTATATATAATTACATGTTTAAAAGTAATATTTTTAATAAAGTTACTACACATTCTTGTTTCTCCTTTAATTTTCACTATATGTATGCGTGTGTTTATAAACAGTCATTTCGAACACCGGTACCTAAGTGCACGCACCCATGTTTATTCTTTGAAAATACGACGCGCCTTAGCCGATATTTTTCGCACGCGTCCGCGACTGCTAACGCTAACCAACTGTTCGTCATCATCACCTTCAGAACTGTCCGTCACTTCGTTATTGCGTGGCAGTCTTTGTGTCGCTGAGCGCTGTGATGTGCTGCCTACCAAATCACCTTCCACACCCGCGTCTCGTCGTCGCTTTCGCATGTTGCTATAGTCATGCGACACTTCATCATCACTCTGTTCATTGTAGCGTGGTCGCTTTTGATTGCGCGATCCACGCTGCTTGCGACTATCGCGCTGGGGACTGTCGCGTTCGCTATGTCGACGTGACCGTGCTCTTTGCTGTTGACGTCTTCGCTGCCGTTGACGTTCTACTTCATAATCCTCGTCGTCATCGTCGCACACGAAGGAGTCATCCGAACGACGCCGGCGATTGGTGCGACGTGCCGGTTTGCCGCGACTACGTGTGCGCCTCCCAGATGGTACATACGAAGTCAATGGTTGATTGTCTTCCGAGTCATCGGTAGCATCATCATCGTTGTCGTCTCCATGCGTACTAGAACCTCCATCAGTGCCCTTGTCCGAAGCGGCGCTAGCATCTTCTTCTACACTTTCGTCATCATCATCATCTTCGGCAGTTTGTGAATGTTCTTGACTATATCGTGAACGCCCACGTCGAACTGTTCGGGTAGGAGGTTGCGGTGCTAGCACTGTCGCTGCGGTTGCCGATGTCGTTGGTATCATTCTGCTGCCAAATATTGTATTCTGTGTCGTCGATGTTGGTAGGCCGCGGCGAAGCCGTGCGTTTCGCATCAGCATGCTTACGTTTTCTAGGGGATCAGCGCCGCTGTTCAATTCATCAGCGTTGCTGTCCAATTCATCAGCGTTGCGCTGATGTCGCGATAACACGCGACGTGCAGTACCACGTGAAGCGGTTACCGAGGTGGACGGACCCAACGCTTCTGTACCCAAATAATTGTGATCATGCGCTGACAATGTAGAGGTAGTTACGTTCGACGACGTTGTTGACGTGGCGTGTGAGCGCGTCATGTGAGCATTGCTCATGGCAGCAGCGTGCGCCTGCAGACGAGGCGTGGCAGTGTTAGTGGTGCTGCGGGTTGGCGGGTAACTGGCAGCTGAAAAAGGAAGACATGAAGTGGTCAATAATACCGCCAGATTATAGTCACCGATTGATTACAATAAAATACTTTAATTGTCAATTACTTACGATGAATACGCCCATTAGCTCCAGCTCCGATGCCTTGACTTGAAACAAGCGGCTCATTTTCGCTTCCGTCCCCATCTTCCGAATCCTCCTCCTCGTCTGGCGGCTCAACAATTGTATTACGATTGGTGCGCAACTGACGTACCGTTCCAACCGCTACGGGCACAACTGAACCACCATAAGCAGCTCGACTGGTTGAGGGACCGTTTAGTAGATTGCTAGCATTATTTGCCTTAGAAGGCGTAACCTTTGTGGGCGTCGGTGTAGGCAGAATCTGCAAACAAAAAAAAAAACAATTAGTCTACATGCACTTGGCTATTTTTAAATGAGCGTATGTACCTCCTCTGCCTCCTCACTGTCCTCCTCTTCAACTCCTCCCTCCTGCTCTGCATCATCCACATCACTAGTGCGCGCCCACTCTAAAATGGCGCGCTTAAAGCTAGACCTGGTAGGACGCGCGTTGGCTGCTACTTCACGCGAGTCTGTATCTGAGTCGGCAATGCGGCCATTGCGCATTGGAAGATGGTAACTGTGATCGATTTCCGTGGCACTTCGACGATTGTTTACCGTAGCCGACGTACTCGTTTGCATGCGCGTATTGCGGGAAGGGCTTTGTTGCTGTGATACGTTGGTACTTGTACTAGCACTGTTTTCGCTAACATTCAATGCTTGGCCACCACGATGCGAACGCCCGGTTGCCGAAGCACGTTTTTTTGGTGTTGTCATACCCACCGTCGCTGGGTGACCCGTAATCGTGTCTTGTGTGCTCTCATCCGCCTGCGAACTTGTGTGTTGTGCCAACATATTTCCGTGCTCATCCTCAGATGACTGCAAACGTCGCCTATTGCCTCTGCGCACGTTACCATTTGTGACAGCAGCACCATTAGCAGCACGACGTGCACCATTTGCGGTGGCTGCTATCGTCGTCGTACGCCTTTTACCGCTTTGATCCATATAATCCTCATCAGCATCGTCTTCGATGAGTCGTCGTCGCTTACGTGTGGCTTGCTGCTGTTTATCCTGTTTTTTTCGACTTGATTTTTTTATCGTCTTCTTTTTACTACCGCGTGCGCGGGCACTGCGCCTTTTACTGCCACGTCTATCATTGTCGGGTTTGTAGCTGTCTTCCGAATCATCGGCGCCACTTCGCCGTTTACAACGACGTGCAGCGGCACGCTTACCGCGCGCATCGTTGTTATCTGATCCATCGTTGCTACCATTTAGACCATCCTCTGAACTATCGTCGCTCTCGCTGTCATCTGAGGTGGAACTCGTCACACTGGTATGCTCATCCGTTACGTGCAATTCTGTATCCTCCTCATCCTCATCATCGTCGTCATCATCTATCTCTTGACTGGCGGCCTTGCGACGTGAGCTCCGCGTTGCTTGTGTTGCTTCACCACTGCGCCGTTGTAGTGAAGAAGACGAGCTAACACGATTCGAGCCGGCAGAGGTACTCGCAGCCACCGAAACAGTAGTACCGCCACGATGCAGACCATTCCTGCCATTCGTTGTTCCGCTGATACCCCGGCGTTGACTACCACGTGGCTGTATATTCACACGGCCAGCACCGTTCTCATTTTCGTCATCGTCGTCATCGTCATCATCCGAACTATGGAGTTGGCGTGTGTTTCGCTGGCTGCGTGCACGCTTAGATGCTACTCCACCACGATTGCGATCGGGCGGTTGACGTTTTACAGGACTACTACTAGAGCCGCGAGCACTACCTGATTTGTTCTTATTCGCACGCCGACGAGCTGCCTTCCAGTTACTGATCACCGTTTTGATTTGGGATTCGAACAGCGCACTGAGGCGCAGCGTCATGGAGTAGATCTAAAACAAAGTTTATTCATCAGTTATAACCTCGGTAGGAGAAAAAGTATAAGGATTTTCGGGCCGAATGTTGCAAGCACACGGCACAAGCAGTACATAGAAAAAGGTCAAGGAATGGGTATTTGCTAAAGTGATTTAGGGAGGTGATTTAAGTAATTTGCAACCTTACCGCTAAACTTTCCTACAATGATCGTCATTCATTGCAATGATATTGATTACATGATTGATTGATTGATTGATTGATACATGGAAGCATAGTGGGAATGAAGAGAAATGGATTAACAACAGGAATATGAATTTTTTATTCAAATTGAATATGCTTTAATGATAATAATGTTTTAAACGAATTGCAAAAAGTATAAATATGAAAACAGGTTAATTAAAAAAAGGCGAAATGAAATTAACTAGTATTTAATAAGAAAGTGTCTATTTTTTGCAAGCACCCAGCGGTTTTTATGCATTCCATGTCAACAAAGAGTTTAACGAAGCAAACTTCCAATAGTTTGTAGTTTGTTTTATTTCAGTATGTTTCTTCTCAATTCTGAGAGGAATATTGATCTGACTGAAAAATGAATCGAAGCACCAAAGTAGGAAACAGCGAATTTTAAAAAGATAAATTCATGATATGTAGAATCAATTTTTCTCGATACTATCCCAGAAGAGATGGATTCGTCTGACCATATCGCGTCGACCATCTACTTTGAGAGCTAACGTTTACTTGATTTAGAAATTCAGCCGGCAGCTACTTATATACAATTAATTACCGCCTAACCGGGAATAATGGCCGAGCTTATCCATCCAATTTGTAGTACAGAGCTCTGCAGTTTTACAACTCTTTCGAAGCCAGATTGTTTTTATAAGTGACTTTTTTCATGGAATAATACTCTCGAACCTTTGCCAATAACTTGACGTCGACCACTGGCACATTACGTGGCAGACGATTCCACTTACTGGAATGACTCGGGTTTTCCCGGACCAGGGCTGCCGCTCCAGTGAACTAGGCCCTTTCTAGAGAGCTGGATGACACCACTGAAGCCGATGTTTATTTCGGCTGCGTTTGCCAAAGACGGCTCCACGCGAGCTCAACTTTGGTTATATGTAAGGATGGTGACATCTTAAGACCTGTTCAGGCTTTAACACTCACAGGAAGAGAACCACTCGATTGGGCATCATGCTGCTATCGCCATGAGGGACTCCCATCCTCGACTTCTACTTCTCACAATGCACCGATGCCTCAGTTAAGTACCACAATTAGAACCTCTACGGCCCCACCCACGCTTGATGCAATTTCCCATTATTTAGGGTATACCTGTCCCCAGCTACACCTCAGCATCGATTCTGCGTTCTATTTATATCCTACCCACTGTACATGTATGCTGTACAACAACAACAACACCATCAGTACTTAACTCCATCAGACATATAAATTGCGGATTAACTAAAACCGCCCGTGCGAGAAGACTGTCCTAGTAGCATTGGAACTATCGCAGGCTTTCGGGACAGTTAGTCATTCCCCGTTGCTAGATGATAATCAACTGTCGACTTTTCCATCGACACTTGCCAGCAACACTTCGAAAGCCAACTTCTAAGTAGAGGAGGATAAAGCAAGTGGTGGCATGGTGGTGCCCTTTCTTCCTTGCTTTTCAACTTCTGTGACTCAAGTTTCCTTAACTCTCAAAGGAATAGTTCAGCGTTTGAAAAAATTAGTCAATAATGGTCTCCGGCAATAACATCGATGGCTTGTGTTCCAAAGTGAACGACTGTCTCTCCAGACTTTCTCGCTTCTTCTCTGCGACGAATCTTGCACTTTGGAACCAATTGGAAGGCCGGTTCTGAATTATGCAGCTCCCATCTGGTCATCTGGCCCAAGTATTAGTGATACAAAGTGGATGAAGCGCCAAACCTACCAAAATACTGCTATCAGGAAGGCCACGGGATGCCTTCTGATGTCTACCTTGCAACATCTTCCCAGCGATGCTAATATGATCCCAACTACGAAGCGTAATAGGATGATTAGCGAGCCAGGCACGTCAGGAGGCATCTCTTCGACTTAACTGAATAAACAAACCACCCACTGAAACTAGGAGTCTCTTACAACCCGAGCCCCGTCACTAATACCTAACCACCACCTATAAGCTGCCTTGTGAAACCAGCGGCGCCTTGGCACAATTGCAGTCAGAATATTATAGTAGTTCGAATATATATATTTTTTCGGTATGTGCCTGGCATGTCCGCATTACAACCACCTGTTCACGTGCCTCCTTTGGACCTTCCTCGATGAAACAACATGTTTCTTGGGCCTACTGTTGCCGGTAACTTCACCGAGTCTGGCAGGGTTTGATGAACTACCACAAAAACCACTGCTAAACAATTTTCTCTTGATGTTTTAAGGTTGCAGCAGGGAGCGAATTCAAAATCTATTTCTCGACATTTTGTGCACAAATACAATCGTCTACGGCGGTTGTGGTTTAAAACTATTTTAACAAGTTACCTATTAACCCAATACATCCCCTGTATGATAAATAAGGCTCGAAAATCAATTCAATGAAGTTTAAAAAACGCAGTTAAATAACCCAACTTCAGATTTTGCATGACGTAACCTAATAAATACAAATGCAAACGCAGATAGAAGATTTATATTGCACAAAAGGATGTAATGAATGATAAGAATTGAGACCATGAACGACGATCAAAATTAAAACAGGAAAGATTTAGTTTTTAGTAGTGATACGTGGATGGGCCAAAAGAAACTAATGATAATTAAGAAGAAAATTTTAACGAATCTAATTGTTTAAATTTTCAAGTTTTACTAATTTAAAGAAGCCAATAAGTTTCTAACAGATTCTTTACTCTTTACGGAATCTGTATCCTTTGATGAAGCGACGACAGTGAGATATATAGTAAAAGTGATAAGAAAAAATAAAGGAATAAAAATAACCAAACACCTAGTAAGATTTTTCAACTTACAAACATAAAAAATGTTGATATTTAAAAGCATAACAAAACAATACTCGTGAGGAATTAAACAAAAGCCTTAAACAACCCAAATTTTTTTTTCAAAAGCCATACACAAAGCAAAGCACCGCTTTACGAGTGAGCGGCGGCAGAGAATTAAAATGTGGACTTACTTGTGAACGCTTATTGGTGTTGTAGTTACGCGAATTTTGAAATATCAAACGTACATCCTTTGCAAAGTCTAAAGGATCTTCATAATTACCACCGAGCAAATCCTCTTTAACGGTACGCAAATCCATTGGTGATGAAATAATTTCAAGATAATCGGGGAATTCTAGTGTGTCAACTGGTTCACGGAATGGCAACGAATCGTTACGCTGCCACATTAAGTCTAATAGTTGACGGCATTCAGTACGCCAATCGCCATCGGAACGAATGCGACTTGATCTGTTAGATTGAAGAGAATTTTATTATATTGGAGATCTTAATTTATCTTTTTCTATTTGAATTTGATTTGTACCTTCGAGTAGCTGACATTTTTTGACGGGCTGCAGCCGATGTGGATGGACCAGTACTGGTCGATGGTACCACATCTGATTCATTATCGTTCTCAGTTTCGGATGAGTGATATACATCAACTAATTGATGGTAAACAGCAGCAACATCAATATCATTTGGCTCCCTACAAAAATAAACCACGAGCATTTAATAAACGAATTCGAGAACGAAGTTGTTGGGAATTGTCTTGTTTTTTGGTTAAAACTCACCTGATTACGCGTAAACATAGATCGGTTATAATGCGCGCATGTTTTACAATATTCGTGTGGGAGCGATTGTATTTTTCAGCATTTGTTGCCAAATAACGCACATCGAATTGCGCTGAAGTAATGCGCCGATAGAAATGATTTTCGAAACGAGACTTGATGGTGGTCAAATCGATTGGATACTCAATCAGATAAGCATAGTCTGGATACACATTTAAATCAACTGGTGCCAGAAAGTGTTCGGCAATCGAGAGACGCATTACCTGTAATGCAAATAAAAGCATTTATACATACAAATAAACATTAATATTAATAATCAATAAAATCTGCAATACAACTATAATATTTTCTGCCCTTTTTTCAAATTTCATATAATTTTTAAATTAAAATCAATATATAAATGAAAAAAATGTATTATGTGTATTCTGCACCTTGACCCTAAAGCTTGTTTAAACATCTTCCGTATGCTGCACTCCTAAGCTAAGCAGGTATATTGCGGTTTCACTTATTGGGCAGAGGTCTTGCCCGAATAAGTTTAGACCCCTGTGCCATCATGATCAGCGAACCCACATTAGGAGCTAATAAACAACGAGAATTTCTGCTTGCGGAAGTAGCATAGAAAATATAATATATTTATATAAAAGCTGCTTTACTTAGAATAAAATAGGTTATAATAAAATAATTGGGGGTTTGCATTTTCACCTTAAGGTCCTTTGCGCCCTCTACTCATTACAATACCTCCAATCCAAACCCAAGATGGAGCGAGTTGAGCTGAGTGTATGTGCCTTTTTGATGTCCGTGTAAGAATGAGAGGTACAACAGTGCGCTTCGAACCCGGAATTCGCCGAAAGTTAGTCACTTAAAATAAAGTATAACACAATACCTTGGAACCAGTAATGCAGCAAAAAGGTGGAAAACTTAAAATAAAATCCTAAGGCTCAAAAGATAGTCTGGCCTACGGTAGTTAAATGAGCCACATTAACTGTAACTTCAGCATCATTCCCCACACACAACGATTGGTGCAATCGGGAGACCCTTACCACCTTCTAAAGCTCCCGACCCCCGAATGCCGTTATCGGATTCCAACCACCACCTATCGCAGACGAAGAGCTCCAGCTTCCTCGAGAGTCCCGCGTAATCTTGGCACAACTACGTTCTGGATATTGTAGCAGGTTAAACTCCTACCTATCCAGAATCGACCCTGACATACTAAACATATGTCCAGCATGTGAAGGTACCCCGCACGACACTAACCACCTCTTCATATGCCCCATCAAACCTACTCATCTAACACCTCTCTCCCTCTGGACCCAACCCGTCGAAACTGCCAGTTTCCTGGGCCTACCGTTAGATGAGCTAGACGAAGACGACCGGTAATCTACACTACACTGACAGGGCGAAGATACTGCTACAACAACAACAACATTGGTGCAAATATCAGCATGCCTACAAGCGCATAAATCCGGAACGAAATAGGCCAGATATCCCATCGAAATGCTCCTCTCAGCAGTTAAAATTTTCACAAGATGCCGTCTAAGTCATACTAAAATTAGCCACGAACGCCTCCTAACTGGGAAAGCAGCCCCCGAGTGTAGTATATGCAACCGCCCACTGTCTATAAATCACATTTTAGATCATTGCCCTAAGTTTTCCAATAGTAGGAAAAATATATTTAAAAACCAATCACCTTCCGTCGCATTAAGAAAATACTCACCCGGTAATGTTAAAGATATTTACAAGTTTATATACCAAAACAATCTGCTATATCTTGTATAATACAATGATGACAAAATCTTAATGTTCCCTAAATCTAAAGTTGTTATACTCAGTAATGTTAAAATATATTAGATAAACATCAGGCCGATAGTCTTAGTAGCTAGTGCCTCTTTTTAGTAATATAGTTATATCCGGACGAAAACTGTAACTTCAACATCATTCCCCAAAACTTTATGAGAAAAGTTTATGCTACTATGTACAACAGTGTATTCGATCTGTGATTACATGAAGTACTAACATACACATATATAGAACATTGTCGTCTACCCCAACCGTGTCGCTGTTAGTTCATACTGCTAAAATTCATACTAAAATTTAATTATTTTACCCACCTGCTCTAAGCCGTTGATAATGCGCCTACATGACCCATCCCGATCTCCCCGATGCCACTCTTCCGATTTCGGTTGATATAAAGTAGCGCGTATCTCCTCCTGTAATACAGGTACCGCTCCACCCACCTCATCGGGCAGTCGATTTTCATCAATCGGTTCCATATCCCATGGACTCATATACTCATACTCGCCATTGTCCCAGCGAACCCGGAAACACATGAAGTACGAATCAGGAAAATCGGTAGAAAGTGCGTAACGTGATTCAATTTGTCCCATCCACCAACCATCACCAATCATGCAGCGAAAACGATCGCCAACACCCCAATTACGCTGAACCGCCAGATCGAAAGTTTGACGCAACACCAGAAAGTCGAGCACGTCCGGCATATCATGGTACTTGATTTTAAAAGATGTGCCCGTCATATTGCCATCATCGTCAATCATTGCCAATTTGAGGCAGCACAATCGAGGCGGCCGTATTTCATACTTGATGCCAATCACACGTACAAATTCACGATCGCGCAATGTTCGAAAGTTCCATGGCTCTGAACTGTGTGTTAATTTGTAAACTTTTTTAAGACGTACTGCTTCTAAATAACGTTGATGTCCTTGCCGAAAGTATACCACCTCATCACCCATTTGTGGATAGTAAGGAGCCTTACGCGGTATCACCTCCGAAAGCCATTCAGCAGGTCGATATAACTCAGGTATTTCGCCGTTGGGTGCTGGTGGCGGTATAACGACACGCTTATTTCGCTTCGTAGCCTTTGCAGCTGCGCCAGCAGACGTTGTAGCTTGTTCTGTAGTCTCGTCACTACTATCGTCACTAAATGTGCGCCGTCTCGACAATGGCTTGCGCTTCGAACGCTTTGGTGGCTCCAAATTCGGACCTGGCGTATCTGCTACCCAATCCGAATAATCTGAACTTTCGGTATCCGAATCATCCGAAGATTCTTCTAGGTTTTCTTCCACATTCGAGTAGCTGGTATCACCCGATGATGAATTACTTTCTTCATCCTCCTCCTCTTCTTCTGGCGGCGGTGGGGCGTCTAGCTCTTCCTGATCACGCACAGCACGTGTGCGATAAGCCGGCTGCGGTTGACTGCCTGGCCCCTGACGACGACGTGCACGAACAGCACCACCGCCAGTGCCATTATTACCCCTTGTATTGCGTTGACGATTGGCGCTAGATTGTGCGCTCGCAACATTACCTGTATTTATCATAATGGGTCGTCTGCGCATCTCGCGCTTATACTCCTGCATCTCATAATGACCAGCCGCATACACAGTTTGTTTGAGGTTTTGCAATTGCTGGTACTTCATAGGGCGTACATAGATACGACGAAAATATTTAATCTGCGACGGTTGAGCTGGCTGATCTGTAATTGGTACCAATTGTTGTTCACCTGATGGCCGAACACGGACTGTATCTTGACGATTTACATTATCTTGATTCAAGGAATGCCCAGGTAAATCATCGAAGCTGTAACGCGATGACCTCGCTCCTCCAGCCGCTGAGCGACTACTTGACGGACGATTGTTGGAATCGGGTGCCTGGTCCTGACCTTGGCGACTGGCAAGTGCCTCTATAAGACGATCCAGTTGTGAATGATTGCCAGCTGCATTGTTTCCGACAATCACTGCTGGTGATGCTGGAGCAGCACCTTGACGATTGGCTAGTACGGCTATTAGGCGATCAATGTGTGAGAAGTTCCCGCCAGTGCCATTTATATTTGGAACAATTACCGTGCCGTCATCACCTACTGTTAAAATTTGTCTCAACTGTTCGCGGGTACAATTTTCACGACCAGGGACAAAACGTTGATACTGTACGGGATAGGGATTGCCTTCGGAGTTCACGAGAAATGGCGGCGGCATCAAATGTGGCATTACTTGAGTTTGTTCATCAACAACATATTGAGATGCATCTCGCATCAATGGACGATAGTCCGTGTGGAAAAATAATTCGTTTGGAAGCTGCATTTAAGTTAGGTAGTTAGGTTAAGTTAGGTAGTTATTAAAAGTTATGAACCGAATACTTACTAGTTTATATTTATCTGGACCAATACCAAGTCCATATATAAGTAAATGGCCATGTGAGTCTGTAGCCGCGATCATGGTGCCATCTGGTGACCATTTCGCATCGAACACACCTCCGTGTCCCTGGCCGTCGATATCGTTTACAAACTCAGCCACAGAAATTCCATTTTCAATATCCCACAGAAAAACCTGACCATCATGACCAGCGGAAAGCAAAACATGTTCATCTTTTGGATTTGATTCGAGAACATAGAGTTCATCCTTATGGCCACGCAGTACACGATGCAATTTACCAGTTTTTGAATGCCAAATTTTTATCTAAAAATTTTATATAAGTATATAGTTCAAGTAGTTGGAAATACTTTACTGTAACTTACTGTGAAGTCATTTACGGCGGTAATAACATATTTGTCAGAGCAATCCCAAGCGACCATAGTAACCTTCAACTTTTTACCCTCTTCTGGTGGTGGGCAGCTGCAATTGAATACAAATAATTTATAATATTTCTTAAATATTTCAATAAATTGAATATTTGTTGAATGAAATTTAATATCATATCGTTTATTTTATTTTGCGTGAACATTCATCAGGTCCAAACGCACCTATGTAACCGTTCTGTCATGCACAACTTAGTGCTTTTCCATTGTTGTGATTCGAAATTCCATATATGTGCAGTCCCATCTTTGCTTCCCGATATGAAACGTAATCCTCTATGCGACCACTGCACCGAGTCCACAGCATCCGTATACGCTTCCGATTCGAGAATGCGTTTAGGTCCATCTTCTGACATAATGTATACACGTACATGGTGATCAGCTGAGCCAGCTGCGAGAAACATGCCACCTGGCGAAAAGGTTGTGCACATCATTTGAGCCTGTCCCGGACGCAGCTTCTCGTGATACTGTATCGGCTTGGGTGCAAAAGTTATTTTTTGGCCGCGCGGCGTCGAATATTGCCAAAATGCAATTGAACCATCAGTACTGGTGGTCACCAAATATTTTAGATCACCTCGTGGCGAGGGGCAGAAATTAACCGATGTTATCATGCCGGTATGGCCCGTAAGCACAGCTATCGGTGATGTGGTCTGCATGTCCCAAACACGTAGAATGCGATCTAATGAGCCAGCTGCTAACATTGTATTATCAAGATTGATTGCTATGTCGGTTATTTCTGCTGAAGCGCCCCGTAGCGTAGCTAACAAACGACCATCCAAAGCAGACCATATTTTTATTAGAAGATCATCGGCACCCTAGATAAAAAAATGTGTTTATTTATATATATGTACGTAAGAAGTACTTTGCATCTTACCGTTATAATGTAACGACCAGTGCGATCAAAAAGCACACAATACACAGAGGACAAATGTCCTACGGTTCGCTTCAGTAGTTTGGTTTTACTGTAGAGGCTTGTGGGCACCAACAACTTTCGTCGAATTGGTCCACCGTATTCGCGACCAGTTATGACTTTTTCTTTAATAAAAGTAAATTAACATGATACAATTATAATTTTTTTTTTATTATACAAGTTAGCTTACGCAAATTGTGAATGGGTTTTGTTATTGCGGAATCGGGAAGCGATACACCATGTAAACGTGTACAGTAATCCAATAAGGATCTCGACCGATAAATACTTCCTTCGGTACGCAACAAACTTTGACGGCCGGTACCAAGTAAGGAGACAATGCCCAATACTGCCGGTGGCAGTTCTTTGTCGAGTATCGGACCTATGCGGCAACATATTTCTAAAAGGTGATTGGGTCCGACGTGTGCATATTTTTGTTCCTAAAAAATCATAAAAAATGTTTTCATTTTTTGGTCGCAAACAAAACAAAGAAGATTAAAACTAATAAGCAAAACAATTTCTGACGAGTGGTTGTCAAAATGCAAATATATAAATAAATAAAAGAAATGGGAATGCGAACGTATTCACCACATCGGCTTATCGCATGTGGTCCCTTTCACACAAAATTGTGGTGACTAAAATTTATTCTAAGAAAAATATCATGTTTTCTCTTTTTAGCTACATCACATTTTCCTCCAAGAACAAAAGAGCGCAACTGAGACAAAGATAATGCACATGCTGTAGTTAAAATGTCTGCCAACATCGTATGACAACAACGAATGCTGATTATGCTATACACATGACTTGATACTTTTTTCTAATTGCAAATTTGTAATTATTAATTTAAAATAGGAATTTTATTGTGTTCTTTAAATTTTAGAAAGAAAATGGAGTTTCTACGCCATTAGTAGTTAGTCTTTTTGATAAAAAAAAATAGTAAATTGAATCGCCTCAATTATTGATTTTTTTTTGTAAATTAATCTTATTCGTGCAAAATATTAACTATAATGCATAAATAAACTAATATTAATTGCATTTATTAACAAAAAACGGTTCTACGTTTCAGACATCATCAATAAATAACTTCAACCCTTGATGGCACACAAAACAACATGGCGACGCCGCATGTAGCGAGTAGCAACAAAGAAGTCGCATTACAAAATTAAAAATAAAATATTATATGATTTTAATGCAAAGTAACTACCGTGCAGTAGAATAGAGGGAGATTTAATATCATTTACGAAAATATATAACATTTCTAGTAGCGAGCAGAGGTTATTTTCATAAGCAAGCAAGAGCACAGTGGGGCAAGACGATAATTCAGCAATAAACATTTGTATATGGTATTAAAAATATAGTTATAATAAAAAATAAAAACAGATATCAAACGCTGGAAATAAAATAAGAAATAAATAAAAAATTATAATTAAGTAAAAAAAATTTTTTTACAAACTATTTGTCCCACTGTGCTCTTTAAAATTGTTAACATTTTTTGTTTTGTAACCAGATATAGCTACTCACCAGCTCAGCGAAACTTTGCTCGTGTTCATTACCCAACCAATCAGTACGCCGTGGTAAAACCTTTAAATAAAATAAAGTATAAAAAATTTTAAATATTATATTCAGAGTATGATATTATAAACATGTATGTAAATAATTATTAAATAAATTTTAAGCACACCTATACTCTTCCTCCGTTAACAAGCTTCCTTTTCTTAAACTTTCTTATATGTCTCTATTCGCAACATCCCAAAAAAGGTGAAAAATAAGAAATAGCAAACAAAAGGTCAAAACAAAAAGCGTAAACAAAAATACTCGCCATGCCAAACTAAATTTTTTTTTTTTTAAATGTTCAATATTTGCTGAAAATACATTTTCATTTACTTGTGCCATAACCTCTAATCAAAAATATAAATTGTCCTTACGACCCTAATAGTAAGATCCTTGAACATCCTGTTCCATACAGCGCCTCTTCCTGCGCAAATACACTCAACCAAGATAGTTTATGAACATGAAAAGCCTCCCGACATCATCTACAAGTGAACAATTTAAAGCAACCAGTAGATCAAAATGTGCAAATCGCCGGTAGAGCAACATATACACTTCTTTGAAAGCAATTTATATTTTTTGACTTTAGTATAGATTTAGACATTCAAATAGGCAGACACATCTCACGGAAAAAGCGGCAATGGCGATTCCAGCCGCGGCATGAGCGTAATATGAAAACATCGAAATACGTAAGTTTGTTGACAAACTAAAAGTGACTACTCATTTGATTATGCTTCTATGTACTTTTTTGGTCACCAATAGTTTTCATTGGAATTTTATTTCACTCACCTTCTTTTGTTCTAGTTCACGTACCAGGACCTGGCAAACATATAAAATATATTTTAGTTACACTTTTTGAATATTTTAAACAGAATTTTGTTTACAAATGCAGTACAAACTCTCACCTCAGCCGTTTCCCGCAGCGGACCCGAAGCCAGAAACTTCGATATGAGAAAATATAACTCTGAAATAATAAAATAATGCGCATTTCAAATCAAGTAATTTCGCACAATTTTTATAAATAGTTTAAAATAAACAGAGTAAATAATTTAACTTTTCCACAATGAATGGCCGTCGCTTCCTTGTTCCACTGTTCTTTAATACCGTCGTCCAAGTCAATTTGTGAGTAGACCTTTTTCTACTTGATTTTCACACAACTTACCAGGCGTTACAATTCTCTCCGCTACCAATTCTTTATTATTTTCCATTTTGTAACATTTATTCAATTAAATGCGACATTGATTCACTTTTATTAAGTTACTTATTTTTTTGTATAAACTGAAAATATTTCCTCAGCCAATCTGTTCGAGCAAATGAAAAATTTCTTCTTCTGCTGCTCAGTCTTCGTCGCCTCATATTCTTGTCGTCTGTCTATTTATTCACGGTGATTCGTGCCTCGCTCGTTTCCCTGAACGAGTGGTGTGGTGGGTTTCTTTGATCCCTCTTTGACAGCCATTATATATCCAGGCGGAAAGAGATGGCTACTTAATAAAATGTAAATGTTTATAATTGATATATATATATTATGGAATCATTTTCTAAAACAACGTAAATATAATTATATTTAATTGTTACCTATTTGCATATGCTTTGAAACTTTGAAAAAGCTGATCAATCACATAATATTTCCTATTAACTGATTGCATTAATTTTTTTCCTATTTTGTGAGGAAAAAAACTAGATTAATGATTGCGCCAATTTATTCTACATCTACTTGAGCCTTATACATATGTATGTAAGTATAGTTTGTTTAAAAATTAAATTGGTATATATGCAATTTATTATAAAATAGCATATTAATATTAAGAATTTTTAACGATACTATTTATAACATATCTGCTTTACTTAGTATTTTCACCACGCCAGAATTGATGGACAGGCCGTTGACATTTCTTCGTCAGCAAACAGCTGGTCATAAGATTTATCAGTTATTTTTCTTATTACCATTTGTAAGAATATGTGCATATTTTATTTTAGTTAAAAATTTTCCAACCAAAGTTAATATTGAATTAATTGAAAGTATGTCTTGGGTATCAGACTACCAATACAAGTGGTATGAGACACTGGCTATGAATGTGGTGCGTGCCGGTGGAAATGTTCCGCGACATATCGCATTTGTTATGGATGGTAATCGTCGTTATGCAAAGTCGCAATGTTTGCCTAAGATCGACGGACATTCACACGGTTTTGAAAAGTTAGCGAACTGTCTACGTTGGTGCTTAGATATGGGCATAAAAGAGGTGACCACATTTGCTTTTAGCATCGAAAACTACAAACGGTCCGAGGAAGAAGTAAATGACTTATTAGATCTGGCACGTGAAAAATTTCGAAAAATATTGCTTGAGGAGCAAAAATTGAATGAACATGGAGTACGCATCCGAGTAATTGGCAATATTAATTTGCTCCCAGAAGATTTACAATTATTGATTGCTAAAGCAATGATGTTAACCGAACATAATGATAAACTTTTCCTTAACATTGCCTTCTCATATACTTCTCGAGATGAAATAACTCAAGCTGTAGAAACAATTGTCAAGCTAGGGGAAGGTTTGGAACCGGAAGACATTAGTCAACGTCTGATAGAAGAATGTCTTTATACAAGAAACTCATTACCTCCAGACATGCTTTTTCGTACATCAGGCGAGACACGTATTAGCGACTTTCTGATGTGGCAGGTGAGCTAGTTGGCTAATCTTTAAGGTGAAGTAACTGCATAATTGACAATTATTTTCTTATATCCTATAGATTTCGACAACAGTATTGTACTTTACAAATATTCTATGGCCACAAATAACCCTTTGGAATTTTCTATGTGGTATATTCACATACCAACGAGCATGCTTACGTTTAGAGCCTTTCAAACGGCATAAACGAATAGAACACGCTATGCAAGCAAAGGAATGTAATTACTACTCCGATCGAGTGTTGAACTTTTTACAAAAACTAGATAGTTATAGGAAAAACGTTTTATATAGTTTATCAACAAGTAACTAAACTACATATTGAATTCGTTTAGTAAAAGGTCAATGTACAATTAAAACCTAATAAATCATCATAGGAAAAAGAAGTAATTCATGATTCTAAACTATTTTAATATAATTGGAATATGGTTTTACGC
Organism: Anastrepha ludens; assembly: GCF_028408465.1. Lineage (NCBI taxonomy): Eukaryota > Metazoa > Arthropoda > Insecta > Diptera > Tephritidae > Anastrepha > Anastrepha ludens. The sequence continues at coordinate 39,772,761 of NC_071498.1, forward strand.
AAACCGAATTGAGAAAGTTTTATTTGTCTTGTAATGCGGAGAAAATGGACAGGAAGTGAAAGCCCTTTTTCAAAATAGTTGGCCGTAAACGAATCGTTCAAATGTTCAGAAATCATAATAGAGATAAATTTCTAAAGTAATTTTGGGGCAGGTAATGGGCATCACAGTTTTATATTACGTTCCCACGACAGTCGGTTCTACGTAACCGGAAAGAACTTTAGCAGCATTCCTCGTACGGGGAATGTTTATGCTGCTACAAAAACAACAGTTTTATATTTATGGATGCATTAAGCATGCAATTTTCCTATTATCAAAATATTGTATTGTAATTGAAATTGAAAAAAGGTAGTTAAAACAATATTTTTTACGAATGTACCCATAAAGCAAATATTTCAATATTTAATATATGCATTTCTTATTTGTGGGATCTGAAAATTCACTGAAGAACTGCATTAATTTTTTGTTATTATTATTTTATTTTTGGAGGTAATACTTTTGAAACCAGAACTCTGTTTTGTTGATATCGTGATATCTTAAAATTAAGGTACCCAACCGACAGATTTTGGCATAATCGGATAGGTCTATCAAATATTAAAAATGATGATGGAGAAACAAGCATGAGAAAGAGACAAATAGTGATAACCCGGCACTAAATGCCATTTCCCATTTCACATGCATCTGCATTTGTTCCCTTTACGTTTTTAATTGTCGAGAATAAGCGAATACACTAGAGCAAAGTATAAAGTACAAACGAAAAAAGCACGAAAAAGCAGCGAGTGCCGACGCAATCGAGTGAGCATTTTTAGAGAGTAGCCATTCCATAGTGTTCGCCGAGGACCTCGTGTACCTAAATTAACTTTGTTGTGATTTAAATGAAAAATAGAAATCATAAATAGTGCGTATTAATATTTACTGTATATATACAAAGTGAATATGAAAGTTGAAAGAATATGGCGTGATAGTTTTGGAATATCAAGTGTTTGATTTTATGATTGCTTCGGATAGTTTTGCGGTCGGCCACTGCATGTTAGACATTGCAATTCAAGAACAGTAAAAGTAAATACGCAATGAAAAGGCGTATGACTAGAACGCGCTTTGCTCCCGTTAAAAATTAACTGAAGTGAAAGAACCCGAAACATTTGGAATATAAACTTATTGTGAAGTTAAAACTTTATATGAAAAAAATATTGCAGTTGCGAAAAATAACTAAAAGCGAAACGCCATTAGTGCCGCCTTTCTAGAGTTACCAACAAAATTATTATATGTGCATATAAGTTGATGAACTGAGAAAAGGTACATGCATTAAAGCTAAAAATTATATTACGAGTTAAGCCAAATTATGATTACGATTCTTTAAAGGTGAATAAAGTGTACAGTTTTAATCTTTTGCTTGCTCGCTAAAAAAGTTAGTTTTGGTAAATTTTGGCAATACTGTTTGTCTCCTGTGCACCAGCGAGTGGCGAGTGAGAGTTCATGGGATTCGTAAGTACGTGCGTTGGGTCGGTCATTCGGTATTTCGCGCGTTGTCGTATATGTGTGTATGTTTGCGGGATCGACGAATCGTACAAACTGCACGGCATCAGTGACAGTAGAATAACGAGTAGATGGAAAAGCATGGAAGAAGGGAGAAAAAAGTGTTCGAAATTTTTGACAATTGAATGACTTTATTCATAATTTTCTTGGAAAATATGTGTTAAATTATTGAAATGCATCCAACAATTAAAGGAAAAGCTGAGAATTTGGGGCAGATACACTTAATTTGATATCAAAAGAAATGCTAATTTTTTTTTTGGTTGACAGAAAATGGTATTTTTTAATTGCTTTTGTTTATCTATTTTTTTTCTGAATTCATGGTTGTGTGGTCGGGTTCGGTCGGTTGCTTGTTGGTCGGTCGGGTCGGTTACGTTTTGGTTTCGTCGGTTTTGTACGTTGGGGTTTTGTTTTTAGTGGTGTGTTTGGTGGTCTAACAGCACTGTATTAAATTAGGGTACGCCAAAGTTCTATTAGGTATTTGTTTTTAATTATTTTATTAGATGAAAAGGTATTAAATGAATTTAAAGAAAAACTTGAAAGTTTCATTTGCTTTGATTCTTTAATTATTATGGAATATGTGGGCAAATAAATGTCTTCGTTCTCCTGTATCAAGTTAAAAATATCGAATTAAGAAAAATAAATGATTTTTACAAAAATTTGCTTATCAAGGTAATTATATACTTGGTAGGGTACATGGAAAATTTGGCTCTTTTAAAAAATTAAATTACACTTAGGGGGTCAAACTTCAATTTTTCTTTGCACAAGGAGACATATTTTAATTATATTTTATATAAAAATTATACAATGGTTGGGTGCCGAGCAAAAAATTATATAATATATTGTAAACGTTTCCATTTGTTTAGTAAAGATCTTGAATAAAAATCGAGCGGGTTATTTTTATTCCTGACTTTCGCCTGGATATAAAAGTATATTTCAATATAATGGCGTTTCATCCCGTTGTTTCTATTGCCTCTATATCTGAACAAATATTAATACATAGTAAAAATTTGGAATAAACTTTCCTGTTTTTAGTGATAGAAAGGAGCAATATTATAAAATTGTTTTTTTTTTTTAATAACTTGAAAAAAAAAAAAAAACTTCGCTATATTTTTTCACGTATCTCACAAACCAGATAATTACCCTTTTCAATGTTGTCCTGTAAGAAAACAGTATAACTAAATATTGAAGTTTAAATTAAACATTGGTTTTAAATATTATGTATATGAAAGATATCGATACGATGTTGAGAATTTTTTTTTTAAAGTACTATAAAAATCATACATATTTTTTGTCGATGATCCTAAAGCTAAGCAGTTAACAAATTAATTCTCCCGAAGCAGCAGAATATCAATTTTATACACACGATTTTGTTATAACCATGTCAGTGCACTTGCATTGCGATGTGAGTTCCAAAATAAAGTTTTTGTAACACGCCTATGCAACCCTATTGCGGTGTTTAAGCATTTTTTTTTTCGTTCGATTGCCGTATGTGCGGTTTACGTTTCCGACTGTGGTTGCTGGTTGCGTGCGGGTGTATGTGTGCTTGCTTGTGGTGGCTCTGTCACTCGTTAGCTACCGACAATCTGCTCGCTACTCGTCAGTTGCCACCACACGCATAACACTATCGCGGGCGCCTTGACTGGCTGTGGCTGCGTTACATAGTGGTTACGTGTGTGTTGCTTTGTGTGTACAATTCTACGTATCGAAAAGACATGTAAAAGAAAATACGGAAAAAACCAACGAGCGAGCGAGCAAAAGTAGAAAAAGTTGGGCAAAATAATAAAAATTCAATAAAATATAAAAAATGTGTGTAAAAATTAATAAAATTTATCAAATACGGTGCATAGGGTTGTAATGCAACATAATTAAATAAATTTTAGCATGTAAATATAGTTTAATACGTAAAAAAGACTAATGAAAAAGTGAGCAAATAGTTTTTTTTTTTTTGTAAGGAAGCGCAAGCAACCTATAGTGCAAGAAACTGTGTAAGACAAGACGAGCAAAGCGCAGAAGGCACAGACAGCCAAAAGGCTAGAAAGCATAAAACAGCCATTATTCCTTTCTACAGGACGAATTAAATGTGAAAGCTAAGACTAAGACGTTTGGCTATTAGATTTGCTATTCCAGGAACATATCTAGATGGCAATGACGCAGAGTACGGCATTTATAAAAGGAGGTTTAATTTTTTCGAGGTGAAGTAGCGGAGCTGCAGAACTAAGACAATAGCAATATCGACGTTCTACGATTCTTGTGAGGTGTTTAGATACCCCTAGGCTACATATTACGAGAACGATCGCAGTAAAACAAAAAGATATTGGGAAGTGTATAAGTCACATTTCATGTTGACTTTTCTCCTGACTAATCAAGGAATTAACAAAAATTTGAACACCTGTATTTGGAATATTGTTTGGTAAGCGGGAAATTACCAGCAGCATTATAGCTGACCAACAACTCTACCATAGGATCGCCTTTTGACCACAACAACAACAGCAGCAGCAGCAGTCAGAGCAGTTGTGTGGTGTAGTGCGCAAAATGTATCCTGCACCGGTGCGTCATCCCTCGGCGGGGGTAAGTGTGTAGAAGTGCATTACCGCACCATTTATTGTGTTTACATTAGTTATTTCGCCTTCATCTAATGCTCTTCAAATAATTTCTTTTTCATGTACCACAAACAACTCAATTACAAATAAAACTATTAACAAAATATTGATAAACGGTAAACTATAAATATAAATTGAAACAATGAATAGGGGCCACCACCTCAGGGCCCATTGAAGTTTACAATTGTTGACACACTTGAACGTATCAAGGAGGAATTCAACTTTCTACAAGCACAATATCATACGTAAGTATTACAAAATATATATTAACAATAAAACCGGTGGGCATTTGAATGTAGAATCTACTATGTTTAATTTTTATGCTAAAGCCTTAATACGGGTCAGTTTTGGGTTGGAAATATTTCCTATTATGCTGATCTAATTTTTTTTCAGCTAGACGCCACTCAGTGTCAGCAAAGATTCTCACATTTAAATTTTTTACATTTCACAAACCAAACTTAACAATCAATTGTATATGTACATACATACATACGTAAATGTATTGAATTGTCTTCTTCTTTACTTGTTAATATTTACCTTAGAAATAATTTCTCGTATGTTTGTATTGTTTTTGAGTGACGTACATTTTATATTTTTACTTAGTTTATATTTGATGCTTTTTGCTTATATTCCATCCAAACGAATGCAACACGCCCATATGCAACGGTGTCCCAACGTAACCGCTTATTAAATATAAATTTGCCTTCTACATATTAGCTGTGGTCAAAGATGGGGATTCGCATAAAAATTTGGCAAGCAAATGCAGAAACAATGATGTGATCCTGATAGAGATGAAGTTCCATGTATGGTTTTAGTTTAGGGTTCTGATAGTTTTGTTCTTCGTTTAGTGTGACAGCATAGTCTTTTGTAATCGGTAGCACCGATAAGGGAATGTATATACAATATAAACTAGAGTGAAATGATACAGACATTAGGAAATCGTACAAAATATTTTGTTTAATGATAAATTTGAATAACATTATGATAAATTATTGCAACTGCGAAGGTTTCTTCATAGCTTATTAAAATCAATTAACCCAAGAAGGGATGAGCAGTCGATTTTACCCGAAAGGATATCAAGAATGTGCGAATTGACATTCTGAGTGATATTCTGGCGGCACTCAAGGATCTAGCATCTTGTGAGATTAAGTTCTCACTGGTCCTTGAGTGTATCGAGAAACTGAATCGACTAGGAACGCATAATCGCATCTGGCTAATTTAGGACGCATTGACTGGCGAGGGAGGCTGCGGCTATTTATAGGACCCGAGCTCTTCCTTGCTATGGGGCAATACACCATCAGGTAGAAGCTTAGGAGTGAAGACTAGCTCTAAGGCTAAGGGAAGTTTGCTACCACCAAACTATGGGGCTACGCCAGGCGATATCCTTATTGGGAGGGTACAAGCAAAAGCTGTTTAAAAGGCTCATAACCCTCCGCAAGGGGTAAACTGAATATGCTCACGGGCATTCTCACAGACCATTGCAGACTGCGTAGTCTTCTACACATGATCGAGATATGGTCCACTGATTCTTGTCGTTTCTTTTACCACAATTTCGGTACCACGTCGAAAAGAGTCTTCCGTACAAATTGATGTAGATCGTACCGCCACAAACCCGTCCTGATTAGGATTAGGTAATAAAACTTATCGTTAGTGATGCATTCAAATAGTTTAGAGACAAAACATAGTTTCGAAAATCGTTTGTAATTCACAATGCCACTTTTATTATCGCTTTTAAATACTGGACTGATAGATAAAAGACGATTAAGATTTATCAAATATTAATGTAAGTGGACTCACCAAAGACGCACAATTTTTAAGTAAAATTACCGAGAGACCATCCACATCAGTCAGAGAAGAGTTTTTAATTATTCTTAACTCCTCCATAATGTCATCGACGGTAAGAATTAGGGACTCGAAGTCGAAGACTGATAATAAATTACTTGACTGATTTCCACAAATTTCAATCAAATCATCCTTAAGTAAGTCCTCATCTGTCACAAAATTAGAGGAAAAGAAATCGGCAAATACATTGGTAGTTTCACTCACAGAGGAGGCAGTAACGCCGTTATAGAAACCATTATTCGGAATACACGACATATTTTTACAGATTGAATGTATAGACAAACGTTTTTTGGGTTTTCTTTGATATTTAGTTAAAGTTACAAACATATTTATTATATAACCCTTATTTAGAGCGGCATAAACGATTCTGGCAAATTAATAGCATTTGATTTGATTGGTTCGTGAAAAACGCTGATCTCCAGTTGAAATATCGTGCTCTTGAAAATGTGCATTATACAGATCCTTTAGCTTCTATTAATTTTTCTGTCATGTTCCCAATCGGAAAAGTTGTGAATACTTCTATATATAAATATATTTATTATTACTACCAAATCAAAAATTTTATAATACGCATAAAAATGATCCGGGTCGTTCCTGCGAGAATTGATCGGGATAGTGAGCTGACTTGAATGGTGTTGTTGTTGTTGTATCAGCAGTAATACGAGCCCTGCCAGTGTAGTGTATATCACCGGTCGTCTTCGTCTAACTCATCTAAAGGTAGGCCCAGGAAACATGCTTGTTGTTGTTGTTGTTGTTGTTGTTGTTTTAACAGCATAGTTAGCCCTGTCAGTGTAAGTATATCATCGGTCGTCTTCGTCTAGCTCATCTAAGGGTAGGCCCAGGAAACATGCTGTTTCGACAGGTTGGGTCCAGAGGGAGAGGGGGGTTAGATGAGTCGGTTTGAGGGGGCATGTGAAGAGGTGGTTAGTGTCGTGCGGGGTACCTTCACATGCCGGACATGTGTTTGGTATGTCGGGGTCAATTCTGGATAAGTAGGAGTTTAACCTGCTACAATATCCAGAACGTAATTGTGCCAATGTTACACGAGTCTCACGGGAAGCTGGAGCTCTTTATCTGCGATAGGTGGTGGTTGGACTCCGATTACGGCATTCACGGGACGGGAGTTCATGAAGGTGGTAACGGTCTCCCGGTGGATGTCGTTTATTGACTGTCTAAATACTGTCCGGTCCAGTAGGTTTCGGTCAGTTTTGTCCTGGAGTTCGTCAGCGTAGTCAAGGAGGTGTCTCCTGACTTGCCTGGGAGGCGGCTCAGGCTCAAGCAGGTGTCTGCAGGGATGAAACCTGTGGTAACACCCCAGCAGGAACTGCTTGCTGAGCAATTTGTTGTGCTCCGCAACTGGGAGCATTTGTGCCTCGTTGTGTAGATGTTGGATGGGTGACATCAGGAGGCACCCGGTCGCTGTCCGAATGGCGGTATTTTGACATGTCTGAAGCTTTGTCCACTGCGAATCACTAGTTCCAGGCGACCAGACAGGCGCAGCATAGTTTAGAACCGCATATTGTTGTTGTTTTAATTGAGACTTGTAAAGACGAGTCCTTCGAATGCCCGAATTGAAGTCCATCCACCACACCACAATATATGTATATATATTGATTTCTGAACGTATTTAATGTTGTATTCGGTGTTCGCTATCCTCTAAGTAAGCACGAGATCCATTTTCTCCGCCCACTTTCTTTTCCGAATATTATGTTACTTTAACTAGTTTGTAAACAATACGTCGTGGCTGAGTTGCTAATTTTTTAGCAGCAGTCTACATACCACTTCGATCAAAAAGTTCCGGGCATATATTCAGAAAATTCGAAATACAAAGTACTCCCCCGCACTTATGCCAGCGCGGGATCCAGTTCCCGAAACATTTCTAGAACTCTATTTTCGGTATTGAAGCCGTTACTTCCTTTCGTCTGTTAAGACGCATTGCCCCTAGTGTTTTCGGACTCGACAAAACAGAAAAAAATGCGGAGAGTCATATCAGGCGAATTCGATGGCTGCTGGAGGGTCTTCGTTTGGTACTGAGTCAAAAATTCGCGGATAAAGATGGCACTGTGCAACAGTGCCTTTGATGAATGTTGGATCAGATTCAGCCTTGGAAATCATGTCTTCGGCGATATCAATTCGGTGCCGTTTTTGCTTGAAATTCAGGTACTTTGGGACCAACTTTGCAGCAACACGATGCAAACCCATGATATCCTATGATATCCTGAACTGACCCATAAGCAATGTTCAAGTCCTCTGACAAGTTTCTGATGATTAATTTGCGGTTATTGATAAAATTTTCTTTTACTTGATGTTTTCATCAGTTTTTGATGTAGACGGACTGCCACTGACTGCGTTCGTCAGCCTCGATGGACACACGATCTCTTCTGAAATGGCTGTTTGCTTAAGAGTATCATTACCGAGACAGTTTTCCAACATTTCTAAAGTTTTCTCATGAATTTTAACGAAAATAATTGCATACAAACTCATTGTTGCAAATTCAAATCCATTTTTCAAATGTTAAGTCATAGCTATAAAATTTTGGTAGGAATTTTTATCACGTACGTAGTAACCAAAAAAAAAAACTCAAATCAGTTGACTTCGAACGTCAGATGATGGTTTTTCCGGGAACTGTTTGATAACCTTGTTAAGAAAAAATCCATGTTAATGAAAAAAATCTAGTCAATAGAATCCAATAGGTAAGGGAATCCAATGAACCTTAAAATGTGTTCTCAAGACAGTCGGAAAGACCCAGATTTATAATTATGGGGAATGTTTATGCCGCTACAATAATAATAACAACAACAATCTTGAAATGCAAGTGTTAGTTTAATTAATTGGTGGTATTTTTATTATTAACTTTTAATTAAAATTTTTTTTTTTATAAAATTTCTTGCGCGCCAAATTTCACAGTGTCAGCGAGCATTATTTTGAGTTGAAATTGTTACTTTTCATTTTTTTATCATATTTATATATCAATTGATGACATCTTTTCGTGTATGCAATATACGTGTGCATTATTTTATTGTCCTTTGTGGGTATGTGTAAGTTATATATTATGTAAAACAATATTCAATATGAATCGGTAATGCAATTTAATTTTTTCGCCACCGTTTTTGGTTGATTATAAGAAAGTATTGTGCTACTATATTCATGTGTGTTAAATTACCACATATCGAGAGTGAGCCAATACAAAGATAACATAGCATGACTTTTTTATGACCGTAAAACGGAGTTAAGAACTCAAGTGTTAAAGTGTGTTTGACTTCGGTTAGTGTTGTTGTTATTATGCATTGCTTACATTAGTAGTTTTTACTTTCTTTTTAGCGAATATTTAAAAGTCATGTACATACATACATACAATACATGAACTTAAGTGTGTACATTTGTGTTTAATTTCACGAATTTATGCCAACATTTTGTTAAAGCATCAAATCCTTACCATACTCTCGCTTATGTATAGCCTTTTCCCTGGTCAACACTTCTTGCTTTGTCCATATGCTCACAAGGGAGGAAGAGAGAGGTTTTATTGTTGTGGTGCCTGTAGCATTTCTTCTATACAATAAATTTATAAAACTTGAAGCTTTAGATAAATGCTCACGCCTACGTTCACATATACATACCAGTATATACATTCTTACACATGTGCTTCCATAGTGACAGCTGACAGTTGGTTTAAACGGCAGTTCTATTGACAAATTGGTTGAATATTAAAAATACATATCGTTATTGAGATAACCTAAAAAACAGGTGATACTAATTGAATGAAGTTAAGTAGGTGCATAAAACTTGGTTAATTTGACCTCTTGTTAATTTAATTTGAATATACATCCATATTGCTATTATTGTAACATCATGAGCTATTCCTAATAATTTTCACGGAAGGTGAATTGCATTGGAAAAATTTCACGAATAAAGTAGATATTGTCTTAATTTTTCCCATTTTTTATGCTACTTCATTTTATTTTAGGAACATTTTTTATGGTAGGGAAGATTCGTCATTCCGATGGTAATTTTAGCAATAAGAATGACAAAATTGGAATACTTGAGCATTCGAGTGCTCCAATTCCTTGTGAAATATACTTACATTTTTAAATGATCCTTTTCGGTTAGGTTAGGGCGGTACCCACCCTAAATTGCATAAATATCAACAAAATACTGCTAAATTTTTGGATTAAGAAAGTTAGGTTTAGATATGTGATAATATCTTAGGGAAGCTAAGATTGCACTGGGTTGAATTGCGTCTTTTTTCAATCATACCAGACCGAGATGATATCGCATCGGAGGATCAGGTGTTTTGGTAACTATGGCCGGCGAGTTGAAGAACCGTAAAGTCTCGTTTGACTGTATGATATGAGAGTAAAAGTTCATTCCTTTGGCAACCGGGTGCAATTTCACTTAAGAAAAAATCTTTGTGCGGATTAACAAGTACTACAGACGGCCAGTCTTGCTCGATACGTGGGAGTATTAATAAAGTGCTAACTAAGATGTTTGGTATTAGCCAAGGCGAGTTCGCTGTAGCAGCTGGCCTGTTATTTTTTCTTGCCCAGTTTGTTTGTTGCTTACTTATTTTGTTGGTTTACATTCTCATTGTAGTTTTGACATTCGTACGACCAAATTGCAAAAGCAAAGTGCATGTAAATGTTGTTGCTCTGGCGAACTCACCTTCTATGAATTTACCTCGCAAAGCAGGACAATTAAGCTAACTGCTCTTGATAGTCCTCAAGTCTGCTACCACAATAGAAAGTCTAAACACTGGCAAGTCTCAGCATACATTTTCGGTTCCACCACGGCCAAGGACTGTCACTCCAGCAGCAATTCCCGTATGTAAATATGGGGAATGTTTATGCTGCTACAACAACAACAACAACAACAGCATACATTTTCAGCGGACTGTGCCTGGTTAGATCTCCTCTGTTATCGAGAGTTGTGGCTTTAAATTTTGTTCGGCAGAGCGATCACTTCGATGATTATTGAAAACTGGTTTAGGGTAATAGTGTCATTTATTTATTAAATTTATTTTGACATAGACGGAATTCCCTCCAACCAACCAAAATCCCTCATATTAATGTATAATGTAATTTCTAAATAGGTGACTTTGCTCTGCTGTACCCATTTTTTGTACAAATAAAATATGCTTTTAAAGATTCATAAGTTGAGGAAAAAAGTAATTGAAAAAATGCAGAAAAATTTCTTTACGCAGTATTTGCAGTATCTATTATCACGGTTAGAATATTTAAAATTTGTTTGGTTAAAATTTTTTTTTCTCAAATTCTCTATATTTATCTTATAAATTTCCTTAATTAAAAGTAGCAACCCTATTATTTGTCTGGTTTAATTTAAGAATTCATTCTTCCAAATTTTACTGATTCATTTCTATTTCATCTTATTCGATTCTGCTTCATCTTCTATTTTTAATTTACAACAGTCTTTTTACTTAATATTTCTTTTTTTTAAGGCTTTTAACGACATTTTTACTGCAATTTTTCGCCTATTTGTCCCACTATACATTGCTACGCCCCCAACTTCACTCCTCTTCTCTTTAATTTACTCCTCAATCACAATAGTAAGTACCGAAAAACGTTTGCTTCACGCTCTTGCGCACGCTGCTCCTCCAAAACAACACTACAGCAACACCAACACCAACACCGACAATAACAACAACGGTGAATACACTTCACTTCACTCCACTTTCGGCACTCGTGCCATTTGTTTTTGTTGTTGCTTTTAGCAGTTTGTTGTATGTACATAAAATGTTGTATGTTGGTGCTCTGTGTTTATTTTCTTTTTATGTTTTGGTTTTTGTGCACGGCCGCTTCACGCGAAATGTAGGCAAACAAACGACGAACTCAAAGGCAGCGGAAGGCAGTCACAGGCAGACAAGCAGACAAATACGCGAGGTAGATCAGGCCTGGTTGATAGACAGTAGCAGTAAGCATCTGAGAACCGGTTCCCCTCGTGTTCTGCTTACCGTTTTTTTCTGTTGCTGTTCACACTATGTTTTGCTCTTGTTGTTAAATACAACAAATGGACGGACAAATATTTGGATGGCTGGAAATGTATGGAATGGTTGGCCAAGTGACTGACAAGCTAAGCTGGATGCTGCTTGTGAGCTCTCGATTCGTTGGTATAGGATCTGTAGGTATGTGTATCTGTCTGTATACATATTACACATGTGAGTAGGATAAAAATCTACCCTACTTGATTTGATCTTTTCTCGAGCGAACAGAACGAGGCTTAGCTCTTGGACTGCTGCTGCGCTACACTGTCGATCTTTATTACGAGTAATATAGTATTTTTTTTATTTATTTGATAGTGCATGTGCATGCGTGCGTGTGTGCGTTAAGTTTTTTTTTTTTTTTTTTTTTTTTTTTTTTTTTTTTTTTTTTTTTTTTTATCCGAAGGGGGAATCTTACATAGATACCGTCAATATAGATGGCATGCACGATTCATACTGATCGCTAAGGGTGCACCTCATTCGGGACCACGCACAGTCAGTATTTCTACTAAACTGGACTTGCGAAACAGTACACCTACGTACTAAACCCTAACTCCGACTTCTGTAGCTTTAGTTTGCCCTGCGGTACCGCCGTTTAAGCATTGCATCGCAGGGCCAAGCTAGCCATTATGGCTCTTCACTTATATCTCTCTCTCCGTCTACCCTTCATTATTTCTTTGTCTTCTTTCTTTACTGCGTTCCCATTCCTTTTTTCGCAGTTCCTGTAACGCATTTGCGGACCATTCTCTCATCTTGGCCCACACCAACTTCGACCGCAGCATGTGATCTACAATGTTGCCTGGGGTTATTTTTTCTTTTATTATTTCTTCAATGCACATTCTTTCAGATGCGTATCTCGGGCAGGAGAAGAACACATGTTCCACGTTCTCACTACCGTTGCCGCAGAGCGAGCAGTCAGCTGCGTCCTCGTGGCCGAGTCTTTGGAGATACTCTCTATAGCATCCATGCCCCGTCAGGAACTGTGTGAGGTAGTAATCTGTGTCACCATGTCCTCTCTCAACCCAAGCCTGTACGCTTCTGATAAGCTTATGCGTCCATCTTCCTTTTGTCGCTAGGTCCCAGCGATTTTGCCACTCAGTTATGCTCCCCAGTCTTTCTTCTTTACGCTCTTCCGCCGTTAATCTCCTGTTTAGGCTTTTGGCTTTGTCGTACACTCTACCCAGTTCAGAGGCCATTATATCTGGTGGCATGATACCCGATATGACACATACTGCTTCAAACGACACTGTCCTGAAGGCACATGCAACTCTAAGGGAAATAAGTCTAAAAACTATTTCCGCCTTCTTCGCGTATGTTTTCTGTATCAGGGCTTTACCCCATATGGGTGCTGCATACATGAGTGTAGACTGGGTAACTTTAGCCAGGAGCGCTCTTCTACTCTGAGTGGGACCACCGATGTTGGCCATGATTCTTGACAGTGCCGCCGTCACCATGGCTGCCTTTCCGCATGCTTTTTTAATGTGCTCCTTGAAGCTTAGTCGAGCATCGATCATTACACCCAAATATCGTAGTGCCGCTTGTGTTGTGACGTTAAACCCATCAATGTTTAGTGTGGTCGTTTCTAACTTTTTTCTACTCGTAATGAGAACTGCTTCTGTTTTTTGCCCTGCTAGCTGTAGTTTAACCGCCGTTAGCCATTGTTTGACCTTCGTTGTGGCCTCGCTGCAGATACTCTGAATCTGAGGGATTGTTTTGGCGACTATGGTTAACGCAATGTCGTCTGCGTATCCTATTATTTGCACTTCCCTCGGCATTGGAAGTTGCAGTACCCCATCATATAGTACATTCCATAGGATCGGGCCCAGCACAGATCCCTGCGGTACTCCGCCCGTCACTGCATATCTCTTAGGGCCTTCATCTGTATTGTACAGAAGTACTCTTTCCGACAGGTAACTGTTTATAACCCGTACTAAGTAAGCTGGGGTTTTTTTTCCTTCAAGAGCCTTTATAATATGTGGCCAGTATGCCGAGTTGAAGGCGTTCTTGACATCCAGAGTGACAACTGCACAGTATTCTTTGTCACCATGCATCCACCTGTCACCCTCAATAGCCTTACTTGCAATGTTTGTCACCCTCCTGACGGCATCGATGGTTGAACGACCTTTTCGGAAACCAAACTGATGTTCGGATAGCTCAGCCGGCGCTTTCTCCAGGTGCTGTTCCAGGCGTGTGCAGATTAGTTTCTCCAAGATTTTACCCATAGTATCTATCATGCAGAGTGGCCGATAAGAGCTTGGGTCACCCGCTGGCTTATTTGGTTTCTGAAGTAGGACCAGTTGTTGTTTCTTCCATACTTTCGGAAACGTGCCTTCATTTATACACTTGGTGAAGTGTTCTGCAAATGGCTTTGTGTTGCGCCTGATAGCGATCTTCAGCGCCTTGTTCGGAATTCCGTCAGGTCCTGGAGCCTTAGCATTGCCGAAACTTTCCGTTGCCAAAATCACCTCTGCTTCACTGATTGTGACACTATTTTCTGCTGCGTGGCACTGGGTCTGGCTTGGTTGCATGTCTTGCTTTGGAAAGAGTGTCTGTACAATCTTTTCCAAAAGAATGGGGCAAGTCGGCGCCTGTCCTCTACCTCCTTTGACCTTGGCCATAACGAGTTTGTAGCCATCACCCCACGGGTTTTCGTCCACATTCTGGCACAGTTCTTTAAAGCTAGCTGCCTTGCTGCTTTTAATGGCTTTCTTTAATTCTTTCCGCTTCTTTTTATAGTTCTCGCGGAGCCTGAAGTGTTCTGCCAACCCATAGCTCCTTTGGGAAAGGCGCCTTGCTTTTTTGCATTCGCTTCTTAGGGTGCTGATCTCCTCGTTCCACCAGTATACAGGCTTTCTGGGAGCGCTCTGTGTTTTCCTGCTCATAGCGGCATCGCAAGCTCTGCTAACATATTTTACTAGCAGTTCCGCCTGTAGTTCCACATCGTTGGTGCTAGTTGGGTTCTTTTCTAGCATGATTTGGAACATTTCTTCATCAAGTGTCTCCACCCTCCAACCCTTATTCTGTTTTTTCTGTACGGTTTCTTTTCCATGCGAAAAGTCCACCGTAATGGCAAGGTGGTCACTGCCTGTGTAAAAATCATTCACTTTCCAGCTTGCTGATCGTATTAGAGCCCTGCTGGCGTAGGTGATGTCGATTATTGATGCACGACCATTCACTTCGAAGGTGTTTTTTCCCCCAGTGTTTAGCAGAACCGCATCAAGCAGTGAGAATGCCTTAATCAAGGCATCTCCCCTTTTATTGGTATATCTGCTACCCCATTCCAGGGCCCACGCATTGAAATCACCCGCAATCACGTTTGGTGTGGTACCACGAGCGTTTTGCACAAGTTCATCCAGTAAGTTTTCGAACTCTGCTTGCGTCAGTTTCGGTGGCGCGTAGCAACTGTAGAAATATATGCCACGTATTTTTGCTCGGGTATAGTAATCACTGTGGGTGTGCGGTTTGTCCTGCAGGGTATTTCCTCCACAGGCCCAAATAGCAGCTTTACTTTTCCTATCCGAGACCCACGTTCCGGCGTTTAGATTTTTATGCTGGTCGCTGACGAGCACAACATCCACCTTATTTTCATATACCCTTTGTTTTAAGAGCTCTTGTGCAGCCTCGCAATGGTTTAGATTGATCTGCTCAATCCTCATTTTTTGGTTTTAATATACGCCGCTTGATACAGGGGGCATTTTCTGCTTCCAATCTGATGGCTTGTGTCCTCCCGTCCATTTCTTTTACAAGCTCCGCAGAAGGGCTTTTTCTCGCATACTTTCGCTTGGTGTCCCTTTTCTCCACATTTGAGACAGTTCTGGCTTCTGTCGTCTTCGTTTTTGCATGCCCTCGCTAGGTGTCCATACTCCAGGCATCTGTAGCATCTCCTCAAGTCAGGCTTTTCTCTTATTCGGCATACTGCCCAGCCGATTTTCAATTTTTGCTTCTCAAGCAGTCGCCTTGCGTCCAGTGCTGGTAGGCTTATCACTGCTGTTTGCGTGCCTGCATACGCCGCTCTAACGCTTTTTATTGCGTTTTCACTAAAATGTGTGCGTTAAGTGTACCTTTTTCAATGCGTGCGTTTGCACAAAATCATTAGGGAATTATGAAGAAGAGGAAATGAGGCACGGAGTGCTTAAAGGCTAACAAGAAGAAAAAAAAGAAGTTAGCATGAAAAGAAGGGGTATGCTACAAGCAATATTACGTCGTGACTCCTAGAGTTATGAAGGGGGTGACTTAAACACTTTATTGCCGTTATTGGTAGAGCATGTTTGCACAGTGATTTCAGTTATGGCAAGTATATACAAATTCAGATATATGCAAAAATGGTTACATTATATTAACACTAAAAGTCCTGGCTTAGCTTGAAATGAGACCTAATGTAGCGCTTGAAGGACGGAGAATTTTCAAACAGCTTAAAGCTCTATTTGCAGCCCTTATGACATTAGAGATTGCACACTCCTGTCTTCCATTTAATTTGATTTGGTTAAGCTTCATTTGGGAATTTTAGGTTTCATACAGAGTGGAAGACGAAGAGAAAGACGTTTTGATACTGCTAGTAGCTCAGACCAGTAGTCCAACAATACTTTAAGTGTCCTCTGTAGTTGGAGTAGTAGTAGTAAAGAACCTGGAATAGGCCGTAGCGCTACTTGCGAAATTATTCATGTGTACGAATTGTAGCAGGTAAGCGAGTAATAATGCGACAACAATAAAGGATTGAAGCTCGAAAATACAGGCTAGCGACACTGGAAAAACCTAAAGAAATACTTGGTTTTTACAATAAATATTAATCACTTTATGTATGTTTTTCCTGGAAATGTGGCTTTTTATCTTGTACGTTTTTATGATTAAGAGAAAAGTTCGCAATATTTTTTCACAACTTCTCAAAATCATGGTTCAAAAATGTATTAAGTATTATTGAATATAGTTATCATCTCTGTTTTCCTTACACAAGTTTTCAAAGCCAAGCAAAATAAGTACAGCAAACAAAACCAGCCTGCATTGGGCCAGCACCTTAAGGTTATAACATAAAGGGTTTTCCAATAACAGGTGTTACAGGTGAATGGATGGCACTAGCGAGAGATGATTAAACAATTTTTTATGGCCGGAATTGGAGGGTATTGATCTGGGCAACCTTAATTTTCAACAAGACGGTGCTACGTGCCACACAAGCAACGAAACCATCGATATTTTACGGGAAAAGTTTCCGCACCGTGTTATCTCTCGAAGAGGTGATCACAATTGGCCACCGAGATCTTGTGATTTAACACCTTGAGACTTTTTTTTTGAGGCCACGTGAAAGAGAACGTCTACGCCAACAGCCCAGGGTCGATTCAAGGCCTCAAAGATGGTATTCGTGAGGCTATCGAGGACATAGAGCAGCCACTTTGCAATTTGATTATGGAAAATTTCATGAAAAGGATATTGTCCTGTAAGCGTGGTCTTGGTGGTCATTTGCCTGATGTTATTTTCACTATTAACGGCATACCTTCCTCTTTATAATGAAATAAACATCCGACCATTTATATTAAAAAATAGCATTTTTCTTTGAATATTAAAAAAACACCTCTTATTTAAAAACCCTTTAGAATGAAAGTACGAGATGTGTTCAAAATGTATACTGGTGTTAAAAATTGTTTACATATTTTGTTGTTTGTTACACGATTTTTTCGAAGAAATTTAAAACTACTATTTTCACACCAAGGAAACGCCTTTTGCAAGGTGCATATTTCAAATGACACACTGTGCGAATAATACGCTTGCCTCATGTTTCCGTTTCACCTTCCCATAGAGCGTTTTATTTTTTCTTTTTATTAAAAAAGGCTTTGTGGGCGCCAAAAGCGGTTAACTCCTTACCCATACATATTTACCATTCGCCTTTTTCGCTGGAATTGTGCTTTGTTACTTGGTTTTCTTCCTTACACCCGTTTTCTAAAGGGTGAGCTGCCTTTCCTGATGTTCTGCTTCTTTCGCGTACGTACAAACATGCTGTTTTTTATACTTTTTTTTACGTATATTTTTTATTTTTATTGCCTGTTCGAATATGCCTCCGTGCTTTAATTATACTACTTTCTTTGATAGAGATTAATTGCTTTAATTAATCTAAGTTCTATGTAATTTTTAAAGAAGCCAAACGTTATTCCAACTCAGTATTTCTTTTACGTACATTTACTACATGCCTTTCTTCGTCACCTGATTTTTATTTATACGTTCGTTTGCTACCTCAAGCTACAGCTTTAAATACGAATGCTAATTTTCTGTAATATTTGGTTTTTCTTTTGCAGATTAAAATTGGAGTGCGAAAAGCTTGCCAATGAGAAAACCGAAATGCAACGCCATTATGTTATGGTAATTTCCCATCTATTTACCAATGGCCATTTATATATTTATTTTTTAACAATATTTTCTCAATTTGCCTTTCAGTACTACGAGATGTCATATGGCCTTAATGTTGAAATGCACAAACAGGTAATTTCCTCTTACACAAATAAATAAAAACAAAAAAAAAAAAAAGGAACAAAAAAATGCACCAACTCATTCAATAAACACGTCTCTCACTGCCTCAATGCCTAACCAGCCACAAGCAAATAAAGTCGGCAAAGGCAAAGCAGCAAAGTTGTCGAGTGTATCAGGCAAGGTAGAGCACACGAGTGCTGAAGGCTGAAGTGCGCACTCCTGCCGGTGCTTTCGTGCAGCAAGAAATTAAGCCACAATTACACAAACATACACAAACATTGTTTGCTGCAAACGCCTCTATTTACACAGCCTTGCACATAAAAAACATATTTAATGTGTTTTGCCTTATAATTTGTTCTAATTTTTTTTCTTCTATTTCCTTTTCCTTATGCACTCTCTTCCGTTCGAATAAAATACATATATATACCTATATATATAAACAATAAAATGAAAATATCGCTTACAACTACAACAACGTTTATTTGTTAAATCGTTTGCGCTCGAATCTATTCATCCTGTGCCACAGACGGAAATTGCTAAGCGTTTGAATACTTTGATAAATCAGCTGATACCATTTTTACAAGCCGATCATCAACAACAGGTCTTAAATGCTGTGGAGCGCGCGAAACAAGTTACAATGCAGGAATTAAATCTGATCATAGGGGTAAGTTTTATTTCGTTAATTTTTCTATATACTGCATTTCATCATCACCTCTTACTTACTCCTAATGATGTTACTACAAATAATACCTGCGCGTATTAATGCCCATAAATCTTACTTCTTGTGTTATAATATTGCATTTATAATCGGTATGTGAATACACGTGGTGGGCCATCTTACGTTTGAATCTTGAAATAACTTTCAGAAACAACGAGTGATTTTTTTTTGTTTGGATAAGTTTTTTTTCTCAATAGAAGTGTTTTTTTTTTTTTCAATGGAAGAGGTTTCTTTTAATAGAATTTTTTTTGTATATTTTTTTTTTTCAATAGAAGTTTTTTTTCAATGAAGTTATTTTTTTTTCAATAAAAGTTTTTTATTTTTATTTGAAAGTACAATATTTACGGTTGATTATGGAACACTATTTCATTAAAATGACTTCCACGGCTGGCCTTGCAGTAGCCGATATGATGAACCCAAGTATTCAGCCTATTTTCGACTGTATGGAGCTGTATTTGTTTGATGGTTACACCAACTTCGTTCTTGAGGGCGCTTATCGTAGCTGGATGATTCACTTAACATTTATCTTTAAGGGCTCTCCACAAATAATAATCTAACAATGGGCGTTCGCGTACAAAAGTTATGTACGAGCTTTCTGTGCTCCATATTTGCTTTTGGTTATTGCCGCAGCCTCCGACGTGGAAATGAACTTTGTCAGAAAATATGGTTTTTCGCAGGAAATGATTTTCTTGCAGGTGATTTATCCTTATGCGAGTACCTAAATTTTTAATATTTACAAATATCGTTCAAGCGTAAATCGACCCATTTCGTAAACCGTAAATGAAAACCTAACTTTCTGTCTCAATTGACAATGTATTTTAGTTGACGAATTAAAAACACTCGGTAGTACAAATTTCAAGCGTTAGATGACCTCCCTGTATATTTACAAACCAAATGAAAAAAATGTGTACATATTTGAATACAGTTTGAGGTGAAAATAAAACCTCACTAAAAAAAACATAATAAAAAATAGTTGTGCAAATTATGTTTTACAAAATACCATTAAAAATACTAAGTATTTACTCTATCGCTTCTTTTTTACTAGTGCTTTTATTAATTTAATCGAACAGCAAGATATATTTTTGCTTAGACTCGTATGCAAAACTCAAGAGAACAGTATTTCCATTTATCTTATAACCATGAATAGTTGGTATCAAGCTTTTTTAGGCTTCCAGGCAGTTCCTTAGTTACGTCCCACATCGTGAGTTGTAAGAGTTGTTGTTATTGTAAGAGCATAAAACACTCTGATCTAATCGGATATACCATAAATTCTGAATTTTACAAATCCAGATCCGACTAGGAACATCTCAAAAAGTAGACAACCATTAGCATGAGTTACTTCGTGGGTTAGCTTAAGGTTACCCACTGGTTACTATTAATTTGTGTTGATGAAAAATGCGTTTAACAATGTTTGATCTATGTACAACGGATAGAGAGCGGAAAAGTCGGTCAAGTATCATCATTTAAGAACGCCGCCAACCACACGCACTAAATATTATACTTTGCAGTCAATTTTCTTCTTGACTCAGTGTCAACCACTTTGATTTTATGTTTTTATGAACTCAAGCCTTCTTCCACCATCCAAATAACTAATCAACGCCTTTGTTGAGTTACTGAATATTTATGGCAAAGGGCTTTCAATTAGTACCGCCTGTTTTGAATCTGGCACCATTATTATTATTAGTATTATTAGTTTTTGATCATTTCGTCTCCTTTGCTACTGCTACAAAAAACAAAATTGTTGAGAAAAACGGCTTTAAAGTACTCAATTTACTATGTTTCCCCTTTGTAAAATGCAAAGGGATACCTGCTTTTAATTGATATCGCCATGAATTTTTTACCCAGCATAAAAGAGGAACTTGCCATTTCTACATACCTACTTATATTCCTTTTTTTATTATGGCACTAGCAGCAAATGAGTGATACAAAATTTTCGTGTATTCGTTTTATGGAGAAATATTTAAATTTTTCAAAATTTAATGATAATTTTGGGCCAATTCAAACTTGCCCTTAATAAAATTTAATAGGCTATGAAACTGCGTACCCAAGTTTTTTTAAAGTCTCATTAAAAAGTTTTAAATTTTCATAAAAATTTGTAAAATTTTTATAAATCTTGTACAAAGTTTGAATCTTTGATTCATATGAATATTTTTTGCTGAATAAACTATATTTTATAATAAATTTATGGCAAATATACAAAAGGCAGAACTGGTCAAAATATCTAATTATTGTACATAACCATGGGTGCATATACTTGATGCATACAACCTTTATTAGATACTTGGCCGAGCTCCATCACCAATTTATGGAACAGTTTAATGTTGTCTTCGAATGGCTAATTGGTTTTTTATGACGAACTTTTTTCATGGACCGAGTGCTTTAGAAAGTCATTCGGCTACAGCGTCCGCCTCTCTCTTATTATTGCATTATGGCGTCAAGATTGTTCACATTTATCTTCCTTATTCACTCTTATTTTCTAAATTTCAAAATTGTTAGTCTTAATGGCGCACACATCAAATAAATCGTAACTACATTTGTTACCAGAATTTGTAGGATTTATTGTCAACCAAAGGTAATCACTTCAGATACCATCACATGGGCCATCAACCAGAGTAGAATAAGTATCATCAAAGATGTTTCGAAGAAACCAAACAATAGAACCAAAAAATTGAATGGTTGGTTAAAATATGCGGCATGGGCGGTGCTTGTATAGGGTCCGCCATATAACTTTACGGAATTAAAAATGCTATAAAAAAGAAACTACTCAATATTTTTCCAAAGTGTTTTTTTTATTTTGAAGTACAATCCTTCCGGTTAATGATGGAACACAACTTCATTCATATGGCTGCCTCGGCTAGCCATGCACCATCCCATACGATCGGTCCAATTTTTCAACACATTTTCGATTGTATGCGGCTGTATTTCAGCTATGACATCGCGTATGTTGGTCTTCAGTGCATCAATTGTTGCTGGTTTGTTGGCATAACACTGGTCTTCGACGGCACCCCAAAGATAATAATCCAACGGCGTCAAATCGCAGCTCCGAGGCGGCCAAACAATATCAGAATTTCGGCTGATAATGCGATCTTCGAAGACAGTGCCCATTGCCGTACGTAATTTTCGTACACATTCTGCAACATTACCATGATTTTCAAAGTAATGTCGCAGTATTTCCCAGCGTTCTTTGAGTGTATACACAACCATTTTCGTTCAGCGGAAGAATAAAACTAATTTTCTGTCAAATCAGATGACAGCTAAGTGTTACCATTCTTCAAATAATACCTAGTTCAAATCCGTAACGATAGATGGCGGGCCCTGAATAATTGTTCTTGTAATATAGGTACTAATTCGGCGATTTAACGCATCTTCATATACATACAAACCACTGCAATTTATCCGTGAACTCGCTATAGTTGAGATCAAAATATTAGTTCTTTCTTAAGCAATATTACTACGTGATCATCTTATTTATCTATTATATATTGTTGTTTAAAGATTACTTTTTAGTTGTATGTATGTTTGTATTTGAAAAAAAGTGTAATTGGTTTGACAGTGGAGAATTTTAATTATTTATGTTTTTTTTTTTCAATTGAGTAGTCTAAAATTGAGTGTAGTGAGTCTTGTTTTAATTTCCAGTTTTTTCTTAATTTTTCAGATGTGCCAAAACAAGTCATACATTGTAATTTAGTTCCAGAAAATTATTACGTTTAATTTGATCCTATCAGACTATTACATTTAGAAATACCAAATTTATTATCTACTGTAATAAAAGTTTAATATTGTTGTTGCTCAAGGGAAATTTTTTAAAGCTATGCTCTTGAAAGAAAAATTTACATAAAGTGGTGTGTAATAAAATAGAACCGCACCCTTTTTTTACATTATAAATTCCAATAACTAACTGCACTTTATTAATCACAAGCAATATGATAAGGGAATGCTTCCGAAAAATAGGGATTTAATATTTTATATATAGTACATCAGTGTCAGATAGACAGTAAATAGAGCCAATTAAAACAAACATTTTTTTTTTCACCACACAAAAATGTGGCATGAAAAGTTAGTTTCATATTCTTATTAGTACAATTGTAAATGTACTTAAATATAATTGCGCGAAAGATGACATTCCGGTCAAAAGCTAGTATATCTCACATAAAGTGAGTGACAAATGATAAGACCACCCCATATTGATGTATGCATACATGCATGGGCTTTTTAGTCTGAGTGTTTTAGGAGCCACCAAATCTTCTGGTGCTTCTTGGCTCGACCTTTTCATAATTCATATTTTTTTTCATACATGCATATATGTATATTTTTTTATTTTTTTTTTTTTTTCAAAATAACTATAATTATATTTAATTCTGTGAAAAAATCAAGTTCAAACATTATGCAAAAATTTTAAGCATTCATCCGATTTCCATGAAAATTTCACACTGCATTCAGAATTTTTAAAAAGTGTTGGAGTATGCAATTTTGTAACCTATTTCATTCTAGTATAATAAAGTGCAAGTTTATAGAGCTATAAAACTACGTACAATTTTTTTTCTGATTTTCTGGAAGTTTGCCGATTTTTTATAAATTTTAAACAAGGTTTGAAACTAAACAAGGTTTGATCTTTGTTATAGAATGAACTATAAAAGGTGCCGCAAAATTTTGTTTTTTAATCACTTTTGTACTGGATAAAAAAAATGATTTTGAGTGATGGAAATCTTTATTTTGACCTTTACGTGCCCATTGCTTGTTTATTCTTATACTGCAGCTGTATAGTTCACAAGTACCAAATATAATATGATTGACGTACGACGCCATTTGCCATAATTAAAAAAAAAATCTTTCGATATGGTGAATACTTTTGCGCCACTTTGTATTTTTATAAAAACATAATTGAGATTAAAACCAAAGAGTTATGTTGCGCATTATGCTATATATACTAAGTGGTGTTTTGTCGAAATTTTTTTTTACGTTTTCTGGCAAAAACAAAATTCTTTGACTTGCGTCTTTGCTGTAGAGACAGTCCTTGGCAGTACATAATGGACTATGAATAAGTTCGTGCGGTTTTACAACAGATGGCGTAACTTGATTATTATTCCATCGATCCACATTTCCAAACATTCATTGGAGAGCTACTGTCGTAAGGCACAAACGTCAGTATAAGTTTTTTATTTGAAGCGTAAACAACAATATTTTTACCACACTTGAAAATGTCGAATTTCGTGCCAAATAATGTGTTTTTGCGGGGAATTCTTCTTCATTATTTTAATATGAAGAAAAAAGCAGCCGAAAGTCATCGTATCTTGGTGGAAGTTTATGGTGAGCATGCTCTATCTGAGCGAACGTGCCAGAAGTGGTTTGCACGCTTTAAAAGTGGTGATTTTGGCTTGGAAGACGAAGAACGCGAGGGTGCGCCGCCAAAGTTCATGGATACCGAATTGGAGGAATTGCTCGATCAAGATCCGGCTCAAACGCAAGAAGAGGTTGCAAAAACTTTGGGAGTTGATCAATCAACCATTTCCAAACGTTTAAAAGCCATGGGAATGATCCGAAAGGTAGGCCATTGGGTGCCGTATGAATTGAAGCCAAGAGACGTTGAACGCCGTTTTATGGCATGCGAACAACTGCTTCAACGGCACAAAAGAAAGGGTTTTTTGCATCGAATTGTGACTGGCGATGAAAAGTGGGTCCATTACGACAATCCAAAACGTCGGGCAACGTATGGATACCCTGGCCATGCTTCAACATCGACGTCGGCGCAGAATATTCATGGCCTGAAGGTTATGCTGTGTATCTGGTGGGACCAGCTGGGTGTTGTGTATTATGAGCTACTGAAACCGAATGAAACGATTACGGGGGATGTCTACCGACGACAATTGATGCGTTTGAGCCGAGCACTGCGAGAAAAACGGCCGCAATACGCCGATAGACACGACAAAGTTATTTTGCAACATGACAATGCTCGGCCACATGTTGCACAAGTGGTCAAAACATACTTAGAAACGCTCAAATGGGATGTCCTACCCCACCCGCCGTATAGTCCAGGCCTTGCGCCATCCGATTACTATCTCTTCCGATCGATGCAACATGGCCTGGCTGACCAGCACTTCCGTAATTACGATGAAGTCAAAAAATGGATCGATTCGTGGATTGCGGCAAAACCGACCGAATTTTTCACAAAGGGAATCCGTGAATTGCCAGAAAGATGGGAAAAAGTAGTAGTAAGCGATTGACAATATTTTGAATATTAAATTTGTAACCATTTTACGTCAATAAAGTTTCAAATTTCGAAAAAAAAACGCACGAACTTATTCATAGTCCTATTACATATATAAATCCTGGTAAATTCGGCAACGTAGACTCGTTTGCATATAAGTTTTGTAAAACCTTTTGATTTGAATGCTTTGGTTAAGGGTGCATCTATTTTATCGGACAAGGCTGTGTATCAATATTTAAATGATACTACGACATTCTTGTTTCAATCACCTCCCTCTAATCGTTGAAAAAAATGTCTTATCTTTCTGAGTGGTCTTTTTTTTTGAAATTGGTTGAGACCTATTTACCCACATTTATTAATTAATTCATGAAAATATGGTGCATAGAATTTTTCTGTCAAAACGTTCCACAGCGAATTTGTTGCCAATTTCGTACTTATTTGTTTACACTTTGTTTAATACTCATATTCTAATACTTTGATTTCTTTTTCATTTTATTTTATGCTCGCTTTCATTCACAAAAAAAAAAATAAAATAAAAAAATCAAATGCAACAAAAATTGATAACAAACAAACAAAAAAAAATCCTTCACACACATCAATTTTTTTGATGTTGCTAACGCGCAGCATCAGCATCAGGGAATTCAACAACTTCTAGTAAGTTCCTTTTCCTCTTTCTAAATACGTTTATTACTGCTATTTCTCTACCACTAGTTTTATTATTCTATGTAATGCTCAGTTACTTGTTTAGCGTTTGTTTTTTCTTCTACTACTTTATTTTTCTAACAATTACGTTAGCTTAACATTTCATAAGGGCAATAAAAATAACAATAATGTTGACCGCATTTTACATGCACAAATACATATGTACATGTATAACAACAATATTCATAAAAGTTTAAATTTTGTCCTTTCGTGCGTGCGCATTCATGTCTGCTGTTGGCTGTTGGCGTTGGTTTGCTTCTCAGCCCAGTTGTTATTTTATACAAATATACATCAGCTTCTTTCGTTCCAAGTTCTCACGTTAATTTTGATTTGCTTTCATCTAAACTACAATATATTAATTTAGTTCTTAAACTTTTTCTGTTTTGATGTGTGTTCGTTCGCTCGTATAGCTTAACCTTAACATATTGTTATAAACCTTTTTCTAACGGGCGACATTTTTTCTTCTCTCTGCTTTGACAACTTTGGAGTCCGGCTCAACTATTTTAGTAATAACAATCCCAACCCCAGTTGTTGGATTGAGAATTTTTAACAAACGCTGTTTGTTTGAAGCTATGAAGTCTGATAATTGTGAGCATCTTATGATAGTTCCAAGAAAATAATTAGGTTGTTGTTGCAACAGCCTAAACATTCTCCATAAATGTTTGGGGTGGCCATGTTCCATTCGGGACAAAAGGAATTGGTTATTATGATGTTAAATGTTTGGGGAAGGCTGCTGGAGTAACAGTCCTTGGCCAGATGTTAATCCGGGTTGTAGAACTGATTGTGGTGGTTCCATTTTTAAGGGGAAAAGAATTTGGTCGACCACTGCGGATGTTGTGGGGAGTGGTTGTAAGGTGTAAAAACGCGGAGAGTCAATCAAAATCTACAATTTGTGAGAAATGTGTAGTTCCCAAACAATTGAAAATTTTATATTGTTTTAATTAAAAATTTCTTATCCAATTTCAGTATTACGGAACACGTGTCTCGAATTAACCAAATATAAAAAAAAATACAAAAATGTATAAATTAAAAGGCTAACAGTTCACTTGACTTTGGCCGCGACGAACGCCGGCTTTAGAACAATTTTTGTTTTTAACCACTTCCAAGCCTAGGAATAATAAGCACACTTCCAACAAATAGTTCCGGGTAATTTCAAAATACATAGTTGTAGTCTAATTCTGCACTGAATGACAAAAATACTTAGGTTTTTACCTACACACACAGGGCTATTGGAGAGTCATGTCTGCTTTTTCTTAATTGGATTAACATTCTTATAGACATACTAAAACTAGTGCGAATACTGACTTCTCAAAATAGTATGTTATGTTTGAACATAAGCGTTAAAAAAGTGCCCCACTTCAACTCAAAATTCCGTACGCTTTCAAGTTAACTGTAACTTTGCAAAGGTTGTCCAGATCTGCTTCTACAATTTATCCTTATGTGCGTCTTAATACTGTTTCACAAATGGAAACACAAGCAGTTTCGTGCCACCTCCAAACGGCATATGATTTTTATTAGGAGCTTTGACTGCTCATGGCAGAAATACACCCGGAGATTTCTCATTACTTGCCTGACATGACTTGGCTGACAGTTACTTCAGCGTCCGCATTGGTTTCAAATTTAGCCGACCACTTCTTGTAGAGTTATGCACTCCTTTGTTATTTATAAATCCATTTGATATACGCTTCATGATCTCTCGTTAATCTACAATTTTCAACAGACTTTAAAGAATTTTCTTTCGTAAAATAGTTATGATTTTCAAGAAATGCTTCTTTGAGGCGAAAATTTACTCGTAGCTTTGTCACTGACGATCGGCGACGCCTAAGAAACTTTGAGATCGATCACGACGATTTTTTATTTCCATAGGTTCGAGAGTATACCCCGAAATAAGCTAATTGAGAATTAAATTACCTACTAAGATTTACTTATTAATTCGGTATGCGAAGCGGAATAAGATATTTTGGGTTTCTGTATAAAATTAAGGTTTTAGTTAGTTTAGTTCTCGAGTTCCTGGAGTTCACAAAGGTGTTCTTAAAATCATAAAATATTTCTTTTAGTACAGTTAAAGGAAAAGAGCTTTTGACTATCATTTAATTCGAGTTTTATTATTTGTCTTTATTTCATGTCTTTATCACATGCGCATTTATCAAAATATTGCTTCATTTTGATTTTTGTATTTTTCGCTTTTCTTGCATTATTTCCGCCTTGCATGGCATTGCACTTTTTTGCCAGTCGCTCCGATTTTGCTATCTACCCAAACGTGTGAACTGTTCCTTATTATACGATATATAATAGTTTGAAGTGTTTGTTTTAATCATTTGTTTTTAAGTTTAGTATTTCTCACAATTTTCATTTATGTTTAAACTGCTGTCAAATCGATTTTTGTTTTAATAAAAAAATGCTGATAGAAAAACATTATAGAGTTTATGAAAATATGATAGCACAGAACCAAGTTGTGCAAATTTAAAATTTTAGCCTATTCGTTCATTAAATATTTGGAAATATGCATACATACATACATACAAATGTTTTTTCTTTTCGCTGAGTCTTTTGTTTAACTTATTTTTATTTTCTCTCCTTTTTGTGCTTCAAATTCTTATTTATTTGCATTTTTTTTACATTTTTTACTCTCCCATCGAGGTCTTTAGACTAGGATTTTGTTTTTTTTTTCTGAGTTTTTGAATTTCGTTGCCTAGTTTTAAAAATATTCGAATGTTATGCAAACCAATTACGTACGTTAGGGTGCCTCATTCTCAATACAACACAAAAATCGGTACTGTTTTTCCGGAATTACAATGCGAATTATATTGTAAAATGTATTATTTTTTAAGATTTCCGTGAAAATATTTCGGAAGATATTCAAATTATTTTAAGCAGGATACAATTTACGTTAGTTTGTTTTGTGACATTTGTAAGGGGCATTCCAAAGTAAAACGTAATTTTTTGGCAAAATTGATTTATTTTACTTATAATAGTCGCTTTCTGTAGTGTAGTCGTAGTGTATCAAATCCTTTGACGGAAGTATTTTAGGATGTCGGTACAAGCCGTTTGATCATTGAATTCTATATCCATAAAACGTATTCCTTTCAAATGCTGTTTTCCATACATCACTGCCAGATCACTGTACTCAACAATGCTGCGGAAAGCCTTCTGATGTCCTCAGAACAACAATTACTTAGTGAGAAGCGGCTCTGCTTCTAGTTCAGGACCATGCACTATGCACTGTTGCTGTAGAAATATTACCTCAAAGAACCAACAGAAAACCTCTGGAAGTCGAGCCCTTTCCAATAATGCTAGAAACCATATCTTTGAATGCCCTAATACAATTCATAGAGATATATAAAAACCATACGATCTGGCAGTCGATGAAAGACATTCATCGAGAGACTATCATCACCACCTTTATAAACTCTTTTGCAATGAATGCCGTAATCACTGACCAAACATCCTCTATTGCAGACAAATAGCTCCAGTAGGCTCATGAGATCCTCGTTATACCTTCGCTTTTACAATTTGGGAAGTAATCGTAGTTCGCATGACACTAATAATCTTTTCGCCGGTCCTCTCACACCAACACATCGAGCACCTAACATCTCTTTGAGCCTATCATTGAATACATCTGTTGGGATAGATGATTGAATGAATGAATGAATAAAATTTGAGGTATCCACTTCGAACTCATGGTCTTTTGTGCCCTCTACAGTACCTCATCCAAACCCAATTGCCTTATTAAACTACTTATGATAGAGCTGGGCTGAGCGTATATGCCTTTCTTCTGGCTAAATCTGATCGATATGTTTCAACCTTCTCTGCACTATAGCATCATATTCAAGAAGAAGGTGTGTTGGAGCCACCGGGTATTGGTCGCAGAAACGAAAGAAGTCAGTGGAGTATATCTCAATCCTGGGCAGACAACTGCGCAATCTGCAATGACCTGTGAGAAAGCCCGTGAGCATTCTCGGTTTATCCTTAAGGAGGGTTAAGAGTTATCACATACTCCCCATTATTGATATACATACATATATTGATTAGTCACTTCAAATGATTTGCCCAAAACCTTTTTCTTTGCATTGGGGGCACAAAACTACTACCACTTCAGACGCTATAGCTTTGCTTCTATTCGTCAAAATGCCAGTGACGGATCAACTTTTGCTGGCATTGCAATTGCCAATAGGTACTTTTATGATAAATACTTATTTTTAAAAGTTCCCTCTACTTTGGAAAGCGCCTTGTATTCTAAAATGCGCTTGTTGGAGTGAAGAAATTTTTTGTATCTAAGAAATTTCGCAAAGTTTCGCAAGTTTTTCAAAGACATTTTTGTTTCATTTGATTTTGTATGCCGTAACTTGGGTTTGGGCTACGATCGATCGTGTAACTGGCATGGCTAATTCGAATTTTTATTTAGAAAGTTTGATGATAAAATTAGTTTTAAAAATCGAGTGCTTCACATGTTTTTAACACAGCTTTTTACGCAATTAAATTTATTAATTTTAATTATTCTCAAAAGTGCACATACTCGTAGTACATTAATTGCTTTTCATTGTACAAAAATTGCTTTTCATACCTACTCAGATCATTTAAAAGTTCGAAATTCGTGATTCTCATATTTCAATATTTCCTTGATATCATCGAATTGCCGCGTGAAAGTTTATACGCTTTTCCGATATATGCAAAAAGTAGACATTTTTTTGTTCAAAAAAGTAAAATATAAACCTGTCACACTGTGGGTCTCATCATTGAATTGTTGTTTGTTAACTCTTTTTGAATGTGTGTTTTAAGTCCTTATTTAATGAATTTCTTTAATTTAACTCTTTCTATGCTTACCCTAAAATATTTTAATATAATATAATATATATATATATGAGTTTATTATTAATAAAATACACATAATATGAATAAATTAACAATTATCATCTATTCTCTCTCCATCTCTCTCTCTTTCTTTTAATATCGCTACCGTAATTTATATATGCAGCAGCAAATACACGCACAACAAGTGCCCGGTGGACCGCCACAACCGATGGCCGGCTTAGCGCCACTAGCTGGCCCATTCGGTGCTTTGGGCGCTTCAATGGGCTTGCCACACGCGCCACAAGGCCTGCTGAAAGCACCAACAGACCATCATCGTCCCGACATCAAGCCAACCGGGTTGGATGGGCCAGCTGGCGCTGAAGAGCGTTTGGTAAGTGTATAAATTTGGGATGCCATTATATTCTTAATAGAGATAACTAATTTTAACCTTTTCTTATTTCTTAATAACTACAGCGCAATTCAGTGTCACCAGCTGATCGTGAGAAATATCGCACACGTTCACCATTAGACATCGAAAATGATGTGAAGCGTCGAAAAGACGAGAAACTACAAGTGAGTATGGATAGTATATGAATATGTACCGTACCACATATATAGGCTTAGCATTGAACGGGCAAAATTTTGGAATGTAAAGTTTAAACGTAATGATTTAATAAATGATTATTTGATTGTGTATGAAGCTTTAACCACCTCTGTATCTACCTAACAGTAATTAGTATTATAACAATACAAAAATCCAATTTTACTATAATTTTACCACCTACATCATAACCACCACCACCATCATCACCACCACTGTCCTGCTCGCCTAGACAATATTATAAAAATGAAAATAAAATATTTAAACAATTATGAAACTTATGCATTTGTAAGCGCCCATTGAATGCGTTAATGAAATGCTTTACTTTGGCTTTGGTTAAATAACTTATACCTATAACTAACTGTCGCATTGAACGATTACAAAGTTCTATTGTTGTTTTGTATTGGCATTTATTAATGTACTTACTACAATGTATACATTGTTATTGTTGTTAAAAAGAATATATCTAAGAAAATGAATTGTATTAAATGCTGAAAAAATGTCAAAAAGGCTTCCTGAATAATGCCTTCAGTCATAAATATTGTAAACCAAACCACATTTAAAAAGCTAAGTCGTTGCTAAATTTTCTACAGTAAAATCGTAAAACTCAACTCACCATATAATATATGTTTTGTTCCTCGAAAATAACAAACATAAAAAATGTTGAAATAAAGATGCAAACAAGAAAAAATTCAATAAGAATAGCAGCAGGATGGCGCTGTGCCGTGCACGTCTGCCCTTCAGTACCAGTACCGTTAATTTACTTTGATTGCTTACTCAACTATTGTAAATGTAATTAAATATGGTTTTAGCTCTAATTTTAGCCTTAATTTAGTTTTCTCATAACTATGTGTAGTTGGTTTGTTGTAGTAGTAGTAGTGGCGTTTATTATTTTTGCTGTTATTATATAGTATTTCCTGCCTTACGTACAAGTAGTAGTATTCTGTGTCCGTCGTTTTGTATTTTTTGTTTTCATTTTTCTTTTCCATACATTTTTTGCCATTATGGCCGCTATTGATTGTTGAAATTATGTTGGAAAATCCTGGTATATTTGTTTTTATTTGTAGCTACAATTTGTTGGTGTTCAAAGTATGTAGTTAGTTTTAGTTACATAGCATTTTTGTTCAAAACTTAATCCATCCCTGAGCATCTTAATCGATACGATTTCCGAAACCACTATTTGTGGTACATAGGGAATGTGAATGTTTATTTGCCC
Organism: Anastrepha ludens; assembly: GCF_028408465.1. Classification (NCBI taxonomy): domain Eukaryota; kingdom Metazoa; phylum Arthropoda; class Insecta; order Diptera; family Tephritidae; genus Anastrepha; species Anastrepha ludens. The sequence goes on from NC_071498.1 coordinate 39,805,414, forward strand.
GCTGACTTTTTGCCTTGCCTACCACTTCAACTAGCAATTTCTTTCACAATTTAGTTGCCATTGGCTGCTTGCAGATTTCTCTCTCCTGCTATTCACCTCTTTTGCTTCCGCTATTTTCTTTTCTGTATCGATTTAGCTTAATTGTGTTTTGTTTTAGTAAAAAGCATTTTTGTAGTATTTCCTATTAATTTGGCTTAGTCTAAATGCGAAAAAAATTTCAAAAACAAAAAAGAAAAACAGTTCGTGCGTTGATAACATTTTTTTATTTTTCAAAATTTTTGCAGGAGGATGAAGGAGAGAAAAGCGATCAAGATTTAGTCGTAGATGTTGCAAATGAAATGGTGAGTTGAGTTTGTTAACGTAAAGCAAAACAACGTTGACAGAACTAAAATAAATAAGAATAAACTAAATTAAATAAACCAAAAATATATTGTATACAGAGCTGATCCCAATTGCTCCACGCAACCGCTTCATTATTTTCACATAATTTTTTTTTTTATTATTATTTTTTTTTTTCAAAATCTAAAGAGTACCGAAATTTTTTGCTCACTTCATTTAATTGATTTTTTTTTCATTATTTTTTCTCGCTTTGTCACAGGAATCCCATTCGCCACGTCCGAACGGCGAACACATGTCAATGGAAGCGCGCGATCGTGAAAGTCTGAACGGCGAACGTCTCGATAAGCCGGGCAGCAGTGGTGTCAAACCGCCAACTGAAAGACCACCATCACGTTCCGGTTCCAGTTCGTCACGTTCAACTCCCAGCCTAAAAACTAAAGATGTAAGTGTGAAAAAGTTTGACATAATTTTAATATATGTATATTTTTTTAATTGTACGAAATTTGGTCTGTTATTTGCAGATGGACAAGCCAGGCACACCGGGCGCCAAGGCACGCACTCCCACCCCAAATGCTGCCGCACCAGCACCGGGCGTAAATCCCAAACAGCTGATGCCACAAGGTGGTCCACCGCCAGCCGGTTATCCAGCCTCACCGTATCAGCGGCCTGCTGACCCCTATCAGAGGCCACCATCCGATCCGGCATACGGTCGACCACCACCACTACCCTACGATCCGCATGCGCACGTACGAACAAATGGCATTCCACATCCTCAAGCGTTAACTGGTGGAAAGCCGTAAGTGAATACAAATCATTTCAGTTTAATTTTAATTTTAATAAAATCATATAAATGTATTTTTAATTCGAATTGGAATTTATCCATTTATTTTCATATTTTCAACAGTGCTTATTCGTTTCACATAAATGGTGAAGGCAGCTTGCAACCGGTGCCGTTCCCTTCAGATGCACTGGGCGGCGTCGGTATACCACGACATGCCCGTCAAATTAACACTCTATCGCACGGCGAAGTTGTGTGTGCCGTCACCATTTCGAATCCCACGAAGTATGTTTACACAGGCGGCAAGGGCTGCGTCAAAGTTTGGGACATCTCACAGCCGAATAATAAAAATCCAGTCAGCCAATTAGACTGTCTGCAACGTGACAATTATATACGCTCCGTGAAATTACTGCCCGATGGTCGTACGTTGATTGTGGGCGGCGAGGCGTCCAATCTCTCCATATGGGATTTGGCCAGTCCGACGCCACGCATTAAAGCCGAACTGACATCGGCAGCGCCGGCTTGTTATGCGTTAGCCATCAGTCCCGATTCAAAGGTGTGCTTCTCGTGTTGTAGTGATGGCAATATAGCTGTCTGGGATCTACACAATGAAATACTGGTGCGCCAATTCCAAGGGCACACTGATGGCGCCTCATGCATCGACATCAGCCCGGATGGTTCACGCCTGTGGACTGGCGGGCTAGATAATACGGTGCGCTCATGGGATTTGCGTGAGGGTCGCCAATTACAACAACACGATTTCAGTTCTCAAATATTCTCGCTTGGCTACTGTCCGACAGGTAATACCGAATTTGTAATGTTCTTGAAAAATTTCAATAAAACAAATGTTTTTGTTCGCAGGGGAATGGCTTGCTGTGGGTATGGAGAATTCACATGTCGAAGTATTGCACGCATCCAAGCCTGACAAATATCAGCTGCATCTACACGAAAGCTGTGTGCTCTCGTTACGTTTTGCCACCTGCGGCAAATGGTTCGTCTCCACAGGCAAGGATAATCTATTGAATGCCTGGCGAACACCTTATGGCGCTAGCATATTCCAGGTTAGCTACTTTTCTTTGTACCACAAAGCAGAGTAGGAGTTCCACTTATTAGAAAGTGTACACAATATTTTTTTGTGCTTTTACAACAAAATTATTATATTGCGTCCATAAATTAATAACATCCTTTTATAGTTTTGAACTTCAAATTATTGAAAATATTTATTCCATGCAGGGTATTTATTGCCTGGACTATCCTTTTTTATTGTTGTTTGGGCTATTTCCATATGCTGGACAGTTCAGATTCCTCTTAGCTCTTATTATAAATTGGAAAACCTGAGAAACATATCAGCTCTCCAAATCAATTAGTGCAATTAATGCAATAAATTAATGGATTTTTCGCGATTGTGCCCAACTTTGATTTGAAACCAACAGGCCTTCCTAAATTGTTATTTTTCCTCTTAACATAAAATTACCTAGAACAATTTTTTTACGTAATTTTTAGTTTATTCGTTTTTTCTTGAATAAGATGATACCTGTTTCATTTTTTCTTTTTGTTGTTGTTTAAGTTGTGTGCCTGGATATAAGTTTTGAACTCACAATATTGGGTGGGAGAGCATTTCAAGGACTGTTTTATGGTCCATCGCGTAATTTTAAGCCTTTTTATCTTCGTGGTTTTAACTTCAAAGAAATGTCCAGCTTGCTGTGTTTTGTTTTTACATAATAATTATAATCAAAGAAAAAAGTCTTCTACATTTTAGTAATTATTTTTTTTTTATTTTAATTTAAAAAAACCGGGGACAATCAGATGAACTATTAATAAAATAAAATTAATAATTAATAATTCTAATAGTACTAATTCTAACGGTCCTAGCAGCTGTTTTTGTAGCATGATAAAATATTCGTAATGTACGCCCAACTATTGTGAGAAAGTAGCGTTTTTGTTTTTGTAGTAGCGTTTCCGATCTAAGTTTGCGCTACATTGTATGAAATCTTTAAAAAATCGTAAGAAAATGTGTAACATTTCTAATAACTCGAACTTGTACTGTGTTCTCATAAGCTTTGATATAACGCTAACATTTCGATTTAATATTTGCAGTCGAAAGAAACTTCATCCGTACTTAGCTGCGACATATCAACCGATGACAAATACATAGTGACGGGTTCCGGCGACAAAAAGGCAACGGTTTACGAAGTTATTTACTAATATGTTTTCTTTTGTACATTTTTGCTATCACCTGAAGAAGAACGCTCGTTTTCTATGCGCAAACAGTTATATACCCACACAGCAGCAATCACATATTGTCACACACACTCATAGACGTGCATGCAAACCAAATTGTGAAAATAAGTTGCATAAAAATGTAAAATGTATGTGAGCGCGAAACCGAATGCGAATGCCGAATCGAAAGGGCAAAGAACATAAAAAATCGTCTTATAAGGACTTTGGTATGTCTCAAGAAAAGTAAAGCAGAATAAGCAAAGAATAATAAAAATAAAATACATGAGTAGTAAGAGCACAGAAAATTTGGGCATAAGAGTGAATATTCATATAAACCGACGTACATGGAGAAAATGGCGATGTGTAGCTGAACGTAAAAAGCAAATAGTGGTTAAAGTAAAGATTAACAAAAGCAAAAAAGGAATAAGAGAAACGAAAAAGTAAAATTGAAAATAAATAATTATAAATAATAACATAAACAAATTGTAGATTATAAGTAATTTTAAGTAAACTAAAGTTAAAGAGACAAGAAAAAAGCATAAAAATTAACGAAAAAACTAAGCATATAAACGCGCAGAAAGAGTAAAAGCAGAAAGTTATTAATGTATAATGAGATAGAACAAAAAAAACCACAAAAAAAAAAAAAAATGTAGAAACACCTTAAGCTAAGCAGACGAAAACAAAGCATGGGCTGCAAGAAAAAAAATCGCAGCACAGAAAGCAAAAAAATTTGCTTATTTGTGTAGAGCTGGGTTAAAAGTGAGCCATGTGGTGGAGACGGAGTAAAGTGGAGATTGTTGTTATATGTTGGCAACTGACAGCTGGCAAGCAGATAGTAGCGGTTACGAGAATTGAAGGCAAAAGCACAGGCTCCATCAACTGCAAAAAAGCCCTGATTTGTAAGGCAAAAGATTTTATATTTACACATTGTTGTTAATTGCTTGCAGTTGGTTAGGTGTAGCTAGTGGTGGCGTGTAGCAATTATAACACTGTAGTTGAATCTACACTACCGGTACAATTTGGATTTAATTTCGGCTAAGGATTTTGCTGTTACAACAACTACGCCAACAGTAACAGCAACAACGATCAGTGACATTTCCACTACCAATCCAACAACAACAACCAACTTAAGAAACATTTTGTTAGCACATATTGTATTTTATTAATGTATAATTATGCAAGTGACTAAAGAAATGAAATGTAGAAAAACGAAAAAAAAACCAAACAAAAAACGTGAAATAACAAACAAACGAAATATTATAATTAAAATTTCTTATGTTCAGGGATTTTATTGAACTTTAAATATTTGCTATTTGTAACAAAAAAACATTTCTTTCACACAACTTTAAAATACATACATACATATTTCATGACTAATATTTGAACAGCTAATTTCCTCCATTACCACCCGCCGCTTTGTCGAACTTCATGCCGCGGCCCGACGGAGGGATTGGCTTTTCGAAAGTGGCATCGTTGTGCGCCTTAAATTCTGCTACGCTTAGCTACCAGTGCTGCATATCCCTTCCTCTCCCCAGCCCCTATCCATATAAAGCGGCGGTGTAGTTGGCCGACTCAACTTCAGACCAACCAACAATTACCTCAGCTTTGCTCAGCCGAGTCATTATTTCATGTTTAGTTAGTAATTTTAATTTTTCGTTTATGTTTTTTTTTTAATATTGGCTTACAAATCCAATGTATGTGCTTTTGAAAATTGTCACACACACACACATACTCCACTTCTCAAATTTATAATTTTATTTCCTTTAAATCAAATTTTTTGTGTTTAAAAGTTTAGTTTTTTGCAATTTTTCTTTTAATAAAAATTTATTTCATTCCTTCGTATATAAACGCTTAAATAAATACTAATGTTAATTACTTACATATTTTTTGTCCATTTTAAGCGCATTGATATTTTATTTTACTTTTAATTTTTATCATATATATTTTTGTCTTAATTTAAGTGCGTACGATTTTGTATGAAGAAAATTAATAAAACAAAAAGATCTTAAACTTTAAATTAATTAAATTGTAGTAAAAAAAGTAATAAAGTGAAAATAACATAAATAAGTATGTACGTTTTATGCGCGTTGTAGATGGAAGAAACAAAGTAAAAACAAAAGTGAAAATCAACAACTACGGATGTATGGGGTGCAAAAATGGATGTCGATTTAAATGCTTAAATAGAGAAGACTTAGCTTTTGATTTTAAATATTATAAACAAGAACTGTGAGAGCTAACGACACACACCCCCGTTCAAGTTCATATTGTTTGACTTCTTCCATACATCCTTCATCATTTCCCCTAATATCACCATTCAGCTGTTTCTTTTTTTTGTTTTGTTTTGTAGGCTTCCTCAACTTCAAGTCCTTCCTCACTTCCAAACATACTACATTTTGCATGTATGCATACAATACATCCACGCATACACATTCAAATAAATATAAAAGGTATATATATATAAATATAAATACTTATATATAGTAATTAAAATTAAAAAAAAAAAAACTGATGCATTATGTAATTAAGTAACGCAAGTAAATTTGCAAAAATAATAATAATAATAATGTAAAATCGAGCGAGTGCGAAGCGTAAATTTAATTAAAACATACAATAAATAAAAAAATATATATAATTGAAAAAAAAAAAACACCTCACACATACATATTCCTAATTAAGTTGTTAGTTGGCAAATGGGCCTTAACGGTGGTGAGACAAAGAGCAGCTGAATATTAAAAACGTAAGCAGCTGTATTGCAAACTCAGTGAATGATAGGTGTGTTCGCCGTACTCAATAATATTGCGGCTCTGTTACTTTTTTGATGGCCTGTTGATACTTAACCACTATAATGCAGAAGTTATTTCGCACCAAACGTGTTGTTTAAAAATATGGGAATACGGATCAATAACTTCATTTCATTTGAACTTAGTTTCGCGCTAAAAAACAAAAAATTATATTTAACTTGTTTTAATATTAAAGTGTTTTAACGCTTAAAGTGTTTTTTTTTTTTTTTAGTATAAACTTCCCTCTTCCGTTTCAACTCCTCAGTGAATAATTTTATACTGCGCTTAATTAGCTAGTTATGACTACAGATGCCATTACTGTCAAAACTCGTATCGTTGATATTGTTGCAGAAATTTTGTGGCCGAACGTGATATCATGTCATAAAAAGCAACACTGCCGCAATTATTACAGCTCGGACACACTCATATTCTCAGTGAAAAGTAAATTTTTATTTTTCTTATCTCATATATTCGAAAAATCCGAGAAAGTTTTCCCTCCTAAGCTAATCCCACCACAGTCAAGTCTACGTTACCGGAATGACTCAGATTTATATCACTCGACATTTCAGCAGCATTTCAACAAAATTTATGAGGAATGTTTTATCCTGTTGCATAAGAAGTAACAACGAGAATAAATACCAAATTGGGAATTTTTCAAATGAAATCCATTCGGAGTTCGCGTTCACCCTAAATAAGATAATCAGAACGACCTCGTGATAGCCGAGAGTCCCAAAGGCAAACAAGTTGAATCGAAAGTAATCAATTAATTTTACAAATTTGATTTCGCCATTTGGGTATTCGTGAACAAGTAAGTCCTATATTTCTAGTTTAACGTGTGCTTTATATCGTCAGCGATTCTTTTTTGCCTCCAAAATTACTCATTCGGAAGTTAGTAATTTCGACATTTTCAGTTTATTCAAAATTTAAGAATTGCATTAATTTAAAAATATAATTTCTGCATTTTTCTACACATGGGCTTTTGTAATGGAGTAATTGTGACATTTTCAATTTAAATTGCGTTTTATAAGTATCTCCAGCGATTCTGTATAACTCAAAAATGTCATCTAGAAAGTTAAAAATTTTAGTATATTAGTTAAAAGTTTTAAATCGTATTATGTCCTTCAGAAGCGATTATTTTCGACTTTCTTCTATTTACTTTAGTGCACAATTTTAATTTTGCCATTGTGGCATTCATAAAGAGATAATTTCGATATCTGCGTTTTATTAAGTTCAGCGGTTAGTTTTGCCAGCATGTTAAAAAATTTCACTTCGGAGTTGTGACCTTTTGATTGACCAATTTTGATCATACATATCATTTTCACAAAATATTATACGTTTACTCGGAGGTTTTAAATTTCATTGGTTAAAAAATTTTATTCTGGAATTAGAGACTTCAATATTTCGATATCAAAGTGTGTTTTATATCTTAAGCGATGATTTTTCCCCAAAAAATGGCTTACTCTAAAGATTCCTTACTTTAAAAGTTTCGTTTTATTTAAAATTTTGGCCTCCGTGAGCCAATGACATTCGAATTTTCAGTTAGAAATTTCATTTCGGTGTTAAAACCCATTTAATTTCGTATGAAATTTTTTAAAAATTTGCTTTTTCGAACATATTTATAAGTGTGTAATAAAAACCGAAATTCGATAATGGAAAAATTACGCTTTGTAATTTCGATTGTTTCACTTTATATTGGGGGTTCCCTTTCGAAATTTAAAAAATTATACATCAGCGTAAGCTGAGCGAATTCAAACTTGTGCTTGAAACTCGTTTTTTATATACTAATTTTCGAACATAAATTTATGTGTAATATTAAAAATATAGAATTTCGTGAAAAAGTTTATTGAAACAGCATACTTCTAATTCAATATTAATTTCGAAAGTGGTTGATATCGACTAAATTCTCGAAAATAAGTTGAGCATAATTTTGAAATTAAGAAAAATTAGTCAATATTCTTGTAATTCGGAAATAACGAGTGAAAAAGTTTTATTCGAATTTAAATTTTGCTAACATTCAATGGATAATTTTTTCTTCTAACTGATCAGTTCTGCATACTTACTTTACTTCAGATTTCGTTTTGTATTCTATTTCCATACATTTCGAAATGGAAAGCAATACAGGCCGAAACTGGTTATTTTAATATAGATCCTATCTCAAAATACACTGTAATTGTACATTTTCGAAATAATTTTTCATATCAAATTTTTTACGAAAACATTCATAGTCAATTTAGGAGTTTTGCTTATTTTCAAATTTGCTTTTATTGTATTTTTATTATTAAATTTGAACAACATATATAAAATTGGCTTTTTTTGTTTTATGCGCGAAATTCTGGCGCTCAATGTGAGTATGTTTTGCAGTCATCCCTCTGATTTTCCTAAAACGGAGTATTGGTTTTGTTTAGGGCACATTTCAATACAGCGTAACTTCACCTAGCGGGCACTTCTATTAGACAGATACTTCCCTAGCGCGCACATTTTTTCCTACAACATTTCTTAGGTACCGGTACAAATACCCACTCTTGGCCAGACAAAAGTTGACTGACGGTGAGTGCCACCGAACTTTTATAATAAAATTAGAAATTTTATTCAAAGTCATAGTCACTCGTTTTGGGTCTTCTAATTAAATTTCGTTTACAAATTTAGTTTGTGGAAGCTACATATATGTATATATGTAAAAAAAACCTAATTACTAAGTTATGTTTTAAAGCTAGTTGTTTAAAAGAATTGCGATCGAACTCAAAATATTTAAAAGAAATTAAATTGCATGATTTCTTTTATTTTTAGTATACTTTTTCAAAAATCGGTTAAGCTCGTTTTTGAACCCCATATATACGTATATGTGTTTGGGAGAACGCACTTATCCAACAATAAAGTTGAACGGTGAAAAAAATAAAACGTAATGCAAAAATCGAAAAAGTACCAACAAGACGTGTGAAGAAGTTAAATTAATTCTACATATATATAGTTTATATTTAAAGTATATAATATAGGGTATATATGAAAAACTGTACTTTTATTAAGTAAAAGAATAAATTTTACATTCGTAAAAAGCTATAAAAGTTACAAAAAAAGAAAAACGTAAGCATTGAGAGTATAGCGCATTATCGTTCCACTCTAAACTAACACTGCTTTAATTATATACAACTGTAATTTAATTTAAAACGTAAAGAAACGAACGGCGCTCCATAAAAAGGCGTTTTGTCATTTATTTTTTACTTGTGGGTTACATATATGTGCGTTTTTGGGCAATGTTTGTAAACTATTTTGAAATTTACGAAAAATCCATATATATAATATATATATAGAAGAAGAGTCATTTTGAAACACACCAACAATAAGTATAGTAAAAAAAACAACCGTTGCGCAGGCAAACCTACAAATATATAATTTCGATTTTTGCGCAAAAACGCAGCAGATTAATTAAAATTAATTAATGTGGTTATCTATGTACATAATTATTATATAACATAAATTAAAAATTTAATAATAATCATTATAACTATAATGATAATAAAATGGAAAAGTATATGTGTAATCAAAGTAATACGAAAACAAGAAGCATATTGGTGAGTTTATTTATTTAGACGATTGTGGAACGTGCCGTTATTCATGAGCTTTGCTTTTATACAAAAAATTAAATACCCATTTTTGCCTAAATATTAGTTTGGGGAAAAATAAATTCAATATTTCGGGGCAAATGGCTTAAAACTGCTTTATGGTCGATCGTTAGGTCCCGGGCGATGCTACGACTACTAACATTTTCTTATTTTCATTCAATTATTTCTGTGAATTTATCGACATTTTCTTTAACATCGAAAATGCCTGACCGGAATCGACTAAACCAACCATAAACACCATTCACGTTTCCACGACAGTCGGTTCTACGTTACCGAAACGACCCGGATTTATATCCGGCCATGGACTGTCACTCCAGCAGCATTCCCTGTATGTAGGTAGGGGAATGTGTATGCTGCTACAACAACCATTCCCACGTCAGTCGCTTCTACGTAACCGGAACGACCCGGATTTATATCCGGCCATGGACTGTCACTTCAACAGCATTCCTCGCATATGCACGGGAAATGTTTATGCTGCTACAACAACAACAACCATTCACGATTTTAGCGGCCTGGCTTGTATTTTCACCTTTATCAAAGAAAAACTGTAAAATGTACAGAGTTTTCTTTTGTTGACTTCCATTGTTATCACCCTGTAACTTACAACTGAATGGAGCAAACAAAAAACAGCAAACTATATTTTCTTGTGTGGAATGTCACCTTGACAATGAGCACAAACTTTAAATTGTTTGATCGGCACTTTACGAGAACTCGATCACTACAGCCATCTACCGAGAAATGGATTTTTTATTCCCCACGCTAATATTATATAATATACATTTGATAATTTAGATGCAGCGCACTGATTCAAAAGCACCGCTTATTCGCTCGCTTCCCTTAGAACACATCAGTTTGGTAAACACTTCGTTGCTTGGGTACAGGCGCCATCTGTTTGCGCAATTGACGTTGCAATTCCTGCAATATTTCACATTTTCGTTCACTGCCGCTTATGCGTTGGAAATTATCAATAGCAATGGGCAATAACTCTTCAAGTAGAAACAGTTTATTCTTAAGCACGAAATTAGGCTAAAAAAGAAGGGTAAAAATTGGTAAGTGATTAAATGACAATAAATATAAATATATGTCTTTCTTACATCCACACTCAATCCCGCTACTGGCTTCACGGCTTGTTGGGCCAGCATAAGGTCCCGCAACAACATCTCCAAATTGGGCCATAGCACCTCACTTTTTGCCAAGTAGGCACATTGCGCCGTTAATTGCAAATAATGGCGTGTAAACATCACTGTGGATTGTGTGAGATTAATCCAAGTGTCGCCAGTGGTATGTGCACGCATGTCGATACCAAGTGCATCCAATTCTAATAGCAAACGTTTTAGGTTGCTTTTGGTTTGCAAATTGTATGGTTGCCAGGTGTCTTCACTACGTCCAACGGTCTCCAGTAAACGCACCCGTGATTCCTCGATCAGAGATTCTAGTGTGCTGCGTAAGAGGCCCTCAAGGTGGTAGGACAGGTCCAAACCGATTTCGGTTAGCTGGAAAGGAAAAATGCGTGAGAAAAGCAAAAACCCACAAGTTACTTCGTTCTTGCTTATATCAAAGTAATTGTGCTGACCTTAGCGCACGGCATGCGTATGCCTTCAATGCACTTTGCTACAGCGTCTAGGTGTGTGCCTTTCGTAAGATAATGTTTTATTAGCTGACTGGCAAAGTATTGCAGCTCGGCATTGCACCAAACAACGAGCGCTGCAAACAGAAACAGAAATGTGTGAAATAATGGTTTAGATATGTTTACGACTTTTAAGACAACTTACCGCTAACGCATGCCGGTTGAGCCTCGAAGGCACTTAAAAATTCACATGCCACCTGTGCCAAGTCGCAGAAAAATAACTCCGATATCTCAGCATTATTGCGACGCGCCTCTCGTTGTGCCGTACGTAAAGCCATTGTGGCGACTTTAAGCAGCGTGCCGCAAGCCTGTCGTGCACGTCCCATTTCGACGAGTATCTGCAACGAACGCCGTGAGGCACGCAGCGTTACTTGCAAATTGCGACAATGACAATTGGAAAGCTCCTGTAACAGCACATCAGTAAGTTGCGTTTCTAATGTTTTCACTTTCTCGTCGATTTCTTTTGCATTTAAAAAACTTGCGTCCTTTGCTAAATAATCTTGTGTACGTTGAATTAGCGTTTGCGCATCTTCGAAATGCCTTTGAGCGATAAGTGTCTGTATTTCTTCGCTAGCCGTCAGTATCCATTCTGGTCCATAGTTTTCTACAACTTTTCCAGCGTTTGCATCAGTGGGGCTGAGTTCGGAGAGCAACGATTTAGCGTCACTTGGTGAATCCTTCTGTTGTAGTGATGACTGTTTGGTTTTAGGTGGCTGCGGCGCAGGCCCCTTTTTGTTCGTTTTCTTTTGTTGATCAAAGCGAAAGGCAACTTCCAATTTTTCTATCCACTCCGTCTATAAGTAGGTTATACAATGGTACAATACATACAAATATTATATTGAACAAAACTTTTCTACCTTGCCAGCGGCAGTAACACTCTGAAAGATCTTTGAACCATCCGGCGTTATTATATTTATTGCATTGCGCACGCCGTCTAAATCTTTAATATTAATTACAGCAATCTTCTTGGGATCATACTCAGTAAGAAACTCTAAGCGTCTGTAAAGTGATTATGTATTTCCTACGTTTAGCCATCATCTTTTACTTACTTGTCATGTTTGACCTTGCATACGATAAGCACATCGTTGAAGAGAAAGAAAAATACACGTTGTATTGGTCGATAATCATTAGCGTCCAATTCAATTAGAGCACCCTCGTTTAGAAATGTTTTACCCTCAAGATTACCATTAAAGCCCTGTACCATTTCCTTCACGGCGCGTGTAGCATGACTATTTTCCACTTCCTCCTGTGTAGGCTGTTCATCACCTTCTTCGCTTGGCTGCGCATTGCCTGGTGTTTTTTCGTCGGTCAGTGAGCCGAGTATATTACGCTGTTCGATGAGTATATGAGACAACTGGTACATTTCAGATTCGAGATCTGGAAGAAGTGAGTGTCAGTTAAAAAGTAATAATAATGGTCTATAAATAATTACGTGAAATTTCTTTTGCAGTTTCGATGAATTGCATATAATTGGCATATACAGATTTTTTAAGTGTTGCTGATGTCTGATCGCAATAAACTTGAATTTCCTTCTTGCGTTGTTGCAAATCGGCGCCACCAACACATTCCTTCACTAGTTGTTTGGTGTCTATAAGTGTATAGAAATAATTTTGTTTTTATTATAATAGGTGTTTAGGCAAAGTTCTCTGCATTTTAATGATGGATGTCTTAACGTTGAACCATAAATGTAGAGCTACACTTTTGTACCGCCTCTGAACGGCAGATAACTTTTAATAAAAAGCATTTTCTTTACGAAAAGTTTCCCGAAGGTTTGCACTGATTTTGTAGGTGAACACTGTGAGCAATATTATTTTCATATATCTAATGCCTGCAACGGAGATCTTTTCCAAATGTTTTGCGTGATATATATGTAAGCACAAACGTACTGGGCTATTTCATTCGTCCGAATGTTAATGTTTTTAAATGTAAATAATTTTAACACATGCAGCCTGTACCAATTACAATTCTGATTACTCACATTTGTCTACACTGAAGTCGGGTTTATCAAAATCCTTCATTAGCTCAGCCATTTTTGTTGAATATAAAATTTAAGTCATCTATGAAATTTAATACTGTTGAAAAAAAATTCTTCACGTCCACGGCACTCCCCCAAAGCGTTGTCAAAAAAACATGAACAGCTGTGCTGTGTTATCTTGTGTGCATTTAGAAGAGGGATGTGTAGGGAGCGGGGAAAAAGTACTCTGTCAGTGTTGTTAAGCATGGGAGAATTGAGAAAGAACTGTAGTGGGAAAAGCCAAAAGTTTTTTGTCAACACGCCATTTTATGATTTTTAAGCATGATTCAATTATTATTGAATCATGATTCTTAAGCTGGTAGAGAACAGGTATAGAATAGAACTAGAAGGAGGTTTGCACTTCTACCTAAAGCTATTTTTTGCCCTCTATTCATCACAATACCTTAAAAGGAAGGTATATTGGGATTTCCGGGTTGTTGTTGTTGTAGCAGTATCTTTGCCCTGTTAGTGTTATGTAAATTACCGGTCGTCTTCGTCTAGCTCATCTAACGGTAGGCCCAGGAAACTGGCTGTTTCGACGGGTTGGGTCCAGAGGGAGAGGGGTGTTAGATGAGTGGGTTTGTTGGGGCATGTGAAAAGGTGGTTAGTGTCGTGCGGGGTGCCTTCACATGCTGGACATATGTTTAGTATGTCGGGGTCGATTCTGGATAGGTAGGAGTTTAACCTGCTACAGTATCCAGAACGTAATTGTGCCAGGATTACGCGGGACTCTCGGGGAAGCTGGAGCTCTTCATCTGCGATGGGTGGCGGTTGGACTCCGATAACGGCATTCGGGGGTCGGGAGCTTAGGAAGGTGGTAAGGGTATCCCGATGGATGTCGTTAATGGTCTGTCTGTATACTGTCTGATCCTGGAGTGGTCTGTCTGTTTTGTCCAGGATCTCGTCCACGTAATTGAGGAAGTGTCTCCTGATGTGCCTAGGAGGTGGCTCGGGCTCGAGCAGGTGTCTGCATGGGTGAGGCCTGCGGTGACACCCTAGCAGAAACTGCTTGCCGAACATTTTGTTGTGCTCCTTAACCGGGAGCATGTTAGCCTCATCGTGTAGGTGTTGAATTGGGGACATCAGGAGACATCCTGTCGCGGTCCTAATGTCAGTATTCTGGCAGGTCTGTAGCTTCGTCCACTGCGTATCACTGGTTCCAGGCGACCAGACAGGCGCGGCATAGTTGAGAACCGGTCGGTCGACAGCAACATTTCTTTGTCTTTGCCCCAAGTGCTGCCGGCAAGCGACTTGAGGACCTTGTTGCGATTCTGTATTTTCGTTGCAATAGCGGTGGTGTGCGCTGAGAAGGAGAGCAAGCTGTCGAAGGTGACTCCCAGAATTCTGGGGTTATTAACCGTCGGTATTGGTGTGTCGTCGACGTGCACCTGAAGTGGCAGCTTGACCTCCTTTGTCCAGGTTGTAAAAAGGGTCGCCGTGGATTTAGTGGGAGAAAATTTTAAGTTTCTCGCAGTGAAGAAGCGAGAAAGGCGGGCGAGGTAGTCGTTTATCTTGGAGCATAGGCCATCAATGTCATTGCTCGACGCCATTATCGAGCAGTTGTCGGCGTATGAGACCAGTGAGACTCCCTCTGGTGGCTGGGGGAGTTTCGAAATATAGAAATTAAAAAGCAAGGGTGAGAGGACACCACCCTGCGATACTCCTTGCTTTATTT
This sequence comes from Anastrepha ludens, assembly GCF_028408465.1. Classification (NCBI taxonomy): domain Eukaryota; kingdom Metazoa; phylum Arthropoda; class Insecta; order Diptera; family Tephritidae; genus Anastrepha; species Anastrepha ludens. The sequence continues at coordinate 39,820,467 of NC_071498.1, forward strand.
TTCTCTGTTTAGAGGTTTGGTCTCGAAATCACCGACGAGTGACGACCACTCAGGTAGTTCGCGGTCCACCTCTTCAGCCCTGGCGGGAGTGTCGACTGTAAAATGTCATCTAGTAGCGTGGCGTGGCTGACTGTATCGAAAGCCTTTTGTAAGTCCAACGCTACTAGGACAGTCCTCTCGCAGGGGCGGTTTTGGTTAAGTCCGCGGTTTACCTGGGTGTTTATGACGGTGAGTGCCGTGGTGGTGCTGTGCACTCTACGGAAACCATGCTGGTGTGGGGCTGGAGTCAGGTGTTGTGTGAGGAGTGGGAGTAGAAGGGCTTCAAGTGTCTTCACTACTGGGGAAAGGAGAGTTATCGGACGATAAGACTCCCCTTGGTTGGCGGGTTTCCCAGGCTTCAGTAGTGGGACCACTCTCCCTAATTTCCACTTATCAGGAATAATGAGAGTGGCCGTGGACAGATTGAAGACCTTTGTGAGGTATTCTACTCCCAATGGACCCAGTTTTTTCAGCATCAGCATGTTTAGTCCGTCGGGGCCAATGGCTTTTGATGGTTTCATTCGTTTGATGGCCCCCTGAACCTCGTCGCTGGTGAAAGTAAGCGGTGCACTGTTGTAGGGCAGTTTGTGCAACCGTCTGGTGGCACAACGTTTGGATCTGTCGACCGGAGGATGCAGTATAAATGCCGGCTAAAATAGCTCGCGCATCTCTTCGGGTCCGACGAAGTACGACCGTTGAAGGTGATATCCACCTTGTCGTTATGTTTCGTCGGGTTCGACAGGGACCTTACGGTGGACCAGAGCTTGCTCACACCAGAGGTGAAGTTACAGGACTTCAGATGCTCTACCCATTTGGTCCGCTTGTGTTGGGTGACCAGTTGCCGGATCTCCGAATTGAGATCCTTTATTCGAGGATCCCCGGGATCGGCCTGGCGTACACGGTCACGCTCGTTTGCCATAACGGCTGCTTCGGCTGGGAAATTGGGACGTAACTCCCGGATCCGTCCAGCGGGTATGAAGCGAGCCGCGGCGGCTGTGATCGCCTTGCGGAGTGCGCGTTCGCCTACGCGCACATCGGTGGGAGTGGGTAGGGCTGCGAAGATGTCCTCGGTAAATTCCGCGAATCTGGTCCAATCAGCTTTGTTAAAGTCGATGTATGACCAGTGATCCGCGGAAACAAAGTCGGCAGGTCTCTCGATCGAGATGATGATGGGCAAGTGGTCTGATGCAAGCGATAGCATAGGTCGCCAGGTTATGCTATTTATCAGACCTGCGCTAGCAATTGTTATGTCAGGCGAGCTGCTGCAATTGCCCACTACCCTGGTTGGGGCGTCGTCGTTTACAGTGCTGAACGTCGAATCGTCTATCTGCTCTGCCAATAGCTGTCCCCTACGATCATTTGGCAGGCTTGAATGCCAAAGATCGTGATGCGCGTTAAAGTCACCTACTACCAATCGGTTTTCTCCCCTGATGAGCGCACCAATATCGGGGAGATATCCTGCCGGGCAGCAGGTGACAGGGGGTATGTAAATATTATATATTTCGAGCTCGGAATCGCCTGACCGGACAGCTATACCTTGACGTTCTAAGGTGCTGTCCCTGGGGTCGATGCCTTTATCAATAAGACGATACTGCACTGAATGGTGTACTATGAACGCTAGGCCCCCACCGTTGTCTCGCTCGCGGTCCTTTCGGTGCACGTTATAGCCGTCCCTGGTAATCAGGGGAGAGCTAGCGTGCAGTTTTGTCTCCTGGACCGCAGCTATCTTAATTCCGAACCGACTCATGAAGTCGACTATCTCGTCAATCTTACTCGTTAGTCCGTTGCAGTTCAGTTGCAAAAGCTTGAAGCTTCGCGGGAGCGTCGTCGTAATTCGGGGGGTGAGGGATGCGTGATGTTGTCTGCGTTGGTCCTGCTGTACATTCCGCAAAATAGGTAATGGCCTGATGTTGTCTGGTGGCCGCGCCTCTGGGGGCGGTTGCGGGTGCAGAGCTCTGCAGCAGGGGGCAACGTAGTCACGTGTCCACTCACGGGTGGTGTGCAGGCCGGAGCACCTACGAAAATGGCACCAGCCACTGCAAGAATTGCATTGAACTGTTGACAAGTTCCGAGGCACTACGGTCTGACACACGGAGCAGACTGTGCGGGGGACCAAGAGCTGCTGGTTTGTCTCCGCACTGGGGTAGGAGCAGGAGGGTTGTGGGTTTGAAAGGGAGTTGTGTTGCTCTTGGGGGCTCCTTACCGTGGAGGTGTTATTAGTGGCGGCGGTGTGAAGTGCCGGCACTGAGGGCAGTGTAGCCGTAGAGGCGGGGGCCGCCTGTGAGCGGGAGCAACACGTGGCCACATACCTTGTGGACCACTCCCTGTGTGTCTTAAGGCCTGAGCAGGTCTTAAGATGGCACCACCCGTTGCACTGGTTACACCTAACCGAGGTGGAGTTCGGGTGGAGCCGTTTGTGGCAAATGCAGCAGTAGAATACTTCAGGTCCGGGGTTGGGTTCGACGCCAGCCCGGAAGAGAAGTATTTGGAGCAAACTGGCTGCTATGAGTTGCTCCTGTGACGTGAGATTTATGGTAAAATACTGTACACTAGACAGGGCTAGTATACTGGGGCGGCAGCCCTTGGTCGGGAAAGAAAACCCGAGTCATTCCGGTAACGTAGAACCGGCTGCCATGGGAATGGGGATTTCCGGGTATTTGTCACAGATGACATGAGTTGATAGACTTTACCTTAGCCTGTGCAAGTAGCTGGACAATGAGCTTTCTCAGTTTGTCTTTATGAAAGCTTATGAGATTCTTAAATCTCTTCCTCAATGGTAAGTTGTCGCATGGCAAGGAAAGGCTCGGTTCTATTACTAACGAAGCCGCAACCTCTCCAGCTAATGCATCCTCTGTTTTGTGCTCAGTTATTCCCTTGTGTTCTGGGAACCACCTGCTACACTACTTCGACGAGATCCAGGACAAAACAAACATACACCTAGTGGACCAGACAGTGTTTAGACAGACATTAAACGACATTCACCGGGAGACTGTTACCACCTCCATAAGCTCCTGCCTAGTGAATGCCGTAATCGGATCCAACCCCCACCCATTGCTGATGAAGAACTCCAGATTCCCCGTGAGACCCGCGAAACACTGGCACAACTACGTTCTGGATACTGTAGCAGGTCAAACTCTCACTTATCCAGAATCGACCCCGACATACTAAACATATGTCCGGCATGTGAAGGCACCCCGCATAACACTAACCATCTTTTCACATGCCCTTTAAAACCCACTCATCTAAAGCCCCTGTACCTCTGGACCCAACCTATCGAAACAGCATGTTCCCTGGGCCTACATTTAGATGAGCCTGACGAAGACGACCGGTGATGTACTCTACACTAACAGGACTTCTCTTACTGCTACAACAACAACAACAACATGGACACCAATGAATTTAGAAGGTCCGAATTAGTTGTAATCAGCTATCAAAATCTTGTCCGAATTTTAAAATTGCATAGTGCAATTGATTCAAATTAATAAATAGATTTAATTTAATTAATTTTAAATTTATTTAAATTAACTTAAATGTTTAACTAAACTTGCCACACTGTTTGGCATTCTGTTTGACATTTGCTTTCCTAGAGATTTGACATTTGTGGATGAGTAATTTTTTTGTTTTTATTTGGATTTGTCATCACTTCGACAGAACGAACAAAAAATACGTAGAAATTTAGAATTATTAAACACTTAGTTTCTTACATTTGTTGCCTTTTAAAATTATTACGATAAACTTCTTATCATGGATTGGTTGTTCGGCAAGAAAATCTCACCGGATGAGATGCTGCGAAAGAACCAACGCGCCCTGAATCGAGCTATGCGTGATTTGGACAGGGAGCGTATGAAAATGGAGCAGCAGGAAAAAAAGATTATTGCGGACATAAAACGCATGGCCAAGGAAGGTCAAATGGACGCAGTGAAAATTATGGCCAAGGATTTGGTACGAACACGTCGTTATGTGAAAAAGTTCATGCTGATGAAGGCAAACATACAAGCAGTCTCCTTAAAAATACAAACACTAAAGTCGCAGAATACAATGGCGCAAGCGATGCGCGGTAAGCAAATAGAAAAAAAGTATATGGATGTGATGACGACATTGACTACCTTTATGTTAAAGCTGGGTACTAATAAGTGTGTCTTTTTTTTGTTATGCTCTGGAAATAGGTGTTACTAAGGCGATGCAGAATATGAATCGTCAATTAAATCTCCCACAAATTCAAAAGATATTGCATGAATTCGAAAAGCAATCTGAAATCATGGATATGAAGGAGGAAATGATAAACGAAGCTATCGACGATGCGATGGAAGATGAGGGTGACGAGGAGGAGACTGATGCAGTTGTTTCGCAAGTTCTTGACGAACTAGGCTTGCAACTGGGTGAACAATTGGGAGATTTACCCACTGCTACTGGTTCGTTGTCCATTGCAGGGGGTGCAAAGAATACTCCAGCTGCTGTTGCTGCCGGTGGTGTGGGTGGAGGTGCCGGTGGTGGTGCTGGTGGCAATGGCGGCAATGGGGGTAGCGCTGCGGCTGCTGGTGGCAGTGACGCTTCAACACCTGTTTCCGATGCAGATGCCGACTTACAAGCTCGTTTGGACAAATTACGACGGGACTAGAGATAAGATTGCAATCGAAATGATAAGCAAACATTTTTACACCGGCTGTCTGCGCTTCGCTACACAGTTGTAATATTTGATATATTAATATATGAACTTAAGTTTTATACTGTGGTAGGTCAGGAACTGTATATTTTTCTCGTTGAACTTTTTTTTTTTTTTTTGCATATTCGCACGCTGTTAGGAAAGGCGAAGCGCATAATATTAATGTTTTCATCTACTATGTACGAGTGTGTGAACCCGAATCTGAGAAAATAACATTTGATCAATCACTGTGGAAATACTGTAATTTGAAATACAATATATTTACTTGTATTTTGTGTTAATTATAAAAACATGTAAGAAATTCTACTTTTGTTCTTTTACATTATTCGCAAATAAGTGAATCAAATTTAGATATATTTTAAGATGCCCCCGATTATATCTCCGACTATCTCCATATAAGTACAATTAACTGTTCTAAATAATTAGTTGCACTGATTTGAAAAACATTTTTTGCAGAACTATTCTTGTTTATATTTATATTCTTATTTCAGACAAAGCTCGCAGTACTTCCTAACAAGCGCTTGATAATTATGGTTAGGCAGCAGGAGGATAATAAATGCCACTGTTACATGTGGGATCTTTGCTTTTACGATCTTAAGTAGGGCGAGTCGCTCGATGGTGATGAATAGTTAACTCACTTCCAAATGTGCAACACGATTCTACTTTCATTCCTTTTCTGTGCCTGACTCGAGTTTTATAGTTTCGGCTTTTCATTGGGTTTAGTGGTCAGCATTCCCGAAGCAATAAGTCAATTATAAGGCATTAAAGTGAATTGTAAACACTTTAAGCAGAAAGGGAAGGTATGATTGACTAAATTTATAATTATTAAAAGAATTGCGCAAACATTCTTTATATGTACTTGGCCAAAGGGGATTCAGTTGGAGTCGCTTCTTATTTACCTATACGAGCAAATCAACTGTTTATCACAATAGTTATTGCGCTCGTTTTGTTTACTTTATTCTTCGTATAAGCATTCGTTATCTCTTTATTTGGAAGCCAGACGTTTGCCTTAGCAAAAAAAAAGATAAACTGATAAATGAATTGCAAATGATTTTTTTTGTCGCGTCATCTAAAAAAAAAACAATATTTATGTTTTTTTTTTTTTAATTTATTCTTGAATCTTACAACTAAATTACATACAATTAATTTAAAAGTGTCCACAAACTGACCTCTACGTAAGATAATTGAAATCATTACTAAACCGCCTGTGTACGAATAAATTGGTATTACGTCAAGTCGTCATGGAAAAGCTGACTTTGACTCCGTACAATGACAACGTGACAACGATCAACGTTCTTTGTTAAAATTTTTTTTTTCCTTTTCGCTAGCATTAATAAAACCAAAGCATATTATAAACTACATACGTATAATTTTATACATATACATATGTGTCTATAATTTAGTATTTTCTAATATCCCATTTTGAATAATTTAATGATCAGGTGTAACGTCTTTCGCATTACATATATTATATCACTAAAACGCAAGATAGAGTTGTGTACTTAACAGCCTGGAGCCGCTTTACTGGAAGCCTTTGGCTGCAAACACTTCTTCCACATGTTTGAACACTTCTTCAGCACTTGGACTGGCATCGATTTGCATCACTTGTCCCAGTTTTTCAAAATGTTTGATAATTGGCAACGAATCATTGTTGTATGTTTGTATGCGCTTCTTTAAACTCTCCAAGTTATCGTCACTACGACCGGAACCACTTTGGCCTCGGGACAAACAACGTTCAACACACTTATCTTCGCTGCAGTTGAAAAATAATACAAATTGAAAATCAACTTTGTCAGCCATCTGACGGGTCCAGCCGTCCAGATTATCTTGATTGCGTGGAAAGCCATCAATGAGAAATCTATGCTTTCCAGAGTTCTGCATCGCCTTCTCGAGCAGAGAACATGTCACTTCAACAGGAACAATTTTTCCATTACGTATATAGTCCTCGATCAAAGTACCAAACTCGGAACCCTCACGTGCACGTTCCTCTCGTAATAAATCGCCCGCAGAGAGATGTACAAACTGGTAGCGCTCCACAATTTTCGAGCATTGTGTACCTTTACCAGCACCGGGACCGCCTAATACAAAAACAATTTGAGGCTTCTGTTCTTGTGGCATTCTGTGTTGACTTATCTTCGTGCTGGAACTGTGAGTAATTGTATTTTTTATTAAATGTACTATCGATTTGTTATAAAACCGTGCCGACACTGCTAACTGCTGTTGTGGTAAAATAATGTGACAGCACGCGGGTAGAGCTATTGAATAGTTTAACTGGCAAAGGTCACGCTGCAAATATCTGCCACTACATCGAATTGCTGCGCCGAACATGAAAACGCGTTTCTTGTATACGTGTACTAAAATGGTTGATTTTTCGCTTCACTCATACTTTTCCCACATAATTCTTCATAGGCTGAATGATGCGCAGACTTTTCAACTTTTGGATTTTCTTTCATGCAATAATTGGTAAGGTCGCGGAAGAGCAATGTGCTGCGCAGGCAAGCACGCCATCTCGTTTTCGCAGGTGAGTACATACATTTCACACTGCCATATTTTCTTTGGAAGTATTGCCTTCACTGTCACACATAACCAGTGGGAAGAAAATCCAATTTAAAAAAGTCGTTGTATTTCTGCATCCAAATTGCACTTAATTCGTTTAAACTGGTTTTTTAATAAACTATGAAGTAAAAAAGATATTATAAAAAAGTGAATGTATTATTATGCGTTTGCTATTCTTATCAATTAAATAAGAGCTCGATATGTGAAATATAGAAATTTATTTAGTTTATTCTATTCTGCAACAGGGGGTCTCTGATGGTAAAAAGATTTATTTGATAAATGCGAAATCTTTACAAGCCCTGAAGGAAATGTCGATGGTTAAACTTACCGATTCATATTGACTTTTTTACCTATACTATTTACTAAACGTTCCCATGGCAGCCGGTTCTACGTACCGGAATGACTCGGGTTTTTCCCGACCAAGGGCTGCCGCCCCAGTATACTAGCCCTGTCTAGTGAAACCCATATCATCCCACCCCTTACGTCACAGGAGCAAACTCTCGCAGCAATCCTGCTCCAAATACTTCTCCTCAGAGCTGGAATCGAATCCAACCCAGGGCCAGAAGAATTCTACTGCTGCGTCTGCCACAAACGGCTTCGCCCGAACTCCACCTCGGTTAGGTGCAACAAGTGCAACGGGTGGAGCCACTTTAAGACCTGCTCGGGTCTTAAGTCACATAGGGAGTGGTTCACACGGTATGTGGCCACGTGTTGCTCCCGCCGGCAGGCGTCTGATGCCTCCACGGCTAACACACCCCCTGATAGGCCGGCACTACCAACCGCCACCACTACCAACTCCTCCACGGTGATGAGCCTATCGGAGCAACACAACTCCCCTTCAACCCCTCCCCTTCCTTCCAGCTCCAACCCCAGTGCGGGGACAAACCAGCAGCTCCTGGTCCCCCGCACAGTCTGTTCCGTGTGTCAGGCCGTAATACCTCGGAATCTGGTAACAGTCCAGTGCAATTCCTGCAATGGCTGGTGCCATTTTCGGAGATTTTCCGGCCTGCGCACCACCCGTGAGTGGACAACTGCCTACGTTGCCCCCTGCTGCAGAGCTCTGCACCCACTACCGCCCCTGGAGGCGCGGACGCCCACCACCATCAGGGCGCAACAGCCACAGTGGATTGCGCAGCAGGCCCAACGCAGACAACACCACGCGTCCCTCACCCCCCGAATTACACTGACCTCACCGAGAAGCTTCAAGCTTCTTCAATTCAACTGCAACGGACTTACGAGTAAGGTCGATGAGATAGTCGACTTTATGAGCCAGCACAGTATTAAGATAGCTGCGGTCCAAGAAACAAAGCTGCACGCTAGGTCATCTCTGATCACCAGGGATGGCTATAACGTGCACAGACACGATCGCGAGCGAGACAACGGTGGTGGCCTAGCGTTTATAGTCCACCACACTGTGCAGTATCGTCTTATCGATGAAGGAATCGACCGCAGGGACAGCACCTTAGAATGTCAAGGCATAGCTGTCCGGTCAGGCGATTCCGAGCTCGAAATATTTAACATATATATACCCCCTGTCACCTGCTGCCCGGCAGGATATCACCCTGATATAGGTGCGCTCATCAGAGGTGAAAACCGATTGGTTGTAGGTGACTTTAATGCGCATCACGATCTTTGGCATTCAAGCCTGCCAATTGATCGTAGGGGACAGCAACTGGCAGAGCAGATAGACGACTCGACATTCAGCACAGTGAACGACGACGCCCTCACCAGGGTAGTGGGCAATTGCAGCAGCTCGCCTGACCTAACAATTGCTAGCGCTGGTCTGATAAATAGCATAACGTGGCGACCTATGCTATCGCTTGCATCAGACCACTTGCCCATTATCGTCTCGACCGAGAGACCTGCCGACTTCGTTTCTGCGAATCACCGGTCCTATTTTAACTTTAAAAAAGCTAATTGGGCCGGCTTCACGGAATTCACCGAGGACACCTTCGCCGCTCTTCCCATCCCCACTGATGTGCGCGTAGGCGAACGCGCATTCCGCAAGGTGCTCGCAGCTGCTGCGGCTCGCTTCATTCCAGCTGGAAGTTATAAGGACATTCGTCCTCATTTCCCAGCCGAAGCAGCCAGTTTAGCAAACGAGCGTGACCACCTACGCCAGGCCGATCCCGGGGATCCCGCATAAGGGATCTCAATTTGGAGATCCGGCAACTGGTAAACCAGCATAAGCGGACTAAATGGGTTGAGCACCTGAAGAACTGCAACCTCACCTCTGGGGTGAGTAAGCTCTGGTCCACCGTTAGGTCTCTGTCAAACCCGACGAAGCACAACGACAAGGTGGCTATCACCTTCAACGGTTGCACTTCGTCGGACCCGAAGAGATGCGCGAGCTATTTTAGCCGGCTTTTTATATTGCATCCTCCGGGCGACAGAACCAAGCGTCGTGCTACCAGAAGGCTGCACAAACTGACGAACGACAGTGCGCCACTTACTTTCTCCGGTGATGAGGTTCAGGGGGCCATCAACAAGTCGAAATCATCGAAAGTCATTGGCCCTGACGGCTTAAACGCGTTGATGCTGAAGCATCTGGGACCCCTGGGAGTATGATTTCTCACAAGGGTTTTCAATCTATCCATGGCCACTCTCATCATCCCTGACAAGTGGAAAGCAGGGAGAGTGGTTCCACTACTGAAACCTGGGAAACCCGCCAACCAAGGGGAGTCTTATCGGCCGATAACTCTCCTTTCCCCAGTAGTGAAGACACTTGAAGCCCTCCTACTCCCACTCTACACGAAACACCTGGCTCCAGCCCCACATCAGCACGGTTTCCGACGAGTGCACAGCACCACCACTGCACTCACCGCCATAAACGCCCAGATAAATCGCGGGCTTAACCAAAACCGCCCCTGCGAGAGGACTGTCCTAGTAGCGTTGGACTTGAAACAGGCTTTCGATACAGTCAGCCATTCCACGCTACTAGATGACATTTATCAGTCGACACTCCCGCCAGGGCTGAAGAGGTGGTCCGCGAACTATCTGAGCGGTCGGCACTCGTCAGTGATATTTCGAGATCAAACTTCAAAGCAGAGAAAGATTAAGCAAGGCGTACCGCAGGGTGGTGTCCTTTCTCCCTTGCTGTTCAATTTCTACATCTCGAAGCTCCCCCAACCACCAGCGGGAGTTTCCCTGATCTCATACGCTGACGACTGCACGATCATGGCGTCGGGCAATGACATCGATGGCCTGTGTTCCAAAGTGAACAACTACCTCACCGACCTTTCTCGCTTTTTCACTGCGAGGAATCTCCAACTTTCCCCCACCAAGTCCACGGCGACCCTCTTCACCACCTGGACAAAGGAGGTCAAGCTGCCCCTTAAGGTAAAAGTCGATGATACACCAATTCTGACGGTAAATAACCCCAAAATTTTGGGTGTAACCTTTGACAGCCTGCTCTCCTTCTCAGCGCATACAACCGCAATTGCCACTAAAGTCCAAAATCGCAACAAGGTCCTCAAATCGCTGGCCGGCAGCACTTGGGGCAAAGGCAAAGAACTGTTGCTTTCGACATTTAAGGCAATTGGCCGGCCGGTTCTTAACTATGCTGCGCCTGTCTGGCCGCCTGAAACTAGTGATTCGCAGTGGACTAAGCTACAGACCTGTCAAAATACCGCCATTCGGACAGCGACCGGGTGCCTCCTGATGTCACCTATCCAACACCTTCATAACGAGGCACAAATGCTCCCAGTTGCGGAGCACAACAAATTGCGCAGCAAGCAGTTCCTGCTCGGATGTTACCGTAGGTCTCATCCCTACAGACACCTGCTTGAGCCCGAGCCGCCTCCCAGGCACGTCAGGAGACACCTCCTTGACTACGCTGGCGAAATCCAGGACAAGACTGACCGTAACCTACTGGACCGGACAGTATTTAGACAGTCTATAAACGACATTCACCGGGAGACTGTTACCACCCGCCCAGTGAATACCGTAATCGGATCCAACCCCCACCCATTGCTGATGAAGAACTCCAGATTCCCCGTGAGACCCGCGAAACACTGGCACAACTACGTTCTGGATACTGTAGCAGGTTAAACTCTCACTTATCAAGAATCGACCCCGGCATACTAAACATATGTCCGGCATGTGAAGGCACCCCGCACGACACTAACCACCTCTTCACATGCCCCCTCAAACCGACTCATCTAACCCCCCTCTCCCTTTGGACCCAACCTGTCGAAACAGCATGTTTCCTGGGCCTACCCTTAGATGAGCTAGACGAAGACGAACGATGATATGCCTACACTGACAGGGCTACCTATGCTGTTAACAACAACAACAACTAAACAAAAATACCCCGTGCTGTAGACATTTGCTCGTCATTGAGATTCTACTAGAGTACACAGAACCCTTTTACATTTACATTTTTATAATTGTAGTCAGCACTAACTAAAGAACGATTTGAGCTAACTGAAATAAAATTAAGCTAATTTGCCAAAATGTTGTTTTCAAAAAATTTAACAGCCATTGAAGTGGTTTTAAAAGTCGCCAAAACTTATTGTGAACATTGTGTTTGTTGAAGGCCTGAAAGTGCTGTTTTTTTATTTCAAAATTTGAGAAAAAAAGTTTATTAAACGAAAAATTAGAAAAAATCGGTAGACGAATCTACTCGCTGCTTCGATTTTAAATTTCACTTTTGATTTGATACTGTTACCACCACAAAGATTGTGTGTAAATAAAAATACACCAAAGTGGCAGTTCATTGCATGAGATAAACTTTATGTCACAAGCTCTGCGATTTTTTGAACGCTCTCCATTTGATTATATCGCATGAGATTATTTGCATGCAGGGAGTAACAACAGAATTACTATGAAATGAAGTTCTCACAAATCTTTAGAGGCTTTACGTTTATAAATATTGTTTATTTATGTTTTTGTTACGTTTTTTAAATGATGGATTTGTGTAAATATGCAATAACACTTTATTTAGTTTTTAATAATTAGTATTTGTTATATTTCGTAATAGTTTCTGAATATTAGTAATTTGATATAAATATTTAAAAACATTTTTCTTTTTAAGATTTAACAACGTTTTTATTAATAAACTACAACTAATTTGGTTTCTGAAGTGACAACACTGATTTCAATATGTTTATTAACATTTTAAACAGCCTAAATAGCTTCTTACCGCCCAAATATGCCTCACCGCCTGCTTCCTAGCTACTTATTTCCTATTATTATCTTTTTGTTCTGATTTTTCGTCTAATTTATTTTAGATAGTAGATAAATTATATTCAGCCTCGGCATTCTTTAGGCGGTAAGGGCCTTAGTGTTAACATTTATACTCTTCGCTGAGTCTTTAGTATTACTTTAGTTGATGCCTCCAGCTAATTCTGCCTGCTTTCAGCAGATTCTAACCAAACTTTGTCCGTATAGCCCATAAAATACTAGATGTAAAAAAAACCTGTTTCCTATTTAGTTCAAATTCTGCGTATATTTTAGGGTACGATTTCCAAATTCGAATTAAATATTCTATTGTTTGGGTGCACACGTTTGGCAACTTTTATTGAGGATCTTAATACAAAATCTTTTATTTTATATTTTTATTAACAAAAATATCGTACTATGTGAAACAGTCGCTACCGCACAAATGCCGGAGGCAGTGTGGCGAAGGTCAAGTAACCCGTATGTCCTGGTAGCGTAGGAGGCGCAGAGGATGTAAGCAGTTTTTTGGTTTCCTTAGGTGTTTTCACAGGTCCAGTCTTTTCATTAGTTGTATCGGTGTCAGGTTCATCCGCTATCTGTGACGAAGGTTTCTACAAAAACATAATAGTTATATATATATATATATATATATATAAATCATTCAACTACCTTATGTTTTAAGAACTCTAAGTCAAGGACTGGAATCGTTCTGGTTTTAACGATATGCTCCTGTTGCAGTATTTCTATTGACCGAATCTCTGTAAAGCCATGTTCCTGTAAGGCAATGCAGCAACGTTGCGACTGTTCAATACAAGGTGAAAATGAACAAAAACGACCACCTAGAGAAATATTAATGAAGGTTTACATTTTACAATTTTTCTTACATTACACATGTGGACAATAGCTTACCCTCGGCCTTTAAAGTTTTTACAGCAAATGGCACAGCCAATTGTGGGGCTGGCAAGTCTAAAAATACTGCATCTGCCTTGCCTTCCAAATCATTGTCGAAACCCAGTTGACAAACATCACGATGATAAACGCTAACGCAATTACCTAAACCATGCCGCTCGAATTCTTCACGGGCTTGCTCCACTCTCGCCTCATGGAAATCAAATGTGTGTAAATGTCCACTAGGTTTAATGGCACGTAGGAAATAATGAGATAGGGAACCTGAACCGGTGCCTGATTCGACTATGACCGAGCCAGGGCGTACTTCCAGTTGAAAGAGTATCATACTAATATCTGGTGTGTAAATGATTTGGGTGCGATGTGGCAAAGTTTGTGTCCATAGTTCTGGATTTGGCTGCAGCACATAGGCCCAACCTTTGGAAAGTTCCACTCGACTGCCATAAGCGACCCCGATTAAATTGCGCACCTTCAATGCACCGTAAGAAGTTTGGAATATCTGCACAGGAAAGTTAACTAATAAATTGCAACAACATAAAAATATTTCTATAATCGTTTACGTGTTCAATGGTTTCGCCTTTCTTGTTGACTATTGTGGGTGTTGCCTCGATTGCGTGCATTGAATTAACGGTGAGATAAAGTATTACCGTGTCGCCCTCTTCAATTTTATCTTTTGGCTTAAGAAAACTCATTTTGGTAGTTTTTTTATTAACAATAAATAACTCGGTGGATTTGCTATAACAAAACACGCCGTATTAAATTTGTAAACAAACATTTTGACATTTCATCGGCACTTTTTAACTGTTCTCATCTAATTCACGTGTTGCCAACGTAATGGGTGATTCAGGTGACTGTAAATTAATATTTTACCATTTTACTTGATTTGCCATTTTTTTTAATTTTTATGTATTTGTGGAAGAAATACTTGTATAAATAGCTCTAAATACTATATGCAGATATATAATACAATATATTTTATATATAGATACATGTACATATATTTATTTAATATATATATATTATATATTAGAGTAGGAGTTGCCGTTGCATTATAATTACGCCAGGAATAAGAATTTGAAAAAGAAAGGTAAAGAATTTTTTAGTTATGTCTTCTTAAATTATTTCTATGAGTTAATATTGAATCATAGATTTTTCTTGATTCGAAATGACAATTTTGTTCGTTTCGTTCCACATACAAGTAGAGGCTACCCAAGAATGATAAATAGTTTCTGTGCACCGTGGCGGCGACCTTTTGCCTTTTTGACCGTTTACACTTGCATACATTTCCAAATGACTTTTTTGGAAATGTTGAGGCGGATGGGACCAGTTTACGTAAACAAGTGCTTTTGCCATTACCGTGAAGTATGCTCTGAAAAATTATTCCGAAAAACGTTTAGTTTAGGTGGTTAAGTTAGATCAGAAGTGCTTCCAAAGGTGGGAAGCTTTTTTGGGGCGGACAATCAGGAACCGCAACAAATATCCGAATCACAGATGGAGAAATTCTGAGAGCTAAAGGAAAAACACAGGACATGAAGGAAGTCAAATCACCGAACTACGCTGGCAAATCAGTCACAATACGATTGATATTCGATTCACACAATACGAATCAATAATTATTTAATTTTCCGTTTTGATAATACAGTGAAACCTCTCCTAACGGATACCTTTATTAGACGGATACCTCTATTAGACGTACATCTCCCTTAGGCGCATATTCTTCTTATACCAAGTTTTAAGTCTCTCTGTGGTCAAGTACTCATTTTTTATAGATATTTTTTGGGATTTTTTTTTAGGATCGTTTGAGTTTATAGTATGTTATTATTGACATCAAATAGTATACAAAAACAATTTTTTTGACATATTTTTTTGTAATAGTGTGGCACCAAAGTAAGCGTCTTAAAAAAAAGATAGGTGGCTTGTCAACAGGATCTTGGCTCTTCAGGACATCTGAAACGAAAAAGTTAAAATGATTATTATTCTATAGGCATGTCATTCTGGCAGGTGCTACAATGGGAAAACTACAGTCTGATTTCCACCCGAAAAATATACCTTTTTTCAAAAGTCCGCCATTTTGTTATTTTTCAAAAAAAAAGTTCACTGAATAATAAAATGTATTTCAAATCATAAAATTGTGTTTTTCTTGCCGAACCACAAAACTTATTAAACACTCTAGTACAGCCCGAGTTATGCCAAAAATCCATGGAAACTTTGTGACGTAATCGTGATGGCTATTTATTGGATGCCTAAAAAGGCATCTCCGACTTAAAAATATGATGAAGGACAAAAAATCATCTCCACAAATTTGTTGAGTTTTATTTATAGAAAAAAATCTGCGGCTTTTTTAAACCGCCCTGTAAAATGTAATTAAATTTAAAAATTTTACTATTTTTAAAGAAACATATGTGCACCAAAAATAGCATGCAAATTTAAAAATTTAAAATGCAAAGACAACAACTACATTGTGAAATAGCTGACCACAAGAAAAATGTATAAAAAATAGTAACAGTGAAGTTACTTGAAGTCAAAATGAGATACACAAAAAACTAGAACTCACAATAATAATCACTCGAAAGTAAATAGTTGCCCGTTTGTCAGTCGATTAAGCAACGGGATAAAAATCTTGATATGCCGACCGCAGTCGCAGTCACAGTCGCAGGGGCAAACTACTTGCAATTGCGCAACTTGTGGCAAGTAGAAAAATCTCTCATGACATACAAGTGATGTGTGTTGAAAGTGCGCGACGCGACTTTGCTTGACCGCCAACATTACAACTGATGTGCACCGATGCCGGCGATGATGCGCCGATACAACTGAAGTACTGACTGACTGACTGCCTCACTGACTGCTATACAAGTTGAAGGACTGACTACTGTCAGCAGCGGCCAAGGAATGGTCTATTGAATAGCTGCAGTGTTGGTTGTTGTTGTTGTAGCGACAGTGTTGGTCGAATTGACTGTTGGATGTTTTGACAAAGCAGCTGCTGAGTTGACTGACTGACTGACAGACACTGTTGATGGTTGGCTGCTGTATGTTGTTGCGGCTGTAGCTTTTATAATTTACATTTTTTCTTTAATTTTTTTTTTTATTCACTTGCGTTTGTTGTTGTTGGTTTCGATTGCGCGATGTTGCATAATCAACGCTTAATACGCATTGCATAAATGGCTGGAGAAAAGTTCGTGGAAATGAAATTCCTGCGAAGAATAAAAACAGCACTAAGAACAAACGCAACAAAAACAACTAGTGGAATAATAAGCAACAAATAACAGAACATTTCGAATTGTCACTTGAGAGTACGCTTGTATACTTGTATAATTAATTGTACCAGGTATATACTCGTACAACCGGAATTTGGAAAACAAATTATACCGTTATTATTCGAAAATGGTACATAATATTTTATTTTGGGGTCGAGATATGACTGCGCTTGGGAGTTCGTTATAACTGCCCGGCTCACGATTTACACATCGACGTTTCGAAGATTGAACGGTTGGTGAGGGTGTACGAATAGTTTTCCATCTGCCAGATTTGGTGAGTAATTTCAAGGCAGAAGTCTTCTGAAGTGTAGCAAATGACGTCGAGTCATCATTTTTTCATAGAACCGGCTCTGACGTATTTTACAAGAGACTAGTTAAGCACAGAACTCTTTGAATGGTAACTGGAACCAGCTTTAGGTGGACCTAACTTGGGCTCCTGGGCATAAAAATAACCCCATAAGCAAAGATACCAATATACAAGCAAGGGACAATTCCTTGATGACCTAAACAAAAAAAAAAAAAAGAAAAATTATTCCGAAACGGGTGCCGAATTGTATACGCCTGAATACAAAATTAAATGATTATCGGATCTATTATCGAAGCTTATGTCTGACATTGCAAGGCTCGTCGCCGTTCCTACTGGGCATTGGGAGAAAAATAGTACATAATGCAATAAATGGTATAGTTACGAAATAGCCGCGTAATAGAGCAAATCGTGCTAAAACTACAAACAATTCCAAGTAGTGTAGATTTTAAGTTAAAACCCAAATGTTAAGTTATTTCAAATGCATAAAATCTGTGACAACAGTAAAACTAGACAACAGATGATCCGCATAGAGTGCGGAGTGTGGCTGGACAATGCCAGCTCAGGCCTACTAGCAAGGCGTACCTATAGAGGAGGGTGTGATTAGAATAGTTGATTTCTTGTTCTTTAATTCACCTTTAAATTAGAATGCCATTAAAACGGGATGACCGAAAGTTTTGTTTACATTAAATCCTTTGTTAGAAAGCGTTTATATTGTCATTATCTGATTTTGGGCGCTTTCTGTGTAAATTTGAATTAAATAAAAAGACTGTGAGAAAAATTTGAGCATTTGTGCGGTGTGCTTAGGAATAATTGAACGCGG
Source organism: Anastrepha ludens (assembly GCF_028408465.1). Lineage (NCBI taxonomy): Eukaryota > Metazoa > Arthropoda > Insecta > Diptera > Tephritidae > Anastrepha > Anastrepha ludens. The sequence goes on from NC_071498.1 coordinate 39,838,172, forward strand.
AAAAGGGCCTATTTTTAAAGTTCCAATTGGCGAGCCTGACGGCAGCTTTTGACAAGACCATGATATCGATCGTCATTCAATTGTTGGAAAGTGAACAAAGACATGTCTCCACTTAACCACCAGCTACCACTAAGTCTGACAATAAAACAACGGGCAACTAGAAAGGAAAATATGCTCATCTCAATCAGAGAAAGAAGAAACGCAAACTAGCACAGCATCAACCGATTAATAAACCCGATCTACAACAACACCAATAAGATGTTGTCAACAAACCACAAAACTTCTCAAGTACGTATGTATTAAAGATTACAACACCCTAAAATTGGAGGAAGCACTGCTGATCCTCCTTTGATTATAACTTGAGGCATCGATTTGATTAAGTTTTTTATAATATTTTGAGCAATTTTCGATCATGAGATATTAATTGCACTTCTAAAGCTTTTACCACTACCAAACTGTCTTCCATTTTTGAAAACCGATTGAGAAAGTATTGGCCACACATTTTCGATTGGGTTAAAGTTGGGTCTGCTGGCAGGCCATTCTAAAAAATGTTTTTTTTTTCGCTGTCAAAAGCTCTTTTGTTGCTTTGAAGGCATGCGTTGTCATGCTGGAAAGTCCACACCTCATCGACGTGACGCTATTCATGTGGCTATGAAGCATTTAGGTTTTTGCCTTTGACACTAATGGCAGCCCAAACCATGACAGAAAATATAATTTTTAAAAATCCAAATGGTTGCATGAATGCCGCCCCCTTGTCTACTAGCTACTATTTATTTTATAACTGTTTGAAGTGAGAAAGTATTAAAGTGGATAAGCTACTCTGATGCGAAATCGGTTTTTTAACTTCCATCCAGTGGCATTTTAAAAGTAACTGCATATTTTTTTTGATTTTTTTATTTATGTATAGTACTCTCCTGGTTTGTGTTAAATGACCAACATAATCGCATCACATATTATTCGTAAATTGCGATTAATCTTTATTTGCATGCAATGCTCGCCATTTAAGTAGAAACGAATACGTATCCTTGTGCGCACATCCATCCAGTTTATGTATGTATTTGTAAATATATGCGTGTAGCTGTTTATATGTATGTAAATCTAAAGACGTACTGCTAAGCGGGCAATGCGGTGGACAAAAGCAGACAAAATCGCCTGACAATTAGTATGAAAATTTGCTAACAAACATTTGCCGGCGATCAGTGATCAGTCAGCGGAACAACACAACAACAACATAACAGCAGCAGCAATGCACACTCTAACCATCAATGTTTAGATGGTAACGTGGAAATGTTAGCGGCGACAGCAACAAATGTGACGACAGACAATTTAGTGGCAGCAATGATGTTGCAGCAACGGTAATACAACAACTCAGCAAATGCAGCTAACCAACAAAGGTCCAGCTGCAATAATAACAAATGCAATAAAACAACAACAACAACAACAACTACATGTTGCTGCTTCAATTCAAGAAGACACCAAATAACACAGCACATCACAGCAAAAAAAGGAAAAGGGGAAAAAAGAAAAATAAATTGTGTCGGGGTGAGGTGAGGCAAGCAAGTGTGCGCACATTTGCATGTATGAATGTGTGTATGAAGTGTGCTTGTGAGTGTTTCGCAGCTAGCACCACTCCAAAGAGCAGCACTTAACATCAATCAGCAACAGAAAACCGCAACAGAAGTTGACATATGAGTAAACAAGCAGTGCGTTAAAGAGCAGAATGTCGAAAGATGGTGGGCAGCCAGCGGTGGCATGAGAGAGAGAGAGAGAGAGCGAGCGAATGGAGACGGGCAAAGGACGTGAACGTTCAAAAGAAAAACACCGCAAAGCGTAGACCAAAAATGGAATAGAATGGGCCGACTAGAACTTGGACTTAAAGACACTCACTAAATATCACTACGAGCAGGCATAAATGATGTGATTGTTGTTGTTCCATTTCCTGGCATTCGATGCAGCAGCCTTGTGCGTTGACAGCGTTGTACGTCAGTGATGCTGCAGCATCGGTATTAGAGCTGTTGCATATTGCGCTTTTTTTGCATATGCGACACTTAGCACCGGCAATGCACTCGAAAACAGCAGTTATAGCAACAAGAACAACAATTAACAAGCAAAATTGTGCCTCAGTTATACGAGAAGTGTTGTGGATTGCATCGGACGGCAGTTGGTCGCTGGATGATGCGTCGTAATGTGAGCTCGCTGAATTGTTGTAGCAGAGACTCAGACACCAACAACATCTGCAACAGCCCAATGACAATTAAAAATTATGTGACGCGCATTTTGCCATTTGTTATCAAACGGTTTTTTTTTGTAGTTTTGGTTTTCGTACACTAAACGCAGTCAACTCCATGCGACAACTATTCAAGCAGAAGTACAACAACGCATATAGAGATATTTATATATAAACCCGTACATACATATTTAAACATGGAGCGAGTGCTTGCGATTTGCTCGCTTTAAAGGAATTAAGTACTAGGAATTTAGTTATAACTCGGGAAATGGCAATACTGAGGGATCTTCATTTAGTTCTCACGTTTTGCTTTTAAACGCTAAATCGAACGCGTTCCCATAGTGGTTTTTTGACTCGATCAAATAGCAAAAAATCACAGGGAGCCATATCAGGTGAACCTTATGACTGTTGAATGGATGCTACTCGTTTCGTTCTTGGTGCGACGGTGCATTATCATGCAGCCAAATCTATGTGTTGTTTTCCTGCAAATCCTTTATTTTTTGGCAAATAGCCTTATGTAAACGTCTCATAATGCCCAATTGAGTCCTTAGTTGTCTGACCTTTTGGCGAAAATGCTTGGGGTACAATACCGTTGTAATCCATAAAAACTGTGTGTGTAGTTTTCTTTTCTGACTGAAAACGATGTGCTTTTTGGTCTTGGTGCAATCGGAGCTCTCCACACACTCGCCTGATGTCTGGAATGCGTGTCGTACTCATAAACCCACGCCTCGTCTCTGCAGTAATGGCACGTCTGATGAATGTTGGGTCGGATTCAGCCTTAGAAACCATGTCTTTGGCCGATATCAACGTTTGTAATTTATGTAGTTTGGGACCAAGATTTGTGACCGTTGAGCGATTGGCGACGATTTTTTAACTATATTTCATTAAAAATGCGTTCACTATTTACAAAATAATTTTTGATTATTTATAATAATAATTAATTACCAATTGCTGGGTTCAACGGCTCTGGACGGTAGGTATAATATCAATCGCTGACAAAAATATAATCGTTTTGTTTTTGTACTATAGTGAGACCTATGGGTTATCAGTAAGATATGGTGCTACATTGGTTGATATACGAAGTTTGTTAAAAAAATATCGCAAATTTTGTACTATTTCAAAAATTATTTATTTATTCATTAATATCTATATTGTCTCCTTCAAAGTAATCCCCATGAGATATTATGCACTTGTGCCAACGTTTTCTCCAATCTTCGAAGCACTTCTAAAATTCATTTTTGTTATCTTGTTCAGCTCCTCCTTCGATGCCTTCTCGTATCTCTTCAATCGTAGCGTAGCGTCGTCCTTTCATGGGCCTCTTCAGTTTCGGCAACAAGAAAAAGTGTTAGGGGGCCAGACCTGGGAATACGGTGGCTGTGTGTTGTTTTTGGTCAAAAAGTCGCGCACAAGCAACGATGTGTGAGCTGGAGCGTTATCGTGATGCAAGAGAACATTTTAGTTTTTCCACAAATCCGGGCGTTTCTGGCGGATTGCTTCGCGCAAATTGCGCATAATTTGCAGGTAATATTCTTTATTGCCCGTTTTACCCTGTGGCAAGAACTCATGATGCTCAACGCCCCTGCAATCGAAGTAAACGGTAAGCAAAACTTTTACATTCGACTGAACTTGGCGCGCTTTTTTCGGTCTTGGTTCGTGCGGCAGCTTCCATTACGATGATTGAGCTTTGCTTTCCACGTCATAACCATAAACCCACGATTCTTCACCAGTTATGACCCTCTGGAGCAAATTTGGGTCGTCGCGGACAGAGCCCAACATCTCATTAGCAATGTTCATGCGATGCTGCTTTTGGTCGAAATTGAGCAGTTTTGGTACGAAAAAATCGAATGGCACGAGCCAATCGATATGTCTAGGTCCTCAGCAACTTCTCTAACGGTGATTCGACGATTGGCCAATACCGTTTTCTTCACTTCATCAATTTTTTCGTCTGTTGCTGAAGTGCTCGGGCGTCCGGCACGTTTTTCGTCGTTCACATCTTCTCGGCCTTCTGAGAACATTTTGTACCACCGATAAACGTTGCTTTGGTCCAAAGTAGCTTCTCCGCATGACACAATTAACATTCGGAACGCATCCGCGCACTTAATTTCGTTTTTCACACAAAATTTGATACAGGTTCTTTGATCCATCTTTTTGAATAGGTAAAAATCGAAGACGAGTCGAAACACGTGCAATCAAAGCAGCTGCTAACAATTTACTGAACATTCAAAATGGCCGAACTCGTCGGCATGAGTGAGAGACATGAGTACCAACATATCGCCACAAAAAAATCGAAATTCGAATATGCGTAACCTGCGAAAATTCAAAATTCGCGATATTTTTTTAACAAACCTCGTACAATAATACCACAATTGATTCTGTTCTATTCTCTATACATTCCATCCTCAAAATTAAAACCTTAAATCGTGGTAATGATCATATTTGCGAGTACCAACATGGCTTTGACCCATTAAAATCTACTTGTATATTAGTAATTCAGCACCAGTCACACAAATTTAAAATCCTTTTTGGCTACCTAAAGCGAATGAAATTACTTGTAAAAATGGCATCGCCTAAATCTATATTAAGATTAACGTTAAGTCTGCAATACTGAAATGGATTTCAATCTACAAAATGATGTTTGATGTTTGTAGATTACGTTTGACATAAAATTACGTTTGATTCATCCCACAGCGCCAGTTCCGTTTACCAAAAGTGGTCCACTGCGCACATTATATCATAACCTCTATCTTCAAACCAAGAAATGTGAGGTTTTTACCCATTTAAAATTTGAGAATAGGCTAAAAACGTTTCGACCCTAAGATCTCTAATCATTCGCTTTACCAGATAAGATTATTTTACATAATTTTGAAATGCACCAGGTATCCTTGAACCAGCCGCACTTTAATAACTATAAATGCTGCGGGGTTTCATATAGGAAAAAAACTCAATCCATCTAACCATGATTATACTTTGAACATTATTAAACTTAGTCGCAAAGAGGTTATTAAAGACTTGGGCATAATCTTCGATTCAACACTGATATTGATATTGATTACATTGTCTTCAAAGCTGTTTCTATGATAGGACTTTAACGTCGAAATACGGAAGAGTTTTCTAGTCGATTGGCCTTGAAAGTACTCTACGTCTCCTTATTTCGAAACCAACTAGATTATTGCTCATTAATATGGAACCTATTCTGCCATTGCCATATAAATAAGAACGAAAAAGTCCCAAAAGTCTTTACTAAATATGCATTGTGTAAGCTGTTCTGGAAAGTATTCGATGCGGTACTAGCTGGTGGTAGCAGAGGAAGAGGAAGGCCTCCTCTACGTTGGAAAGATCAGGTGAAGAAGGACTTGCCCTCACTTGGTGTGTCCAACTGGCGCCGGTTAGCACGAGAAAGAAACGACTGGTGCACTTTGTTAAACTCGGCCAAAATCGCGTAAGCGGTCATCGGCCAATTAAGAAGAAGAAGAAGCTGTGCTAGCCCAAAGGTCTCCCTGGTTATATAGGCAAACACAAATTGATTGGACTACAAAACCTTGAAGAAAGATGAATCTACTTTTCGGTTCTCTCCGTGTATAATCTTTTGAATCTCAATATAAATAGCAGTGAGCTACTGAGTTTAATTAAGCTTCAGACAAAGCACCATGACTTAAGGCAGATTGATTATTGAGGCAGATCAACGGTATAGAACTATCTACGCCTCCAATAAACCACTTGCGAGATGCATTCGATTCTGCAACAACTATCCTAACCTCGACTTTAGTCTAAGTGTCTTTAATTTTAATTTTTTAACTAAATACTCAGAAACATATAGACTATATAAAATAGTTTGAAAGATTTATCTGAACACTGCATTGAATAAATGAATAATTAGAAAATCGACTGGTCCAAATAACGTTACTATAACGTGGTGAAACTTTTACACCTGCACACAGTTGATACAAAATAGGCTAGGCATTGCTGAGCGTACGTCCAAATTTAAGTGCAACTGCAAGCTATTACCAACTAACGAAAATCCTATTATTTTAAAATGACGGAACTTGTGAAATGACGGAATTTGGAATTATAATTCAGCTGTGCCCAAATGCATTTGAAAAGCAAATTTTTGAATTTATTCTGCTAGCATAAATCTTTAAGAAAACAACATGAAAGTCAATGTAAAGAAGTTGAAACACGAATCCCCTTAAAACAGCCTGCCAAACACTACTCGTAATGAAACGGGTTAGTGCCAACAAATGTTAATACAAATCGCGATAGGCGGCGAAATGGCCAATAAAGCAATGCCTCTTTAAAATAAAGTCAACACGCCCACAAAGCCATAAATTGAACTGTTAATCAGTTCAAATATAATTTAAAGCAATTTTTATAGCAGCAACAACAACCACTTCACTACCAATGAAAAACAATAACAATTGCAACAACCACAATAGGCAAATTGGGAAGCAAAAACTACATCAATGCCTATACAGCATAAAAAAAAATTAAAAAGGAAAAAAAAATACAACCACAATTGACCGCCCAAAAATGCCAAGCACCGCGGAGGAAAAAAATTTATAAAGCTTAGTGATAAAAATAAAGCAGGCGGCGGCGGCGAACCAAGAAATGAAGCGCAAAATGACTGTGAAAATGCGCCAATGTGCGCCAAAACAACAAATAAACAAAAGGTGAAATAGCAACAACAATAATAATAATAATGAAAATAACAAGGCTGTCCACGCAAATACTTTTTGTTTTATTGTATGAGGCGAAAAAGGCATAAAAATTAAAACCAAATGATGAGTTAGTGATAAGAAGAGGCCAAGAAGAGAAAAAAATCCAAAGAGCTAGACAGACAGACAAACAAACTGAGTTGAATGCAAAGGACCTGAGACAGGGTCTTAAGATGAGTACGAAGTGAAATGAGTTGAATGAAGTGAGGCGAGTGCGTGGTCGAAGTTTGAGTAGAGTTGCAGTTGAGGTTAGTTGAGGCAGTTAATGTTTTGGGGTTGCAGCTAAGTGGGCAAGTGGCATGCGAATTGGCGGTTTTCGTTTAACGCTGCTGCTGCTGCTGCTGCTGACGTTCATACTCGTATTATGCTTTATGCATTTGCCTTTACATATTTATTTTATTTTTTCTCTTCTCTTCTTTGTGCCAATAGGATGGCTCTGAGTAGCCCAACCCGCATGCAAGAAGTGTATCAATCTCTTAATCAGATTGCATGTCCACTAATTCGTTCGCGAGCCGCGCTAAACTAAAGCGTTGCAGTGGTGCAGCATTACTGCGCTGAGGCAGCAATTGTTGGTGATTTTTATTTTTGTTACTATTACTCCTTTTTTGGTTTTTATTTTTATTTTTGTTATTGTTTTGTTGATTAGTGATGTGCTGGTGGTAGCAGCAGCAGCAGCTGCAGTTGCTCGTCGTGAAGGCGTTGCATGGCGATTCTTTGCTATTTTGGTGACGTTCAGTTGTTAAGCACAACAATCCAATGCCAGTTATTATTGCAACTACCTATTCGTATTTTCTTCAGTGTGTTTTTGTTGTTCTTGTTGTTAAGTCATTTGCTGCAAAATTAATGTGTCTTCAGATTAGTTGTGGCCAATTTGTGTGCGCGCGCAATTATATTTAGTTAAAGGTATTGTATTTTTAAATCACAAAGAGTCGATTACTATTAAATAACGGGTGATTTTTTAGCTATTATCTTTTTAAACAGTTGGTTTAAATAGCTCAAGCACGTTTCGTGTTTTGTTTCACTGTCAAACATCTTCAGTTTGGTCTATAATTTAACCATGAATCGTCTTACAAACGAACAACGCTTGCAAATCATTGAATTTTATTATAAAAATGCGTGTTTTGTTAAGAAAGTTTATCGCGCGCTTCTTCCATTTTATGGTCAGTTTAATCGACCCACTGAAGCGGCTATTCGAGCTATTGTGACTAAAAGGATTTAGGCTTCACACCTTTCAAAATACAGCTGGTGCTCTTGAAACCGAATGACCTACCGCAACGCAGAATTTTTGGTGAATGGGCTCTTGGAAAGTTGGCCGAAGATCCACTTTTTTATCGAAAAATTGTGTTCTGCGACGAAGCTCATTTTTGGATCAATGGGTACGTAAATAAACAGAATTGTAGATTTTGGAGTGAAGATCAGCCAGAAGAATTGCAAGAGCTACCAATGTATCCAGAAAAGGTCACAGTTTGGTGCGGTTTATGGGCTGGAGGTATCATTGGACCGTACTTCTTCAAAGATGCTACGAATCGTAACGTATCTGTGAATGGTGAGCGCTACCGTGAAATTATATCCAACTTTTTTTGCCCAAAATGCAAGAGCTTGACTTGCATGACATGTGGTTTCAGCAAGACGGTGCCACATGCCACACAGCTCGCGTACCAATGGACTTGTTGAGACGCGAGTTCGGTGAACATTTTATTTTACGTTCGGGACCTGTCAATTGGCCACCCATATCGTGCGATATAACGCCTTTAGATTATTTTTTGGGGGGCTATGTTAAAGTTCATGTCTATTCAGGCAAGCCTGCTTCAACTAACGCATTGGAAGACAACATTAAAGCTTTTATATGTGAGATACCGGCCGAAACATTGGAAAGAGTATGCCAAAAATGGACTAAGCGGATGGACCACTTAAAACGCAGTCGCGGTCAACATTTGCATGAAATAATCTTCAAACATTAAATTATATGGACTGTACTATCGATTTAAATAAAAATTTCATGCTTTTTTCTGAATTTTGTTTTTTTGAAAAACTCCTATAGCTCTTAAAAATCACTCTTTAGTTTAGGGCGAACCAAGTTCGTTGCTTAAGTCTTTTGAATTGGTAAATTAGCGCGGAAATTGTAAAAAAACTATAATATAATTTTAAATTTTTTAATTTATATCAATTTATGCTTTTATTTTATTTCCTCTACATATGCATATATTGAATCTGCTCTATGAAAGACGGCCGGAGAACATAGAAAAGGTTAATTTCAGGTGTTTTGAGATACACTGCATCAAGTAACTGCTTACATATATAGCACTGACACTTATTGACATTTTTTAGCAATTTATTTGTTTCTCATTTAATTTTAAATGCTTTTTATTCAAATATAGTTCATACTAGAACAAAAATCATGTAACGCAAAGGCTAAAATTTTGCACAAAATTGTTCAAAACGTCACACTTTTTAATCAGAAATAAATTTTAATTTTTAATTAAATAATTTCAAGTACGCAGTTATATAGTCCGTTGAATTTTCATTATAATAAAGTGCAAATTTCAAATGGCTCAAAAATCGCGTTGATTCTTGACAATTTATTTGCTGACGTTGTTGGGTGCTTTCTTCCATATAAAAAAAATTCGAACTTTCGTTATAAGTAGAAAATTTACAAGAACGCTAGATTTTTCTATAATTTTTGATTGAAAAGTGTGAAATGATGATGAGATTTTGCTGACATTTTTTTTGAGTTTTTTAATTTGCACTTGAAACTTTTTTATATGCTCTTTGTAGGAGAATGAGCTCTATTTTCTTGTTTATGAGTGGCATAAAAAACTTTTTTATATGTCAAGTTTTTACCTTATGCTGACGACGTTAAAATCTATATTATTGTAAGAAACGCATCCGATTCACGAATGCTCCAAATCGAGCTTGATAAGGTTCTTTCTTTTTGTACTAGTAATCAACTATTCTTAAATATTTCGAAATGCTACCACATTACTTTCGTTAAGTGTTTCCTTTGAATCCTTTGAATATACCTAATTTAACTCTAATTGTTGTCTGAGATCGGTCAGTAAAATATTGGACTAAGGAGTAATTTTTTATGCAAAGTTCACTTTCATTCGTCATATTAATTATATAATTTCGAAATTGTATGCTACATATATTAGCTGTTGCACAGAATTTACAAGTCCTTACACTCTTAAATTGCTCTACACATCATTTGTTCGTTCTAAATTTCTAAATACCTTATCATGCCTGTCCCATAACTCGACTTGAACATATCCAAAAACATTGCATTGGCTTTGCTCTACGTTCCCTTCGTTTTCATGATCGCACACCCTCATACTATTGGTGTTGTTGTAACACTATTCTAAATACTTGCTTGTCAATTTGAAATCTCTGCAGTCTCGCCGATATATTTTATCTTTATTTTTATTGAAGGTCTTATGGATTACCCTTACTCTTCTGGAGCTAGTCTATCTCAATGCCCCATCGAGAGCGCTTCGTAATTTAGATTTTTTCCGTATTGACTTTATAAGATCTCCGCTATTTGGTAAAACAGTTATTCACAAATAGAATCGGCTGATTAATTTTGCGCCACGTTACATACTTAGCTATCTTAATTCGTTACATATACGGTATATACCTATGAAATGAGACTTTTTCCAATTTCAAACGTTTATTAACAAAAAATGGTTGCAAATTTAATCTTAAAAATAATAGCCATCGCTAGCGACACATTTCTCCCAACTCTCAGGCAATTTGTGGATGCCGCGCCAAAAAAATTGGCCTTCTTTGGCCGCAAACCAATCATCGAGTCATTTTTTGGTTTCTTCGTGAGAATTGATGCGCTGCTCGGAAAGTGCGTGGCCCATCGATGCAAGCAAAGGATAATCGGAAGGCGCCAAGTCTGGTGAGTAAGCCGTATGCACCAGTGGCTCCCAATCGTACATCTCCACCAATTCCCCTGGTCGCTCTTGTTCGATGTGGCGCTGCATTGTCATCAAGTAAAATTACTTTGTGACGCCGATCGGCATATTCTGGGCGTTTTCGGTGTAAAGCGCTGTTAAAATCGGCCAATTGTCGTTGGTAGCGTACACCGTCAACTGTTTTACCTGGTTTTAATAGCTTGTACCAAATCATACCACGCTGATCCCAGAAAACACACAGCATTGCCTTGCGGCAGAAGCGATTTGGTTTGGCCATTGTTTTTGGCTTGTGGCCGGGCGGACCATCGATCGTTTACGCTTATTGGAGAATTACACCCATTTTTCATCACTCGTAACGATTCGATGCAAAAAAGACTTCCTTTTGAACCAGGAGAGCAGCATTCCAAAAGTGGTTTTTCGGTTCTCTTGCTGCCTTTCAGTCAGTTCATGCGGCATCCATCTTCCGACCTTTAAAATCAAGCCCATGTCTTTCCAACGTTTAGAAATGGTTTTTTGGTTCACTCCCAACTGCTCTGCTATCATTTTTTGCGTTTGACATTCATCTTCGTCCAACAATGCTTGCAATTCGGCGCCCTCAAAGTTTTTCGGTGGCCGGCCACGGTCCTATTTCTCCACGCTAAAATCACCACTTCGGAATTTTTCAAAGCACCTGAAGCACTGTGCTCTACTTAGAGCATGTCCACCATAAGCTTCTATAAGCATTTGATGAGCTTGAGAAGCATTTTTCTTCAATTGCTAACAGAAAATCAACAATGTCCGCAAATCGTAGTTTGAAGGCACGAAATTCGACATTTTTAGAGCGACAAAAATGCATTGTTGTACGAAACGTAACAAACAATGAACTGAATATTGTTGACAGATGAGAGACGAAAAAACCAGATGTTTGAGAAGGTTTAAAAATACTCCTAGCGTCATCTATGGACTAATAGCTGAAATTCTCATTTCATAGGTACCAATAAAAAACACTGCTCGCCACCTTTCTTCGATCAGCTCCAAATGCTGGTGCTCCTCTTATCAGATCACAATTCCACTGCATTTCATTGATCCAAACCTCGAATTGCGCTTTTGTAGATTTATTAAACGCTGAAGAAAACGCTGGAAATAATAAACTATAGGCATGTATTTTTCCCAAAATAAAAGATATTTTCAGTTAATTTACATTTTTCGGCTGTATTCTCAATTTTGACGATCGTCAACAACATTTAGTATATTTTTAACAAATATCGCGTCTCCTTCGTCTTAAATTCTGCTATTGAATCCCAGCTATTTTCGTGCGATCAGACGACATCGAATTACCAAGTACCAACACAAGAACGATTCGAAATGAACGAAATGAAGGTTGGCTTTGAGGTATGGTCCAATAGTACTTTCTGGAATGTAAGAGAACCCCAAATGAGTTGCTCATGCGATGTGTCACGAATGTAGTCTGGGTTCCTGGTCACAGGGAGCGAAATACTAATAGTCAAATCTGTGCGCTGGTTAACATTTAAGTCAAAGGACAAGTGAAAGGTAGGCATCCACTTGGGAAGTAACCAGACAAGTTTGGCCAAAAGTTGCTGAAATAAGCTCTAAGTCAGTACAATTAGCGATGGATAAAATAAAATGACAGTCAACAGACTTATCGAAAGCCTACTTCTGTACGCTACTGTGTAGATCTGCAACCACTTTAATCTAACCACTCGATGCTTTCTATTGCTTATCGAGAAGCGATTTTTCTTACTGGCGCGATAGTCGTTTAAGTGATTTTTGGCCGAGTTCAGCGCCAGTGGGATGCACCAAGTGAAGCCAAGTCCTTCTCCACCTGATCTTTTCAACGTAAAAGAGGTCTTTCGCTTCCAGCTGGTATCGTATCAAATACTTTCGGAGCCGGGGCATTTTTATCTATTACGAGAGACGATTACTGTTAGAAAAAGATTTTTGTATCATATTGATGTTTTACAGGGGATGAAACACCGTGACCCTGTATGCACAAATGCTTGCAAATAAAAAAAAATGTTTCTCCAGCTACTATTTAGTGACATTATCTTTTCTCTTTTTCTTCTTCAAATGCTTTAACATTAAATTCAACGGCGACACTTTCACAGCTACTGGTCATTTTTTCCCCAGTGAGTTGGCACTGTGTCAGCAATAAGAAGAATACAGAAAAAGGCATTTGTGCATATGAGAAGCAGATTCATGCTGTGGCTGCATTTTAATGCAACAATTTTGTTTTTATTGCAGTTAACCTCACGTTTTGAAATGCACAACAACAAAATGTTAGAAAAATAGTTTACAAGAGAAAAATTGTGTTACATGAAGAATATCGGCTGGGAAATTACGCAAAATATAGACGATAGTAAAAAAACACAATTCATAAATGTTAGAACTATTAATTTTAATATTTAATAGGATAAAATAAAACACCTACTGTATGTGGGCTTTTTGAAAATAAGTATTTATGGAGCTACTCTCTATTTTCAACGACATCTGTTGAAAAGGTAGATCCTTTGCTGTAGCGATTTAAAATACGCGAACGACAGTGTGGTTCAGAAAATATGTTTGCTGGCGAGCTGGGCCCTGGGTACATTCTCGAGCATAAATATTATACATATATATGTAGATACTACAGAAAGCGCCACGGACTATATGGAATCTAACTCGAATTTCGACATGTAGTTGCAGGTGCATTTGTCATACTGAAGGCTGCAAATGGATTGCGTTGTTGGTGACGCTCAGTTACCACGGCTGAGAAACCACGTAAACAACTTCCAAGTGCAAGTGCCTGGTATTTGCGAGGCTTGAAAGAGTGAAAGAAACAGGCAAATTAATGGAACGAAAGGGGCAGTATACATATTCACAGCCAGGCAGCAATACCACCTCAAAGCAATGGCATCGATGGCTTATGTTTAAATGCGAACGATTACGTCTACAGCCTTTCTCAGAGGTCGAACTATCACTGGAAGTCAAAGTCGATGATACTCAAATTCTGACGGTAAATAACCCTAAGTTACTGGGGGTCTCTTTTGATTATTTGCTTTTTTCCCAGGGCATACATATGCGATCATCACTATGGTCGAAAACCTCTACAAGGTAGTCAAATCGTTGACTGGTACCACTTGGGGCAAAGACAAAGAAACGTTGCTGGCGACAAATAGGGCAATCGGCTGGTCGGTTTTGAGTTATGCAGCTCCTAACTGGGCACCTAGGAGTAGTTAGTTATACGTAATCAAGGTGCATAACATTACGATCAACAAGCAGTTCCTATTGAACTGTTACCGTAGGTACGTCAGGACGCATCTATATCACATGGCTGATGAGATCCAGGATACCAACACATGACAACCCCTGGAGCGACCAGTATCCAAACACGCAATAACGACATTTATCGGAAGTCCCGCACTGCAGTTATGAACACCTGCCTCTAGAATGTCGTTATCATCGTTCAGCCACCACACTTTGTAGGCGTAGATCTTCAGCTGTCTCGCGTAACTCGCGTTACACCAGCACAATTAAAAAAAAAAATAAAGAAATAATTGGCGCGTACACTTCTATTAGGTGTTTGGCCGAGCTCCTCTTCCTATTTGTAGTGTGTGTCTTGGATATTGTTCCACAAATAGAACGCAGCCAGCGTTTGATCCAGCTCTCCGAATTATTTCTGGAACTCTATTTAAACGCGTTCTCCGAAGTGGTTATTTGACTCGATCGAAAAATCGCAGGGAGCCATATCAGGTGAATAGTTGATACCCATCTGTGGATATTGGATGGTAATCGTTTCGTTCTTGGCCAACAATTCACGGATAACACGATGCTACAAAATAATAAAAAAACGAAAGAACTCTTCAGTGATATAGTGCACGTTTTAGGTCAAGACTAGTACAACACAAAACTGTGTTTAGAAAATTCAAAATACCCTCAAATTATTTATTTAGTGTTAAAAAACCGATTTATGGTGTTTTTGATGAAGTAAAAACACATAACTAACACATTTTTCAACCGATTTTTTATTTTAATATGGTCTTGGGAAGGAGAGTGTATATGCGTTATGAATGTATATAATTCTAAGTTTGCACGATTGACGCTCAAAAGAAATTTTCAATAACAAGCTCTGATTTGTGTAATTTTGCGCGTTTTTTTTCAACGTGATGCAATTTTTTGGCCACTATTCTCCAATGGGGACCACATATACATATTTTTAAACTACAATAAAATGTGCTCGAAATAAGCTATTTTTCATCTTCATACATGGAAAACTGTAAAAGTTAAGATTTAAAAAAAAAAGGTTTTTTTTTCCACATTTTTAAAATTCCAGCTGAACCGACACTGCGAGAGAATATCGCATGACCGATAGTGCTTTACTGCTCATTGCGAACTAATTTTGAAAGGCAGCAATAAGTTTACATAACTATGAATATAGTACATCTAACATATCAAAACTCATTATAACCCAAGCTTATCTAATCTAAACTGACCAACCGAGGCTTGCAGGACACAGCAGACCGTTTGTAATTTGCTGGTAAGCATGTATAATTTAATGAGTGTGAAAAATCATCACTCTTGAATGATCAAGACCTATTAAAACTTAGCATAAGTGCGTCTAACCTAATCTAACCTTACCAAAGTGTATTAAGTAAACAAAAATCAGAATGTATGATAAGCGTAATAATTTTTGTTACATATACGGAATGTTTGTTGACAAAAAGCATCGTTTAGAATTCGCCGTGGTTGAAGGATATAACCTTCTTTTTGAACGCACATACATTGAAAGTCAGTGGTTTGAACCTGAATATGTTTGTTCAATGTGCACTACTACAATTAAAAAATGGAGATATGAAAAAAATCAGTATTTCCTGGACTTAGTGACGCAAAAATAAAAGAAGGCAAGAAAAATTTGTTTTTCTTAAAGTGACTCATATTTGAAAACGATTTCAAAATTTGAAATATTTCAGGTGTATTTGTAGGGCCACAGATACGAAAACTGCTGGTTGATGGAACTTTTGTGCTGAAATTGAATGAAGTTGAAAAAAGAGCATGGATAAGTTTCATTTCTTTATGTCGGAACTTTTTAGGAAACGAAAAAAGTGCTTACTATGTTAACGTCGGTTCAATTGTGTTACGTAGGGTTCTATTTAGTGAACTGAGATTAGGATAAGTTATTCAAGGTTACGTCGGGTTTGGGTAGGTTGGCATTGCAAATTAACTTGCTTTGGCAATGCAGAAAGGCAGCACAATTGGTTCGATTGTCTCACATTGAGTACTGTTGGATTGATTTCGATAACGTTAGGCTAGGTGAGGTTTAGTTAGGTAATACTACGTTCGGGTAAGTCACAAAATTGCAGAAGTAAGTCAGCAAATTGCGTTACTTTTTGCATAATCTTTTTTTCTACGTTATAATATTCTTCCACGGTCTTCAACTCGTGAATGTTCTGTTTTTATTTTATTTCTACAAAAACGTTTTCACTTGGAAAATTTCTTATCAATTTTGATGAAATAATGCTGGCTAGATTCGCAATGGACACAGGTATGAGTAAATATACTTAATTATACACATATTTCGTGAATAATAACGGATAACCGCATTAAATTTGCAAATATGAAAGTAATGAACAAAACTTTCAGTATACTGATTTTTTTGTTTTACATAAGACTATCTACTAATAAATAAACTTTTCATTTCAATATTATCGACAACATCTCGTTAAACTCGCAAAAATTGGAAAAATTTACTACAATTTAAGTTTTGTGTTGAAAAATCAGTAGTTATTTTTGCTTAGCGTGAAAAATAGAACCCATACGTCAGAAGGACTAACATTTAGCTCAACAAAATTGTTCAAGATTGGAAATCGGATAAAATGCAGACGAGCTACGAATTTTTAAGTGTCGGAAAACACCAAAAATCGGGTTTTTAACGATAAATAAAAAAATTGAGGGTGTTAAACATTTTTTAAAACGATTCTGCGTCGTTCTCGGCTAGATCTACAGTGCTCATCAAATCACTTCAAAAGTTCTGGTTCACTGTAGCACCGTGTAATTATGGCACTGTGCGAGGGAGCGGTATCATAGTGCAAAAACCACGAGTTGTTTTGCCACAAATCCTCTCTTTTTGGTAAATTTCACTCACTCACCATCGATTGTTCCGCGAACTTTTTGATTAAGGTATTATGCGCGTCATGTGAATGTACCCTGCAGGACACAAACCACCTATTCACATGACCTTTTGAACAAACCCATTTAATGCTCTTTTCCCATTGGACACAGTTCATGGAAACAGCATTTTTCCCGGTAGTACCGTTAGCTGAGAGAGACTTTGACGGCCGCCTACTTCACTGCGTTTGATAGGGCTTAGTGAACTGCTGCAACAACAAAAATAATCATCATTCAATCTCGGTCCTACTAATGTGGTAAACAGCGTTAAGTAAGAAATGGGTCAGGCAATGACAAACCTGCGATTGTATCGGCAGGCAGTGGCAAACCTCTGAGTGTATTTCTGCCATGAAAAAACTCCTCATAAATAATCATTTACCGTTCGGAGTTGGCTTAAAACTGTAAGCCTCTGCATTTGTGGAATAACATCAGGAAGCACACCACAAATAGGAGGAGGAGCTCGCCCAAGCACCTAAAAGAAGTGAACGCGCCAGTAATTTTTATTTTTTTATTTTTTTTTAACGAAAGGGTCACTGAATTCTCTCAACAATGGCTTACGTATTTTTTTGGTATTAATTTACTTTACAAATTTCAAAAATTCATGTCTTTTAAAATACTTAAATTTACTTATGTAAGTATGCTTTTTAACTGAGTTTTTATTCACAATTATAAAAAATTAGTTTTCACAGATATTCGCCTGAATACTTTGCTTATGAAAATAAAAAAAGTTCCAAAATAAATTTAGAATCATTAATGCAATATCTCTTAACCAGTGTTACACTTTCATTGTTTGAGAAAAAAAGAAAAAAAAAACGGAAAACAAGCTGGGATTTAAAAGAAAAAGCAAAATGCTGCATAACACGAACTAATACAAATGAAGAGGAAGCTGTTTATTGCCTAGTAAAGGGGAAACAAAACGAAAAAGAAGGACACTGACTGGGGACTGGCAGGAGCCGCTAGATTTATTTCGTTTTCTAGGTTAAACTGTCTGTTGTACATTATGATAGACCACGTTTTATTTTTCTATTCTTTTTTGAACGTCTGCTGGTTGGTGGAGCTATCAACAGTGGCATATTCGTATGCACAATTAAAGTTACAAAAATATATATGTATACGTAGCTATGTGTGATTCTATGACTATGTGTTATATGTGTTTGTGTGACTGTGAGAAAAAAGCATTTGGTTTGCTACAGAAAAATATGATAAAAATAAAAAGCGAGGAAGAAAAAAAGAAATAAGCAAAGAAGTCTAGGTTTGGCTGGAACTGAACCTTTTATACCCAAAGCACATCCATATACGCGCTGTTTATTTCAAATTGCAGGGAAACAAAGTAGGGAAACACAAGAACGATAGAATACAAGGCTGGGCAGATTGATGAGCGTAAGCTTGCTGCGACGCAAGTGTAGGTGAAATGTGTGAGAGAACTAGAAAATATTGCTAATGTAGGTTAATATAAACATGTAAGGGGATAGAAAAGAAAAATTAACAAAAGAGAAAATAATAAAAAAGAATGTAAGTTAAACTCTGCAATTGATTCTATTCCGTAACCTGGAGGAGCAACTCCTGTAACCAATTGTAAACTCAAAATCATTTTTTTTTAATTCCAAAATGAGAGTCATCCACTTATTACACAGTCTAACAAAAATATTAACTTACATTAACAAGCACAAATAATTATGAAAGAGGATGTCTCCCAGACCAACTTTGTTGAAGACGTGGTCTTGGTTCATTCGGAGCATTCCACTCACTCGTCTGATGTCTGGATTGCATGTTACACTAATAAACCCACGCCTCGTATTCAGTAAAGATGCATTTGATGAATGTTGGGTCGGACTCAGCTTTCGAAATTAAATCTTTGGCAATATTAATGCGATCCACTTTTTGCATGAAATGAAGGCCCTCAGGGCCAACTTTGCTGCAACAAGGCGCAAAATCCGGATCCATGAATCCTCTGTCAGTTCTCTGATAATAAATTCGTAGTTACTGATTAACTTTTCTTTCACTTTTTTAATTTATTCATCAGTTTTCGATGTCGACGGCCTGTCACTACGTTCGTCATCTTCGATAGACGCACGATCTCTTTTGAAGCATTCATGCCACTGCGAAACGACGGTTTTCTTTAAAGCATCGCTACCGAAACAGTTTTCCAATATTTCTAAAGTTTTCGCACCATTGAAGCCATTTTTAACGCAAAATGTTAAACAAACACTTTGTTACAAACTCAAATCTATTTTTAAAACTGTAAATAATCGAAAACGAGAGCAGTGCTAGACTTACTCAAGACGGTATAACTCTCACAAATGTTAAGCAAGGGCGATCAAATTTCAGCAAGAATGCTTATCACAGATGTGGCAACCAACAAAAAAAACAGAACTGAAATTAGTTGACTTAGAGCGTCACCTGGCGGTAATTCTGCGAACTTTTTGATCAAGGTGGTAAGGCAAATAAAGCTAGGAAAAGCTAATTTGGCTGCATCCATTTTGAAAGCCATAGAGCACAGGCTTTCGAATTATTGGATCTTACAATAGCTGAGGGCAGTTCATAGCATCTGTGACTTGTGCAGAAGTAAAAACAAATTAAATGTCCGCTTTGAATCTCAGATTTGCTCAGACGAAAATCAACGAAATTCCATTATTAACAAAAGTTTTAATAATTGGAGAAGTGACATTAAATGCACAATTCAGCCTGTCATCGAAGCCGCAACTATCCTTTTTTTTTTAATTTGAAGGTAGTATGAAACAGAGTTTTGCACTTATTTAGCAGATTCTACTTTATCTTTTGACATTCATATCACCAGCTGGAGGCTGCCTTTCTAAAGCTAAATGCCCTTGCGCTTTTATGCATTGGGTATAAAAATGAGGGAAGATGGTAAATGTACAAAAGCAAAGAAAATGAATTTCAAAAATTTATCATGAAACTTTTTACTCCACCACTAACCTCCTGGTTTACTTGCATGCATACATATGCACATACCTTGCTTCTTACATTCAGAAGCATACATACACATGCACATATGTACATCTAAACAAAAGGATGCTTACAAGCAATTGTTTCGGGAAGTTTTTTAGCATTGTTACCATAGCATTGCATTGTTGTTTCACTCGAAGCTCATTGTGCTTTTCTTTTTATGTATTATTATTACAATTGTTTTGTTGTTGCTGTTATTGTTATTATTGTTGTTACTTTCGGTGTAGGCATTGTCGCTAATATCGATCGACATAAACTCATATTGTACGCCAGATTGGAAATCGCATTCGAATTCAGCTGCGCTTTTGCGACATCAACATATTGGCGACAATGCCGTACAGACGACAGAGCAAAACTGCAAACAAGAACAACAACAACTGCAATAGTAGGTTGTGAATGAGTGTGTGTGTGTGCAAGTTACACGAATGACAATAGTATGGCTAATAATAAAAAAATATGCTTATCATTTTGTAAACATACGCAAAAATATTGTTGAATGCACATATGCACACACACATATATATAGGATTTTATATGTATATGTTAATCTGTACCAGGGATACCAATATTAACGGAAAATTTTGTTCCCGGAATGTCGGGGTATTTTTACAGAAATCCCGAGATTTCGGGATTTATCACGGGGCTCACTTTGTGAAATATCTTTTTTAATATGCAAACACTAAGAAAAATTTAAGTAGTTAAATTAAATTAGTAGTAACAAAATTTAAAAGTAGTAAATTTGATGTAAAAAAATTTAAAAGAAAAATTTTTAGTAAATTTTTTAAATTATATTTGAAAAACTATGCGATTTAGGAACGTATACATTATAAATAAAAATGGAAGTACAAAGTATATAATGAACCTTGATACAACGAAAGCTTTAATGTATTGTAATAAAATTTAGCTGAGGCCTTTGAAAAAAAAATTGCGTTGTACCAAAATTTTTCGTAAAAAAGTATTTTTAAACGAGAAATTTTAAATATGATAATCTTTAGAATAAATTTACGATTAAAGTACGATTTCCAAGGGTCTCTGTATAACGAAGAGTGAACACAAAAGCCTCTACATAGCAAAATCTGATTATGTTGACGGGTAGAGTCCTGTAAGCAAAATCCTCTACGTAACGAGGTGTAGGGCGTTGTACATTGCCATTGTTATTTATAAATTCTATGAACAACAAATTCTTATAGACTACTAACACAAATTATATACATATATGTATAAAGGGTTTTCCAATAACATGTGTTATCTATCGCTGTCGAGAGATGCTTAACGCTTTTTTATGGCCGGAATTGGAGGGTATTGATCTGGACAACGTTTATTTTCAACAAGACGGCGCTACGTGCCACACAGACAACGACACCATTGATCTTTTATAGGAAAAGTTTCCGGGCCGTATTATCTCTCGAAGAGGTAGTCACAATTGGCCACCGAGATCTTGTGATTTAACACCTCGTGACTTTTTTCTTTGAGGCCGCGTGAAAGAGAAGGTTTACGCCAACAGCCCAGGGTCGATTCAAGACCTCAAAGATGAAATTCGTGAGGCAGCCACTTTGCAATTCGGTTATGGAAAATTTCATGAAAAGGATATAGTTCTGTACGCGTTGTCATGGTGGTCATTTGCCTGATGTTATTTTCCACTATTAATGGCATACCTTCCTCTTTATAATGAAATAAACATCCGATCATTTATATTAAAAAATAGCATTTTTCTTTGAATATCAAAATAACACCTCTCATTGGAAAACCCTATATATATACCATATATAATTGGCGTGTACACCTTTTTTGGGTGTTTGACCGAGCTACTCCTCTTATTTGTGGTGTGCACCTTATTGTTGTTTCACAAATGGAGGGACCTACAGTTTTAAGAGGACTCCGAACGGCAGATATTTTTTATGAGGAGCGTTTCGTGGCAGAAATACACTTGGAGGTTTGCTATTGCCCGCCGTGGGGTGACCGCTATTAGAAAAAGCTTTTTCATCATTTTAGTACTTCACCGAGATTCGAACCTACGTTCTCTAAAATTCCGAATGGTAGTCACGCACCAACCTTTTAAGTTACGGCGGCCGCCGTGTTAATTAACAATCGAAAATTAGTCCCACATCATAATAAAAAGAATTCACAAAACGTTTGAGCAGAACGTGCAGAGGCATTTCTCGATATATTCCAAGCCTTTAAAAGCGTTTGGCATAACGGATTGCTATGCAAAACAAAATACACTCTACCCATAAATTATTACACTTTTATTAAGTCTTATCTCAAAGACCGACATTTCTAACCGTTGTTCCTGAAATTGAATCTAACCCCCAGAAAGCTTCACTTAAACTCCACAAGGACTTAACTCAATCGTTAAAAGTTTGGAGAATAAAATCCAATGACGCAAAATGCTCTCCCGTGAGACTCAATGATGTAATTATACCCCCTTAGTAAGCATCTCGACATAAAGCTTACATAGAAAACTCATGTTTTCACTCAACATAAGGTACTCGGAATCAAACTCCGAAATCTATACTGGTTACTTAATCGAAATTCTCATATTTCTCTCAAAAGCAAGCTCTTTGGCTGTATAGGATAGCCAAATTAAAACCGATATGGACCTACGGCATACAGCTCTGCCATTTTTATCACACTTAAAATGATAACAAACGCAAATTTCCCACAATATTTTAAGAAATAAAAAAACTTGCCACATCACATAATATAATACTCCAATTGCATCCAAACCCTTTAATTGCAGAAAGGAAATTGAAGAGGAAATCACTAACGGGTTTATTAAGCTAATAAGCAAATTCTAGAAATGGGTGCTTTCCATGTATGTCTGGTATAATGTCTTAGGTTTAAGTAAAAGTATTGCTGAATGTTAAAAAACAGATTGCAAAAAAAAAAAATAAACAAAAATATACAAAAACAAAACTAAAATAATATATAAAAAAATATATTAATATTGGGTTGGCGACTAAGTAATTGCGAATTTTCTTTAGAAAATCAAAGACCATCTTTTCAAGGAGCTAAATAACTTTATTCTGTAATTTATTGCCCATTTTGATCAATGACCTTTTGCCATCTTTCAGGCAGCATCATAATCCCATGTTCATAAAAGTTCTGGTTTTTATTAGCAAAAAATTGAATCAGGTACGATTTAACATCATCATCATTATTGAAATTTTTACCATTCAAGGAGTAAAGATCGAAACAAAAAGTAATCAGATGGCGCAACGACAGGATTATACAATGGATTTCGCAAATCATCCCAACCAAGGTCCAATAAGTTTTGCCGAGTGGCCAAAGATGTGTATGGCCTTGTATTGTCATGATGGAATACAATGCTTTTCGATGTGTCAATTTGGGCCGCTTTTCTTCAACTGCATTGTTTAATTTCGTAGGTTGTTCAATGTGGACATTAAAATTGATTGTTCGGTTGGGTGGAAAGAGTTCAAAGTAGACAATTCCTTTGTAGTCCCACCAAACTGATAACAAAACCTTCGTTTGATGAATATCAGCTTTTGATGTTGTTTGAGTTGGTTCACCTGGTCTGGTCCATGATCTTTTCCACTTGATATTGTTGTAAACAACCCATTGTTCATCGCCAGTTATCAGTCGTTTTAAAAATGGATCCTTTTCATTATGTTTCTTTAGCAAATCGCAGCTGTTAATACGTTGCGTTAAATGCGTTTCTTTCAGTTCGTGAGGAACCAATGTATTGAGTTTCTGAACATAGCCAAGTTGTTTTAAGTGATTTTCAATGCATGTATGTGATACATGAAGCTTCTCTGCAATCTCACGAGTTGTACTGTGACAATCCGAATCGATTATTTCTTTGATTAGGGCGCCACCAACTTCAACTGAACGACCAGAGCGTTTTTCATTTTTGAGTGAAAAATCACCAGAACGAAAATTGGCAAACCAATTTTGACACTGCCGTTCTTTAAAGGCTTCGTCACCATAAATGGCACATTACTTTTTTGAGTTTGCGATGCGGTTTTCCCTTTGCGGAAATAAAAAAGCAAAATATGACGAAAATGTTCCTTTTGATTTTCCATTCTTCAACGAACGCCAACGAAAACTACGCAGCCGAGCAAAAAACTTTTTTTTCTGATTGACAGCTGAATTGCCAACTATCAAATAACAAAATGTGTTTTACATTTGTACTACTTCTGCAAACCTAAAAATTCAACTGAAGCCATCTATGAGTGATACCCTCAATTACTTAGTTGCCAACCCAATATTATTGCAAAGCAATTAAAGTTAACCCTGTTACGAAAAACATCTTTCGGCTTCAACACTTCCTGACTGAACTGTGAAAAGGAGTCATAGCTATTTGGAGAAGGAAAACGCCTATCTTCACCATAACAAAGAATAGTATTTCAACTTCTTTTATCAGAGCGTAGGTTAAGTTTTAGGTTTTTTATTTAAGGAAATGTTTAAGGAAAATGTGTAACGTTTTTTTCAAAGTTTCTGTTTCGTTTTTACATGTGCTTTTAACAATTTTCGGGATCTCGCGATCCCGAAGGAATCAAATCAGACCAAATATATATATATTAGGGCGGGCCATTTTTTTTGAAATCGTTTCTAGCAGATTCGGATTCTACATAAAAATATAAGAAAAAAGAGTTGAACTCGAAAATCAGTTTTGGAGGTCCATATTTACTATAATATTTTTGACAGAAAGATAATTTGGGAAATTAATATTCACGGAGGATGGTTCCATGTGTAGAAGTCCACGCAAGTGGGGAAAGTTACTGATCGCCATTCACTTGGGAGTGGCCAGGACGATTCTTCTACATATGGTTCAAGCAGCTCACAACGGCCGGGATTAGCCCACGTATCCTCTGGGTAGCTTCCGAACACCCGTTCGGGAGTGAGCTAAAGTGAGAAGGCGAAACATTCCAGGATAGCTGGTTGTGCGTTGGGTTTGGGACCCGCCACTTAAAAATCGCCCCCAATGAAAACTTTAAAAAAGCCTCGGATGAGACCTCCCTATACTGATGACGACCCCTGCAAACGAACTAAGGACTATGATTTGAGGGCATGCACCTGGAATGTCCGGTCCCTTAATGGGGAGGGTGCCTCTGCCCGGCTGGTTGATGTCCTCGTGAGAGCAAAGGCTGACATCACTGCCATCCAAGAGATGCGATGGACGGGGCAAGGAAAGAAAACCATAGGACCTTGCGACGTCTACTACAGCTGCCATGTAAAGGAGCGCAAATTCGGTGTCGGATTTGTTGTGGGAGAGAGACTTCGTCGCCAAGTACTGTCGTTCACTCCGGTGGACGAGCGTCTCGCAACAATCCGCATCAAAGCCCGTTTTTTTAACATATCGCTAATTTGCGCCCACGCCCCGACGGAAGAGAAGGACGATGCGACCAAAGATTCTTTCTATGAGCGCCTGGAACGTTCCTATGAGCGCTGCCCCCGCCACGACATAAAAATCGTGCTTGGCGACTTCAACGCCAGGGTGGGCAAGGAGGGAATTTTTGGTCCCACAGTCGCAAAATTCAGCCTACACAACGAAACATCCGGTAACGGACAGAGGCTGATCGACTTCGCCGGGGCCCGAAACATGGTAGTCTGCAGCACCAGATTCCAGCATAAAAAGATACACCAAGCTACCTGGCTGTCCCCTGATCGAAAAACGCGAAACCAGATCGATCATGTTGTGATAGATGGAAGACACGCTTCTAGTGTATTAGATGTACGTACGATCCGAGGACCCAACATTGACTCGGATCACTACCTTGTTGCAGCCAAACTGCGCACGCGCCTCTGTGCAGCAAAAAACGTGCATCTACCTACGCAAAGAATGTTCGACCTCGAAAAGCTGCAATCACAACAGACAGCCAGAAGATTCGCCACTCGACTCTCACTCCTGCTCTCAGAGAGTACTGCCCAACAAACCGGCATCCACGAACAATGGAGCAACAGTTCTCGTTCTCTACGTACCGCCGCCGAAGAAGAAATCGGATTCCGGCGAGCCCGAAAAAACAATTGGTACGACGAGGAATGTCATGCTGCCGCAGAAAGAAAGGATGCCGCCTATAGAGCCACGCTGCGATCGGGCGCAACGCGAGCCATGTGGGATCGCTACAGAGAGCTGAAAAAGGAAGAGAGACGTATTATCCGACAGAAGAAACGAGAGGCCGAAATACGTGAGTGCGAAGAGCTTGAGATGCTGGCCAACAGGAACAACGCCCGAAAATTCTACCAGAAAGTTCGGCGGCTTACAGAAGGTTTTAAGACCGGGGCGTTTTCCTGTAAGAACAAAGACGGCGAACTGGTGACCGACGTACAGAGCAATCTTCAATTATGGAGGGAACACTTCTCGAACCTATTAAACAGTGACAGCTGCGCATGTCACCGAGAAAGTGAAGATCCCGATACCCCAATCGTTGACGACGGAATTGTCGTTCCGCTACCCGATCATGACGAGGTGAGAATAGCGATAACGCGGCTAAAGAACAACAAAGCCGCGGGCGCCGACGGACTGCCGGCTGAGCTATTCAAACATGGCGGCGAGGAGCTGGTAAGGTGCATGCATCAGCTCCTATGCAAAATATGGTCGGATGAAAGCATGCCTGCCGATTGGAATTTAAGTGTGCTCTGCCCAATCCATAAGAAGGGCGATCCTGCAATTTGTGCCAATTACCGCGGGATTAGTCTTCTAAATATCGCCTATAAGGTTCTAGCGAGCGTATTGTGTGAAAGGCTGAAGCCCACCGTCAACCAACTGATTGGACCTTATCAGTGTGGCTTCAGACCTGGAAAGTCTACCATCGACCAAATATTCTCAATACGCCAAATCTTGGAAAAGACCCATGAAAGGAGAATCGACACACACCATCTTTTCGTCGACTTCAAAG
Organism: Anastrepha ludens; assembly: GCF_028408465.1. Lineage (NCBI taxonomy): Eukaryota > Metazoa > Arthropoda > Insecta > Diptera > Tephritidae > Anastrepha > Anastrepha ludens. The sequence goes on from NC_071498.1 coordinate 39,864,993, forward strand.
CTGCATTCGACAGTACGGAAAGGAGTTACCTGTATGCCGCGATGTCTGAATTTGGTATCCCCGCAAAACTAATACGGCTATGTAAGATGACGTTGCTCAACACCAACAGCGCCGTCAGAATTGGAAAGGACCTCTCCGAGCCGTTTGATACCAAACGAGGTTTCAGACAGGGTGACTCCCTGTCGTGTGACTTCTTTAACCTGATGTTGGAGAGCATCGTGCGAGCCGCAGAACTTAATCGCTCAGGCACAATTTTTTATAAGAGCGTACAATTGTTGGCGTATGCCGATGATATTGACATCATCGGCCTTAACAACCGCGCTGTTAGTTCTGCCTTCTCCAAACTGGATAAAGAGGCAAAGCGAATGGGTCTGGTGGTGAACGAGGACAAAACGAAGTACCTCCTGTCTTCAAACAAACAGTCGGCGCACTCGCGTATCGGCACCCACGTCACTGTTGACAGTTATAATTTTGAGGTTGTAAAAGACTTCGTCTATTTAGGAACCAGCATTAACACCGATAACAATGTCAGCCTTGAAATCCAACGTAGAATCTCTCTTGCCAACAAGTGCTACTTTGGACTAAGTAGGCAATTGAGTAGTAAAGTCCTCTCTCGACGAACAAAACTAACACTCTACAAGACTCTCATCATGCCCGTCCTAACGTATGGCGCAGAAGCTTGGACGATGACAACATCCGATGAAGCGACGCTTGGAGTGTTCGAGAGAAAGATTCTGCGTAAGATTTTTGGACCTTTGCACGTTGGCAACAGCGAATATCGCAGACGATGGAACGATGAGCTGTATGAGCTTTACGACGACATAAACATAGCGCAGCGAATAAAGATCCAGCGGCTACGTTGGCTGGGTCATGTCGTCCGAATGGATACAAACGCTCCGGCTTTGAAAGTATTCGATGCGGTACCAGCTGGTGGTAGCAGAGGAAGAGGGCGGCCTCCTCTGCGTTGGAAAGATCAGGTGGAGAAGGACTTGGCTTCACTTGGTGTGTCCAACTGGCGCCGGTTAGCACGAGAAAGAAACGACTGGCGCGCTTTGTTAAACTCGGCCAAAATCGCGTAAGCGGTTATAGCGCCAATTAAGAAGAAGAAGAATATTCACGTTAAGCTTTTTTTTATGCAAACGTTGACTTGGTTATTTTTCCATATGAAGAATTTATTTTTTATATCTAATTTGTATTTATAGGACCGCAGAATGGTGGTAAAAATAAAGTATTAAAAATAAGTTGTTATTTTATATTTTTTTGTAAATTTTACTTCGATTTATAATATTATATAAAACAGTTTTCTTGCTGTCACTTCACCTAGCAAAATACCATAAAATTACATCTAGCGCCATCTTACGATATTTAAAGAAATATATTTGTCAAAAATAGATTTTTGTTAATACGATATTGAGCCTCTTCTTAAGCAATTACTAAGATCGCGTTTCACGTGAAATTGCTGTCAAAATCCATAAGAATTTCATTGTCCTGAAATATGCGTGAAGTTTCATATGTATTTCACGGCACGCCGTGACAACACCGCGCAGCATGCCTGCAACAGTTTCCCACCTTTTTCAAAGAAACTTGTCATTTAAAATTGAGCGAAAACTGACAATTCGTTGCGAGTGAAGTGCCTGAGTTCTCTGAAGATAAGCCATTTTCAAGCGAACGTCTTCGCAGAAAGTGTAAGGAAGCATTCTTTAATGTGTATTAATTTGTTTAAAACAAAATTTACCAAATGTTTTTCGGGCGATGCTCATAAATATGACGCTTCTTCTCATTTGATAGTCAATGTTGCTGGCAACATATCACGGCGGTGAAGGTAGTACCAGCCGAACTAGTTTTTTATATGGAAAAAACTAGAAACCTTATTATACTAAAATTGAATGGGCTTGAAACTGCATACCCAGAAGTTTTATAAAAGTTCTGATTAAAAATTTAAAGGTTTTATGAGAATTTTTTGAAATTTGTTACATTTTGGTGAAGTCCGTATAAACTATAAAACTTTAATTTATTAGGTTTTTATTATACAATTAAAAATATTTTGTATAGAAATTAATGAAAAAAATTGGACATGAAAAAAATTGCTAATATTGTAAAAAAAATTAAGAGGCCTAAATATGTGGTTAGCTTCTCTTAAAATTTGGAGGGCTCGATATCGACTTTACTACATATGGTCTATGGGACTTTTTTCTTATAATTTCATGTTACAATTCGAATATCTGCTAGGAGCGATGTACAACAATTAAATGCATACAAATTTATCCGCTCTATTATATGTATATAGTCATTACTTCTATTTTCTAGAACATTTTTTCTTATTACTCTTTATGTTTTGTTTGTTCCTTGTTCTCTCCGCTCAGGCCTCGACCAGACTTTTCCATCGTACACGGTTTTGTGTTAGCTCGCGCAGCATCGACCTTATCTAAGCATTGTTTGGCTGACCGCGAACTCTGCTCCCTTGCGCGTTTCAGTCCAGTGCCATTGTCGTGGTGCTATCTGGTGGTTTTCTAAGTGTGTGACCTATCCACCGACATTTTCTGCGTTTGAATTGCCATAGTGACAGAGACCAGCCATGCTTCATTTACAACTTCACTGGCTTCACACATGAGCTGAATATTCGCAGTTTAGAACGCCTGGAGCTTTGTGAACTCGCACATACTGTATGCATTCGCCCAAACGCCGCCTTTTCTTTGTTTAGCCTGCTGCTGACATCTTCATCTGAGCAGCCGTCTGCCGTGATAGTACAGCCGAGGGCACAAGCTTTCGACAAATTCTACCGGTCAACTGTAAACCATTATATATATGTCTAGCTTTATTGTGATTGACCCTCATGCCCTTGGTCTTGGTGATGTTGACCGCCAGTCCGACAGTGCGTGCCAGCGTGACTAGTCTGTTCGCCTTCACTTGCATGGGAGTGAGTTTGTGAGAGAGGAGTTTTTTTCACTTCTTTCAATTCGATATTAAAAAAATTTCGGCATTCTGAGATTAATATAAGCTGATCCCGGGATTTACGGGATCTAAAAAACATGACATCCCTAATGTGTATATGCATACAGAGGCGCTATTCCGAAAGCTTCTCATGGTTCACTCGAAATCCGCCCACTTTAAGTAGTTGTGCAATGGACGAGTGTTATAAGAAGAAGCAGAATCTGCAGAATCAGCGGCAGCAGCTGGCGTCATTGCATTGGCGACAATGTCACCAAAGAAATTCAGCAACAACAACAACAAAAACAATGGAAACAGTTGTGGAATCATCGTACCAATGCATTCGAGTAGCGCCATGGAGCAGCGCTTGCATGGCTTCCTTTGCCACTTTCTTTTTTTATAATTTTTTATTTTTTGCTACTCGCTTCTTCGGATTTTATTCACTCAACTGCTTTTTGTCGTACATATAGTAGTTATTTCTCCTTTTATGCATGCAACATCAATGTAAACGTACTCATATTTGCTCTGATTTATTTGGCGTCTATTGTTTTCCATTTCGTCGCGCTTACTCTTTGCTGTGCTGCTGTGTTGCTGAGGAGTTTTTGCTTTTCTTCTTTTACTTCGATTTGCTTCTTTTGGTTTTTGGTTCATCTCATTTGCCCTGGTTTCTGCCGCATTCAATTGTGTCTTTTGAAATCATTTTGATTTCAATAGCCTTAAGTAGTTTTTGTTGTGTTGCAGACGACATACAGACATACGAGTACATATTTAGTACTCGTAAATGTTGTTACCATTTTGGCAGCTTGAGCGCCTTTAAGTGCCTGGGAAAATGTGCTCCCACAAGCGGTTGGCAGTTGAATGGATTGAAAAAGCAGTTTGCTGTATCTGAGGCCACAAAATGTAGGCTAATAAGGATGAATAATGGATAGGCTTCATAATTTATTTATTCAATTTTTTTTTGCAATATTCAATATGGTGGTTGTAGTTTCGGTGAAATAATTTTATTGTAATAAATATAAGTACAACTGTTGTTAATTTCCACACAAATAAAAAAAAACGTTTTTCAAGCGTAAGTTTCTCAACTTTTTTTGATTGTCTTTTCCTCTGACCTTAAGCCCGGTCTTATTTACGAAATAGTCTTATTTACGATACTGATGCGACTAATAAATTCACATATAAATATTTATAGGTTATTAGCCTGTGACAGCCATTCCATCCGGGAGTGGCTAAAAACTATTCCTTTGCATGTAGTTCAATTAGCTCACATCTTTCAATTTCACTCAAGTATTTAGCAGGTCTAGATCTTCTCGTTATGCTCCGTTTGGGAGCAAGATAAAGTGAGAAGACGACTCTTGGTGAGGCTACTTCTCTAATTTGGTCATAGAGCTCGCCAGTGTCTAGATTATTTGTTCTACAGTAGGATGTCTGCCATAAACCACGCGGTGCGCTATGTAAGCATGACCTTAAACGAAATGCTCCAGAATGTGGTTGTGTTCAGGGTTTGAAATGCGTCAGTTAAAACCAATCTTCAATTAAAGAATTTGCAAAGCCTCGGATGAGACATTCACCGTTCTGAGGATGAGCGCGCAATTATTTTAAGAACCTGATGGGAGATTTACAGCTGGAATGGCTGGCATCTTGATGGGGCCGGTCGGCGACTCCGTCCAGGGTGATAAAGCCAGATATCCCTGTAGTACAAGAGATTCTTTGGAGGAGAGAAGGTAGAAGACCATTGGTCTTTTATCCCATCTGAATAAGATTCCATTCGATTCATTCCACATCTCCCAGACATAATTGGCGCGTACACCCTTGTTGGGGTGTTTGGCCGAGCTCCTCCTCGTATTTGTGGTGTGCGTCTTGATGTTGTTCCACAAATGGAGGGACCTACAGTTTTGAGCCGACTCCGTAGGGCAGACTCGGAGGTTTGCCACTGCCTGCCGAGGAGTAGCTACTACGCTACTAGACAATTTTTTTTCTTTTTTTTGGTGTTTCACGGAGATTCTAACCTACGTTCTCTCCGAATTCCGAATAGTAGGCACGCACCAACCCATTCGGTTACGGCGGGCTTTACTAATACTACCTCAAACGTAGGCATTTGTAAAGCTCAAACGTGCGATCGGTAGATCTAACATTGACTCGGATTATTATCGTGGTTTAGCCAACACTCGCACACGACTTTGCGCCACTAGACACACAGTTTTACTCTCAGAGAGAGCTGGTCAATAAAATGATTCGCGTGGACAATGGAGCCACGTTTTTTGATTCCTGCATGCTGGCATATAAATCGTATCGAGGCCATGAAAACAACCGGAACTAAGAGAAAACCCGCAGAATGGAAAAATATATGAGGTTGCTACCGACTGTTCGTGATTGAAACGTTCATAATTTTTAGGCAAGCCCCTTTTTTCGCACTAAAATTGGGCAAGAACGAGTTTGTAAGTGCCTACTAGATACAGTGTAAGGACGCTAAAGTGACACGTAAAAACGCTAAGGCACCTAAGCTATATTTTCGTTCTGTGTTCCATTTTTCTGGATTATATGACATTTTATTAAAAATTTTGATTTTAGATTTGTTTTAATTTAACGAATATTGTTTAATGGAAAAATACGTAGTTTAATGTTATCAGGAAAAAATACAAAATATGCCTCTTATGTGCGTTCGAAGATTCCATTTAATTTTTTAACAACACGTGCTTCTATCCGCAATTAAAATCACTTTTTGAATGCACAATATATCAAAGAGAATATATACAGTTCCGTCATATTCCGCGAATAATTTTTTGTAGGCAAAAATCGTACAAAAGTGAAATTATGGGTAAAATACGCACGAACTATGGACTGATCTGATATTACGATTTTTTAAATTACACTACCAAACAATAGACACTAAACATAGAGGGGTGTCCATTTTCAATGCTGTACAATTAATATTTCTTTACTTTCGGCACTTTTTGACCTATTTCTATAAAAATTTTGTATTTGTATTTTATATCTCTTTTTTTCAAATTAATAGAATGTTTTGCAAAAATTGCGTTGGGAAATCATTCTATTTTATTTTTTATTTTCCAGTTACAATTACAGAAATCAACAAGAATTGATAAATCACCTGAGAAATAATGTAAACTTGAAATCGAAATTTTTGAAAATATTTTACCTAGTCCAAAAAAATGGACGACAGAAGTTTACGTGTCTCGTCTAGAAAGATATTAAAATAAAATTTTCTAACAAAAATTTGTGACTAATTTAATATTTGTAAAAACATTTTTTTCATAAAATTGCCACTGAAAATTCTGCAAAGAAAGTCATCTAAATACTTTTTGGATTACATTGCTCCTCGTTGAAGCTAATTTCATTGTAGGTGAGATAAATTTCAAGCTAAAATTTAAACTCAATGCCCTGAGCTGAGTTCTTCGTTTCAACTCGCCTCTTTTTTATAATTTTTCTCATTTTAATCAATCCTGTCTGATACCCGTTTTATTGATCATATTTCTATTTACCGTAAGGAAAATCTCCTTCAACTACTCAAAGGTTGCCTGAACAGTCTAATAGTATAAACAGAATTAAGTCCTTGAGTAACTTCCTCGGGTGGAATGATACCGTCTGGTGAAAGTCGTCGTAATATTTTGCCAGTTAAACAGAACCAAAACGAAGTACGGATTAATAAATAAATAAATAAATAATTGGCGCGTACACTTCTGTTAGGTGTTTGGCCGAGCTCCTCCTCCTATTTGTGGTGTGCATCTTGATGTTGTTCCACAAATGGAGGGACCTACAGTTTCAAGCCGATTCCGAACGGCAGATATTTTTATGAGGAGCTTTTTCATGGCAGAAATACACTCGGAGGTTTGCCATTGCCTGCCGAGGGGCGACCGCTATTAGAAAAATGTTTTTATTAATTTTGCTTTCACCGAGATTCGAACCAACGACCTCTCTGTGAATTCCGAATGGTAATCACGCACCAACCCATTCGGCTACGGCGGCCGCCGGCGGATTAAAAGTGATAAATGAAACCCATAATTTTTCAATTAATTCAAACAATCAAAATTTTAAATATCATCTTTACAATGCGCAAGACATTCCTGCAAGTAAGACAATATTTTTCTGTTTTGTTGGCCGGCGGCAGTGGCAAAATCAAAAATAAATCGATTCTCAATTATTCTGTTCTACTTCATGATGAATGGACTTCTGCCGTCATATAGGTTACTGCTATTTTTAATAAACCATTTCCAATTGGATAAAAAAAAAGTCAATTTGATTTTAGAATAGCCAATTGTATTTAAGAAAGTCAATTGGATTTTAGCAATGGCTAACTGGATTTACGGCGGTCACCGTAGCCGAATGGATAGGTGCGTGACCATCATTTGGAAGTGCGCAGGTTCGAATCTCCGTGCATGAAACCCCAAATGATAGAAATTTTTTTTTTTAAGTGGTCGCCCCTCGGTAATCAATATAAACCTCTGAGTGTGAGCCATGCAATTTTATTAATCTTGCCTTCCAATACCTCAAAAGAAGCTGGTTTAACCGCAAAGCATTTAGACTTTACATACCCCCACAAATAAAAGTTCAAAGGTGTGATATTACACGATCTTGGTGGCCACTGCACTAAATTGCTCAACGAAACTACGATGCAGTAAATACATGGTTTCACGGAGTGTGTGACAAGTAGCGCCGTTTTGTTGGGATCAAATGTTATGGAGATCATGGACTTCAATTTCCGGTCTTTTATCATGGCACAATAGCTGATAATTCCTCCAGCCTATGGCCACCAAAAACGGATATTTTCAATGGATGTTCTTGAACAGCTTCGGGTGCTCTTTAGCCCAAATATTGCAATTTTGCGTATTGACTTAGACATTAAGCCAAAAATGGGCCTCACCGTTGAACGGTTATGTACACCGTAAGTTGGCCTGAGCACGTCATGAAGACTTTTCACAGAGCGTCAATTTTCGTAATACAATTGTACGATTTGTAAACGTTGTTGAGACATAAGCCTTTCCATGATGAAATTTCATTGAATACTGAAAAAATTATATATTTACAGATTGTGTCAGAAAAAAAGAATCGCGATTATTAATGAAGTGTAAAAGATATATATTTAATTTTTTTTTTACATGAAAGTGAGTGCAAAACAGCGAGTCGCATCGTTGTCGAGTATAGATTGGCATCTACTTTATGCTTGAACCAGCTTTTCTGCGTAGCTTGTCCACAAACAGGACTAGATTTTGCGAACTTGACGCACGAGTTACTTTAAATAATGGACTAGCCTTCTGGTAAGATACGTTTTCATAGTTCCTAGTCTAATACTGTGACGCCATTTTCTTGTTTTGTTGTTTCTCAATGTGTTTTTCTGAGAGCAGTGGTTTTGATGATGTTGGAGGTAGGATATGTTCCTCCAGCCATATCTATTCCCTTTCTATCAAGAACTAATCGCGCTTGACGTAATCACAAAGAAGGGGTCCGCTTAAAAAGTTTGACGAGCATCACCTTATCTTGCTTTTTTGTCGTCAAAAGTCATCAATATTTTTCCACATCCCAACAAACTTTACTTGATTTTTGACTTTTGCAGCCACGGCGTAAGATAATTTCAGCCCTTTCAGATGCGTGCATAAAAATATCGCCTCAAAACGCTTCGCGTACTTCTCACTCATTTTTGTTTGGTTACGTTTACGGGAAAGTTTCGAACGACACTTACCTGAGTTAGCACTGGGACTATTATGCAGCAAAAAGCAGAACGAAATTAGTCTTGAAGTTACAAGAAAAAAACCGGTTCTTTTCTTCTGACACAGATTGCAGTGTGATAGTAGTCAGGCGTGATCTGTCCTTATTGGAATCACCCTTTATATATATATATATATATATATAATTGGCGCGTACACCGTTTTTGAATGTTTGGTCGAGCTCCTCCTCCAATTTGTGGTGTGCGTCTTGATGTTGTTCCACAAATGGAGGGACCCACAGTTTCAAGCCGACTTCGAACGGCAGATATTTTTATGAGAAGCTTTTTCATGGCAGAAATACAATCGGAGGTTTGCCATTGCCTGCCGAGGGGCGACTGCTATTAGAAAAATGTTTTTCTTAATTTTGGTGTTTCACCGAGATTCGAACCTACGTTCTCTCTGTGAATTCCGAATGGTAATCACGCACCAACCCATTCGGCTACGGCGGCCGTATATATATATAATTCGATATATATGTATGTAACTCGATTTAAGAAAACGTCAATGGGATTTTTAATGATTCATACACACATACATACATACATATTTTTAGAAATTCTTATCCATTTTTTTAGCCTTCTTATCCAGTACAATTAATTAATTAATTAATTAGCAACTAAGCTGAATTTAGTTACTAGTCTGTAAGAAGCTTTTGTTTGTTCCTTACACTAAATAAATAAATAAATAAATGCACTGAAGTGTGAATTTGTCATTTACGGTAAGCTTAGAAAGCTTTGCTGCCATTAATTATAATTGCACGAGGTTACACAACTGTTTCAATTGCATAATCCAATTTTCAGCAAAGACTGAACTAAAAATGCGACGAATTCAATTAGTAGGCTTGGTGCGGCGGAACGCGACAATTGCGGCGGCTCTTCACCAAACCATTTGATGATGAAATTTATTTGGTCACTTATAAGCTGTGGTAATTTTCATCTTGTTCTACAAATTGAAATTGCGGTCGTTTGTTGTTGCCGCATGGACATAGAGAGCGCCCAAGTGCAACCGCAAGCCAGAAAAAGTAAGTACAACAAAATATGCAATAACAATTGCATAAGGTGAGCAAAGCAACACTCCCGAACTGTTAGGTGCGGAGATGTGGACTTAAAAGGAACTGAGAGCAATGAGACGTGGAAATTCCCGCCATTGGAAATAACTTGGCACGCAACAAAAACAATAACAAGCGACCAAAGTGAAAAGTTTATGCATTAAAGTCGTTTTTTAAATTACAAGCAAGTATCTTTTATTGCAATTTTTTTTTATTTGTATCCGCAGTGGTTAGCGTTATTGTTGTTATTGTAAGCTGCGTTGTGCCGACAACATTGACGACGATCGCTTAATCGCCTCATTTAATTTACTTAAATTACTCTAATGATATAAAGTGTCGAAGAAACGAGTTGCGGCGACAGCGGACAAGCACAACAACAATGGGAACAACAACCAAACTTAACATACATACATATATCCATATAAATGTAAAAATGTTGCTTGGTCAAACAGCATCAATAACTTTGGAGTTGTTGTAGTGGCGCACAGTAGTCGGGCTTAGTATAAAGCATGGCAAAAAATTTAGTAGAAGGAGTTTTCCGATTAAGTTGAAATTTAATATAGGTTGCTTTTGTTTTAAGATAAAGTAAATTTAAAAAATTGGACGCGGTAACCCATGACGCCTACCTCACACACAAAGCTAAAATCCTAAAAGTAGATGGAAGACGTTCCAGTCTCTAGGTTCGAATGAGTTTTTCGTAACGAGTTCTCTGGCAAATATTAGAGCTATACTCGAAAAATTGGCGTTTTCAAGGGTTATATACGGTTTTAGGCAAGTTATTTAATACAAGTAAAAGTAAGAAGAAGTAGCGGCCGCCGTAGCCGAATGAGGTGGTACCATTCGGAGGTGTGCAGGTTGAAAATCCGAGCACGGTGGCATCATTGGCCTATTTTTGTTTGAAAAATCTGTTGAAAACGCCATTTTGGTTGATGGTAAAAGGTACAAAATCATGACACATTAATTGCCGACACCGAAAATTAGCGGATTTCAGCGGAGTGACGGGCCATGCCGGCCAGCCCATACCACAATCGATCTTTTGCATGCCAAGTTCGGCAGTTGTGTTATTAGCCGCATCAGCGGTATCAATTGGCCACTTTGGAGTTGCGATGGAACACCGTTAGACTTTTTTGTAAGGTCCTGTGAAGGACGATTAACCACTCAGGTTTTTAAGGTGGATATCGAGCAAGCTATTCGAGAGATAGAGTCAGAAACCGTCCCCAAGATTTTTGAAAACTGCAAAGAGTTTGGAGTAATATGACTGGGTCAGAAGATAACATCTTCATTCGTCGCAATTGAGCTGTGTTTTCCTTAGTGATACCGCTTTTAATTTTTACATACAACCTATATTTCTAGCTTTTTGTGCTTCTCTGTCTACTGACCGTACTGAAAACATAGTACTTCCCAGTATATTTGGACCATATACGTTCTAGGTGGACACTGCCAACCGCATATTTGGCAGATGAAGCTAATTTTTTTATTATAAATATTTAATTAATTTAAGCTCGAGCTTTCCACTTAATTATTAAATGATTTAGGAACCGAGAATTTCGAGCCCCATTTTTTTCGATACTTTACCTAATATACTAGTAAATAGAATGACACAAATTTCGAATCCGAGGCAAACGTAACTCTTAATTGAAGGTGCTTAAGCGAATTTTCTTAAAAGTGGAAAAAAGTGTTTCGTTAAAAACTCAAATGTCGGTTTTCATGAAAAAGATATATTCTCAAAATAGAATACACTTGAACTTCAATTCTTACCATCTGTAGAAATTACAATTAAAATTTGACAGAAAACTTCCTGCTGTAAAATACTTAATTTTGGTCCCATTTTTTGAACAATGTTTTTTTTTTTTAGAAATTTGGAAAAGTACAATATGAAGGTGACCACCATACCGACAATACTTTTTGATCCTACAAATCTAGACATTTTACACAAGATTACGTTTACAAAAAGTTAAAAATTCGAACATTCGAAAAACTATTTTTTGCCACCGTAAGCCCACTGTGCGGCGTAGCAGAGCAAAAGTAATCGATTTAAAGCAGCTAAGGAACAAATAACAAAAACAACACGAGATAAAAGTTTCAAGTGAGTGGAGTGTCCGTTTCTGTTTATCGATTTAGTATTAATTTTTCAGATTTTATAGTGATTGGTGGGTTTACTTCACATTTTAGCGGAATAAGTGTGATTATGCATGAATCTGCAAGAAATTAAGTTTTGGTTAGTAATATTTATTTAAAATTAGGTGGACCCGCAGAAAGCCCAAAATCTTTTTTTAATTTTTGGAAATTGTGAAATTCGCGAATATACTGCCTAATAATGATAAGTCGCAAGCGTAGAGTCAATTCTCTTCATTCAAAAATAATGAATATATCATTTGAGAGCCAGTGCAAACTTAAAATGGAAATATTTCGAGAAAGAAAATTAGCTGATCCAGAAAAAGGCAACTTAGGTTCATATTCTACAACCCAGAAATGAGTTTCCGTATTTCGGCATATTTTTTGCGATGGTTTATTACGATTTTCGAAATGAATTAACGGTATAGGAGTGCATTGATCAACATATTTCAACTTTACCGTTGAAGCACCACGCTTAGCCACCGTGCAACTCTGGCACAACGAGTTCCAAAGTGGCCGCTACAAACATCTGCTTGATCCACAGCAATTGATAACGCAAGATCCAAGCGTCATGTGGCATATGGTGATATAGAAGCGTCCTTTGGTATAAGTGGGATCAGCAAGAAGATTTATTCTCGTTGGTGATCGCATATTTTGTCAAAGATCAAATTAGTTTTTTTCAACTCCAGAGGAAGTTGTTGAAGTTTTTAAGCAGCTCTTTTTGCAGGCATCAACTTCTGAGTGACAAGAATGCTTTACAAATTATTTTACAGTAATTTTATTATTGAGCGCAAAATATAAAAGGCAATAGAGTGATTCCATGTCAAGTGATCCAAGTATTTCGGTTATGGTTTTAACTTTTCCTGAACATTTATGTATTTGTAGGCCTGAGTATAATAAGAAGTAAACTGGAAAAGTTAGAAAACAAATGTAATAATTTTTAGATTTATTCAAAGTTGAACATTTCTTTATGGAGTTGTTTAACCTTCCTTGCTTTTGCTGTAATTTTTTCTAGCACTACATGGTTGCTCTTGATCTTCCAAAAAGCTTTGGGTTCGAAACGATTCCAGTATCGTAGCTCTTCTGTCCTGCTCTCGATTCACCATTGCATTAGATGCACTACCATATTATATAGTAGATCAGAGTAGGTCAGGACAAATATGTCCCTTTATCATCACTGTTTTCAGGCTTACCTAAATGTTTTACGGATTTATTTCGACGACTTTGTATAGTTTACAAAGGATCCCTTCGTTTTAAACCAAATTTTTGCACTGTTCTTTTTGCACTTCAGTTAGGTTATATTCATAATGAATCTAATCCAACTCTAGTGAAGTCTAAGGTTTGCATATAGGTACATAAAACTGAGAAATACGAGCCCATTGCTTATAAGCATCCTTTGTCGAGAGTGCCCTCTGAGAGCAGGAACTTTGACACCATTCAGGTTGCGGTTGCATTTTTGCGACGTTGAGATTTACTTGTGCTGTTCCTCGACCGTGTTTTTGCTGTGCAGTGGCGTGTGAAGATCTTGACTGCAAAAATTTTTTCACCCGGAAAGAACCTTCCGCTTATCGTAACACTGATTTTGATCGAGCTTTTGCTTGATGGATCTTCTTATTCTGAAGCCTGGTACTAAAATTTTACCATGATACTCTCTCAGACGCAGTATATTAAAGACAATTTCGGCGTGGAGACGGAAGTTTCCGACAGTGGGACGAAGGGCCCGTTTATTATCCTCTTTGGCGTTAAAGTCGCTTTAATTTCATAACAACGGCTTTGGGTTGTGCCGTACTCCTCTTATATAGGGTTCGGAAGCAAATGAGTGAGATGTTTTTTTTTTAACCTACATCAATCTTGCTTTGATATGGATTGTGGTGAGACTCTCGTCCACCGGACTAAATGAAAGTATCTACTTAGCGGCGGTAAAATAGAATGCCTTAAAGTGATTGCAGTAGGCGAAAACCTACATTAAGAAAATAGATGATTTTTGAAATAATCTGCTATTTCTGGATAAGAGTTTGAGTATATACAATGTTTTTGGCTTGCATGGATCAATATTTATATGGGAAAGAACATTCACTCCTAAGCTGGTGTACGGTGGGGATAATCAAATGATCTGAAGTACAAAGGTAGTTAATGGAGTGGAAATGCTTGTAATATTTATCTAAATTCGATTTTGGTTCTGACTTTAATCGTAATTCTATGCAGTACGGTTTCGGTTACTTCAACGCATTTCCAATGGAGCAGCATGGATTTTCGCAAAGCGGATTTCCTATTTTTCCTTATTTAATAAGGAGCGTTTTAGGGATAGTTCAATGACTAATGTCGGGATGGGGATAAATATTTTTTTTTTATTAGGTGCGCAACTAAGTCCTCGCTGTTTTTTTGATGAAAATACAACTTTATTTTGAAAAAAATGATTACAAGTGAATCATTAAAAGTATTGCCCATCGCTGGCTACTATTTTTTCCCATTTTCTGGTAGATCTCGTATACCGTTGCGGTGAAACTGTTTATCTTTTGAGGCTTTCCACGGATCAAGCCATTTTTTGATGTCTTCATATGAATGGAACTGCTGGTCAGCTAGACCATATGCCATTTATCTTTTGGGGCTTTCCACGGATCAAGCCATTTTTTGATGTCTTCATATGAATGGAACTGCTGGTCAGCTAGACCATATGCCATCGATCGGAATAGGTGATAATCGGACGGCGCAATATCTGGAGAATAAGGTGTGTGGGGTAGGATTTCCCATTTCAGTGTTTCCAGGTAGGTTTTAACGTGTTTGGCAACGTGAGGCCGAGCGTTGTCATGCTGTAGAATCACTTTTTCATGCCTCTCCGCGAATTGCGGCTGCTTTTCGCGCCGTGCATTAATTGAAGTCGATACCGATCCTCAGTGATGGTTTCGCTTGGTTTTAACAGTTCATAATAAATAACACCAACTTGGTCCCACCAAATACATAGCATAACCTTCGCTGCGTGAATATTCGACTGAGGCGACGACGTAGAAGCATGACCAGGCAGTCCCCATGACTTACTTTTCTTTGGATTGCTGTAATGAATCCATTTTTCATTTAATTTTTCGTCACGATGCGATGAAGAAAACCCTTCCGTTTTTGCCGCTGGAGCAGTTGTTCACAGGCGAAAAAATGACGTTCAACATACCTTTGTTTTAACTCATAAGTCCCCTGTTTCTGAATAATTCCTAAAGCATACAATCGCTTGAAAATGGATTGGCGGCTAACTCCTAATACTGAAGCAAGCTCTTCTTGAGTTTAACACGTGCCTCCAATTCAACGTCTTCGCAGGTTTTTGGCCTTCCTTCACGCGGTCGGTCGTCAACATTAAAATCACCGTCTTTGAAGGACGGAACAGATCTCGGCACGTTGTTTCACTTAAAGCAGCATCTCCATAAACTTTTTGTAGCTCTCGATGCGCTTCAGCCGCCGTTTTTTCGAATGAAAGAGGAAAATCAACACTTCCCGCAAATGATGATTATTCGGCACAAAATTAGACATTTTCACAAAACCAAAAGTATATGATATCAAAACAAAATTACTAATGTGTCGAAGCAGTTTGTTTACCATATGTCTAAGCTTGGTTTAGGACATTTAGGTTATGTTAGAATCGACTAGCACACACTGCTGGCGGCATCTATTGACAAACAGCGAGAACTTGCGCACCAATACATTTGCTAATAATGAATGTATTAGCTCTTTGCATTTTACTATTCACACGAATGAATTCATCCTAATGCTCACAAGTGTAGGCATTCATCACATTAGCTTGAACTAAGGTCTCTTATGCACTTATCTTAACGCGTACGAGTTTTTCATCTTCGGCGACGCCCTATAAAATCGTTTGTTTAAAATTTTCGTGAAACATTTTTTCCCTCTAATTGCCTTTTTTAACGAGCTTTTTAGCTGATTTGAGAACTAGCCAAACATTTTCATTTAGCTAAGAGTTTGATGGTTAAAATCTACTGTTAAATACTCGTTAAATTCTACTGTAGAAGTCTTTTATTTCAAGTCGGTTTATATGTATAAGTACATGACTTTTTGGATAAATGAATTGGACTTTCGAATTAAAAAATTTTAAAACTTAAATCTACGTGAAAAAAATCGGACTCTTGGAACTAGTTCAGAGTTCGGAAAATTTCATCTGGCAGACATCCTTTTTCACTAATATTGGTGTTTGATCGTGTTGAGTAACCATTGTTGGACAGTGCTTTGACTAAGCTCGTAACAAACCTGCGTGTAACTTTGAGCCTGCTTGACAAAAATTTACTCTCCAAAATTGAAATTGAAAAAACTTTCTTTAGAGGATTTTTTTCCAACTGAAACGCAGCCTCGGACCGATAGCGTCTTCTGGTCAGCAATATATGTATGTAGGTATGTACTCTTATAGGTATGTATGTATGTACGTGCGTGCATGTATGAGTGTAGCTTAAGCAGCTAGGCTTTGTGAATTTGCATTTCAAATGCGTTTAGGTTTGCGCAATGCTGTTGTTAACTAGGTAAAAAGTATTGTTGTTGCTTTTGAAGCTGTTTTTCTTACTTTTGCTGCAACGAATTACGACTTGACATTTAGATGAAGTGCCTGTGACGGCGTTTGCGCCTTTGCGCCGCAACTGTTTAAATGGCAATAACAAGAAAAGACGCCTCATTGAACGGCAGCGTTACTTTGCTGTTGTTATTGTTGCCTTTACACTGTCATCAAGTGCCGCACTAACAACTTTTTGTTTAATTCCATTCATAAACAAAACTTTAATTTCGCATAAAGAAAGCGGCTGGCTACTACAATATATTGTTGCCATCGCTGCTATTGGCATTGTTGTTGTTGCTGTGACTGTTGCAACTAACTAAATTGTGTACTATGCATTTAGCTAGACGTTGTTATTGTTATTCGTTTTATCTCGCTGTCCACTCAGTTTACTAGTAAGCTTTGCTTGCTGTTCACATCCGCGTTCTATGTTGTCGGTCCCAGTCGGTTGTCAGCATCCCGCTTCGGCTCGACCGGCGTGTCTTGGAGCCCAACTATTGGCATTGCTGCGCCTTTTATGCTTAAGCGGCACAATTTGTTGACTATTTATACGCCTTTGCATTGTCGCGCTTGCGCTGTTGTTATTGCTGTTGCTCATCGAGTTGGGCAGCGCGGCGCCCCAAATGGCTCAATTAGTTCTCACGCTGTTCACTCAGTGCTCGCTTTGCTATTGTTTTTGTATCGGTTTTTTGTACGCGTACATATTGGCGCTTTGGCGCTGGCCAGCAATTTGGTTTGGTAATTTGCAAAAATCACAGCGGTTAACAAAAGTTTAATTGAAAAGAAAATAGCGAAAAATTAAAATTGATGTGCGATTCTGTGGTGTTTCTTGTTAAATGAGCGAACTGAGCGAAAGTTTGTGGCTTAAGTCGAGTTCGAGTGTGCTGCTGAAATGCTTAGTATGGGAAAGTTGTAGCCCATTCGGAGTAGGACATGTAATGAAATTGGTTCAGCAGGTAATAGGGCGATCGAGTGTTTTCTCATATATTATTTACAATGGGTGGTTTTTTGGATGTGCAGAATTTTTTATATATCATAGCTATCTGTCAAATCAGCTTTTCATGAGATTTCTGTAAGTCTGGTATCTGTGTAAGGGATTTCACCTTAAAAGAAAGTAATTACTTCTAACTACGAGACATGTGCAACAATTGAGTATATCGGAGATCTCACGATCGCTGGGAGCTAATGCTTCAAAACGACATCTATTCGAAGTTAGTGTGATGAAAACTCTTCACCCTCCACCCAATGGAAGGAAAAACTCCAGTTAAAGTTTTTATTGAGGTTAGAACTTTTTATGGTGTTAGAGTTATGAATCGCACAACTGTTTCGCGGTTAGTGGTGATCACAGACTGACGATGGATTAAATTTTTGCTATGCTTCGCAAAACCCCTACGTCAGAGGGACTTTAACTTAAACTCCTTTTCCCAAATGGCGATTTTGTTCATCATATAATTTGCCGAGTAGATCGCTGCATCTCTCGAAGTACTTATGAAATGGTAAATTGGACAATGATTTTATATTGTGTAATCATACAAGTCTCACTACAAAAGTCCCCCGAAATACATTCCTCGGATATTAGAAACTGTCTGCAAGATGGGTGCCAAAACAGCTGGTAGAATGACACAAGTTGAATTGAGCGCAGGCCTTCAGAAAATTTTTGGAGCGCTAAAACTAGAAGGTGTGGAGGAGATCACAGCCCTTGTTTCTGGAGATGAAACTTGCGCTGTCCACTACATGTCTGAAATCAAAAGTGAATCTCAACAGTGGCATCAAACTTTTTCTTCCTCTGTTCAAAAAATTCAAAGCCAAATTCAATAAAATGATGGCATCCGTGTTTTAGAAGCATAAATGCATCATTTTAAATGTATGCATATCTGACACAGGGGGAAATCATTAATGCCGTAAGATACTGTGAAACTCTAAACAAAATTTAAAAGGGAAATTCAAAATAAATGGAGGGGCATCCTAACAACGGGAGTCTGCTTGGTGCAAGAAAAAGACAGACCTTACACGACAAACGCCACGAGGTAACTCCTGGACACGTTTGCATGGGTCGTTTTGAACCAATCTTCACATTTACTTGACCTGCTTACTTTACTGGAGGTGCTGAAGGTGAAAAAGGGTTTCAAGGGACGAGACGTGAATGAAGAAGCTGGTGGAAGACTTTTTTAAAGACTCTACTACTTACTTTCGGGACGCGCCTCGTAAACAATTTTGCATTGGTTACAATTGTTGGAGTAACCTTCTGAATTTGAGTTCTACATTTCTTGACCTTCCTTATGAATATAGAAATTTATTTCATAAATTAAATGAATAGGTTATCTAGTCGATGAGTTAAAATTAAAATGGAGAAACATTAAGCAAGGACCGATTTACTGGAAACATTAAGGGACTTCGCTCCTCCATATTCCACAGTTGCAAGGAGTTTAAGCTAAGCAGGACATCGATTGACGGGGGATAGCACTTCCGGCGCCCATCCACTCCTACACCGAGGTAATAGTAAAAAAAGTCGAAGAAATTGTGCTTGTCTACCGACGAGACAATCAAAAATTTGGTTGAGATCACAGGAATCTCACTTGGTAGCATGTAAAGTATCAGCATCAAAAAATTGAGCATAAAGAAGATTTCCGGTTGATGGGTTACCGAGAATGTTAATCGAATATGCGAAATCGCATTTCATTCACGAGCTTCGCAAAATTTCGAGCTAATCTTGAGACTAAACTACAGTTCATGATCTGGCAGGAACCACCATCACCTACCTTAAAGAAGTTTAAGGTTTTCAAGATAAGGCTTGTTGGGATATCGAAAGAATTATTATGATTGCATATTTGTAAAGTATTGTGGGAAAATATTAAGAAAAAGAGTTCGGACAAGCTGCGATTAAAAGTCTTGCTACATCAAAGCAACGCACTGAAATTGAAATTTGAAAAAGGCGAGCCAAGAAACACCGAGAGATTGATAACTCCTAAAACGCTCAGGCTAAAAATGCTTTATATTCAAAACACTGGAAAGTAGTACATAGTCAAGGAGGAAAGGTTAGAAGTAACAGAAAGAAAGAGATAGCATCGAATAGAGACAGGGGCAGAGAAAGCTAGTCTTTCGACAATTTTCCAGATTCTTTGAAAATATCGTCCAGCTTGAGAGAAAGAATAATACACATTCTCATACCATCGGAACTCAAAGATCGTAGTCTTACTTCAGCAAAGACAGGACAGAGAAAACAGAGAAAACGCTCAGTGCTATCCAACTCCTCTAAGCAAGAAAGTCAAATCGGATCCTCAATGATACCAATGATGGTCATATGCTGACTCCATGGGTTGTGCCCAGTAATAATACCAACCATCAACCAAACGCCTTTTCTTCCAAGTTTGAGAAGAAAGTTCGACAGTTTTCTGTTCGGGCTTGCCACAAAATACTTTGGAGTTCTGCAGCGTTCTAGACCGGATCAACGCTCTTTATGTAGATTGCATACATAATCGCTGATCCCATTTATGATTCTTGTAGAACTGATTCCGATTACTGGTTCTGGTCCTTGTGGGGCAACCGCTGATACCCAGTTGCCCAATCCGTGGGAAATTCCTTGAATACCGCGGTGTCCTTGTTCTCGTATAAGCGCAAGCTTCTTCCGTATTGCAATAGAATTAAGCTTCTTCTTACGTTCTTGTACAATCTTTGAGGTTTGTTTCGCGTTCTCCAGAGCCTTCAGTGCAACGTCACTGTCACTAAAGACTTCCCGCTCCATCTCCTTATTTTCAGAATGGTAAAAATTTCCGTTATTATATTATTACTTTTTGATTACACTTCGTATGCCACCTTTTCGCTAAAAATCATGTTTTTTTATTCTCCAAGAAGTGATTGGACTACTAATTTTTTAAGTACTACAGACGCATGCCTCAAATAGCAGCAATAAAGTAAATGTTTGCAAACCAGAGTAGCTGAGCCGCATTGGTTGAACTCGAAGCAGAGAGTTTTAATCAAAAACATAGAGTCTAATGCTTGAAATGATTACCCTTGTTAGTACGAATATTTCCGTGATCATTACAAACAAATCGATTTTCGCACGCAATACATGTTTGTAAGTACAAATGGCTGGAGATGAAATAATATCGAGGCTGGTAAAACAATGCAATGCAATGCTATATATGTAATTATGTTGCATATGTATAAAGTATATAATATTTTTATTATCAAAGTTATGTTAGTATATACCCTGCCATATACCAACTAATAACCAGCTCTTTATTTTAGATTGCCCCACGTATGTACTTATATGTGTGTGTAAGTATGTGCCTTCAGTTAAATATAAAGACATACATACATTTATAGCTATGTCTTAGCAGCTTGGATATGCCTGCACCGCAAATTCTTTCTCTCCTGCACTGTTGTTACACATATCTACTCAATTTCAGCTCGTTAAATAATTACTTAAGTTGTGAACATTAAGTTTTAGTGCCATAAAAATGAGTTTTGTATTCGCCAACGAAATGAATAATTCCGAGCAATTATGCGTCTGTTTGTGTTCTAACCAAGTCAGCAATGAATAATGCCTTGCGTGAGGAGTTGTGGTTTGAACGAAAAGACCACACACACACACACACACACTCATACGCATATTCATTTAGCAGCTAGCGTATAATAGAAATTCTCTTCTAGGCGAAATAAGTATCCTCTTTAACTTAGCAAAGAAGGCGAGCAAACAAACTGGCTGACAGGTTAGTGCGATCAACAGCAGATACATTAGTTATCTGGTTTGCTTTAAAGTTTATATAGGTAAGTAGTTATGTATGCAGTGGTGGACTCACAAAATTGCTAAAGGGTAGAGGGGGTTTTTGCTGAGCTTTTATAGTGGAGTGTCTGGAGCGTTAAAAACGTTAAAACCTAGGATGTCTCAGGGACTAGATGAAATTAAATTATCTTTGCGAAAATGTGTTGTGAATAACATAAATAATAATCTCTACCTATTTAAAAGTTGTGCATTTGATTTTTAAATAGCAAAAATTTATGATTGCAATAACTTATGTGCTATAATGCAAATAACGTTGTAGAATTTATTGTTTTTGTAACAGAAGTGGAAGCAAATGAAAAAAATAAATAGAGTATGGATAATTAAATGTTAAAAAAAAAAATATTATGTAAACTATTCGTTTATTTAAATAATTAGCATACAAAAAAAAAAAAAAAAAATTGTTTTCTGTTATTATAGCATAAAAGTAAAATCGAATTAATTATTAAAAACAAAAAAATTATGACTATTTAAAAGAAAAAAATGAATTAACAAAAAAATTTGTCTATTGAAAAATTTAAATTTTTTCAAATATCATCTTCAATTTCACTGATGTCAATCATAGGCGGTCAATCAATCGTTGCACTGTAGGCATGCTACACTCCACTTTTTCGGCATCCGCATGCAGCTCTACATCCTTTTTTGCAATTGCAAAATAACATTTTTAATAAATTTTCCGGAGCAGGTAATTGATTCGTAAATATTGGATGATAGGTATTATTGGAATAGTTCCATCCCCAATTTTCGATGATTAAATCATTCCCTAACCACTTCTGGATTTGTAGGTAAACCCGTTTAATGGTCAAATGCTGCATCAGATGTGGGAGGTAACGAAGATAAAAGAACACTTGTGTCTTTGGCAGTTGCTTTGATGAAAGAATTGAACCTGAATGTATTCAAATCTGTAATTTTTGCCGAAGCACCATACAGTCCCAAAATACATGTAATACCAGCTTGAAATATATTATTTGCATCTTCATGTACATTTTTAAATACTGCTGCTGAGTCATGTAGATCATTCCGCTTCTCAAAATTTTTGATAAACTTAATTTTTCCTTTATTGTAAAACGCAGAAGTAGTATCACAGCCCGTGAAAGCATGTAAAAATAGAACATGTTCTTTAGATGCTGGTAGAGATTTTTCTAAACTTTTCAATGAAAATATTTGTTGGTTAACTTTGCCTCGGGATGGTTTTAAAAAATATATTTCACGATCAGTAGGCGCCAATGACGTTAACACAACCAAGACGTCAATGTCTTCAGAAATTACAACAATATTTTGAGATTCTAAACTAATTGCTGTATCAACATTTATTTTATCTGCATCGCTTTCCGCTTGGCATGTAAAAATATTGTTATGAGCTAATTTTATACTTAACATTTCGATTAGGCGAGATTTATGTTTTTTATTCGTTAGAAATTTATCTTGAGCGATTTTTAACGGCATATTTTCATCAAATTCAATATCTGTACTTATATTTTTTAGTGCGCGACGATTCCTTTCAGCAGATTTAATACCGTGCTTCTTATATCCATCAAATACCACGTATGCGTTATTATAATTATTCCTCAAATATCTTACGTAATGTTCGCATATCATTTTGAATGTTTCATTTAATTGCCATTTGCAACGATATAACAACATGCCTCCATCAATAACATAATGAACATTTTCTAAGCTTTTCAAATTAATCTGAATTTCTGGGAATAATTCGTAGAAAGTTGATTTTTTTGTTTTTCGCAGTTGGCCATCTTCAAACAAAGCAAGTGGATATGGTGCCAGTTCATAATTCATATAAGTTTTTAGTTCATAATCTGTTTTTTTCAACACACAAATACGTTGAAACAGCAACAATGGATCAACGGGAATAACATTGTCATGAATTTTTATTTTATTATTTTTAGCCAATAGATTATTTATTTTATCTTTCCTTAATAACTTCAATTCGCGTACATTTTTCCCTTCGATTTTCTTCATAACTTTTAAACCTTCTTCAAAAGCATTGTAACAATTTATACTTTTATCACCGGTAATTCCAGTGGCAATTGACATAATTGCATCTGTATCAGGAAAAGGACTGTGTTCTTTGAAAAAGTCTACCAATCTTTTTACATCGATACCATCCCTTTCAATTCTAGCACCTGTAGAATCACTGCGTTGATGACTTTTATTGAACGATATGTCACAAAAATTTTCTATGCTTTCAATAATATCTTTTCTATAAATAACTCCTCTGATCCATTTATAAACTACACTTTCAGTGGCATGTCGTTCAAAAGGACCCCCTTCGGCGCTTATTCCTTTCATTAAAGTCTGATCACTTGCAATACCAGAAAAAAAATATCTGATCGCCTAGATGTGAAATATCCTGTTGTATATTTTTCGAACTCTGCTGGATCCATTTTACACTGTAATTCCTTCATATCTTGCAGATAAATTTGTGCAGCCTTCGCATAGGGAAAATGTCCTGATGCGTCGAATAGTGGAATCATCAGCTCAGTACTATGTAGATGTAAATTCCAATCCCCCATAAGGTCGGCAGCAATAAGTCTTTCAATATTGTTACCATTCGAAAATACGTAATTCATAGTTTTGATGTTTTATCTTTATTTTCAAGCTCAACTAACTTATCTTCAAAAATTCTACTCAGCATTTGAAATCCTTGATTTTCTGTAATTTCATTGTAATTGAACATTTCAAAAATCATCGATATTTATTCGTCATTCAATACATTTAAAAAATCCGCATTATTTTCCTTAAGATCTTCAAAAATTAATTGTGATAAAGCCTGCTGCAATAAGGTATGAGCACGTACTGCTCTAGCATAGGCACGTCCTGACGTTATGTGATCAATCGTATTTTCTGCATAAATGGTAGAAAGAACTTCTTTTATCCCACTTCCAGCCATAATATAACCAATAATATATAACGTTGGGAAGATGTTTTTCTTTATCTATTTAAGTAAAATTTAACGTAGAACTAAAAAAAATTATTTCCAACTAAATATTATATTATGCTCCAATATATTAATTTTTCATATTTTTTGTTTAAACAATGAAAAAATTAATTGCACAATATAATATTGGTAGAAGTTACAATTTAGAGCATACAAAAGAAAATCCTGATGGTTACATGGCAATTCATTCAGTCCCTCAGAGATCCGAGGTCAAAACCCCCGGGCACTCCACTATTAGGTGTAACGCTGTTTTGTCGTTACGAAATCTCACCAACATCTTACGACATCCTTGCTTTCAGGCTCAGCAAAACCCGAGTCCAAAATAATCCGCTTTGCGAAGCTACGCCAATTTCATTGCTCAACACTAAAGATTACCTAAGATGGCTCATATTGTTTTATAATGAGGTTGATTAATATGAATATCTATATACATTTTATTTGACGGCTGTCGCAGCCGAATGGTGCGTGATTACCATTCGGCAGAGCATAGGCTCGAATCTCCGGGCATGAAACTCAAAATGACAGAAAAAGTGTTTTCTAATAGCGGTCGGCCCTCGGCAGGAGGTGTATTTCTGTCATGAAAAAGCTCCTCATACAAAAAGATCTGCCGTTCGGAGATGGCTTAAAACTGTAAATCCCTCCATTTGTGGAACAATAACAAAACGAACGCCACAAATAAAGGAAGGAAGAGTTCGGCTAAATACCCAAGAAAGGTATAAGCGCCAATTTTATGTATACAATATACTTAGTTTGAGGAAAAAAATAATCCATTCTTTTTGCGTAAAATCTAAAATATTATTTAAGATGTTTCGGATTGTCAAATACACACCGATTTATTGTATAATTTGTTGTCATTCTAAAAGGAGCTTCATAATGTCTTTCTCATAGAAATCTTGGTCCTTATTGGAGAAAAACTTTGGTAATCGATTTTCACAATCTTCTCCTGATACCTATTTCTTATCACTCAGGACGTTTTGCAATGAGAGAAAAGGGTGGTAATCGCTTGATGCCAGGTCCGTACTATATGGTGGATGCATTAAAACTTCCCAACCAAGCTCCCGGAGCTTTTGCTGAGTCACTAGAGACGTGTGTGGCCTTGTGTTGTCCTGGTGGAACAGAACACCTCTTCTGTTGGCCAATTCTGGCCGTTTCTGGTCAATCCATAGCTTCAAACGGCCCTGTTGTTGACAGTAGAGATCTGAATTTAGTGTTTGGTCATATGGAAACGATTCCTTATAACTGATTCCTGTCAAGTCCCACCAAATACACATTAGAACCTTCCTGGTCGATAGTTTTGGTTTGGCCACCGTTTGAGCTGCTTCATCACGCTTTGACCACGATCTTGTTCGCACAGTACTGTCGTGAGTGACCCATTTCTTATCTCCAGTTATCATCCGTTTACGAAATGGATCGATTTCATTCCTTTTGGCTAAGGCTTCGTAGATGAAAATTCGATCCATCATGTTTTTTGTTGTTAACTGGTCTGGAACTGACCTTCTTTTTGAATCCAATGATGCGCAAATGATTTAAAACTGTTTTATGACCGCTCTTTAGCTCCTGGGCGATGCTACGACTACTAACATGGGGGTCAACTTCGATTATTTCTGTGATTTTATTGACATTTTCTCTAACATCAAAAATGGCTGAACGGAATCGACGAAACCAAAATTACACGTAATTAGCTGTATAAGCAGTGGCACCATAAACACCGTTCACTACTTCAGCGGCCTAGCTTGCATTTTCGCCTTTATCAAAATGTACAAAATTTTCTTTGTAGTTAACAACTGTCACTTACAACTGAAATTTTCAATGCAGGATCAGCAGCAGTAAAATATCTAGAGATGGCATTTTTAGTATGAACCAAATTGAAATTTTTTGTATTTTAAGAAATGTGAACGGAATAAATTGAAATCCGATGGCGCAATGTCGAGCAGTAACTTCCCCCCAATCCATTAATTTTTACAGCGTTTACCTCGCGCCGAGCGGTCTTGCATTATCGTGTTGCAAAATAATGTAATTTCTATTGATAATCGCTCGATACTTTTCAATTAACGATTGATTTACTCGATTTATTTGTTCACAATAAAGGTCTGCAATAATAGTTTCTCCAGGTTTAAGCACTTCAAGGTTTAAATTTGGCTGATGTTTTGGAATATCATACAGAACTAATTCTTCATATTCAGTGATAAAGCAATCAAAAAACGTTTCTGTATCGTATCGTTAAAGCAAAAAGTTGCATGTTATGAACCAGTTAGTTCCGTTTTCTTTAGACAGATTATGCGAACCCAAACACCTGCTCTGTTTGTTTTACCAATTGGTTGCAAATGATCTTGGATTGCCGGTTAAGGTTGGTAAGAGTATTTGCCATATACAATATATTTCCTAATGGTTACAAGAGTGAACAAAGGCCCACAACAATCTTCCTCCATCCGACTCTATCCTAAGCAATCTTCTTTGCTCGTTCCAGCTTTTCTTAGTTTTCTTCCACTTCCGTCTTTAATATGTTGTTGTCTGACGACGTTGTTGGTCTTCTTGATCAATGTGAGTCGAATAGATCGAAATTACCGGAACTGAACTGAGAAAACTACCGTCTAATCTAAACATCGCAAATGTTTTTGGTAGCAACTTTTGCATTAATACCCCAGAAAAACTCCAAAAGCATGCAATGGCGGATATGAATCTCTTCTGGTATTTCACTCGAAATTGTGGCACACCTTTTAGCTCCGCAATGAACTCATAAGCAGTAAAGAAGGATTGGATACCCAGAAGCGAAAAGGGGATGAGCCCTAATTGATTTGGTTATATAAATTTGTGGCGAGTTTACGCCAAAAGCGAAGGAACAGCTACTTTCGGACTTGATCAAATAGTGTTGCTTAGATTATTTATTGATATATCTATGGCCGCCGCAGCCGCCGTGGCCGAATGGGTTGGTGCGTGACCACCATTCGGTGTTTTCTAATAGCGGTCGCCCCTCGGCAGGCAATGGCAAACCTCCGAGTGTATTTCTGCCATGAAAATGCTCCTCATATAAAAATATCTGCCGTTCGGAGTCGGCTTGAAACTGTAGGTCCCTCCATTTGTGGAACAACATCAAGACGCACACCACAAATAGAATATATCTATTTTATGACTGTGATATAAGAAATCAAGATAAGTCATGAGTGTGAAATTGTGCTTTAAGGGAAAAATTAAAAAAACGTCATCTGCCATGCCAATGACATGAATTAAGCCAACAAATCATGCCGTCGATTGTTATTTTTGTGCAGTTGTGTGCAATTAAAAGAATGTTCGTATATTCAGAAAGCTAATTGAATATAAATAGCTTAGGTCAGGTTAGTCAGTTGCTTGTCTAAGACAAGACACTCCCTGGCCTTAAGGCCCATTGTGATACCTGCATTTGTTGCATAAGCCACTTAGATCTTTTTAAGAAGGTGACTATTCCCTCCAATTAGAGATTTTGCAACTTCAAGTCTTCAATAGTAATCGCTAAGAGGAGGTGTTGTAAAGACTCAATTTTTTCTTCATCTCAACAACTCCTGCAAAAACCATTCTGAGTTACACCCATTCTACTGGAGAGGGTGCCAGTAGTGCAGTGACCCGTTTCAACACCTGTGAAGACGCTGGTAGTTGATCTGTTAATCCAAGCAAACATTTGGTCTTTTAAAGATTCAGTTTTGACAAACAGGATTTATACCAAGTGCAGCAACAAGTAATAGAGTACAATGTCCCAAACAGTGTTAGAGTGTAGGAACAGCATTTAGTCTGGTAAAACCCGAGCCATTCCGAGAATGACATTGGCATAATGACCTTCTGGATATTGTAGCAGGTTTTACTTCTACTTTTCCAGAATACACCTCGACGTGCTTAAGGTATGTCCTATACGTGAAGAATCCCCGCACGATACTAATCACCCCTAGATTTGCTCACTCAAATCAACTGATCTAATACTGCTCGCTCTGGGCGATACTTAATGGAAGGACGCTTAGTATGTAACTTACTTAGGCAAGACTTAGGCTGCTACACCAACAACAATCAAGTGCAGACAGAGCTTTCTAAATTAGGGGAAAAGGTTTGATATCGTTGCTGGGCTACGGAATGAGTCGAAGGATATTTGCAACATTATCATACATACGGACAATTACGAATACGAACAGAAATGCGAATACTCGTACTAACAGGAATACGAATTAGGATTGGTAGAAGTTGTAGCTCTGAGGAAAAATGTGAACCCATTACCAGAATTCTAAATAAAATGAATCGGAAGTCGCGTATATTTGCAAAACTGAAATCAAGACAGAATATTCATGGTTGCGAGCCAGCTGAGCAGCATTTCTACACTTCTACGAACAAGCCCAAAATTGTTACATAAACTACCTCAAGAGCAGATTTTTTGTTTTGAATGGATGTAATATCCTAAAGGCTTTCACCTTCCATCCTCATTGATTAAAATGCTGCTGGCTTTATGGTTTGGTAATACTTTTTTTTTACTTCTAAATATTTCTTTCCTTTGTGTGCAGGAACATAGTTTCGATGCCCTAGAAAACATTCAGCCATTTCGCTATTTCGTCTATCCTTGATGTTTTTGTTGTTGTAGCAGTATAAACAGTCTCTATACATGTCCGGGAAATGCTTCTGGAGTGACAGTCTTTGGCCGGATATAAATCCGGGACGTTCCGGTAACATAGAACCGACTGTCGTGAGAACGTTTTCGTTTATCCTCATTCAGGTTGGTTGTAAAAAGAGATAAGTAGATGGCCATAAAGGCCAAAGGCTAGAAGAGAAAAGTTTCTAAAACTTTTTGAATTGCATTTTATATCTATCATTGAAGTTCACACTCTACTCTTCCAAGGATATGGTTCCTAAACAGTCTAAGTAAGCAAAATACTGATCCAGAAATTTTGCTGGAAACTGGCACATAAATCCGATATTCTTTATAGTTTTCTTTTCATTTGCAGCAATTTTATTTGGAGTTTTCTCCATTTTCGATGGGCCAACTGTCAGGGCATGATTCTGGTAAACTTCCACAATACGAGTAAAATAAAAGGTGCTATTTTGGACAACATGCGATGAATGAAAAACGTGAAGCTTGCTTAAAGTTTCAGAAAATAATAGACGGCTACAAGTGCGAATGCCACGTATTTCAGAGAACGCGCTCCAGATTTGGGTAAGAACCCTTTTTCAAGAATTTAAACAGTATATCTACAATTTCCAAAGAAGAACTGGTTGGATCTGACACATTTTCAGGTGGTTTAAGGACGTGTACACATTGGACTGGCGTAACCCATTTTGAACATAAAAATTGGTCTCTCTGGGTCTTACCTATACCAAGTGAACTCTTACTTAGAGCAGTCCGTCTTACCTGAACTCTTTAATAGAAAAAGTAATATAATAAATAAATTATTAAATGGGAATAGCAAATATCCGACATGCGCTGCTCTGCCGCTAAGTATACACGAAAGAGTAGTGGACCATACGATAACAAATTAACAGATATGAGTGGGAATATGAGAGTATACATTTTTTATCGTTGCTTTGCCTGCTTATTTCCGCTTAGTGGAATTCGGTACACTGCAATCGTAGATCGTAGTTATGCACAAACAGCTACGGTTCCACATTACCAGAACGACCCGGATTTATATCCGGCCAAGAACTGTAACTTTACGCTCCCACGACCGTCACTCTAGTAGCATTTCCTGTACATGTGTGGGTAATGTTTATACTTCTACAGCAACAATAACAACAACAACATAGAAACATCTATTTTTTATATTTTTTTTAATAAACGTTTTTTTTCATTTCCAAATTTTAATAGTAAAAGGAAATATTTTATAAATTCGATTAATGCAGTGCGATGGCTAATACTTCAAATTTTTTAGTAAACAACTCTAATCGGTTGAGCAATTTTAAATTTTTAAAAAATGAATTTTATGATTTCTTAGCACATTTAATCTTACAGGCACACCATTTTTGTAAGTTTATAAGAATTATGGCGAAAAGAACATTTCAGTAGAAATTTGCTTCAAAATAAAAGAAACCCTGCGCAATCCGGAGCATTTTGCGCATAGTTATTAGCGCACGCACAAGTCAATTGTTTGAGAATTTATTTTAGATGAGATATTAGCATTGGTGAATTAATGTCAGCCCTGGAATTCAACGGAGAATCTCGCGTACCAACAAGTGCTACTTAGGACTAAGTAGGCAATCGAGTACTAGTCCTCTCTCGACGAACAAAATGAATGCTTAAGAGGCTTGGACGTTGATAATATCGGATGAGGCATCCGTTGGAGTGTTTGAGAGAAAGATTCTGCGAAAGGTTTTTGAACCTTTGAACGTTGGTGATGGCGAGTTTCGTAGGCGATGTAACGATGCGCTGTATGAGCTTTACTGGTGCTGGTGGTGGCCTTCCTCTTCCTCTGCGTTGGAAAGCTCAGGTGAGGAAGAACTTGGCTTCACTTGGTGTGTCCAACTGATGCCGGTTATCACGGGAAAGAAACGTCTGGCGTTGTTAAACTCAGGTAAAATCGCGTAAGCGGTAATCGCGTCAATCAAGAGCAAGAAAATTAAATTAACAGTAAAATAAATTCTCGATATGCTAATATGTTTTCAAATTCTTTAGTTCTCGATCTCTCGTTCACAGAAAATGTTTTAAATAATAAATTTAAGCTTTTCTTATTAAATGCCTTTCTAGTGTACTACTAAGTTATTCTACACATAAATATTTTTTTTTTCCATTAAACACCGGTCCGTATTTGCATTTGACTAAAATGATAAATAAGTAAATAAATAAATTTTAGTTTTATTTACCATGGACAAACTTTAATAATTTTTGACATTAGTTTTTAATGGTTATAACTGTATTCAGGACCAACAATCACCATCCTTGAGTCCCGTAAATTGTAAAAGATAAATTTCAGCATTACAAGAAAAGTATCCATTCGTTGTTTAACAAATTTTACAATTTAGCACTCAAAATGTTTTACTGCCAGGGATCCGCCTTTGTATGCCCTATATATGTAGTTAAGTACGTATGAAGCAACGCACCCTAGTCTGGTTCACATTGCTTAGCTTGTGGCAAGCACAGCCAATCTAGTCTAGCATTTGGTTATATGCATGCGTGTGTGTGTATTTATGCGGCAGCTTCATAACGCCGGGATCACCCACCTTGTTTGTGAAGCTCATTTTACGCCGCTAATGACGCTTCACATAAAAACATTCATGAGCGTGTGTGTGTGTATATGTATGAGTGTTGCAAATGCCTAATGATAATGCGTTTTTTGCACTTTGCCCGCCATTTCAACATGGGAAGCAGAGCTTCGCTCATTTTTATTGCCAACTATTTGCAAGTAATTTAAATGAAATCAAGGTTGTGTGTGCGTTTGTGCAGGTGCAGGCGTTTCTCCTTGAGAAACGATATGCACTTGAATGTACATATATTTGTGTGAAGTTGCACTACATATGTATGTATTTACATAGATTCAATGGCATCTTGTTGCTGCCTGCTCAGCGTGATTTGTGGCAAACAAAGTTATGTCTTGCTATCTGGCTTAGCTATTCGTTGGTTGGGTGTGAACGTGTCGATTGCGAATATAATGAATGAATAGAGTGTAGGGAGTATTTTTCATTTTGCTGGAAAATTAATTTCTTAAATATGTGTGTATGTGATGCTTGTTTTGTAAATTTTTTTGGCACAGAAATTTGAGCTCGGTGAGTTAGAAATAAAGTGTGACATTTTTGATAAAAAGCAAAACGACGACCGAAAATTAAATTTGCAGGCGTTTTCTTTCAAATATGAGGAAATGAATCAGGTGACAGAGACAAATTTATCTTCAAACTTAACTTATGCAGACGGTTTCCAATATAAAATAAATATCACTTTTTGGTGAGTTATTTTTATAGCACCAACTTTTTCTCATCGCCAAATTCACATAATCGAAATTTTAGCTATTTATGCATTTAGCTCATCGCTAAAATTCATCTGCTAAAAGAATGAACCCAGTATGAAGACTTTCATTCAGACTAAAGTTTATTTAGAAATTTTTGTCGTTGGAGTTCCAGCAATAGCGAATGCTGTAACCCGGTTGTGGATAATCAGTCATTATTCTAATGCCATTCAAAGCGATGTGATAGATTAGAGCTGTCTCAAATGATAATCAAATAAGGCGGTGATTATTTTCTTTAGAACAGTCCAGATTTCCTGTTAATTCATAATGGCTGACTTACCGCTTCGCTTAGGTTGTTAAAGTCTCTGAGCTCTTTCAGGCGCAACATTGGTTTGGTGCGGCGGATATGGATGAATCTCATGAAAGCTGTCCAAGGAGAGTTGTTGCAACAGAAACAATCTATGCTGTGCGTCAATTGATAACGTAAGATGGTCATGTGACATATCGCGAAATAGAGGCGTTCTTGCGCATTGATGGGATGAGCATACATTCAATAATAGATGAACATTTGGTCATAAAGACGATAATTTGCCAATTACCCAAAAAAAGACTAGTGTCGATTGGTGTAAAGAAATTCAACTGCGGTAATTGAATCCACGTCTATGACATCGTAACAGGTAACGAATCTCGGATCTATGTATATGAGCTGGAAGCAAAACAGCAGTCGAGTTTAATCCAACAATGGCCTATGTGGGAAGCCTGGGCGTCCCATAGCATTGCTAAAATATTGCTGCGAACTTTCGACACGAAAAAAACTAACTTGATTTTATCACTTCCAGGGAAAGAATGCAAAATATTGGTTTGAGTACTGACGGGACATTATTTCCCTCCATATCACGCAGCTAAAATGCGATCGGTCCAGAACGACGCGTGCAACTTATGCGTCGAAAAAAGAGGTTCGTTGGAAAACTTACTTTGCCACGGCTCTGCTCTAATCAGAACTCATTACAACTGCCACGGATTGGAATACTTTTCGCCTCTGAAAGACATTGCTGACAAACGCTTAAACTTTTTATTGCAATTCACCAAGATAAATATCGTGAACTATGTTTAACACGACTCCAACAACACTGGTAAACTACGGAGCCCTGCGCTCTAGGTAAGATCTGTTCATATCAGCCAGATATACCTAAGTAAGGAAATATAATTTGACTTTATTGCATCTGTGTGTTTACAGCAATGCCAGATCCATGAAAAAGCCACATACTTTTTTTCGTCTCAATAATTGAGAGATAACTAGAAATAAAGAAATATGCAAGTGCATTACCGTTTTACTGACCTACAAGTGGAGTTAAAAAGTTCGTGGATGAGGAGGAAAAGGTGAAAAAGTGAATGCGAAAAAAATATATTCTTTCAGATAAAGTTTCCGTTAAACGGTAGGTGAGGTTAACCTCGCTGGCATTAAGCAACGCATACTCCTTTTAGTCCCTAGCGATACCAGATGGTGACTAACCTTTATTACGATTTAAAGTAGACATTACGTAGGATCTCAACGCTTTTGGCAAACCTTAGCAGCACAGGAGGATCTCTTTTGAGATATCCTCCAGACGCTCAAACTGTGGGGCTTTCAGGTATTTCGAGCGCGTTTTTTGATAGTGCCGGACAAAAACACAGAAGATGCTCTAAAGTTTCCTCTATATCGCCTCTGCACTTCTGTATTTGTCGTTGCTAGCAATCCCTATCTTGTACGCATGTGCAGCCAATAGATTGTGAACTGTTAGCATACCTATGATAGTTTTGCAGCCTTTTGGCGAGAACGTAAGTGCGAATTGAGTCAGTTTTTTGTCGTTTGTTCTACACATTACTTTTGTAGTTTTGTATGTGGTCAGATTAGTCCTGCTAGCACCCGCTTGCTTTTTCATGCAGTCGTCCATTTCTTTGTAAATTATATTGTTTTTGTATGTCGTTCTCTTGTTCGAAAGGTAGGTTGACAGCACTTTTAGTTGCACTTGTTCTTGTTCGAAAGGTAGGGTGATAACACTTTCCGTTGGAAATTGGTGGACTTAATGCAAGATGAGGTTATTGCTTTTATTGCTGCTTGACTGTTCAAGTAAATATGAATTATTGAGTTATGTTCAGTTTTTGGTTAGGCTAGGTTCGAGGCTTTCCTAACAGCAAAAACTTCTGCTTGGAATATACTGCTCTGATCCGGCAGCTTGATTGGCTGCCTAATCCCTAGTTTTGAACAGTAGATACCGTCCTACATTTAAAGTTTTAGAGCCGTCTATTTAATTTTGAAAAGTCCTACGGCCAGATTTCATGCCTTTGTGCAATCCTTCCTCTTCAATTGTAGTATGAAATCTTCTTTCCCAATTAAAGCGTGGAGTCAAGTAGTATCTGGAATCTGTACTCCTCTTTCCTATTAAGCTATGTAACGCCCAGCATTCTTTTGCATGCATACAGCGCATTACTAGCCTTTTTCGCCCTTTCTTTAACATTGTGCTTCCACAGTAATTTACTCTCCAATATTACTCCAAGGTACTTCGCATGATCTTTGAGATGTAGTTCGTTGTTGCCTAGCTTCGGAAGGTTCCATGCCGATACCATGTACTTTCTAGTAAAAAGTATCATGTCCGTTTTTTCCGCGTTTATCCCTAGACCTGCGCGAGATGTCCATTGATAGATAGTTTTTAGAGTGTTATTCATCACGTTACTGATGGTGTCCAGGTACTTTCCCGTAAATACTATAGCTATATCATCCGCATATGCCAGTAGTTTTGTTGATCTTCCATCGAATTTCTTAAGCAGTTCATTTGTCACAAATAACCACAAAAGCGGCTATAGTACTTCCCCTTGCGGAGTAGCTCTGCAAGCATGTTTGGTAACACTTGTATCGTTCCATTCCGCTCTTATTTTCCTGCGGGCTAGTAGCTGCTTTATCCATAGACAAACAGCGGGTAGAACATTAAGTGACCTTTAAAGGGTAAGTCACATTGAAAATTTCAAAATATACGTTCTTACTTTTTTTTGTCTAATTTTAATGTAGGCTTTTAGAAATATCTTAAGCGGTCAAAATATCTAAGTAATTAAAAAATTTAGAATTGTATAAAGTCTGCGCTGTAGAAGGATGCAGGGGCCTCTTTCAGTGTTTGAGTTTTTCTCGAAACCACAAGGTTTGAAAAGCTTTTTTAACCGTTTAACCCCAAAACTATTACGAAGGCGGTTCAAAAAGTAACCGTGTTTGATGACAGAAGGCATTCCTCATGGAAGTTGGTGTCAGCATCATGTACTGCCATCTATCAAACGACGGCAAAACAAATTTCAGACTGATTGATAGGTTAGTTTGGATGTGGCAGCTATTCGAGTATGACGTGTTTCGTGATTTTTGCTAAGATGGAAAAAGAGCAGAATCGTTCGGTAATTCGCATTTTGTTTTTGGAAGGGGAAAAAATGCGAGGAGATAAAATCGAAGTTGGATGCTAACTATGGAGACGCTTCGTCATCTATGACCACAGTTCAACGAATTTGAACGTGGTTGAACATCTGTTTTTAATGAGGAGCAACCAGGACGCCCGGAAGTCGTGGTTAGCGAGAAAATTATGCAAAAAGTCCTCGACATGATCCTCGCTGATCGACGATCGAATGTGCGCGAAGTAACAGAGCCCATAGATGTGTCAACCGGAACAGCAATTAAGTTGGCGATGGAAAAATTGTGGGCCCGATGTTTGCCGCGATTGCTCACAAGCAACAATTTAAATTTAATATATTTTATAATTTTTCTCAAAACTTAAAAATTTTTTTATGAAGTGGCGCAAAATTAATCACCCACTCAGAAAATGTAGCCTTTCAAATGACATCATACGTCAATTATATTTGACACTTGACAACTAGAAAGTATAAAAATACTCGTAGATAAGCAACGGAGTGCGTAAAGGTCAAAATGAAGATTTGCATCATTTAAAATCATTTTTTTTAATTAGTCAAAAAGGTATTCCAAAAACAAAATTGGATGATTAATTTTGCGCCACCTGTGTGTAATAAACGCAAATAAATCTGAACGAAATGCTACCTCTAAATACATATAAATTTGGTTTTGCACTACACCTTGGACATATCAATGAACAACTCAGCGTTGCATTTAGAGTAAGAACAATTATTATTATTATTTTGACTGGATTTAGCGCTGCGACCTTACCGGGCATTGTCCGTTAGGTGTCCGTGCGTTGAGACTTGGGATTGCCTCAAGTCCTTTCTGCAGAAGCTGTTTGGAGGACGGGGTGGAATCATCTCAGCCCCTTCTCCTCAGCTGTCCTGCTCTCGTCGGGCTAAGATTCAGATATCTGTGGTCTCAGTTTTTTGCGACACCTGCAGATATAGGATGTTTACACATTACGGACCTTGTGAATTTCATCAGCAGCTTGAAGTGATTAACGCAATGAAATAAGTCATCGTTTGGTCATCATCCTCCTTCTTCGCTCCTTTTCGATTTTTCTTCTTGCTTTCCCCCTCTTCCTCTGTTTTTCTTCTGTATAGCATCACAATGAATGATTGTTTGTTGAAGTAGGTCCCCGTTTGATCAGCTATTTATCCTAACCTAACCCAAGCGGCCGCCGTAGTCGAATGGGTTGGTACGTGACTACCATTCGGAACTCACAGAGAGAACGTAGGTTCGAGTCTCGGTGAAACACCAAAATTAAGAAAGCTTTTTCTAATAGCGGTCACCCCTCGGCAGACAATGGCAAGCCTCCGAGTGTATTTCTGCTATGAAAAAGCTCCTCATAAAAAAAATATCTGCCGTTCGGAGTCGGCTTGAAACTGTAGGTCCCTCCATTTGTGGACGCATACAACGAAATAGGTGGAGGAGCTCGGCCAAACACCCAAAACAGGGTGTACGCGCCAATTACATATATATATATAACCTAAGCATTGCAACCGGAAGAAATTTTAGTATTTGTCCTATTTTATTGAGTTTTGAGAAAAATCATGCCG
Source organism: Anastrepha ludens (assembly GCF_028408465.1). Taxonomy (NCBI): domain Eukaryota; kingdom Metazoa; phylum Arthropoda; class Insecta; order Diptera; family Tephritidae; genus Anastrepha; species Anastrepha ludens. The sequence continues at coordinate 39,901,949 of NC_071498.1, forward strand.
CATACTATGTAACTATTTTTGGGTGTAGGAGAGAGCCCCTTTCCCTAACCATTTTCCAACCTAACCTGAATATTTATAAAATAAAAATTGGAGCCAAAAAGGTCTTGTGGGTATTAGCAGTCGGTTTTAGCAGTGTGTCGTCAATATAAAACAAGAAATTAAAAAAAAAATTAAATTAGTTCCAAGTTTAAAATACATACCTTCCTTTTATAACAGATTATCAACAAATTAAAATTCCTACATTTTTTCACTCCCTCGAGCGGCAACTTGTCATTGAAATCCCACGCACAGGTTGGGCAAGTTGTCAATCCACAAACTATGAGTCGCACACTCAACAAAGCAATAATACAACAATAATGCAACAAAAATACCTGGCATGCTGTAACAGCTTCATTGGTGGCGTTGTGGCAAAAGTTGTTTGCGATTCCAGTGATAATCTAATTGCAGCAATTGTATTGTAGGCTTGAAGGAAATAATTGAAAAAAGCTAAATAAGAGTGAAAGAAATATAAAAATGAAGAGTAAAAATAAATTCGAGATGAAAACAATAAAAGAACTGAATTCGAAGTTTGCTTACGACCGTAAGTGCAAGTGGGTGAACCGAGCGTAAAAAAGTTCCCTAAAAAACAAAACGAAACGAAATAAACATTACCGAAATGACAGCAATAAAGATACCAAACAAAGGCTTGAAAATAAAATCGAAATTGACAAGTAAAATCTCAAATCTTCGCAGAAAATCTATGAAACAAGCAAGAAACACCCGCGCACTTTAACAACAACAAAAGAGGACTGCAAAAAAACGTAAAGCCACCAGACAGATGTTTATAAATACGTACACCGATATACAGGCGCTTAGAGCCTTGGTGGTCCGATGCGACTACGCTGATGAAGAAACAGGCAGTTGAGAATTTGAAAAATCAAAAATTGGAGCAATTAACATTGAAACTGTGGCAGCGAGTGCTGTTTGGCAGTTGTGGCGACTGGCTTGTTTGCTTGTAGTGAGAACAAATACACACTAACACACACACATACACACATAGAGTATGGCTTTACAACAGGCAGTCAGTATGCGCTGTTGAGTTTCCACCACTCCACCATTCATTTCAATCAGATATGAAAAGCGCGTTCCTCTTGTCATCAACAAAATATCGCAACGACAAAATTCAGCCAAAAACAACAAAAGCAAAAAAAAAGAAACCAAAAAAAAACCGACAATAATGTGACAAACAAGGCGGCCAGCTATGCATGTATGCCAGCAATACGCCACAAACCCAGTTAGTCGTAATCCTGAAAACTCAGAAAAATAGGAAAAAAGAAAAAAAAATCATTACCTACCGACTCAGTGCGAAAGCGAAATTCGAGTACGGCAAGTTACAGCTTTGCTGCTTAATAGCCGCACTATGTATGTATGTATGTATGTATGTATGTATGCAGGAGCTTCAACTTTATCTCAGCGTTCACCACGCAAACACACTCACTCACACACATACCGCCCGCCGCCTTAGCTCATGATCCAAAATGTTGTTCTTAATTAAATTTTGCGTTACGTTGTTGATTCAGAGTGTTGATGCGACCGTACTGATACGCCGCCAAGTCTGCGGTGGCTGCTGCTGTTGATGACTAGAGTCACATACACACAAACATGGTAAGAAGCGCTACTGCTGCATGGCCAAAGCCGAAAATGGTTAACTAAGCAGCATTCGCGCTAAATAAGCTGAAAAACTGGAGCAAAGCCGTCAGTCGGTCGGGAGTCGCCTCGACGCCTGATGCCTGACGCCGAACGCCGAACACCGTTCACTATCGTATGGAGCTGTAGGCGAATTTCCCATAGAGTCACACAGCGTGTGTGCGACGGTGGCAGGCGATAATAAGACGAGCAGCAGAAGAGTTACAATAACAATAATAACAACAACAACTAATAAAAAGTACACTACAAAAATAAAAAAGTTATACTAAAACGTTGACAGCAACATTGTTAAGCAACTAAGAAGAATCTGTTCGCTGTTATCGTTAGTTATTTCTCTCTTGCTGTTGTTGTTGTTGTTTTTAGTGTTGCTATGCTCCTTTTTGTTGTTGTGGTCTTTGCTGTTGTTGCGAACTTGTCGTCGATGTGTTGATTAAAATCGCGTTGCTTGCTGCTGTGTCTTAGCGACAGGCCACTGCGTTGGTAGCCACTGCGTTGGTGGTGGTGGGTGTTCGCAGCAAACCTCTTTGTGAAATGAAATTTTCTAAAGCAACAATTTTAAGACAAAAAGTGGTTATATACCTCTATTATAGCATTTCAGCAAGATTATGAAACTTTACTAATTTTGTGAATTTTGATTTACGAAGCTTACTTTGAATGAAGGGTGTTGATGGGGTTTTATCCCCTAAGCAATGGACCCTCATGTTGGACTTCTAGTTTGCGCCGCTTTAAAAAGCATTAAAGTTATTGCATACACAGGCAATCTAGTTACCCTGGTCATAGATTGTGAGTGAGGTACAGCAATTTTAATAGTTCAGCAAGGGACGACTTCGAAGAAGCGTTTAACACTATTAACCACGAAGCTATCTGGATAGTTCTTGTTTGCAAAGCTGCAGCTGATAAAATCATCAATCTGTTAAAATAACAGTACACAAGCGCCAGCTGTCTAGTAAGACATGAAAATCTCCTGAGCAGTGGTATCCAGGTTCACACAGGAGTAGGACAAAAACGTATACTTCTACTATTCCTGGACTTAATAATGTGACAGGCTTCCGGTGATGAGAGATGCATTTCCTAAAGCCTGGGTGCTAGAGTTGAAGACCTTGAATATGTGGGTGATATTTGTCTGTTCTCGCGGAAACACTCATATATACAGCCCAAGTTGGAGGCGGTAAGCACATTCACAGCCCAGCCAGATCTAAAAATTAGTATCGCCGAAAGAAGGATAACATCAAACAATGCCTCAGGAGCTCCACCTTTTTAAATATGTGGTACTAACATTGAGGGTGTAGAACAACTTTGCTATCTCGCGAGAGTCATCAATAAGCCCGTGCAGTGTTTGGTTTGTCAGACAAGGTGGGGAGGTCATCACCTATATCTTGGCGCACGAAATTAAGAGTAGTCAGAAGAAGTCCAATGCTCAGTCAGATGTCTGATACGGATGCAAGTCTTGGAACAAGCAGCTCTAGACTGGAACGTACAAGAAAGTCGCAGATGCGGTAGACCATCAAACGCGTGGAAGCGACTAGTCGAAGCAGAAGCAGACCGTTCGGTCACTCTTGGCGGCAAGTGAAGCTCCTTATTTTCCATGGACCATCATCGTTTGGTGAGTCTACCGCACTTGGTAATCCTTGGAATGCAAGACGACTTGAACCCATGTTGTCTGTCTCTTATTCTCTTCTCTCTGCTGCTAGTCCCCATTTTTGTCAGGCTTTCTGCCGTTTCGTTTTCCACCTCAGTACGAGGATCGTTCTCGTACTCGAATACCTATTGGCTTTGTCTCATCCGATCTTTTCTGTACTCCCTCCTCCCTCATACGTGTGTGGTGTCCTGTACATCTAATTCTCTGCGACTCAATAGACTCTTCCTTATCCAGAATAGATCCCAACAGACTAATACAAGTATATTTCCGGCATGTGAAAATATATCGCATGATACTAACCACCTATTCACATACCCACTAAAGCCTACTCACTTAAGATCCCTCTCTCTCTCTGAACCCAACCTTCGAAAACAACACGCTTCCTGAGCCTACCATTAGATGAGTTAGATGATGACTGCACCGTTGATAGTATGTCTTTCTGCTTGATTCGATGATGGCCATCCGAGGCAAAATTGTGCGAGTAGCTTTGGCCACTCATTTCACACGTGTTCACACACTCGTCCCATCAGTCGTATGTGCAGACGGTAACGAAGCAGTCACCTGTGATGATTTTTTGCCGTATACCCCTACATCACTGGCTCGTAAACAAACTGTTGTCATGACCCCAATTACGTCAGCCCATCAACTGATTCTTTCAAATTCGCTGACAGCCGTTTAACGGTCTGATATTGGCCACACCTCTACATTCTGTACATCGTGCGTCTACCACAAACTCTTCTGATATCTTTCGTTGCACTTATATATTAACTCTGCATGTCCAGGTTGTTGTTTGCACGTACCATCAAAGCTTGCTTAAAATCCACAAGAAGTGTGTGCAGGTGTTAATGCATTCGTAATACTCATCCATTGATTGCCTGAGGGCGAAAATTTAGTCTATAGTTAATCAACCATGTCAAAATTCACACTGGTACTAGCGTAAAACTCTTTCACTGTATTGCATAAGTTGGCTGCTTAATGTTGATTGTTAAATATTTTATACGTCACGTTAAGCAAGGATTTTCTGTTCCTTTTTCTTTGTTCACACCTCTCGGGAGCATAGGGCCTCGACAAGACTCAGCCTTGCGTTGGTTTTGTTAATCTGTTGTTTTTTTATTTCTGACAGGGTAGGTGATTAGCCAGCCGCTACCAGTCATAAGTAGTGGGAATCCCACCTGTCGTTTAGGAACAACGTTTTCTTACTGTTTAGAGCGCCATCTGTGTCTCACATTTTTCTAGCAGGAGGATCGCACAGATGGTTGAGGACTTCACTAAATTTCGTTTGTCTGCGCTATTACCGCGGTCGCCCGCTTCCTCTTGCTGATGCAGTGTGTAACTGTGTGTTTTTCTTTGCTTTTTGTTTTTTTCCTTGTTTTAGCAGCCACAATGCTAATAATGCGCAGACTATTTTGCGGGAGTAAGGATGGAAAGCATACGTTTTTGGGGTTGAGGAATGGAATTGGAGGATTTTTTTTGTTTAGAAACAGGAAAAGTAGGTAAAATTTGGAATAGTGCGACGACCGTGCTTTACATGGGATTCGAACCTCTGGGATGACAGGCTAGTGCACTTACGCTAGACTACTGAGGCCGCAAGGATACCTATCTGTAATTGGTATAATTGAATAGCCACAATTTTTTTAATTTTAATATACAACTCTATAGTTTCTTGCTACCTTTTTTAACACTCTCTAAATTCGTAGCCTTTTATTGCCCTTCATTTTACATTGTCTCCGTTCTTGCTTATTATATTTTTATAAACTCAATTTTATGCTCCAAGCGATTTTTTTCAAATTTCAATAATTCGTTCTATCACGAAAATAATATAGTAAATTTTCAAACGGTCCAAATAAAATTCAATTTTTCTGTATGATACTATAACTAAAGCTAAGGAAACAAAAAGCACGTGGGAGCTCAGCTCTTAACTTTGGAACCTTTTGGGTGTTAATCTTTCCAAACGAACTAGCCCTGCCTACGGACGTCATAAGATAGACATATCTGCAAATCTGCAAAAGCATTCATTTTAAAAGAGGAGGAACTTCTGGTAACTATTTTTTGCTCTAAACTTTCGTACAAAAAAAAAAATATGTAGAAAAGCGGTATATGCTGGTTATTGTCTGCGTAAAAAGCTACTATATTTTCAGTGATTTAAAAGCCCCTTTGATAAACTAAATGATGCCATATCTTACTTTAGCTTCTCTGAAAAACTCATATGGGTTTGAAGAATGACGTTCTGTGGAAATTGAAAGGACTTGTCCGAGTCATGCGAAACCCAACGAGCTTTTTTATACGGATTTTTTCCGATGGATTATCGGTCCTTTCAGGGGTAAATGGAGAAACATAGAGTTGGTAAGACTTTCAACACATTTCACAATTGTTTTTTTTTTCAAAAACGGATTTATGTTGTTTTCCAGTTTTTTTTTTAAAGCTTAATGCTTTTTTAATTTTGTGTACCAAATTTAAGCGAATCGAAGGAAAACCTACGGATACATAGATAATTATCTGAAAGAATTTAGTGTAAATGAAAAAAAAATAGCATCGGTTCATTTGCTGAACACTTGACATGTGATTGCTATGGAGACTGAGACTACAACGTCAACAGCAACGGCAATGGCGGCGACGACAACATTGTGACATTGACCCGGTGACATTGATTTCAAATGGAAACGGGCAAAAGTGACAGGCGGTAATGTACGGTACGCTATGTTGACACAAGCATCGATGGGTAAAGAAATGAAAAAACAAAAAAATATTAATAAAAGCAAAATTAAAATAAAGTCAAACAACAGCAACAACCGACACGGAGTAAGCGACGATTTCAATAAATAATTCAAATGCACCGTAAATTATATTTATGCATGCAACAATTGCTTTGCGAATACAGTGAAGAACTAAAGTCTACATACAATTAAAAAATTTTCCATTTCGCAAGAGCTTAACATCTAACGGAAATATAGTTAATGGTATTTTTTATAAATTTGATCTCCTTAAATTTTTGTTAAATTTATATTTCGAGTTATTGAGATTGGAGCTGAAACAATTTAAAATACGGTACTTTGAACACATTAAAAAGTAGCGCTGAAGCGACGTTATTTATATTTCGTACCAAATGTGAGGCTTCTATTACTGAGTTCTACTGATTGTTGTTATTCCGCTATGCTGGTCCTTTGAGTTAAAAGGCGCTAGATGAAAGAACATTTCGGTTGATATGAAAGCCTTTATTTATTGTTTGAGGTTTGCAATCCTAATTGTTTTTGGTGCTGGCACACCTTTCCATTTGAAATACTTTTGCTATAACCTTTTCCAGAACGTTTTAGAGCAATTCCGTGTCAAGTGATCCAATTATTCTAAAAATTAGTTTAGATGTAGACTTCACTAGAATAAGAAGTAAACTGAACAATTTTGAAATTATTTAATAATTTGGACATTTACTCAAGGTTGAAAATTATGGTATAGAGTTTTTTAACATTTTTTCGGAACTGGTCTTTTTGAACTTGTATGATCAGCTACACTTAAACAAGTATTTGATATCAGAATTATATTTTATGTTGAAAATTTTTAGGTAAACAATTTTTTCGTCATTTCTGAAAAACACCTCATGAAAGTTGTGAATACTCGACCTACGAAGCATTTGAAAAAGCCTTTACGGAAGCAAAATTGGCATACTCTGGCCAGAGCTGAACAAGAATATTCTTCGGCTCCTTCTTGTCTCTATAGCTGCGAACGCTGGACGGGAAGGCCATCATCTTATTGTGTATATCTATCAAGCTATTAAGCAGTGCCTTTATTATGTGAATTGCAAATTTGATGGAAGTTCGATGAAGTTTTATCAGCAAAGAGGCAGATTTGCTTTGCTATCTGACGGGTAGATTCGATAAAAATCGAGCTAGGTTAGCACTAGCGCTAAACGAATGTCAATTGAGGAAAATATTATTTGATAATATACTTGTGAGAAGAGAGGCAGATGTCTCAGTACAACCTTATCCAAGGATTAGTATATGAATTTGGTAGTTAAACTTCAAAAGTAGTATGCTCCTCTTTACCACCATTGCTTTGTTACAGTGTCTCATTCACTTCGTTTCACCCACTAAATTTAAAATTTTTAAGCGAAACGCAATGAATTTACTTGATATCTTATATTTAAATTTGAAAGTTTATTTTACTTGCTTGTTTGTAATTTACAGACTGCTAAACTAGACATTTCATTGCAAAAATTTTGTGAGTTGGTTTCAGTACGTCTGGGAAGGTGTATGAGTTTTTGTGTTTTTAATCTGAAAGGGGACGTTCTAGTCGAGAAATTTCGAAAATTTGTATTTATGACCCGTTTTGTTTTACATTTGGAATATTTCTTGTTATATATACTCGAAAATAAACATTTTTCTTGTGTTTTATCGCATAGTCGAAAGATGTTTGGATAGAAAATGCTTTGCGTGTTAATAGTGGGATTCCTCCTGGAAGTCAATCACCTGATATGAATATCTCAAATGAAATATTTCAAATTTCTAAATTCGGTTCTCTCTCACGGAATCGACCGCAATGCTATTTATGCAAGATCTATACTTTATTTATGCAGAATTAGTTCATTTGTGTACAAAAAAGTAACTATTTAAATCATCATTTAATTTTATTTATTTCTTCAGATGAGTGTTGCCACCTGATTGCTTGAAAAAAAGCATTTATTTAAAAATATACATAAGAATTACAGCATAGGATACAAGTAAAATATTTGGAAGGAAAATCCTATCTTCCAATGACAATTTATTTGATAACGTTGCCATCTGACTTTTATTGCAAAGTATTAAAAAAATTAATTCATCAAAAAGTTACCATAAGTATATTAGTAAAGGGAAAGTAATAAGAAAAATATTTATTTCTAAGAAAAATCTGTTTCAAAAACTAATTGTTTGATAACGTTCTCATCTGAATTTTATTGCAAAGAATTAAAAAAATAATTCATCAAAAAATAGATATAAGTAGCACAGCATAAATAAAAACAAAAATATTTGTTTATAAAAAAAATCATTTTCAAAATTTTTTGGTTTGATAACGTTGCCACCTGATTTTTATTGTAAAGTAGCATTTTATCACAAATCTCCACTGAATATTAAAATAAAGATATCAACTGAAAGGGGTTTAAACAAGTCTATAAAAAAAAATATTTTAGCTGGTGTTGCCACCTAATGTTGTTTAGAAATCAAGAAATTGAGTACAAAAATATATTAATAGTCAAAAAATATATGCACATGAATAAGTGCAAAAGTAAAAATAGTTTTAATCAAATAATATTTCTAAATGGCTTTGGCATCTAATTTTAAAGAAAAACTTTAACTATCAACAAAAATTTAATTAGAGGTTCGGATTTGGGCATTTCAAAAGAACGAACAAAGCTTTAGGTAAAATTATTTATTGTGGGCGTTACCACCTACATCTTACAGCGCGAATGGTAAATGGCATTTCAGTTGAATTAAGTATTGGGATTGAGAACATTTTAATTAAAAAGTATTTTTTGAATAGTGTTGCCATTTATTAGGTAATTGAAAAACTATTATTTTTTTTGTTTTTCGGTGGGTGAGGTAGGGTTCAAAATGCTTTCGCACTTAAAGCGACCGTCGTCTACTGCGCGTGTGGTGTGACCACTAAAACAGTCCCTCCTCCTCTCCTGGGGAGGCTCCCCTCCCGGAACTGCTTTGTGTATTACTTCGGGAGGGCCCAGAACGGTGTTCATGAAAGGGACCAATTCTATTTATCCACGTCTGGGTCCACCATATTTGTAGCCAGCATTCATGCTATAGGCTCGTCTTCTTGTGTCTCTATCTGCGGGGCTTCATGTTGTCGGCTTATCTTCTAGTCAGATATATTAGCATGTCGGTTAGGCATCTCTGTCCATGTCAAGTTTTTTGGCACGCCGGACTCGCTCTATATACGTGCGAATAGTTTGCCAATTTTCTGCGCTTTCTATCATTTTATCAGTGATGTTATCGCCTCTTAAGGGGCCTAGTCTGCCTTCGACAGCTTTGCGATATAGTTTCCATCTCTCACATTTGAAGAAAGTGTGATCTGCGTCGCCAATAAGTGCATCCCCGTAGATGCATTCAGTGGTTTCTGACTTCCCTATTTTGTTAAGGTATTTATAAAAATATCCATGCCCAGATACCATCTGTGTAGTATAATAGTTTACCTCGCCGAACTGTCTGTTACACTATTTGTCTAGATTTGGTATAAGTCTCTTCGTCCACCTGCCTTTCGTCTCTGACTCCCATCGCTCTTGCCATATTTGCAGTGTCTCGCTCTTTTCAAAATTCCATAGTTCTTTTCGCTCTCTCGCTAGCAGATCTATAGGTATCGTGCCGGTAATAATGAGTACTGCTGCTTCTGATACCGTGCGATAAGCTGAATCATCACGGAGGGTGGCGGTTCTTTGGGCCTTGGGCAGGATCTTGCGGCGATACTCAGTTTTAAGTGTGCCCGCCTATTCTTCACATCCGTATAGTAAAATAGATACCGTCGTGTCCATGAGGAGCTTCCGCCTGCTTGCGATGGGTCCTCCGATGTTAGCCATTAGTCTTGATTGCCTTGACATTGTTTTGGTGGATTTTTAGCAGCGTACTGGATTTGTGCCCAGTATGTCAGCTTGTTGTCGAGTTTGATGCCCAGATATTTCACCACTTTTGAGGTTGTTTTGTTCTCTGTGTCGACTGGCATTGTCACTTCTACAGGTATGCGCGCTCTCGTGAATAGTATCAGTTTTGTTTTTTCCGGAGCTAAGCTAAGGTCTTGCGAATCGAGCCAATTACATTGAACAACTATTAGATTGTAAAAAATAATAATAATAAAAAGTATGTACACTAGAATGAGAAGAGTTCCAGCAAAAAATTGAAATGGTTTGCCTTCCCCCTTCAAAATTTTAATATTGTTACGAGTTTTAGAAGCGTTGAATAGATCAACTATTTTGTTTCATGTGGAAACGAAGCCGCGGGCATCAGCTCGTTTTGTTACGATTAATTTTAAGGAGTTGTATGTGACACCTTTTAGAATTATTCTTTTTGATATATAATATATAAAATTAGGTCTTAAAAACAGTTTTTCCGAAAAATCACGGAAGAGTTTAAGTCAAAAAGGTTTTCATAAAAATGTTTAAAAATTTTATCAGTGAAATCAAATTAATGTGACTTTTGGAAGTACTACCAAATCGGTTCATCTCAAGTGAAACTGAAGTCTTAAAATATAATAAAGAGAGTCATACCTCCCAAGAAATATATTTTTTTTTGTACGCAGACTTTTATACTCTACTGTATGTTTGCATGCAAGTCTTGCCATCGCTAACATAACATATCAGCTAACAGATTTTATTTATTTATTTGTTTACTCAATTTCACATTTAATTGTTTATCTAATATTTTTTGCTGGTATTTATTATTGTTGTTGTTATTATTATGCGCTGGTTTGCAGCTTGCTAAAGCTGCATAAGTACCTGGCGCATTGAGAATTTTATTAATTTTTTATTTATTTTAAATTACTCAATACTTACACATGGACTGCTTAGTTGTTTTTGCTGCGGGTATCAAATTTTTTTATTGTTTTTATTGCACGCGCCTGACAATGAATTATCTGCACCAACGCCGACCAGGGTCAATGTTTCCATTGACGCAAGTTGTGGCAAGTTTTAGGTTCATGCTTAACTACATACAAACAACCAAACAAGTAAACAAACAAACAACGAATGGCGCAGCATTGGACAAACAGCTGTGCCATAGCCACTAAATTGTGGACTATAACTTTTTATTGTTGTTGCTTTGCAGTTTGTGTGCAACATTTTATGGCCAATATTTGCTCCATTTAAAGTGTTTCGCTTTGCTAGCGTAATAATTCAGGTGTAGGAAATTAACGCAAGCGACCCAAAGTATGCGAGTAGTTGCTTGGATAAAATAGGTATATGCAGGTGTGTGTATGTTTGTGATGTGTGTACAGCGAAGTTCTTTTTTTTTTTTTTTCTAATACCTTGACAGCCACTTGGATAAGATTAGCTGACATTTTCACAAAACATCGCATGGTGGGACATAAGAAAAGGCAACTAGGCAATTGGTTTGTTGGCTTCTATGGAAATGCATGATTACAAGTTCGTAGCTTAAGTCTTTGGATTTTCCCTCACTCACAGGGCATTGCCTCTCAGTGCAATGCTGAGTGAGAGTCACCGCATTTGGCGATTTACGTCAGTTTTGTTTTCTTTGTCATTAAACAATTTTTGAACAATTTGCGAATTTGTAAATCTGCGAATGAATTTGTAATTTACTTATTTATTTGTTGAGTTTTTCTTTTCCTTTATTCTTTTGCCCACTGGCATTGGCAGTTGTTTGATTTGTTGTTTTTGTCATTTTAGTTAATTTGTAATTTAGTTGGCAACGACTTTCTCACAGTTCCGCGAATTTTTATTGTTCTTTGTGTTAATTTGTTTTCTTTCTTCGTTGTGTGGCTCGATGGCCAACAGCGACAGTCCCAGCTAGTTGCGATTGAGGCCTTTCACCATTATTATGGCTTCTTTTCCCGCCGAGCCACCACATTTGCATATTTTTTGGGTTAATTTGTTAGTTGTGACGAGAATAATTGCAAGAAAATTTTGTTATTTCAATTTAAGAAGAAGAAGATCTGAAGAGAATGCAATAAGAGGTTAATCGTTTATAAATAACCCAAGTATGAGAAAAGAATGCTAATTGATAGAAAGGGGGTGAATATGGTATAGTGGTGATATTGGATATAAAGTTAGAATTGCGCTAGCATCCACGCGCGTGCATCCTTCATAATGTGAGCAACCAACTCGGTGAGCAACCAATGCGGTAACCAACTCTTATGGAGCGTTAGATCAGGGTAGAAAGAGAGAGAGCTTTAGTGGGGCGCTCCCAAGTATGCGGTTTATGAGTGCTAGAAGCGGGCGTCTGCCTTTGAGCAAGCGGCAAGCTATTATGTGATTTTGAATTTAGAGTCCATCAGAGTTGCGTTGTGTATTGTACTTGGAAACCTCCATAAAGAACAATATTTATTAGGTTGCCTTTATAAGAGCAAAGATTGGCAATGCGATGGACAGGGCAAGGCAAGAAGACCCTCGAACTTTCCTACGTTTACTGCAGTTGCCATACAAAGAAGACACAAATTCAGTGTCGGATTTGATGTGCTAAGAGACTTCGCCATTAAGTACTTTCGTGCAAGTGCACGACCAGCAACTTACCATAACCCGCATCAAAACAAGACTCTTTAAATTCTTCTATATCTCGCTGATTTGTGCCCATGTATTGAGAAAGAAGAAAGATAATGCGACCAAAGACCGTTTCAATGAGCTTATAAGCGCTATTCCTTTCCTGGCATAAAATTTATGCCTGCCGACTTTAACGCTGGGTTAGTTAAGGTAGGGAGTATTGATATACAGTCGGAAAATGCAGCAAAAAATACATGCTCTGATAAGAGACGGGGTCCGAAGCATGGTAGTCTACAGTTCATTATGTTATGATAGTTGGAAATCACGCTAGTGCCAGTGTTTTAGATGTAAGACCGATTCAAGCATTGAACATCGTCTCGGACCATTATCTCAATGCAGCCAAGATTCACACACCCCTTTATGCAGCCAAACCAAACTTATATTTCCATACGGAAAGCTCGATGTGGGAAACTTTTCACAATTTGAACTCTTAAATAATTGTAGAAAAATAATGACCGAAAGGTTCGTCCGCCGGAAAAACACAATTAAATTGACTTTGAACTCTAAATTAGTTCCAAGTAAAATGCGCAAAGCTTAATTACATTCGCTTACAATTAACTGTCTATATTTTAAAGCACTATATATCTTACTACATATATTAAACAGCAGTGGGAAGGAAAAAGATCAAGAGCCACACCACAAATAGAAGGAGGAGCTCAGCCAAACACCGAACAATGGGTGAAGCTTAGTTTATTAGCCATGGAAAGCAGTACCCACTGCAGAATTCTGAGGAAGTTTTCTGACCTGTTCAAAATTTAAAAGCCTTAGCCAGAGGTAGCAAGAGCTCAACATATCACATACAGGGGGACCCATCTATACTTGTCACAAGAAATCTATGAAAAATTTAGGGGAAAATGCATAAATTTCGAGTTTTTCTGGCTAAAATTTTATTTGTCATAATACAATTTATTGTGTGAATGACCGAAAGCAATATCGAGAAGCTGGTTTCTCATTTCAGTGATGTATGTTTCGGCTATTTTTTCTGCAATTTCTATAGCATTTTGTATTATGATGTATTTTAACGTCGGTCAGTGAGTCGAGTGTTTGAGGTTTATTAGTGCATACCTTTCCCTTTAACTAGCTCCATAGGAGCTAGTCCGTCTGTTAAATCGGGCGAATGAGGCGGTTAGTCAAAATTGTCGTGTTTGGAGATGATCCGCTAAGAGAGTCTTGTCTTGGATTACGTTAGATTCTGTAATATTTCAGTTGATTTTCCTGGCTGTGAAAATTCGGTGATAATCGACCGATAATGGTCACCCTTGGTAATTACGGTATGGCCTATGTAATTCTCGATCATAATCCGATATATTCGTAACGCGCATATCACACCAAACTGTGATTTTAAACATTTATTTTTTGCGAATGTGGAAGTTTAAAATGCCTAACAGCTTTCGCTGTCGTCGCAGCAGTGGCATGTCAAGGACTAAAAAACTCCCCCTCGTTTGGTACCGTCGTCCACCCTGAAACCACTTTCGCATTACTTCAGAGTGGTATTCCATCTTCCTCATTTCACGATCTATACTTGTTTGCCTGTATTCAAATCCCGCTTTTTCTTCCGAAGCATATTTTCCCCGAATCCACTGAATAATGACTAGGTTTCTTTGCTGCTTAGCATTTTGTCGATTCCGTTTTCGGTGGTTATATCACCGGCTGCATTCTCAAGCATTCGACATTCTTGTTCCCAACGCATGCATTGGAAAAAGGTGTATGCAGCGTAACCTTCGGCTGTATCCCCGTATATGCGTGTAAAGTGTTCGTTTTTTCATATTTTGAACAGGTATTTCTCAAAATATCCGTGCTGACTGACCCAAATTGACTTCACCGAAGTTCCTGCTGTACCATATAGGGACGTCTTTTATTAGCTTAGCCGTCCATGTGCTGCGTGTTTTGTTTCCGCAGCGGTCTTGCTATAGCATTGGCGTTTCGTCCTTTATTTCGCACTCTGCACGTTTGCCATCTTTTTCTTCCATCCTCGTTCCTTACACACCTTTTTCCCTTCGAAAGCTAGTAAGTTAATTGGTATTGTGCCGAACAGCTGGCCCTGATACTGTCGGTTCCGAAATAGTTGGCCATTTCGCAACAAGCATCTTTGTGTCGAATTCCAAGCGACATTTCTTATCTAGAGGCAGCAAACGTTTAACCAATTGCCCTTAATAGGTCGACAAATGCAAGTTTTTCTTCTTAATTCTCCATAAAGTGCCTTCCGGGATGTTCAATTGCGACGAACAATGGCGAAACGAGGTTCAGGGGCTCTCCTGGATATATTCACGATCAGCCGTACTGAGGTTGGTACACAGTTGAAAAATTCCCGCAAGACACAAATTTGCGCACGAGACATTTTATTTACTATAGATGATGGCAGTATTTTCGCCGGTACGCACGCTGAGTTCAAATATTCAAAGAGTCTTTTCAAACTCTGCGTGTTCTGCGGCTGTATGCCATTGTACTAAAATTGTACCACATAGATGCTTCCAAAGTGCTAAAGAAGAAGAAAATTGAGGAATCACTGTCAAAGGTATTGAACGTTCTTATCTATCAAGTGTATGTGCACCACCCTGTATAACTGCGATGGCTGGTCAAGCAAGTTCTCTTTTTGGTAATTAATTAATTAGAAAGTAATTTGGCTCAACTTACCTCTGGGACCTACATGAGTACAATGAGCTGAATTTTCTCCTATCGCCAAGCGCTGATGTAAAGTCCCGCGGATCTCAAACGCATGACATTTTAGAAGTTCTATTAAGTCGATGTGGACACCTTAAAATTGTGGACACCCTCATTAGCAGAACTGTGCACTCCTTGAGTACCGGTGGCGCTCCATTATTTGCGGAATGCGTGCCGGGGGATTGTGCATATTTTCAATAAGTGGCGAGAAGAAGAGAGTTTCGGCCATTGGATCATATTTTATGAAAAAAAATTAAATTATGAGTACAAAAAACATAAATTCAGTTGTAAACTGCAACATAATGAGCGCCTTTTCACGCGCACACACCACACACACTCACTCGCAGCAATCAAAGAATTTGAGTATTTAAGTCAGAACGAAAAAATGGAAGTGATGAACAAAAAAGGTGGAATGTTAAATACTCATTTGAAATAAAAAATAAAAAAATGAAAAATAAAAACAAAAAATAAAAATACAAAATAAAGTAAAATAAACTCAAAAATGCTGGCCAGTAGGTAAATGCAAAGCTCCATGGGCTGGAAGCGCCGTAAGAGGATCTACATCCAAAACGCCTATAATGTTATAGCTGTATTTGTTGATGTTGTTATTGTTGTTCTTGGTTTTATTGTCTTCTCAGCAACTGAACGCTGGCGCATTGCTATTGAGGTTAACACCAAAAGGCCGTAATGTAATTTGTTTTCACACAACATAATCAACATGATAAGCCAAACCAAAAAGTCTTTAAATTGAGTCTAATGATGATAAACGCTTTTCGTTCGCGACTGAATGGCTATTGGAGTTGGCTTTGCAATTGGTTGGCCAGCGAGATGTTGCTGTAGTTGCTGAAGCGGGTGATAAAGGTGGCGATAGTGAAGGTGACGGTGGTGGCGGTGGCGGTGCAAGTGGAGGTGGCGTTGCCTGAGGTGTTGGCTGGTGTTGCCGATGATGGTGTTGGCCCAGTGCCAAAGTGCCAAAGTGCCGATGCCCATAGTGCCGCCATAAGTGTGCGTTAAGGTGTGCAACTAGTATTTTTGTTATTGTAATGCTTGCCATTATTGTTGCTGGTGCTTGTGGTAGGCCCGCTGGTATTCGCAACAGCAAGGTGTTCTCAAGCGCGCCGAAAACTACAATATTTTCATATTGCATATACATATTTACATATGTATGTGTGTGCATATGTACTTTTATATGTATAAATAAATACCTGCATATTGCTTGGCTGTGGCAGCTGCTTGCAACACCTCCAACACCACTACTGCCAGCATCATAACATGGACCAGCGCGCTACAATAACAATAATCATCGATGCCAGCCGGTGCAATAATAGCAATAACAGCAATAACAACAACAACGAAAACATCAATAACACTTTGGCATTGACTGTCGATGTCGGACAGTAAAGTTAGGGCGCGAATATCAAATAATAAGTCAACATTCCAAGGCGTGTTAAAAGATGCTTCGATTAAATGCCACAATTGTGCAGCAAGAGAACACAGCCTATGCCACAGCACCCGCTCTCGCCCATACTACGCCGCTTCTCTTTACCAAAGCCTGCAATAGCTAGTACAAAATGGCTTGTTCTTGTTTTAGTTTTATTATTATTTTTTGCTTAGTTTTTGGTGGAGTGGAGAGAGTGCGCATATTGACGATAGCCAACAATAACAAAAAACAAACGTTCCAAGTTGTTCCGAGACGCAAAGTGGTTTAGCGCAAAATAGCTGGCCATTGGTTGATAGCGGCGTAAGAGGGTGAAGAAGGCAAATGAGGAAGGAAAGAGGCTGTGTATAGGGATGACGGCATAGCAGCTGGAAATACGAATTAAAAAAAACATTCCGATGGATCAGTGACTTTTGTGGTTGGCGATATCCTTTTTGGAATTAAAAAAAATAACAAATTTTCTAAGTATTTTTACACCCAGTAGATTAAGTAAAAAAGGTTAGGCCATAAAACCTGCTATATAGTACATACCTATGATCAGAAAGCTTGGAACCAGCAGAGAAAAATATAAAAATCATTAAAGCATATTTATATATAATGACAAAAAGTCGGCCTCAGCTTCAACTAAAACGATTCAAAAAGGGCCGAACTTTGGCCGATAATTTAAAAAAATATTCTTCAAAAATTGTATAAGGTTGTCAAAAAAGTCTTGCGGTAATTCCGCAAGCTTGTCTTTGCAAGCGCGTAGTTCTAGTTGTATTCGTCGCATCGGCTCACGCTAGAGCTTTTTGGAAAGCTCTTTTCACGTGCTAACACGTGTTTGATTAATTGTTGTTTGCTTTTAGTCGTTCGTGATTTATAGCGTCGCAAACATGGAGCAAAATAAAGAGAAAATACGGCATATTTTACAGTACTACTACGATAAAGGCAAAAATGCATCTCATGCTGCCAATAAAATTTGTGCAGTTTATGGACCCGATACAGTTTCCATTTCCACCGCACAACGATGGTTTCAACGTTTTCGTTCTGGTGCAGAGGTGATCGAAGATGCGCCACGGTCCGGAAGGCCTGCCGTCGAAAATTGCGATAAAATCGCTGAATTGATCGCAAGAGACCGGCATAGTAGCAGCCGTAGCATCGGCCATAGCTGGGCATGAGTCATCAAACCGTTATAAACCATTTGAAGAAGCTTGGATTCAAAAAGAAGCTCGATGTATGGGTGCCACACGACTTGACGCAAAAAAACATTTTTGCCCATATGGATGCATGCGAATCGCTTCTGAATCGCAACAAAATCGACCCGTTTTTGAAGCGGATGGTGACTGGCGATGAAAAGTGGGTCACTTACGACAACGTGAAGGACAAACGGTCGTGGTCGAAAAGCGGTGAAGCTACCCAGATGGTGGCCAATCCTGAATTGACGGCCAGGAAGGTTCTTCTGTGTGTTTGGTGGGATTGGCAGGGATCATCCACTATGAGCTGCTCCCTATGGCCAAACGCTCAATTCGGACCTGTACTGCCAACAACTGGACCGCTTGAATGCAGCACTCATGCAGAAGAGGCCATCTTTGATCAACAGAGGCCGAATTGTCTTCCATCAGGACAACGCCAGGCCACACACATCTTTGGTGACACGCCAGAAGCTCCGGGAGCTCGGATGGGAGGTTCTTTTGCATCCACCGTATAGTCCGGATCTCGCACCAAGTGATTACCACCTATTTCTGTCCATGGCGAACGAGCTTGGTAGTCGGAAGTTGTCCACAAGAGAGTCCTGTGAAAATTGGCTCTCCGAGTTTTTTGACAATAAGGAAGCGAGTTTCTATAAGAGGGGCATTATGAAGTTGGCATCTCGTTGGGAACTCGTCATCGAACAAAACGGCGCATATTTGACTTAAATCGCATTATTATAACCAATTTTATGAACAATTGAAAACTCAATAAAAATACCGCAAGACTTTTGTGACAACCTTATATTATTATTTTTTTTTTGATTATTACACTTTTTAAATATTGCCACCAAATCCCACATTTGGTTTTTTAATTGCTCCGAAATATAATCTGCCGCTCATCGAATGTGTTTGGTGAGCAATTGTTTAGTGCTGGAAGCCAGTTCTATATCAATAGACGGTTATAAGAAAAATGTGAACGCATAACAGTTTTTAATAAACCTCGAGTTTATTGCACATTTTCATCATAACATAACACATTTTCAGAAAGGAGTTTCTCAATTTTGCTGATCTAAGGGAGGATGGTCCCATGTGTAGAAGTCCACGCAAGTGGGGAAAGTTACTGATCGCCATTCACTTGGGAGTGGCCAGGACGATTCTTCTACATATGGTTCAAGCAGCTCACAACGACCGGGATTAGCCCACGTATCCTCTGGGTAGCTTCCGAACACCCGTTCGGGAGTGAGCTAAAGTGAGAAGGCGAAACATTCCAGGATAGCTGGTTGTGCGTTGGGTTTGGGACCCGCCACTTAAAAATCGCCCCCAATGAAAACTTTAAAAAAGCCTCGGATGAGACCTCCCTATACTGATGACGACCCCTGCAAACGAACTAAGGACTATGATTTGAGGGCATGCACCTGGAATGTCCGGTCCCTTAATGGGGAGGGTGCCTCTGCCCGGCTGGTTGATGTCCTCGTGAGAGTAAAGGCTGACATCACTGCCATCCAAGAGATGCGATGGATAAAGGAGCGCAAATTCGGTGTCGGATTTGTTGTGGGAGAGAGACTTCGTCGCCAAGTACTGTCGTTCACTCCGGTGGACGAGCGTCTCGCAACAATCCGCATCAAAGCCCGTTTTTTTAACATATCGCTAATTTGCGCCCACGCCCCGACGGAAGAGAAGGACGTTGCGACCAAAGATTCCTTCTATGAGCGCCTGGAACGTTCCTATGAGCGCTGCCCCCGCCACGACATAAAAATCGTGCTTGGCGACTTCAATGCCTACACAACGAAACATCCGGTAACGGACAGAGGCTGATCGACTTCGCCGGGGCCCGAAACATGGTAGTCTGCAGCACCAGATTCCAGCATAAAAAGATACACCAGGCTACCTGGCTGTCCCCTGATCGAAAAACGCGAAACCAGATCGATCATGTTGTGGTAGATGGAAGACACGCTTCTAGTGTATTAGATGTACGTACGATCCGAGGACCCAACATTGACTCGGATCACTACCTTGTTGCAGCCAAACTGCGCACGCGCCTCTGTGCAGCAAAAAACGTGCATCTACCTACGCAAAGAATGTTCGACCTCGAAAAGCTGCAATCACAACAGACAGCCAGAAGATTCGCCACTCGACTCTCACTCCTGCTCTCAGAGAGTACTGCCCAACAAACCGGCATCCACGAACAATGGAGCAACATTTCTCGTTCTCTACGTACCGCCGCCGAAGAAGAAATCGGATTCCGGCGAGCCCGAAAAAACAATTGGTACGACGAGGAATGTCATGCTGCCGCAGAAAGAAAGGATGCCGCCTATAGAGCCACGCTGCGATCGGGCGCAACGCGAGCCATGTGGGATCGCTACAGAGAGCTGAAAAAGGAAGAGAGACGTATTATCCGACAGAAGAAACGAGAGGCCGAAATACGTGAGTGCGAAGAGCTTGAGATGCTGGCCAACAGGAACAACGCCCGAAAATTCTACCAGAAAGTTCGGCGGCTTACAGAAGGTTTTAAGACCGGGGCGTTTTCCTGTAAGAACAAAGACGGCGAACTGGTGACCGACGTACAGAGCAATCTTAAATTATGGAGGGAACACTTCTCGAACCTATTAAACAGTGACAGCTGCGCATGTCACCGAGAAAGTGAAGATCCCGATACCCCAATCGTTGACGACGGAATTGTCGTTCCGCTACCCGATCATGACGAGGTGAGAATAGCGATAACGCGGCTAAAGAACAACAAAGCCGCGGGCGCCGACGGACTGCCGGCTGAGCTATTCAAACATGGCGGCGAGGAGCTGGTAAGGTGCATGCATCAGCTCCTATGCAAAATATGGTCGGATGAAAGCATGCCTGCCGATTGGAATTTAAGTGTGCTCTGCCCAATCCATAAGAAGGGCGATCCTGCAATTTGTGCCAATTACCGAGGGATTAGTCTTCTAAATATCGCCTATAAGGTTCTAGCGAGCGTATTGTGTGAAAGGCTGACGCCCACCGTCACAACTGATTGGACCTTATCAGTGTGGCTTCAGACCTGGAAAGTCTACCATCGACCAAATATTCACAATACGCCAAATCTTGGAAAAGACCCATGAAAGGAGAATCGACACACACCATCTTTTCGTCGACTTCAAAGCTGCATTCGACAGTACGGAAAGGAGTTACCTGTATGCCGCTATGTCTGAATTTGGTATCCCCGCAAAACTAATACGGCTATGTAAGATGACGTTGCTCAACACCAACAGCGCCGTCAGAATTGGAAAGGACCTCTCCGAGCCGTTTGATACCAAACGAGGTTTCAGACAGGGTGACTCCCTGTCGTGTGACTTCTTTAACCTGATGTTGGAGAGCATCGTGCGAGCCGCAGAACTTAATCGCTCAGGCACAATTTTTTATAAGAGCGTACAATTGCTGGCGTATGCCGATGATATTGACATCATCGGCCTTAACAACCGCGCTGTTAGTTCTGCCTTCTCCAAACTGGATAAAGAGGCAAAGCGAATGGGTCTGGTGGTGAACGAGGACAAAACGAAGTACCTCCTGTCTTCAAACAAACAGTCGGCGCACTCGCGTATCGGCACCCACGTCACTGTTGACAGTTATAATTTTGAGGTTGTAAAAGACTTCGTCTATTTAGGAACCAGCATTAACACCGATAACAATGTCAGCCTTGAAATCCAACGTAGAATCTCTCTTGCCAACAAGTGCTACTTTGGACTAAGTAGGCAATTGAGTAGTAAAGTCCTCTCTCGACGAACAAAACTAACACTCTACAAGACT
Organism: Anastrepha ludens; assembly: GCF_028408465.1. Classification (NCBI taxonomy): domain Eukaryota; kingdom Metazoa; phylum Arthropoda; class Insecta; order Diptera; family Tephritidae; genus Anastrepha; species Anastrepha ludens. The sequence continues at coordinate 39,923,560 of NC_071498.1, forward strand.
CTCATCATGCCCGTCCTAACGTATGGCGCAGAAGCTTGGACGATGACAACATTCGATGAAGCGACGCTTGGAGTGTTCGAGAGAAAGATTCTGCGTAAGATTTTTGGACCTTTGCACGTTGGCAACGGCGAATATCGCAGACGATGGAACGATGAGCTGTATGAGCTTTACGACGACATAGACATAGCGCAGCGAATAAAGATCCAGCGGCTACGTTGGCTGGGTCATGTCGTCCGAATGGATACAAACGCTCCGGCTTTGAAAGTATTCGATGCGGTACCAGCTGGTGGTAGCAGAGGAAGAGGGCGGCCTCCTCTGCGTTGGAAAGATCAGGTGGAGAAGGACTTGGCTTCACTTGGTGTGTCCAATTGGCGCCGGTTAGCACGAGAAAGAAACGACTGGTGCGCTTTGTTAAACTCGGCCAAAATCGCGTAAGCGGTTATAGCGCCAATTAAGAAGAAGAAGAAGGGGAAGTGTAGTCAACAGTGACAGCCGTCTAACAAATGAAAAACATTTTTTTCCAGAAAAAAAAAAAAAAATAAATAAATAATTGGCGCGTACACTTCTGTTAGGTGTTTGGCCGAGCTCCTCCTCCTATTTGTGGTGTGCGTCTTGATGTTGTTCCACAAATGGAAAACCAGAGCCAAAAATCTGTAAAGAAAAGATAAATTATTAATTAGGTTTTGCGTTTAGATTTCAGCTGTTTTAGCTGAAGCTTAAGAGAGCTTTCAATTTTGTTTTTTGTATTGTTTATAACTGAACTTAAGTCTAGTAGTAAGTTTTTAAATCTTAATTGAATTTGACTGCATGTTGGCCCATTGGGTGTACTCTTTTTGATCTACGTATGAATCTCCATCTAGCATGAAGTGGTTTTCTTCTTCACCAACGGAAGTTTGAATTTTCACACCTAGCCATATACTCGGACAGTTAAGCTACATTAAAAGCACAGGCTTCAAATTCTGTGCAATCGAAACTAGTATACGAATATGGTACCATAACGACCTAAACCAACTTAGTGCAACAAACAAAGTTGTACTTTGCTGCGTTCCAGGTCACTCTGGAATAAAAGATAATGAAATTACTGATGAAATCGCTAGGGTGGGGGCGGCTGCAGATTTTCACGGTCCAGAACCATACTGTGATATCAACTGGGCAAAAGCTATATGCAGGGTAAATATTTAGTTTCGGGAAAATACTAAAATAATTACCCATTCGGAAGCCACACAAGAACTTCGTCAAGCCAAAAAGCTTATGAGACCATTTACCTACAATAGGAAATTGCACAACATGCTTTAAGTGAACATCAGACAAATAGTAGGTCTTCTAATAGGTCTCTATTTCTGAAATTACCATCTCTCAAAAATTGTCATTGGGAATGAGACAGAGTGGAGGATGGCGAAACCACAGGGCATATCTTGTGCAACTGCATCGTCTTGGGAAAAACAAGACTTCACATATTTACTCGAGATTAAATGGATCCCAATAAAATCAAGAATGCTCGTGTTGCTGATATTTTGAAAGTCGCTCGCAAGGCGGAAAATTTACCGAATAAAATTCCAAACTTAAGGCAGGGAACCTGATGTGAAATATTTAAGGTAGCAATGCCAGTCAAACTACTTATTAACTACTTCTAGAAAACGTAGTAGGACACAAAAGATCTTTTAGGTCATGGTGTCAGCCATTGGGCACACTACAGATACAACAACATTATTATTACTAAGTTATTTTACTAAAAGCACACAGAAATATATGCAGTTTGCCCCTTGTTAGGTTTTTGGTCGAGCTTCTTCTCCCACTCTGTACTATTTCATCTTTTGAGCAAGTTTTGCAACCTCAACTTTTTTCTGAAAATTAAATCCAGTCATTTCCAATTTTACCTGCGTTGCATTCTTCTCTAATCCCTATAAAACCTCTCTATGACAGCTTTGAAAATGTTCACTTCTTAGTTGAAAACCGCTTCGTGGTCGCACGAATATTACAGTGAACGCCACATGACAGCATTGACTTTTTTGATTCGGTATTTCAGTAGATACTGTGCCAATGCCCATTGCGGTTGCAATCCGACTTGGGCTGTAGGAAAGAAAAGTTAGTTTTTTATGGTGGCAGACACATTTTTTGATGTTTAATTTCTTCCGTGACCAACGAACCTTCGCTAGAACATGGGCCAATGCGTTCTCACTACAGAACTTACCGGAATGGTTTGGGATTTTATCCGACCAAGGACAGTCACTCCATTTGTCCTACGCTAGGGCATGGGCAAAAGCATTCCCACGACAGTTCCCTCTACAGAAGTTACCGGAATAAATAAATAATTGGCGCGTACAGTTCTGTTAGGTGTTTGGCCGAGCGTCTCCTCCTATTTGTGGTATGCGTCTTGATATTGTTCTACGAATGGGGACCTACAGTTTTAAGCCGACTCTGGACGGTAGATGGTTTGGGATGAATGAAGAGCTTTTTCATGGCAAAAATATACTCGGAGGTTTGCCATTACCTGCCGAGCAGCGACCGCTATTATAAAAAGAACTCTTTCTATTATTTGATGTTTATGCACGGAGATTGAAACCTATGCAAACTCAAATGGTAGTCACGCACCAATCCATTCTGCTACGGCGGAAGAGTTGGTGCCAGACACATTTTCGATGTTTAGTTTCTTCAGCGAAAATCGAACCTTCGTTAGGATACGAGCCAATGTGTTCTTACGACAGAAGTTACCGGAATGGCTTGGGATTTTATCCGATTAAGGACTACCTAAAAAATGTTCAGAAGTATTTCCACTTGTTATAATATTGACAACCAAATCTAAGTGCTGGGTATAATATAATCAAATCCAGTACAAAGGGCTTCACATTTTTTTGGAAATTTTTTCGTTTTTCTTTTGTCTCTTTGAAATCTCGGTTTGCTGTTTATTTTTAAGTTGCGGCACACGCTCACGCCCCCACCAAGTAACAGACGAAGAGCAACAATAACAATACACAACAAAACTCAATAGACCATCATCGAATGACCCCTTTGCCGCGTGTTCTCCTTCGCCACCATTGTTGGCTTTGGCTGTGGCCTCATCAACAGTTGAACGCCTGCCTTCAGACGCCTTGGTTGGTTGCAATGCGAAACGTTTAGTGTCGAAGTTAAGTACGAAAACGTATTTTCAATATCGAAATTATTATTATTAGCTGCAATCGATGCAATGAACGTTGCGGTGGACGCTTGGCTGCAGCTCATCCAATGGCTGAGTGAATGAACAGAACAGATGTAATTGCAATGAATCAGCCAACGCTGGTCAACATGCCAAATATAGGTACGAGTAGCTACATACATATATAAATACATATGTAAGTATGTGTGTATGTATGTATGTGTGTACCTATGCATTTATGTGCAAATGCAAGTATGCATGTAAGTTTGCGCAATAAGTATGTGTGCCTTACAAGTGTGTATCGACAGTTAGTGCCTCTGGTACCGCAACCAAGTATTCATTGTCCATGTTGTTATTGTAGTTGTTGCTGAGGCTGCACTTGCACTGGGCACAAGTGTTTGGCTGGCTGGCATGTTGGCTGCCTGCCTTAGAGTCGCCTGCTAGGGAGTCAAGCAGTTCCCGTCATCATCATCGCCTCGCTGTCATACAATTTCCAAGAGCTCAGGTGGTTCAGCTGGTGGCAATAACTGCTATTGTATGAGCTGCTTGTTGGTGTTGTTGTTAATCGTTTGAGTTAAATGTTGGTCGCTTGCTGTTGGCCGTTTTACCTTTTACGAATAACTGCGTCGGCGGTGGCTGGGGTGGCGGCATCGCTTTAAAAATGAATAAGTGCTCGCGTAATACTTGTACTTTTATTGGAATGCGGCACGTATCTATATCGTTGTTGTTGTTGCTGTTGTTCTGGGGTTTTTTCTCGTACTTTGCCATCCGACATAAATATCTGTTTTTAGGCGGATTTAATGTGTGGTGAATACTTGAAACTGAACAGTGTGTCTGGAAAGTTTACAGCCTCGCAGAATTGATGAAGAAATTTTTCTAGAGGGATTTTACAAAAATTAAGTAACATTGAGAATAGTTTATTATCGTATTCTAATGAGTATAGTATTACACAGAATTGTGGTAAATATTTGTCCCCAATAATGTTGTTTCAAAAAATATTTTTGTAATGTAATGAAGACAGGACCTTCGGCCGAAGCATAGCTCAAACAGAATTATTGCCAGTTCACTTTCTAAAAGTGGCCTACTAAGGTATAGGTATGTTCAGCATAAATACGCTCGGATAACGGTTCTGCCTAAAAACAGAGCGTACCTTAAATAAGAACCGTAATCCTACATGAAACTAGAAAAGGTTAGATTAGATTAAGCTATAATACATACAATTTGACTATATTAGATAGGATAAGACAAGATTGAGATGGACAAGATAAAATATGATAAGATAAGGAAAGGGGGTATTTGATTAGATAAAATTAGGTTATATTATGAGCAGTATAAGCTTTACGACAACGTAAACATAGCGCAGCGAGTAAAGGTCTGAGGGCTTCGTTGGCTGGGTCACGTCGTCCGAATGGATACAAATGATCCGATTTTGAAAGTTTTCGATTCGGTGCCAGTCGGTGGTAGCAGAGGAAGAGGAAAGCCTCCTCTGCGTTGGAAATATCAGTCAGAAAAGGACTTGGTCCGCTTGGTGTGTCCAATTGGCGCCGGTTAGCACGAGAAAGAAATGACTGGTGCGCTTTCTTAAGCTTGGCCAAAATCGCATAAGCGGTTATCGCACCCATCAAGAAAGAGAAGAAGAGGTTATATTATTTGAAAAGAAAGGAATGGCTTATATTATTCATAGATTTGGCTGACAAGGCTAGCTTTAACTCTAGTCGACGAAATAATCATAAGATGGATTCTCTTCAAGTTGAACATAATAGAGCTAACTGTAGGAAACTGGACTTGGTACTATGAAGGGGGAAGAGCCTACTCTCAGAGTGAAGAACTCTTACAACTCTTGTGATGGTTAGAGGTTGATTCCTGATTAACAGAAAATGAATGAAATGCCAATGAAAATCTATCAGGGAGGTTTGTGCAACAGCACAAAGAACCCTGAATAAAATTGATGAATTGTGCACCTTACAAGGTCTTGCTATGAATCCCAGCAAGACAGCCCTACTCTTGGTCATCCCGGAAAGGAAACTGGATGATCTCAAACCTAGTCTATCTGGGGAAGGGAAATATTTAGCGGTCACTCCAAATATGAAGCCGACATGGGAAACTCACATTGAGCTGAAAGTAAATCGAACGCTGAAAGTTTTGGGATAGTGTCGGCGAACCTTTAGTGTGACAGGGGGTCTAAAATCGGTCTGCATACACATAGCTTTAGTCCAACAAACCCTAACTTATTCTGCTGTAATATGATGGCTTAGAAGCAATATAATTAAAATCCACGGTTTTTGTTTTAAACGAGCTACAAAGGCGTGTGTGCACAGACATTACAGGCGCTATGAGTACAACATTAGACCTTAATGGTTTGTTGGATTTGTTAACTCTTGACTTAACGATCTAAAAGGAGGCTATGAATGCAATGTGTTTATTGCATTCTAATGGTGTGTGGCACGAAAACTCTAGGGACTTGTTTAAAAAATTGCCAGAGCAGCTTTCACTTTCATACAAGAGAGCAATTGAGAGATCTAGATATTCTCTCGGCAAGAGCTTTATACACCGACGGCTTCAAGGTCAAAAACGGTACTGGACTCTTTCAATTGTTGGCTGGATAGATGGCGAAATGTGTGACAACCAGGGCCTCTAGTGACAGGCAAGCTGATCCAAAGGCCTTAGAAACCGCTGCAGCTATTTAAAATATCCTCAGAAATGTAAATAAATAGTCTGTTGAAAGCCGGAGCGAGTGGGTGCTGACACAATGTGGTGTGCAAAGCAATGAAATGGCTACTGAATTGGCGAACTGCGGTTCCCAGGAGTGTCCAATTGAACCGAAGTTAATTTTAGCGCTAGTCATAGCATGAACAGTTGGGTACGTCAAGGATCCTATTAACACAGCTAACGAGAACCGTTGATACAGTACGAACATATGAAAAACAGTGTTTATTGAAAAATCCTAACAGAATAGTAGTAAACCTTCTTCTCATACAGGAGAGGATTGAGCTATGAACCCTGATAGGATAAATTACGGTCCATGGGTACGACATATAATATATATGAATTTGTTTGGAAGATGAGGTTAGGTTAGAGGTTAGCGGCATTTTATCTGCCGCTGTCTGAAAATGGACGAGCTATAATATCTTTCCTTTCAGAAACTGATAAGAATCATAAATAAATCCGCGAAGTTTTCAGAGAATTAATGATTCCTCATACCACTTGTCCTTCCCTAACCCTTAAATATTCTCGTGGTGTCATTCTCATTCTGGTTCCATTCTCAGGATGGTTCCATGTGTAGAAGTCCACGCAAGTGGGGAAAGTTACTGATCGCCATTCACTTGGGAGTGGCCAGGACGATTCTTCTGAGCTAACGTGAGAAGGCGAAGCATCCCAGCATAGCTGGTTGTGCGCTGGGTTTGGGACCCGCCACTTAAAAAGCCCCCCCAATGAAAACAACAACAAAGCCTCGGATGAGAACTTCCAACACTGATGACGACCCCTGCAAACGAAATAAGGAATACGATTTGAGGGCATGCACCTGGAATGTCCGGTCGCTTAATGGGGAAGGTGCCTCTGCCCGGCTGGTTGATGTCCTCGTGAGAGTAAAGGCTGACATCACTGACATCCAAGAGATGCGATGGACGGGGCAAGGTAAGAAAAATATAGGACCTTGCGACGTCTACTACAGCTGCCATGTAAAGGAGCGCAAATTCGGTGTCGGATTTGTTGTGGGAGAGAGACTTCGTCGCCAAGTACTGTCGTTCACTCCGGTGGACGAGCGTCTCGCAACAATCCGCATCAAAGCCCGTTTTTCAACATATCGCTAATTTGCGCCCACGCCCCGACGGAAGAGAAGGACGTTGCGACCAAAGATTCCTTCTATGAGCGCCTGGAACGTTCCTATGAGCGCTGCCCCCGCCACGACATAAAAATCGTGCTTGGCGACTTCAACGCCAGGGTGGGAAAGGAGGGAATTTTTGGTCCCACAGTCGGAAAATTCAGCCTGCACAACGAAACATCCGGTAACGGACAGAGCCTGATCGACTTCGCCGGGGCCCGAAACATGGTAGTCTGCAGCACCAGATTCCAGCATAAAAAGATACACCAAGCTACCTGGCTGTCTCCTGATCGAAAAACGCGAAACCAGATCGATCATGTTGTGATAGATGGAAGACACGCTTCTAGTGTATTAGATGTACGTACGATCCGAGGAGCCAACATCGACTCGGATCATTACCTTGTTGCAGCCAAACTGCGCACACGCCTCTGTGCAGCAAAAAACGTACATCTACCTACGCAAAGAATGTTCGACCTCGAAAAGCTGCAATCACAACAGACAGCCAGAAGATTCGCCACTCGACTCTCACTCCTGCTCTCAGAGAGCACTGCCCAACACACCGGCATGCGCGAGCAATGGAGCAACATTTCTCGTTCCCTACGTACCGCCGCCGAAGAAGAAATCGGATTCCGGCGAGCCCGAAAAAACAATTGGTACGACGAGGAATGTCATGCTGCCGCCGAAAGAAAAGATGCCGCCTATAGAGCCACGCTGCGATCGGGCGCAACGCGAGCCATGTGGGATCGCTACATAGAGCTGAAAAAGGAAGAGAGACGTATTATCCGACAGAAGAAACGAGAGGCCGAAATACGTGAGTGCGAGGAGCTTGAGATGCTGGCCAATAGGAACAACGCCCGAAAATTCTACCAGAAAGTTCGGCGGCTTACAGAAGGTTTTAAGACCGGGGCGTTTTCCTGTAAGAACAAAGACGGCGATCTGGTGACTGACGTACAGAGCAATCTTAAATTATGGAGGGAACACTTCTCGAACCTGTTAAACAGTGACAGCTGCGCATGTCATAAAGAATGTGAAGATCCCGATACCCCAATCGTTGACGACGGAATTATCGTTCCGTTACCCGACTATGACGAGGTGAGAATAGCAATATCACAGCTAAAAAACAACAAAGCCGCGGGCGCCGACGGACTGCCGGCTGAGCTATTCAAACATGGCGGCGAGGAGCTGGTAAGGTGCATGCATCAGCTCCTATGCAAAATATGGTCGGATGAAAGCATGCCTGCCGATTGGAATTTAAGTGTGCTCTGCCCAATCCATAAGAAGGGCGATCCCGCAATTTGTGCCAATTACCGAGGGATTAGTCTTCTAAATATCACCTATAAGGTTCTAGCGAGCGTATTGTGTGAAAGGCTGAAGCCCACCGTCAACCAACTGATTGGACCTTATCAGTGTGGCTTCAGACCTGGAAAGTCTACCATCGACCAAATATTCACAATACGCCAAATCTTGGAAAAGACCCATGAAAGAAGAATCGACACACACCATCTTTTCGTCGATTTCAAAGCTGCATTCGACAGTACGGAAAGGAGTTACCTGTATGCCGCTATGTCTGAATTCGGTATCCCCGCAAAACTAATACGGCTATGTAGGATGACGTTGCTCAATACCAGCAGCGCCGTCAGAATTGGGAAGGACCTCTCCGAGCCGTTTGATACCAAACGAGGTTTCAGACAGGGTGACTCGCTGTCGTGTGACTTCTTTAACCTGATGTTGGAGAGCATCGTACGAGCCGCAGAACTTAATCGCTCAGGCACAATATTTTATAAGAGCGTACAATTGTTGGCGTATGCCGATGATATTGATATCATCGGCCTTAACAACCGCGCTGTTAGTTCTGCCTTCTCCAAACTGAATAAAGAGGCAAAGCGAATGGGTTTGGTGGTGAACGAGGACAAAACGAAGTACCTCCTGTCTTCAAACAAACAGTCGGCGCACTTGCGTATCGGCACCCACGTCACTGTAGACAGTTATAATTTCGAGGTTGTAAAAGACTTCGTTTATTTAGGAACCAGCATTAACACCGATAACAATGTCAGCCTTGAAATCCAACGTAGAATCTCTCTTGCCAACAAGTGCTACTTTGGACTAAGTAGGCAACTGAGCAGTAAAGTCCTCTCTCGACGAACAAAACTAACACTCTACAAGACTCTCATCATGCCCGTCCTAATGTATGGCGCAGAAGCGTGGACGATGACAACATCCGATGAAGCGACGCTTGGAGTGTTCGAGAGAAAGATTCTGCGTAAGATTTTTGGACCTTTGCACGTTGGCAACGGCGAATATCGCAGGCGATGGAACGATGAGCTGTATGAGCTTCGCGCCGGTTAGCACGAGAAAGAAACGACTGGCGCGCTTTGTTAAGCTCGGCCAAAATCGCGTAAGCGGTTATCGCGCCAATTAAGAAGAGAAGTCATTCTCATTCTATTTCAGTCAATTCCAATGGATGATATTTTATTAAATCGGATTATTATTATATTATGTAAGATAAAATTACATTAGACAACATTTTAGATGAAACAATTTTTTTTAAGTGCTTATGACCTTGCCAGGAATGGATCGACTGGATTGGCCTCAGAGGTCTCCTACCCAGACTTCGGTACCCCCTCAACTGGTGTTAAAGGAGAACTGCAGAACTTATTTCTCAGGAAAGTGCAGGACTAATGGTGCTCCATTTCTTCGTGTGCTATTTCGAAAACCGTTTGGTCCCAGTACAATGGACGCAAGGTGCAGAAAGTTCTGGGGATTCCTTTCCATTCAATTTCCAAACAGCTTTGTTTACCGGTCAATGAACGATCGCCACACATTTAGAAAAGATGGGTTAACAGCCCCATTGCAGAAGCTGTGGAAGACTTGCAGAGACGGAGACTGTTGAGCACTTTCTCTGTAAACGCCCGATTTTGGCAGTTAGACGATTAAGGTCACAAAGTGCTCGTTTCTTCGACAGCCTGGGGCAGTGCTCCAAGAAATCCTATCAATCTTCTCAATTACATTAACAGCTTCTGTTGGCTGTAGATATTTGCTCTATAGAGGTCTCAAAAAGGTATCAAAACGGTGCTTTAGTACTACCCGGCTACTCCAACCATTTTACCCACCTACATTTTAGATTAGATTGGATAGACTCGGTACGATTAGTTAAGATAGTATTTGACTTGACTAGGATGAATTATTATAAAATAGCTTATATTAAATTAGATGACATTAACTTAAGGGGGGAGCCTGGTTTATAAGGTCTAAAAATTGCATCTCTTTGCGATTTTTTTTTTAAGGAAAAAATTAATTTAGCACTGCAAAGTTTTTTCTATCTTTTAATGAACATTTAAAAAGTATAAAAAAATTTGTACTGGTTAAAATAAGTTGAAAAAAATTTTTAACATAGAAATTAGTAGAGCGCTGCAACGCTGGAGTCTCCAACGGGCGTACTAGATACAGCTCGTAATTATTATCTAAAGCAAAAAATTCAAATGGATTTCTAATTATCATGATTTTTTATTCTAGATGAACTAAGAAAACTGAGAGAAATTCCAAAATTTCAACTTTTTGGAGGTTTTAAAGAAAAAAATGCCTTTATATAAAAAAAAATTCACTTCAACTTGGTATAAAAATCTTGAAAATTTTTTTTTAATCTATTTTGTTAGTTCAAATAGAAGAGAATTTAATACTGAAGGGAACAAGCTATGATTCATTTCAAAAGGTTCTTTAGTTTTTTTTCATTCATGTACGCCAATTCAAAGAAATCATAAAAATGAAAAGTCGAGAAAAGAAGATAAAGTTTGTACTATAGCTGTCCGGTCACAGCGTAACTACCGAACGCTCGCCTACCTGAGGCTTTGTATCTACGGAAATATTGAGAATTAGGCTCTGTAACTTTGTGTGAATATTCTGAAATATATTAGGAATCGCTTAAAATGAAAAAAAAAATTGATTTTTTTGACCTTATGAACCAGGCTCCCCCTTAAATTTAAATAATTTGGTATTTAAAATATTCTAAAACTACAGACCCGACCCAGATTATAAACCATTCCTGGTGTGAGTTCTCTCTTTGAAACTGTTTTCTGTACAGCTACCTCATCAAAATTTGCCTTTAGTTTTCTCGGCATTTGTTTCTCCTGATTTAATAATCTCGCGTTGGTGGGTTGCAGTGGTGATTCATCCAGAATTCAAATAGCGCTTCCGCCCATTTGGTTGCCACGTCCTCGCTACCAATTGTTTAACGGTTATTTACAGCTTGACTATATCTAGTCTGTGCGATTTAAGAACCTTATTAGCTTGTTGACGTCAAAGTCAGACAGTTGTTTGAGACTCTCGAACAGTGGTTCGCCCAGGCTTGACATTCTCTCCTTCCATATTCACAGAAGAAATGGAAAATCGTTTCCTTTTTCTTTGGTGGCTTACAACCGTGACAGTGTGAGTTGTGGGGGATGCCCACGTGGCTGCTCGTGCTAAAGCCAGTTATGACTGCGTTTCCAATAAACTCTACTCACCACTATTGCTTTTGCTTTAGAACTTCCTTTATTTCAAATTTGTTGCAGGACCTAGAGTGAAAAGGCTCACTTTAATGCTTATTGCTCTCCGTTCACATTTTCCTCAATCTACTTCTTTTCGTCTCTTAGGAATGCTTCAGCCATTATAATTGCTCAACGAAGGTTAGTGTAGCTTTGCCAGATGCCCCACTTCAGCTCTTTATCTTTTTGATACCACAGGGGTGACTTTAGAAATCATTCCCGTTTCGCTAAAAATCAATTGCTACTCCTATGAATTTCAGCAGGTTTGCGGGAAAGCCCGAAGTAATCCCATTTCCTTTAAAACTCGCATATCCGATTACTTTTGTTCCATAGTGTTCAGAATAGTAGACATTTGTGTTGTTTGGTGAGCTTGTAGCAACACTTCTTTTCGGCATATCACATTTTATGTTTAATAGCCGCCAATCTACTGTGGCAGATGTGCAGCCACCGACCGTTAATTTTGCGCTGTTGCGCTTGAACGCTGACGATGCCATCTACAGTCGGGGAGGTTGGTTAATGCGCTGAAACCCAAAAAAGGAAAAAGAAAACTTTTACTTGAAAATGTGAATTATGTCATATTAATTTAATCATGTACAAAACACGTGTTTTCAGTGCATTTACAAGTACTTAGACATTTTTTTTTCAAATATTTTTCTCCAAAATTGTAGTGTTGGCTTTGATGAGGTGAGATTATGGTGTCATAGATTTTTATAACTGAAAATTTGGCATTTAAATTCAAGTACAAATGTGTGTGTGCATGTTGGTATGTGCAAAATTATGATAAACAAGCGAAATTAGTCGCACCTAATATTTTTCGTAATTGTTTATCGTTACAGGAGGTCAACACCAAATATTTTTATTTTGGTTGCAAAATATTTAATTTTCTGTTAAAGTTGAGTAGGTTTTGCATAAAATTGTTGTGCGTGACTGAATACTTTTTCGGGTTGTCGTGTTAATGCAGTGTTAACAGTTTGCAATAATCAAGGATATTAGTAATGCTTTACTCAAACTGAAATCATTCTCTCGAACTGATGGACACTCAGGGGGTTTGGTAAACAATTGTCCGGCCTTGGTCCTACCCCTCGGAAGTTATATTCAACAAATCTTTAACGTCGGGGAGTTTCATCGACGTCCTTCTTTAAGAGTGGCATACAATTTTTTATGTTTTTTTTATTGAAACGTAAGATGAAGAGCTTAACATTTCATAGTATTAAACCTAGCAAAGCTAACAAGTCATATTTTTGAGAATGGTAACACAAACGACATGTCAAGTATGTTCATAATTGACAGTGTTTGACATTTACGACATGGGACGCTATACGCTTGAACAAAATTCGGAAATATTGAAAACCTATTTCCAAAGTGGTGAGTATTCTTCTTCTTTTCTGATTTTCACATCGGTGGCTACGTCAATAAGTAAAATTGTCGGATTTGAGGCTCAGAAAATCCACACGTTATTGTAGATAAGCAAATGCATCCACAACGAGTCACTGTTTGGTGCGGTTTTTGGTCTGGCGGCATCATCGGGCCATTTTTTTTCGTAAATGGCGAGCGTTACCGTGACATGCTCAACAAGTTTTTGTTTCCAAAAATTGAAGAGGATGACATGGACGACATTTGCTTTCAACAGTACGGTGCAACTTCTCACACTGCCAAAGTTACACTCGAACTTTTGGCTACCGTTTTTGAAAACCGAATAATCAGCCGAAATTTCGATATCAATTGGCCGCCTCGGAGCTGTGATTTAAGCCCGTTGAACTATTTTTTGTGGAGAGCCGTTAAGGACAAATGCTATGCGAACCATCCAGAGACGATTGATGCTTTAAAACACGAAATCGATGTTGCCATTCATGAAATTGGAGCCCAAACAATCGAAAATGTGCTTAAAAATTGGGTTGATCGATTGGCCTACTGTAAAGCCAGTCGTGGCAGTTATTTGAACGATATAATTTTTCATTCATAAATGACAATGTTCAATCTTCAAAAAAAAAAAAAAAAATTTTGTAAAAGAATGTTAATTAGTTTTTTTTTATAGCCGATTCAAAAAGCAAATTTTACATGGCCCACCGTATACAAACAATTAAAATTGCGCAACATAATTATGACGCGTTGGCCACTAAGTCTCGAGGCTTGGTTCTTAGTAGACTTGTGTATATGTACTCGTAGAGCTTCTCTAAGTGCTGAAGCTTCCGGGTTTATGTGCCCTTCTAGCATTTTTTCATGCCTTGCAGTAAAGATAGCTATAATGTTGACAACCTTTTGCACCGACAGATCGTTGTGCAGATCGGTATTCCTTATATATCAAGGAGCATTGGCAATGCCTCTGAGCACCTTATTTTGTTGGCGTTTAGTGAATACGATATTTGATGCAGCGGTACATCCCTACAATTGTCCAAACTGGCTTTAATACTTGGTTGTAAAGAAGTAATTTCAATCAATTTCAGCTTCGGGTCCAATGTCATCCCCAAGTATTTAGCGGTATTACTATAGGGAACTATAACGGAGGATATTATCACCAGAATATAAGTAATCTTCTTACTGGTAAAGTCAACGTGTACAGATTTGCTCACGTTTAGTTTATTGTTCCAGATTTTAGCCCACATTATAAGTTCATCAACCGATGCTTGTAACTTTTTGTTTAAATCGTGCTCGTTGTCGCCAACGGCTAGTATAGGTACTTGCATAGTCAGCAAACGTTGCTACTCTGCTTGTAGTAAAAACGGGTAAGTCTGCTGTATAGAGTATACATATGCATATAATACTGGTTCAAGAATACTGCCTTGAGGTACACCCGCTTCGATTTTTTACTGATTGAGTAAGCCAGATTTTGTTTTACTCTAAAATACCCTTCAGCAATATATGATTCGAATAGCTCGGTGCATTGGTATGGCAGCATCGTTTTGAGTTTGCAAATCAGGCCTTCATGCCACACTTTATCGAATGCCTGAGCTACATCAAGAAAAGTAGTCGAACAAACCTGGTTGTTTTCTATAGCTTCTTCAATGGTATATACTAAGCGATGTATTTGATCGATCGTGGAATGTTTCTCTCGAAAACCAAACTCGTATCGAGTTGCTTGTATTCTATAATTTGGCTTAGGCGTTTTAAAAATAATAATTTTTTAAATAGCTTTCCGAAGCAATGCAATTGAGTGGTAGGGTGTGACCTCATTGGGGTGTTTCCCGGCTTTGGAATCATTTTAATTTCAGAAATCTTCCAGTGCATGGTATATATTTGAATTTCAAGCATGCATTCATTATTGAAATTAGTTTTATTAATGCTTTAGGTGATACATTTTTTAGCAGACAGGCTGTGATTAAGTCATATCCTAGACTTTTCTTTAATTTTAAGTTTGAAATGTTCCTTGGCGACATCACCAATGGTAAAATTTTCTATATCAATTCTTATATAGTGGGAAGGCGCAAGAAACTGCTTTGCCTTTCATGTGGTTCAAAGATGTTTTGAAGGTGTTGTTCGAATAACTCGGCCTTATCCAGATCACTTTTTGCCCATGCTTGATTACCATTAAGATGTTTGATTGGGGAACTGTGTCGTTTCATGCATGCCATAGTTTTCCAGAGTGAATAGTCCAAAGTTTTCTGCGGGGATAAGTTTCGCAGTTTTGTATTTAATGTTTTATTTTGGTGCTCTTGTATCTAGTATTTCATCACTATGGTCAACCTGTTCAATTCAGTTTTAAGATACGGGGACTTGATTGTCTGCCATATTTTTCTGATTTTTCTTTTTTATGTTATTAGTTCAATTATATCTACTGAATATCTGTGTTGATACATTTTTCGCTCAGTTAATGGAGTACTTAATCATGCAGCTTGTTGAATCTGTGTTGTCAGCTTAACTGTTTCGTCTTCAATTTCGTCGCCATTGATGATTTTGTTCGAAGTACCCATTTATACCGATGTCCAGTTTGCTTTTAAAAAAAGGTCTGATGGGCCGTAGATAGCATTGCCTATTGGAAATACTTCGCAATCCCCATTGTTGTGTTACTTTCCATAATTCCCGACCTTTAGTTGTTGTTGATCGTGATCCCCAGTTCACATGTTTCGCGTTGAAATCGCCACCAAAATGAATATTTCTTTATATTTGTTGAGTAGCTGAGAGTAGTCTGTGTACCTTATGTTGTGTCTTGATGGACTATATAGAGCAGTAGCTGTCAGATCATAACTACTAAATTTAATTCCAACAGATGTGGCATGAAACTCTGGTGTGGTAACACTTTTTTTTTCACGTTGTTCAATTGTTTTTATGATAATGTCACTACCGCCCCTTGCATTGTTAAAGGGATGTTTTAAGCAATACACATTAAACCCTTTGAAATCAACATACGTTTGGGTAGTTAAATGAGTTTCAGATATCAAACAGATATCAATTTGCGTCTCTGTAAAGATTACGTTAGAAATTATAGGCCTATTTCAAAGCTATCGACTATTTTCAAAATTTTTGAGCAAGCGATCAATGCAAAACTGAGCTTGGCTGTTAGGTATTTAATTTGTTTAAATCAGCATAGGTTGGTTGCCAACAGATCTGGAGAATCTAATCCGGCTGTTTTTAGTGAATACTGCATTGATTATTTTTCGGCTAGTTTCCAGGTCGACTGTATATACACTGACTTTTCGAAAGCTTTCGACAAAGTTTCTGATAGAATCTTAATTAAAAATTTAGCTCGGTTTGGCTTTCATTCTGGTTTTTTGGTGTTCTTATTGGTGGTATTTATGAGCTATATCAAAAGATGTTTCTCATTTGTAAAACTTTTGCTTTATGCTGATAGCTTTAATATCTTTTTATCCAATAGGGGAATTTCGACAGTTCACGCGTGACTACTGTCAAACTAAATACATTACTTTTTTCAGTACTCATTAATTTTTCATCATTTTACAAATCGTACCATTGTATTACGAAAATCTACGCTCTGAGAAAAGTGTTCATTGCGCGCTCAGGCGATGGTGCTTACAGATGAGGCCCATTTTTGGTTTAATGGCTACGCCAATAAGCAATATTGCCGTATTTGGGCTGAACATCAACCCAAAACTATGCAAGAACAGCCATTACATCCATTGAAAACAACCGCTTGCTGCGGCCTATGGGCTGGAGAAATAATCGGGCCATATTTCTTCAAAGACGCCAATGTAACAGTGAATGGAGCGGACGCCATGATAAACGACTTTTTGATACCAGAAATTGAAGCCAATGATCTCCACAACATTTGGTTTAAACAATATGGCGCTATTTGCCATATAACCCGTGAAACAATGGATTTACTGCGTTGCCGTTTCGGTGAGCAATTGATCTCTCGTTTCAGACCAGTGGACTGGTCACCAAGATCGTCGCACTTTTATTTGCAGGGACGTATGTAAAGTTAAAATGCTTTGTGCATAAACCAGCTTCGGTTGAGGCACTGGAAGCTTACTAAAGTTATTCACGAGATACCGACCGAAGTCCTCCAGTGTTTATGGGTGGCCGAATCACGGCGCAGTTGCGCCCAACATTTGAAAGGGAATTTCTTTAGAAAAGAAATGTCATGAATTGTTTAAACAAAATTAATAAAGATTGCCCAATCAATTTGAATTTTCGTTGATTAAATTTAAAATCCAATACCTCAGAATTGATCACCCTTTAGATAGGCTTTTCTTGTAGTGCCAGAACTTGTTCAAGTGCTTTCGAATGTCTTACTCGAAAGCATCTAACATTGCGTGTACTAAGTACAGTACCTCGACTTGTGTCCTTCAGTGGTTAGTGAGTTCAAGGACTTTGGTGTTGTTTTCGATAAACATTTTTTTTAATAACCATATAACGGAATGCCACAAAGTTCTCTGACCCCTATATTATCAAATGACTCTATACATCATTTGTTAGGTCTCATTTAGAGACGCTCACGCTCAATCGAGCGTGCATAAAATACTTCTCAAATATGCCTTTCGGTCTCTGAACTTTATTGATCCCTTGCCATCATATTGCTTACACGCCGGATATATGCCGGATATTCTAGTAGCAGAACAAAGCTACTGTTATACTGATTAAATTTTTTTTTGTTTTTGTGTTTCAGATAAATAGAAGAGCCAAAATGTACAACAGTCAAATTTTTCTGGAGAGTCAACTTCAGAGCCATTCTTAAAATTATTAAAATTACAAAAAAAAAATATTTTTTTTTTTAATTTTTGTATGTAAAAGAAGTTCAATTTTCATTTCGTTTTTAATTTTTTTTCCTGAAAGTACCCTAAATATTCGGGCTCTAGGCCACCGGGACCACTTAAACGACGATAAAACAAATTTCAGACGGATTGATAGGTTACTTTCTATTTGACAGCTATTCGAGTCAGACGTGTTTCGTGATTTTCGCTAAGATAAAAAATAGCAGTATCGTTCGGCAATTCGCATTTTGTTTTTGGATGGGGAAAAATGCGAGGAGATACAAACAAAGTTGGATGATATTTATAGAGGCACTTCGTCATCTATATATGACCACAGTTTAACGAATTTGAACGTGACCGAACATCCGTTTTTGATGAGGAGCAAGCAGGACGCCCGGTAGACGTGGTTACCTAGGAAATCATTCAAAAAATCCACCACATGATTCTCGCTGATCGACGATCGAAAGTGCGCAAAGTAACAGAGGCCACAGGTGTGTCGACCGGAACGGCAATTAATATTTTACAAGATAAGTTGGCGATGAAAAAATTGTGGGCCCGATGGATGCCACGATTGCTCACAAGCAACAACAAGCGGATGTGGGTGTTAACTTCAAAGCTGTGTTATAAGCAATTTAAGCGAGATCTGAAGGAATTTTTGTGTTGAGTTGTCACCGTCGATGAAACCAGGATTAATCATTACACCACAGAAACAAAGCAACAATCAAAACAATGGATTTTTCCCGGTGAATCTGCTGCATGGCGACGTGTTTTTGCGAACGGCGTCATGCTCATAGATTTTTTAGAAAAAGGAAGAACGATGACAGGACAGTACTACAGTGAATTATTGGACCGCTTTCATAAAAAATTAAAGGGGACATGGACGTTTTTGACGAAAACGAAGGTGCTGTTTCACCACGATAATGCACCGGCACTTTCATCCGGAGTTGCCTTCGCCAAACTGTATGAATCGCGTAATTACTTGCTGCCGCATCTCCCGTATTCACCCGATCTGGCTCCGTGTGACTTTTTCTTGTTCCCTTAAAATGAAGAAATGGCTCGCGGGGAAAGAATTTAGTTCAAACGAGGAAGTCATCGCCGAGACAGAGGCGAATTGTGGAGGGGTTAAAAAATGCCCGTAGCCTTGGGATAAGTGTATCTTTCTATGTTACAAAAAAAAAAAATTAAAAGATAGTGTCTTCATTTCTAACACGGGTACTTATTTAACCCCTCTCGTATTTCTGTTTTGTTTTATCATTTAAAGTTCTCAAGATCTTAATACACCTGATACTAGGTGAAATTTTTATATGAAATTTTATTATTAAAATTATATGAAATTTTATTTTTGATTTACTTTTTTACTAAAGGAACAAAAATATAATGTTGCATACTGCAGCTGTTAAGTTCCCAAGAGCTGAATAGGGCATTGGGCATTGGCAAAAACTATAAACCTTCTGATTTAATTAAATAAATCTTCCGTGATTAATTTTGCGCCACCTTGTAGTTAGCATGCATTTATTCTAACCGAAGAAATCCTGAAATCTGGACCTCAAATGCATAAAAAAATCGAATGCATCTAATTCCGCATTCAACAAGTAATTTCTTCAGTAAATGTTCCCATCGAAGTTTCCACATTTGTTGATCGAAATTCCTGCATTACTGTTGATTTATAATAAAAATCCGCTTCACTTAGTTCCACATGAAAATGTTTGATTTATGGCAAAGCAAGGGCAACAATGCGATAAAATATGTATTACAAGTTAATATAAATTGTACTTTTGCTTGTTAAATGGTTAGCAAATACATACATATACTCGTAAATATATATATACATCCAATAATATGTGCAGACGTATTTAAATGAAGAATAATGCGGATATTAATATTAATATAATTGAACTTAGTGCAACACTGTTGAGTGATTAAAAGAAATACGTCTATCAGGCTGTCTGTTGGATTGTATGTCTGTCGCTTTATCCGTAAAAGCTGTCACTTGTTCTAATTTACTTTACATGCCATACGTCAAATGGCGAGAAAGGAAAAGTCCGTTTATTTTTCAAATAAAATAGTTAGTGCTCAATATCTGTTGGCTCATTAATACCCAGTTTAATTGAAGACTTTGAATGTAAAATGGAAATTTTGAAGCGTGTTGCGTGCTTGATGAGAAATTCTTCGTTTTCTCACACCTTTCCAAAAAAACCCACATTCTTGGAAAACGCACAATGGTAGCAGACCTTTTGCAGAGCTTATATATACTTGATGCAATTCTACAAGGCCTCTACAAAATGAATAAAAATCGTTAATAAACAAGCACAAAAAAAACAACATTCTGTGAAAAATGGTAAAGCATAATATGCGAAATAGTAGTACGATTCACTAATTTTTAGCGATTCGACACTTCTTATTTTTGCCTAAAGTATTTGCTGTTTGAACTAACGATTTTGCTATTCGCAAACTTATGCTAACTAACACTAAACATCTGCATTTTTCTATTTATTCAAAGTGATAGACAGTGGCATCATTATCGAATTAAAAATCAAAGTGAGCGACGAGTTGTTGTGTGTTTGGGTGTTTCTTCAATTATATTTCCACAAAGTAATATATTATATATTAAGTAAAATAAAATGATTCTTTATTTAAAAAATTTTTACTTAAAACTTTTTGTGGGCAAATAGTAAGGTGAATTTATTTGTCAAACTTCGCGGGATTAAAATTTCGCCAGTTATTTTTTCATGAGTTGGCAGCACTGTTTATAACATCTGGGCCAACTTTCATGTGAATGTCATTATCAGTAATATATTTACGCTTGTATTTACCAAACGACCAAGAGTGGATTTTTCGATTTTTACAATGTCTGAATTGATTGAGCAGAGAAGTGCCATCAAATTTTGTTTGCGGAATGAAATTTCGACTGCGGAAACGTTTAGCATGTTGCATTTGGCATTTGGTGATTCGACTATGTCGCAGAAAAATGTTTATAAGTGGTACAAAGACTTTAAAGAGGGTCGAGAACGTGTTGATAACTTGGAGCGCTCCGGACGACCATCGACGTCAACAGATGACCAACACGTTAATAAAGTGAAGGAGTTAGTGCTCAAAAATCGTCGGTTGACTGTTAAAGGCCTTAATGATATGATCGGAATATCAAAAGGATCTGTGAAAACCATTTTGAAAGACCATTTGGGCCTACGAAAAGTCAAATCTCGTTTGGTACCGAAAACTCTCAATTTCTTGGAAAAAAGTTGTCGTGTTGATGTGTGTGAAACAATGCTTTCAGACTATCAGTACAAGCTCAAATGCATCATTACGGGAGATGAGACTTGGATTTATGCTTACGACCCTGAAACAACCGACCAATCAAGCGAATATCGTGCTAAAGCCGAGGCCAGACCGAAAAGAGCACGTCAAAGTCGTTCAAAAATAAAGGTCATGATGACAGTTTTTTTCGATTTTCGTGGTGTGGTGCTCTATGAATTCCTTCCACCTGGCTAAACTGTTAATAAGGAATATTATTTGAGCGTTATGCGTCGTTTACGTGAAGCAATTCGTCTAAAAAGACCAGAATTATGGGCCAACAACTCTTGGTTTTTACATCACGATACTGCACCGTCTCACACTGCACTCGTTTTTCGTGACCATGTCGCCAAAAATTCCACGCATATCGTTCCGCAACCACCGTATTCGCCTGATTTGGCTCCGTGTGACTTCTGGCTATTCCCAAAACTCAAGAGACCACTCCGGGGAACGCATTTCGAGTCGATTGAGGAGATAAAAGCTGAATCGAAGAAGGTGCTGATGACTATACCGGAAATGGACTATTTGGCATGTTTCGGAGATTGGAAAAATCGTTGGCATAAGTATATTTCATCGAAAGGGGATTATTTTGAAGGGGATGAAATTGATTTACAAGAATAAATAAAGATTTTTCATTTTACAACCAAATTCACCTTACTTTTTGCCCACAGGTATGTAGATTGCTTTAGGATATCAAAGAAGCCGCACCCCAGCCGAGCAACTCATTCAAAAATTTCTTTTGCGCTCGCCGCTCCACTTGGGTCATAGGACGCATCACCCTTGTATGCTTCAGCTAACGGACGACTGGTTCTTGGATATTCTTCATTACTCACCTACGGGTCGTTGATAACATCAAGTTGCAAAAAATAGCAGTGCAGCTAGAGCCTTATAATATAGAGGCTGTATTTAGAATTCAATCAGCTTGAACATGGCAAGATTTACCTATTTTTCAGTCGAAATCGGTATTATTCTGGATCCTCTAAGATGTCTGTCAACCTGATAAATTAGGTCTTCAGTCAAGTCTGTAGTTAACCGGAATAGTTATTGGAAAGCATTGTACATATCCCGCAACAAATGCCGATCTACTGCTTGATGGTTCACTACCTCCTCTCCACGCGATAAGTCATAGGTTAAGTACTAGAAATACATATTCGCGTTCTTTTAATAAGTTTTTGTTTATATAATTTCATAGTCTTAATTCAAACTACTAATTCTTGTTTACTCGTTTAATTTAACCACTCCAAAATTGTTGTCGTTTAGATTGCGATATTCGACAGGTTAACGAAACAGCAGATTTTGTTTTAACAATTATCGTTATGGAAAATCGTTAAAATTGTGGTTAAGGAAAGAAAATCGTTGAAATGTGTTAGTGAATCGTACTAAAGGTGTTTTTCGGATTTTTTTTAATATAAATGTGCTAAAAATTTAATTTTTTTAATTTAAATTTTATTTTGTGTGCTACTAGGCTGTTCAATAAGTTTTGCGGTTCGATAAGAGAGGGCGTTGCTAGGAGCCTAATTTTTTTCCTTTCAATTTCAAGCTGTGAATTCATTCTGTGTGTACAAGCCATTTAGTATCGACGCCTCACAGTATTTTCTACAATGGAAAAAATCAAAATTCGTGCAGTTATTGAATTTTTATTTTTGGATGATTTAAAAGCAAAGAAAATTTAAGAACGAATACTGAAAGTGTATAAGGACTTTTTGCCATCAATTAGTACAGTAGAAAAATGGGTTGCTGAATTTGAACGTGGTGGTACAAGCTTCAAGAACGTCCATAAACCACAACCACACCAGAAATCGTAAAAAAATACAGGATATCGTATTGGAAAATCGTCGAGTTACCGAAAGAGATTTAGTAGAAGCCATAGACATCTCATTGGGCAGTGTAAACTATATTTTGAGTGAAGTATTGGGCTTCAGAAAGCTGTGTGCACAACGGGTGCCTCAATCGCTAATAAAAAAAAAAAATCAAATTCGAATGCGACTTTCTCAGTAACATTTAGAGCGTTTTCGAAAGGATAAAGCGGATTTTTTGAATTGATTCATCACTATGGATGAGACTTGTGCTTATTAACATGATTCGAATTCAAAACAGAAAGAGGTTTAAGAGTGGTCTGAACCTGGGTGTTCGGCTCCCAAACGATTTCGTGTCGAGAAATCGTCCAAGAAGGTGTTAGTTTAGTTTTTTGGAATGCGAAAGGTTTTTTTTGTTGTGGATTTCTTTGAAGCTGGTAACACCATAAATTATGAATATTATTGCAACCTTTTACGCCAGCTGGAGAAAATAATTCGTGATGAAAGACCCGGTGTGCAAAAGAATAAAATTCTTTTTCATCAAGATAAAGCATCGAGTGATAAGAGCATTTTGGCAATGGTTAAAATCCATGAAGTAAAGCTCGTATTTTTGGAACATCCACCGTATTCACCAGCGCGTTTTTGATCAAATGATGAATAGCTGTGATAGCGCATTTCGCAGCCGTTCCAGATTCTCACTTCAGGGATGGAATTCATAAATTGGAATCTCGTTGGTCGAGTAAGTGTGTTGATCTCCTTTAAACTGGCGAATACTGCTAGTTTTTTCAAGCAGAGGTCTTTGCGATCCTGCAGGCATGCAAAATGCTAAGGAAATGTGGCCGCGATCAAGGCTCTGACGACGCCATCGTGCAGAACGAAACTATAACTTCAACAATAACTCTTGAATTTTATGAGTCCCAGATTCGACAATTTAACTTGTTGACGAAGCCACGGGGTGGAAACGAACCTCATCAATTAAGATGATTTTTGAAAAATGACAGCTTCAAAAGTGACATTGACCGAAATATTCAAAATAACACCTGTTATTGGAAAACCCTTTAAAAGGTATGGGGACCTTTCACAGAAGGAGACTGTTGAGCATTTTCTCTGTAAATGTCTGGGCTTGGCAGCTAGACGACTAAGGCCACTGGGCGCTCCTTTCTTCGACAGTCTAGGGCAGTGCGCCAACCTAAATCCAATCAATCTCCTCCATTATATCAACAGCTCTGGCTGGCTGTAGATATCTGCCTGTTGGAGGTCTCATAATGGTATCAAAACGGTGCTTTAGTACTACTTGAGGAGTGGTACTTCAACCATTTTACCCACCTACCTACCTAGGTGTGTTGATGTTCAGGGAGACTATGCTGAATAATAAAGTGTATTTCAAACCATCTTGCTTCTATTGCTTATCGAACCGCAACACTTATTGAACAACCTAATAATGTAATTATTTTATTTGTTTTTGGACCTGCGTGTGCTAATTAGCTGTCCACCCCTGTATCTGCATACATATAAATCAAAAACTAACGTAAACAAATTTAGTTGGAAAATAAAGAGCAACTACGCTCTAAAGGTATCATAAACTAAATATTACCATCGACATAAAATTATATTAAAGAAAAAAAAAAAATAGAAAAAACGGTTTAAAAAATTATAAAAGACAGCGCAAAAATGCAAAATTTATAGTAAACGAAAAAAGATCAACCAAGTCAACGCCATAAATCAAATGTTGAACATTTTTGCGATCTGCCGCCACTACTGCCACCTCCACACAGCGCCTGCCACAGCAAGCGGTTGCGCGTTGCACCACTTCACTTTTGCGGTGGTTCAGGTGAGTGGCACTGCTTAGAACGCCACATGTGGCCGCGGTGTTACAAACATACAAGCATATATACACATAAATAGATATAATATTAGTATATGAGTACATAAAATACATATGCACACATGTATGTGTACTCTCAACTAAATTCATTCATTCCATTTTTTCTTTTATATAATCATTTTTGTAGTTGAACTGAACTGTATTGAACTGCGTTGCCACCGCTGTGCGACTCTATATGCATGCACACATGTATGTGTGTGTGTGTATAGTACACTTCACTCTGCATTGCGTTCGCCTGCTGCCAATGACGATTATTTATGAGCGACGTTTGTGTGATTATGGTAATTAGGTCATCATTTAAAGCGGCCGCGGCGGTGAAACACGCAAATGCTTTTGTTGTTGTTGCTGTTGTCGTAACTATTTGTGTAGTTGCTGCTGCTATGCTTTTAATAGATATCGATGTACTTGCTTCTGTTGTTGTTGTGCGGCTAAAATGTTTGCTGTGAAAGAAAAAAATGCGAGTTCACTTCACTCCTTCGCTGCTTCGGTGCTTCAGCAACTAGTAAGCCACTCTGGCCTACATTGTTCCTGCGCGCTTGAGCGCCTGCACTTGGACGTTTGCTTTCATTCATTCATTCATAAATCAAAATACGCCACAATTCGCTGACAAAAAATGTTCTTTTAATATCTTACACACTACTTGTGGCTGTGTATTTTCGAAGTTTTTTACTCAATCCATATAAATATTTTTACTCTATTCCTACTTGAAATGCATTTGACTTGATGCTAATGTTTATTGGTTAATTTGACATTTTGCGCATGCGCGCACGCGGCTACTCACATGAATGCTCATATGTATATGTATGTTTATCTCCAAATACGTGTATATGTATGTATGTATGTTTGCATGCAGCTACTACCTACATTAAAGCGTGTGGTAAAACTGTTAATGCGTGGAAAATTGGAAACATGCGATTACAAGCAGCCTCTAAATGCCAACAACTTAAACGACGGCAATAAAATTGTTTAATTTGATTAATGAATTATTTGCTGTACTTGTTTGCGTCTATGAACTATTTGCCATGAGTCGGTGCTAGTGAAAGAGTTGTAAGTGGATATATTGCTTAAATTAATGGAGGAGAATTCTATTAACAAATTCTCACCGGTTTACTTTTAAGATAAAAAATTGGGAGTAACAGAACGACTGCAGCTTAAAAGGAATTTTGTAAGCCTGTGATACGTTCCTTACCCTGGCTGTTCGACAGAACTTCAACCATTCCTGCTAAAAGGTAGCGCTTACACCTTTTTTTGGGTATTTGGCCAAGCTTTTTCTCCTATTTCTGCTCTGCGTCGTGATGTTGTTCCACCAAATGGAGGAATACAGAAGTTGAAATTGAGTCGAATACAGAAGTTGAATTATTTCAATTTATGTTTGGCCATCGGCGGAAATTTGTACAGATAATACTCGGACATCTTATCATCCTCTGCCGTACAATTCGATATCCTTTACTTTTCCAGATCAGAAAAATTAAATAGGTATAATTAGGGATAGAGAGGCATCCTGATTACTGTTGTTTAATTGCCAAATCTCTAAGTGTCATCAGCCGTACACCAAAGGCAAATAGAGCCGTTCTTATCGGATATGGTCATAGATTATTGCTCGATATTGATTTCTTCTGACTACTATTCCTGGGATGCGGGTAAGAAATTTCCAAGTGCACGTCTGATATGAAAAAGTTTCTCATAAAAAAACATCTGCCCGCTAGAGTCCGCATGAAACTTTAGATATCTCTATTAGTATGATAACATCAAGACGCACACAGCAAAACCAGGGAAAAGCTCGAAGTTTCGTTATATTTGGAATTTTTCTAGAAATAACATTAGCTTGCAGAACATTAACCCTCAAGCTTAGTCAATTTTTTGTCACGAAGGATTAATTATTGCGTAATTTTTCTATTGTATAGCCGCACAGTGACTTCTACCGGCTAAAATGAATGATTTTCGCAGGAATATAAGTAGTAAAAGCATTTGCGCTTCAATTTGAAAACTATGTCAGACTCACACAAACATCGCTTGGAGGTTAATTGTAAATTTTGTTCATAATAGACTCAACAAAAACTACCTCCCATCTCAGACGTATTGACGGTGTTTGTGTTTAAGGCGGTTTTATTTTCTTGAACTGGATAACTGGTAAGACGTACGGTTTAAGCAGTGTAAAAAGATACGACTTATACGGCGTATAAAAAGATAAATAAAAAGCCCAACTTGCCGCATACGTACAGGCGAGAGGGAAATGTAACACAACTCGCTTAATCAAAAGGCTCCTTTCCTTGCACGCTACCTGGCTCACCATCTTGTTGAGCTGCAGAGACGTAGAGAGTCTTAGATCTTGTCAGGAATGTGAATAACGCGCCACGCTGGATTGCTTGCTTCAGAAGGAAGATACACAATGAACAAGCTTCTAAGCTCCTGCGACTGTGAACTAAGAATCTAAGCTCTTAGCTTTTAAATAAAAATTAGAAAAAACATAAGATAATAGGGATATCATTGCTCTCCTTCTCCGCGCTCAGACAACCGTAGCCAAGAGAACAGTACAAAACCGCAATAAAGTTCTCACACTGCTAGCTGGTGCATATGGGCAATGGCAAAGAAACACTGGTGCATACATACTAGGGGACCGATCGTCCGATTCTAAACTATTCTGTGCCCATTTGGTCACTGGATAATCGAGAGAAGAAATTAAATACTTGCCAGAATACTATAATCAGGCAACGGGAAGCCTTTTGATGTTTCGAAAACCCTATTCATATTAGTGAGGCGTGTATGCTCACTGTTAAAAAGAATAACATCAAGTTCTGCAAATAGTCGGGAAGCTTTCACACTCACATAACAGGTGTCTGACTGTTTCCTCTTCTTCTGTATTGAGACAGCTTCTGCAGAAATCGAAGTCCGGGAGCCCTAGCCTTCTAGCGTGTCTGCCTATAAGACAATGACCAGTTAATACCCCTACCATTTTTCTGCCAATTAATACCCCTATCAGCTGCTACGTAAGCCTTGCGTTACGCTGACATTATTATGTTCTGCATACTCTAGCAGGTTAAACTTTTACCTCTGCAAAACTTACCCCAAATTTTGAACGTATATCCAACTTGGGATGGAACTCCGCATGAGACTAGTCATCTCTGCAATTGTCCTACCAAATCAACTATTTTAACATCCTCTTCTGTATTCACCGTTAGATGATAACTCATGGCCAAACCAACTACAATAACAATGGCAACAACCTAATGCCCTTTCTACAGAAATGGTAACCGTGGTAATGGCAATGCCCCAAAATGGTGTTCGGTGTCATATCAACTTTGTTCATCCTCGTCTTGTGTTCCTGTCAGCGAACTCATTGCGTTCAATACCGGAGTGGCGAGATACTCAACACTGCAACACTGCACTTAAGTTGAAGGGTGTTCTAGTGCTCCTTAACAAATTTGAACGTAAATGCCCGAACGGAGAGAAGGTTATTATCTGTGTAGATGTCTAAAAGTATAACCTTCTACCGAGGCTTATGCTGATACAGGTTGCGATTGCTAGTATCTTATCCTGATATGAGCGGGCCCTTTGCCTATTGCGGTCAAGAATTTTCTGTTGAGCTAAAGTTCACATAATTTCATCCGAAAAATTAAAGGGTGATTTTATTTGAAGACCTAGCGATCAGCAAATTTGTACCCGAAAGCCCCAGGACTTAGCCGTGGTGGATCGCCGATCATCCACTTCTACATCTCAATCTATAAGTATAGAAACCAGTAACATTCCGATGGTGTGAGCAAATTGTCTTACTCAAAGCAATAGGGAATTCAGGTATTCTACTTTGCTACATACTGAGTGCCTGGCCTAGATAGCTTTTCTATGAAAAAGGTTTTTTCTCTTGGGGTTTGCTAATTTATTATGTGCTGTCGGTTGAACTGTGTTGTCATCCAATGTGGGACAGAGTCAGGTAGCTAATTAGCTTACCGATGATACAACCCACTTTGTGTTTTCATTCTACAATATCTACCAAATAGAGAAGCAACTACCTCCATGCATCCTTACATGGTTGATCTGAATATTTTTGAACGTAAAGCTCTAAGTCGCCATCGAACCGCATGAACTTTGGCAGACAAGAAAAGTACAAAACAAAAAAAAAAAAAAATAGTCAAATTTTGTTGCAAAGCCTTCCAAACTATATTTTTTGCAGTTCAAGAGTATTCTGTTTCAAGTTACAGTTATTCACTTATATACAGACGGCGATAAAATCTCTCACAAAGCAGTCGGCAACCTTTAAGGAGCCTTTTAACCTAAAACTAACATGGGTTCCTGGCCATTGTGAAACTGAGGAAAACTGCTAGGACTAGCTAGACTTAGCACCAAGTTGACTGTGGAGTACAAAGAGAATAGGTAGATATAGGCATACCCTTACAGATGTGGAAGCTACTTATTTTTGAGGAAATCTTAAGAGCACCCAATGAAAGGTGGCGTAATGAAACAACCTGTAGAACCGCCCGAAAATTGTGGCCGACTTTCAATGCTAAACGTACAGATGCTCTGCTTAGCCGAAATGAGCATAGTCTTAGCACATTGTTTTCCGTTATAACGGGACACAGCTTAATATACAGACACGCACAGGGGATGGGCGGGCAAACACATGACTTTTGCAGAAGCTGTCTAGATGAAGAAGATCTCGCACCTCCTCTGCCATTGTTCTGCTCCATACAGACGTAATTTTTTCCATTTTAGGTAAACAATTTTTAAATGAGATGGAAGATCTTAGTACTGTGGAAATCAGGGAACTTCTAAAATTTTTGAAAAGTACGCACTGGTTTTAGGAAAGATAAGGAAAAGTTCTCAACGTGGCATCACAAAGTGGAAAACCACTTCATCCTAACCTAACCTACAGTTATTCTAGGAATTTCAATCCTGATAACAGTACATTAATTTTTTTAATTTTACCAATTATTTCATTACCTCAATTCAAATAGGAAAAACTTGTTAATTTATTCAAGGAATTTTTTTCCTATGGTCATAATTTACAAATTTGCAGTCTTTTTTTCTACAAAAATAAAATATCACATCGCTGCTCAAACGCCACAAAGCAATTCGAAAGACTTAGTACACGAATTTGGAAGTAAACAAGCGCACACAAACATACAAGGAAATAACACCCACAAACTCAGCCGGTGCCGCATTTACACTATCAACGCCTAAAATCATATCAACAAAGATGTCTTTATTAATGCAGCAGTCACGCCCACTCCATTTGAGTGGCTCTGGCGATTGGTTTATCGCAAGTCAAATATGTATTTATGGTCACCTTGGGGGCGCCCACACATACCCACATACTTACTTGCTACAATATATAAATATGTATAATAAGTGCATAGTTTTTGGCGAGTGGGCGCCGATGTGTAAGCAACTAATTAAATTCAAAAAATATTACAAAATTGATTGTGATCTGCAGTAAGGATGCAAGCACACACACACACACAGACAGATACATATGCATAGCTTTAGTATACCCATGCAGCAGTTCTTCTACAGCAGCTTTATTGCAATCTGCACTTCAGTGGCTGCCACTCATCGCTTGGTGTATCGCTTCATCGATTCACATCAGCTGTAGCTGCTGGTTGGTAGACACTATTGGTCAGCGGGTGTAGCTAAGTATGCAGGTGCTTGAGTGTGTGTGTGTGCGTTCCTCTTTTATCGCTGATCACTTTGGTGCGCATGGCGTAGTTTCGTTATTGAAATTGGAAGCTTGAGTTCGAATCAGTGATGCTGCAAAGCTCAGGAGCGCTACACTGATGTGTGTCTGTGTGTGTGTGAGCAGAGTGCTGCAGGAGGTGTTATCAATGCTGATCTCGCACATTGGCGCCTATCCAGCTTGCTTAAGATGCTTCTGCTTGAGTGGGAGTTTGTTTTTGTTTTTTGTTTGCTAAGAACTGAATATTTACACTGGTGAGGATTGGTTGCGCTCATATAAAAAATCCTGTTTAGTGTTGCCAGAAATTCAAATCCAAACAAAGACATTTTCAAATTCCAATACTAGTAAAAATCAAAGTAAAAGGCCAGTAATGAATAATACTGCTGCGTGTGGTGTTTACAACCTTGAGAGATTTGGGTAAAGTTTGTTTGAGCTGTTTGCTCTTTTTTACATAGAAAGACCTGTGTGGTTTTAGTTTGCCTTAGAAGAATAACACGCGCCGAGGGAAATCAGAGCTTATTTTTCCAAAAATTTTGGACAAACTGAAACCATATCAGCGGCCATAATTGCTCTGGTGACTCTGGTGATGGACTCTGGAGTCTGGTAGGTTTGAGTTTTTTGGCGGATAGATAGGCGGTCTTAATTCGACTTTTCTGAGCTGGAGAAACAATCAAAGGGTCTTGGGACTGGTGGTGAACGAGGACAACACGAAGTGTCTTCTGTTATCAGACAGCCGGTGCACTCGCGATTCGGAATCCACGTCCAGCATTAAAACCCATCATAATTTCAGTCATGAAATTCAACGGATAATCAAAAAGTGCTACTTTGGACTAAGTAGGCAATTGAGTTGTAAAACTCTCTCTCGACGAACAAAACTAACGTTTTATAAATCGCTCATCGTGCTCGTTTTATTGCACGATGCAGAAACTTGAACGATGACAACATCCGCTTAGACGCCCCTTGGATTGTTTGAAAGAAATATTCTGCGGACGATGTTTAGACTTTTGCGCGTTGGCAACGGAGAATATCGCAGACGATGGAACGATGAGCTGTATGAGCTTTACGACGACATAAACATCATGCAGCTAATAAAGATCTAACGGTTTCGTTGACTGTCCATGTTGTCCGAATGGATACAAATGCTCCGGCTCTGCAAGTAGCTTTGCCAGCTGCTGGTGGTAGCAGAGGAAGAGGAACGCGTCCTCTGCGTTGGAAAGATCAGGTGAAGAAGGACTTGCCCTCAATTCGTATGTCTAACTAGCGCCGGTTAGCCAGAGAAAGAAGTGACTGTGGTGTTTTGTTAAGCTCGGCCAGAATTGCTTAAGTGGTTGTTGCGCTAATCACGAAGAAGAAGAAAATATATCAGTGCAGTAAATATGCAAGGGTAAGCGCTGTTATGCCTGTTTTATTATACATTTCATAAGTACATACAGTCTGTGACAGAAGACAAGAACCGGTGTTTTCTTGTAACTTCAAGATATATTTCGTTCTGCTTTTTGCTGCATAATAGTTCTACTCAAAGGCTATGACGCTAGTGCTAACTCAGGTTAGTGTCTCTCGAAACTTTCCCATAAGCGCAACAAAACAGAAATAAGTGAGAAGTACGCGAAGCGTTTCGAGGCAGTATTTTTATGCACGCATTCGAGAGGGCCGAAATTATCTTATGCCGAGGCTGCAAAAGTAATTAAAAAATCAAAAAATTTTGTTTTGATGTGGAATCAGAGGTATAAGGTGTTCAAAAATGTTGATGACTTTTCCGAGCGCGGCTTGAAGCGAGTGACGACAAAAAAGCACGATAAAGTGATCGTCCAGCTTCTTAAGCGGGCCCCTTCTTTGTGACTAGGCCAAGCACGATCAGTTCTTGCTAAAAAGGGAACAGATGTGAGGATAAACACCATCGAACGACGACTGAAGCAGGCGAACATATCCTACCGCCTCACATCAGCAATACCACTACTCATTGAAAAACAACAAAACAAGACAAAACATTGTGTCCCTGTAATGTACTGGCCTTCCCAGTCCCCAACTCATCTTGCCGGAAGGCCAGTTCACGATTTAAAGCAACTCTTGCGTTCGCAAAATCTGGTCATCTTTGTTGACGAGCTACGCAGAAAAGCTGGTTCAAAGCATGCCGAGAACATGCCAGGATATACTCCAACGATGAAGACTACACGACTTATTGAGATTTTCCGATTCTTAGTTTTGTACATACTTTCATTAAAAATTTTATATGTAGGAATATCTTTTATACTTATTATCCTTATTCTGGTGCATTCGTGCGCTCGGATATAAAATCAGCCTGGCAACACTGTTCATTCAGCTTATACATTTGTATATAGGTATGTAAGTGCTTATTACTCGTATCAGCTGCTATATAGACGCTTTGAAATTTTCTTGCGCTAATTAAAAGTTCTTCATGCGCTTTTGCCTGACGATCGATTTTAGATGAACCACAGATTCTTGTGGTCATTTTATCCTGTCAGCGATCAATACATATTCGAGCAGCAGAGATATTACTCACATATACATACATACGTTGGTATAATTATGTATATGGTAGTTGCCGTAGCCTAATGTTCTTGTGCGGCCCGTTGCATCTATTTATCCGAAGTTGTTGGTTCGGTTCTTGCTTGTCTGCCGTAATATATATTATAATAATAATATATTTTAGTTTAACACGTTGAGCGCCATATAAAGAGTTAAACGCCCTTCAGTTTTTATTAAAGTGCTTTGGGCCGCATGCTGCCATATCTGTAGCTATGTCAGAAAAAAGTAATATTTTTATTTAAGTAGCTATCAGGTCAGTCCATAAGTTCGTACGTATTTTACCCATAATTTCTCTTTTGTACGATTTTTGCATACAAAAAATTATTCGCGGAATATAATGGAACTATTTATATTTCCTTTGATATATTGTGCATTCAACACGTGATTTTAAACGCGGATAGAGGCACGTGTTGTTAAAAAATTAAATGGAATCTTCGAACGCGTATAAGAGGCATATATTGTATTTTTTATATAAAAGTGGTAAAAATGCAAGAACTGCTGCTGCAGAAATAAACACTGTTCACGGAGAGTATACTGTGAGTGTAAGGACTGCGTAAAAGTGGTTTTCAAAATTCCCGCGCGCTGGTCGTTCTGAAGTATTTAACTCCGACGCCTTGCTCAAACTCGTGGAAGCTGAGCCAAATTTGATAGTCGATCTGATAGCTCAGAGATTAAATTCATCGCATGAAACAGTTTACAGGCACCTGGTTCAGTTGGGAAAGGTGTCAGAGCTGGGAAAATGGGTTCCGCATAGACTTTTCGTCACCAACCTTCAGCAGAGAGTGAATGTGTATTCTCAGCTGCTGCAACGGCTTGAAAATGAAAGTTTTTTGGACCGAATCGTTACTGGTGATGAAAACTGGGTCCCTTACAATAATCTTGTTCGCAAACGCCAATGGTTACATAAAGATGAAACACCAGAACCAACCCCTAGAGATGGCCTTCACCACAAGAAGATTCTCCTGTCTATTTGGTGGGATATGGCCGGTATTGTTTATTATGAACTTCTGGAAACCAAACCAGACGATAACTGCTGATTATTATTCCCATCAGCTATCAAACCTGAATGAGGCACTTAACAAAAATCGACCGTCTTTAGTGAATAGAGGCAAAGTTTTGTTTCACCACGACAACGCAAGACCTCATACCGCAAGGCAAACATTAGGCAAGCTGAACGAGCTCGGATGGGAGCTAATGCTGCATCCACCATACTCTGCGAATATTGCAACTTGTGATTATCACCTTTTCCGTGGACTTCAATTCCATATGAGTTACAAGAACTACTCCTCAAAAGAAGCTATAAAAAGGGATATCGAAGCGTATTTTGGCTCCAAGGGCGTTTTTTGAGCAGGGAACTATTGTAAAAAAAAATTGTAAATAATGAAGGAAAATATATTATTGATTAATAAATACTATAACCATCTTTTTTATTAATTTTAAAAACACCTTTAAAAAACGCACGAGCTTATGGACTGACCTGATAGTTTCATACAATTTTTGTATTGAAAAAACTATATTAAAATTTCGTATGCATTTGTTTAATTTTTTGTATTGAAAACTCAAAAATGTGTTTCGAAAGTGTAACATTTTTATTTAATTGCCTAAAAAAAAATTAAATTTTTAAATTTAAATACAAGTTTTTAAAGTTTTTATTAAAAACAAAAAAAGTAAACAATTTAATAGTTTCTTATAATTTATTTAATTGAAAAAAAAAAAAAAAATTTATTAAAAAATTAAATATTCTATTTTTTTTGTTTGTTTTTCGGAAGCGTAAATAGTTTCACAAATTTTTTCCAAAGTGCAAAATTATTATTTAATTTTTTCAATTAAAGATATTTGTCGCGGCACTTAACGCGTTAAGCAATAGGCAATTTTTTATTTAATTTTATGCTATAAAAATGCTTCTAATATGAGACAACCATGGGTAGAAGACAATTGACGTTATCATTCCATCGTGGAAGAGTGCGGCCTAAACCTGTCATGCTACTATTGGTCACTCGATTACATTTTGTATTATTATTACATATTTTTGTATATGGTTGGACTAAGTACTGAGGATGCGCTCATTTCACTCATTAGTAGCGGTTGAACGTGATTGACTGATTTTAATCGAGCTAATTTTCTCTTTGGCGAAATTCCAATCAAGCTTAGTTTTGGCATGCAGTTTTTGTGATATTTTAGCTTTGATATAATTTTCGTTACACATAATATGAAATATGTAAAATAAAACAAATCTGTTATTTAATCTAATTTTTTAGGGAAATGATTTTGCTAATAACGGTTGCCACTCACCAGGCACTGGCGAACCTCCAAGTGTATTTCTGCCATGGAAAAGTTCCGCTTAAAAACCATCTGCCATTCGGAGGTGGCTTGAAACTGTAGGCCCCTTAATTTTTGCAAAAAACATCAAGATGCACACCACAAATAGGAGAAGGGGCTTTTCCAAAAACCCCAAGATACGACCTTATTTTTATTTTATGATTGGTTGTTTGTGCACTGCGACCTGAAGAGATCTATTGGACAGCCTTAGGGCTGCACTGACTGCCCGATCCTTTGTCTACAAGATAGAGTGGAATGATAATTTCTATATAAATGTAAGTACAAAAAATAGCTGCGCGACATATTACTAAGTTTTGACTATTTAGCTAGAAATTTTCTAAAGATTCTGGCTGGAAAGTTTGAAATTTTAATTAAAGTTTTTTAAATTTTTTTTAATTTTGTACAAAGCTCGAAACTTTTGGTCATATGGTTTTTATGGTAGAATTAATTATATTTTTATAAGAAAAAATTAAAAAAAAATTTTGTAAAAATATATAAATCGTCCAAATTTTGCAATATTTCGTGCAACTATTCATTTGACCTCTACTGTATGTAATTATCCTGTATATTGAAGTTACAACAATGGCTAGGTATTTTTCTTAATATATTTTCTCTTGAGAGGTGGAAGTGGGGCCAACTTCAGACCGTTAACCGACTCTCAGCGATTTTGAAGGAACCAGTGGATTGGCCGACGTCACCGGAGTCATAATAGCCGGCTTGTTTACGAAAAAGCTGAGATTGTGTTGGTGATAAACGAAAAAAATCAGCACAGTCTCACCCATGTATGTAACTTCCTTGCCGTCTGAACAACGACTGATTGGACGAGTGTGTGAATACGTGTGAAATAAGCGGGCAGAATTTAGCTGCCGAGTACCCGCTGTCGAGAAAAGGACAAAGGAATTGCTTAGCCTCTCAAGAGAAGATATCTCGAAGGTCGTGGCTTGTGTCACTGGCCACTGGATATTTGGAAGGCATTCCTTGCGATTAGGAGTAGTCTCCCATGAATATTGTAGAAGCTGTAGAGATGAGGAGGAGGAAGAAACAGTAGAGCACTTCCTTTGCAATTGACCGGCCTTAGCTAAAATCGGAACAGGTTGTCTAGGTAAACCCTTTTCATTTCATTACAGAACTATCTGGCGCGGGGAGTAAATAAAGAAAGTGCCCGTTTAGCACAGTGGTATCACAACGGACCTGTAAGGCCTACGTGAGTTGGTCATACAGACCGACTACCACCATAACCGCTACCACTACCAACCTAACCTGCTGACGTGGCAGCTGAAACTACTCTTACAAGTTTGCTTCGAATGGCGAAACTGGTAATCTATCTCCCTTGCCCACCTATCATTTAGGAATGAAGCTTCCCTTTGTCTTGTTCTATGCCAAATAAATGGATCAGGGCTAGACTTGAGAAATGGCGGTGAGTAGTGAAGATTTAATTCTAGAAAGCACCTGGAGTTGGATCGGGAATAAATCTCTACCTATAAGTTAAAAATTCTGTTTTTTCTTAAATATTTATTACATAAATGTGCTAGTATATATAACATAAGGCAAAAATAAATATCTATAATTGAAAAAATGGGGCTAAATGTAGTCAGCCGGTAGATAAAAATAAACGGGATTTTTGAAGAACCTTTTTCTTTTGAAAAGGCAACTAATGTCATTCATTTTATTAATGAGCAAATAATAAATTTTGAACAAATTTTCATTTAATTTTATTTATGTACAAACATAAAGGTGTCCCAAAAAAGTCGAATAAATAATAATAAAATAACGTCGAAAAAAAAATTTTCCTTCTTTTCAATTTAATCTTTAACTCACGACGTTTAAACGTGAGCCGGGAGAAATAGTTTTAAATTTGGATATGTTCTGGAATTTCTGGTAGCCCACTCAAAAGATGAAGCATTGATGAGTAATTCCATCACAGTATTAATTCTATCACCTTTCAATGAAAATGTGACGCCAATTTTGTATAACAAAAGCGTGTTTTTTTACCTTAAAAACTCCGTTTTCATGCTAGGAATGCAAATTTTCGAAACTATATTGGACCCGTAATTTTCGGCATGCCGGGTCTGTCCCGAAATTAATACGTTTTTGATTTTGTTAAAGTTTTTTTTGTTAAAAAGTAAAAAGCATAAAAAAGCAGCCTATTATAATATTTTAATTCACAGGACAAAAGATGTACGAGAAAAATCCGCCTAAGAGGCTAGAAATTTAAGTTTTCAGTATTTTATAGCAATACTTTTGTACCGGAAGTATATAAAATCAGCTTTCATCACATTCATTTTCATGAGTAGAAATAAAAAATTAATTAAAAAATTCGCAAGTCGATTAAAGAACAAATCACGAGTAAAACAAATCATAATGTTCTACAAGTCAGACAGCTGAAATAGCAGTATCGCAATATGCCGAAGACTGTGCAACGTTCCTTTCGCGAAGACAAAAGCCGCCATATCAACAACCTCGCCTGCGACACCGAACGTGCAGCCAGTGCTGGTGACTCTCGGTCGCTATTTAATATCTATTACCAAAAAGTTGGTTGATAGATGCCTCACTGTTGAGCAGCCTATAAAAGATCTGAATGGTAACATCCAAATAACTGAGGAACAGCAACTTCGTCGGTGGAAAGAGCATTTGAGCTCGGCAGTGCTCTACAACGTATTTGATGCCTCTACCGACCAGTCCGCGGTTCGCAACGATAATATCGAAATAAATTCGATAATGCAAACATCACTACCAAATCTGGCTGAAATCTTTGCTGCCTGTATTTTTTCTACGATTTCTGGTGTTGTTGACGTGGATCGTTTGCAAGGCTTGTACGACCACGTTTAAGTTCAGCAACCCATCTTTCTTTTGTACTAATTAATGGCGAAAAGTCTTTATGCACTTTCAACGTTCGTTCATAAATGTTCTTTGCATTTAAACCTGTCTAAAATAAAAATTCAATCACTACACGATACTTGATTTTTCCGTTGTTGAAAGTACTGTGACACTTCGATACTAAATGACTTGTAAATAAAGAATGAATTGATAGGGTGATATGCAACTCCACATGCGTCCATAAGAGAGTGTACCAACATAAAAAAAAAAAAAAAATTGGCTAGTAGCAAAAAAATTAGCTAGTCTCTTATCGAACCGCAAAACTTAGTGAATAACCTAGTATCTTTAAAAGAAAGTTACTTAAAACAAAACTACTAATGTGTTTACTTTCTTGAACCCAAAATTTGTATTGATTATCATCAGCATTTTTTTGAAAAATTTTGCAAATAATTTCTTTAGCAGTCCGCTGTCCCACTTCTAGTTGTATATGAAAAACCCACAGTTTGTTTCTTTCTTCTAACATTGCAAAAACTATATCCGCAAACGTGTTAATTAAATCCAATACCAGCTAATTTTAACTAGAATCAATTGGTTACTCAATTAAAATGTGTTAACAATTAATTAGTGATTTCTATTCACATTCTCGCTTATCACTTCGTACGAATCGCAAGACGTAAGAACTAACGAAATAACTAAATGTAATCTTAAACAGATGGAAAAATGC
Organism: Anastrepha ludens; assembly: GCF_028408465.1. Taxonomy (NCBI): domain Eukaryota; kingdom Metazoa; phylum Arthropoda; class Insecta; order Diptera; family Tephritidae; genus Anastrepha; species Anastrepha ludens. Next base: position 39,962,229 of record NC_071498.1, read on the forward strand.
GCAAAAGCGTGAACCGGAAATTATTGAATAGGAGTGGATCAAATATTGGAAAGAAATAATAGAAATATCCAATAGGATTAATATAGACATATTGAGGTACATATGAATGTTAATGTCAAAGTGAAATTTCAGTGGAAAAAACAAGAAACATTATAAAGCTTTTAAGTGTCTACGTAGAGTGATATTCTAAAGGGATTTATAAAATATACAAAAAACAAAAAAACAATTTTTGTCTACCATTGACATCGCAAATGTTAATTTCATAAAGCAAATTAAAATTTTATTCAATTCTAAGTAAAGCAATAAAATCCGACATGAAGTGCTTAGACAATTAGAAAAAATAGGAATAAAAACTATTTCCTACAATGGAAAGATATGCATGCATGTATGAAGGTATGTGTATTTGTAGTAAAGCTCAGCTATTGTTGTTGCATGGGCGTGGCTTGGCAAACAATAGAAAAAGAAAGAGAATAGCATGCGCGTTTATACATACATACATAGGTGTATACACCAATAACAAATGAAACGGTGATAATGGCGGTAAGGCGCATATGTGTAAATAAATATGTATGTGTGTATTAGATTAATTGGACCCATATAACAGTAGAGAGATATGATTAGTTACTTAGTGTAAAAGATGTATGCTTCCACCAGCTGTATACTACGGATGTAAATCCCAGGATACCGGGATCCCGACCTTTTTTGAATTCCAAAAATCTTGGATCTAGGCAATTCAAATTGGACTTGATTATTCGTTAAATTTCTTGAGTATTTGTTTTACATTAATTACAATTAGTTAAATTTGCTTCACATAAATTCTCCCTCTTGTAAAAAGAATAGCTTTATTTGCAACATTGGTTCAGCTTCAAGTGTTTTTTACGACATGGCACTGCAAGGGTACTTGAATCGTAAAAATTATCATAGCCTATGTAAAGCGGCTGAACATTTTTTTCTCAAATACCACCTTAACTTAAAAACATAAAAAATTGCATATAGTGTCGCATGGAGAATGTGAAACTACTCCGGTATATCTTTTCGATCAAGAAGTATTAAGTGAGGCACAAGAACCGCCATTGGCACTCAATGGGTTGATAGCTGCGAGGTCATACTCACATAATTCGATTTCAATTTTAGTTTTTACATAAATGCATTCAATTCATTTCACAATAACAGCAGTGCTGCATATTTCAAAGTTTTGGCTATTTATTTATTTTTTTGTACAAAAATATGACTTATATTACCACAAAAAATCATAAAGCCACAAGCTTAAAGCTTCTGACTTTGTGCGAAATTAAACAAAAAATCAATAAATTTTCATCGAAATTTAAAACTTTTTAGTCAAAAATTACCCCAAAGCCTTTAATTTAATTTGAACGCTGCTCCCTCTATGAATATATGATAAGACCTCTAAATGGCAATTTTGGCAGGGTTTAGCATAGGTATTGGTTGGTTGGTTGGTTAAAGTGGTGATTCTTCCAGAATCCAACTAGCGCTTCCGCGCCATTTTGTTGCCACATCCCCGTTACCAACTTGTTTAACGGTTATTTACAGCATAACTATATCCAGTCTGTGCGGTTAAGGAACCTTATTAGGTTGTTAACGTCTAAGCCAGATAGTTGTTCGAGATTCTCGAACAGCGGTTGGCCCAGGGTTAACATTCCTGGAAATGGAAGATTGTCTCCTTTTTCTCCGGTTGTTTGCAATTGTGACAGTATGTATTGTGAGGGATACCCATTTTGGCTGCGTGTTCTCCGATAGACCAAAAGCCAGTTATGACTGCCGTTAGTCTCCAGGCGTCCCGTCGTTTCATTCTTATTAATGCCGACGATTGCTTGAGGTTGTAGGTGGGCCATAACGTTCTGCTAATTTTGCATTTCGTCTGGACTTTTGGGAAATTGGAGGTATTTTTGGGAAATTGTACTCTTGACTGCACCTAATGGTGTGAGTACCGATTCTGCAAGAGCGTTATTTAAGGCAGATCCCCCTCTTGCCAGTTCATCTGCTTTTTCGTTATCTTCAATGTTCCGATGTCTCGGGACCCAGATTAAGGTAACTTTATCGTTTTCACTCAAGAAGGTGAGGATATTCCTACTTTGCTCCACCACTTTAGAGGTTGTTGTAGCCGAACCCAGTGCCTGCATTGCAGCTTGGCTATCCGAGAGAATAGCGATATTACCCTTAAAAGAGAAATGTGCGATTAGTAGCCTACAGTAGTCAGTTCTCACCGAGATTAACTGAGTTTGTCGCAATAATAGACTAGCATAGGTATAACACGATAATATTTATTTACTGGGTTGTTCAATAAGTTTTGCGGTGATAGGAGAGGGCGTTACTAATAGCCGAAATTTGTTCTTGCTGTGTTGGTGTTCTTACTTGAAGTTTGGCAGATTGAAATCCCAAATCTTTCTGGGTGTACAAGCCATTTAGAATCGATGTGTCGCAATATATTCTATAATGGAAAAAATCAAAAACCGTGCAGTGTTTAAATTTTTATTGTTGGATGATTTAAAAGCAAATCAAATTTATGAACGAATATTGAAAGTGTATAATTTTCGTCATCAATTATATTAGTATAGTATAAAGATGGGTTGCTGAATTTAAAGGTGCTCGTATAAGCCTCAAGGACATCCAGAAACAGCAACAACATCAGAAATCGTAAAAAAATACAGGATATCATATTGGAAAATCGTCGAATGACTGAAAGAGATTTAGTAGAAGCCCTAGGTATCTCATTGGGTAGTGTAAGCAATATTTTTACGGAATTACGGAGTTTCAGAAAGCTCTGTACCCGTAATCGAATACGACTCTCTCAGTAACATTTAGAGCGTTTTTGAAAGGATGAAGTGGATTTTGTGCATTGATTCATCACTATGAGACTTGTGTCTATCGCCATGATCCTGATTAAAAAAAAGAGGATAAAAACTGGTCTGAACCTGGTTCTTCAGCTCCGAAACAATTTCTTGTCCAGAAATCGTCCACGAAGGTGTTAGTATCAGTTTTTTTGGAATGCGACAAGAATATGCTTGTGGACTAATTGCAAACTAGTATATAATAAACTTCTACACTAGCTGAAGGAAAAAATTGGTGAAATTATACCCAGTTTGCAAAGGAAAAAATTATTTTTCATCAGGACAGTGCTTCGTGTCACAAGAGCATTTTGACAATAGCTAAACTCCATAAATTAAAGTTCGAATTGTTGGAGCATCTACACCAGATTTGGCTCCAAGCGACTTCTATCTATGTGCAGACCTAAAATGAATCATAATTTCATTCATTAGGTTGGAGAATAAGTTTACCGTCCTCAGTATAGGAAGTTCTCATCCGACGCTCCGGCTCTGGGAGTATTCTGTGGCTCTGAGAGTATCTGGTGGAGAAAGACTTGGCTTCATTTGTTGTGTCCAACTGGTGCCGGTTAGCACGAGAAAGAAACGACTGGCGCCTTTGTTAATTTCGGCCAAAGTCGCGTAAGCGGTTATCGCACCAATTAAGAAGATAAGAAGAATAAGTTTACCGAAGACTTTTATTTAAACAAAAAACAATAATTATATCAATAAGTTAATCAATTATATATTCGCTGTTTCTCTTTACAACCTCTTTCTGCTTTTTGACCAATTTGTGGACCGTTCCGCCAAAAATCGCCTGGTTTGGTGCCAAGGAAGTTGTTGGGCCAGTTTTTAAGGACCTCTTTGTTATCATATGGTTTGACAGGGAGTGGAAAAGATACGGCGGATGCTGAAGGACTTCCCATTCGAATTCTTAGAGTGCGGCTTTAACGACTTGTTCAACAAGGGGCTTGGCGTCAATTAGGTATTTTCGGTGGAATAGTCTCCAGAAATATGGTTTGATTATGTCGATTAGTTATTTTCAGTCGAATAGCCTCATTCACGCGGTGAAGCGTACGATTCGGTACAAAAAGAGCTGCTTATGACCGCGTGTTACTCGATGGCGATTAAGGTGATTGATCGTTTTATGGTCGCAGTTCATTTTTTCCGCCAATTCATGAATGGTTTCGCGTCCGTTCTCCTTCAAAATTGATTTGAGACGTTCTTCATCGAATTAAGAAGGCCTTTCGCTGTGGACGTGTCATCTACATCAAAGCCGCCATTTTTGAACTTTGCAATTCATTACCGTGCTGTAAACTTGCCCATTACACCTTCTCTATACACGTCGCAAATGTCCCGAGCTGTTTCGGCCGCTTTTTGACCTTGAAGAAAAGGCTCAAAACTAATAAAAAAATAAATAACTCTAAAGTGCAATTAGGATAGTTTTGTAGAGCAGAAAGTGTTGTATTGAATGAATACTTACTCTTTGCCAAACAGCAAACCAATCGTTGTAAAATAAAAGAAAATATAAAAACGCTATGAACTTATTCCTCAACCCAATATATAAGTGCTGCTTATATACTTTATTGGGTGTTTGGCCAAGCTTCTCCTCCTATTTGTGGTGCGCGTTTCCTACAGCTCATTGCCGCCTCCGAACTGCAGGTGGTTTTTTAGAAGGAGCTTTTTCATAGCATAAATGTACTCGGAAGTTTGCGATTGCCTGCCGAGGGGCGAAAACTATTAGAAAAAACGTTTTCTATCATTTGATGTTGCATGCCGGGGCCGACCAAGTCATTCGGCCACGCCGGCCGCCGTAGTGAAAACTCCAGACTCAACATGCTCTAGAGCGCGACTTTGAAATCAAAAGAAAATTTATATGCGAGCGCTTAGCAAAGTTTTCAATATTCAAGGTATAGTACGTCTAACTGTATGCTCATAAACTCAGTAGTTTTTTCTTACAATACATACCGACAAAAGAGTATTTCCAATTTGCCTTAGGAAAAATCACAAAAAAAAAAGAAATCAAACAAAAGCGCAAAGGCAAAAACACTACTAAAGGCCAATTAAAACAGTTGGCTACGCATATCAAATTAACACATTTTTAAAACAAAATAATTTCAGAGAAAAAACCCTAAACAAATAACAATTTTCGCTGAATCAGCTGACGCACCAGGAGGTCGACCTGGGCACTTGGCCTGTGCGATTGTGCTTTCTAACTAGCCGTGTGTTGTTTTTTGCCAAGTGAGCCCTTGCTTTTGTTGTAGACCAATGATAAAATTTTTATCTTCTTAGATACTTAATAAAAATGTTCATATACAAGTAAACTAGAGAAACATTTTTTACTAAAAAGCTTTGGAAATTAATGGCATTACCTTTGAGATGATTTTGTTTGGGCTGGCAAGCGGGTGGTGGCAATCATTTGTGTATTTATGGCTACGTATTAGGTACCGCCGAGATTCGGAGTATTTTTTATAAGTGATTTTGCATTTTAATTGTAAGAAAGCAAAAGTACAAAGGTACAACAACTACTCATAGTATGTTTGGAGGTGTTGGAAGCCTTATTAGCCTTCTCCTTTCATAGAAAAAAAAAAATTTTGTAAATGAAAGAAGAATTTTGCTCGTTCCAAGCTAAGAAGTGGCGATAGCGAACAATTGCCGTTATCTGCATATTCCTATCTTTTTGAGAAAATCTTTACGCTATTCGATTTGGCTAAAAATAAAATACTCAAGTAGAAATTCTTCACAGCTTGTTAGCTAGCGCCAGTTTTTAAAGTCTTAATTTTCTTTTATTGTCAGGCGGTTATACAATTTTGATTCATTAATTTGATTTGACAAGCAAAAAAAATTTTGACAAATCGTTGAGAGACACAAATTTATTAAGATGCTTTTGTTGCATTTTTAGAGTTCGTAAAATAGTTGACCAGCTTTTCTTTTTGACTTGATAGAACCGTGCGGCCGCCGTAGCCGAATGGGTTGGTGCGTGACTACCATTCGGAATTCACAGAGAGAACGTAGGTTCGAATCTCAGTGAAACAACAAAATTAAGAAACACGTTTTTCTGAAAACGCTCGCCCCTCGGCAGACAATGGCAAACCTCCGAGTGTATTTTTGCCATGGAAAAACTCCTCATAAAAAATAACTACCGTTCGGAGTCGGCTTGAAACTGTAGGACCCTCCATTTGCGGTACAATATCAAGACGCATGGCACAAATAGGAGGAGGAGCTCGGCCAATCACCCAAAAAGAGTGTACGCGCCAATTATATATATATATATATATCGATCCGTGTTCACATAGCTTCTTCTTAATACGGAGTGTCCCAACAAAATGTATACGTAATTATAAAAAAGGTTATGATTCCGAAGTGGTAAAAAACCTAGTTTATTTAGGAATCAGCATTAACACCGATAACAATGTCAGACTTGAAATCCAACGAAGAATCTCTCTTGCCAACAAATGCTAGTGTTGACTAAGTAGGCGATTGAGTAGTAAATTCCTTTCTCGTCGAACAAAACTAACACTTCATAAGTCTCTCATCATGCCATCATCCTATCCTATGGCGCAGACGATTGGACGATGACAACATCCGATAAGGAGTTCCTTGATATGTTTGTGAGACAGATTATCCAGAAGATTTTTGGACTTTTGCACTTTGGCGACCACAAGTATCGCAGGCGAGGGAACAATGAGCTGTTGGTGCTTTACGACGGCATAGACATAGTGTAGCGAATAAAAATCCAGCGGGCCCGCTGGCTATGTCATGTCATGTCTATTGAGACAAACGTTCCCGCTGTGAAAGTATACTATCAGTTTGTAGTGAAGGAAGAGGAAAGGCTCCTAAGCGTTGGAAAGGTCGGGTGGAGAAAGACTAAAATGATTGGTTTAACACTTATCACCAATTACCCTGAAGAAGTGTGGGCCATATGTTGAGCTTTATATTTAAAGAATTTGTACTTTCATATTTTTTTTTATGATTTTTTTATATTTTTTATCATATGGTAGATTTATTTTTGTTATATTTCAAAGTTCTTTTGCTAATAATTTTCATTCAGGAGAAAAAAAGCTTTGATCAACGGGCGAAAAATTGATGGGAACTGATATCGACATTTTGGGCATCGAGTTTCTTTGGTTAGCTATTATCACCTCCTATGACAAGCAGGAATTGTTCCTTGGCTACCCAACCTCCAACCTCGCAAGAGATTATGGATGCTATATTGAACCTAAAAACAATAAGTCTCCTGGGTGTAATGGAAAAGAAAAAAAATGATTAGTGGCCGGATGACTGGTTGCAGGTAGTTTTAGTTACTGTGCAAAAAAGGGAGCCCCAAGTGAGTGCCGAAACTATAGGAAAATTATGTTGCTATCTATCCCGTCGAAAGTTTTTACAAGTGTACTTCTGAACTGCGCTTAGCAGTGTCGCACTTCTACTGCTAAGCGCGGGCAACAAGCAGGGTTCCGGCCAAACCAATATTGTGTCGATCAAATCAACACGTTAAGAATAATTGTGGAGCAGTCAGCAAAATGGAGAACGGCTTTATTACCTATTTTGACAGCATTCATAGAGAGTGTATCTGGGACGCCCTATATCGACGAAGCATTGCGCCGAAAATTATCGAGGTAATTAAAGTCCAATACGACGGCTTCAAATGTAGAATTCAACATAATGGAATCCTATCGACAACCTTCGACTTCATGTATATCTGGTGTTCAGCAAAGGTTGCCTGATTTCTCCTTTGCTATTCTTAATCGTGCTGACGTGTCTTCGAGATCTGTAAGCGAATGCCGCAGAGCTTTACAATATAATTTCAGCGACCACCTTGAAAATCTAGAATGCGCCAATGTCATCTGTCTATTTTGAGGAAAGCATTCCAACATGCAAAAGAAGCTCGCGTTTTTGGAGAAAGAATCAAAATAATTCGGGCTGAAGATTAATGCTGAAAAAACTAAATGGCTTAAAGTAAATGTCGCCGGTCAAAGTAGGAGTTTTGAAGTGGCGAATTCCAGCATTCAAAGCTGTTAACAACTTCCCCTACCTGAGGAGCGTAATTTCTATAGACCATTTGCTCAGCTGAACAAGATATGGAATTCTACATCGATTTCCATACATACAAGGTTTCGTATTTTCAACTCAAATGTAAGATCGGTTCTTTTGTATGGTTGGAAGGTCTGACTCATGACAGACTCACTCGCAAATAAACAGCAAGTTTTTGTCAACAAATGTTTAAGACGTTTGTTGCGGATTTGGTGTCCCAAAACAACCAACAACAAAGATCATAGGGGGAATTGTAAGCTACCGATCCAGACCGAAATAAATCAGAGGAAGTGGAGATGTACTGACCATACTCTTCGAAAGGATCACACAGAAATATGCAGACAAGCGCACTAATAGAGCCCGTAAGGCTGTAGAAAAAAATGGCGCTCTACAAACACTTGGGAAAGAACACTCGAAAAAGAACTTAAGGCTATAGAGAAATCTTTTGAAGAATTCATGATCATTGCGAAGGTTCGTAACAGTTGGAAGCGTTTTTTAGATGCTCTATGTGCCGCCAGGGATGACAAGAATTGTAAGTATCGTCTTGATTAGCATATCGATACTTTCTGTTTGATATTGTATTACTAGTGCAGACAGGTCTCACATAATTTTGGTTTTTCATTTCATCAAACTTCAAACCAAATTTGTGAGGATTTTTAGTTTCTAAATTTTCACAAGTTTAGGTTTTTGGCATCTTCAAATGCGGATTTAATTAATATGAAAAAGAAATATTAAAAAATTTAAATTTTTTATTATTGTTATATTTTATTATTTAAATGAATTATTTTTTAATATTTGTTTTTTTTTTAATTATATTAATTAAATTAATTTTTTTTGTTTGTTTAGGTTTTTAGAAATAATTGCTTTTTTTAATACTTTTTTTTTAGTTTTCTTTAAATATTAAAAAAATAATTAATTTTTTTTTAATGGAATATATATTTCTGTGTTCATCTTAATTATCTATACAAAAGTACATTTGTTCATCTTAGCCTTAAAAAAAAAAATCCCACAACTATTTGTACCTACCAAGCCTCGAAGTGAAATGTTGTGTATAAATTATATTTGATGTGTAAAGCTTCGGGCCTATTTTAATGCAGGGTATGTTGTAAACTTTTTTTATTTCAAGTTTTAGCTTTCAAACGATATAAAAAGTCCAAGTTGGAAGGCATAAGATTTTCGCCTCTTAGTGCACATTCACCTCACCGTGTCTGTTCAATGAAATCCACTGAGAATCGCGTAGCGAAAAAGCGCTTCTTTATAACGTGAAGATTAATAGAATGCAAGATTAGGTTTATTGACGTGGAAAACCGATCATAACTTTGCCGTGACGTATTTGTACAGAATTGAGCAGCGAAACGCCGTTATGAGCAACATGTGCTTTCGTAGTAAGAAGAAGAAAAAACACAGGCAATTTGTTGAATTTGCCATAAAATCGCTCTCGAAAATGTACTTGGGTTATTTAAAAAAGATTCAGACAATTGCTACATTTGAAGGAAAATACCGACTAAAGGAAAATGGTCTGAATCGTTAAAATAATTATATGTGAATATCATGTTCTTGTTGCAGTTGTTGTTGTTGTAACATCATAAATATTCCCCAAAAATGTTTGGGAAATGCTGCTGGAGTGATAGTCATTGGCCGGATATAAATTCGGATCATTCCGGTAATGTAGAGCTTATTGTTGTGGGAACGAGATGAACATATTTTTTCACTGTTGCTGTTTGAAATATGACAAAGGACAGAACATCGAACCATAATAGAAGATAATGGACCTGTAATTTTCAAAAAAAACGATATTGCTACTCAAAATCGACGTTCTTCCAGAGCTAATTACAATAATTAGAATTTTATCAAATTGCCGTCTCGAAATTTTTTGCCAAAACCTTATTCGACAGGAAATGCCTGGAATAAAAGCTTTTCTAAGTTCAGTTCATATGTATAATTTGATGTTTATCTATATATTCGCTTGTCAGTGCAGCTAATTACAAAAGACTGTAGCGCAAATTAACGATCAATGGCCAACAGAACGGATCTTAAATTGAGCTAGATTTCTATCAGGACCACATCGTTGTTGTTGCAAGGGTGTGCAAATTTTTAAACAGGATCCTGATCACTGACCATTGGGCTGATCAGCTTTTGACAGCTAAATATCAAATATAACAAGTGCAAAAAAAAAAAAAAATTATGATAAATCGATACTGACGATGTTGAAACCTTCTCATATCCAGTCTGTCATATTTCATAGCCGGTAACAGAAAAAAGGAAACCGCAAGTCCGAACATTCATAAAATGCGACAATTGCTATTAAAGAGGAAACATAATAATTTAAGAAAAATATATTCAAAAACTATAGGTTAGGTTAGGTTATGGTGGTACTCGGTCTGCACGACCAACTCACATAGACCTTACAGGTCCGTTGTGATACCACTGTGCTGCACGGGAACCCCATTTACTTTCCTTCGTGGAACCATTTTGTGGGTCTTATGAAATATAGAATTGATCTCAACCCCACGCTAGACAGCTCTGTAAGAGAATAGCCAATGACCGTTTAAACAAGCTACGACCTTCGAGATATTATCTCTTGAGAGACTAAGCAATTCCTTTGTCCTTTTCTTTTTTTTTGCGGCCATAGTAGTCTAGCTGCTACACATGTATCTTCATCTCTCCATGACCTATTGGCCTCTTGAATAAAAAAAACTATAAAATATATAAAAAAAGTGAGTCACTAATAAAAAGTAAATAGAAAATTGTAACCGACACAGGTCAAATCGCCCTCAGCAAATACTAAATGAACAAAGTCATGGCCACAACGGAACAACCAAACTTTTATGGTAGATAAATATGTATTTATGCAGCTGTAGCAACAACAATTATAGCGTAACACGCGTGCGCCCCGAAACGCTATTCAACACAACTAAATTCAATTGAATTCAACTCAGCTCCTGCGCTATTTATGCCAAGCACGAACAATTCGTCGAGCCGTCTACATAGTTGCGGTGACCAAATTGACTAACCGTCGGCGAAACACTTAAGGACACGTTTTTCATGTTTTCCAGCTTTCTGTGTTTAATTCGTTTATTCTTTTCTTTTGAATTTCAAATAAATGCTATTTATATGAACATTTGCATTTTTTTAATAGGCCACTCGCTTATTGTGTTTGCTTTCTTATTAAATACGGATGCATTTGAGCTAGCATTTGAGTGTACGAGTGCATGAGTGTGTGTGTGGATGAAGGTGTAATTGTTGTTAAATGTTGTGATCTGATTTTTGATTAGTACTTCCTTTTTACTAAAAAAAAGTGTGCCAATGTGGCGATAAATGCGGGGTCATTCAACTTAAAAACAAAAAAAAACAAGAAATATTAAAATTTTAGGAAATGTGGCGATAAATGCGGGGCCATTCAACTTAAAAACAAAAAAAAAAACAAGAAATATTAAAATTTTAGGTAGGATAGAAATTTGTGAATGTATATATACAATTATAGTGGGCGGAAAATTAGTCATCCAATATTGTTTTTGAATCAATTTTGTAGTAAATAAAAAAAAAAATATTTTGAGTAATAGAAATCTTTAGTTGGACTTTTAAAATTTTTTTCTTTAAGTGCAAAAAAGGATTTCTGGTTGTGTTGAAACATATTTGTGTACATTTTATCGCACTTTCCATTACTTTCCGCAAGATTTCCGGTGATAACTGTTCGCATTCCTGCCGAATATTCTCCTCAGAAATCACGAATGTCTGAGGCTTGTTGGTATTAGCTCGCAATTTCAGGTAACTTCTACGTAAAAAGTAAGGGATAGTTAAATCGCTCGATCTTGCTGGTAACGACAAGAAAACGCTTGCTTCACAATATCCATTGTAGCTCGTGCTGTATATGCGGATACACCGTCTTATTGTAACCACCGACTTGTTCACTGAGCTTCGCTCATTCAATTCCGGCAGTAAGAAGTCGTTTATAATGGCCTTGTAGTGTTCACCAGTAACCGGTGACCGTATTGCCGATGATATCCTCAAAAGACTACGCTCAAATCACTCCTCCTGCGTGAACGCTGCATCACACGGTGGCTCTTAGCGGATATAGTTAGCGCACACAGTGCCCAAAAAATGAAAATTTTGCTTATTGTCGTAACCGCCTAAGTGGTAATACGCTTCGCCGCTCATGATGTTTTGCGACACAAAATCGTCCTTCTTGTCGTAGATATTGAGGATGGCTTGACAGTATGTAATAAACACGCAACATTAACTGATGTACTTTTTGCACTTTGTACGTGAACAGGTGAAAGTCTTTCACTAAAATTCACTGTAGGGTTCGTCTGGCGACACCCAATTGCATGGCTTGGCGTCTGGTTGATTTTTCTTTGTTTTCAGCAGCATCAGCAGCCGTAGCCGCGATATTCTCGGACGAATGACCAGTCTACGAGATCTCGCGTGATTTCAGTCTGTTCGGGTGCCTAATTTACGCTACATTGTATTTGCTTACGTTCACTATCTAATCTAGCGGAAAGTTGAAGGTTCTGTTTTTTTCAGATTCAATCTACGTAGTCTTGTAATTTATCATAATAGCAACAGAAAAATTTCCTTCTCTGCAAATGCCGCCCAAAAGCCAGCTTCCAAAATATTTTCAAAGTAGCAGCAATATAAAGGGTCTTTCAATAAACGCGCTTAGATGTTGTTTTAAAATAAAAATAAAGCTTCTTTCACGTTTCACTACTTTTATTCAAAATTCGGCTCTTAAATGTTCACGTCGTCATTTAAATGTTCGGCATGAGATAGATAGGTCTACAGGTAAAATCCGCCAAACAGTCGATTCATGAGTGCCTAATGGCTGAGAACGTCGAGATATCGATGTTGGAGGTTGTTTAGTAACATTTTGCGCTACAGCGGCAATATTCTCGATAGAAAGTGCAGTTTTTATTCCGCCAGTCCATGTTCTATCCGCGACAGAATCAGTTTCTTGAAAATTTTCACCAGCATTTGAACTCATTTGGACGATTATTTCCATAAAAAATCACGAATTTTGTGATATGTTGTTCTGAAACATCAAATACCTGATTTTTCTATTGTGCTAAAAAATCATTTTATACTCATTTTTGCTCAAAAGGAACGAATTTTAAGTCCGTTTTTTTTATTAGACTCTTACTTTATCTTGTACGAGTAAAAATACCTACCCCGCCTTTTGGAGGGATTGGGCATTTACGCTTACATTTTTCAAATGAATAATTTTTTTGTATAGGATATTAATTCTTATTTTATTCTGAACTAGCTTTATCCCGCGGCTCCGCTCGCGTAAGAGTAGTTTTGAGGGATTTAGGATATGTATATAAAATAATTACAAACAATAATTTCATAGAAAATATTTTTTTATTAATAACCATAATATTACAATACCCTGCATCCGTTGCTATGCCTCGTTGAATAAAATCAAAACAATCAATCCGAAAAATATCGATCAAAATTATTTTTAATTAATTAATTTATATTAATTATTAATTTTCTATCTCAAACCGTTTTTGAACTTTGCATTTGGGTCATAGTTGAACAGCTTATGCGGATTATGAAGTCTAAAGTGTGCTGTAAATAGTGGGAAATGGGAAAAACTAAGATTTTTTAGATTAAATTTAAGCAAATATTCGATTATTAGTGACGAATGAGAGTGATGGCGCGGCCTGGGGGCTGTGGGAAGGGAGTTCCATCATAAAATCATGCCTATAACCTTCATTGGGTGAAAATATGAATGTATACAAATTTGTACGTCATTTGGTGTTGTCGTTTCGTAGTGATGCGCGTACAACGTACAGACATTTACCTTTATAGTATAGATTTTTGGTTGGGGTACTCAAAAAACAAAAACTTTTTGTAATATATTTGAATTTCATAAATGAGTATTGCATTTTGAATAAAATGCCTGAGTTCCAGACTTGCAACCGCTAATTTTGAAATTTTTGTGCGCGATCGATCTAACATTCTACACCAATGACCAATCTGGTTATAACAAACATCATTTGTTGGAAAATAGGTATTCTTCGACACCGATCGCTGTGGTACAGGAAATGGCGAATGTGATAATGGACGTCTACGATCACTGGAGTGGAGAGAACCAAACAAACAAATTGATTCAGCGACTTCACTACGTCCGTCAGATAAAATTTAGACCTTTACCATTGCCATATCCAAGATACGTTAAAAGATGCGATTTGTCGACTTTCTATTCTTCATACATACATATATGGTAACGGCCAATAAGCCCGCCCATCAAATCCAAGCCGCTCATTTGACAATTACATTCTTTTACAACATTTGGGCAATCTTTCGCGATATTTTCTTTATTTTTTTGGTCCCATCGCGTCTCTTTTTGAAACTTTGTTCGAGAAAAGAATTGTTGAATACCAACGTAAGAAGATATCCAACGCAGTACTTTTGTGTCGCGCCATAGAATATTAGAGAGTTGAACCATGAAAGCTGCACCTAAAAACTCTACGGAATAGCCACGGAAAACGTTTTTTTTGTAGCAAGTGCAGCATCAGAAGACAACTTGCAGTTTGGCACTCGATTAACTCGCACAGTCCCCAAACTGTAAATACAGTGCCTCCGAAGGTAAAGAACCAAGCTGAGCGAAGTGTAAAAATGATCAAAATAGATAATACGATTGACCTTGTCCGGAACGTTTTGAGAAAGTCCTATAACGACATTTGATGCAGCGCCAAGGTCGGAAGTATTTTCAAGAATAATACATATTACCTCCCGCGCCTGAGTAAATTCCGAAAGCATGGGAGAAGCCGGTCGAATCGCATATAGAGACAAGTCTTGCTCGCCATTTACGAGGTTTAGCTGGCATATATTAACGAGTCGAGTTGCCTTGAATTTTTGTCGAACATATTTGCTCAACAACGCACAGCTCTTGAAGCATGGGAAGAGATTGAAATCTTTCATTCAAGTGAGGGAGTACTAAACGGGTTGTATAGTATTTAGAAACTCATCTCTCAAGAAATATTTAAAGGAAATAAAAAGCGTCTTCAATACTTTGAATTCTGTTGGCATTTCCTTGTGGTCTCAGTTTTTCTTATTATAAAAATCTCTGTTTCAATAAATTAATTTGTTTATGTCCGAGCACTGACATTTGACTTTCAACTGAATCGAAATAAGCGAAACCCATGGGTTTTGAACAAACACATGCTAGTATATATTACTTGAATTTGCAAATAGCTGAGCAAAATAGATATTTTTTGCTGTAAAAAAAAAATAAATCCAACGGAGAATCTCGCATGCCAACAAGTGCTGCCTTGGACTAAGTAGGCCGTTGAGTAGTGAAGTTCTCTCTCGATGCATAAAACTAATACTTCATAAGTCTCACATCGTGTCCTTATCCCATCCCATGGCGCAGAGGCTATGTTTGAGAGAAAGATTCTGTGCAGATTTGTTAGACCTTTCCACATTGGTGACGACGAGTATCGTAGGTGTGGATGAATGAGCTGTATAAGACATAGCGCAGCGAATAAAGATTCACCATTGGTTGGATTATGCATTCCGATTGGAAACAAATGCTCCGCTTCTCAAAGTATTTGATGCGTTACTACCTGGTAGTAGCAGATGAAAAGAGGAAGGCCTTATCTGTATAAGCGGTTATCGCGCCACTCAAGGAGAAGAATATATAAAAAAAATTGATTTATTGATTTAAAATCATCGATTGCTATTAAATCAAAAAACCATTATTATTTTAACCCTTTTTTTGATTAAATAACGCTAGCTTATTAAGTGGCAGTACGACATCTATTCATTGCCGTCGGCCAAATTTGTAAATTTGTAAATTTTTGTATTTTTTATCATTTATTAATAAAATTTTTACAAGTTATGTTTTTGGAATCGTTATAGTGTTGAAAACCCCAGTCAAATGCCCTTGATATACCCAGGTATTTTGTACTGGTATACCAATTTTCTTTGAAAATGGACTTGCGTCATCAAGAAAACAAGTTTTCCAACCCCTTGCGCTGAACCATATGACAGAATCTGTACCGTATTTAACAGTGGATGTAGGGTTTCGGTATATCGATTAGAATTTTTCAAAAGCCGCGAAAGTCCTAGAGCCGCTGGCATTCTTTACAAAAACGCTGAAAAATCAAGAAGTGCAAAACAAAAACAAAACACTGATTGTACAAACATAAAAATATATTACCAATAGATAGTTTTGTTTACGAAGACTGAGTAGTGCTTCGGCCAGTAATAGAGCTACATTGAATGCGTCTAATTTTTCTTTTCTCATACTTACATTGTTTTTTGAAAATTGCAAACTTTGGAAAACTTAAAAAAATCTTCATATAAGTTTTACACTTTTTAATTAGGATTTTTAGAAAATTTTAGGGTATGCCGTAATATGGCTTTTGAAATTATAGTAACGCAAGCGTAAGTTTTAAGCTGCGAAAAATCGCGTTGGTTTTTGAGAAGTTTTTTTTTTTGTTGTCGGCGTTTTGCATTATATTCTGTATTTTTTGTTTTTAGCAAAGCTTAAATATTAAAAACAAGATTATCATACAAACTAGAAAACGCATCTACATATTCCATAGTTGATTTTTGTAAATCGCCTTTGCAAAAACCGTCATTATTAAAAATCAACGAAATTTTTTTTTAAATATTAGGTCCTTTCATACGCACGAGAATGCCAAGGCGCATCTTACAAGTTGCAAGATGTGTTCGGTCAAACACCTGCAATACCAATTTATGTATGCATGAAGTCCAATGCTATAATTTCTTGAATTTGATATCAATAGTTGGCTCTATAAATTCCTCTCATGCGTGAAGCGTGGCTATTTAGCGCGTCATATATAATTAAAGCAATAACTATACTATATTTGTGATGAGCTGTTGCTTAGCTAAGGGTCACGTGCAATGGTTTCACCAAGCTGGTGCCATTTTGAAATACTCACCTATTAGATGCCATCATTTCCATAATCCATGGGAAGGCTGCATAATGAACAATTCGGCTAAGATGAAAGCAATTCTAGAGGGAAAATTAGTTCGAAATCATTAGTTGTCTGTGTAGTGTGCAATAAAATGACAGCCAAACATTTTCGATAGCTTTCAAATTTCCAAAGAATTGCGTATATCTATTTCTAATTTCGATGGATTGCGCCTAAAATGCGGCTAATTAACATATACATATGAAGAAATCAACAAAAGCTCGTAATTTCTGCATTGACAGCCGCAAATAAACAACAATAAGTAAATAAATAGCAGAACGAAGGAAACTAAGAAAACAAAAGAAAAAAATTGAATAAAAAAATCAAAGAATTAAACAAAAACAGAACAAAAACAAGACAATATTCGCTCTACAAAGCCATAAAGGCGAGTAATTTCCATAGCCACAGGCGGGCAGCCAGTCAGCCAGTCAACGAGTTAGTAACCAAGCAATCCAGGCAGCCAAGGCAACCAGCCTCAGCAGTGTGGCATACGCTGCGACGTTATTGTCTTCTCCCCATTAAATCAATCACTCAATCAATCAGTTTCACCAATCAATCACTTAGCACAGCAATAAAGCAGCAACAACAACGTCAGCCAACAACAATATCAAGCTGACTTGATACCAATGACAATACTTGCGGTTTTACAGCCAACCCTGTGGAGGCTGTATTGAGTGGTCTTTGCGCTCTTTGGTAGTAATGAATTGAGTTCCCAACACACAGGTTTCGACCAACTTGCATCAAATCATCGCTCTACATCTAAGAGTTTACGGAAAATAACCATTTCTGTATGCATGCAAGTATGTGCATGTATGAGTATGCAATCACAAAGAAAGGAAAAATAAAAAATTTAAATAAAAACAAAAAATACCAACCGAGTCAATAACGAACGACGGGCAGTCTGCGATTGTATAACGTGGCGGCGCACTCTACGCTGATATGGTGATATGATGGAGCCACCATGGGCGTCTGGCTGAGCTAAGGTGCTTGTAATCGGTGACTGTCCTGTGGTGCGTCAGATTCGAATGTAAATATGTAAGTATGTATGTGTGCGTGCATATTTATAGGTGATGTGAGTTAGAATAAGAGCGCAAGTGCATATAAATAAATAATATCTTTTTATGATCTGCAGTGCAGGGTTGCCAGACTATTTAATGCGCATAAATTGCATTTTTGTGGCTCAAAAAGTGAGAAAAACTCTACAAAGGATGTATGTATGTATTTATTTAGCAGTTAGTTTTTACACGCATAGACTAGACTTCGCCATTTTAAGTAAAAAAATAATAGAAGGTGGAATTAAGAGTAAAACGAACAATGTAACACAGCAATTAACTTAGTTTTAAAACCATATCCACTTTCCGACAATATTTATAACTGAGCACCTAACTCATTTTTTATATAGAAATCCTATTTTAATTGAAAAGAAGCGCGTTTGAGCGCTTTAAGATTGAAAGGCATCTCCGATCTAAAAGGTCGGGGTATGAAACGACATTCAAAGCTCTTAGAAGGCTTTCGACATACTCCTATTCTATATAGGGTTGATATAGTACATTATCCCCCAAACACATTTTCTTTAGGTATTTTCAAGTTCCTCATAATGAACATATGACCTGGAAAAAATTCTCACACCTTCAAAGCTGGCTCTCAGACACTGTTTAATGATGGGTCGAAATTAGAAGATGGTAGAAAAGGGGCGGCAATCAAAAAATCGAGACCAATGGATTTTTACCCAAAACTCCTCCAGACAGAAATTCATACCATCGAGATATGTGTGAGGGAATATCTCCGTTGTATAATGAGAGAAGCCCACATTTACATACTTCCAGATAGGCAGGCGGCTTTGAAGACCGTTCAATCAACTGTAATCACCTCAAAAATGGTATATGGCTGTCTGAACCTTCTTAACATGTTAGGGAACTTCAACATAGTATTATAAGGTAGAGCTCCTGGACATGAGGACATATGAGAAAAATTAAATGCCTGATCATATAGCTAAAAAGAGGCCAAACAAATAATAATAATTGGCGCGTACACTTCTGTTAGGTGGTTGGCCGAGCTCCTCCTCCTATTTGTGGTGTGCGTCTTGATGTTGTTCCACAAATGGAGGGACTTACAGTTTCAAGCCGACTCCAAACGGCAGATCTTTTTATGAGGAGCTTTTTCATGGCAGAAATACACTCGGAGGTTTGCCATTGCCTGCCGAGGGGCGACCGCTATTAGAAAAATGTTTTTATTAATTTTGCTTCCAAAAAAGAGGCAAGAGGACTTTAATTCGTTCTCAGCCTTCTATGGACTTACAAAAGGCCACATTCAAGAATTTCTCAGAAACTGGAAGTGGAAGAAATTCGTTGAATACTAGCGAAATTCTATCGGTCAGCGACAAGCGAAACAATTCCTAACGCCAGATGGAGGAATTTCTGATAAGCTACTTTCTCTTAGCAGAGTAGACTTAAGACTTTAAGGTTTGCCATTGCCTGCCGAACGGGCGACCGCTATTAGAAAAAACTTTTTCTTCATTTTGTGATCTTTCACCGAGATTCGAACCGACGCTCACTCTATGAATTCCGAATGGTAGTCACGCACCAACCCATTCGGCCGCCTGAGATATTACTTACACAAATTAGTGTCACTGAAGCCATCATCTGTCGATTCTGTGAAATGGATGCTGAAAATTCAGAACACTGTCTGCGTGAATATCCTGCACTAGACAGGAAAAGGGTACACCATTTTGGTGGTATTGCCATGCATTCATATAAGTTATGGAACAATGAACGTCAGAATGTGCTAACATTTTTAAAAAGCCTTAATATATAGGATACTCAGTAATAATAATAATATATATACATATAATTGGCGCTTATAGCCCCCCTCCTATTTGGGCGTGCGTGTTGAGGTTTTCCATAAAGGGCGAGACTTACAGCTTCGTACTGCCCCGAAAGGCAGAATGGCGGTTTTTTATGAGGAAATATACTCTGAGGGTTTCTACTGTCTTCCGACTGATATTAGAAACAAGATTTTCTATATTCTATGCCCAGTATGGATGGGTTTCTAATAAGATCAAGGGTTTTCCAATAACAATACGGCAGATATCCTTTGTGAAGCTGTCATTTTTTGATATTTGACAAGTATAAACTACGCCATTAATAAAAATGGAACGATACATGCTTAAACAACGCAGTCAAATTATTAAAATTCACTATAAAAATGGTGAAAGTATGGCAGACGGTTCGCAAAACTCGAACATTTTTGGGTCATCGTGAAGCACCTTGTCGGACCGAAATACAGATATTGGTGAAAAAGAATAAGAATAGAAGAATAAAACCCATGCACGTCGCTCCAGAAAACCCAGGTTTGTCCATTCCTCGTCGTTTTTTAGAATTAGGCATTCCACAAACGTCATTACACCATGTTTTGCATAAAGATTTGGGTCTTAAGGCTTATAAAGTCCAGTTAACACAAGAACTCAAGCCGGCCGATCATTAACTACGTTGAAATACAGAAAATAATCCAGAATTCCATCGAAAAATCATCTTGTGTGATGAGGCTCATTTCCACTTCGGTAGCTTCGTCAACAAGCAAAATTGTCGGAACTGTGGCTCAGAAAATTCAAGAGTTATTGTTCAAAAGCCTCTCTATCCTCAACGTAAGACTGTTTGGTCCGGCGGGGTTATTGAACCTTACTTTTTCGAAAATGAGGCTGGAGCAACAGTTACGGTGAATGGATTGCGCTATCGAGAGATGATTAACGATTTTTTATGGCCGGAATTGGATGGTATTGATCTGGGCAACGTTTATTTTCAACAAGACAGCGCTACCTGCCACACAAGCAACGAAACCATCTTTTACATAAATAACACCTTTTATTGGAAAACCCTGTACATTAGCGGACCTAAAATAACGACTGAGTAGTTTATTTAAGGAGTAATTGGTCTTATAATGAGGAATACGAAGTAGATTACATGACCTTATATCTCGTGTGCGGCAATTAAAAAAAATGAACTTTAATAAAAATGGCAGTCAATATGGTGTGTGACTATGTCTCTAATAAATATGTATAAACTCTATACTATATCTTTCAACCTAGTAGGCTCAACCCTTCAGCTCTTACGGGAAAACAGATTTTGTATATTTACATGCACCCCCGAAAATTATTTATAATGAGAGTAACTTCGGCGGCCATGTCATAGGGGGTACTCTTACACCGGTCCAATAAGTCGTTGTTACACTTTTCTTTTTACGTCAGCAAATAAGCTGATGCTTTAAAATTCGCTGTGAACCGGTTAACGGTCTGAATTCTTTTGAGGTTGTCTGAAACCATTTCGGATTTTTGCCGATGCACCCAGCTCCTCTCACTAGATTGCGTTCTATCTGTTAAGGCCTCTCCTCAAACAAATTCCGTAATTTCTACAGCTCTTATAGAAGTCATTACTTTGGGCTCAAAACCGGGCGGCCACATGGCCAGTAGTCCTTCAATTTTAATATTACAGTAAGAAGCCATGTCGTTTTCGGAATTCTAAGTCAGTTACGTATTTTACTCTGCAGACGTCCAGGCGCTTGCATGTTTGGACTCGACTATTTAAGATCTCTCGCAGATTCGTTCTTCATAATTTGTATTTATTTATGGTATATCAGCATTACCATGTAAAAGAGGTTTTTGGAACTATTCACAACAGTCACAGTGGCCTTCCGCAAAAAAAAAAGATCAAATACAGCTTACAATAAGGGAGTCTCTTTTGGACACATTTAATGTTTTAAGGGTCATGATCTGAGAGCATGAATCTGGAGTATTGAGTATTCTTATGAAGCGCGGTAAGAGAAGCACCACCCCACTTTTGTGACATTAATGAAGTTGAGGACTCGAAATGCTATATGCTAGTCTGCAGCACTGGCTTCAGTGAGCAAAGTTCAGCCTACATGGCAGATTAAAAAGTTTAAATCAAATCGATCATTTTGCAGTATATGGAAGAGAATTTTTCAGTGCCCTAGACGCACGTATGATAAGAGGACCTTAAATCAAGAAGAAGAATCGTTATTGAAGATTACAAAGTGAAGCCACGTAGAATCAGACTATGATCAGGCGTGACTCGAGCCCTGTGGGAGCACTACCGGAAACAGAGACATATTTTCTATGTAAATAAGAAATATGTTAAAATACGTGAGTGGAAAGTGCTTGCAATGCTGGCCGACGGTATATTTGATGGCCTATAGTGTAATATCTCGGCGATTTCCTCTAAGAAAAGTTATCCAGGTCTAAATCTTCACTTAAGTAGAGAACCCTTTCACACCCTGATAAATGGTGATAGTAGCGGAAATCACAGAAAAGATATAGATCAGAAGCGTTAACCACGGTAGTGACAGTTCTTTAACAACCCAAGGGAGTTGACGGATCGGCTAAGCTGTTCAAATATGACGGTGAAAAACTGTTAAGATTCCTGCCGTAACTCGTGTGCAGAACATGATCCGAATGCATGCCTGTCATTAAGTTAGAATTTGAGGGATCCAGAATCCGTTTGTTTTAAGTATAACCATGGTTGCATCTGGCAGGGTTTTCCAAATATAATCGAATCCACGGAAAGGTTTACGCAAAATTTCATGGATCTGGCAACAGTGCGCCTGCATTTCTAAGCGCTTTGTGAGCCACTTGGATTCGTAGACTCCTTGGAATTTCTTAGATTGATGACCAATTTCGAAAAATTATAGCAAACAAGCGAAAACTAAATTAAGGTGGCTTCAATATACAGAAAAGTAATGATTAGAAAGAAGGTTACCCAAATAGTTCGCGCAGATGCTCAGTGATTTATGTTTTTGTTTCTATTGTCGCTCAATCTTGTTGCAATTCAGATGCAATTTTCGTCAATGATAGAATGAGAGCGGAACGGAGTATGTGGAAAATGAAGTAATAAAAATTGTTGTTGGTGGCGTAGAGATGCATCAAACAATTAACTGTAGATCAAGACGAAATTACTACAACTGGCAAAAGTGGAATCAGTAGAAAAAAAGGTGAAGTAAGGGTAGAGCTGCGGCCGCCGTAGCCGAATGGGTTGGTGCGTGATTACCATTCGGAATTCACAGAGAGGTCGTTGGTTCGAATCTCGGTGAAAGCAAAATTAATAAAAACATTTTTCTAATAGCGGTCGCCTCTCGGCAGGCAATGGCAAACCACCGAGTGTATTTCTGCCATGAAAAAGCTCCTCATAAAAATATCTGCCGTTCGGAATCGGCTTGAAACTGTAGGTCCCTCCATTTGTGGAACAACATCAAGACGCACACCACAAATAGGAGGAGGAGGTCGGCCAAACACCTAACAGAAGTGTACGCGCCAATTATTTTTTTTTTTTTTTAAGGGTAGAGCTGGCTGACGACGTGGATGCCGGGGACGTACATAGATGGCAAAGTAAGTGGATGACTGGGGACGTGTATGACTAAGCTCGTAGATGCCGATTTGGCAAAAGCGATATTACGGACAAGTGAGTTTCTTTCGAGCAATCGCTCGTTCTTACTTCAGAGTAACTGGCACAGATTTGTCAATTTTTTTCTTTTTTGATTCTGTTTTTTTTGTTTTCTTTTTTTATAGCTTTGAGATTTGCTAGTGGCGTCAGTGCGGCACTGAAACGATAACATTCGACCATCCAAGTTTTGCTGACTCCCAGTTGATTGACCACTCATATGGTCCAAATTCAATTTGCCTACTCGAATAGGCTGGTGGCTGATGGCTGTTGTATCACTAAAGTAGGCATACGAAGCGCCAATGCGACAACACATTATCGTCACTTGTGATCAACGCTGAGCCGCTGCAGTAGTGAGCGTCCGCTGTCGTCGACGATCACTCTTAGTTGTCTCCTTCTTTTGAGGCATCGCCATCATCATCGATCGCCATTCTTTACGGCATAGCTGTAGCGACTTTTTTCATTGTTCTTGTTGTTGCTTTTGCTGTGTGTTAGTGTACGTGTATACTAAAAAACTTATTAAGCGTGCGCGCCTTCTATTGATCCTCAAAGTGAACTACAACGTAGTCGCCTTTGTTTTTGCATTTTTGGACTTTTGGGTGTGTGCGCCTTTGTTATGCCGAATTGTCTACCCTTTTTGACGAGGCGCTGTTCCGCTGTGCCACTGTCACTCTGCAACTCTACAAGAGGCGCGCGGCCATTCTGCACTTCCCAGTTATTAATTTCGAAATGCGATTGATTGAATGACAAAATCAACAGACAAGCCATCTTTATTATTGCCCGCTCAGCGTCTTCGTATTGCACTTCCGCGTCAGTTTGTAATATGGGCAGAGTGCAAGCCTTTTTGACTCACCGCTTTTGCTTTCTAGGTGCTGAGTTTGAATATTAGTTTTTCAAGTATTGCCATAAACAGACTTTCGACTTCGCTTGTCCGCTTCCTCATGCATTGAGCAGGTCAATCAATTAAGTTAGTCAAGCAGCGGTGGCGTTGTGCGGTTGTTGGTTTTGTGGCATTGGATTTTGTTACGGTGCTCAGATTTGGATTTGTAGCAAAAAAGAGTTGATGTTGTTTTGTGATTGGTGGAAGATAGCTTTACGTTGAAGAAATTGTCAAAGCCAACTGAGTGGCTAGGCCATATCAGTCCAGACTGTGCTGTCCACCGTTTGTTAGGCACTGCAGTCAATCCGATTTTGGTATGCTTTTGCTGCCACCCTTCGTTCTTTCAACAAACAGTATTGAAAAGTTGTAGTTGTTTGCTGTTGAAGTTTTGTTATTTCGGGTTGTGTGGTTTGTTGGCGCTGGTGGAGCCCCACATTGATTGAGTGATTTGTCTTTGGTGCTTGAGGATTAATGGCATAATGAGGAGGAAATAAATAAATTGACATTTATCGCATTTTATTGCTTACCTGATTTTTGATATTATTGGAATTTAGTTTTTGTAGCTGTTTTGGGTGTCTCCTTGTGGGTCTCTTTTGAATGGATGCTTAAAAACGATAATGTCTAAATATAATACCACAATAGCTTGAAAATATCGCATACAATTATGGATGTCTATAGCAGAGTTCGTGTCATGTTGCCGCCTTCAAATGGCAAATTGTTTGTGTAGAAGTAAAATCTTTTTATGGACTAAATTTACTTGGATCTGCCTTCATTCACTTCATCGTGCCTACCATTAGATGTTTCTCTGTAAGCAATTAGCGGGTGTATGCCCATGAAACCGGAATCCATGCATAAATGACGCCAACTTCAAATTTGTACAATTTTGAATTGCAGCAATCGCGGGTTCTTATAAATTTTATGTTTGGTGAAAGTGTTCAGTTCACCATACCAAGAGTTTTCTGCTGCAACGTATTTTTCTAGGCTAGTTAGATCGAGTTGTATGCCTGCTAGTCCACGTTATACTGAAAATATATTTTTTTACCACTTTGTAATCTTGTACGAATTTCTTTATTAAGGTAAAACCACAACACATCGAAATTAGCCGCACACCAGGAAATGTCCGCAATGTCAAACGACGGAATACAAAAGGACTAGCAAAGCAAGAAAAGAGTGCCACGAAAGGTTCAACCTAAAGAATCCAATAACAGATAAGCTAGTATTGGTATTAGTTGGTATATGGAAATTACTTATACAGATATTAAAGCTTTCTTCACCTTAAAGCCTATTCTGACGATCTTCCAATAGGAGGCCCTTGCTAGGGTTATTTCAAGTAAAGTAAGTGTAGTGATCCTACATCGAGGGCAACGAGAAGCCGGTTGAAGAAGGATTAATAGAGATGCAAGAAGATGAAGCTCTACAATGAGAATATAAGTCAGCTTCTATTATTGAATTATTTTCACGGTTTTCCGAAGATATGTTCACGGTTTTAGCAATATAGCATGTTTAGTTTGTTTGTGAAAGGCATAAATAAGAGAAGTGTTTTACGTGTTGTGCGATTTTCTGCTGTCGACTCTTGGCTCTCCTGGGACGATTGGGCTTTGGTTTCGATTTCATAACTATGCACCCATGATTCGTCACCAGCTATGACCCTTTTAAGCAAATGTGGATCATCGCTGATGCCATTCAACAATTCCTGAGCGATGATTTCGGAACGAACTTCGCTGCCACATGCTTCATGCCCAAAATTTCTGAAAATATTGCACGGTATGAACCAACCGATACGCCAATATCCTCAGCAACTTCTCTAATGGTGATTCGATGATTCTCCATAACAATTTTCCTTACTTTCTCAACATTTTCATCGATTGTTGATGTGCTGGGGTGTCCAGAACGAGCGTCGTCATTCACATCTTCCCGACCTTCTGTGAAAAGGTTGTACCTCTTGTAAACATTTTTTTGACTCACCGTATGCCACTGTTAACATTTCAAGTGTTTTTGAGCTCTGAAATTCATGTTTCAAAATTTAATGCAACTTCTTTGATTAATTTTTTTCGATAGCAGAAAATCGCCGAACACGCAAACCTCTTGTCTTATTTATTCGTCTTACAAACAAACTAAACATATTGTACTAGATTGCTAAAACCGTGAATACAGGGTTGCCAGTATTCGACGGACTCATCTGGCAACCCTGTATCTTTTGACAGAGACGTCAGATCGCTTAATGACATTCCGCGTTGGAAGCGTCAGCCCAAGCAGATTTTTACCATGGAACAGTACACGCCACGCAAGCGCACCAAATTGTTGAAATTTACATTCAACAAGAGAAGTCAATTGTGAAAACTCAACGTGCGTATAAAAAATTAAATAATGTGAAAAGTGCGCCTTCTAAGAACACCATTAAACGTTTGTACGAAAGGTTTTCGACTGGTGATGCTGTTTTTAATCCCAAAAGGCCAAATCAAAACCGCCCAAGGCGTCGCCAAGGACATCCCAAAATCACCGTTCTCAGCAGTTGGGCATTGCTCGGACCACTTTACAACGAATTTTCCGTATTGATTTTCATTTATTCCCGTATGAGATTCAATTGACGCAAAGTTTGTTGTCTGCGGACAAGCCTCGTCGATTGGAATGGTCCCAAATATGGAATGGTCCGTCGAATATGGGCAACCCGTATACCTCCGAAACGAGAGTACCAACATAAAAATAATAATAATCCATAGTCGAATGTACGTAGCAAGCGAAATTTGAAAATTCGCTTTATTTTTTTAACATACCGCGTATGCTGTAGGCCATGGATAATTTTTAGTGCACCATCTGTATGGTAAGAAGTGTCGTGGTGGGCGTGCGTGTAGACTAAAAAACATTAAATTAAGGAAAATCTGCAGCCTTAAAAAATCACTCTTTATATTATGTGGGAAAAATAATTTGTTGCGTAAAATTTTTGCGCCAATGGTTTAAAATGGTTCTTTAGCTCCAGAGCGATGCGACGACTACTAACATGCCGGTCAAACTTGATTATTTCTGTGATTTTATCGACATTATAGTCATTTTTTTGAACGTCAAAAAGGCCTTAACGGAATTGACAAAACCAAAATTGCAAGTAATTAGCTGTAACAGTATCGGCACCATAAGCTATCATAGATTTAAATTGTTTGATCGATACTTTACGAGGAAATAATGGATTTATTTTTCCCCAAACTAATATTCTTTCTTTTGCTTTCTTGTAAAGAGCTTTGACGAACTGCAAAACATTTTTTTAGATATTCTTTTGCTTTCTAAGTTTATTTAGATACATAAGTTTATTTAGATACATAAGTTTATTTCTGGGATTATTGCTAGATGGTTGCGACCTATTGTTGTGGGAGAGAGACTTCGTCGCCAAGTACTGTCGTTCACTCCGGTGGACGAGCGTCTCGCAATAATCCGCATCAAAGCCCGTTTTTTTAACATATCGCTAATTTGCGCCCACGCCCCGACGGAAGAGAAGGACGATGCGACCAAAGATTCTTTCTATGAGCGTTTGGAACGTTCGTATGAGCACTGCCCCCGCCACGACATAAAAATCGTGCTTGGCGACTTCAACGCCAGGGTGGGCAAGGAAGGAATTCTTGGTCCGAAACATTCGGTAACGGACAGAGGCTGATCGACTTCGCCGGGGCCCGAAACATGGTAGTCTGCAGCACCAGATTCCAGCATAAAAAAATCCACCAAGCTACCTGGCTGTCCCCTGATCGAAAAACGAAACCAGACCGATCATGTTGTGATAGTGTGTTAGTTTCTAGTGTATTAGGTGTACGTACGATCCGAGGACCCAACATTGACTCGGATCATTACCTTGTTGCAGCCAAACTGCGCACACGCCTCTGTGCAGCAAAAAACGTACATCTACCTACGCAAAGAATGTTCGACATCGAAAAGCTGCAATCACAACAGACAGCTAGAAGATTCGCCATTCGACTCTCACTCCTGCTCTCAGAGAGCACTGCCCAACAAACCGGCATGCGCGAGCAATGGAGCAACATTTCTCGTACCCTACGTACCGCCGCCGAAGAAGAAATCGGATTCCGGCGAGTCCGAAAAAACAATTGGTACGACGAGGAATGTCATGCTGCCGCAGAAAGAAAGGATGCCGCCTATAGAGCCACGCTGCGATCTGGCGCAACGCGAGCCATGTGGGATCGCTACAGAGAGCTGAAAAAGGAAGAGAGACGTATTATCCGAAAGAAGAAACGAGAGGCCGAAATACGTGAGTGCGAGGAGCTTGAGATGCTGGCCAACAGGAACAACGCCCGAAAATTCTATAAGAAAGTTCGGCGGCTTACAGAAGGTTTTAAGACCGGGGCGTTTTCCTGTAAGAACAAAGACGGCGAACTGGTGACTGACATCCAGAGCAATCTTAAATTATGGAGGGAACACTTCTCGAATCTGTTAAACAGTGACAGCTGCGCATGTCGCAGAGAATGTGAAGATCCCGATACCTCAATCGACGACCACGGAATTGACGTTCCGCTACCCGACCATGACGAGGTGAGAATAGCGATAACGCGGCTAAAGAACAACAAAGCCGCAGGCGCCGACGGACTGCCGGCTGAGCTATTCAAACAAGGCGGCGAGGAGCTGGCAAGGTGCATGCATTAGCTCCTATGCAAAATATGGTCGGATGAAAGCATGCCTGCCGATTGGAATTTAAGTGTGCTCTGCCCAATCCATAAGAAGGACGATCCTGCAATCTGTGTCAATTACCGCGGGATTAGTCTTCTAAATATCGCCTATAAGGTTCTAGCGAGCGTATTGTGTGAAAGGCTGAAGCCCACCGTTAACCAACTGATTGGACCCTATCAGTGTGTTTAGACCTGGAAAGTCTACCACCGACCAAATATTTACAATACGCCTAGTCTTGGAAAAGACCCACTAAAGGAGAATCGACACACACCATCTTTTCGTCGATTTCAAAGCTGCATTCGACAGTACGAAGAGAAGTTATCTGTATGCCGCGATGTCTGAACTTGGTATCCCCAAAAAACTAATACGGCTTTGCAAGATGCCGTTGTTTAACACCAGCAGCGCCGTAAGAATTGGGAAGCCGTTTGATACCAAACGAGGTTTCAGGCAAGGTGACTCGCTGTCGTCTGACTTCTTTAACCTAATGTTGGAGAGCATCGTACGAGCCGCAGAACTTAATCGCTCAGGCACAATTTTTTATAACAGCGTACAATTGCTGGCGTATGCCGATGATATTGACATCATCGGCCTTAACAACCGCGCTGTTAGTTCTGCCTTCTCCAAACTGGATAAAGAGGCAAAGCGAATGGGTCTGGTGGTGAACGAGGACAAAACGATGTACCTCCTGTCCTCAAACAAACAGTTGGCGCACTCGCGTATCGGTACCCACGTCACTGTTGACAGTTATAATTTCGAGGTTGTAAAAGACTTCGTTTATTTAGGAACCAGCATTAACACCGATAACAACGTCAGCCTTGAAATCCAACGTAGAATCTCTCTTGCCAACAACTGCTACTTTGGACTTAGTAGGCAACTGAACAGTAAAGTCCTCTCTCGACGAACAAAACTAACACTCTACAAGACTCTCATCATGCCCGTCCTAACTTATGGCGCAGAAGCTTGGACGATGACAACATCCGATGAAGCGACGCTTGGAGTGTTCGAGAGAAAGATTCTGCGTAAGATTTTTGGACCTTTGCACGTTGGCAATGGCGAATATCGCAGACGATGGAACGATGAGCTGTATGAGCTTTACGACGACATAGACATAGCGCAGCGAATAAAGATCCAGCGGCTACGTTGGCTGGGTCATGTCGTCCGAATGGATACAAACGCTCCGGCTTTGAAAGTATTCGATGCGGTACCAGCTGGTGGTAGTAGAGGAAGAGGAAGACCTCCTCTGCGTTGGAAAGATCAGGTGGAGAAGGACTTGGCTTCACTTGGTGTGTCCAATTGGCGCCGGTTAGCACGAGAAAGAAACGACTGGCGCGCTTTGTTAAACTCGGCCAAAATCGTGTAAGCGGTTATCGCGCCAATTGAGAAGAAGAAGAAGGTTGCAACATATTTAAAAAAAATATATATATTACAGAAAAAGTAGATCGAAAATCACGGCATAAGAATGAAATAAAATGTGTTTCTGGAAGCTTATAAGAAATATTTTAAATAAGGTTGCCATCTAACTTTCTAAATCCTTTTTTTTGGATTTTTCGAAAATTTAAGATATGATATAATGGTACGTGTATACTTTTGTGTATACTACTTGTAAATTTTATTTCACTAATTTTTTATATAAAACTTTAAAATACAAAATAGTCATAAAACTAAAGGTGCCGTAAATAGTTTCATTCCAGTAGCATTGCGAATTATTTTATAAAAAAAAGATAATTTTTTTGAAAACTAAGTAAAGTGTCAAACACTTTTGATTTCTGGTAAACGGTTTTAACGAATCTGACGAAATTTTAAAATTTATGACTGCAAAATCAATAAAATAACATTTTTTTAATGTGCTCATAACGTACCTGTCCTGCTGTACGGGGTAAGAACCTGAACGGTAAAAGCATCCGATGAGGCGACCCTTGGAGGATTCGAGACAAATATAGATTTATGAATCTATGTGCGCTGGCTATGTAGAATATGGCAGACTATGGAACGATGAGCTTTATGAGCAGCTCCACTGACTAGGTCATGTCGTAGAAATAGGCCTCAAAGTACTCGATGTGGTACCTGTTGGTGTTAACAGAGGAAGACAAATATCTCCTTTGATAATGTGGAGAAGAACTTGGTTGTAATTCTTGTGTTTAACTGCACCCGGTTAGCCGGCAGAGAAACGATAGGCGCGCTTTATGGAACTCAGTAAAAAGTGTTACCCCACCAATCAAGAAGAAGAAAAATAAGAAGAACAAGAATAAGAAGAATAATAAGAACAAAAACACGAAGAAGAAGAAGCAAAAATAATAATAAGAAGAAATGCACAAGAAGAGGAAGAAGGAAAAGAAAAATAAGAAAAATAATAAATCAATAAGAAGAAGAAGAAAAAAGATAAATGAACAAGAAGAATAGGAATAATAATAAGAAGAAGAAAAAAAAAAATAAATGAATAAGAAGAAGAAACATAATAAGAAGAAGAAGGAGCAGAAGAGGAGGAAGTATTGATTCCTATTAATTTAAGGCATTCCCTCCGAAAGCAGAAAAGTCTCGCACAAAGCTTGATTGCAATTCTACCAAATATCTTATTCCAGCAAGCTTGAGGGAATATGTAATATTATTTTCCACTTACCCGAAATAACCAAATCGCTAATATTCGAAAATTAAATTTATGCAAATCTGTATTGTGATCTCCTGAGCTACTCATCCATTCACTGTATCTTTCCACCAAAATCTAATCTTTTCACTAAACTGACTGACTAACGCCTAGCCACCATAACTGCCACTGAGTCAGTTAATCTGTGACATTCAATGCCAATAGCATCATCACCAAAGATGATCAGCGGAAAAATTGCGCCAAAATGCTGCTGCCTATTTGCTGCCAAGAGTGGCAAGGGGTAGGGCCTTTAGCATGAAATCGATGTCCGCAACAAATGTAATCTCTCAGAATCGCAAACGATAAGCTACGCTTTGTAATTAGAAACACAACCGTAGGTGATGGATGTGGCTGCGGCCTCCCTATAAAATCACAAAAAACAAAAAATCTTAATAAAAGAAAAATTGGCCTGGCATTGAGCAAAACTTGACCCTGCGCTAATTTGCATCCGACGCGATCGCTGACCAAACGCCTGCCTTGCTGCTGCTCCTCCTGCTTCGCCTGCTGCTGCTGCTGCTCTTGCTGGTTGTTGTGACGGCTGATGTTGCAGCTGTTGATTGTTTGCGGTTCGTGTTAAGGCTTACAACAACAACAGTAACAATAACTATAACAACAGCTACAACTAGCAGCAAGCAGTCTGCACAGCAGCAGTGGCAGGCAACACCATTGCATCGAATATTTGCAACGCTTCAGTTAAACGACCACAACACGCCCAGAAGCTTTTTCCGATTTGGCTTTTTATTTGCTTGACTTTGGTTTGGTGTGCTCGGCTAGCCATTCAGGCATTTAGCGTGCCAAGCAACAACACGTTTGACCTCTGACAATGAACTTCAGCTGTTGTTGCTCTGTTTGTATTGATTTGTATTCAAGCAGCAGCTCCTATTGTGGCTGCCACTGCTGTTGATATTGCTGCTGTAATTCGAAAATTCGAAAATCGGTGTTTAAGCATTTTTAATGCTTTTTATTATCATTTTTGCTCTATTGTTATTTTTTACTAAGAATTTTTCGCTATACCTAAACATTTTTTGTTTTTCAGTTACTCAAATCTAAGAAGAGAGATTTGCAGCTGAGCTGTTTACATACATACAAACATATGCAGGTAGTTGTTGGTGTTTGTGTTGTGAATAATTTTCACCAACTGTTCATCGTTGGGAATTCAATGACATTGTCTTTTATTGCGGCATTGTGGCATCTGTGTATCTGCGTTGCATGCTGCTCTTGCTGCTGTAGCTGATGCGTGTCGTGTTGCTGATAATCTATCGCACAAAAGGTAGCAAAATTTTTTGGGGAAAAATAATATTTTGAATATAGTATTTTATACACATAGATATACAATACAACTTGTTAAGGTAATATTAAAACCAATGCTTTGAGAGACTATCATCTGTTTGGATTGCTTAAATTCAAAAGATTGGAAAGTTTTTTATTATTACATATATCAAAATTAGATTTAAAAAAAAATTGTGTTCTAAGATAACATTTTTTCTGGTTGATCTTTGCAATATTAAACATTTATTCTAAACCAAAACTGTGTTTATAACTTTACTAAAATAAAACGACTTTTGTCTTGGTACTTTCAATAAACCTAAATGGAGTTTTTGTTTAATTTTTGTTTGGCTATTGCCTCACTTGAACGCAGTAGTCTACGTAATAGATGCACCGAATTCGACAATATTGTCACTGATAGGTGAATTAATTTTCCGAGCAAAATATAGACCACTTTCCGCTTTGAAAATAATATCCTCTAATACCCCATTTACGGCAAAAATGTCAAACATTTACGTATAGAGTGTTTTTTTTAAGAGCTTGGGAACATGAAATGATAATACAAAAGAGAAATATTGACATTTATTTTTGGAATATTACATCTGGCATATGATCACCGCAGCTACGAGTTGCATAGTCCAAGTTTCGACTACTTTTTCCAATAAATCTGAATAATAAATTTAAATGAGCCCAATCAGTAAATATGCGACGCAAACGATGGTTTTTTTTTGTCGAGACAACTAGGAAGTGAAGCACTCAGACACAATAAGTTCATTGTAGTGCACTCGGTTTCCCTTTTAATTTTATTTTAATCTACCCAACCTCCGAAGAAATCTGAGTAGATCTTGTGGTGCCAAGGTGCCAAGCTGGTCGCTTCTTAACACATCAGTGCCAAAGACCTCAAGCCTGATTCGAGCGAAGGCCGGGCAGACACACAGGAAGTGGTCCGCCGTCTCATCCTCCTCTTTACAAGCTGGGCAGAGCACACTGCCTGAGATGCCCACCTTTTCCATGTGCTTCGTTCACAGAAAGTGGCCCGATATCAGTCCAACCAGC
The DNA here is from genome assembly GCF_028408465.1 of Anastrepha ludens. Taxonomy (NCBI): domain Eukaryota; kingdom Metazoa; phylum Arthropoda; class Insecta; order Diptera; family Tephritidae; genus Anastrepha; species Anastrepha ludens. Next base: position 39,995,981 of record NC_071498.1, read on the forward strand.
TGTCTGCACTCCCTTCTGCTTAATGACAGGAGTATTTGCGACAGTCGGTCGGACATGACAGGTAATATCAGTTTAGTCCATCTGCAGCCTCTCTCAGCCTGCCAAGCTCGCTTGTGGGTTGTAGAAACCTATTTGCTAACCGTGGCTTTGATGGCTGCAGAAGGGAGTGGCAGAACGGGCTCCGGGCCAAGGAAGTTGGCCTCAGAACTCATCTTAACTAAGGACTCAGACGTCTCGTTACCCACGATACCCACGTGTACCGGGACCTATGTTAGCATCAGGCCATTATGTCTACCGAGATGGTTCACCCTGGATTTACAGTACTCGACTACCCCTGATGTGGTTGAGGGGCTGTCGCTGTAGGCACATATAGATCTGCCTCTCCATCTGTTTTCCACAACAAAGTTCATCGCTTCTTGAACATCATACACCTCCGATTGAAACACAGATGCATGCATTCCAAGAGCAAGGTGCAGTTTTGTCCCGCTGGATTCCACGTATACCCCAGAGCCGGAGCCGTGCTCGGTCCTGGAACCATCCGTGAAAATGAGAAAACAGTGTATCACCACAATTTCAGAGTTTGACCACAATTGAGTCTCTAGCACCCCGACACCGTATCTCTTTTCAAGTACGACTTTTGATGGCATGGAGGCAAGGGGCTAGAGAGAATCCTTGGATGGAAGTCGATGCCTTCTCTGTTTTCCAATGGCGGACAGGGGCCGTACAAGTTGGTAGGACCGTAAGACACACATTTGCCACTCTTTAGCGCCATCGGATCATTACTGTTTGCCTGGCGTCGCAAACGGCCAGAAATGTGAGCAAACAATTCTTGGATTTTGCATAATGATAACGCGCCATCGCACCGAGCCCAAATAGTGCTGGGTTTTTTGACCAAACACCAAGTAAATACCATCGTGCATGCACCGTATTCACCTGATATGGCCCCGTGCGACTTCTTCTTGTTTCTCAAGTTAAAGTTACCATTTCGTGGAAGGAGATTTCAATCGATAGAGGAGGTCAAAGAGAATGCGACGAAGGAGCTGAAGGCCATCCCTTCGTCGGTCTGCCAGGGGTGCATGGAGGACTGAGTTAAGCGTTGGCACATGAGTGGTGCTTCAGACGGGTCATATTTTGAAGGAAATAAAATAAATTTGCCTGACGTTTAACTCTGTTTTGTTTTATTTAAACATTCCCGGCACTTTCTGTTCGGAGGGTATGTGTAACGCGCTCTTTTTAAGTAAACCATTCCCGATATTTTTTTGATAGAAATATATAACGAAAACCACTTAAATTCAAGTTTCAAATTTTGTGAAAAAATAAAAAAATAACTAGATAGAAAAAACTCACCAAAATGGCATTGCTAAAATTATATGTTCAATAGGAATGATAATACTTAGTGATAAAAGCTTATATTTTCGTCAGTGAAGGGCGTAAATTTAAAAATAACGAACAAAATGTTTGATCCGCATCAAGAAAAAACATCACATTCTCAAGATTTTCGCTTTTGAAAAATGACGCATTGCGAAAAACAGAGCGGCCCTCTTTGCCATAAACCATTACAATTTTTGCTCTGTTGTACAGCGTAAGAAGTTTTGTAAATGCAACCCTGTAAAATAAATGTAAAAATATAAGTGTAGATGGCTAGCTATTCCGGAGTTACCTTCACTCATTTCTTTCTCAGCATTTACTAAGCGAGCACCAATTGTTGTTAACTGAATTGACTTCCAAATTCAATATTCTTATATATGTACATAAATATTCCCATAGTCTACAGTAGATACCGGTTAACGCAAATTATGCGACTTAATCGTATAATAGTGAAATAACCGTTGTGTTGTTGGACACACTTGCGATATTCCCACACCTGACAACTACTAATCAATTCTCCGTTGTTGTTGTAATATTTTTACAACTGTTGCCGCTGCGGTAGTTGCAATAGTTGTAGTTATTGCTGTTGTAGTTGTGCACTGCGCACTTTCTTACAACTTTTTTGCGGTTTCTCTCGATGCTGCCGTTGCTGCTGCTTCTTTACTTTCGTACAAAACATTTATTGTGCTTGTAATGGTGCTTGTTACGGCAATTATTGTTGTTTTTGCTGTTGCTTGTTTTATAATTGTAATAGTTGTTGTACCGGCGCACATTTAACATCCACACAAGATTGATAATTTCAATTGCCGCTGCACATCAATTCCATGACGATATTCATAGCTCTAGTGACAAGCCTCAGCGCGGCGACCCCGAGAACACACACTACTTGGCGTATAAGTGCACTTGCACTAACATATATATACATATAATATATATATATATATCCTTGTGGTATATTAATATATACGAGTGCCAGTATTTGTCGAAGCTTACAAAACAGTAAACATATTCCTGCAAGGCTAAATATAAATGAAGAAAAATAGTTTAAAGTGATTGCCGCGCAGAGTTCATTCTTTGTTTTTGTTTTTTTGCTTGTCGGTAAGGGTAAAATTCTAAGTGTAACGATTACAAGCGCATTGACGCCGATTAAAAAGTTTGTTTTGACCGGCAGACGAAGACGTCAATATGCACAGTGGGTGTGAATTGGAAAATGTGAATGCATATTCGCAGCTCTCTCAATAGACTTTAGGTGTAGCTGGATTGGGCTGAGCGTATGTGCCTTTCTTTCGATCGTACAACGCCGAGATGTTTACTCCTTCTTCTCACCATGGGATCGCATTCGAGAAAAAGGTGTTGGAGTTTCCGAGAAATTGTCGCAGAAGTGACAATATAGTGTCACAGGCCCTTTACTATTTGTCTCCTTCATTAAAGATATTTCTTCCTATTTTTCCAAGTGTAATTTTCTTCAATAAGCGGATGATCTGAAAATCTATTATGAAATTAAATGCCCTGAATATTTATCCATTGATCCATTCTCCAGCGTGAGTTGAATAACTTTTTTTTAACGAGCCTTGGTCAGTGTGGGACTTTAACGCCACTAAGAGCACCTCAAGTCTGACGGCTCATCCTACATGGATACCGTTGTGGTAATTATGTCTGGAGGCCGTCGTGAGCAATAAGCTCAATCCTCAGTTACATTCGTCTGCTGTTCGGCTTGCTGCATTTTATCAATGCGACAGTTGTTGTGGCTGCCGCGTTCGTTTCGCATCATCCGACGATAATTTGTGTTGCAAAAGTTTGCACCGCCCCCTACTTTTCATTCGGCTGGAGCATTTGCGGGACTAGGTTATTGGGCGTCAGAAAGACACCAGTTGTTCTTGCTAGGTCATCACATTTCTTAACGAACCGTCTGCAATAAAAAGCCACATGTTCGACCGTCTCTTCTTCGTCTAAGCATTCGTGACAATAAGGACTACCAGCTAAGTCTAGGCGATTCAGATATTTGTGGAGGCATCCGTATCCTCTCAATAGCTGCGTTAGAAAGAAATCAACGTTTCCGTGTTTTCGACAGATCCGCTCGTTAATCAGTCGGATCAACCTATGCGTCCACCGGCCTTTTGATGACTGGTCCCATTTTCATTGCCATTCAGCTATCGAGGTAGAACGTTCTGCTTGTTTGAGTTCCTCTGTTGGCTTGATACCTTGCGAGCAGTACAACCTCTTCTGTAAATTTGCCCGGATGCTTATGTTTTGCTAGTTATGATGCTGATTGCATCGTCCAACACCGTTTTATAGGCGGTCCTCAACGTACTTGTTCTACTGACCTGCTGTACTTCTTTTAAATGACACTTTTTCGCTCCAGCCCAGATTGAAGAGGTGTACAGCATTATATAGTCCGTCCCAGTGGAAAGAATTTTTCTCCTGACGCCCCGTGGTCCTCCTATGTTCGGTAACATGCCCATAAGCGCGTTGTTAACCTTTAAGAATGGCATCAATTTATTGGGTTTGGGAATAAGATTCCGCCCTTTCTTAGCCAAAGTTATGAATTATTTAAGCAATTAGTTGATATTATGTGAAGCATGTGCAAGCTACAATTTTACTTCATCTTTCAGGTAGCATATGAATTCCTCTGACGAAAAATTCGAGTTCTTA